>NC_140503.1:182902533-185315033 GCF_964339955.1 Pipistrellus hanaki
TAGAAGAAATATTTTTTCTCACTGCTGATATTTTTTCTGTCCCATTTCCTCTGAGGTTTCTATTCATTCTTATTATTGTTGGTATAGCTGACCCCATGCTTTCTTTCTCCTAACTCTACTTCTTTCTAGCTGCCCATACATCCAATCTCTTGGAACAAATGATAGTTTGGTGTCCAACCTTCATATATTTCTTCAACTCTCAGGTTTTAAGAATATGGAGCTATCATTCCATAAATATTCCAAACTTTATCAGTTAATCACAAAATGTCAATTTAGCTTATAATGTGAAAGCATTCCCATTTCTTCCTACAGAAAGTCAGAAGAAAAAAATGAAAGTCAGAAGAAAAAACATTACAGTTAGCTAACTTTAAAGCATTTATTAGTTCATACAATATTAAGTTAAAACAATAACCTACAGTTTTAGGTTAGTAAGGAAAAGATCAGTTCTCTGATATTAAATGCTATGTATCACTTATTCCTTTCAGAATGACATCCCGCTCAGCCAGTGAAGCTTTGTGGTTGAGTATCGACCTGTGAACCAGAATAGCATCCCAATATACACCTCTGTAGAAAACGAGTCTATCCAAGGAACAGAGAATTAACATCATTTTATGATTATTATTAAAAAACTAAAATGTGGTCTACAGACATCAATGACTCAGTATGCCAAAAGGTCTAAGATTTAATTAACCTGACCATTTTCTGAAACTTAAAACTTAGTAAGAGGCTGTAGTTACCTCTTTTTGTAGATGAAGTTTGAAGCAACTGTTTGGCTTTGAGGGAAGTACGAGGCAAATTTTTCAGCCTTTGCGAAGCTGTTGAAAAATAAGGAACTGTAATATTTGCCTGGAAGAACAAGATAAAGGCTATAGCTTCTGTAAACTTGAATATTTTAATACAAACTTGAAAATTTATCAAGTAACAGAAACCATAAGGTGAAAATATGTTAGAATCCTTGAAGCAAAGAAATTGTAAAGTGATGCTTGGTGAATTAAATTGGAAAGAGACGGGGATGAAAATCTTAGTACAAAGTACATATTTTCAGAAATAGTTTCATATAGATGAGAAAAATTTATGATATGTAAACTGATCAAAATATCAAAGAGAAATCAAACCACCAGCAAACATGCTACAGATGCAAAGAATAGAAAGCTAATTAAGTAAAAGTGATGAACACAAGCATACAGTAGAGAATAAAATAAATGTAGTGCTTGTTCAAGGCAAAAAAAAGCAGACTTTGGCAAAGCAGTTCTTGTTAGATAAATTGCCCTAACATGAAACAGTCATTCTCATACTCAAAAAGGAAAAGAAAACTCAGAACCAGGCAAGTCCTCAAGGGAGTCACAATCTAATGCCTTTCATATGTTCAACATCATCTTGTAGAATACAACTCATTTGTATTTTAGACTTTGTGTAGCAAAATATCTGGGTTGTGCACATATGCATATGGGGTGGGAAGGGTGTATATGTGTGTGTGACAACTGAGGGGTTTGGGGGAGAGTCGGAGCACCTGCTTTTTAAAGTGATCAATGAGGAGTTCTAAGCTTTCTTCAAAACTCCAAATCTATTAATTGCAATAAAACACTCAAAACTGGCATGTAAGTAGCAGCCAGAGCCATCCACAGTTATGGTTCCAATGAGCTGATGAGTCCACACCTACCAGTGCAAGCTCCTATTTAAGTGGCTTTAAAATTTCACTCAAGTCATATTTGAGATATCTCTAAGATATATATCTATTATCTATCTCTCTCTCTCTCTCTATCTATCTACCTATCTATCTAAATATAGATATAGACAGATAGAAATCTGGCCAGAGTATAAACAATCATTGGGTTGAGAAAGGGAAACTTGATATATCATCAAAGAGAATTAAGGATTTCTCTTTCCCTTTACTGTTTAACCCTATTAATGCTTTCTGATAGTAAACATTTTAAAAAAAGTAACAAATGTATTTGATTTCGCATTTTATAGCACTCCACATTATTGTAGCTAAGTAGTTGTGTATGCTAACTTAAATATTACCAGGCAGACTAGCAAAAAATTCTCCAGCCCTAGCCCTGGCTGGTGTGGCTCAGCTGGTTAGAGAGAGCATTGTCCCATGCACCAAACGGTCATGGGTTCGACTTCAGTAAGGGCACATACCCAGGCTGCAGTTTGATCCCTGGTCAGAGCATGTACCTGAAGCAACCAACGATGTTTCTCTCTTACATCAATGTTTTTTGTTTTGTTTTTGTTTTTCTCTCTTTCCTCCTCTCCCTTTTTCTCTCTCTAGAAGTAATGAAAAACATATCCTTGGGTAAGGATAAAAAAAAAAAAAAAAAAAATCTCCAACCTAAAACAATCCTATCTAATAAAAGAGGAATATGTAAATTAACCATCACTCCACTACACCCACAAGCCACACTCACAAAACCACGCCCACCAATCAGGAGCAAATATCAAATAAACCCAACCAAGATGGCTACAGCCACAGAGAGCAGGGCTTGGGTTTCCCTAGCAATGGAGAAAACCAAGCTTTCTGCCTGCCCTTGCTGGCCTAGGACTCCACTCAAGAATACAAAGTTTCAATTATAGAAGATACATAAATACAAACAGAAATGGTGGCAGCCACGGAGCTGGAAAGAGAAAGAGGCTAGAGTTGCCCCCAGCAACGGAGGAAGCCAAGCTTTCTGCACACACTAGCCAGCCCAGGCCTCCACTTAAGGCTACAAAGTTTCAATTATAGAAGATACTTAAGTCCCAATAGAAATGGCTGCCACCACTGAGCAAGTAGAAGGCTTGGCTCAGCTCCAGGATACAAAGTTTCAATTGTAGAAAGTAAATATATCCCATATACCAGGACCTCTGCTTGGTCGCTAGGGGGCATGGCCAGCCTGCAAACCACCACAGGCTTGTTGCCCAGGCTGCCCACACCCCAAGGGATCCCCACCCTGATCCGGGACACCCTTCAGGGAAAACCAGCTGGTCCCCATACATGCACCAGGCCTCTACGCTATTTAATAAAGGAGTAATATGAAGATTGACCATCACTCCAACACACAAGATGGCTGCCCCCATGTGAATACAAGATGGCCAGCAGGGGAGGGCAGTTGGGAGGGACCAGGCCTGCAAGGGAAGGCAGTTGGGGGTGATCAGGCCATCAGGGGAGAGCAGTTGGGAGGGACTAGGACTGCAAGGGAAGGCAGTTGGGGGTGATCAAGCCTGCAGGGGAGGGAAATTGGGGGCGACCAGATCTGTAGGGAAGAGCAGTTGGAAGGGACCCAGACCTTCAGGAGAGCAGTTGGGGGGACCAGGCTTGCAGGGGAGGGCAGGGGCAAACAGGCTGACAGGGGAGCAGTTAAGCATCCATCAGGCTGGCAGGGGAGTGATTAGGCTGGCAGGCAGAAGTGGTTAGGGGCAATCAGGAAGGCAGCTAGCAGTCCTGGATTGTGAGAGGGATGTCCGAGTGCCTGTTTAGGGCCCCATCCTACTGGTCCCAGATTGGAGAAGGTGCAGGCTGGGCTGGGGACAACCACCCTCCTCCCCTCCCCCCGACTTTATAATATATTACCTCATATATATCCCACAGAAATACAGGATGCTGTATCATCACTGAATATTCTTCTTTTATATATTTATTCACACATGCTTCCAACCATTTATATTTTCATTCATTTATTCTTTAAAATATATGCTTTATTCCAGATACTAGTTTAGGTACAATGAATTCAGTAGCTAACTAGAGATAAAGTTCCTACTTTCATGGAACTGCTAATATTCTAGGAAAGGAGAAATAGATAATAAACAAAGAGTAAAATAGTTGCTTTGGAAAAAATTAAGTAGAAAAGGGAGGCAGAAAGTAGAAGACAAGTTGCAATTATAAATAGGGTGATCAGGAAAGACTTCCCTAAGATGAGATTTGTGCAAAGACTTGAAGGATGAGATGGCAATATATAGGTGTCCGGAGAAAGCATTCTAGACAAAAGGAACAGCAATGGTAAAGGACTTGAGAGGTAGGAGTGCCCCGAGTATGTTGGAAGAATAGGAATTAGGCCACTGTCACTGCAGTGGAGTAAATGAGGACAAAAGGTAACCAACTAAATATATGCTGGCAATCCACAATGTCTATTAACCATTACATTTTTATATGAGGGGATAATATCAAATATCATCTTTAATCAACTGTTCTTGAAAGGTTCTATTTAAATAACTTTGATGACTCCAACAGATCTTATTTATCCCTCAAGTTTCTGGGGTGATGTCACAATGGCATCTATATACAAGTGGAAACTGTCCGATGGTAATTTGAAGAATCAGGTAATATACTCTAAATTTGCCTAATAAAAACAGAATGAAATGAACAATTTTCATAGGATACCACACAGATACATGTTATACAAATAAGAACAAAAATTAAATTTGAATTATCAATCTGAAATTTGATCGATTTTACAAATACAAAATCATTTTTAAATGACAAAATGTAATAAACTGAAAGTCTCCCAATCTTCTGAATAAAATATGGTGTTAGTTGCTTTAAAATATTTATTGTTTCCCTGGTTCCTCTCTTAATCCTCCTATATAATAAAAGACTAATATGCTAAGTGTCTGATGATTCGACCAGTTGCTATGATGCACAGTGACCACCAGGGGGCACATGCTCCAACTGTTAGGTTAGCTTGTTACTGGGGTCTGCCAGATAGGGACTGGGCAAGGTGGGCCAGACACACCCTGGAGCCCTCCCTCAGTCCCTCCCAGGCCCTGATCATGATGGGGTCCCTTGGCCTGGCCTACGCCCTCGCAATCTGGGACCCCTCGGGGAGGTCGGAGAGCCAGTTTCGGCTCGATCCCCGCAGGATTATTTATATAATTTAAAATTAGCAAGACCTGACTGTGAGAAGCAAAGATAGCACATTATTGTCTCATGCTACCATTATTTAGGCTAATGTTTTCCTCTTACAAACCAACTCCGAAAACCTCTGTATTTCAGTTAAAAATATAACACCATTTTTCAAGTAATTCTAGCTCACATTTTTCTTTAAATTCCATTATTCATCCCTATAATTCTATAGATCTGTCTCTTCCTTTACATTCCACTGTTTCTTAAATACCCAATTCAGACCATCGTCACCCTATTTTTAGACAACAGACTCTTTTGGTCTTTCTATAGCCAAACCTTTCACTTTTTCATGTACATCAAGGGAAGGGTGGTAAAAACGCCACCCTCCACCACACTACCCCCAAGTGCAGGCAATAAGTAGTATGCTGTCTATAAGAAAATTCAGAAACAAAAATAAAATTAGCTTGTTTTTGTTTTGTTTTGTTTTAATCATCATGTCCCAGCAATAATAATGTCAATGATAAAATGCTCCTCTCCAAAGAAAATAATTTGCTGGCCTTCATTATAAACAATGTCTGCAAGGTATGCTTGAGTTTTGTGTGTGCTTTTTTACTAATCCTCATCTAAGGATATTTTTTCCATTGATTTTTTTTTTTTTTTTTTTTTTTAAGAGAGTTGAAGGGAAGGAAGAGAGAGAGAAACATCAATTTGAGAGAGACACATCAATTGGTTGCTTCCCACAGGCGCCCTATCTTGGACTTGGGCCAGGAATTGAACTTGCAACCAAGGTACATGCCCTTGACCGGAATTGAACCCAAGACTCTTCAGTCCAGAGGGCTGATACTCTAACCACTGAGAAAAACAGGCTAGGGTGACACTTGAGTTTTAATAACATATATAGAGCTTGAAATTAGCACATTTGAATAATTATCCTTTAATAAACAATATATTTCATATAAAACGTACTTAGGAGAACTCCCAGTTATAAAGGCACAGGTGGGCTCAGCTACATTTCTTTCAAGAGTAAGCTCATAGCAATTTGAAATCATGCTCACTTCAGCAGAGTATGTGCCCAACACCTGTGGTACAATAATATATTCCTATATTTAAACAGATTGCTGTATAAACAATAATGGTACAGCAATTATAAAATCAATGAAACAGAGTTAGTCCAATTCTTATCAGTATATGTGACTTATATGTGATTTAATTTTTCAAACTGTGAAGACATTTAAAAATCATTGCACTTGATTTCCAAAGGAACAAAGACATAAACAATATGGCAATTTCTGAATTTAGTGTAAATTGGGATTTTTATGAATCTCTGTCAAACTTATCTTTACATTGAACATTTTCCCTATTTGTATAGCAGTTGCTTCATAAAACAAACAAACAAACAAAATTCTCAAAACCCAAACCTTTCAGAATTAAAAACTGAAGACTGTTCTTCAATCAGTATGAGTGGAGATAATTAGATAAATCTGGGTTTTAGTGTGCACTGAGCCTAAATAAAGAAAAGATAAATTCTAAAGAAATTATTGACAAATTTTAGAAGTTAAGGTGTAATATTCATTACTGTGCTCAAGCAATATGTAAAAATATTTTTCCTAAAAAATGTATGTTGATTTTATTATTTTTATTGAGTTATAAAATACAAAGTTCAATAAAAGAATATTTTCATTGCATTTTTCCCTAGCCTTTATTATTATTTAAAATGTTTCTATTGATTTGAGAGTGAGAGAGAGTAAGAAAAAAGGGGGGGTGGGGGGGAAGGGGGCAAAGAGAGAGTGAGAAACATCTATCAACTGCCTATCTCCTCTATATATCCTGACTGGGGACCACACCTGAAACCTGGGCATGTGCCCTGATAGGAAATCAACCGGCGACCTTTGACTCTATGGAGGATACTCAACCAGCTGAGCCACACCACCTGAGCCCTAGCCTTTTTTATTACAACTCATCCCACTTAATTATTTAACATAATTTTTCATTATAGGGGGATAATTAAAATAATCTTCTCCAGATGCCAAATGCTAAGTAAGCATAAGCCACTACAAACGAATGCTAATTACTGCTAAGTAAAATGACCCTTGTCCCCAACACCCCAAGCCATTTTGTTTGCTTACTCAGAGTCATCCTCAATCCTCTCTCCCTCTCCTCCTCAGTGTTACCAAGTCATATATCATTTATTTCATTTTTAAAAATTCATCCAGATCTTATCACTGCCGGTACCACTGTCTTTGTTCAGATCATTTTTTGCCCAGATTATGCAATAGTTTTTTAAGGTCTCTCAACTTTAATCCATTCTCTACATTGCTACCAAACTGAATTTTCTGAAACTTAACCTTGATTAAAAGCTTATCATTGTTCCACACACTTATAAGATAAAATTAAACTTCTTAATATAAAATTTAAAAACTCCCCACAATCTGTTCCCTACCTACATCCCATCCTTAAGACTTCGTTAATGATCTCTCTGTTGGGAAAACTGCTCCTCCTTTCTTAATGTGGCAACATATAAAATCCTCTTAAGCTAGATGAAATTATCTTTCAAAATCTTTCCTGTAAACCTCTTCACACTGCTGAGGTTAATGCTCTGTCCCCACAGAAGTTCCTGCCTATCACTCCCTACTACTGAAGGGCTCTGCTGTCTCATTCACACCTATATTCCAAGTGCTTGGAACATAATACACACCCAAAATAAATATCTATTGAATAATTAAGAAACACATAAGTGACTGACAGCTGTATAAACTAACCATTTAATATCCTCTACAACCGAGGTCTAATCCATTGGTTCTCAAACCTGAATATGCCCCAGAATCAGCTGTCAGATAATTCTAAAAAAATAGAGATTCTTGTCCCCATCCCAGATGTATTCAGTTTCCAGAAGCAATGGCCAGAAAAACTACATTTATAAAATCGCTGCAAGATTAGATAATTGACCCAACATCACTGCACTACTTATGCTTAAATGTTCCACAAATATTTCATTCATTGTTTTAATAACCCATTCCAAAAATTATCATGGCATTTATTTCAATTTTTGCTTTATAATTACTTGAAATTCAAATGTAACTTTCTAGTGTTTTTGTTCCAAGTAAAATCTGGATGAAAATTCCTTCCCCATGGACCTCTGGCTATGGGTAAAGCTGCCTGACAATTGGTCCTATGTACTTTTTCTCTGGTAGTATACCCTGTACAAAAATATTCTTTAATTTGACTAAATGTAAGCCATGGATAAAATACTACACTGAATGATTTTCTGGCAATTTACAAAGAATCATGCTCTGATAAAGTCATCCAAGAGTATTTCCAAGATGCCTCCTCATTTGCAGTCAAGTCAGCATGATGTAATCCAAACAATGATTGGGAGGAAATCAGGAGACTCAGAGAGGAGAGAGTAATTTGGCTTGGTTTTGACACTTTTCTAGTTATATGATGTTGTACATATAATTTATATGGATCTCTGCTCTCTCTCTATAAAAATAAAAAAACGTGGTGTTATTATGTTCAAATGAGATAATACATGTGAAAGTAAACATTTTAAAATACTAACCAAAGTTTCAAGTTTGAGAATTACTTTTTTAAAACCATCAGATTGTCTTGGATTTTTCTCCATTCTCTTCCCTTGTTTCTGAACAAATAATTCCTATATTTTTCTGAAAACTAAACTTTCTACTAACTCATGCACTAGTAGCCTTCGAAAGCACTAGTCTTTTGAAAAACTCTGACACACATGCCTTCCTTTAGCTGAAGAAACTGAGAAAATGACATGTAACTATGATTTCTGCAATGCTCTGGTTTTCTTAAACTTTTTAAGTTATTCACATTTTCCAAATATATAAGTAAAAATTAGTAATAGCCATAAAAATGAAAATATGTAAGAACTCTCATAATATTCATATTTGAATGCCAGCACCCACAATAATGCAGCCACAGCAAATAAGCATATAAAAATAGTGATTGGCAGAGTAACAAGGCAAAAGAAGTGGTCCCTTAGGTGGAAATAATAGCAACCTTGCAAAGTTAGGTTCATGCAAATCAGCAAGTCAGAACCAAAGCTTTATCACTTAAGAGCTGGAAAACAAATACTTAAAAGAAAACAAAATGCAACATTCTTTATACTAACTATACAAAAAAAAAACACAAAAAACTAATTCATGAATAAAGTGTATAAAACTTGCTATTATATTTATAAATAATGATATACCAAAATAAAAAGACTATTAGGAAAACAGTATGTAACACACACACTAATAAATACTTATATATATAAAGTTTTATGTATCAAAGATATATGTAAAATTTTAAGAAATATAGATAACATATTTTGCTTAATATATTAATTTTAAATATGAAGCTTTAAATATTTTAATAAAATAAACTTTAATGTTTAAATATGCAAATATTCTGGATTTGCTACTTTGCAAATACATTTTTGTGAACAGTGCTATTCTACACTAAAATGTTTGTGACACTTCAATTACAAAGAAGCTTCACTACAGCTACAAATATAAAAATAAACAAATATATGAATTTTTAAAAAAGAATGGTACTCTTTCTCTTCTGCCTGTAAATTATTCAAATATTAAAACACACCATTATGAAACTACATACATATTTAAGCACTTAAAAATAAATTAGTGATTAGATTCTCTTTATGCATCCTTATATTTTTCCTTAATGATCAACTTTTGGGAAAGAAAATTTAAAACTAATTCATCTACAGAAAAAAATTCTAGGGAATCACCAGGTGATTATCAGTGGTAATTCTATCACTAAAGATGGCGAGTAATTATCATAAAGTTTAAGATATGGTTAATATATTTTTCTATTATTAACATTTTTATCCTAGTTATCAACCGTTCCTTTATTCTTCTATTTTTGTGAAGAACTATTTTTCATTTCCATATAGCTTTGAGCTGCTAAAGTAGTTCAAATAAGGAGCATGTATGAGGGCATAAGGGAACAACCCTGAGTAACGAGTTGGTACTGACAATGGAATAAGGTAAAGAGGATACAGATATAGCTGGTTTTACCAGAGCTGAAAAGTTTTTGGAGATATGCTGTATCAAGTTTTAAGAAACTAAAAACTTAACAATTCAAACATAAAAGTCAACTACACATATGTCTCCTTAATTCAACAGTCTCAGCCCTTCCAATCCATTAAGTCATCTTTAACTTTTTTATTCTATTATTTGTTTTATTTGTTCTAATCTATTTGTTCTATTATTTGTTGGAGTTATTTATTTATTAAAAATTCAAATGGCTTTAATTGTGCTAGTATTTTTATAGGATCACTGTGTTTTATCAATGCTCCAGTAAGAAAGCTGGTTGGGTTGTAAGTGATCTGTCCCAGGACTAATGTCCCCCCAAATCCTGTATTGTAGAATGTGAGGTTTTAAGAAATATATATGTATATTAACATTAAATAGCTAGCCTTTGCTTATTTTAAAATCTGGAGAGACCAGTGTTTCAGATAGTATTGATATAATTGGGTATCTTACAGGTACAACTTTTACATTTTAATATAACTATAGTTATCTTATAACAAATGATAGTTTACTACATTTTACTAAATAGTTTAGTACAGCGACTCAGCACAAAATTAACATCTATAACATGAGAGGTACTTACTGGCTGAAGCCTGAGGTTGCATGCGAGGTATTCCTCCATTTGGCACTTGAAAATTTGAGTCACTTCTGCTGCTTTTCACTGAGTCAACTTGTGTATTAGATGTTCGGGATAGGTTTGGAAGACTGCGTCTTAGTTTTTCTATGACAACATAATTTAATTAAACATAAAAACCAGTTTTTCAGATGGAAAAAATAAAATAATCAACATTTAAAAATCAAACTTAACCCTTTGCACTCCGAACCATTCTGGAAATTGGCTACCAGCTACTCCAAACCATTCTGGACATTGGCTACCAGCTACTCGATGCTACTTTGAGAAACATGCATTGAATTAACTCAATTCCCCGTAATCACTAATAAACTTCAATGTCCCCTGAGAGGGGACATCCGAGTGATATGCTAGAATTTCGATGTCCCCTGAGAGGGGACAGCGGAGTGCAAAGGGTTAAGTATTTTATGTATTTTAGAAGAGCTAACAGGAAGTACATATCTTATAACAATACACAACTCATCCCAGATTATATAAATGAGTAAGTTAAAGAACTTTAAAAAGAACTATAGTCCTGGCCAGTTGCTCAGTAGAATGTTGGCCCAAGACCTAAGGGTTGGGGTTCAATTCCCAGTCAAGGGCATGTACCTTGGTTGCAGGTCCCCAGCCCTGATAGGGGCACATGTAGGAGGCAACCAGTCAATGTGTCCCTCTCATATTAATGTTTTTCTCTCTCTCTCCCTTCTACTCTCTCTAGAAATCAAGAAAAAAAATGCTTGGATGAGGATTTAAAAAAATAATAAAGATAAAATAAAAAAAATAAAGATAAAATAAAAACTATAAGCTATTCATTTAAATAAAAATCTATATACAGATCACTTCATGTGTAGAACAAAGCAAAGCTAACATTATCAAATAAAATTAAACTCACTTTCTCCTTTACTTTTTTGTATTGATTCACTATGAATAAAATGGTATACTAACTAAATTCTCAACCTACTTATCTGAAATACAAAACCCTGGTAAAAATTGTCTTTCATACTGAAATATGAAGGAAAATTTTTTCCAGAAACATCTTGATTACCTTCATTTTTCACATTACTTGTCTGTAAATCCGTGGGATGGCCTTGAAGTGAAAGGCGAGGTTGTTGTAAGCGGCTAATCATAGGCTGTGGGGACACTCTACTATATTCTATTCCCCGCGCAGGAGATCGTGAACGAGGTGAATTTCTGGGTGACTGCTTAGGTGATGGTCGAGGTGAATTGCGTGGTGATGGTGAAAACCTGTTAACAGCAGGGTATACTGCATGATGCATACTGTCATCTTCATCATCTAAACTCTGTGCATCAAGTTCCTGATCACTAAAAGTACCCCGTCTTGTAGAATTGCAAGATGAACCAGAACTGCGCCGAGATGTGGTGGCTGCATATTCTTGCCGGAGACCTGATGACAATGAATGTGTAATTTTATTTCTTTAATTATATTTTTAAACATTCAAATATTTCTAAGGTTTAAAAGCAGAAGATTAAGAGATTCAAACAGAGTATACAGTGTAAAGGAAAACTCTCCACTTGAATCATCTTTGAAATCCTCCCATATAAGGATGCATAAACCACACCTCAAAGGTTATTTTTAAATTGAACGAAGTTTTATAAACCTTTGCCCAATTTCAACATTTCTTCTTGAATCTGAAATCTATCAAGTAGAACCACAAATTTAAAAATATTTCTACTCCTAAAAACAGTAATCCAAATTTGAGATTAACATTATAGGAATAGTGAGGGAAAACAATTACTGTCCAGCCAGTAAAGAATGGACAGTGAGGCCCTGGCCGGTGTGGCTCTGTTGTTTGGGCTTTGTCCAGTGCACTCAAAGGTTGCCAGCTCGATCTTTGGTGGCAGGGGGTGGGGATGGAGGGAACGTGTGAGAAGCAGACAGTGGATGTTCCTCTCTCTCTCTCCCCCTCTCTCCCTTCCTTTCTCTCTAAATATGAATACAAAATCTTAAGAAGAAGAAAAAAGAATACACACACACAAAAAAAAAAAATATATATATATATATATATATATATATATATATATTTTTTTTTTTAGAATACACAATATTTAAAATAAACTTTCTGAATACCAAATCATTGGTATTAATCTTATTCAAGAAGATGTCGAAGGGCCCTAGTTAGTTTAGTTCAGTGAATAGAGCATCGGCCTGTGGACTGAAGAGTCCTGGGTTCGATTCCAATCAAGGACACATGCTGGGGTTGTGGGCTCCATCCCCAGTAGGGAGTGTGCAGGAGGCAGCAGATCAATGATTCTCTCTCATTATGGATGTTTCTCTCTCTCTCTCCCTCTCCTTTCTTCTCTGAAATCAATAAAAATAAAAAATAAAGAAGAGGATGAAGGAAACGTCTATCCTACCCTGAGGAATCCAGTATTTGGGCATAAATGAAATTTCAACTGCTTCATAACCCAAGAAACCTAAGTAAAACAAACTTAAACTCTAAGACATTGAGTACAAGTTTTTAAAGGAGTCCCCTATGATACCTCCAGAAACACCCAAACAAACTTAAAAGCCTTACAAGTAGTATAAAAACTTTTAGGATAAAAACAATGGTTGCTACATATTAAATGAGAACAATTATTATTTTTTTAAAAATTGAGATATTTTGAGCAATTCCTGCTATTAGCAATCTAGTCTAAAAGATGTTAGAGTAATATTCAAACTTTTAAGTTATATATTCATACAGTTGTCCCTCCTTATCAAGTTTCACTGTTTGAGGTTTTAGTTACTCGCAGTCTGAAATATTAAATGGAAAATTTCACAAATAAACAATTCAAAAGTTTTAAATTGTATGCAGTTCGGAGTGGCATGATAAAATCTCATACTGTCCCACCCCAGTCCTGCCTGGGGTATGAATCATTATCCCTCTATCCAGTGTATATGCTATACATTCGGTGTAATAAAACTTTGAGAGACCACATGCATATAATTTTTATTACAGTATACTGATATAATTGTTCTTTTTTATTAGTAGTTATTGTTGTAGAGTTTACTTCCTGTGCCTAATTTATAAATTAAATTTTATCATAGGTATGTACGCATAGGAAAAAAACAGCATATATACAGTATCAGGCATTCACTGGGGGGTCTTGGAAAGTATCCCCAACTAAAAGGGGGGTACAACTATACAAAGAAAGTGCTATCAATATGGTCCTTTAAAATGGTGAGTGAGAAGCACACCAGGGTATCTATAAAACTACAGACTCCCAGAGCCCACCTATCCCTTCAGTCAGGTTGGGGACCACTACAGTAACAAGTTACTTAGTGTCTGATAATAGCACACATGGCACTAAAGTTACCTCACATAAGACAACAGACCAGTGAAAAGAACTCTGTTTCAAAAAAGAAAAATCCAGATCTCACTGAAGGCTCTCCACTAACAAGAAAAACCTACCTAAGGAGGCCCCAATCACTATGGGATTGTGTCTCTCTCATACTAAAAAATGAGGGGGCTTAACTAGGCAACAGTCCAAATCTGTAATTCTACATTTCTACTGCCAAAAACCTGGAGAAACAATGTTGTAAAAAGGAAAATCATTCTCTTAAGAAAAAACACTGGTGTTTTCAAGGAAGCAAACACATTTTTAATATATATATTTTTAATTTACCAGGAAAATAAATATTTGTGCATGTAGACAGCTTAGAAAGGATTATTAAAGTAAGGCTAGAATTTCTATTATTTGTTACCAGAACACAATATGCAAACTTCAGCAGCTGAAACTGGTTTGGCTCAATGGATGGAGCGTCAGCCTGCGGACTGAAGGGTCCCAGGTTTGATTCCGGTCAAGGGCATGTACCTTGGTTGCGGGCACATCCCCAGTAGGGGGTTTGCAAGAGGCAGCTGATCGATGATTGTCTCTCATCAATGTTTCTAACTCTCTATCCCTCTTTCTCTTTGTAAAAAATCAATAAAATATATATTTTTAAAAACTATAGCAAATAGTTGGCTGTTTCTAACAAAATACTGGGGTCAAAAAAGTCAGGGTTCAAAGAAGAATTGGTGAAAACTCTAAGTTACAGTTAGGCAGCATTCTTTATTCGCTTTTTCACATCCGTTATGATCACTAGCCCCTCACCAGCTGATAATACCATAGTCCCAGTTGAAGTGCTATACAAAATTACCAAAGAGAGTACCATTCTATTCATTTCTAGGACTGAAATAAAAAAAGCATCAAGTCTTCCTATCTTTCTAAGGGAAGTTGTGTGAAAATGGGAAATAAATCAGCAGAATAAGAACATTTCTTAATAAATGTTTTAACTTGATACTACTACATATTTAGCCGAAACCGGTTTGGCTCAATGGATAGAGCGTCGGCTTGGGGACTGAAGGGTCCCGGGTTCGATTCCGGTCAAGGGCATGTATCTTGGTTGCAGGCATATCCCCAGTGGGGGGTGTGCAGGAGGCAGCTGATCGATGACTCTCTCTTATCGATGTTTCTAACTATCTCTCTCCTTTCCTCTCTGTACAAAATCAATAAAATATATTAAAAAAATACTACATATTTATATAAAAGGAACTAAGGAATTATAGCAATGCTCCATTATCCTTAGCCCACTGTCACTGTGCAATTGTGTTTAAAGGATCTTTTTATTATAAAGGCTAAAGGGATCACTTTAGAGATTGCTTATTTCACAGTTAAGTCCATGGCATCTGTAATAAAATGTATAGGGAAGAATAATATTATAACCACCATCTTATATTCAGACTAGAGGCCTGGTGAACAAAATTCATGCACTAGGGTGAGGTGGGGTCGTCCCTCAGCCCAGCCTGCAACCTCTCCAATCTGGGACTCCTTGAGGTATGTCTGACTGCCTGTATAAACCGGCAGTCGGACATCCCTCTCACAATCCAGGATTGCTGGCTCCCAACTGCTCGTCTGCCTGCCTTCCTGATTGCCCCTAACCACTTCTGCCTGCCAGCCTGATCACCCCCTAACCACTCCCATGCCAGCCTGATTGATGTCTAACTGCTCCCCTGCCAGCCTGTTTGCCCCTAACTTCCCTCCTTTGCCAACCTGGCCACCCCCAACTGTCCTCCCCTGCAGGGTTGATCACCTTCAACTGTCCTCCCTTGCAGGCCTGGTCCCTCCCAACTGCCCTTCCCTGCTGGCCATCTTGTGGTAGCCATCTTGTGTCCACATAGGGGTAGCCATCTTTGACCACATGGGGACAGCCATCTTGTGTGTTGGAGTGATGCCAATCTGCATATTACTCTTATTAGATAGGATAGAGGCCTGGTGCATGGGTGGGGGCCAGCTGGTTTGCCCTAAAGGGTGTCCTGGATCAGGGTGGAGGTTCCCTTCGGGTGTGGGTTGGCCTGAGGGGCCTGTGGTGGTTTGCAGGCCGGCCATGCTCCCCAGCAACCAAGGTGGAGGCCCAGGTATCTGGGATATGTTTACTTTCTACAACTGAAAGTTTGTAGCATGGAGCAGAGCCAAGTCTCCTGCTCACTCCATGGCTTCAGCTGTTTTTGTTTGGATTTGTTTACCTTCTATAATTGAAACTTTGTAGCCTGGAGTAGAGGCTTAGGCCTGCTAGGACAGGTGGAAAGCTTGGCTTCTTCTGTTGCCAGAGAAATCCAAGCCTCTGTGGTCACAGTCATCATCTTGGTTGGGGTTAATTTGCATATGCACTCTGATTGGTTTGTGGGTGTGGCTTATGTAGCAGAGTGATGGTTAATTTGCATATAACTCTTTTATTAGGTAGGATGAGAGCCAAGGCATAAACCCTTAAAATATTATGAAAAACTGTGTGCTTATATACATTTTTGGAATGACAGGGAACATAATTTTTATTAGATTTTCAAAGATGTCTGTGACTGCTGAAATCAGTTTGGCTCAGTGGATAGAGCGTCGGCCTGAAGACTGAAGGGTTCCGGGTTCAATTCCAGTTAAGGGCACGTACCTTGGTTGTGGGCACATCCCCGGTGGGGGGTGTGCAAGAGGCAGCTGATCGATGACTCTCTCTCATTGATATTTCTAATTCTCTATCCCTCTCTCTTCCTCTCTGTAAAAAATCAATTAGAATATATTTTTAAAAAAGAAAAAGAAAAGAAAACCAGCCCTGTTCTCCATCCAGAGAGGGCGGGTTTGTTTTAAAAAAAAAAAAAAAAAAAAAAAAAAAAAGATGCCTGTGACCTAAAAAGTTGAAGGACCATTGTGCAAAGCAATTATCATATGTTTCATTTAATTTAAAGTCGCAATTCCAATGTTCTCAAAAAGGTCTTTTTTATGTTCTATACCATACTTTCTAAGGGAGGTGATATTTATCACAAGAAAATAAAAACTGCTCCTTGGAATGTGAAAATAATCTTAGTTACCATAATAGATTGTGTCCCCCGAAGTATATAGAGACATATTGCATATCTGTGGTCTTAAAATTTCATGTGGGGCAGGGGAAATAAAATGTCTAAAAAGGCACCTTACTACAGCAACAATGAAAAAAAGGCTGAGAAACACTGGTCTACATTAAGAAAACCCAGAGTAATGGTGTAATAACTATGCTAGTGAGTTCTGGTGCAAAGTCATATGCAGGATATGATTACTAGTCATGAAAGCAGAGTGAAACCTGCCTGCCTTTGTCCTCACATAGGAAAGAAACTGCTTTACATAAAATGGACTCCGAAGACAAGTTAAGTCCATATGTTGAATAAGCCTCAAAAATTTCAATATCTCTACTCTAACTACACTACTATTTTACACTTTAAGACATATTTAATACAACAAAATCATGTCGTATGAAAGACCTCAACTTTAACAATTAAAATACTTACTTTCTTCCTGCATCCGAGCTAGAATCTGCACATCGGTTACATCATTTAGCTTATAATTAGATCCAATGGAATCTTCATCTAATTCTGAAGCACTTAACTCACTGTCTATAGAGGATTGAGGACTGAGTGGAGGATTTCTGTCTGATGAACTTTTCAAATTACCTTAAAAAAAAAAATAAATCAAACTTTGGTGAAACAAAAATTGAATAAACTTGATATTATATCTTCTGATTCATTTTATTATTTTGCCTTTTGTTTATAAAATTTCCAAATATCGAAATAAAAAATTGGCCTTATTGAGAATAAAGAGGGCCATAGAGATTCCTAATACATTATAGCATAACCATAAAACACATTTTCATTTAACTATAACTTATCTATTCCTCTTATAAAACAGATACGCTTTCAAAACAGTTCCTGACAAGTAGTTTTCAATAATGCATATTAGAGGATTTTTCTACAAGATAGCCAATGACACTGCTTGATAAGTAGATGTACTTATGATGTGGCGTTTTCTCTTCCCAAATTCATAGTCATTAGCAAACACTATCATCTTTTCCCTGAATAAAAGTATCTATTTTTCCTAAACCAGAATACTATAATTTGAGGAAAATCAAGATTCCTTAGAAAGTTAGCAACAAACCAAAAAAAGAACACTAGCTCATTTCTCCTACATTATGCCATGTTTACAAAATTCTTTTGCCAAACTAGAAATGCTTATCCAAGGAATTATCTGAAATTTAGTGGTAAAGCACAAAAATGGGATGAAGAAAATGACTAGATGAAAAAAGTATTGTGTTGTTCTTAACCAAAAGAGGAAAAGAAGGCAGTGCAGAGGAATAAAAGACATACATATCCAAAAGAGTCTAACTTGTTTCTAAGGAAATGCTTTAATCAGATCACTTTCTAGTGGATAATACCAAAATGACAACAGTATCACTACTATTTCTGATATGAATTTATTTAAAGAGCTTGTTTTCCAGAATCCTTTACTGTAAGTCAGCTCTAACACAAAGGCATATAAGAAGAGCAAGAATATGAAATAATATTTATATTATCAAGAAGGGCATAATTAACAGGATATGGAAAGTCAGGCTCAAACAGTGCTAGAATAAAAATATTTTATATTAAACAAATATAGCAGATTAAACTCTTTAGTATGACAGTAATGGGTGAAATATGTAGCAAGTTAACAACCTATGTGCAAAGCAAACAGCAGGGTCAATAAAGTCATCAAATTAAAAAGCACTAAGGTAAAAAATGTGAAATGGTTAATAATACTTTAACTTTTAAGGAAATTATAATAATTTTCCATAACAATAGCGGCAATAAGAGTAACTGAATTAGTGAATTCTAATGAACAGTAAGCTACAGAGTAACCTTGCAGTTTTAGAACCAAAGTGGAACATTCTTTCCCTCCAATGTCGTTTTGCATTCTATCCCTCCAATGTCATTTAGGGCTCCAAATATTCTTTTAGCACATTCACATATAACCTTATACATTACTTAAGTGTAATATCAATATTAAAATCCTATTAAAATGTTTTTAATTCTGTAGCTTTTATAATCCAAGCAAGATATGAAATAAGCACCTATTGGTAAAATAATCAAGCTTGGGACCGACCTTATTTAATGAAGCCAGATTTAAAAACTTTTAAGTACATGCTAAAGAAAACTTCATGGATGTAAAATGGCTCATCTGTATCCCTCTGTGGTGCCAAGTAGACCTTCAATGATATATTCTCTAATCAGTTAAAAGTTTCATAAATAAAATAACTTGAACTACTGAAGAATAAGGTATTTTCTCAGATAGGGCAGTAAGTTAAAACCCATTCTTTAAGCATTCCATTTCATTTTCTCCTTACCTGAATTTCCAGGAAGTATTAGCTGTTTGACTATAGGAGGTCGCACTGGGGTTGAGGATGGAGAATTGAAACCACTGCTGTATGGGCTACTTGCATTTGGACTATAAGGGCTTGTATAACTCACGGAGTTGAAAGGATTATTATATAAATTCTGCCTCTTGAGAGCTGTATCAATGAAAAGGGGGAAATCAAATTTAATAACCGAGAAAAAGTTAACATTTTATTACAAAATTTTCCTAGTATAAAATAAGTCATTACCTATCTCAGTTTCAATATAGAAACATTCTTATAGTAGGAGAAAATATATCCTATTAATAATCTCAACAAAATATTTTCATTATCTTAAATTGTGTTATGTGAGGAAAAGAGTAGCCACAACAAACAACAAAGTAGTAGCATAGAAAAAATATCTCAACAAATTATTAGCCACTAAATGAATGTTTCGCTATTTAATTAGAAAGTTTATTGCACTGTATCAACCTCAAATGACCTTAAAAAATAAAATGAATGTAAAGGCAATTTATATTTTCTCATTTTTCAACAACAAACATTTTGTGTTAAAAAAACAAACAAAACACAGTATGAAATAATGAGTTTTTTAAAAGCCTTTTCAAAGTTTGGATTTTTTTTGGGGGAAAAGCAATAATAAGTAGGTTAAGGTCAAACATGGGAAAATTCTCTTTTTAAAAAAAAGTCCTCCTCCCTCCCATTTTCTGGCTCAAGAAGAATATTTCTGCCAAAAAGAAAAAAAAAAAATTGTGCCATGCATATAAAATAGAAACAGTACTAAAAATAGGGCTAAGATATCAAATGCAATTATGTACAAGAAATATTAATACTTGAAATAGTACTTCTTTCTTCTACCTTATTCTAAAATCCACAGTTTATTCAACATTTCTAACTATCAGCAAATTACTGTGTAGAAATAGAGACACAGGTGACATGGTGCTTTCTCTCAAGAGGCCAGAAAAAACACACACAATTATTTCAAGACAAAATGAGAGGAGTATTATCATAAAGATGCTAAGGTTTATGGAAATTATGAGATAAGAGTAAGGTATCACAATTGTGAGAAACTATGTAAGGCTTTTGGCAGGAGAGGCATTGCTAGAGTCTTGAGAGGATGAATAATATGCTTCTGAAAGTGAGGAAAGTATGTGCTTTGTCTGTGTTTATAACATGAGCAGAAGCAGTGTCTTGAAAATGCACAGTTTGTTCAGGGATTAAGAGCAAATAATCTAGAAAGGTAAAGCACGTGGTGAGGTCCAATAGGGAAAACCAGCTGGGGCCAGGTCATGGGAGGCCTGGGACACTCTGCTCAGGAGTCTGAACCTCAATCAGCAGCAATGACAGGGCCATCAGTGATTTTGGAGCAAGAGATATATGATCCAATCAGTTGGGGGGGAAACTGAGGGTGATTTTAAAGTTGAATAGATTAGCCTGAAATAGGCAGTATAGGTGACAAAAAAAAAAAAAAAAAAAAAAAAGGAATAAACATTAAACATTGGGAAAAGGTAAAAAAAAAAAATGACGACTTTGAAGTTACTGAATAGTGTAGAAAGTCGAACAGTTTAGTTTTATATATAATTCACACTGAGACCACATACCTCATTTTATAATATTTAGTATGTAGTGTGTACTAGTAGCATGGTCTCCAAAATACTGACCTGAACAGATATGGGGCTGCTAATTTCTTCGTATCTCTTTATTCCTCCATCTCCTTTGAAACTCATTCTCTTTAATTAGTTATTTATTTAATCACTAGTATTTCAAGTCCTCAGCCCTTTTACCTTCTCACTCTATACCATGTTCTCTTTCCTGGGAAATCTCATTCCTACCCATGACATTAGTTACTGTCTATATTCCTCAAACTCATTATTTTTATGCCCAGTCCTAAGCTTTTCTGAGCTCCAGTTCCATATACACTGCCCATTCACTCTCCCCTGTGGGTATGGAAAATATGCCCCAGAGCCAACATCCAAACTCACAATTCTCCCACTAAAAATACAATTCCCTTTCTGGGGTCCCTATGTAAAAATGCTAACAACATTTCTCCTATCACACAGCTGGAAACCCAGAAATCAATGCTGATACTTTCCCCTCCTTTCCTCATATTAGGTTCATTCCTTTTTACTTCCACTTTTGCATCACTGCCCTTTCACCCCCATCCCCCACATTACCCAGTTATCCTCATCAATCCCCCTCAAGAGCATCCTACACTCACTCCTGGCCTTCTCATCTAGTCTCCACACTATAGCTAAGCAAGACATCAAAATGTAAACCTTGTCTTCCCGCCCACACACACCCTCTTAAATAAAACCCTTTGATATCTTCCATTTTAGAATCAGATCCGAAATTTTTAATGTGGTCTATAAGGCCTTGCAGAGTCTGGCTCCTTCATGTATTCTGGCGTTATCATACATCGCTTCCTTCCTACAGCCACCTAGTTCCTCATATATGCCACGCTTCCTCCCACACACCCACATAGGCCGTTCTCTACCAGAAACACCCTACCTCCTTTTTCCCCTTAGCCCACTTAAATTTTTCTGAGTCTTTAGGATTCAGGTTACAAATCACTTCCTGAGGTAAAATTCCTCTTCCTTTATTACAGATGACCCTTTAAAATAATTATTTGTATTTACATTTCCCCTACTAGATAAACTCCATGAATGTAGACACAATGTTAGTTTTTCCTCTGCCCTTTCCCCAAATCCTAATAACAGGCTCTTAATAATATTGACTATATGCATGAATGAATAATGTTAATTTGATCACAGATGATACTGAATACCATATGAATGGATGAAATAATCAACAGAGAAGTGGGGCAAAAAGAGACCTGAGGTATCCTAAATTTAAAAGATGGCTTGATGGCCCTGGCAATTGTTGCTCAGTGGTTAAAGTGTTCCTTGCATTGAAGGGTCACGGTTTTGATTCCCAGTAAAGACACACACTGTGGCTGTTGGTTCAATCCTGGTCAGGATGCATGGTGAGGCAACCAATCAATGTTTCTCTCTCAGATCAACATTTCTCTCTCTCCCTCTTCCTTTCTCTTTCTAAAATCAATGAAAAACATATCCTCAGGTGAGGTTAAAAAAAAAGGAAGAAACAACCGAAACCGGTTTGGCTCAGTGGATAGAACATCAGCTTGCGGACTGAAAGGTCCCACGTTTGATTCCAGTCAAGGGCATGTACCTTGCATTCCCAGTAGGGGGTGTGTAAGAGGCAGCTGATCGATGTTTCTAACTCTCTTTCCCTCTTTCTTTCTCTCTGTTAAAAAAATCAATAATATATATATATATATATATATATATATATATAATTTTTTTTTTTTTTAAAGAAGAAGAAACAGATGGCCAGATAGGAGTAGGAGGAATGTAAAATTTTAATGGCATAGTATTTTAGCATGGGATGATGAAAAAGTTAAGAGATGGGTGTGGTGATGTTGCATAGCACTGTGAATGTACTTAATGCCACCTAACTGTATATTTAAAAATGGTTAAAATGGGAAATTTTTTGTTATGTAAATTTTACCACACATACACAAAAGAGGGGCGAAGGAAGAACCTTCAAAGAAGATGGAAAAGAAAACACAGAGAGGGTTGGAGAAAGTAAAGATAATGCACTACTATAAAAACCCAGAGAACATCATCTTAGGAACAGGTGGTAGTGCCTGCAGAGAAGCCGAGTGTGATGAAGCAGACATTGTCTGCCAGGAAGTTCTTTGCCTTATCAAAAACACATTTAAAAAAACAAGCTCTCTTCCAACTTGGAAAAGGGGGGTTTATGATTACAAGGTTCTGACTTGAAATAGCCAAGTCATTTTTCCTTTAAGTATTTATAGCTCTAGCTACTGCTCTGTGCATATATGGCTACAGAATATAGTCACTGTTAAACAGATCCAGTCCATGATTACATCTAGTAAAGAGCAACAGCTTCTCTTACACTCTCCTACTATCTTTAATACCCTTTATAATAAAGCAAAAATCCACTCATTCAAACTGTTATTTTTGAGGAGTAACGACTTTGGTTTTTCTCCTCTAAGTCTAAATTGGTAATTATCAATTGCTAATAGTTCCCATTCCTTAGGATGTTTTAAACCAGAGATTGATAAACTATAGCCTGCGAGTCAAATCCAGCCCACCACCTGTTTTTGTAAATAAAGTTTATTGGAACACTGCCATGCATGTTCATTTATGTACTAACTATGGCTACTTCTGCAATAGAGCAAAGCTGAGTAATTGCAACAGAGTCCTCATAGCCCACAAGCCTCAACTATTTATTATCTGGTTCTTAAAAAAAAAAAAAGTTTGCCAACCCCTGTTTTACATGTTTATTTATCTATTTATTGTATGCTTCCCCCCATTAGAATATAAGTTTCAGAAAGTAAGGGACTTTTTCTACTATTTTATTAATTGCTATATCCTCAGAGTTATCCTCAGAGTTAAGAACAATACCTAACACATGGTAGATTATGAACATATAACTTCTGAATGATGAAATTTAAAAAATATATATTTTTTATTGATCTTTATAAAGAGAGAAAGGGGGAGAGATAGAAACATCAAACATTATATCGATAGGTTGCCTCCTGCATGCCCCCTACTGGGGAATCAAGCCTGCAACCAGGGCATGTGCCCTGACCCACAATTGAACCTGTGATCTCTGAGGGCATGGGATGATGCTCAATCCACTGAGCCACACCAGCTGGGGTGGGTGCTGAAAATTTTTAATTAAATTGTAAAATGTACTTACATTATTTCTAAGGTAAAATAGAATACTAGAAAATTGCTCATAAAAACAGGTTACTAGTAAACACGTCTAAATAATAGCACCTAACTGAAATTAAAAATTTTCCAATTTAAAAAAACATATTTTTATTGATTTCAGAGAGGAAGGAAGTGGGGTAGAGAAATAGAAACATCAATGATGAAAGGGAATCACCGATTGGCTGCCTCATGGACACCCTGAGGGGATTGAGCCTACAACGCGGGCATATGCCCTGACCGGGAATCATACTGTGACCTCTTGGTTCATGGGTAGATGTTCAAACACTGAGCAACACCGGCCAGGCCAACTGTTTTTAAATTGTGAAATACTAGCTTGTTTACATATTTCTAAAAATATCTTATGAATCAAACTTAAATCAAACTCCAGAATATAATTCTAAAGACACTTGATATCCAGACAAAAGCATTTAAAAAACTACATCAAGGCTGTTGCTTTTTACAAAGGGATTCTCCACACAGAGGAAAAGTTAAAACTTTAGTGTCAAGATAGGCTCAGAAGCTCTGTAATCATATCCAGATGTTATTTTCATATAATAACCAAACTCCTTATGACCAACTTACTGCATTTTTACTGTATGCCCATTTAACTGTTTAGTTTCCTCTTTGTCTCCCCTGACCATTTTCAGTTTACAGTCTAACCAGAGAACTCATTATTTCGATAATAAAGTCAAAACAAGCAAATTTAAATAAATTACTGCTAAGTAAATATAAACCAAAGAACTCAAAAACCCATTTTGAATTAGTACTCACATCAATCCTTTCCTAGGAGAATATTCCAGAGAACAGTAACTTTCTTAAGAGACTGAAATTCTAAGAGTCAGTAATATTTTCCTATATTTCTACCCACACTGGCATACTACACTAAATGCCACAGTCACAGTTACATTTTGCCAGCTTTGTTAATGCCATAAACAAAAGAGCATAAAAGCAATTTAAACTTTAAATGACAAGTTAAAAGAAAAACATAACAAGGAAAGGAAATGAATACATTTACTAAGCACTCTGAATCATAAAAACATGGTAGGCTCTTTCATAAACATTACATTTAATCCTTAAAACAACCTTACAAGGTTCTCTATTCTTATGAGAAAACTGATAAGTAATGCAGTCACACAGTAACTACTAGTAAGTGCTAGAGTGAGAACAAGGTCTTAAACTGTATCTTTCTACCCCAACAGAATTTCCACAGTGGTGAGATAATTAGACAAACATTTTTAAAGTAGTTATTTGTTTCAATTTGTATTAGAAAAACAGAGATAACATATAAAACCCAATTATTTCTTGAATATTTTCTTTAGAACGAAGCTAAATAAAAATAAGATTGGAAAAAAAGAAAAATAAATAATAGAACAATATTATGTGCATATAGCAAAAACTCATAATGACATGCACAATGAGATTTGAAAAACATTATCAGGCAAAGAACTGCCTTCCTAAAAACAAACTGCAACATATATTTGTTTTTTTCTTTGTTTGTTATTATAGGAAGCAAAGAGGTGAATTTACAAGTGAAATTATAGGCATACCTGACATAGTTTGATCAAGTTTGTGGATAAGAGATTTTTTAGCACATTCAACATCAGGACTTGGGTAATCCAAAACTTGCCTGCACCAAACTAATGGGCTAACCGATTTCTGCATTGGTGTAAGTTTTTTCTTTGGTGATGAATACAGCCTAGAAGAAAAATAAAACAAAAACAAAAGGGTAACCTTCATTATTAAGCACAAGATTAAAAGAGGGATCCTTTTGGATAGGTTTAAATGGAGGAGGGGAGTAAAAATAATGGAGTATGTTTAAAATCACCCACATTTTACTTTGTGCACAGGAATAACACTATAACCATCAATATAAACCCAAAGCTCAACTATTTTTTAAAAATATATTTGATTTTTTTACAGAGAGGGAGGGAGAGGAAAGAGAAACATCAATCAGCTGCCTCTTGCACACCCTGCACTGGGGATGTGCCTGCAACCAAGGTACATGCCCTTGACCGGAATGGAACCTGGGACCTTTGAGTCCACAGGCTGACGCTCTATTGACTGAGCCAAACTGGTTAGGGCCAAATCTCAACTATTAAATGAACTCAAAGGAGGCCAACTGTCTAATCCAAAAGTGTCTTCCTTTTCTTTTACTCTCTCTATAAAAACTATGAGGAAACATCTATCTTTAAAAGAGTTTATTCTGTTTTCATTCGTACACTAGAGGCCCGATGCCTTTCTACTTCCCAGTTCCCTTCCTACCACAAGCCACACAAAACCACCATAAATAACTCATTCCTTTTAGTTAAGCAGTACCCACTCTGTAGCCCTCTTTCTTTTCAAATAATAATGTGTCAGAGAAAAGCATCACTTAAGTCCTTAATAACTTAATATGAATTAATTTATAAAATTAGATCAACCTAAGAAAAGAAGGGATGATATTTTATAAGTTTCTGGGTAAGATACACACAAAAAAGCAGAACACAGGGGTGGGATACACTTAAATTTCTTATGTTATTATTATTTTTTTTTCAGATTAGTTCCTATTATGTCAATTGATGTTATTTCAAATACGAATCCGTACGAAAAACATGAAGTTACTTGAATTCTAACCAAAGTGGTTTTTAAACTAACACTTTAAATATACCCCTATAGTACCAGAATTGACAAAATATTTCCTAATAAGGTATTATGTGCGTTTTTCCATCCCTTCACTCTTCCCTATCTAAAACTTAGGTCTGTCATTCATATCTGATTTAGATCACCAAGACTAAGAGGGAAAATTATTTCTCTAGTCCACAATTCATATTCATTTGGAAAAAATAATGAGATAGAATCCTGATTTGTGAAATAACTCAAAATTACATCAATGGGATTCATTCAATTTCCTACTTAAATACTGCAAATGTCTCATAACAAATATCTCCCTCAGCATCCCATAATTATCACATACTGATATTCTATGTTAGCAAGTATTTAGCAAGTAAAGTCTATAGATGACACACATTCATAAACACCCTTTGTGATATTAACACACTCTTTCAATATATAACTTTCTCCTGCACTACTGGTTTCACACAATTTATCCTCATGACTCACGTGTACTTAGTATATTCCTCCACTATCCTATACGATAAAAGCCTAATTTGCTAAGTGTCCTGTCAACTATTCAACCAATCAAAGCATAATATGCTAATGACATGCTAAGGCTGCTCAACCACTCGCTATGATGTGTACTGACCACCAGAGGGCAGACACTCCAACTAGGTTAGCTTGCTGCTGGGGTCCAGCCCATCGTTACTAAGTGAGATGGGCTGGACATGCCCTGGAGCCCTCCCTTGGTCCCTCCCAGGTCAATCTCTCGTGCCTCTCCCTGGCCCCAATCTTGCACTGGTGGGGTCCATTGGCCTGGCTTGCACCCTCTTGCAATCCGGGACCCCTCAGGAGATGTCAGAGAACTGGTTTCATCCTGATCCCGCAGGCCAGGCCGAAGGACCCTACTGGTGCATGAATTTGTGCACTGGGCCTCTAACTAGCTATAAAAATAATTTTTAAAAGTGCAAACAATATGAGTGAGCCTCAGAAAACATGCTCAGTGAAAGAAGCCAGACACAAAAAACACATACTGTATTATCCCATTTATAAGAAACTACAGGCCCAGTGCATGAAATTTGTGTGTGTGTGTGTGTGTGTGTGTGTGTGTGTGTAGGGGATGGGGGGAGGGGGGGGAGGGTCCCCTCAGCCCAGCCTGCACCCTCTCCAATCCAGGACCCTTTGGGGGATGTCCGACATCCATCTCACAATCCTGGACCGCTGGTTCCTAATTGTTCACCTGCTTGCTCACTGCCTGCCTGCCCCCACCCCCACCCCCGCCCCGCAGGCCTGGTTGCCCTATGCAGCCTGCTGTTCAGTTGTTTGGTCGCCCCTCATTAACCCCCCTGCCGACCTGTCATAAGCAGCCATCTTGTGAGGGTGTGAGAGTTAATTTGCATACTACCTCTTTATTATATAGGATGTCTAGAAAAGAACATGGAGCAGGGCCGGGACCGGTTTGGCTCAGTGGATAGAGCATCGGCCTACGGACTGAAAGGTCCTGGGATCGATTCCAGGCAAGGGCATGTACCTTGGTTGTGGGCACATCCCCAGTAGGGGGTGTGCAAGAGGCAGCTGATCGATGATTCTCTCTCATCGATGTTTCTAACTCTCTATCTCTCTGTGAAAAATCAATAAAATACATTAAAAAAAAAAAAAAAAAAGAACATGGAGCAGGAAGTATTGTAGATTAGTTGTTGCTTAGGGCTAGAGATAGGAATGGAGATGAGGTTTCTTCTTAAGGTGATATAAATGTTCTAAAAATTATATGATAGTGATAATTGTGCTGTGCCATGATTGTAAATATACCACAACATTGAATTACAAAATGATTTTTATCATACATAAATTACACGGGTACCAGTGAATTTTATAGTATATATTATGTCTTAATAAAGCTGTTTATTAAAAAGTTGTAAGGTGCTTGTAGCATATTTAAAAATACAAAAACTACGGTAAACTAAATAAACTAAACATTGATCATTTAAAATCAATTAAACTAAAACATCTCCATCTATCTCCATATACCCATGAATTATAGTTTTCCTGTTTTTTTGTCAACGGCACTGTAATTCTTTCAGTTAGAAAAGCTAAAAACTTAAGAGTAAATTTGAATTTCTCCATCTTTTTTATTTCCTACACTCACCAAAAATCTGAAAATAATTTCTGCTGATTCTATATGTATAAATTACCCCCATTATTCTTACATGTATAATTCTGCTAATCCTACATGTATAATTTCCCCCTACTATTCCTACATCTACTAGCAATAGAAAATGCTCCTTCCTTCCATTTATAGTGAAAAGTTCATGTGGCAATTGTGCCATTCCTAGAGTGAGGAAAAGGGGGAGACTGACTCAGTAATCCCTGGGACATGTCAACTATCTTCTACCACGCTAACCTCTGACGTCAGTGCCCGCCACTATCCTCAAGTAAAGTCAGAGGGTTTGGGCCTATATAGTACTGGCACAAAATTATTCTTCAGTCAGGGAACCTTTGGTTGTGGTTTTAAAGTTCTTTTAAACCTGCCAGAGGACACATGAGCTGGGTTGTAGCATGCAACAGGATCCTCCTTTAGCAAGCCAAGTTGTTCCAGTCCCTGAGTTTTAAAGAGAAAATCCTAAGTCTTCAATCTTTTTCAAAAGGCTTTCCAAATGCTACAGTTCTGACTACTTATCATGTCAACATAGTGCTCTACTCATAGTAGATATTCAGTAAGTGAATATTCCTAGCATGACCATTCACCCCAGCTTGCACAGAAAGTCCTAATTTAAGCCTGTTGCTTAGGCATCCCAACACTTTGATTCTTAAATAGTGTCCAGGTTACTACAATAAATTACATAATCACTTTAGTTTTTCCTAATTTTCAGAAGCTTACTATTTTACGACTTATAACTGTATATAAAGCAAAATTACTAGAATACAATACTTACTCCTGCAACAGAGCACTAATTATTTCTGGTTACGTTTGACACCATACTATATTCTTTAAAGACATACTTGAGTGATTTTGTCCCAGGGAGCCTCTAGCAATGTGTGGAGATATTTTTGTTTGGCTAGGAATGCTGCTAGACATCCAACCATGGATAGAACAGCTCCCACAACAAAGAATTATCTGGTCCTAAATATCTATATACTCATATAAGAATGTTAGTAAGATCAAAATAATATCTTATTAATATGTTTTTATTTACTTCAGAGAGAGGAAGGGAGAGGGAGAGACAGGAACATCCATGATGAGGGAGAATCATTAATCGGCTGCCTCCTGCATTCCCCCTTCTAGGGATGGAGCCTGCAACCGGAGCATGTGCCCTTGACTGGAATCAAACCCGGGCCCCTTCAGTCTGCAGGCCCACGTTCTATCCACTGAGCCAAACCTGCTACAGCCAAAATAACGTTTTTAAAATGTAAATGTTTTATAAGAGGAACTAGACAAATCTGATCTTAATCACTTATCGTGATTTTCATGCAGTCAATTATAAGATAATGGGATGAAAAGTAAAGAGTACCACTATGGACTCAATACTTGGGTTTGGATTCCAGTTATGCCACATGCTTTAGGGCACAAGAGGTTGGTAAAGCTCAGATCAGTTTCCTAGCCCATAAAAGTAACTGTGCCTTGGTTCCCACCTATATTATTATTGCCACACTAATCTTTCCCAAACAGTATTTTGTGAAGATACTGAATATTCATCCTTGTCATGTGGCTCAGTTAGGCTGAAGCATCGTACTATACATATAAAGGCTGTACATGGGAAGCAACCTATCGATGTTTCTCACATCCATGTTTCTGTTTCTCTCTCTCTCTCAAAATTACAAAAAAGAAAAAGAAAAAAAAAAAAAGAATGTTGAACACTCAAAAAATCTCCTCCTAGCCCTAGCCCCATGGTAGGCAAACTGAGGCACTCTAGCTATATGCAGTTCTTTGTTCCCTTGAGTGTGCTCTTCCACAAAATACCACGGCCTGGGCGAGTCTATTTTAAAGAAGTGGTGGTAGAAGAAGTTTAAGTTCAAAAAATTTGACTCTCAAAAGAAATTTCAATTTTAAAAAGCAGCTTCAAAAAACCAAGATGGCAGCCTAGGTAAGTACCTAAACTACTGCCTCGCATAACAATTTCAAAACAACAACTAAAAGGCAGAACGGACATCATCCAAAACCACAGGAAAGCTGGCGGAGTGGAAAATCTACAACCAGAAAGGAGAGAGGCTCACGGATCAGGGAGGCCGCAAAGCACTGAGGTAAGGAGACGTGCGCGCAGAGAGGAGGGGCTGATGAGTGTCTGGCTGGTGGGAGGGGAAAGGAAGCCCCTGACTGCACTGAACCCCAACTCCGCCCAAAACCCCTTGGACTCAGGCTCATACAAGTGGAGTCTGGACTGTAGAGAAACGCACCTGGAGACTCAGAGACTGGGAAACTCGAAGGAGCCGGGGGGCCGCAGCGGGCAGGGTCTAGGGTCGCACGTGCGAGTGAGTGAGCGCAGAGAGGTCTGACTGTGGATTGCCACAGCCACTCCATGGCAGAAGGAGTCAGAAGCTCCTGACCACTGAATCCCAGTTCCAACTGCACTGAGCACTGAAACCCAGTTCCGGGCAAGCCCCTAGAGCCCTCACGCTCTTACCAGAGGAATCTGGACTGTCAGGTAGGAACTTAAGGGATCCATGGAAGGCAGAGGTCTGAGGCGCGCGCACAGGGGTAGGGCTGACGGGAAGCCAAGGCTGTCGGCTCAGCCCTGAGACTGCCCCATCCAAGCAGAGCACAGAGGCTTTTGAAATTTTGCAAGTCTGATCCTATAAAATTGTCTCCAATACACATACAGCTGATACTCATATCCAACTAGCCTGGAGGACAATTCCTCCCAGTGATACCAACAACAATCAAGACTTAACTACAACAAGGCTGTACACACAGTACACAAAGGGGAGCACCAAGAGTGTCTACCTCAGGTAACTGGGGGGACTGACCCACCGGCCCATATAAGACACCAAACACACAAAACTACCCTACCAATTCAGGGAAGCAGCGAAAATGGGGAGACAAGAAAACAGATCTCAAATGAAAGAAATGGAGAACAAAAGACTGGATATAGAGTTCAAAACCACTGTTTTTCAAGAATTTCCTAAAAAAGGCCGATAAATTTAACAAGACCCTCAAGGATATGAAAAAGGACCAACTAAAAATTAAACATACACTGACTTAAATAAAAATATTATACAGAGACCCAACAGCAGACTAGAGGGACACAAGAATCAAGTCAAAGATTTGAAATACAAAGAACCAAAGGACACTCCTCCAGAGAAGCAAGAAGAGAAGAGAATCCAGAAAGTTGAAGATAGTGTAAGGAGCCTCTGGGACAACTTCAAATGTACCAACATCAGAATTATGGGAGTGTCAGAAGAAGAGAGAGAGCAAGATACTGAAAACCTATTTGAAGAAATAATGACAGAAAACTTCCCCCACCTGATTAAAGAAATAGACTTACAAGCTCAGGAAGCACACAGAACCCCAAACAAGAGGAATCCAAAGAGGACCACACCAAGACACATCATAATTAAAATGCCAAGAGCAAAAGACAAAGAGAGAATCTTACAAGCAGCAAGAGAAAAACAGTTGGTTACCTATAAAGGAGCACCGATTATCAGCTGATTTCTCAACAGAAACTATGCAGGCAAGTAGGGAGTGGCAAGAAATATTCAAAGTGATGAATAGCGAGAACCTACAACCAAGATTACTCTACCCAGCAAAGTTATCATTCAGAATTAAAGGGCAGATAAAGATCTTCACAGATAAGAAAAAGCTAAATGAGTTCATCACCACCAAACCAGTATTATATGAAATCCTGAAAGGTATTCTTTAAGAAGAGGAAGAAAAAGAAAAAGATAAAGATAAAAATTATGATCAACAAATACAAACATATCAACAAGTGAATCTAAAAATGAAGTGAATTAAAAATGAGGAACAGAATAAACTGGTGAATATAATAAAATCAGGGGCAAAGAAAGGGAGTGGATTGATAATTATCAGGGGAAAAGAGGTGTGGGGGGTGCAGGAAGAGACTGAACTAAAATCGAACACCTATGGATGAAGACCATTGAAGGGCAGAGGGTGGGGTGGGAACCAGGTGGAAGGGAGCTATGGGGTGGGGGAGAAGGGGAAACAATTGTAATAATCTGAGCAATAAAGATTAAATTAAAAAAAAATTTTTAAAGCTTAATCTTAAAAAAAAAAAAAAAAAAGGAAAAGAAAAGAAAGAAAGAAACCTCAATCTTGTACTGTTGATATTTGGCTCTGTTGACTAATGAGTTTGCCGACCACTGCCCTTGCTGGTTTGGCTCAGTGGATAAAGTGTCGGCCAGGGGACCAAAGGGTCCCAGGGCTCAATTCCGGTCAAGGGCATGTACTTTGGTTGCAGGATCCTCCCTGAGCTGGGCCCTGGTCAGGGCTTGTGCAGGAGACAACCAATCAATGTGTTTCTTTCAGGCGGTTAGGTTTGAATGGAACAGATGAAACAAGAATGGCATGAGTAGAAAGTTAAATGGAGGTTCATTTTACTGTCACTCTACTTTTGTTTTTTTGAAATTTTCCAAAATAAAATGTTTTAAGTTCAATGGAAAGATAGGGAAGACTGGAAATAAAATAATAAATACAGTGAATATGATGATGACAATGATGAAAGCTAACACTTATATTATATATATATTACACACACATACACACACACACACACACATATATATATATATATATATATATTACACTTAATTCTCTAATTCTCTATGGGGGTACGGCCTACAATAATCTAAAATAATAAAAGTGTAATATGATAATTAGACCAGACGTCCTTCCGGATGACCTTCCGGACAAAAGCTGGGTCTGCAAGCGAAGCCCGGGTCCGGGTGCCAGAGGGAGGCCGGTGCTGGCAGCTGGGGGAAGGCAGGCCCACTCTTGCACAAATTTTGTGCATCCGGCCTCTTGTGATCTCCACAGTCTTGTGCTACATGACAAGACAATGAGGATTACATATAGGAGGATGGTCCCATATGGGGCTGAAAAATTCCTATGGCCTAGTGATGCTGTTGACATTGCTATGTCTTAGGGCAGTGGTTGGCAAACTCATTAGTCAACAAAGCCAAATATCCATAGTATAACGATTGAAATTTCTTTTGAGAGTTGAAAACCACCTTCTGCGCATGGGCCACCAAGTTTCAATCGTACTGTACGTGTGCACCCACCCGTGGTATTTTGTGGAACAGCCACACTCAAGGGGCCAAAGAGCTGCATGTGGCTCGAGAGCCACAGTTTGCCGACCACTGTCTTAGAGCAAGACACTGCACAAATTGTGTTACAATTACCTAGTATTCTGTAAAAGTAGCAAGCTGCAATGTAGGAGCTGTAGATGAATAGAATTTGTCATTCAAAATATGTCTCTGACATAAGAATTATTTCAAGCCGTTTAATTTTAAGAAACAACAGAAATGAAAGAAGCTCTGAAAAAGTAGTAGAAGTTACCCTTTGTAAAAGACATTTATGTCTGTACAGTAAATATCCATTTGTTAAGGTTTCTCCCCCAGTGTACTAGGAAGGCTTTATCTCTATAAATTCTTATCGATTGCAGATGGCAATGACTTAATTGTGCCTACCTACCTTACTCTGGTTTACTGTGCTTTTTTCCCTGATAACCTCCAATAACTGAGCCCCAACTTCTTTTATTTTGAGCTCAAGATGATACTCAAAGGTGGTGGCTTAAGTTATTTGGTTTTCCTAGGTCACTCCGATGTATACAAGAGGTATACATGTTATTTAACTTTTGTTTAATTTTCTGCTGTTAATCTGTTTTATTACAGGGATGTGTTAGCCAAGAACCCAGAAAGGTAGAGGAAAAATTATTACAGACCCACAGGCTATATACCATTTAGCATAGGCACATAGTAGGCTATACCATCTGGTTTTGTGTAAGAACACAAGGAAATCTGAAAATATCCCATTTCAGTATTTCAGAGATAACAAGAGGTTCAAGTACAGAGATTAAGAGGTTTACCCAAGGTCTTAGACCTAACAAGGGTGGAAGCAGGAATTCCAACTTAGGCTACCTAGTTCCAGGAGCTCTTAGCTACTATTTTATTGGACTCCCAGGAGCTCCAAAAGCCAGGTTAGAACAAGAATGATAAGTACAATAATGTACAATATAAACTGATGAACAAAACAGATCCAGAGACATAGAAGCATTGAAAAGACCGTCAAACCTCAGAGGAAAGGCAGGGGAGGGTGGATAAGGTAAGAGGTCAACCAAAGGACTTGTATGCATGCATATAAACATAATTAATGGACATAGACAGTAGCGGGGTGAGGGGGTGTGCTGGGGAGCAGGAGCAGGTGGGGAGATATCAATGGGGGGAAAAGGAAACATATGTAATACTTTCAATAATAAAGAATTTAAAGAAAAGAATGATGAATACATAAAAGGATCATTAGGTAAAGAAATTAATAAAAATGTTTATAGGCCTCAGGTTGTTAAAGACAAATGACCAAAAGACAGAATTGATGGTGGTGACGGGGGAGGGCATATAATAGCCAAAGGTGAATGAGTATAAATCTATAAGATTAACATAAAAAAATAACACAATGAAAATTAGGTAAAGATTGAAATTTTTTAATTATAAATCCTAGCTCAGCCATGTACTTGAGTGACTAGAGCAAATTATTTAATATAAGCTTTAATTTCCTTATCTTTGAAATGGGGGGTTAAAGGGAGTAATGGGGAGCAGCAGCTCAGTCCCAGGGTACTCTCCCTCCAGGGAGTATACATGTGCCATCCCCCCTACCCCCTATTGCATGTATCCCCTAATCTCTTCGAGAGCCCATGAGACTTGCAACCAGAGTAACAATGGGCAGCGGCAGTTCACCCTGGGCTAATCTCCTGAATCTGTCTCCCCCTCTTCTCTGACTTCCCAGTGAGCTATGGCATCAGTGTATTTTTGCTGCCATCAATACATTCTTGCTTTTCTAAAATTAAAAAAAAGGGGGGGTAATAATAGTTTGACTGTACTGGGTTATTAGAAAAGTGCTATATATAAGATGCTTAGCATAGTATCTGTCATATGTTAATGCAGTAAACAATTATTAGTTATTGTTAAAAATAAAAGAGCAATAAAAAATCACACTGAAGGATTCCACCCTCACCAACATTATATTGGATATTCTAGCTAGGGCAATTCAGCAAGTAGATAAAATAAGATGCATCCAGGTTGGAAAAGAAGTAACGTTATCTCTATTAGCAGATGACTTGTTCTTTTAGATATATAAAAAATCCTTGGCCAGAATCAAAGCCGGGACCCTTCAGTCTGCAGGCCAACACTCTACCCATTTAGCCAAACTGGCTAGAGCTGTTGGGAGGTTTTTTCTGTTTTTGTGTTTTTTAAATACTGCTTTAATTTCACTAGTTGTGATCTGTCTATCCAGATTCTCTGATTCTTCCTTAGTTTTGGAAAATTGCACGTTTTTAGGATCCTGCTCTGTTGTCTGGATTTGGCTACTGGGTATATTGGTTCTGGGAGGGACTCTGGTACAGGCCAATGTCAAACACTGTCTGTGACTGGCTCTGGGCAACCTGTTTAGAGCTATCAACGATCCAGTTTGTGGCTGGGCCTGGGTGTGTGTGGAAAGGACCAAGCTGTGCATCAAGGTCTGACTTTACTAGCACCAGGTCCAGGGGCAGATCAGCAAAAGTAACAAAGTATCCAGAGATCTTCCTCTGCTTGCAGGCTGTCTGTTAGGCTCAGTTACTTGAAGAGCCTCAAGCTGTACTCCTTAGCTGGGCTTAAGCTCCTCAGGATGGGGCAAGAGGGATTCCAATGGGTGGGGCTACTGCTTCACCCCAGGCTGATGCTACATGATGGGGAATGCTCTCCCCCTGAGAAAGATGGCTTTTGGACATGGGGCATGACTCAGCACTGGGATCCTGGTGGCCGATGTCTCAGCTCTCTCTTCAGAGCCACCAATCCCAGGTTCTCTTCACATAGCTCTAGTATGCTCCACCTGCCCTAAGCCAGAGATGAAGGTGAGTGGCTGAGAACAAATTTTTGTGTATTGGCCCTTTAAGATGGTACCTGTGTTTCTAGCTCTCTCTCCCTGGCAGACAGAAACCTCACTGATTTTCACAACTAGATGTTATATGGGCACCTTTCCCGATCATGGTACTCTCAGCTGGGGAATTTGGCTTGGGGTTTAGACCCCAGACTTCTCATGGGAATCCCCCCTTCTCCTCTCCCCAGCTGAGATATCCCTCCAGAACTTCATCTGCTGCCAATGGGAGCCAGACCAGCCCTCACACTCATCCACGCTTTCTACCAGTCTCATGTGGCCTCCTCTGTAAGTACTTGGTTATAAGGCTTTTCTCCAGCTACTCTTCAGATGGTTATTAAGGATGATTTTTCACTTTACAACTACACTTTAGTTGTAACTCCAGTTAGATCCTAAGAAGAGTAAGTGTAACTTCCACCTAATCTGCTGCCATCTTGGATCTTCCCTGGGCAACTGATTTTTGAAAGAATTCTGAAACAATTTAATGGGGATAGAAAAGTCTTTTCAACATATGGTACAAGATATCTATCTACATGCAAAAAAAAAAAAAAAATGAATTCGAACCCTACCTCACCGTATATTACAAAATCAAAATGAATTAAAGCAAATGTCAGCAAGAATCTAGAAAAATTGGAACCCTTGTATTAATGGTGGTGAAAATGTAAAATCGTCTGGTTGCTACATAAAACAATATAATGTTTCCTCAAAAAATTAAATAGCATTACCATTTTATCCAGCAATCTCACTTCTGGGTATATACCCAAAGGTGAAAGCAAGGACTTGTACAGGTATAAATATTTGTATGTTCATGTTCACAGTTCTGCTTCTATTCACGAGAAGCAGAAGCAATCCAAGTGTCAATCAATGAAGGAATGGATAAAGAAAATGTGATAGATGCAGGTGCAGACACACATACATTGGAGTATTATTCATCTTAACAAAGGAAACCATGTCAAATTCTAGAACATGGATGAAACATGAGGACATTATGCTAAGTGAGTTCCAGAAATACTATGTGATTCCACTTATGAGATACCTAGAGCATTCAAACTCAGAAACAAGGTAGAATAGTGGTCGCCAGGAGCTGGGGAGGAGTGGGGTATGGGAGGTAAGGAGTTGGTGTTCTGTGAGTATAAGGTTTCAGTCATGCAGGATGGGAGGGTTCTGGGGATCTGTTTACAACAGGGTGCATATGATTGACAAACTATACAGTTGGGAAGTTGAATTTTATGGTTTTTACTGCCGCAAAAAAACCATAAATTCCATATTTTAATATAAACATCATATATATCATATAAGCTTAGGTTTGGGAACAGAAAGACTTAACTGCTGTTTTCTCTTGCCTGTTGAGGATTATGAAACACAGACACACACACACACACACACATCACACACCAAAACAGAAGAAATGGAATTCTGAGACATGCTACAACATAATGAATCTTGAAGACATTGTAATATGTGAAAAAAGACAGTCATGAAAACACAAACATTGTATTTTTGAATAATATTACCCCATTTTGTTTTATTCATTCATCAGTTGATGGGCATTTGGGTTGTTTCCATTTGGATTGTTGACTATTATGGAAAATGCTGTGATGAGTATTTATTTATATGGATGTTTTCATTTTCTTGGTTATATATCTAGAAGTGGAATTATTAGGTAAAATTGTAATTCCATGTTTAACTTTTTGAGAAAGTGCCAAACTATTTTTCACAGTGGCTAGACCATTTATATTCCTACCAGCAACATATAAGGGTTCCAATTTCTGCACATCATTGCCAACACTTATCTGTCTTTTTGTTATACAGCCATGTGGTAATATCTCAGTGTGGTTCTAATTTGCATTTGTCTAATAATGAACAGCATCTTTTCATGTATTTATTAGCCATTTGTATGTCTTCTTTGGAGAAATGTCTGTTCAAACTATCAGTCCATTTTTCTAACTGAGTTACCTATTTTTACTTTGTTAAGATGAAAGAGTTCTTGATATATTCTAGATACTAATCCCTTGTGAGATGATTTACAAATATTTTCTCCTACTATGTGTGTTCTTTTCTTTCAATTTCTTGATGAAGCCTTTTTAATATTAAAAACATCAAATTTTTAATATTAAGTCCAATTTATCTATTCTTTCTTTTTGCTGCTTGTGCTTTTAGTATCATATCTGACAAACCTCTGCTAATACAAGATCATAAGATTTACTCCAGTGTTTTCTTCTAAAAGGTTTATATTTGACCTTACATTTAGGTCTTTAATCTGTATTATCGTGACAAAATATACACACTACCAACTTTACCATGTTAACCATTTTTAAATGTATAGTTCAGTAGCATTAAGTACATTCACATTATTGTGCAGCCATCCATTTTGAGAACTTTGTTTTGTGGGAATGATGAAACGTTCTGAATCACAGTGGAAACAAGTGCACAACTTTGCAAATATACTAAAAATCAGTGAATTACACTTGAAATATGTAAATTTTATTGTGTGTGAATTTTATCTCAACAAATAAAAACTTACAGAGAAAAAAATTAATTGAGCCCTGATTGGTATAGTTCAGTTGGTTTGGTGTCATCCCATACAACGAAAGGTTGCCAATGGATTCCTGGTCAGGGCACATGCCCGGGTTTCAGCTCAATCCCTGGCAGGGTATGCAGGAGGCAGCCGATGAATGTGTCTCTCTCTCTTCCTCTTTTCCTCTCTTCTAAAAATCAATAAAAATATATTTAAAAATTTTGTATTTTAAAAAAAATTACATTGAGAGGGTTAACACAAGAAGAGTGTAGCAAAATATGCATTGATACTAGATGCCAAAGAATAGGCAGAAATATTCTTCTTTAGCTTCTGTTCTTCTGCCAATAATTTGTTCAAATGGACAGGCCCAATAAACATTATTCAAAGGAAATTGATCAACTGAGGCAAGATCATGAGAATAAGCCTGAAAAACATTTAGGCATACCCCTCCAAATAATGGAAAAGAAATGAAATACTGTCAATCTGGAATATCATGACAAAACATAGAGTGTATCTGACCTGACAGGCTCATATTAAACATAAGAAATAGAGTGTAAAACTGTTAATTAAATATTTGGTTTCAAAATAATACCATTTAGCTCAAGCAATTATATCTAACACACTGTATGGTCAAGTGTCATTTAATATGCTGAGTACCATTCTAGGGAGAAGGTGTTAGAGGATCATGATAGTAGTCTTCAAATATTTTAAGGAATCATTCATGTGGAAAAGATATATCTAAAAAAAGCAAGCAGTAGTGGAAACAGCACAGGCTTTGATGTCATAAAGACCTGGTTTCAAATCCTGATTCCATCATTTACTGTGTGTCATTTGATGCTTAAGAGAAAGATTACATTTCCTTACCTAGATCTTGATACCTACCTAATAAACAGATAAAAATTAGTGTAAAAATGTTTATAAGCTGCCTGCTATAGGCTGACTGACACACTGATATAAAATGATGTTAGTACCTTTCTCCCCATTTTTCCTACTTGTTCTAGAATAGTGTTTTTCAAGTTGAGAATTACAATCCATTAATGGGTCATAAAACCAGCGTTGTTGGTTGTAACAAGCTTTTTTCTAAAGAAAAAGAACAGGAAATATTAGAGAGTACCATATGTACTAAAAATAACTATAGTTGTATGAAAATTTTGCTTCAATTATTCATATACATGTGTGTACTATGATGTAAAATGTGTTTATCCTGAAGCTGACCCCCCCCCCCAAAAAAAAAAAAAAAAGTTGTGAAAGCCAATGCTCTAGAGCAGTGTTTCCCAACCTTCTCTCATGATGAGAATCACCTGGTGGAGTTGTTAAAACACAGATTCCTGAATCCCAACTAAGAAGTGCTAAACTAGAATTTTTGGGAACATATGGGTAAAATTGTATACTTAACTACTTCCTGAATCCCAACTAAGAAGTGCTAAACTAGAATTGTTGGGAACATATAGGTAAAATTGTATACTTAACTTGTGCTCTAAGCTTAAATAACTAGTTAAGTATACAATTTTACCTATATGTTCCCAACAATTCTAGTTTAGCACTTCTTAGTTGGGATTCAGGAATCTGTAGTTTAACAACTCCACCAAGTGATTCTCATCATGAGAGAAGGTTGGGAAACACTGCTCTAGAGCACTGTTTTCTAAATATGATCTATAGATACTAGTTCCTTAGGAGCTCAAGTAAGTTTAGGGAACCATAGCACTTAGAAATTTACTATATTCAAAATATATTTGCATATCAAAAAGCTTAGAATTTAAAAAACCTGTTCCTTTTTGTTGAACCTCATTTTCCCATATATATTTAACCTCAGATCATCACTATTTATTCACACAGTATCTACTGACACATTCAGGATTGGCATTATATGGTATACACTGGAGGGTAAAACATTTCTCTAAATAAAAAAGAAGGTACAATGGGTAAAAGTTACAGAAGGTAGATTTTTAGCTGACTAAGAAAGAAAAAAACTCTTGACTCTGAATCTTCCTCCCCTTGCCACTAACACCTACCCTTTCCAACTTATATTCCCAAACACACATCCCAAAGTGCTTTAGACATATTTATCAAACTTTCAATTCACACAATTTTTTTCAGAAAAAGTATAAGACATACATAGCAGCTACAATATTTAAAAAAATGTAGCCAGGACTCAAAGCAATAAGCAGGAACCACTCTGTCAAAAGAAACTTCTGGCACAGTATTTAAAAAGACTTGCTTTACCTCAACAAACCCATACTCAGAAACCAAAGCTGCACGACTTAATCAGCTTCTCAAGGTGGAGCCATGTGTTCTAATAATACATAATCTAAAATGGGCTGATGAGTGCATCTAGTCCTCATTATTATCATCACTTGGAAGAGGCATGTGATGATATTTAGATGATTCCGGGTTCTTTTAAAGTGTACACATACCCAAGATTCCTTTGGGAAGACGTGATTTCACACTAATATGAAAAACTGTCAATATCACAGTCAATTCTGATAACATTTGTTATCACTTAACAATAAAATAAAGGCTTGACATCATATATTCAAGAGTACCTCTGTAATTCTAACCTTCCTAATCGGGTGTTACAAATACTAGTGTCTCTGACTCTGCTCTAGCAGCTGTCAGAGCAGAGTTTCCTTCCCACTCTCCCTCCCTCCCAAGCCACCTCTCGTCCTTCAGGTTTGCCTCAACTACTTTGGACTACCATTCTTCCCCAATTTCTGAACACTCTCAGTACGTTATGTTCCTATCACTCTTTTTGGCAATTCTCTGTATACGCCCAGGTTATTTAACTGCATAAAACTTGGCTCCCAGCAAGCCTGGAACTGCCTTCATGAACAGGGATCAACTTTTAAGAAACTTTAGAATCTCCCGCAAGATCTTGTAAACATTTCTTGATTTAAATAACGAAGCTTAAGAGTATAAGAGCAGCTAGACTTGGAAGAGTTTACCATATGTCAGACCCAGTGCTAAAAGCATACACGGATTATTTTAATCTTCACAACTGTGCCTAGCGTTCAGATCTATGATTTCTTCCATCAAACAGAGAAAGAAAAGTGTCGGAGTAACTTGCCCAAGGTCACACAAGCAGTAAGTGGCAGAGCCAGGGCCTGAATCCAGACAAAGCTCTGACCACCTCCGCGCGCTGCAAAGTTGTGGCCCTGCAATGCCCGAGTCCACGGAGGACTTCACTCACTTAGAAGTTTCAATTCCAACCGAGAGTAGAAACATTTCGGGTAAAAGTGAAAACACTGTGAAAGGGTGCATTCGGAGAAAGGATTTCCCGTGGACATCTCTATGCGGTTGCGATAAAACAGGAGGGAAACCGCCTCCTAAGTCCTTTCTATTTATGGAAGTGATCTGACAGCGTGGGCCTCACAATTTTATCAAGAAGTTGGCTTATGAAAACACAGCTCTGGCTTTCCAAGAACCCTATTCAAAAATGGAAAAAACAGATAGATGTGATCACTGTCCAGCTCCAATATATATGCCAAACCCCATTCTTGTTTTTAAAAAACACACACAAAAAAAACAAACCAAGAGCCAGGGCTCTAAGAGTCCCACCCTGGACTCGCCACACAAAGCAGCACGGTCCTCGGCTCCCTCCACACAAAGCAAAGCTTCACCCCACCACCCAAAGGGTGCTCCCCTCCATCCAAGGCGCTGGCCGCTGCACCCAGTGGGACCGCTCTGTCCAGCCCAGCCCCCTGCTCCCGGTGACACCTCCGCGAGCAGACCCCTTCCTCCCTCCCCGACAACACAGGATGCCCAGACCACCACCATCCCGAAGCCGGCGTTTCATGTCACACAAAGCGGGGTTCCTCCCTGCCAAGCAGGTTCCCACCTCCGACTCCTCCCACCGGCCGTGCCAACCCACGGACCCCAACGGGGACCCGCCACCCCGGAGGATCCATCACCCAGAGGAGAACTTAGCTCCTCGAACCCCCAACTCCAGCTGACCTTTCTTCCCAGGCAGAGCAAGAAAAACCGCGAGACCCCGTCCGGAGCGGGTCCGGCGACCCCAAAGCGAGGTGTCCTGCCCCGGGGGGCGCACCTCGGGGGCCCCGGCCCGACCCCGCCCAGCGGCCCCGGCGGCGCCCCGCGCTCACCAGCTCTCCTCCTCCTCCTCCCAGCCGGACAGGCGCTCCAGCTCGTCGGGCCGCAGCGGCTCCACCTCGTCCAGCAAGCCGCCCTCGCCCGCCGCCAGCAGGCAGGCGGCGTCCCGCAGGTCCTCGCCGCTCGTCCGCCGCGGGCCCGGCCCGGCCCCGCCGCCGCCGCCCGGCTTGCCGCCGAGGCCCAGGGGGAAGCCCCGCGGGGACGCCGCGCCGCCGGACGAGGAGGGAGTGGACGCGCCGCCCCGGACCGGGCTCCCGGGCCCGAGGGAGCCGGCGCCCTGCACGGCCCCCGAGCGGCTCCGCAGCTGCTCGTTCTGCTTCTCCAGCTTCTTCACCAGCTCCTGCAGCTTCCGCACCTCCTGGTCCGCGTTCACGTTGGAGTTCACGTCCTCCATCCCGGCCCCGCCGCCCCGGCCGCCCGCCGCCCGCCCGGACGCTCGCCAGCCACCGGGAAAGAGCCGGCGCCCAGAGGGGTCGCCGCCGCCGCCGCCGCCGCGCCGCTCACTCTCGCCGAGGCGCCGGCATCCAGCAGGGCCGGGCCCCGCCGCCTGCGTCCCCCCACAGCTCGGGTTCCGAAGCGCCGCTCGCCCCAGCCGACCCGCCTCATCTGCGCCGGCTCCGGGATTGGGGGAGGCGGCGCCAATATCCGGCCGCGGCCGCCATCTTCCCTCCGTCCCTCCGCCCCCTGCAGCCCGGCCCCGTCGGTGACCTCAGAGCGTCGAGGGTGGACTCGGCCGGGGCGGGCGCTGAGGGGACCCGCAGCCGAGCTCGCGGCGGGGCGGGGCGGGGGCGGGGCCTGCGCAGGAAGGGGCGTGTCCGTATCGCCGGCGGGGGCGGGGCTCGGTGGGTTGGGTTGGGAGAGGCGTTCCCGGGGCGGGGGGCGGGGCCTTAGCCGGAAGGGGCGTGTTCGTGTCTCCGGCGGGGGCGGGGGCGGGGCTCGGTGGGTTGGGATGGGAGAGGCATTCCCGGCGCAGGCGGGGCGGGAGCTGTGAAGACTGCATGTGGGTTTGACCAGAGAGGCGAGTGGACTTGGCCCCGTGGGGCCGAGATCGCGAACCTCCACTCGAGCGCTTCCTTGGCCTGAGGGTCCCGGATGAGGAGCGCGGAATGTTTTCTACCTCCACACCCCGGCGTGTGGGACCCCGGGCCGATCCTGCCTTCCCTCCCTCCGTGCAGGCTCTCGGTGGGCGCTCAGCCGGGGCGGAGGAGAAACCGTTTACTTTGTTCGGCAGATATGTGTTCCATGCCGGCTTCAAACAGGAGGGTGGCAGGGCTGGCAGGAGCTGCAGGGGCCACCTGTGACCCATCGCTGCAAATGAGAGAGCAGGAGCCGCGTGATTTGAGAGAGATCGAAGGTCAAGACAATAACCGTAAATTGTTGACAGCTTACTAAAGCACTTTAAAAGGCATGATCTCATCCATTTAAACATTGTCTTCCCGATTCAAAAGAGGGAGGGGTATGGAAAACCGCTCATCTCTCCTTTGCTTTTGTCTGTGAACAGATGCATAATCTGCGGTTTGGATCAGTTTTCTTTGGGGAAAAAACTTAAAAAAAAAAATCCTTGCCGAAACCGGTTTGGCTCAGTGGTAGAGCGTCGGTCTGCGGACTGAAGGGTCCCAGGTTCGATTCCGGTCAAGGGCATGTGCATTGGTTGCGGGCACATCCCCAGTGGGGGGTGTGCAAGAGGCAGCTGGTCGATGTTTCTCTCTCATCGACGTTTCTAGCTCTCTATCTCTCTCCCTTCTTCTCTGTAAAAAATCAATAAAAAAAAAAAATCCTTGCCCGAGGATGTGCTTAGTGATTTGAGAAAAAGGAAAGAGAGAAAGAGAGAGAGAGAGAGAGAGAGAGAGAGAGAGAGAGAGAGAGAAAGAGATTTATCAATTGCCGGATCTGTAATCCTCAATGATTTTGGTTTATGAGAAGACTCCAACCACCTGAATCACCTGGCCGGGGGAGAAAAGCTTTTACTTAGAATATCTTGACTTTTTAAAAAGTTGTATATTAAAAGTACTTGATACACATGTTGACATATACGGATGAATGTTGAGAGATGTATGAATGTGAAAGTCTGTCTTCACTGGCACCCATTTATAATAGGCAGCAAAACAACAAAAAACATTGAAACGTTTTGTTTTGATCACTTTTATTCTCATATATCAATTGGCCTGTGTTGCAGATCTCTAACTGCCTCCTCCACCCTTAGCTAATAATAATCTGGTCTTGTTACACCTGGGTGTGGACTCAGTCTGTGGCTCACTTGCTTCTACTCTTTAGCTGTATTTTCCTTGCCCGGGATATTCTACCTGCCAAATCTGATTCATTAAAACCCATGCTCTCCCACCCAGGAAACCTTGCCCTGACAATTCCAGATCTGGTTGTTCTGTTTAGCATTACGTGATCAGGAGTTTCGACAGGTACCTACAGTTTTTAAAAATTTGCTTCTTTTTTTAAAGAAATGTTTTTCATTTGTTTTGTTTTTTGTATACTTGATGAAAAGAGATCATTTTTGTTTTCCATGTCTAGTGTATTGTCTGAAACATTGGATTTTTAATTCCTAGTTTGGTGAAAGTTAGGTAGAATGTAAATTCTGACAGATCAAGGACCAGATTGATGTTTATTCATAGCTATATATATATATATATATATATATATATATATATATATATTGATATATATATTGATATATATATATATATATATATATATATAGAAAGTTTCCTGACTACCTATTGTACAAATAAGTTGAGTATTTTACCCAGCTATGCACACCCAAAGGATGTCTTTGTCTGCTAACACCCAATAATTGTGAATGAATATGTATTATCTGTATAATGCGCATCCCGATATCATTGCTGTCTCTGACACTTCTGAACTAGTGCCAGAGTGTAAACGTCATGACTACTTCACATACAGCACTTTTTGCTTGTATTTCATGGTTTATGAACTAGATTCTGAGAGGGCTGTTTCTATATTGAGAACACTTCAAACATATTCCTTGGAAGGAATAGTTCACAGGATGTTAAGAAGTTAAACACTGATATTCCGTGGGTTAAGGAGAGTTCGGTGTGATGTGTCACGGTAGGTTGAGAACCAGAAGGCCTTGCGGAAGATTCTGGCTGTACCACAAATATGGTGGGTAACGTTCTCTCTGGTCCTTAAGCAGGTCATGCGGCTCTATATTAAAAACTATGCCTGGATACTTTCTAGCACCCCCACCTGTACAACTCGGGTTCAGTTTGCTTTATCTTGCCTGGATCCCTGCGGTACTCTTGGTGAATGGGCCTTCCCAACTTGCTGCTTATAATCTGTGATGCACACCGCCACCAGATGATCCTTTGGGTGAGTCAGATCAGGCCACTTTCTTGCCAGGAATCTTCCACTTGCTTCCCAACAAGCTTAAACTCCAGAGTCCCTTCCTGACCTTTACGACTGGACTCTTCCTCATTCTGCTGCAGCCACGCTGGCCTTCTGGTTGATCTTCAAAAAAACACTTAGCATACCAAGCAAGTTTCTACTTGGGGAACTTTGCGCTTGCTGTTCCCTCCATCTGGGATCTTCCTCCACATTATCCCATTACAGACTCTCTTCCTTCTGGTCTCAGCTCAAACATCACCCAAATTCATTACCCTTATTATTATTATCCTCATAAAATAGCAGCCTGTCATTTTCCCTCCTCTGAGCCTGTTTCATTTTCCCTCAGACACATTACATATATATTTCTTCCTTGGTTTCCTATCTCTCCCCAGTAGAATGTTAACTGCGTGAGACCAGAGCTCACGGCTGCATTCCTAGTGCCTAGAACAGTGCCTGCTATGTGGTAGGTGCTTGATGTTGAGAGAATGGATGGATTTAAGTGATGTCAAGCCTCCTAAAAGAGAACTTCAGATGAATGTGTTCATTGTATCTCAAATCATTACAGTGGGAATTCCCAGTAATGTTGAGTGATTGTTTGTGGGTTTTTTGGTTTTTTTTTTTTTAAGTATACTTTCCTCTTGCAGAAGAGCAACATGCCACACTACATATGTCATCCTCAAAACTAGGTCCTTCTCCACTTCCGAATGCCAACCGCCCTTATGAATTGCTGGGAAGAGAAAACCTCAGGTTCTCACTAACGTATGAGAACAAGAATATTTCTATTCTATCCTAAACTGTGTGAGAATCCTTCTCTTTCAGGTTAACTACAATACTGTCTTCTCTAGTGACTCAAATGTTACAGCATGTGTTTTAAAGTCGGTCTAAAAGTGACTCTCTAATGTAAGGTGACCAGACGTCCCTCTTTTGGTGGGGCAGTCCCGATTTTTAACAATTTGTTCCGTGTCCTGTGGCATTTTAAAACAGTTTCCAAAAATTGGAACTTTTTTAAAACGCTGTGGGACATGGGACAAATTGTTAAAAATCGGGACGTCTGGTCACCTTACTCTAATGTAGATATGAGGAGTAAAGCTGGTAGGTGAGGTGTCTGCATTATGCACACAGCCCAGCGCTCTGTTCAGGTGTTGTCTTGTATGTAAGCTTGCCTTGTTGATGCAAGAAGGAGTTGCTTCTTTTCCAGGTAGGCAGGTGTGGCTCTTTCCATAACTTGCTCCTACTTGCATGATGAAACTCCTGAGCAAGTGGAAAATATTACAAACCACTAAAAGTATTTAGAGTGAAAAACTATTATCCAGTGGCTTAAAGGTATTTAGTAATTCTAAAAAGTTAAATCAAGATGAGCATGTGTGTGTGTGTGTGTGTGTGTGTGTGTACATAGGCACAAAACAGTTTAGAAATTGTGAGGCACTTACAGAAATATTTGCATTTATTTAAAAAAAATTATCCATGCTCGAACTGGTTTGACTCAGTGGATAGAGTGTCAGCCTGTGGACTGAAGGGTCCCGGGTTCAATTCCGGTCAGGGGCATGTACCTTGGTTGCGGGCACTTCCCCAGTTGGAGGTGTGCAGGAGGTGGCGGATCGATGTTTCTCTCTCCTCTATGTTTCTAACTCTCTTTCCCTCTCCCTTCCTCTCTGTAAAAAAAAAAAATTAAAATAAAAAAAAATCAATAAAATATATTAAAGAAGAAAAAAAGGTTGGCATTCATTTTAAAAATAAAAAATTATCCAATTCTTGGAGGTAAACTTTGTTATCCATCACATCCATTTTATCCTCACAGGCACACACACACCTGGCTAGTTGTTGCCTCTGTCTTCTGCCACCTGCTCCTCACCGGCGTCCTTCCCCCAGATGTACCTCCTTCTGGTCTATCAAGGTTCTCTTCTTCACTGCCATGGCACATGCAATTTTTAAAAGGTACCCTAGGAACTTTACAGGCGAGGCATACAAGATGGGGTAAAAGCAGGCTTACAGTTATGGAAAATAATATAATAAGTATGTGGACGAAAAGAGGGCCACATACTAAACCTGACAAGCTCAGGGGAGGCCCGCAAGGCAAGACTTACAAACCCAGAGACCTAAAGTAGCCACATAGGACGGTCTGAAATGAAAGCTTTCTAACTAAAAGCGGGTCTTGGCAGGTAGTCATGTCCTAGCCTGGTATCTTCCTTGACAAAGGTCAATTTTTACCTTAACTGAGCCTTTCTGTAGTCTTTTTGCATCTATGATATCAAACCTTTGGAAAGTCAGGGTGATTTCCTTATTTCCCAGAACCCTCCGGGCACCTCGGTGAAACCAGAACACTAGAGGACACAACCCCTCATTGTTATCTTGTTCTCCCACATACCATCTCTATGTTAACTGTTCATTATCCTATACCCACCCATCAAAGAAGTATGTGTCTGCTTTACTTTTAATCCAATCTCAGAGGTTTGCCTGCTTGGCTTTCTCCCGCCTCCCCAATCTACCACCAACGGAGTTCCTGTCAACCCCCTTATGACTCCTCCTTTGGTTGTAATGCATAAAGTAAGGTGCAAAACTGCCATTTTCTGGAGCATTTTCTCAATCCACTGAGATTTTGCTTTCCAGCAATCATTGTCAGGTTTGGCTCAAATAAACTCATAAAAATTCTTACAGGTTTAGATATTTCTTAAGTCTACATTTCATAAATAATAATACAAGAATAAATAATAATACAAGAATAAACTGTGCTTTGGGTACTCACCACTGTAAACCTACTTTTACCCTACCCTGTAAAAGAGATTCTGAACTGAAATCTTGGGGGCAAAAGGAAGGAGCCAAGGATTTGAACTTAGAATTTTTCCAGTCAGCATTGGTCAGATCTATAGTTATGGTATGCCTCAAAAAGTGGCCATAATGGCAGGCACCAGTTTCTTAGGCCAGAGAGGGGTCAAGGGGGCCCCCCTATTACATGGTTGGGGGCATGTATTATATTGAAGCAGGGTTGGGGTGGCCCATGGTTAGGGCAGAGGTGAACAGTTTCTTGAACTCTTACAAGGCTGCTATAAAACAATACCTTATTTCTCTTCTGTTGTAGCAAGTGGGAAGATAAGATTATTAAATAAGGTGTTATTTCCTCATTTTTTTAAAAGTAGTATATCGGCAACACAGGGAAATTGAAAAAATCGAATATGAACCACTTACAAATATTCGTGGTGTTCTAGAGAAACTACCATTCAGCAATGGGAGAAACTTATTAAGAATCATCCAAATCTCCACATTGCTAAGACAAGTCCTGCTGAAACCGGTTTGGCTCAGTGGATAGAGCATCAGCCTGCGGACTGAAGGGTCCTGGGTTCGATTCTGGTCAAGGGCATGTACCTTGGTTGCGGGCACATTCCCAGTGGGGGGTGTGCAAGAGGCAGCTGATCGATGTTTCTAACTTTCTGTTCCTCTCCCTTCCTCTCTGTAAAAAAACAATAAAATATATTTAAAAAAAAAAGACAAGTCCTGATAATTTGATTTAGGATTTAAAATATATTAGCTGAGTATTGGCTTAGAGATGCTATAGAGATAGTAGACTATAAATACAGGTTTATATTAGGCAGAAGTAAATTAAGCTGTCATTGAGATATTTGTATAATCATTCTTCTACTAAGGAAGTTGTAGAGAATTTAATCCCCAGTCCTTGGTATACTCTTAGAATATTACACAAACTAAAAGGCATCATCAAGCCGGGACCGGTTTGGCTCAGTGGATAGAGCGTCGGCCTGGGGACTGAAGGATCCTGGGTTTGATTCCAGGCAAGGGCATGTACCTTGGTTGCGGGCACATCCCCAGTGGGGGATGTGCAAGAGGCAGCTGACCGATGATTCTCTCTCATCGATGTTTCTAACTCTCTATCCCTCTCTCTTCCTCTCTGTGAAAAATCAATACAAAATATTTAATAAATAAATAAAAGGCATCATCAGGTATTCATTTGCCCATGCATGCCTAGAAAGTTACTTTCTTATTCATCATCTATATATAAGCATAGTTATATGTAGTCTGGAAGTTTAGCTCTGTAAATATCCAGGTCTCTCTGAATTGGCCCGATACTAATCGCAGCTAACAATTAGTGACCACTTTAATGATATGTAATACTTCATTTTAAACTCAAAATGGTCATTTGATGTAGCTTCTATTGGTATCATCATCTCCATTCTATGAATGAGGATACTGAGACAGAGATTTCCAAGATCCCAGCGCAAGGAGCTGGATTTGAATCCAGGTGGTCTGACTTCAGAATATGCACTCACAATCCCCAATAGTGAATAACCAAGAGGAGTTCTCCTTTTTTTTTTTTCCTTAAAGGACTGTGGATACTGTCAGCTACCATCTGGAATGAGGGTTGTGGGACAAGGGTCATTGCTTTGATGATACCCAATGACACAATCCTCTTGCTCTAAGAGCAAGTTTTCCAGTTTTGAAGTTTCAGGACATCTGGATCCCAGCATATTGAAACAATATGATCCTTAGAGAGGGAGGCAATTTCTCTATCTCCTTCTTAATCCGCTTCCTGGTATCCATTTACACATCAGTGTTTCCCAAACTTCTCTCATGTTGAGAATCACCTGGTGGAGTTGTTAAGCTAGATTCCTGAATCCCAACTAAGAAGTGCTAAACTAGAATTTTTGGGAACATATAGGTAAAATTGTGTACAATTTTAATATTTTAAATTTTGTACATATTTTAATATTGCTTTTTGTCCTTTTTCTATAAAAAAAAAAGTGTCAGAGATGAAAGAAAATTAGTAATGATTTGCATGATGGAACTTGAGAGGTAGGAGGGTGAGGCCTAAACCCCCCACCCCCAAATCAGCAGTTTGCTAAGAAGGAACTTCAGGTCTGAGCTTCTTATTGGAAGGGCTGGTGGACTAGCTCAGCCTGTAGGGGTTCTATGGACAAGGTGACTTTTCCCCCAGGATGACTTTTCCTCCCCTAGCATCTGGCTGGTCATGCGGGTTGGACCCTCTGACCTTCCCTCCTTAGAGATAACATCTAGGCCTCAGCTGTATTTCAGCCCCAGGTAAGTAACAAAACCAGCCACTGCTGATGTCAGGACCAGGTGCCTTGAATAATGACCCCTGCCCTTGCCGAGGCCAATCAATGAGTGGAAACCACACCCTGAAAGGACACACCTGGAAAGCTACTGAATAGTCCATTGAGAACTTCCCCTGGGAGCACTCCTAAAATCTCCTTAAAACCCTTAGGACCGAACCCGGAGCTCTCCCTCTGGGGAGCACTGCTGCCTTTCCTCTCCTTCCCTCCTCCCTCTCCCTGTCCTAGGCACATTGCCATTAGCTTCCTCACTCCCAAGCTCCAAGGGCCCTTCCTTTACCTCTAAACTTGTTTTCTTAGCCCATTTCTTCTAGGAATTACTTCTATTTCTGTGATTTTATAAATAAACTAGTGGCCCAGTGTGCAAAATTTGTGCACATTAAAAGGGTATTAATTAGAGGACATATTTTAATATTGCTTTTTGTCCTTTTTCTATAAAAAAAGTGTCAGAGATGAAAGAAAATTAGTAAAATGTACATGAAAACCTTCCTCCTGTCAGAGTCTGGGGTGCATTGTGGGACCCAGAGTCAAGTCTCCACCCACCCACGTGTGCCTCGAAATTGCACGAGACCCATATTCGGGTAGCCCCCACCCCATTGGCTGAGATCCAGACCCAGCCAGCCCCGCCCTTGCCAAGCCCCACTGGGCTGGGGGCGCAGCCTCAGATCCCCTTGACCAGCACTGGGGTCGGGAGCACCTTGAAGTCCCCTGTCAAGCCCCACCAGGCGGGGGGTGTGGCCTGAGGTCCCTCAGCCTAGCACCGGGAAGGGGGGTGCACCTTGAGGTCCCTCAGCAAGCCCCAGCAGGCCCAGACCAGGGCCACACAGTCTCAGGTGCCTGCTGATTGCTCGTTAAGGTTCGTTACAGGAACTTGGCCTCCACTGTGGGAGTTGCCACCTTTGTGATGGTACAATGGTCAATTTGCATATTCCCTTTAATTAGATAGGATGTTCTCTTACAGTTTGAGTCTTGGCTCTGAATTCTTTCCTAGCAAGAACCCAAGATCCGAGGTTGCTGAACACAGGTTTGGCCTGACCTGGTGCCAGTCCACCACTTACAACAGAGTGAGTCTCTTAGGCAGGACAGTAGTATCACCAAGATAACAAAGCATGAAGATTTAAAAATAAAAGTCAGAATATAGTGGCAAGAGTCCTAAGCCTCATGATAGAAAAGAAAACTAATGAAGCATTCCTCAATTGAAGAAGACTAGAACCATAGATCCAGAGGAACAGATGAGAGCAAGGAGCACTGGGTTCAGTAATGAGAGAATGGTTTTTGGCAAATAACTAAAGCTAAGTGGTTGCAGGCAGTTGCCTTTCTGTGCCCTTTGTGGCAGGTTGTGTAGGAGGCACAGTCGCATTTAAAGGGCCAGTGATGCTATTGCCTGGCAGGCTGGTGAGTTTCTAGCCTCGGGACAAGCTGGTAACCAGATATGCTGGACAGGGCCCAATCTGCCAAGTTCCCTGATGCACAGGAGTTCACCATTGTGTCGATCTGTAAGCAGATTCCCTCTCCCCAAAGTTCCTGGAAACCAGATAGCTCCCCTCTCACATCTGCACTCCGGGCTAGAGAAACGAGGGCAGGGAGCTGGGCAGCGCAGGGAGAGATGAATCGCGGGGCATGGCACAGGTGTTCTCCTGTTATCGGTGAGGGTGGTTTACTTCAGATTGGGTGCCCGCACACGAAGGGGCGGCTCACAGTTCAAACAGAGCTGCTCTGTCTGTTGGCACAGTTGCTTCCCAGCGCTACTGGAGAACTTGTTTCCTCTTTTAGCCCAAATGATTTTGATCTTTCACTATTTTTTTTCTGACCCAGGTCAGTGGATCAGGTGTTGTGACCGTGTATTTAGGCAACCTTTAATCATAAACAGCCATCAGCAGCAGTTCTATTTTAAGTATTGTCTGGATCCAAATTATGGTGAAATATTATTTGTAAACAGCTTTTTAAAAATATATATTTTATTGATTTTTTTTTTTTTTTTTTTTTTTTTTTTTTTTTTTTTTTTTTTAGAAAGGAAGGGAAAGGGATAGAGAGTTAGAAACATCCATCAGCTGCCTCCTGTACACCCCCTACTGGGGATGTGCCCGCAACCAAAGTACATGCCCTTGACTGGAATTGAACCTGGGACCCCCAAGTCCACAGGCCAATGCTCTGTACACTGAGCCAAACCAGTTAGGGCTGTAAACAGCTTTTGAGAAAACCACCACCATTTGCTGTGCATTAGCAGCAGGTCAGACCAGGGGTTGACGGTGATCGTCCATGGCAGGGAGGAGGCCTGCATACGATGGGGTAGCGGGAGGAATGTGTTTTGCTTTCAAAGAAAGAATTGCAGTCTGTGTGGAAGGCAATGGATTTCTCCAGCCTCTCCCATAGGCAGGATAAAAGAGAAGCTTTGCTATTTCTCCACCTCACATGCATTCGGAGCTACATCATAGTGTCACACAAGGTCCCCTCCAAGAGTGGGCAAAGCCTATTAAAGTCCAAGCACACAGAGCTCCTCCTGTGCTGAGTCACAAGGCCGCCACCTCCACACAGAAGCCGAAGTGCTCTCTGAGCACACACAATAACACAGCTGCCAGGCCTTCCGCACGGGTGTGGCCAGGGGCTTGACTCTGGAGCCTTAGATTTGGGCAAGAGCAGTCTATCCTCTCTTAAAGGGCCAGCCCAGGAGTGGCACCAGCCGGGATTAGTATCACGAACAGAGAATAGGAGCAGGAGCTATGAGAGGGGAGCGGAAAATAATGTGCTGGAGGGCTCCAGGCTCATTTTTATTGGCTCAGTCTTGTATAAAGGCACAAAGTGCAGACAGTCTTTTCAATGACCTTTAAAAAAAAATAATGATCACTTCTTTCTTTTTAAATATTTTCTTATAATTTTTTTTTACATTCAACCCTTTAGTTCACCTGGGATTTATTTTGGTATGTTGACTGAGACATAACTCTAAATGAATACTTTTATATGAGGCACCATCACCTGCTGGGTTGGCATACCTTATTTATTCATTTATTTGGTCATTGTTACTAGCTCAAGGCATACTGCTAGGAGCCAGAGAAAATAAAGGTCATAGTAATGCGCTCCTTGTTCCGAAGTAGCTTGTTGTCCATTTGAGGAGATGAGGTGTACACAGAGGAGGTGTATACAGGGGAACCTCGTTTCTCAACCTGAATTCATCCCTGAAGGTTTTTCGAAAACCGAATCATTTTTTCCCCATTAGAAATAATGTAATTTGAGTTAATCCATTCCAGACCCCCAAAAGATTCCCTGTTTTAACCTTTCTTATAAACAATATATGTCTATTGTACTGTTTAATCTATAAATATACACTTTAAAGCAAAAAGGACATGAAATGTAAATGAAAATTTAATAAAAAGAAGTATACAGTAAACACACACACACACACACACACACAATAATAATCACAGCACAATATCCTGAGATTTTAACATTGGTAAACTGACTCACGTTTGAGAATTCTCTCCTTTGTTTGTCACCTGAGAGACGCGTTTCTGGTCAGCATGAAAGGGTTGTCAGGTTGAGAAGCGAATTGTTTGAAATGGAAGACGTTCAAGAAACAAGGTTCCACTGTATGTGCAAAGCAGCAGGTGAAGAGTGCCATGTGAGTGATATGGACATGAGAGAGTGCAAGGTGTGTGTGTTTTCCCTCTCTGTTTGTGTGTGTGTTTTTTTTGAGAGAGAGTATTGATAGAATAGAAAGAGATTTCTTCCATGGATGCTTTTCTCTCGCATTGATGTTTCTCTTGCTGCCCCCTTGCCTTTCCTCTCTCTCTCTCTCTCTCTTTCTCTCTCTCTCTCTCTCTCTCTCAAATTATCCTATATAATAAAGAGGTAAGATGCAAATTGACCTTTATGCCTTCACATCACAAGATGGCTGTCCCCATGTTGTCACAAGATGGTTGGCAGGGGAAAGCAGTTGGGGGCAACCAGGCCTAAAGGGGAGGGCAGTTGGGGGGGGGGGGGACCAGACCAGCAGGGGAGGGTAGTTGGGGGCTATTGGGCCAGCAGGAGAGTGGTTAGGTGTCAATCAGGCTGGCAGGGAAGTGGTTAGGGGGCGATCAGGCTGGCAGGCAGAAGCAGTTAGGGGCAATCAGGCAGGCAGGTGAGTGGTTAGGAGCCAGCAGCCCCGGATTGTGAGAAAGTTGCATCCCCCCGCAGTCGGACATCCCCCTAGGGGTCCCAGATTGGAGAGGGTGCAGGCTGGGCTGAGGGACCCCTCTCCCCCAGTGCACGAATTTTGTGCACGGGCATCTATCTATCTATCTATCTATCTATCTATCTATCTAAATCGTTTTTTTGGTTTTTTTTAAAGATTCCTACTGCCTGGGATAATAAGATTTTCCCAGAAGAAGTGTGATTTAAGATGGGCCTTCTTAATCTTGATTTGTTGGTTCTGATGAACAGAACATATCCAAATCATCTCAATTAAAAAAGAGGGTTATCCACTCATCTCACGTCTAAGAAAGTATTCCAAAAGTAAAATGGCAAAAATATAAACACACCTATGCACAAGGCTATTTATTATTCACTTTGCCATTATTTGTAATAGCAAAAAACTGAGAGCAACCAGAATGTTATCAATATGGGACTAGCTGAGAGAACTATGATATGTCTACACAGTGGAGGACTATGCTTCCATACAAAGGAAGGAGGAATATCTCCATGTGTCCACAGGATAGCTGGTTCAGAATGATACACAGTGTTTGAAGCAGTATGGTATATGAAATTATACAAGTTGCTTATATTTGCAAAAAGAAACAATGGGATAAACCAAAGATCAATAAAAATGTTAGACAAATGGGGAAGGAAGAAACAGAGTGAAGGGCATAGTCATAGAATTTATCTTGTGACATGGCTTTGACTTTGAAATCCTGTAAATATTTACATGATTAAGAAACAAAAATCAGAAAGAAAAGTGGGAAAGTATTAAAAGGTAGTATTTATTATATAACATCTGATGACGAGTAATAGAGCGTGGCCAGACCATTTGAGGACTAGAATCCTATATAATAAAAGCCTAATATGCTAAGTGTCCGGTAGTCTTGTCGTCAGTTCAACCAATCAAAGCGTAGTATGCTAAGGCCGCTCAACCAATTGCTATGATGTGCACTGACCATCAGGGAACAGACAGTCAACCAGAAAGTTAGCTTGCTGCTGGGGTCCAGCCCATTAGGACTGAGTGAGACAGGCCAGACACACCCTGGAGCCCTCCCGCAGTCCCTCCCTGGCTGTCTAACCTCCTGCATCCCTCCCCAGCTCCGATTGTGCACCAGAGAGGTCCCTTGGCCTGTCCTGTATCCTCTCACAATCCAGGACCCTTTACGGGGATGTCAGAGAGCTGGTTTTGGCCTAATCCCACAGGCCAGGCCGAGGGACCCCACTAGTGCACAAATTCGTGCACCGGGGCTCTAGTTACAAAATAAGAATCCAAAGCAATGCCCTCCACTTTCTTCAGTGAATAATTCCTGTGTGTTTTTGTTTGTTTGTTTGTTTGTTTCAACATATTTATGGAGCACTTACTATGTCCTAGTAGAGGAACCATTCTAGGCATTGGGCATATAGCAAAACCACAAACAGGAAAGAAAAAAAAGACCTCATCTCACAGAGCTCACATTTTAGTGATGGCTAACAGACAAGATAGACACATAAGTAAAATGTATAGTATGCCATATGATGACAGTGCTGTGGAGGAAAATGAATCAGGGAAGATAAGGAATGGGAGTGTGGGTGGGAATGCAATTTTACATAGAATGATCGGGGAAAGCTTTGCAGAGAAGATGCCATTTGAACAAAGGTCTGAAGGAGGTGAGAGAGCAAGACATACAGGGAAGAGCATGCCAAACAGAATAGCAAGTGTAAAGTCCTGTGGCCATAAGGTGCCTGGTTTCAAGAAAGAACAAGGTCTGTGTGGCCAAACTGGAGTGAGTGAAGGGGAGAATGAGGGAAGTGACATCAAAGAGAAGGAGGAAAGATTCTAAAGGGATTAGTAGGCACTTACAAAGACTTTGACTTTGAGAAGAAAAGGGAGGGTTTTGAGCCAAAGAGTAACATGTCCTGATTTACATTTTAACAAGATCCTTCTCTTCTCTACTTGCATGCTTGCCAGTTGCTCCATTCCGATTATTCCATCTCAAAACTTCTGCTTACTCATGTCTTCTGTGCTCCCTTCATCACATCAGCTTACATGTGGCTTTGGTTTGGTGTTGTAACAACTGTTGACATTTCAGTTTATATGCCCACTGTGACCTAAGCACTGAGTCACTCAGTGTCCCAATCCAGATTCTTGGGTGACATAATATTAGACTCCCATATTATTAGGCGAACTAATATTAGTCCATTATGGTAGGTCATGCTGAGGTGGGGGAGGGGGCAGAGGTGAACAGGATCCCATAATATTTCCAAGAAGGGATTATGGGCAGAGGGGCAATGGTTAGCACATTTTACTTCCTCAGGCACCTCAAATATTTGGGCTCTCAATATATACATGACAGTCAGTAAATCTAGCATATTTAATAAACAACCTATAATCCTCCCAAACTGTTATAGCGCTCAGTAGCCATTTAAGAGTAATAATAATAATGGATGACTTTATATTAAAATGAAGCTCTAAAACTATCTCTGGTGAGGACGAGTTTTCTTCTTTTTAAAAAAAATATATTTTTATTGATTTCAGAGAGGGAGGGATATATATATATATATATATATATATATATATATATATATATATATATATCAATGATGAGAGAAAATAATTTATTGGCCCCCTTTTACATGACCCCTACTGAGGATCGAGCCTGCAACACAGCCATGTGCTCTTAACAAGAATCGAACCTGGGACCCTTTATTTTTTATTTTTTATTTTTTAAAATATATTTTATTGATTTTACACAGAGAGGAATTGAGAGGGACAGAGAGTTAGAAACATCGATGAGAGAGAATCATCGATCAGCTGCCTCTTGCACCGCCCCCTCACTGGGGATGTGCCCGCAACCAAGGCACATGCCCCTGACCGGAATCGAACCCGGGACCCTTCAGTCCGCAGGCCGACGCTCTATCCACTGAGCCAAACCGGTCCCGGCAAACCTGGGACCCTTTAGTCTGCAGGCCGACACTCTATCTACTCAGCCAAACCAGCTAAGGCAGGACGAGTTTTCATATTTCCAATCTGTAGGAAAATTATACTTTTGTAAAGTACAATAAAAATGAATTCCTGGAAAAATTAAATTTAAACATATATAAAATTGAAGCCTAAAATTTTAATTATTAGATTCAACAGAGAGGAAAGTGCTCTAAAATTGCTACAAAAGTGTATTTAAAAATATATTTTTATTAATTTTAGAGAGGAAGGGAAAGGGAGAGGGAGATAGAAGCATAAATGATGAGAGAGAATCATTGATCGGCTGCCTCCTGTATGCTCCCCACTGGGGATTGAGCCTGTAACAACCTGGGCATGTGCCCTGACCAGGAATCAAACCATGACCTCCTGGTTCATAGATTGAAGCTCAACTGCTGAGCCATGCCAGCTGGGCTAAAAGTTTATTTATTTATTTTTTTAATGTTTATTGATTGATTTGGGGGGGGGGGGGAAGAGATATCAACTTGTTATTCCACTTATTTATGCATTCATTGGTTGCTTCTAGTAGGTGCCTTGACAACCTTGGTGTATCAGGATAATGCTCAAACCAACTGAGCTGCCTGGCCAGGGCACTATCAAAGTTTCTAAATGCTTAGTCTGAACTCCCGTTCATGTCATGCACCAGAAACAAACTGTTCTATGCTTAAGACAGCCCCGTATGAAAACTCACTAAAATAGTAGCTAAAGTGTATGATAATGATGGCAGTTTAATGGTATTTCGTCTTTTGAGTGAGCATTATGAAATTATATTATTGTTTTGTTTTTATTGGTTTTTTTTTCTTTCTCACTTTTTAAAAAATATATTTTATTGATTTTTTACAGAGAGGAGGAAGGGAGAGAGATAGAAGAGCCAGAAACGACGATGAGAGAGAAACATTGACCAGCTGCCTCCTGCACACCCCCTACCGGGAATGTGCCCGCAACCAATGTACATGCCCCTGACCGGAATCGAACCTGGGACCTTTCAGTCCACAGACCGACGCTCTACCACTGAGCCAAACCAGTTTCGGCTCTTTCTCACTCTTTTTAATAAATAAGTATAGTGTATTGCATGTAGTTTCTAATAAGTCTTTGTTGATTGAAATATTTGTCTAGCTTAAGAACTATTTAAAAAATATATATATTTTATTGATTTTTTTTACAGAGAGGAAGGGAGAGGGATAGAGAGTTAGAAACATCGATGAGAGAGAAACATCGATCAGCCGCCAGCAGTCCCAGATTGTGAGAGGGATGTCCCTCAGGGATCGGGCCTACACCGGCAGTCAGACATCCTCCACGGGGTCCCAGATTGGAGAGGGTGCAGGCTGGGCTGAGGGACATCCCTCCCCCGCTGTGCCATGCATGAATTTCATGCCCTCGGCCTCTAGTAAACAAATAAATAATTGATTTGTTTACAAACTGCCCAAGCTGCCCCACAGCGGTGCTGCCCTGCCCTGGCCTCTGATATACTTGCTCCAGGGCCTCTGCTCTGTGGGCACATCTCTCCTAGGAAAATGCCTTCTCCTTCTCGTCTGATCTGTCTGTCTAGGTGATTTAACCCTACCTGACCTGAACCAAACTGTCCCCTATACCTGGGCTCCTGAGCATTAAAGAGATAAAAATCAACATGATATAGAAAAATGTTAGTTACATGCAAACACGTGGTTCGAATAAGATGGAATTTGGAGACATTGTAGAAAATAGGTTTAGGCAAAGTACCAAAAATTAGATACAGTGGTATAGAGGCAGATTCAGAAATTACCAAATAATCGGTACAGCGGTCTGGTATAATTAAGGAGGGAAATCATAGGATATGGTCATAATAATCAGAGGGAAATCATAGGATATGGTCACTGGTTTATCTCCTAATACTGCATGACATCGTTCATCCACAGGATTCTGGGTAACCAGAATTTCAAATTTATGTAGAAATATAATAAAAGTATTTGAAATGGTTATGGAGAATTAAATGGGGTCATTTAATTCCCTTAGTACACCCCCGGGATTTCTTTGAAAGACAGCCATGAATGTTCCAAGCTTTGTTTTTATTCCTACAGAATCAGAATAGTTTAGATTCCCTTAAGCAGGAAAAGCATAAAACAATACCCCACTTGACCTTTTGCCACAATCGACTCTTTAAAAAAAAACAAAACAAAAAAAACAACAGAAAACTTAAAAAGAGAATCTATTTTTAAAGAATTGTTCCAAATGCATCGTTGCCAGAAATTTAAACTGCTCTCCTCCATACTGATTGCTGTGAAAATATATCACTATTGTTTTCAAAATCTTCTATACCTTTTAGAAAGAGGTATCGATGTTTCTCTGAGGGAAACAGCTCTAACAATAAAGGTTTTATAAGATAAGAATTAGTGAATATTCTCTGAATTCATTTGTAGAAAGTGCTAAACTTATTGCCTGCGCCACTCTAAAAGATACTACACTCCAGAGATGTATATATGGTAGATGTCTATTTTCTTCTGCTCTCTCTCTAATACTGCCCCCATCCTCCCCGCTCCGCGCCCCCAACCCCCCCCCCCCCCCACACACACACACACCCGGCTTATTGGGAGACTTTTCTCCCTGGATTTCTTGCATTTCTGCACATCTTAAGTGAGGCACTGTCTGCCCTTGATGTGGATTATCTTTTCAATAATGTTTATATAGCAAGCAGCCGTAGAATATGGCTGTAATGTCTCTTTGAAGCAAAGAACAGGTTTGTTTACTATCCACTATGACAAAGATAGTGTCTTCTCAGAGCCAAGGTCAGGCATGCATATGGCCCATTATAAAAGATTTGGGTTCCCTGAGCTTGGGGTTTCTCACCTGTAACGCAGCCTGGCTCTCTTCCCATGATCCTGTGGGAACTGGAGCTTGGAACCAATGTAAATGCTGATACACCGTGGGTGTGAGTGACATGCTGTTCTTTTTCTCTAACACAGAAATATTGTTCCTTCTGCCAGAACCCACGAAACCGTGGCAGGCTAACTTGTTAGCTTGCAAATAGGTAAAACATATTTATGCTACCCTAATTTCTGCTTTGAGTTCTTTCCCAAGACACAGCTGATCTTTGCCCTTCGGTTTCCTGAGAGAACCGGTGTCTACATAATAAATCTCCCTTTTATTTAGGCTTAAATGGGCTTCTGTTATTGTAATCAAAATAGTTCTGATAAGCCAAGAAAGTCTGTTTCTTTCTGAAAATTGAACAATAGGGGGAAATAGTCAAGTGCTTTCATTCAACAAATCTTTGTTGAGCCGCTGAAGGCATTCCAATACGTATTACGCTGAATGCTGGGGCTGCAATAGTAAACAACATATGGTTCATAGAATTTCAATTCTCTTAAGAGAAGCAGCCTACAATATCAGTAAACCAGCACATAATAGTTGCAAATTGTGGGAATGCTGTGAAGAAGAAACAGAAGAGGGACAAAGGCAGACAGTAAAAAGAGAGGCAGCCGTACAAAAAGTGGATGGAGAAGGTGACTTTGAGAGAGGCAGAGTTAAGCTGGATGAGAAAGCAGAAGGCTGGAACAAACTGAAGGGTAGTAAGTGCCAAAGCCTTGAGAAGGGATGGGCTTCGGAAATGTAAATGTTTAGAGAAAAACAACTGCAAAAAAAAAAAAAAAAAAAATGTAGTGAGTAAGCGGAGGATTGCCAGGTGGTGCAGTGGAGAATTAGGCAGAAGCCAGATTACTCAGGGCCTGGCAGGCCAAGGTGAAGGAGCGAGGGTTATTCTATGTGCAACTAGAGGCCCGGTGCATGAAATTCATACAGGGGGCAGGGGTCCCCCTCAGCCCAGCCCATACCCTCTCCAATCCAGGACCCCTTGGGGGATGTCTGACTGCTGGGCATCAGGCCTAAACCAGCAGTTGGACATCCCTCTCACAATCCAGGACCACTGGCTTCTAACTACTCACCTGCTTGCTGCCTGATTGCCCCTAACTCCCCCCCCCCCCCCCGCTGGCCTGGTCACCCCCAACTGCCCTCCCCCCACCAGCCTAGTTGCCCCCAACTGCTCCCCCCACCGGCCTGGTCGCTCCTAACTGACCCCTCCCCACTGGCCTGGTTGCCCCCAACTGCCCCCCCCCCCTGGCCTGGTCACCCCTAACTGCCCCCTGCTGGCCTGGTCGCCCCTTACTATCCCCCATAGCCCCTCACTAAGCCCCCTGCAGGCCTGGTCAGCCCACACAGCCTGCTGCTCAGTCATTTGGTCATCCCTCACTAACCCCCCTGCTGGCCTAGTCGCCCCACACAGCCCTTTCAGTCGTCTGTTTGGTTGTGATGGTCACTTAAGCTTTTATATATATAGATGGGAAGCTCTTGAAGATTTTAAGCACTTGAGTGACAGGACACAATTTACATTTAAGACAATGAGTTTTCAATTTCTCTATAAGCGTTTGTTTCTGTTTTGTTTCAAAGATACTTAAACTCCTACACTAAAATTTTAAATTGCTTTTCTCTAATTACCATTACTCTTTTCTTATAAGTCAAGGTAATATTGACAGTAATTGAAGATGTTTCTTTACCTAAATATAGTTGTATCTATTTTTATGAACTATTAAAGGAAACTTAGTTGTTAGAATTAGCTAATTATAAAATGATAGAAAACAGATAGTGTACAATTATTTTGAATGCATTTCAGGAAACTCAACTAACATCTTTAATTATATTAAGATATAATGAGCCTTATACTGCTTCTGTTCAGGGGAAATAAAAATTCATGTTGGATATTAAAAAAAAGGAAAGAAAATGAGTTTTGCTGCTGTGTGGAGGCAAGCAAAGGTGGAAGCAAAGAGGCCAGTGAGGAGGTTGTGGCTTTGTCCAGGAGAGAAGGGATGGTGGTAAGAACAGTGGTGACAGAGAAGACAGTAGTGAGGAGATGGGACAGTGGATGTGGGTGAGGGCAGCAACCTGGGAGAGTGGTGGGGCAGGGACTCTGGGGGTAGAAATCAAGATGGCCTTTGGGGCTATGTTTACCATGGTATTTCTATGTCATATCCAATGTTGGTCATTGGAGACGGGAGCCTACAGTCAGATGCAAGATCTAAGCTAGAGATATAAATTTGGGGTCATCAACACATCACGGTGTTTGCTCCGGGAGCCTAATCTCTAGGCTTCTTTCAGTTAACTCTCTTTCTCCAGCCTTGGTGCCCACCCTCCCTGAATCAGAACACACAGGAACTTCTGAATCTCCTGCAAACCACTCAGAACATGAAGAACCCAGAACGCCCTCCCCAGAGTTCTCTCCACCTAAGGGTGCTGCCATTTCTGTTTTTTCTACTATGGCTGCTCCATGTTGGCAAGGCTCTTCCTCCAAGGTGTCCTCCTCCCAGAGACACTGGCAGACAAGAATCTTTGCTTTCAGCCCCCACCTCCACCTACCTGGAGGTTTTCTGCTTGACATAGGTTCATGTGGTTAGGATTCTGGGTCCTTTTCCAGATTTATATCCTTCCATGTTCATGTCTGTAAACTGCAATAACATTCCTTCCCCCTTCTTCAGGCATAAGTGTTTCTTGGGTAAAGATTTTTTTTTTAACCATACCATTCACCCATTTTAGTTGTATGATTCAATGAGGTTTAGTCAGTGTACAAAGTTGTGCAATCATCTCCACCATCTAATTTTAGACTGTTTTCATCACCCCCTAAAAATCTCTTGTGCTTCGATGCAGCCACTCCTCTTCCCTTCCCTGCAGGTCTCAGCACACACTAATCTATTTTTGGCCCCCGTTTTTGACTGTTCTGACATTTCATATAAATGGAATCATACAATATGTGGTCTTTGTGTCTGACTTTTTACTGAGCATAATGTTTTTGAACTTCATCCAAATTGTAGCATATATTAGCATTTCAATCTTTTTTAATTACTGAATTTCTTTCCCTGTATGGATAAACCACATTTTATTGTACCCCTTCATGTTTTGATGTCTGTTTGGGTTGATTTTTGGCTGTTATGAATAATCTCTCTATATAAAACCCTAATTTGCAAACAGACTGAATGGCAGAACAACCGAACAACTGGTCACTGTGACATGTGCTTATCACCAGGGGGAGCCCATGAAACATGGTGGGTGTCGACAGCAGGTGGCAGAGCGTGGGACATGCAATATTCTTTTATGAACCATTTGAAAGGCTTTCTCCCTCATGCATTCAATGTGGAGTCAAAGGCAGTTTGCTTCTAAATTATGCAGCTCAGAGGAACATCAAGGATAATGCCTCTTAGGTCTAGAGAAGGGGTGAGGTTGGCAGGGGCAGAGGATGGGAGGAGAAAGAGACACTTCAAAATACAAGCTCATGAAATGTTGTAAATATTGTACTTTTATTTTTCTTGGTGCCTTAATCCATTTGTCCTGGTACCCCCTTCCCCACCCTATCCTATTCCCCTGCTGTCTAAAGCTGCCTTACTTTCTCCTACGGATTTCTTCTTTCATCAGTCTCTCCTCCTTTTGTCCTTCGGTAGTAGGACAGGATTTACAATGTGAATGTTCCTTTCTTATAGCCCCCATCCCTGAAGGAAATATGCTCTTTCATCTCATAGATGCTTCCTATCCTTCCTGGTGTACCTTATACAGCAGGCATTGCAACTTCAAATGTTCATGGGTACCAGAAAAATAATTTGAGTGAGGAAGACTGGGCAAGGATCCTAGAACACTAGAGTGATGCCCCATAAAAGAAGCAGCTGCTACCAAGCTTCAGTTGATTCTTACCACGGATCTCCAGGTTGTCAGGTCTTTTGATTTTTCACAAGACCTGGAAATCCAGGTGTTTTGGTGAAAATTTTCCCACTAATGTTGGCAACTAACTCAATAAAGACAACAGCAACATTCTGCAACTTAAGCAAAACTAAGTCGGAGGGTTAGATGTGACTTGTGGTAGGCCATTTTAGCTCCTCGACTTTATGGAGAGTTTTGTTTAGACCAGCTTGATTCCCAGACTTTTTGCAGAATTGATGCTGTAGAATTGAAAAAAGAAAAAGAAAAAGAAAAAAGAGTAGAAAGAAACCACATCTGGAACGTGAACTAAAATGCATGAGGACCTAAGCAGAGAAGGTAAGATGATCTAGCTCAGAAAGAGCTGGGAGAGAGAGTAGGCAAGAGGAAGAGTGGTCCTAGAGCTGGGCCTGGCAGGTTGTGGCTGTGAGGCTCTAGAGAAGTCCTAAGAGTGAGAAACCATGTCAAGATGGAGGAGAAAAGAGCATGAATAAATGTGAGTGAACACAGATCATAAATGGGATCCCTTTTATTTATTTATTTATTTATTTATTTATTTATTTTTAATTTTAATTTTTTGATTTTTCACAGAGAGGAAGAGAGAGGGATAGAGAGTTAGAAACATTGATGAGAGAGAATCATCGATTAGCTGCCTCCTGCACACTCCCCACTGGGGATGTGCCCGCAACCAAAGTACATGCCCATGCCCGGAATCGAACCAGGGACCTTTCAGTCCACAGGCCGACGCTCTATCCACTGAGCCAAACCGGTCCGGCAATGGGATCCCTTTTAATATTGTTTAGAGAAATTGAAGATTGAAACTTTTTTTTTTTTTTTTTGATGCAGAATTGGGCTTTTAAAACGTGACGTCTGGAGACAGGGAATAAGATTCTTGGTTGTAGCCAAAACCGGTTTGGCTCAGTGATAGAGCATCGGTCTGAGGACTGAAAGGTCCCAGGTTTGATTCCGGTCAGGGGCATGTACGTTGGTTGCGGGCACATCCCCGGTAGGGGATGTGCAAGAGGCAGCTGGTCGATGTTTCTCTCTCATCGACGTTTCTAGCTCTCTATCTCTCTCCCTTCCTCTCTGTAAAAAATCAATAAAATATATTTTTTTAAAAAAAGATTCTTGGTTGTAGACAACAGCATTGGTAATTTATCATTGGTAACAACTCTGGGTAATTTAAGAAGAAAACCAATTGATGGGAAAGATATTGGGTACATCAAAGAATTGTTAGGAAAACCTGAGAAGCATGGAGGGAACTCACATGCTGGCACATAGCCAGATCATAGCACCGGAACAGTCTGCTTATCTCGTCCTGCCGGACACTCACTCATATCCCTTGACTCTGCTGTCACTGCTGTCACTCTGCTGGACACTGGATGCTGCCACCAGCAACAGGACTGATGCTATAATGTACTGTTCTTGTTTCTTTATACCAAGACTCAGAATTCCAAATGGCTGACTTAGATCACATGCCTGTTCTGTAGCTGTGAGGAATCTGGGAGAACAAGTACCAGTTCTTTTCAGCTTCCTTGTGGGAGGCAGAAACTTCCTCCTGCCAACACTCAGGCAAGGGTGACTTCCCAGACAGGAAGTTTATTTGTATCATCAAGTCTTGGGCAGCCACACATCTACTACAGAACCTCACTAGATGTAGTATATTGTATGAAAGGATGATTGGGGGAGGGCCAGTATATTAGTCAGAATAGGATTTATTAGGGGCACTAACAAGTGACTACAAAATCTCAGTGGCTTACAGCAACAGAGGTTTATTTCTCATTCATGCCCATTACAGATGGTCTTTACCTAAAGACCCAGGCTGATGAAGCAGCCTCTAACCTGGGACATTATGGGTCTCATAGTGGGGGTAGGGCGAGAACACACTCTGAATATTAAAGTTTATGCTTGAAAGTGACAAACATAACTTCTGCTCATATATCGCTGGCCAAAACAAATCATGTGGCCAAACTGGTATCTGTGGGGCAGGGGAAAATGATATTACCCCCAAAGAGGGGCAATTAATATCCATATATATTTTATTGATTTCAGAGAGGAAGGGAGAGGGAGAGAGAGATAGAAGCATCAATGATGTGGGAGAGCATTGATCGGCTGCCTCCTGCACTCCCCACACTGGGGATCGAGCCTGGAACCAGGGCACGTTCCCTGACTGGGAATCAAACTGTGACCTCCTGGTTCATAGATCAACACTCAACCACTGAGCTATGCCAGCTGGGCAAATAATATTTTTGAAAAAGAATAAAGTATATCCAATCATTATTAGGGAAAGGTGGAATGTATACTAGATAGTGGAAATGAGCAAATTAGAGGCAAGAAATAGAATGGTGTTTGGGAAGTAACCATTAATAGTTTGCTATTAATGAAGTATAAGGATCTCACACATGGCAGATGAGAGCGTAAATTAGAGCAAGCTTTTTGGAAAATAATTTGGCAATATGCTCCAAGAGCTTAACTGTGTTCACAGACATTGGCCAGATATTCTTCATCTTAATCCAACATAAGAAAATAATTATCAATGAGAACAAAGATCTATATACACAAATGCTTATCCCAGCAATATTTATAATTGCAAAAAACAGGAAACAACCTCCTTGTAAAAGTTAGACATCATTAGGAGACATAAATGTTTTGTTTTTTTTTAAAATCAATCTTTATTGTTCATACAATATTATTACAAAGGTTCCTCATTTCTTCCCTCCTCCACCAGGTTCCCACCCTACCCTCCGCCCCCTCCCCATCCCCCATTGTCCTCATCCATAGGTGCACAGTTTATGTTCAGTCTCTTCCTCCCTCCCTTTCCCCGATAGTAAATCCCTTTTCAGATAGTAAATCTGTTACTTAGCATTTTCTCATATCAATAATACCTCCACATGCCCAATGATACACTTCACACAAAAGACATTTCCAAATAGGTCAACCAGCCTCATACAGGCCCCACCCAAGGCACTGACAGATCAACACCCCAACGCTATACTAACTCAACACATCCAGATCTAAGCCTTCATCACTTGATTCAGCAGACCCTCAAGTTCCCGCAAAAGTTTCCAGCCATGTCTGAGAGGCAGCCATGGGGCAGGGGCAGGCGAGGAGCAAGCTGTTTCGGGCCTGGCTGCTTCGGGCCTGGCCTCTGTTGCTCTGGTTCGTTCCACAACCAGGTGCTCCGGGTCTGGTCACTGCCGCTCCCGACCTAGTTGCTCTGGACTTGGCTGTTGCTGCTACAGGCCTGGCCGCACCTGACCCGGCTGCTCTGGGCCCGGTTGCTCCGGGCCTGGCCGCTCCCAGCCTGGCAGCCGCTGCTCCGGGCCTGGCCACACCAGACCCGGCTGCTCTGGGTCCAGCTGTCCCGGGCCCGGCCGCTCCAAGCCTGGCCACACCCGGGCTGGATGCTCTGGGCTTGGCTACTGCTGTTCTGGGCCTGGCTGCTCCCAACCCGGCTGCTCTGGGCCCGGCTTCTCTGGGCCCAGCTACTCCGGGTCTGGGTGTTCCTGGACTGGCTACCCTGGGCTTGGCCGCCTCTGCCTCAGGCCTGGCTGCCACTGCCCCAGGTCTGGCTGCTCCAGTGCTGGCCGTTGATGCTCTGGTTCTGGCTGCTGCTGCTCTGGGGCCTAACCACTGCTGCTCGGGCCCGGCTGCCACTGCCTTGTGCCTGGCCACTCTAGGCCTGGTGGCCGCTGTTCCAACATTCTGTCCCTTTTTCTTTTTTTTCTTTTTCTTTTTTTTTTTTTTAAATGCATTTATGTTGCAATGTTGGCTGGTGCGTTGAGTTCTGACTTAGTCTTTGATTTTTCAAGATCTTCTTTGTATTCTTTCTTAAGTAATTTTACTATCTTTTGCTCTCACTTGATTTCTTCACATTGAGAACTTTGGTTTCTTCCTCCTTGTCCTGGGAGCTCAGCAGGTTGGCCTGTGGCACCCCTTTGTTCTCCGCGGGCTCCCGCGCTGCTCCAGCCTGTTGCCGGGGTCGGCGCCGCCCAGGAAGCAGCCCCCGGCCTTGGCTCCGTTGCCTGCGCTCAGCGGTCGAAGGCTCAGGGGCACCCCCCCCCCCCCCCAGGGGCCCTGTCGCCCGGCTCCTTGCTGGCGCCCAGCTGGCCGGTGTCCGGCAGGGGCTCCTGCTCCTCGTCACGTTCCTCCAGTCTGGAGCTTTCTTTCTCCCTCCCGCTAGGGGAGTCCAGGATCAGAGTCAACAGACTGTCCTCTGCGCAGTGTGCGCGACTCTGGGGGCTCGGCCTTTCGCAGCTCCCTCAGGACTCCACCTCACAGCCCCGTCTCCCCCTGCCCGAGCCTGGGTCCCCAGGGACTGGCCCAGACCTGGAGTTCGGGGCGGTCCGGACTGAGGTTCAGCACCGCCGGAGGCTTTGTTTCTTCCGGCTAGGGTAATCCAGCATCAGAGTCAACATTCAGTCCTCTGCGCACAATGTGTGCGCGACTCCCGGGGCCCCGCCTTTCGCTGTCCCCCGGGATTCCGCCTCACAGCCCCGTCTCCCCCTGCCGGAGCCTGGGTCCCCAGGGTCTGGCCCATAACTGGGGCTCAGCGCCGCCGGTTCGGGGGTTCAGCCCAGGCTGGGGTTCTATTTCCTTCCTGCTAGGGAACGCCAGGCAGCATCCAGCCCTCTCCTCCTCTCCGGCTGCGACCTCTCCATGCGTGCGTGCGTGCGGGCACGCAGCATGTCTCGGTACCTTAGGCTTTTTTTCAGCTCCTCTGATTTTCCTTCTGGTTTTCTCCCTCCTTCCTATTGTAGAGTTTTCAGTCAGTCGACTACCTGTAGCTCTGGGCAATGTCCACTCTACATTTTAGTTGTATTCCATTGAAATTGTTGTGAGCTGCTGCGGTTAGGTGTCTACCCGAGCAGCCATCTTGGATCCTCTCTTTCAGGAGACATAAATGTTTTTATTAATGATGTTTTTAAAGAATTTATGTGAAGTAGAAGAATGATACAATTATGGTAAGAAAAAATAGGATATAAAAGTAAATGCATATCATACCTAATAATAGACAAACATAAAAACTGACTGTACCTCCCCTACACCCACAGCCAATCAGAATGAGTATGCAAATTAACCCAACAAAGATGGTGGTTAATTTGCATACATTGGTGTCCAGCAGCCTGGGTCCTGGGAACTTTCTCGGTACCCAGGTCACTCTGAGGTAGGCCCTGCGTGGGTCCTGAGCAACCTGGGAAGGGCCTGAGCCAGGGGGCTCCTGGGCAGGGGCAGAGCTGGCGATCAGAGGGAGCTGGGGGGCCCCTGCCCAGGCCCAAGCTTTAGGCCTTGACAGGGGCGGAACCAGTGATCAGAAGCAATGGCGATTGGTGTGAACTACAGTGGAAACACCTTTTCAGATTGCTCATTGGCTAAGCTCCCTGGATGCCACTGGTAATATTCTTAGTAACTTGGGTATAAAAATCCAAAAAGGTGATCTAGTGTTTTTCCACCACACTCCTGGAGAAAAAAATGAAAGTCTACTGCTGGAGGGCTAAGAAATATCATATCCTGCCCTAGGCAGTTGGGCTCAGTGGATAATGCCTTGGCTTGTTGACCGCAGTGTTCGGGTTCGATCGATTCTGATCAAGGGCATGTACCTGGGCTACAGGCTCCTCCCTGGCTGGGCCCCAAGGTCAGGCCTCATGCAGGAGGCAACCAATCAAAGTGTTCCTCTCACATTGATGTTTCTCTCTGTCTTTCCCTTTCTCTTTCACACTCTCTAAAAATCAATGGGAATATATCCTCAGGTGAGGATTAAAAAAAATAATGTCATATCCTATGAAAGACACATGAAAATGCCTAAAGGAAGTTGTCATTTTTTTTTCATGGTGAAGGGACCAGAGTCCTTGCTGATGAAAACACCTTGGTGGCTGTGGTGACTGGCAGTGGCTGCAGCAGCAGGTTGATGAGGCTGGTGCCTTCCCCTGATCAGCCCAGTTGTCTCCCACATGGGGAGCTGGTCTAAGCTGTCAGTAAGACATCACTTGAGGGCAATGGTGTTTTAATATCTCGATGTTGGAAAAGATACATGAATAGATGTAGATATATTTCCTGGCTCTTTTTAGCAAGAAACCTGCAGGCAATAAAACCCTGTAGCAAAGAGCAAACTTAGCACCCAGATCTTGGTTTCTTTTAGTAAGGTATTGCCAAGGAAAGTACAAGATGAGTCTGAAACATCTTCTTGCTCCAGAAAAAACAAGTTCTCAAAGAATACTGAGAACCTGTTAAAGTGTACAGGATTCAATCTGAAGGGGTCCCACTGGCCGGATAGGGGACAATTTGAGCATAAAATAAATATTAATTATGTATTATAAACCATTGAATAAAATAGGAATTCATGAGTCTATTCTGAGATACAGAACTCAATAAATAAATGGAAATCTGCACTTTATGGTAGAATGCCAGCTAGTTAATGAAAAGGGAATGATGGAATTTGAAGACTGTCATTTCGTAACAACCATAATAATTGATTCAGGCAAAATAGTGGGTGAAAGTTTGATGTGAGAAAGGGTGTTACATAGTTTCAAAGTATCTCCCCACAAAGCACTTATAAATTATGTTAACTAATAATGACAAAGTACTTATTAATTAGTTCTGCAGTAGAGAAATAAGATGAGGATTAATTTTACAATAAGAAGACACATGGACATTGTGTGCCTCCTGATATGCCACAAGGTGGATGCAGCGTCACATTGAGGGTATGGCTGCCCCCAGGTTGTAACTTGAGTCTAATCATGAGGAAACACCGAGCAAATGCAAAGTACCTGGCATTCAAAAATCCCAAGATTATAAAAGAGAAGGAAAGTCTGAGAAAATGTCCTGATTTTGATAAGTATACTGGTGGTTTATAGAATAGTACACTCGTTTATAAGGCCAATGGGCACCATGTTTGTAACTTACTCTTAAATGAGTTAGGAATTATGCATAATTTATATCTCCTATATTCATATTTCATTCAGGTTTCCTAGTTACTGTGTCCTGGTAAAGGGTATAAGAAATTTCTTTGAATAATTTCCTATAATTTTGATCTAAGAAAAATAGAGAATGCAGGTACTGAACATTGAAAAACATTCTAATACACGGCATAGTATTAGAGATGGATATAACTAAAGAATTGAATAAAACAAGGGACATGGGCAGACAGCAAGCTTCAGAGATATGTTCCCATTGCCAACCTGGAGTAACAGCCAGAGAGCAGATATGACTGCCTGGATCAGGGTTACAACTTCTTGGTGAACTGCTTCTAGAGCTAGTATCTAGCTCCTTTCTCTAGTGATGCAGGAGTAACAAGAGAAATGTGGCAACGTAATAGAAGACTCAAAAGCCAAAAAGCACCATCTAGTGGCAAGAAGGTGATTTTCCCCATTGTATAAGGATTGTCAAATTCAAAGGGCTTGGGCCACTGTGCACACCTACCCAGCAGGTGTGGGAGTTTCCAAAGTTTCACATCTTCTCCATGTTTATCTAGCTTGCTAAGGACAGACTTAATAAGTTTTACCATTCCAATAAGTATGGAATGGTATTTTCTATAAATGTAGAAAATAGGTCAGATTTAGAAACTTGGTTAAAAAATAGGTTAGTTATTTAGGCAAAGATACTTCACACACAATGGTGTATACCCATTGTATCACATCATGAAGGACACAATGCTGGTTGTCAATCAATAGGTTCAAAGTGGTTGACATGAGCCATCAAAACATAAAATAATAAGGTCTCCCATCAACCATTCATTTAGTAGTTTTAGTAGCTAAGGATCATATGGCTCTAAAACCCCCCATGCTCCACTTATTCACACCCCCCCATCTTCTCCCCCATTGTACATCTGTTGACAGTGTTATATGTGTCCCCTATTTCACCACCTCCCATTTATACCCCTTCACCCAGCCCCTAACCCACCCCAAGCCTTCACCACACTATTGTCTGGTTCCACGGGCTATGCATATAAGTTCTTTGGTTAATCTCTTACTGTATCCCCTTGCCTGGGTTCTTGTCCCAGCCTTACAAAGGGTTCAGCATTCTGGAGAAAGGGGCTGATGCGTAGATGATTAAAGAGTCGGGAGAGGAAAGATAATTTTGAAAGGCATTGGGGTCAGAGGATCTTCAGCTAGAGGAACTGAAGACTCCTCCCTTGACTCTGGACCCTGCTTTTATAAACACAATTTGCCCTAAGGCAAGGTGGAGATGATACACTTCAAAGGGTAAGGTTTTAAAGGGTACAGAAGCATTGTCAGTTTTGGGAATAGCCTACAGCTGTTCAGGTGTTTGGCCAACAGGAGGCAATAAAATGCCCTGAACTGTCTGGCAGCAGACAATCCTATTCAGGTTTGGGGGAAGTGCCATTTAGCCATTCCAACAGATAAACTACGCATGTGGCTCACTCTTGTTGAGCCGCCCAAGCTTCACCAACCTTTTAGTGAAACTCTTGTAATTATTATATGCTGGAATTGGTTTCTGGCACCCCCTCTCCCCCAATAACCCCTTCTGAGATATGTCAGTCTGTTGCATGTTTCCATGCTTCTGGATTTATTTTGTTGGTCAATTAATTTTGTTCAGCAGATTCCACAAATAAGATCATGTGATATTTATCTTTCTCTGATTAGCTTTTACCACTCAGCATAATACTCTCTAAGTTCCTCCATGCTTTTTCAAAGGTTAAGAGATCGTTTTTTATAGCTGTATAATATTCCATTGTGCAAATGTAAACTACTGATCTTTTCACTGCCTCCATAGTTTTTCCTTTTCCATAATGTCATATAGCATATATTTGGAATACAGTAGGTAGCCTTTTCATATTTGCTTTTTTCACTCAGCAATATGCATTTAAGTTTCTGCCACATGTTTTTGTGGCTTGATAGCTCATTTCTTAAAAAAAAAAAAAAAATATGTTTTTACTGATTTCAGGGAGAAGAGAGAGGGAAAGAGAGAAACAACAATGATGAGAGAATCATTGATCTGCTGCCTCCTGCATGCTCCCTATTGTGGATCGAACCTGCCACCGGGGCAGGTATCCTGACCTGGAATCAAACTGTGACCTCCTGGTTCAACAATCAACCACTGAGCCACACCATCCAGGTGCTCATTTATTTTTCTTGCTATCTCCAGATGTACTATAGCTTATTTATCCATTCTCCCACTGAAGGACATCTTGTTTGATTCTGAGTTTTGGAAATTATGAATAAAGCTGTTGTAAACTTAAGTGTGTGCAGTTTTGTGTGGACTTAAGTTGTCAACTCATTTGGGCAAATACCAAGGGGTTTAACTGCTGTGCCATTTGGTAAGAGTACGCGCAGTTTTGTAAGAAACTGCTAAACTGTCTTCCAAAGTGCCTGTGCCATTTTCTATTCTCACCAGAAATGAATGAGGTCTCGTTGCTCCACATCCTCCCAGCATTTGGTGTTGTCAGTGTTTCAGATTTTAGCCATTCTAATATGTGGTGTGTATTGACATGCCATTGTTGTTTTAGTTTACAATTTTCTTTTTTTTTTTCTTTTTTTAAAATATATTTTATTGATTTTTTACAGAAAGGAAGGGAGAGAAATAGAGAGCCAGAAACGTCAATGAGAGAGAAACATCGACCAGCCGCCTCCTGCATACCCCCCACCGGGGATGTGCCTGCAACCAACGTACATGCCCTTGACCGGAATCAAACCCGGAACCTTTTAGTCAGCAGAGCAATGCTCTACCACTGAGCCAAACCGGTTTCGGCTTAGTTTACAATTTTCTAATGACATAATACTGAGCATCTTTTCATATGCTTATTTGCTATCCCCTATTCCCATTTGCTTTTTTCCCAAAATAGGTAACCACTTTTTATTGTCTTTGGATTATCCTTCTATTGTTACTAAATATATCCACTTATAGTTATAGTCCCCCTTTTTTGCAAAGAAAGCAGCATAGCATTTTACAGAACATTTTCTACAACAGTATAGGACTTCATCATATGAATGACCATTGTTTCTTTAAAAAAAAAAAAAAAAATATATATATATATATATATATATATATATATATATATATATATATATACATATATATTCTTATTCACTTCAGAGAGGAAGGGAGATGGAGAGAGAGGTAGAAACATCAATGGTGAGAGAGGGTCACTGGGGATCAAACTCACAACCCGGGCATGTGGTCTGACCAGGAATCAAACCATGACCTCCTGGTTCATATATCGATGCTCAACCACTGAGCCATGCCAGCCAGTCTGGACCATTTTTTCTTTTTTCTTTTTTTTATTTTTATTTTATTTTATTGATTTTTTACAGAGAGGAAGGGAGAGAGAGATAGAGAGTTAGAAACATCGATGAGCGAGAGTCATCGATCAGCTGCCTCCTGCACACCTCCTACCGGGGATATGCCCGCAACCAAGGTACATGCCTTTGACCGGAATCGAACCCGGGACCCTTCAGTCTCCAAGCCAACGCTCTATCCATTGAGCCAAACCGGTTTTGGCTGGACCATTTTTTCTTAAACCAATCCCTTATTGATGGAAATTTGGATGGTTCCCAATTTTTTTGCAAAATTATACTATAATGAATTATCTTGTGCACATGTCATTTCATATTTATGCCTGTATATATTTGAAATACATTTATAGAAAGTTATCATGATGTCCAAAATTAAATGCACGTGTAATTTTTCTAGATATTGTCAAATCTCCTATTCTATTTCTGCCATTCCCAGCAGCAATGTATGAAAATGCCTGTTTCCTTGTAGATTTGCCAATAAGATGTTTTGTCAAACTTAAAAAATGTTTGCTAACATGATAGATGAAAAACTGTAATGTTCTATATATTAGCTGAATGGTAGGTACTTGGAAGTTTGTTCTATTCTTAATTATACATTTTATGCATCTAAAATGTTACATAAAACAAGCTAACCTAAAGATTGCTTTTAAAGAAAATAGGTTTTCTATTTCGGTCTTTGAAGAAATATATCACTTTTCATTGATAATCTGTTGATTAATGAACTAGAATGATCCACAAATAGAATGGGAAAGAATCTCAAAGATAAGAGATTCTGATTCTATCATTCAACAAATTAAACTCTTGGGCTCAAAGAAGACAGGGAATTAACTTCAAGTTACATGGTAATGAAAAACAAGCTCATTTTTAATTAAAACTAAAAACATTGCATTCACTGTGTAAAAATTATGGAGAATGTTATTTAAAAAAAAAACACCTGAGAGGCACAACACTCATCTACTATGTTTAAATGATACAGAAGTAGAACGTATTGCATCAAAGTGAAAACGCTGGGATGACTGATGCTGTGTTTCTAAGCAATTCTGGAAGCTGATGTAAGCTGAGGAATTCAGTGTCATCTGGTCCTGACAGCCTTATTATTGATAGTTATCTATCCGTTTTCAACTGTACAGTAGAATAGATCAGTTAATGGGCTTCCAGCAATAGATCCCAAATTTATGATATGGAATCTGTAGATCTACATATTAGAAATTCTCTGCCAATCTTATTATGACAGAGTCGTTTGCAATTTTTGAGAGTAGAGCATGAAGAACTATGTTGTTGAATTGGATTGTTCTTATGCAGTAGCAAGAATGTTTTAACAATCTCATTATCATCTGGGTTGCAGATACTTAAAGTATTTTCTATTAAATTCGCATACTGAGGCTTCTTAACTAAAGTAATAAATTGAAAAAAATTCAAAATCACCCATTTTCCAGTGATGTCATTCATAGCAAAAGAAGAATAATTTTTGGGTCTAGGATCCAGTTTAATCCAGTATCACAAATTGCATTTAGTTGCCATGTTGTTTTAGTCTTCTTTTATTTGGTAGTTCCTCACATTTTGTCTTTTATGACTTTGATGTTTATGAAGTATCAGGCTAGTTACTTTGTAGAACATCCCTCAGTATGGGTTTGTCTGTTGTTCTTCTCATGCATTCGGAGCAGGACTGACACAGAAGTGAGGCTGTGTTCTCAGTGCGTGGGGTCATGCATACAGCCGTTCACAGGAGGTTGATGTGTCCCAGTAGTCATGATGTACACTCTGGTCACTTGTGTTATGGTTTTTCCACTCTGAAATGACTGTATTTCCCTTTGTAATTAAAAAGAAACATGTGGGAACATACTCTGAGATTATATTCTGTTTCTCATCACACACCAGTTTTAGCACCCATGATGATTTTTGACTGAAGCAATAATTATTGTGGTGATTACCAAATGGTAGCGTAAAAAAATCTTTTAGTTTAGAATTCCTTAAACTATATTTGCATTTCTTAATTAGTAGTGGGCAGAGCTCCTTTTCATATATTTTTGTTATTGGGTGTGTTCTCCTCCCACCCCTCCACCCCCCATCATATATCTGTTTTCTCTTTTGACCATTTTAATTTGATTGTTATTTTTCTTGTTCATTTGAAATAGTTGTTATTTAGTATGGATTTTAATTCTTTGTTCTGTGCCTTGTACTTTGTTCCATCTGTAACTTGGTTCACTTTTTTTGTTTTGTTTTGTCGTGTTTGGATAAACATTTTAAATTTAATGTATTAAAAATTGGTGACCCTACATTTTCATTTGTTTTGTGTCTGGAAGACCAGACAATCTGCATTACCTAGCATTAATGTGCACTAGCATAAATACTAGTGTAACCAGATGAGACCTAGTTGTTGGTGAACATTTCCTGGTTCCATATCCCTACCAATGCCTATGGGAGCAGAAATTGAAACAAATTCTTAGAGTCTGAACATAGTCGGGAACCCTAAGACCCGCCATAAGGAGCTGCACGGAAGGCAAATGTTTCCCGTTGGCTAAATGGAGGGACTCACCAACACATAGTTTCTTTTTTTGTTTTGTTTTGTTTTGTTTTTTAAATATATTTTTATTGATTTTTTTTTTTTTTTTTTTTACAGGGAGGAAGAGAGAGGGATAGAGAGTTAGAAACATCGATGAGAGAGAATCATCGATCAGCTGCCTCTTGCACACCCCCTACTGGGGATGTGCCCGCAACCAAGGTACTTGCCCTTGACCGGAATCGAACCCGGGACCTTTCAGTCCACTGGCTGACACTCTATCCACTGAGCCAAACTGGTTTCGGCAATAGTTTTAATATTAGTGTTTTATTTGTGTTAGGGAGGGCAGGGGTTAAACCAGGTAGATGGGCTTTTGTTTCTAAACAATTATTATCATGCACATTGGTCCTAAAAAAGTTTTTGATGCAAATGGAAAGAATTAATTGGGATTATGCTATTCTTTAAAAAAACAACTTGACAAAGAAATATTACATCTGAACCACATTACTGGATAGGAGATGCCAAGATATTTATCATAACATCCTGCCAGTTCCCTGGCTGACAGCTGGAGTTTTGTAATACCTGAGGTCTAACACTGTCATTTGTTAAAACATTTATTTCCCAAAAGGATTAGATGAGTGGCTACTTTTCATATCCACATGGAACAGCTCAAACCCAGCTCTGCCTCACTGCATGCTTGGATAGCAGAATATAATCAAACTTGATATAATACCTGTCTTGCTTCCCCCAGGAATAATGACTGTGAGAACTGGAAAAGTTACTTTCTCCCTGAGACTAGCTAGTCAAATTGATCCAAATTGATTTTTGAAAAATATCTGGACTAAAAATCCAGATCAAGATTTTTAGATTTCTAAAAAAATTGGCCTCATCTACAACATGAGAGGTTTTGCCTGGAGGCTCCCTAACCCTTTCACCCTCTAAAAAGGCATGTAATTCTATGACTTTAAGACTCATGATCCACAATTGCTAAAATGTTCAAAATTAATTATTTTTTATATTGTTTCCTTTATTTTAAGAAAAAACGAAAGAAGAGCCTGGACCGGTTTGGCTCAGTGGATAGAGCATCGGCCTGTGGACTGAAAGGTCCCGAGTTCGATTCTGGGCAAGGGCATGTACCTTGGTTGCGGGCACATCCCCAGTAGGGGGTGTGCAAGAGGCAGCTGATCAATGATTCTCTCTCATCGATGTTTCTAACTCTCTATCCCTCTCTCTTCCACTCTGTGAAAAATCAATAAAATATATTTTTAAAAAAAACAACAACAACAAAAAAAAGAAAACAAAAATAGAACTGGTATATTTAGGAGAGACTGTCAATAGAAAGAGAGTTGAGTAGTTATCCAGTCCAGTACATTCAGACAGCACAGTTGTGTGACTAGTCTAAACAATCCTTGCTCATGATGACAGAACGCAGACTATTGTTACATGTAGTGAGGATAACTTGCTTTAAACAGCTCTGTGCTTTAAAGTCTTTTCCACACTCCATGTTGACTATCACACGGCCTGGAATAAAATAGAATTACTCCAGAGGCAGCTCACTGACAATCAATTTCTTTGAAGCTTGGCTTGTAAAATCTGCTTAGAGAAAGGTAAAAATAAAACCTATTCGCTAACAAAGTGCTCCTCATTCTCTAGTCCAGATGTGTGTCTAGTTTCAGAAGTGGCCCGAAGGAGCAGCAATTCAGACTAAAGTGACCCACCACGGGTCCGTTCCAGTTTGAAGAACGTATTGTAAGACAGGAGAATCAATCCCTTGTCTGGAAGTTCCTGATGTATTTCTGATAAGATTGTGGGTAGTTTTATGTTCAAATAAGGAATCTTCTAGGGATCCCTTAATGTTATGAACTTGAGCTGTGGAAACACCAACGGTAGTGATGGCTGGGTGTTTAAGGCAATGCCATTTTCCCTGCTTGCCCATCTACCATGGTAGGCTCTGGACCCAGGCTATCCAAAATGGAGCCACTAGGCACATATGGCAGGCTATTGAATACATGAAAGTGGCTAATCCAAATTGAGATATGTTGTAATTATAAACTATACACTTGATTTTGAAATCTTAGTACAGCAAAAAGAATGTAAATGTCTCACTAATGATTTTTTTTTTTTGTATTGGTCACATGTTGGTTTAAATCAGACATTAACATTAAATTTGCCTGTTACCGCTGAAACCGGTTTGGCTCAATGGATAGAACGTTGGCTTGGGGACTGAAGGGACCCGGGTTCGATTCCAGTCAAGGGCATGTACCTTGGTTGCGGGCATATCCCCAGTAGGGGGTGTGCAAGAGGCAGCTGATCGATGACTCTCTCATCGATGTTTCTAACTCACTCTCTCCCTTCCTCTCTGTACAAAATCAATAAAATATATTTAAAAAATAAATAAATAAATTTGCCTGTTACTTTTTCAATGTGGCTATTAGAACATGTTGATTACATGTGTTGTCTGCATTTGTGGCAAATGTATATTTCTCCTGGACAGACAGACTCCATTTGTAAGAGCTCTTGTTCACCCCAATACTCCAGTCCCACAATATGCTGGACGTTGTTCTGGGACCCTAGAGAAGGCTCTAGCTCAGGGGAGTGAAGAGAATTTATCTAATGGCCAACAGCAGGGGGCAGTGTTTGGAGCTTGGTGCTGGGTGCTGGGGCGGACTGTGGCTGTAAGCTGATGAGGTAGAGGAAGGAAATAACAGGTCTTTGCATTTTCAGTTTCCTGAAGTTTCCTTATTAAGTAGATTTCCTTAAGTAAAAAAAAGTGAATGATGAAAAGATACATTCGAACAAGTAGGTCTGTGGATATGTAAATATAGCAATTGAAGTTTGTTTTATATAGCAAAAGTGACTGTGTGCGTAAGATTCTTTGGATAAAACAATCGATATATATTTGCAGATTTTTATTGTAAATCCTTGACATTTCTACTTCATACTACAGCACAGGGTACATCAGTAGGTAGCTGGCTTTGGGCTATTCAAGAAAGGAGAGAGGCTAACTTCTCTGCCCACACCCTTTCTTCTCTAAGTTTACCTACACCAGCAGCCGTCATGCTGCACACTGAATTGCTACTAACACACTTAATCAAGGTGCCTACACTTAGGGCCTGTGAGAGGAGTTGGTAATATGCTAAGCTGTTCTTTTGAATGTTTCAATCAGCCCCTGCGGACTCAAGTTGTGTTCTATTGTGAAAGGATGTTCCAGAACTTTCCGTTTAAATACAAGAGTTCTACTGAAGACAATTTTTTTTCTGTTAAAATCAACAGTGCAGGATATTATAAAGAGCAGAAAACCAGCTTTAGAATGAAAGCAATTTGGAAAATAGAATTGAGTTCATTAGCTATTAAAGAGAAATTTATATATTTATTTACTTATTCATTCATTCATTCACTCACTCACTTAGCCACTTGATGAGTCTCCCAGCTAGATGCAAGGTGCAAGTATACAGTAGGTGCCAATTTCATGAAATCTTGTAGGCAATGAAGAAGAAATCTTACAGAGGACAATGTTTAGTACATACCTGGAAACTTCAAAATCGAGGAACTCAAAATTGGCAAAGGGGGCAGAAATTCCTTTTAAAAAAGAGAAAGATGTTAATTTTCATTTCCTGCAAAAACACCAGAGGGCTGCCATCAATTCTAGACTCTCTAACAATCATGTGTCTGGCAGGCCAAATTTTCTCTTGGGCTTTGTTCCCACTATTGTGTAGAAGCCAAGAATTGAGTTGAACTAAAGAAGTCTCGCTGTTTTTTTTGTCATCAGATTGTGCTTTTAATGTAATGAAATTACATGCAGAGTTAGAAAAACAAGCACAGGAAAAGAGAGCTCTTTCATAACTTCTTTATTTCTTCTGTATTTAAATTATTCCGGGGCGGGGGGGGGGGGTGAGGGGAGGAGGAGGAGGGGATAGAAGAGGGAAAGTGTTTCTTACATTTTATAAATACATGTAATATAAAATCACCTTAATTTGGAATTAATCTGGCTGAACACCTCTGGGTGGGACCCTGGGAGATGGCGTGGAACATACTTCATCTCAGTTTATTATACAACCAGTTGCAGCTGTTAATGCGTCCATAACACCAAGACGTAAACATATCACAGTCCTTTTTCTCCACCCAATGTCATCAGCTCTGAGTTCTCATCTGTTTATTTGGCAGAAAGTCAGATCTCTGTTATTTTTCAAGCCTTTTAAAAAATATATATATTTTATTGATTTTTTACAGAGAAAAAGAGAGAGGGATAGAGAGTTGGAAACATTGATGAGAGAGAATCATCGATAAGCTACCTTTTGCACACCCATTACTGGGGATGTGCCCGCAACCAAGGTACATACCCTTGACCGGCTTTCAGTTCGCAGGCCAACGCTCTATCCACTGAGCCAAACCGGTTTCGGCATTTAAGACTTTTTCTTCCATAGAATCATACAAGAATCATAGGCTTACATTTTCCCAAGAACTTTGGGAAAGGGGTCCGTATTTAGTCCTTGGATGGACGTTGACTTCATTCCCTTTGATATGTCTCCCTAAAGTGGCTGCTAATTGTGGCTACTCTGGTGGACAAGATGGTGGTGAATGAAGTACACCTGAACTCGAGTGTACCCTTGAGTTCACCTGGAGGCGTTATCAACACCTGTGTTGGGTGCTGTACATGAATGGGGCTCAAATGGTTGCCATTCCTAGAACCAGACCCTACTTCTAGTCTGGAGGCAGGTCCTGTTTTAGCTTGGGTTCCTTCCAAAGAGTCGTAAGGACTTTGCTGCAGGCAGTATTCTTAGTGATCCTCAGACACAGGAGTGAGATAGTGGGGAGAGTGAGACAAGGAAGGAGGAAAAGCCAATAGGAGAGTATGTTCTAAAGGTCAATGCTTTGGACAACAGGACCTTGATTTGGTGGAAGCCTTCTGAGTATCATACTAAGTAAGTGCCTTGCAGAATTGTCTGCTCACAGGACTGAAGGTGGAAAATTACATATATACATCAGATATTGTCCCCCATTTGTCAGGGATTGATGGACTGCCATAAAAAAAATACCACAGGCTGAGTGGCTTAAACAACAGAAATATATTTTCTCACAGTTCTATAGGCTGGGAGTCTAAAATAAAGGCATGGTCTTTCCCGAGGCCTCTCTCCTTGGTTTGGATATGGCCACTTTATTTATTTTTATTTTTTTAAAATATACTTTATTGATTTTTTACAGAGAAGAAGAGAGAGGGATAGAGAGTCAGAAACATCGATGAGAATCATCGATCAGCTGCCTCTTGCACACCCCCTACTGGGGATGCACCCTCAACCAAGGTACATGCCCTTGACCAGAATTGAACCTGGAACCTTTCAGTCCGAAGGCCGATGCTCTATCCACTGAGCCAAACCAGTTTCAGCTGGCCACTTTCTTTATGTGTCCTCACTGGCTTTTCTCTCTGCCCATGTACTCCTGTGTTTCTTCCCTTCTTATAAAGACACTACTTCTATTGGATTAGGGTCCCACCCTTATGACTTCATTGACACTTAATTACCCCCTTAAAGACCCTATCTCCAAATATGGTCCTGTTGGAGGTTAGGGCTTCAACCTATGATTTATTTTATTTTATTTTTTTTGGTTCCAATCAAAGGCAATGATATTTATCTTCCAATCCTCATCCATGTTGGCTGGTGGCAGCTTCCCGGGAGGTTAGCTCTTCTGATATTTCTGGCCTGCTCCCCACAGGAGAGCCAAGAGAAAACTCTCCAGCAGAAGTTGTCCAAAAATGACCTTGTGCATGTAAGGGAAAGGCGAACGCTGATAGCTACTACAGTGGGTGAGGCAGGAAAAGGAGAAATGGGAGTTAGTTTGGAAAAGGGATGAACTAAGTAATGAATAGCATGAGCAGTACTGGTCCATAGGAAGATTTTATTTTAAAAATTTAGTTATTTATTTTAATAAAAATCAATAAACATGCTGCAATATCAGCAGTACCTATTTGCATTTGCTTTATTATAGTCACTTTAAAATTATTTTACAATTCAGACTTTATATTAATTCTAATAGTTGTTGTTCTTTGTTACATTTAAATTAATGTCATTTTAATCTTTTCTCCATGGCTTTTTTATTTTTAGGCACAGGGTAATGTTAGGCTCAAAAAACTTAAATGTCTACTGGACCTGGTGGGTAACATCAGTGGATAAGAATGCAACTAATGACTGTACAGTACTTATATCATAGGGCTGTTGGGAGGATTAAATGGATCAAGTGCTCAGAACCATACTTAGTGTTAAGTACTCAATAATTGTTGGCTATTGTCATTATCAGCTGTTAATTAAAATTTTAATTAAGTTTTTAATTTTGACATAATTGTAGATTCACATACAGTTGTAATTTAAAAAGTACAGGGAGATCTCACATTCCCTAGTTTCCCTCTGTAGTAACATGTTGCAAAACTATAGTACAATATCATAGCCAGGATATTGATATTGATACAGTCAAGACGAGGAATATTTCTGTCTCTTCCTGCACAATGTTTGATGAGAAATTTGCCATCACTGGCATTGTTTGCCCTTTATAGGCAAGGAGTCATGGCTCTCTTCCTGTTTTTGTTTTTTTTTAATATTTGTATTGATTTCAGAGAGGAAGGCAGAGGGAAAGATAAAAACATCAATGATGAGAGAAAATCACTTATTGGCTGCCTCCTGCATGCCTCTCACTGGGGACCGAGCCCATAATCCAGGCATGTGCCTAGACCGGGAATCGAAGCATGACCTCCTGGTTCATAACTCGATGCTCAACCACTGAGCCATGTCAGTTGAGCTCTCTTCTTGTTTTAAATATTATTTTCCTTTGTTTTAGTTTTAAGAAGTTTGACTGTGATGTCTTAGTATGGATTTCTTTGCCTTTTTGGGGTATGAAGTTTGCTTACCTTCTTGATCTTACAGATTTTGACCGATACGGACAGTGTTTTGCTATGATTTCTTTGAGTACCATTTTAGTCCTCTTTCTCCTCTTCTGGTGATCTGATGACAAAAATGGTAGATCTTTTATTATAGTCTCAGAGAACTGTTCATAGTTTCATTGAATAACTTCTATTGTTATGTAGAGTTCACTGATTCTTTCTCAGTTCTATCCATTCTGCTGGAGTTTTTAAAATTTAGTTATTATACAATATTTTCAGTTCTAGAACTTCTATCTGATTCATTTTATATCCTCTTTCTTTACTGAGGCTTTCTGTTTCTTTGCTGAAACTTTCTGTTTTTAAAAACATTTGTTTCAAGCATGTTTGTAATTGTTCATTGAATCAGCTTTATGAAGGCTGCTTTCAAAGTATTCTCATATAATTCTAATATACATCCCTAATGTCTTGGTATTGGTGTCTGTTGATTATCTTTTTTTTCCATTTAGTTTGAGATCTGTTTCTTGGTAAAGAGTTATTTTCAATTGAAACCAAGACATTTGGTACATTATGTTATGAAATTCTGGATTTTATTTTAGCCTTCTGTTTTAACTGGCTTCTCTGGCACTGCTTTGGCAGAGGAAGGGGGCACTGTCTCCACCATTTACTACCAGTAGGGGTTAGAAATTCAGGTCTCCCACTGCCTGCATTGACAATCAGGGGGGCGTGCTCCTCATTACTGCTGGCTGGGTTTGGTTGTTCCAGTCCAGCTCCTGACTAGGCCTCCAAAGATATCTCCCCCGCTGGGAGGGATAGAAATGTCCTGTTATTGCTTCCCATGTGGCCTCCGGTGACTCATGGGGTGGGGATGTGTGCGGTCTCAATAGTTGGTTTTGGCCCTAACCAGTTTGGCTCAGTGGATAGAGCACTGGCCTGCGGACTGAAGGGTCCCAGGTTCGATTCCAGTCAAGGGAATGTACCTTGATTGCGGGCACATCCCCAGTAGGAGATGTGCAAGAGTCAGCTGATTGATGTTTCTCTCTCATCGATGTTTCTAACTCTCTATCCTTCTTCCTTCCTCTCTGTAAAAAATCAATAAAATATATTTTAAAAAAAGACAAAGATTTTTTTTAAAAAATAGTTGGTTTTGTAGTCTTGATAGAATCTATTTAGCAAATTTATTTTGCCTGTACATATGAAATGCTATAAATATAAACAATGCATAACTAGTTTTACATATATATATATATATATATATATATATATATATATAATGCAAATCGATGAAATGGCCACCTGGATGTCCTCTGGATGAAGCTGGAGCTAAAGCCGCAGGATTGAGGCAGCTGCCATGGCTGTGAAGGCCTACTCTTCATGAATTTTGTGCATCAGTCCTCTCTCTCTCTCTCTCTCTCTCTCTCTCTCTATATATATATATATATATATATATATATATATATATATATATATATATTTTTTTTTTTTTTTTTTTTGGGGGGGTCCGGTGCACAAAATTTGTGCACTGGGAGAGGGAGTTGCCTCAGCCCAGCCTGCCCCCTCTCACTTATTGGGAGTCCTCAGGGGATGTCCTACTGATGGCTTAGGCCCACTCCTATTAGGGAGACAACCAGACTGATCTGGAGAAGGCGCCAGCCCCATCACCCTGCTGCTGCAACCACTGCCAGACAATGCAGCCACCAAGGTGTTTTCATCAACACGAACTCCAATCCCTTCACCATGAAAAAATGACAACTTTCTTTAGGCATTTTCAAGCTGTGTCTTTCATAGGATATGACATTTCTTTCTTTCTTTCTTTCTTTCTTTCTTTCTTTCTTTTTTTTTTTTTTTATCCTCACCTGAGGATATGTTTCCATTGATTTTTAGAGAATGTGGAAGAGAAAGGGAAAGATAGAAAGAAACATCAAAGTGAGAGGAATACTTTGATTAGTTGCCTCCTGCGTGAGCCCTGATCTGGGCCCTGGCCAGGGAGGAGCCTGCAACTTAGGTACATGCCCTTGACCAGATTCGAACCCAAACCCTGTGGTTGGAAGACCTAGACATTATCCACTGAGCCAAACCGCCTAGGGCAGGATATGACATTTCTTAGCTATCAGCAGTAGACCTTCATTTTTTTCTCCAGGAGTGTGGTGGAAAAAGCCCTAGATCACCTTTTGGATTCTTATACCCAAGTTACTAAGAATACTACCAGTAGCATACAGGGAGCTTAGCCAATGAGTGGTCAGAGAAGGTGTTTCCTCTGTAGTTCACACCTATCTTCTCCGATCTCTGGCTCCACCTCTGCCAAGGCCTAAAGCCTCTGGCTCTAGGCAGGAAAACCCCAGCTGGCTCTGATAGCTCGGCTCCACCCCCTGGCCAAGTCCAGCAAGGGCAGACGGAAAACTTGGCTTCCTCCATTGCTGGGGAAACCCAAGTCTCCCTCCTGCTCTCTGTGGCTGCAGCCATCTTGGTTGGGTTTATTTGCATACTCACTCCTGATTGGCTGGCAGGTGTGGTTGGCAAGCATAGCTTGTGGGTGTATGGAGGTATGGTCAATTTGCATATTTCTCTTTTATTTGATAGGATATATATATATATATATATATATATATATATATATATATATGATTTAAGTGAATTATGGTGATGTCTTGTTTCAAAGGGCTTCATACTTTATTCAAGTTTAAGAAACACCGATATGGGTGACTATGTGACCTGTATACCCAAACCAGGAGTCCTGGAGATATTTATGTTTCCTTCTAGGTTCTCTCACCTTGGTGAAAAGATAGAAGGACCTGGCGCCTTGACACTATAGAACATCATGCCAGTCTGACTCTGACTTCTCATACACAGACAACAATAAACTATTAGTCAGGACTCTATTGGTTGCCCATTGCTGTTGTAATACGTGGCCACAAACTTATTGGCTTAAAATACAAATGCCTTCTTATAATTCTGGGGGTCAGGAACCCAAGATCAGTTCACTGAGCTGACGTCCAGATGTCAGCAGGGCTGGTTCCTTCTGGAGACTCTAGGGGAGAACCTGTTTCCTCACCTTTGCCAACTTCTAGAAGCTGCCTGCACACCTCGGCGTGTGGTCTCTCTCTTCATCTTCAAAGCCAGCATTGTGGCATCTTCAAGTCTCTCTTTTGCCGCACATCCTCTGCATCTATCATCACGTCTCCTTTTCTGACTCTGACCCTCCTGCCTGCCTTATAAAAAACCCTCATCATCACATTGGGCTCACCTGAATAGTCCAGATACTCTCCCTATCTCAAGATCCTTCATTTAATCACATATGCAAAGTCCCTTTTGCCAAGTAAGTTAATATATTCATGAGTTCCAGGGATTTAAATTAAGGTGACCAGACGTCCTGCCAAAATCGGGACGTCTGGTCACCTTAAAAAGGCATCTTTGAGGGGCCTTTATTCAGTCCACCACAAGAGGAGGCAGATAAATCCTATTTTATTTTATTCCTCTCCCCTGCCCCCAACCAATACGAGGCTTTTATCGCCTCTTTAAAAAATTGCAACGTGTGACAAATCATTCCGCATCTTGGTGTTTCTATAGCTGGATGACTTAAGAGCATAGTCATCAGCTTGGTGACCTGTTCCTTTTTCAGAAACATAGATACCATCCAAGATTGTTCTGATATCCTTGTTTTCAACTGCTGTGGCTTGCTGAATCAAAGCAGCTGAATTCGATACAAGTTCAATGTCATTTCCTTCAAGCATCAACTTGTCTTGCTGGAGATACTGAACAGGCAATGCCTGACTTCATTGCAACTCTACAGATGTATTTTTTTGCCCAAGAAATTTCTAATGTCAACAAGGGAACCATTCTCCTGAAGATTGATCGATGTTGATGGGTAAGTGAGCGTACCCAGCTTCATCTTGTAACACAAGCCCTCATGTTCTGTGCGTGACTGTGGATAGTGTGACTGGGGCCAGTTGCTTTCTATTTCTCCTCCATTTGTCAACCAGGAGCCTCTTCTTTTTCTTTCCAAGGAGACTGAGTTCCACATGGATGTGGTTGAAGTCCCTCCCCAGGGTGCCTCTAGGGACCCTCACAATAACTGTGCGTCCTTCAGAGTGATGTTCTCATTTTCTGGGATGTTGAGTAGTCTGATTGTTGAGAATGGTCTTCATTCTCCCAGTAGATGCAGCAATGGGTAATAAATGGTGTCTTATTTATTTATTTATTTATTTTAAATTATGCATCCCAGTGGCATTTTTTTAATTTTATTTTTTTTATTGATTTTGTACAGAGAGGAAGGGAGAGAGATAGAGAGTTAGAAACATCAATGAGAGAGAGTCATCGATCAGCTGCCTATTGTACAGCCCCTACTGGGGATATGCCCGCAACCAAGGTACATGCCCTTGACCGGAATCAAACCCGGGACCCTTCAGTCCCCAAGCCGAAGCTCTATCCATTGAGCCAAACCGGTCCCTGCATAAATGGTGTTGTAAATGACTGTCCTTTTCACCAGAGGTTTGTTCCACTATGACAGGGAGTTTTGTTGCAATTGTTCACCAATGTTTTCTCAGCTTCCTGCTCATGCAGCGATGGTCAACCTGATACTGCTCATCTAAACATACACATTTTATAGAAGCTATGGGGATATCATGTAAGAAGGAAGCCCCTGTCTCTAAGAAGTCACAAATGTCCCATTTCCCGCTCTGGATCTCACTTTTATTCAAATAAAGAAGGCAGTAATCACATTGTTTGAATCTCCTCCTTGGAGGAAGAGGGAGAAGAAGTCTTAAAATTCCACCACCAGATTTCTTCCTTTGACAGGTGCTCAACGTAAAAGTGAGTTATACAGGCCCAAACGTTGTGCTCTGTTTTCTGTTAAAGTATTGAACTTTTTCACATAAGAAATAATAAAGATTGAGCCTTTTTTTTTTTTAACCTACCACATCCTGAGTTTAGTTTTACACCTTTTCACTGATGCTGTTGAAATTCTCTAAAAGTCTCTCTCTTTCTGTCTCTGTCTCTCTTTTCAACAACTCCCTGCTGAGAACAACTGCCAGTACTCTTCCAGACATGCCCCGGGGGTGACATAGCTGTGGCAACTGCCTACTTAAACTGTTTGATTGATAATGTCATGAATGCTTTCTTCAGGAGACAGGTAGTTATGGAAACTACCCCAATTATCACCGATAAGTAATTATGTTGATCTAGATGATTTGTTTGTGGATCAGTCCTTGCTGGTTTTCTTGAGAACTAAGAGAGACAATATCAACATTCTCTTCTCTTTCAATTTTAAACTTTAAGGATTTGCTTCCCTTTCAATCAAACTTCATAAACTTTGAGAGCCTCATTTCCATTAAGTCAGAAATGTGAGCCACCAGAATCACCTAACCAGCATAGGTAAAGTGAATTAGAAATCAGTTTTTCTAGTTATTGCAATATCAATGAGCCCCTTCAAGACAGTTGTTTTTGTGATCAATGTGATGAAAGTTCTAAGTCCTCTCTTATGCTTATATGTATATGAGCATTTTTTTGGGGAAAAAACTAACTTTATTACCACAATCACATAATTGTATCTCTATCTCTATCTCTATCTCTATCTCTATCTCTGTCTCTGTCTCTGTCTCTGTGTTTCAGCACATACACACATTTTTTTTTTTTTTTTTTTTTGCATACTATTTCAGAAGGTTCTTGACCTCTGCTCAGAGAACACATGCTCTGGGGGAAATTATGTCAACCCAGTCAACATGTGTAAAATGGAATCTTTTTAGATTTCCTCTCAGGGTTTTTATATGATTACAGGAGAGATAATATAGGAAGACATATTTTTAAGTCCCAAACAAGCATGAGGTATGATCATTTTCAATGCACTTGCCAGTTCCTTCTTCATCTTCATGCTGACTGCCAGTTCCATCATTCGGCTCTCAGCTCCACTGTCACCTCCTCAGAGCAGCCTGCGGGACCACCAGATCCAGAGGCGCCCCTTCCCCATCACTCTCAAGTCCACCATCCTGCTTTATTTTAGTCAAGGCACTTCTCACAAATGGCTTGATAGTTTCATTTTTGCTTGCTTATTGATTACTGATTGAGTCTCTTCACACACTAAAATAAAAGTCCTCGAGGGCAGAGCCCTGTCTTATATCCCCTAAACTTGTCACATGGCTACAGTTCTTGGGACCTGGTGGACGCTCAAATTTTGGAGAGTCAGGATAGCAGTGGTTGAAGTCTAGCTGGCTTTGAAACCCAGATTTTAAATTTACTAGGTGGGTGACATTCGGCAGGTAAGCTTCTCAGTGAAAATGAGGGACTCTGATAACGTGTACTGCACAGATTTGTTAAAACATGTAACGTACCTTGAACAGTGCTCGGCCCATGGTGAGTCTTACGCTGTTTTTTTTTTTTTTCTTCTCTTCTCTTCAATGAATGGAGTGTTAAGACATTGCTATGAGGACACTTGATCTTTTGTTTCAGATATGCTCAGTTTCCGCATATGTAAAGACTTACGCTTTTAGGTAAAACTGGTTGCAGCGTCCCGCTGCACTGTCATCCTCGGTGCTCAGCGGAAGGGGAGGCGGCGCCCCTCATTAGACAGAAGTCCCCTGTCACCCCCAGGTGGCACTGCTCGGGGTTCTTTCAGGCCGGGGATGTCCGAGCCCTCGCGGGGAGGTTCCCCTGGGGCAGAAAGGCCCGGTCAGGGAGGCCCAGCGTCGAGCCCGGAACACCGGGGACGCTCCTGGGACTTCCCCAAAACCTAGGCAGACCTGCGGGCCGGGACGCTGCTGGGACCCACTCCGGCCTAAGGTCTCAAAGGGGCGGCAGGCGGGGCGGAGAACCGGTCCCGCCCGCAGTAGTAAAAGGGGGTGGGGCTATGGGAGGACGGGGCGGGGCTATAGGAGGACTGGGCGGGGCGGCCGGGGGCAGGGGCGGGGCTATGGGAGGACGGGGCGGGGCGGCTGGGGGCCAGGGCGGGGCATCCGGGAAAGGGGCGGGGTTATGGAGGACGGGGCGGGGCGGCCGGGGGCGGGGCTGGCGAGCGCCGAGCTCGGGACTCGGTGGCGCCCGCCGGACCTCACACTCTCCGGGCCTCCGCGCAGCCGGCGCGCTCCAGCCAGGTAAGGGCGCCGCGGTCCGCGGGGCTGCCCGGGCGGGGGCTGCGGCCCATAGGGACGGGGACGGGTCGGGACGGGACGACGCGGGCCGGGGATGGGCGCGGGGCGAGATGGCTTTCTCGCGCTCAGAGACTGACCAGGGACCAACCCTCGTGGAACGAGGAAGCGTCTCTCTCTCCTGCGCCCCGCGGTGAGCGGTGAGCTGTGAGCGCGGGCGCGGCACCCCGGGGAGGGACCCGGCCCCCGAAGGTCCGGAGACGGGACAGGTGCGCGGCCCCGGCCGCCGCCGCCTCTCCGCCTCCGGCCTCCGGCGCTGGCCTCTCCCAGGAGCAGCCGCCCCTTTCCCCGGCCGAGGCCGCTCTGCTCCGGGCGAGTTCAGCGCCGGGTTCGCTGCCCGGCCGCGCGGCGGGGGAGAGGGTGAAAGTTGGCAGCATCCACGGAGACATTCCTCACTGCACGTGTCCGAGCGCCTCGCCCCTCCAAGCTCGCGCTCTCTCTCTCTCTCTCTCTCTCTCTCTCTGGGAAGTTGTATTTGAATCTTAAATAGGGGTTCGGCCGAAACCGGTGTGGCTCAGTGGATAGAGCGTCAGCCTGTGGACTGAAGGGTCTCAGGTTCGATTCCGGTCAAGGGCATGTACCTTGGTTGCGGGCACATCCCTAGTGGGGGGTGTGCAGGAGGCAGCTGGTCGATATTTCTCTCTCTTCTATGTTTCTAACTATCTCCCTTCCTCTCTGTAAAAAATCAATAAAATACATTAAAAAACAAACAAAGAACAGGGGTTCGGGGAAATGCATGTATTGGAAAAACTAGGGCCGTGACCCAGGAGTGTGCCCCTTTCCTCGAATCCTAACCTCAGGGTTTGGAAACCGTCTCCTCTGTGGTCATTCGTTGGTTGGAAACCGGCATATCTGATGAGACGGCTCGATCTCAGTGGGAACTGGTCACAACGGGATGGGTTTGAAGGCGATCCAAGACAGTTAAGCGTTTTGGGCATATAGCCTGTGTTTTTTTCCAGTGAGTGCCCATTTTTCCACTTAGGAAATTCTGAGAGTTTGTTCTCTTCCAGATGGTTCTCCCCTTAAAAGAGCTGAGGAGGAAAAAAACAACCCCGACAAACCAATGAGCTTCCTAAATGAGTTTAGGATTAGCAGGTTAATTTGTGGCACTCGTAGCTCCTTAGTCGGCAAGGATCACAAGTGGTACGGAATGCTATGATTTATATGGAGAAAAGAGAAGTGTGTGTAATCTTCTCATTATGTATTTGAAAGTATTTTTTAAATTTAGTTACTTTTTCAGTGTCTAGGGAAGACCTATACTTTCCCCATACTCCAATTAATCTGCTCAATATATTGCTACGCTTGCCAACTCATGCTTACTGCAGTGTGTTTCTGTTAATGAACTTGATTCTTCTCAGAAGGATGGCTTGTGGAACTGTATAGTAAACACATGCAAATCAGTGCTGTGCTTAATTGGCAACACCTTTGCCCTACATAGGTCCTTAAACTATACTTTTCATATCTCCCTGATTAGAATGTAGGATATTAATGTACTAGAGGCCCAGTGCATGAAAATTTATGCATACGGGGTCCCTCAGCCCAGCCCCCACCCTCTCACAGTCTGGGACCCTTGGGGGGTGCCCACCTGCGGGCTTAGGCCTGTTCCCCGAGAACAGATGATCTAAAAGAAATAATCATATCCTTGGGTAAGAATTTCTTAAAAGGTTAATGTTTACATGAAAATTCACTGCTGGCAGGATTGAGGGATGGCACCGCCATCTTGTGAGGATGTGATGGTCAATTAGCATATTACCTCTTTATTATAAAGGATGCTCTGCCTATTTATTCTGTATCAAGACCAAGACAGTCATGTTTTCTCAGCTAATAGTTACTCTCAGGCAGGGGCCATGCTTTATCAAATCATAGTAAAGCTCAGCGAATGGTGTCCTAACTCTCCCTGAAGCTGGCCCTTGACAAGATGGTTGAAGGGATTGTGGGCAGTGTCTGGACACCTTTATGCTTGGGAAAGAATTGTTGGTCGTCTTCTGGGCATCCAGAGTGCTGGAAGCCTGGGCTTTGGAACTCCAAGCACATCTCTGCCTACTGGTTCCCCAGGTATATGGGGTTGGTGCCTCCTCCCGCTCTTCCAGCTCCTTGCCCCGTGCGCACCCCCCTCTCCCCCCCGTTGCCATCCTTGGGGAGAATCACCTTATTGGACAGGACAGGGAGACTTGGTCCACATGGTTGACAGGAGTGTTGATCCTCAAGCTTTGTGCTCAGTTAACTCTCTGCTGACAACAGTGTCACTTGATTCAGAGCCTTTACTAATGCCCTCCTCTTACCCAGGCTACACAAGCAAAGTGGAGCAACTGAAATTGAACTCAGATCAGCTGCTTAGGGGGGTACCTGCCTTGGTTCGATTAGGGTCATAAACTGTTAGAAAGAAGTGAAATTGGCCCATGGTCGCTGGCAGTTGTAAAGTTACTCTGCACCATGTGATTGTGCCACGAGAATAGCTTTGCTGAAAAGAACCCAGCGGTGAGGGGCTTAGTCCTTGCCTCCATCTCCAAACTTGTGTTCCCCTGGCCTCAACTTATTGCCTCTATCCTAGCTCAACCAGTCCTTCCTTGGATGGAGTTATAACTATGAACTTTCCCACCACCTTTGACTACTCAACTCAGAGCTCAGATGACCACAGTCACTGTGGTCTAGAAAATTACATTTTCTTTTGTTTAGAGGAATTATAGATTTCTCAACTAATCTCTAGAGAGAGAGTAGCATGGTTCAGTCATGGCACTGTACTGCCCTTTTCCCTGCCTTTACCAGTAATCAACATTTTCTGAGTCTCTCTCCGAGTCCAGGTGGGACCTCAGATTCCTTCTTTTACCATTCTCAGCATCCACTCCCAATCGGTCACAGTTGTCATGGGGAAGCTCTCTAGCCCTAGCTTAGATTGTAAGTATATAGTTATTGATCACAGATCCCTTGTTCCTATTTCTCAAATTCACTTTGTCTATGAGGACTCATCCCGTCACCTCGGCCTCCGACTCTGTAGCCTCTCGAGGGAGCTCAGCTTCGGTCACTCTAATATTTTAATCATAAAGGCGGGCCTGGTGTCATGGGTGGCCCTGTGGCCCCGATGGAAATTATCATTGTTTGCTTCTGGAGGCCACTTTGTCGCACAATTGCCTTACAAGCAGCAGCAGCACCCTCTCTTCCTGTTTCAAAGCTCATGCCCTTCTTGGAATGTGCACCAAGTTCCTGTTTCTGAGCAGAGAAGACTGCTCCTCCGGACCATCACACATTTCCCAACCCTGTTTCACCAGTTGAGTCATTCATTCCTCAGGGCACAGTGACTTCTAAAGGCATTCTACACTAGCAGCTGGATACTATCAACCTGACTTTATGGTTGCCCACAGAGGAACGATGACAAGTCAACTTCCACTGAAATAGGAAGAGCATTGTTCCCCAACCTCCTTATCTGTAAGGAAAAAGCCAAGCTCTGCTCCCAGGGTGGTGGCTATGCATTGGGAATACAGGAAACGCCAGGGCTGCACTTGCTATGGAGCAGGAGGTGCAGGAGTGACTCGCTCTCTGGAGGGTGACAGTGAAGGGTGAGATGGTTGGAAAACATGTACTTTGCTAGAACCCACTAGGGACCATCAGGAATGAAAGCGTGGCCAACAGGATTACCTGCAGTGCTCCTTCCTGCTTCTGTGTGTCCACAGGTGTTCTTCCTTCACTAAATGAAACCTTAGAAGCCATTGCAAACTCTCTTTCCATGCAGCCTAGTTTCGCTCTGATGTGCTAAGTGCTTCACATAAGTTCTTTTTGTCTTTAGCTGATTGTAAACTCTCTTAGGGGAGAGCATAGTGCTTGGTCAATGCTTAATGCACCGAATGAATATTCTAGATCATTCAGATCATTGTGGATACTTGGCAGTTAATTAAAAAAAAAGAAAGGTATTTGGCCGGCTGGTTTGGCTCAGTGAATAGATCGTCAGCCTGCGGTCTGAAGGGTCCCGGGTTCCATTCTGGTCTCAATTCCCATCTCGATTCTGGCGAAGGGCACATGCCTGGGTTGTGGGCTCGATCCCCAGTAGGGGCTGTGCAGGAGGCAGCCGATTAATGTATCTTATAATCAATGTTCTATCTCTTTCTCCCTCTTCCTTCCTCTTTGAAGTCAATATATATATATATATATATATATATATATATATATATATAGTCATAATTATTCAAGTTGTATCCAATTGATTACATTTGATTAGATTTAGTTGATTTGTTGATTAGACTTTCACTTCACTTTGGCTGTGTAGACTGAAGCAGAGAGCATTCAATTTTAAATTTCCCCAATATATTGCTTCTCATTGTTCTTCATTAAACACTTTCTAGAAAGGACAACGTATACTACTATTATTATATTTTCCCATCCATATATTTCTTCTTAACATAGTATTGTGATTGTTTTGGTTCTTATGGCTAAGAAGAGTAGCTTTTGGAGTATACAGGGAAGTTTGTGCTGATTAGGTTATCTAGTCTAATGAGTTCAAAATTAAAAAAAATACTTTTATTGATTTCCCGAGAGGAAAGGAGAGGGAGAGAGAGAGAGAGAGAAATATCAATGGTGAGAGAGAAGCATTGATCGGTTGCCTCCTGCATGCCCCACACAGTGGATCAAGCTCACAACCCTGACCGGAAATCAAACGGTGACCTCCTGGATCATGGGCTGATGCTCAACCACTGAGCCACACCAGTTGGGCTGTTTTTGTTTTTTGTTACAATCCTCCTCTGAGGATATTTTTTTCCATTAACTTTTTGGAGAGCATGGAAGGGAGGGAGGTAGGAGGGAAGAGAGAAAGAAAGTCAGTAACATCGATGTCTCCCATTGATTAGATGCCTCCTGCACGTGCCCCAACTGAGGTGGGAGATTGAACCCAAGATCCTTCAGTACGTGGGCCGACACTAACCAGTGAGCAACACTGGCCAGGGTGTGAAGCTTTTATTCATCTTTTTTGACCTTTTAGCTCAATAGTATTTTATGTGAACACACAAGGTTTAGCTGGAGCTATGGAGGCCACTTTATGTACCCAGTTATAGGTCAGATGATAAAGCCAGGGTCATGTGACAGGGCCATTTGCTGTGGCTGCATTCCTTTTTGTTAATCCTCACCCAGGGATATTTTTCCATTGATTTTCAGAGAGTTAAGAGGGAAAAGCAAAGAGAAATATCGATGTGAGAGAAGCACTTTGATTGGCTGTCTCCTGCATGTGCCCCAACCAGGGCCCAGATCTAGCCTGCAACCAAAGTGTGTGCCCTTGATGGGAGTCGAACCCTGGAGCCTTTAGTCCATGAGCTGACGCTCTATCCATTGAGCCACATCAGCCAGGGTACAGCTGCATTCTTACTACCGTGTTTCCCCGAAAATACGACATCCTCTGAAAATAAGACCTACTTACAGGTTTTTTTCTGAGTGAAATATGGCATCCCCCGAAAATAAGGCCTATATCCAGACTCTTGATATTGCAATAAACAAGCCATTCAAAGACAATTTGCGCATGGAAATTAATGACATTGAAAATAGAATGGAGAGAAATCAGCGTGGAAACTGTGAAACCTAAACTGCAAGAAGTTGTGACTTGGGTGAAGAATTCATGGGAGAAAATTACTGACAGTTGCATTGCAAATGCACTGCGAGCAGGCTACCTTGACAAGAAGTACTCATTTAAAGACAGTGCTATTGCTAAACATGAGAGATTTGGTCCACTGATTCTGAAGGAAATGGAGTCACAAGAAATTCACCAGGAAATTCAGGAATTGGATTGTTATGATGATGTTCCAGATGATGATGACATGATTGTCATTGAATAAATGAGTAAATTCTTGATACTGTAGGATTCACAGTTTGTCTGGTTTGTGTTGACAACTACCGTACTACCGTATCATATACAGGTAATAAATTTCCTTTATTTTCATTTAACAATAAATGTGTACCGTATTTTTCTTCATGGAAAAATAAGACATCCCCTGAAAATAAGACCTAGCGCATCTTTGGGAGCAAAAATTAATATAAGACACTGTCTTATTTTCGGGGAAACAGGGTATGTCTAGAGTCTCATTTCATTTGTTGGATGTTTGGTAGGAAAAGTGTGCAGGAATCAGTAACAAAAGGTGGAGAGGTGGTTATATTATCTGTTGTGATGATGTTATATTTGACCTTAGCGCTTGGTCTAGGGTTCATGAACCTTCCAGTAAGCAGCGGGGAGGGCATTATAGTTCCACAGGGAACTCCAATCCTCCCACCCATTTCCCCATTCCTGGCATTCAGGAGGAAATGGGAGGGGCAGGGCAGCCAGTAAGGTAAGGGAATTTTGCATTAATAGCGAGTCTTGATAAAGAACTAGAGCAGAGTGAATTCCTAATTACATTCTCTTCTCTCCCCCCCCCCCACCCCCATCTTTCTGTTTAATGTTTGGAGATTGGGCTAGATTTCTAAGTCATCTATTAACTGGTATTGTGTTCCCATGCCTCAGGTTTTCCACCTATTAAACAAAGCATAATGACACATAATTAACAGTTCACTTCAGAAAGATTCATGGCCTCCTGCTTGTAAAGGACTTTGAGCTTTTCTCACAGAGTGTTTTACACACATTCATGAATAATGAGATGGCCTGCTGTGTTTGGCAAGGGGCATCTATAGCACGCCCATTATATAGATGAGAAAAGTGAGCCCCAGAGAGGTTAATGGCTTGCTGAGAACCTGAGGATAAACTTAAGGTAGTATGTATCCAAGGAATTTTTTCCTGGATTTTGTGGAACAAGTGGAATCGAAAATAAATTCTGCGTGAGTGTCTATTTGTTAGAAAAATGGATTTAACAGTTTTTAAGCAAATCAAACTTTTAGTGGGAAGGCTACTTCTTTGTAGGGGGGGAAGAATCATGTTTGACAAATTTACTAGAATTTTTAAAGAGCATTAAGTAATTACAGAAGCTGGGGATAAACTGATTTTCAAAGTGACTTTGGAAAGACTCCACAAAGGCTGTTAAACAGATTGTGTCAGTGGGAGGTGGGGAGAAATGCTTTTGCCAAACAGGAGGGGACAAAGACAGGTGTGGATGGACAGTTTTCAGGATATAAATGTGAGTAAACTAGTCTTCTTGTTATTTTTATTTTAAAAAATAATGCAAAAGAAGGAGTACATGGTGTAAACTCTTAAGTTTACTGTCAACGTGAACCTATTGGGACACTTAACACGTCAAACTGCTTGTCTCAGCTCCATGCAACATGGCAGGGATGTGGTGAAGAAGTCATTTACGGAAAAAATCCATTTTTACATGCAGATGAGCATCCAGTTTTTTCTCAAGAAAGAGATCCAGATGTCATTGTAAACTCTTTTTTTTTAAATTTTTTTATTTTTAAATACATTTTATTGATTTTTCACAGAGGAGAAGGGAGAGAGATAGAGAGCTAGAAACGTCGATGAGAGAGAAACATCGACCAGCTGCCTCCTGCACACCCCCCACTGGGGATGTGCCCGCAACCCAGGTACATGCCCTTGACCGGAATCGAACCTGGGACCTTTCAGTCCGCAGACCGATGCTCTACCACTGAGCCAAACTGGTTTCGGCTCATTGTAAACTCTTAACTGAAGATGTTAGTAAGTGTATGACTTGGAACAAAAACGAAAACCAACTAATAACTCAGAAATGCCATGATATCCTGTTTTCATGACGCTTCAGCATTTAAAATAGTTTCATTGATATGCTTGAAAGACATAATGAACTTAGAGAAAAGCAAATATGTTTTTTATTCAAGATTGAGTAAAAGCCCTCATGCAACTCTTCAGGCTAGTGATCCAGGGAGACTGTTCATTTGCATCTTCCTTACTCCCACATAATGCCCCCTCCCTCAATAGTTAGTGTTTATGGAGCACAGGAGATGTGCCAGGCAAGGAAGAGCCTGAGCACAAGGAGATGCAGGGAGTTTTGTTAAGTGATGGAGCTAGAATCAACACAGTTGGTCTCCAAAGGGTATTGACTGAGTTGCACACACTGAGCTATTCTCTCCTCTTCCTCTGGGTATCATTCCAAGCCCCTTAATCCTCTCTCTCTCTCTCTCTCTCTCTCTCTCTCTCTCTTTTTTTTTTTTTTTAAATATATTTTATTGATTTTTTTACAGAGAGGAAGGGAGAGAGATAGAGAGCTAGAAATGTCGATGAGAGAGAAACATCAACCAGCTGCCTCCTGTCCCCCCTCCACCGGGGATGTGCCCGCAACCAAGGTACATGCCCTTGACTGGAATCGAACCCGGGATCCTTCAGTTCGCAGACCGATGCTCTACCACTGAGCCAAACTGGTTTCGGTCCCTTAACCCTCTTGATCTAAGATGTCTTCATAGCAGCACTGTCAAATAGAAATATTCTGAGTCAGAAATATAATTTAAAAATTGCCAGTAGCCATATTAAAAAGGCAAAATGAAATAGGCAAAATTAATTTTAATAATGTGCTTTGTGTAACCCACTATATAAAAAATACTATAATGTTATATAATTATATAAAATTACTAATGAGATATTAGAAGCAACTCAGGATATGAGCAATACAATACAGTGCAATACAATATCATTTGTAGTCCTACCAAACAATATAAACTTGTGGCTAATGGCAAAATATTTTATACTAGTTCCGCTTTACATTTATAATTAAAATTAATTAAAATAAAATAAATTAGTTCCTGGGTTGTGCTAGCCACATTTCAAATGCTCAACAGCCGTTTGTGGTGTGTGGCTATCATATTGAACAGTGCAGCTGAACAGCAGAACTTATTTTATTCTCTGTTGGCATGCTCCTCTCTTGAGCTTTTTCCCACCCCTTTCCCCAAGGGCCTTCTTTTACTTCTGTAACTTGTTTCCTGAGCCCATGCTGTCTCACTTCTTTCTTCCTCTATGACTTTCTTTAAAAAAAAAAAAAAAAAAAAAAAAAAAAAAAATATATATATATATATATATATATATATATATATATATTCTATTGATTTTCCACAGAGAGGAAGGAAGAGGGATAGAGAGCTAGAAATGTCAATGAGGGAGAAACATCAACCAGCTGCCTCCTGCACACCCCCTAACTGGGGATGTGCCTGCAACCAAGGTACATGCCCTTGACCGGAATTGAACCTGGGACCTTTTAGTCCGCAGGACAATGCTCTATCCACTGAGCCAAACCAGTTTCGACCCTCTATGACTTTCTAAATAAACTTTCTCTTATAATTTGAAAAAAAAAAAAAAAAAAAAAAGTTAGTATTTTGTTTCCAAAAGCTCAGGGATTCCAAAAGCTCAGGGATTCCCAGATATTCCATCAGCACCCCTAACTTCTCTCAACCCCCATCTCATCTTCCCTGCCTAGTTATACACTGCAAAACTCTGGGGTGCCATTCACATTGTCCATATGGTAGACTTGTTTATTTACTATGGCAGTTTCTGGCAAGATGGAAGTAAACTTTTTAAAGGAAGAGATACTTTTTTCTAATTCATGCAAATGTGGTTTTTTGGGGGGTGAGATAGAGTGGGGTTCGGGGTGACTGTAGCCCTTCTGTTCCTTCCCAGCATTCCAACAGTTGGGCCCAGGCATTGTTCTCTTGTACACTCAGCACTGACCCAGTGCCCACATCCTGTGGTTGAAAGTAAGGAAGCAACTTCAGTCAACCTGTACTCTTCTCCCCCAAATAGTGTCACAAAGCTTCATGGTAGTCACTCTTCATGGTAGTTTACCTTGGAGTCGTATGTCTTTTATTTTTATTTTTTTTAAAAGCTTTTATTTATTTTTTATTTAAAAAAAACATTTAAAATTATGTTTTTATTGATTTTTTAAAGAGAGAGGAAGGGAGAGGGACAGAGAGATAGAAATATTGGTGAGAGAGAAATGGAGCCATAGGTCTTATTCATAATTGTATCCCTAGTTCCTGATACATAGTAGGTGCTTAACACATTTATCGATGTGATTTGTATCTCAGTGTCCACTCAGGCCCCTGTATTGTGCCCTCAGTTTCCCTTAGTGAAACGTGACCCAGGGCTGATTTATCCAGATGCCGACATGGCTGTCTTTCACCTCATCACAGCTCACCCTTCATGTGGTATACCCTTGTCCTAAATAAAAATAATTTCCATTATTGTTATTATTACTAAGAGGAACTACCATTTATTGATCACTTTGTGTCAAGCATTACGCCTAGCCATTTATGTACATTATTTCATTTAATCTTTCCAGGCATCTCGAGAAGGTAGGCACTATTATCCCCATTTTAGAAGGAGGAAACGGAGGCACTGGGAAATGAAGTAATTTACCCGAGGTCACACAGCTATTACGTGTCAAAGCTAAAATTTAAAACCAGTTCTGTCTGACTTCAAAGCCCTTCTGTTCTTTAACTAGCAGGACGAGGCTTCTCTTTTGGGATCTGGAACCTGACTGACAAGTGACCACTCTGGAGGACTTACTGTTTTCCCAGACTCCTTCCTCTGGGGCATGTCTTCCTCCCAGTCCGCGTGGTTTGGGTGGCGTGTACACGCTAACCCCAGGCGTGGCCCTTTAACTCAGCTTTGGCCAATCTGAGAATGGTGTCCCCCTGACTGAGTGGTTGGTTCTGAGGTTAGCCCATGGCGGAGGGTCACTCCAACCAGGCTCCTTTTCTGCTCCAGTTTAGGAAAGGAGGCATTTTTTTCTTCTGGGAATTTTTTTGCTGCTAGAGTGAGGGACCCTGGAGCTCCTAGGGGCCCTCTTTCCCTTCTACACAGGAAGCTGTTGGAAGTAGGGGAGGATGACTGAGGCCGGCACGCAGTGGGGAGCAGCAGGGAGTGGTGGTGGGCGCACAGGCAGCACCATGTGAATCCTAGGATTCAGGTGTGGCCAGAAGCATTCCAGGACTTCTCTGTCACGTGAGCTAGCCATTTCCTTTTGTTGTCTGCTACAACCTAGTTACTTGCAGTTGAAGGAGCCTGCCGGATATGCATACTTTTCAGAAGATGACTTTTTCTGTCGTGGATTCCACACGGCCATTCTTTGTCTACTTTTGGGTGAGCTCACTCCTCCTTGGGCCTTGGTGCCTGCTGTTGCCTGCAGCGTGCCCGGAGGCCTGGGATCCCTGTGAACTGTTCCTGATGGACTTCCTCTCTTTTAGGCCTCTGAACCCTGCCCTAGTGAAAGGAGATACCACACCTAACCCTTCCTCACACGCCCTCCACCCTTCCCACCGAGGCACAGCCCACACATAAGGTGAAGAACTGTGCCATGAGCATGAGAGAAATCTGTTCTTCATAGACATTGGAAAAATTACTCATCAGCCTCCTTTTGAATGCTGATCAAAAACTGTTGAACGCCTAACTCATCTGGCCTCTGACACCAGCTGGGATCTCAGCCAGCGTTGGCCATGGTTTTGCCTCTTTTCCTTGTCTCCCAACCTTTCTGATCAGCTGTTTTCTTATGTGCTCTCCACTCCCCTATGATTCTGAACTTCCATCCTTCTACTGGCTTCCTCCCAAATCTTTCCAGGGGCCCTCTGAGGGCATTGTTCCATTGTGAATCAACTCTCCCACACCCCCAGCCTCCGCACAGAATGAGAACACTCTTTCTCTGCAGCTCTCTCTGCTGTGGCCTTCCTCTGGCTTCGCTGTGCCGCCTGCAGGTCATGAAAAGCCCCTTTTCCTAATTTAGAGGGCAAGCGATTCATGCAAATAACCTCCTGGTCTCCCCCTTTGCCACCAACCTCTTGGGCATTGTCCCTGGAGACTCACCTGGTTCCTGGTCTTCTCTCCCAACTCTGCCATCTCTGCATCCATAACTTTATATGTCTAAGACTAACTTTATATGTCTAAGATGAGTGGTGCAGTTGCCTGGGGGCAGTAGAAGGGAGTCATTCATTGTGGTACGAGTAGTGGGAAAATAAGGGAGACTTCACGAAAGAGATTACTTGTGATCTGGACCTTAAAAAATGAATAGGATTTCAACAGGTGATCTTTTAGGCAGAGAGAACAACTCAAGCAAAAGCATGGAGATATGAAACTGTCTGTGTATTTACTTGTGTGAGCACTTGAAATAAATGGTAGGAAGGGAAGAGGAATATGACTTAAAATTAAAGAATTTACTTAAAATTAAGGAATGATCAAAGGAGAATGCAAAGGAAGAAACAGACTTTTCTAGAAAAGGGAGAAGAAGTACTTTGGAAACTTTTCAGAGGTGGGATGATATTGTCAATGACAAGATCAGAAGTTTGCTGGGTTGATTGTAAAGGGAGAAGGGGAGTAATTAAAACAGTTTAAGAAAGTTCATAATATGACTACAGAGGCAGAGAGGAACGGTAGGGGAAGAAGGGGTGTAAGGGTTTTCAGAGCAGACTGGTTGTGAGGGGGCAGGGAGCAGAGTTGAGAAACCTGACTAGACACCTGCTGCTTAGGAGATGGGCGAGATTGAGGCCCTGCCTGGTGATGGGAGATTTGAAGTTGTAGGATGCTGGGAGAAAACAGCTGCATAGTAGATATGAATCAAATTAGTTGGTCTTTTAATTACCTTATGCATAAAGATAGGGAACTTTATTTCATGACGGTAAAAGGGACTTAAATTATGTAAGCTTAAGATGTTTCTCAAACTGATTTATAGAAGACTACAACTACTGGAGATATAAATAAGGTTCAAGGGAAATAGAATGCGTTCTATGATCAAATAAGGTTGGGAAACGCTGCATGCTGTATGATTCATAGAGTCTGTTCATGTATTAAAGGCTCAAAAATGCACACAAGAAACCAGTTTGACATTGTTCAACCCAGCTTTACCTGAATATATTTATTCATTCATTCAGCAAGCATGTGGTAAGCACATATTATGATAGTATGTTTTTGGCACTGTGCTGGCCACTGGTTCCACAAAAGAGAATAAAATCAGCCAATGCCATGGCCTTTAGGGGATTAGGCAAACTATGTCAATTAATTGCCCCAGTCTGGTATAATCTGACAGGTTTTGAGAAACACAATTTGGGAAACCTTGAGTTAAGGTGTTTAGATATTCTTGTTTGTGCTCTGGAACAGAATGGAGTGATTGACTGCCTGTCTCTCTGCCCCCATGTCTCCATGTTACACCAGTGCCCCCACTTCTTTGAAGAATGTTTCCTGCACCTCCTGCCTTCGGCATAGACATAGCTGATGACAAGGTAACTTTTAGGCCTCAGAAGTTGGTTACTTGGTCCAAAGTCACCCAGCTAGTTAGGGGCAGAACCAGAGTCAGAACCCCAGCTCATTTGGTTCTAGGTCTACGCTCATTCTATTTTTTGGGGAGAAGGGACAATTTGGAATACCCTTACCAGAGTATAGAGCAAATCACAGGCATTATTTTACCTCTAAAATTTTCAGTATGTAGCTCCAAAAGAAGAACTCTTAAAAACAAAAATAAATACATCACAATACCAGCAGGTGTTATGCTAGGTTACAAAAATTGGGTTTTAGTCTAGGTGCAAGGAAACCATTGGAGGACTTAGGACATGAACTGACTTATGCTTTTATAAGGTTGTGTTGATTGATGAAATGGAGAGAGGATTATAAGAAGATGAAGAAAGAAATAGTGAGCCCTCTTAGGAGGATATTGCAATAGTCCTGACTAGGGATGATGGTGGCTATGTCAATTAATTGCCCCAGTAATGACAAGTAACAAACATCCCCAGAAACTCAGTGGTGTATAGACATAAGGATTTGTTTTTGTTCATCAGTTAATGGGACGTCTGGGTAGTTCTGCTGATCTGTACCAGGCTCAGCTGATTGTGACTGGTCTTGCCCATGAGTCTCTAATCAAATGTAGGTCAGGTAGGCAGCTCTGTGATGTTGCTGGGGTTTCTGATGTATTTGGGGGGGCCAGATAGCTGTTGACTGTCTAGAATGACCTCAGCTAAGATGGCTGGGACAACTCTGCTCTCCTCTGTGTTTATGTTACATCTCTCTAATAGGCTAGCCGGGTCATAAACTCATGGTAATCACAAAAAAAGTAAGAGAAAAAGTACAAACAAGCAGGCAGATTTTTAAGCCTTAACTTGTGTTAAGTTTGCTGCTATCCCATTGGACCAAGAAAGTGACATGGTTTACCCACAGTTATTGTGGAAGGGCATTGCTCAAGGACAGGAATAAAGCGATGTGAAAAGACACAGGGCCAGTAGTACAATCAATCTATTGTGTAATGGGAGAAGAGTGAAGGGTTATAATATTTTGGAGGTACAGTCCAAAGAATGTGCTGATGGATTAGATTTGAAGTATGAAAGAGAGGAATAAATCAAAGGTAACTCTTAAAATGTTGGCTGATGCCGAAACTGGTTTGGCTCAATGGATAGAGCGTCGGCTTGGGGACTGAAAGGTCCCGGGTTCGATTCCGGTTAAGGGCATGTACCTTGGTTGCGGGCATATCCCCAGTAGGGGGTGTGCAAGAGGCAGCTGATTGATGACTCTCTCTCATCGATGTTTCTAACTATCTCTCTCCCTTCCTCTCTGTAAAAATCAATAAAATATATTTAAAAAAAAAATGTTGGCTGAGCAGTGGAGAGGTGGTCAGATCATTTGCTCAGATGGTAAAGAGTAGGTAAAGAACCAGTTTTAGGGGAGTATCTAGAGTTGTGTTTCAGCCATTTTATGTTTGAGATACCTGTTGAGATTTAAATAAAGATGCTTGGTTTACAATTGGATATATAAATCTGAAGTTCTTGGGGACAGGGCTAAAAATGTAGATTTCAGATGGTATTTCATACCATGGAATTGGACGAGGTCATTCCTGAGAGGAATATATAAATGAAGAAGCAAAACAAGCCCAGGATAGAGCCTTGGTACACACCCGTGTTTATAAGTAAAGCAGAAAAAAATAGAAGCCAATAAATGGGACTGAGAACGTAAGATACAGCCTCTGAGATCAGAGAAAAATCCATGAAACTTGGTGTCACAGAGAACTTAGAAAAGTTACGCATTTCAAAGAGAGGGATGGTCAGTTGTGTTAAGTCAGATAAGAACAGGTAAAAAAAAATAAAAATAAAAAAAAAAAGAACTGAGGTCAAGTAAAATAACAGAGAAACAATCAATGGGTTTGGTAAGAAGGAGGTCCTTGGTGACTTCGACAAATACGGTCATAGTGGAATGCTGGAGATAGAACTCCAACTGGAGGGTTTGGAGGAAAGCACATGATGAGAAGTAGGGATAGCAATCCTAATTCCATTTTTTAAGAGCTGGTGCTGCAAAGGGAAACAGAAGTGACTTGATATTTGGAGGTGAATGTAGGTCAGGGGAATGGTTTATGACCGGGCACGTAAGTGATGCTACTCTGCCAAAGGGGATGACCCAATAGAGGGATCAGGGGCATCAAAGAGAGGGGGAAACAGTAGGCCAGCCAGGTTTGAGATGGCAAGAGACGATGGGATTGAGAATTTAAAAATAAACCAGTCTGTATATTACTTACTTCAGAGAAATTTGCATTCTATATTTTATTTCTAATTTTGTAATGAAAGGATATGTCCACCATTTGGACAGTTTCAGCCACAGCCAGGACTGGGACATATCTGAGTTTTGTTGTCACACTGGGCAGGTTGAGTGCCACTGTGTTAGGCTTATCACTCAGCTACTATTGTGGAGAAGGTACCGTTTTGGAATCATTCTGCTCTGTAGGTGGTGCTCAGTGTTTCTTATGATGATGGTGAAACTGGTGAATTCAGTTTCTTAGATTTTTGATATGGATAGCAAGTTGGGCAGGTTCTGAGCAGAGCTAAGAAGGGAGTATGAATTAATGTGCCACTTCCTTGTTCAGGTTTTATACCAGTATGACTTGATGTTTTGATAAATATAAAGTACCAATTTCACCCAGCAAGGCAGGTAATATCACTTTTTTTGCATAGACTAGCAGACTTTAGGATGGTTGGCTAATGTAGTTCAGTAGATCCTAGACAAGGTTCGCATTCTAGGATTTCAGCAAAGTGATAGAAATTTTGCTTTTTTTGTGTTTTTAAAGCCAGTGAAACTTCAATTTTAAAGGGTAATGTAAAGCAAATGTATTAAATGGCAATTTAAAATGTATTTTGTGCCAAAACTGGTTTGGCTCAGTGGTAGAGCATCGGTCTGTGGACTGAAAGGTCCCAGGTTCGATTCCGGTCAAGGGCATGTACATTGGTTGCGGGCACATCCCCGGTAGGGGGTGTGCAAGAGGCAGCTGGTTGATGATTCTCTCTCATCGACATTTCTAGCTCTCTGTCCCTCTCTCCTCCTCTTGGTAAAAAAAATCAATAAAATATAAAAAAAAAATGTATTTTGTGTAAGTTCAAGTGTACATTTGGTGGTATTTAATAACTATATTTATCAACCGTCCTGGGATATGTGTTTTGTACCGTGGGTACGTATGGTGGTTATCAAGGTAGGGGGGGAGGTAATAAAAGATAAAAGGGACCAGGTATAAAGTGACTAAAGATGATTTGACTTTGAGTGGTAGGCACACAATACAATATGCAGATCACGTATCATAGAAATGTACATTTGAAACCTATATAATCCTGTAAACCAATGTTACCCCAATAAATTTAACAATCTTTATGTAAAAAAATACAAACAACAGCAACAACAACAAAATTATATAGTATCATATGTCTCAGTTATCTATTACTACATAACAAACCACCCTCCACGTAAAGGCATACAACAGCAACCACCATTTTATCATACTCATCCTATGTAATAAAGAGGTAATGTGCAAATTGACCCTCATACCCTCACAAGATGGCTGCCTACAACCAGGCCAGCAAGGGGCGGGGGGGTGTTTAGTGAGGGATGACCAAACGACTGAACAGCAGGCTGTGTGGGATGACCAGGCCTGCAGGAGGTGGCAGTAAGAGGTGACCAGGCTGGCAGGTAGAGGAATAGGGGTGACCAGGCTGGTGGGGGGGAGCAGCTAGGAGCAACCAGGTCAGCAGAGATGGGGTAGTTGGGGGCGAATTGGCTGGCAATGAGGGGCAGTTAGGGGCAACCAGGCTGGCAGGGGGGGCAGTGAGGGACAGTCAGGCCAGCAGTGGGGGCGGGGGGGTTGTTAGGGGTGACCAGGCAGGTAGGCAGGTGAGTGATTAGGAGCCAGTGGTCCAGGATAGTGAGAGGGATATCCTACTGCCGATTGTTAGAGGGATATCGGGCCTAAACCAGCAGTCGGACATCCCTCAAGGGGTCTTGAATTGATTGGAGAGGGTGCAGGCTGGGCTGAGGGGACTCTTACACCTCCCCTCCCCACCTCCCATCCACAAATTTCATGTACTGGACCTCTAGTAGAATCTATAAGGATTGGACAGCACAAGATGTCGACTCCACAATGTTTGTGCTCTTATCTTTGAAATCTTGATAGCTGGGTGTGACTCAGACAACTTAGAATCCCCTGAAAGTTTTCTCCCTTTATATGTCTGGCTCCTAGGCTGGGGTGACTTGAAAGCTGAGTTCAGCTGGAATTCTCCACTGGTACACCTGCATGTGGCTTTTCCATTTGGCGCAAGCTTCCCTCACTCTGGTTGCTGGGCTTTAAGCGTGAGAGTCCAAAAGAACTAGGCAGGAGCCACACATTTTTATTTGCTTTATATCCCTGATACTTTTTGAATGTAGTTTGTAATTTTTATTTATTTTAAGTGATATATGAGAAGGTTTTCTATGGACTTAGTATTTTTGTCAGTTTGTTTGTTTCCCTCTTAGAGATCACGTATATAACAGCTCTTTAATAACTGAGCTCCACCAGCCTTAGAAGTAAGGTTAACTATTTTTCTGGTCAAATTTGCCTTCTTGTTTTCGTATGCTCTGTGATTTCAGTTATGCTGGTTACCTTTGATGAGAGAGAAACATCGATCAGCTGCCTCTTGCACACCCCCTACTGGGAATGTGCCTGCAACCAAGGTACGTGCCCTTGACCGGAATCGAAACCGGGACCCTTCAGTCTGCAGGCTGACACTCTATCCACTGAGCCAAACCGGTTAGGGCGAGGAAGACATTCTTATAAAGGAGAGCTCACCCACCTTTATTTACTTTCACTTGTCTGCCTTGGTTCCCTTTCTCCTTGTCCTTCTCCTTTCGACTTATTCTATTCTCAGTGCTAAAGTGTTGGATGACAGGGGCATGGAAAACCATTTAAAGGAAAGCTCTTCAACATATTTAAAAATTTTTTGTTATGGAAAATTTCAAACAAAAATAGGGTAGTGTGAAGGAAAAGAGCCACAGCTTACCTGACAAGCTCAGGGGAGGCCTGCGTGGCAGTCTTGCAAACTCAGAGACCTAACATAACCACAAAAGATGGTTTGAAAATTAAATATCTAACTACACACAGGTTATAGTGGGTAGTCGTGTCCTAGACCGATATTTCACCTGACAACGATCAACTTAGACCTTCTTCTTCTTTTTCTTTAAATATATATATATATATATATATATATATATATATATATATATATATGTGTGTGTGTGTGTATATATATATATATATATATATATATATATTTTTTTTTTTTTTAAACATATTTTATTGATTTTGTACAGAGAGGAAGGGAGAGAGATAGAGAGTTAGAAACATTGATGGGAGAGAGTCATCGATCAGCTGCCTCTTGCACACCCCCTACTGGGGATGTGCCCGCAACCAAGGTACATGCCCTTGACTGGAATCGAACCCAGGACCCTTCAGTCCCCAAGCCGACGCTCTATCCATTGAGCCAAACCGGTTTCGGCTTTTTAATATATTTTATTGATTTTTTACGAGAGGAAGAGAGAGGGATAGAGAGAAACATGGATGAGAGAGAAACATCGATCAGCCGCCTCCTGCACACCCCCACTGGGGCTGTGCCCACAATCAAGGTACATGCCCCTGACCAGAATCGAACCCTGGACCTTTCAGTCCATGGACTGACGCTCTATCCATTGAGCCAAACCCCAAACCAGTTTTGGCAGATCTTTACTGAGCCCATTGGCCTTCCTGCCTCTAAGATAACATATCTATGAGATGTCTGGGTTACTTGTAACTTCCCTTTTTCTGGAGCCCCTGGGGCACAACCAAATGTGGTGGGCCCAGGACAGATGCCTCAAATTCCTTCTTTATCATGTTTATTGTTCCTGCACCCACCTAAGTGTCCATCATTTTACTTTTTATCCAATCCCAGGGGTTTCCCACCGCTTTGCTTTCTTCTACCTCCTTAATCCATCACCAATGAATTTCATGTAACCCACCTATCTCCCTCCTTTGATTGCAATGTATAAATAGAAATGTAACCCGCCATTCTTTGGAGCATTATCTCAATCCATTGAGGTTGCGCTTCCTGGCATATGTTGACAGTTTGGCTGAAATAAACTCACAAAAATTCTTTACAGGTTTCAGTTTTGTTTTGTTTTCGTGAACAGTAGTATAATGAACCCCTGTATCTACCTCTTAGCTTCACTAGTTATCAACTCAAGAACAATTTTATTTTGTCTGTACACCCACCTACCCCTTACCAAATTATGAAGCAAATCACAGGTATTATTGTACCTCTAAAATTTTCAGTATGTAGCTGCAAAAGAAGATTCTTAAAAAAATACACAATACTATTATCACACCCAAAAAACTCTAAAACAACCCAACACTATCTTTAAAAAAAAAAAAATATTTTCTTATTGATTTCAGAGAGGCAGGGAGAGAAAGAGAGAGATAGAAACATTAATGATGAGAGAGAATCATTGATTGGTTGCTTCCTGCACACCCCCTACTGGGGATGGAGCCAGCAACCTGGGCATGTGCCCTTGATCAGAATTGAACCTGGGACCCTTCAGTCCTCAGGCTGACACTCTAGCTACTGAGCCAAACCAACTAAGGCATAACACAATCTTTTTAAAAAAAATCTTTATCTGAGGATATTTTTTTCCATTGATTTCTAGAGAGAGTGGAAGGAGAGAGAGAGAGACAGACAGAGAGACAGAGAGAGACAGAGAGAGAGAGAGAGAGACAGAGAGAGAGAGAGAAATCGATGTAAGAGAAACACATAGGTTGGTTGCCTACAGCTTGCACCCCTACTGGGGCTGGGGAACCTGCCATCAAGGTACATGCCCTTGACCTGGAATTGAACCTGCCACTCTTAGGTCCACAGGCCAATGCTCTAATCACTGAGCAAACCAGCCAGGGCTCAACACTATCTTGATTTTATCAAATCTTAATATTAGGAAACCAATGTTACAAAAACCATAATGTTATTAATATCCAGTTAGTGTTGCCATAGTGTCTCATCACACATTTCAGCTAGTTGAGTTGTCTCAGGACTTTTAAATTTCATTGAATCCTCCTCAGTCATTCTTTTTGTTCTTGAACTATTTTGTTAAAAAGCTTTCTCATTCTTGTAAAAACAGTTGAATACAATAATGCCTTGGATTCTCTATTCCTATTTTAAAAACCATAAGGGAAAAAATACATTGACATAGACATATGTTCCTCATTAAAAACCACTTCGAATGCTGCAGTCAAGGAACACATATAGGCATTTGATTATTTTACATACAATTTCCAAATTTCTTTATTCTTATGTTTTCTTCAAGTAAAAGGTACTCACTTGGGATACTTGCTATTTATGCCTATTTTCAATGGTTATTGTTTCCCTTTGAAATAGCATGAAGCAAAAAGAGAAGTATTTGTTTTATGTCAGAAATTCCCGCATCTGGAGAGGATTAGTGCCAGAATATTGTCACTTAAAGTGAATCCACTTAAATATCATAGCAAGCAGTAAAAGAAAAGAAAAAGCCCAGTATGATTCAGACTTTTAACATGTTTATTTTATCTCATATATGGCACCACTTAGATTATGCTTGCTAACTCTTAGAACAAAGAGTGAATCAAGTACTAATTGTTTTCTTGAGATAGTTTTTTTCTGATGAAAATGCATGATAAACTTTTACTTCCTTCACTTCATTTGAATTTGTCAGCACAATCTAAAGAGGGCCATTTTTTTTTTTCAAAAGCAGTAGAAAGCTTAATCAGTTTTTGCATGGGTGTGTCTACTAGGTAGAATAAAGGGTAAACCACCATAACAAAGAACAATTATGTGTAATTTCAAAAATAAGGTAGAAGTGTGTTTATTTCTTACAATGTCTAGGCTGGAGGGAGGGGCCGCTCTGCTCCATGAAATCATTCAAAGACCAGGTTCCAGTTCCATTTCATTCCTCCTTTGGCTCCTTTGGCTGTTGCCTGGAATGTATAGTGTTAACGGAAAAGAAAACCCAACACAAAAACCATTGAAATCTGTAAAGAATTTTAGTGAGTTTATTTGAGCCAAACTGTCGTGAAGCAGAACCTCAATGGATTGAGATAATGCTCCAAAGAATGGCGGGTTACATTTCTATTTATACATTGCAATCAAAAAAGGGACATAGGTGGGTTACCTGAAATTCATTGGTGATGGAGTAAGGAGGTGGGATAAAGCAAAGCAGTGGGAAACCCCTGGGATTGGATAAAAAGTAAAATGGCAGAAGTGCAGGAACAATTAACATGATAACGAAGGAATTTGAGGCATCTGTCCTGGCACCCACCACAATTGGTTGTGCTCCATGGCTCCGGAAAAAGGGAAGTTACAAGTTACCCAGACATCTCATAGATATGTTATCTTAGAGGCAGGAAGGCCAATGGGCTCAGTAAAGAAGATCTAAATTGATCTTTGTCAGGTGAGATATCGGCCTAGAACATGACTACCCACTATAACCTGTGTGTAGTTAGATATTTAATTTTCAAACCATCTTTTGTGGTTATTTTAGGTCTCTGAGTTTGCAAGACTGCCACGCAGGCCTCTCCTGAGCTTGACAGGTCAGCATGTGGCTCTTTTCCTTCACACCTGGAACACGTAGGGAAAGCTGGGTTTGCCCTCCGCACTTTCCAGCTGGTGGGAAAGCGGAGAATGCTCTAAACCCAGGGGAGGTCACTTGTCTTTAAATTGAAGACGATCCATATCTCACTTCTGCACATACCCCTTAGGCTTGTTGAGGAAAGAAACAATTTAAGCTAGGTCACCAAACCAAAATGCAGTAACTAGCTTAACTGCAGTTCCAGACTCTCCCAGGAGTGGAATCTCCTGATCAGCACTGGTGAGGTGATCTGTTTGATAAAACCCCAGCATTCTCCTTAGGGAAGCTGTCCTTGCCTGAACACTCCACTTAATTTCTTAGTCCTCCAGTTCCTTCCTTCCTTCCTTCCTTCCTTCCTTCCTTCCTTCCTTCCTTCCTTCCTTCCTTCCTTCCTTCCTTCCTTCCTCCCTCCCTCCCTCCCTCCCTCCCTCCCTCCCTCCCTCCCTCCCTCCCTCCTTTCCTTCTTTCCTTCCTTCCTCCCTTCCTCCCTCCCTCCCTCCCTCCCTCCCTCCCTCCTTTCCTTTCCTTTCCTCCCTTCCTCCCTTCCTTCCTTCCTTCCTTCCTTCCTTCCTTCCTTCCTTCCTTCCTTCCTTCCTTCCTTCCTTCCTTCCTTCTTTCCTTTTGCCTTAAAAACCTTCTATTTTGTACAGTTCATTAGAGCGCCCTTCTGGTTGCTAGATGGGATACTGCCCAATGCATAAATCATTATATAAAGCCAATTAAATACCTAAACATATTCAATTGAATTTTGTTCTTTAGTAGGTTTTAACTTAGATGCCCATACCTAACTGCAGAGAAGGCTGGGAAATATCATCTCTAGTCCATATGTCCAGGAAGGGAGAATGGATGTGTGTGTGTGTGTGTGTGGGGGGGGGGGGGGGTGGAAAAGGGAGCAAAGAGGACTTTTGTACCGTGTGTGTATCTTACTATTTTGATTATAAATCATTCTGTATTCTGTTTTGACACTTCTGTTGTGTTATTTTTTAGTGTGACTCAGCAATTCTCCAGTGTCGCTCTCATTAACGTCTTGATCCTCATCTTTTGAGTGTTTCCTAGTTCATTGGCACCTGTATCATTGACTGTTACATCTCTCATTCAGTGAGAGAGAAAGACCAGCAAAGCAGAACCTCGTAACATGAAAGGGATATTTCCTGGGGGCCTAGGTGGTCTGTTGATAAATGACCATTTTTATGTTATGATAACTTTTGCTTCTCTTTAGAACCATTGAACTATGGATCTCATGTATAATAAGTATATGTGTTGATTCTTGGAAGTGTTGCACATGGTTTATTTTCTAAAACATTTCCCTCCATTTATTACTATTTTTTTCTCCATCTTTGTAAATGGTGAGGTTCCCAACCCCAGTGGCAGCCAAAGGCCACAGAGGGGAACTGCAGTATGGGACCCACGCTGTGTTGAAGAGCACCTGCTGTCTGTGTGTATCCCTGTGTCACACGGACAACATGGAACAGCTCTTCTCCGCACAGCACTGCGCCGTCTGTTTCCAGGTTCACCTGCCCCGTTAGTCCAATCACCCACCATATGGTAGTGAGCTGGGATCCAGGGTACATTACCAGGAAAGAGAAGTCAGCTGGCCTCTGTAACTTTGGCCTTTTGTCATCTCTTTAGGTAAGGGTTTTACTAGATATTAAAAAAAACCAAACATTTATTTTTCAGTTACCATTGACATGTAATATTAGTTTCAGGTAGGAGTAGAAATTCTGAAACAGAGGGCTCTAACTAAACTCTACTGATCTGAGGGAATAGTAGAGCACAGTGGTTAGACATTTATATAACTTATAAAGTGATCACCCCAGTAAGTCTGGTACCCATCTGCTATCCATAGTTATTACAATAATATCGACTATACTAGAGGCCCAGCGCATGAAATCCTGTGAGCAGAGCTCGCTGCTGTTTTCTGCCCACTGCCTGCCCATGTGAGCTGTGAGCCACCATGAGCTGCCCTGCCTGTTGCCGTGAGCTTCTGCTATCCCTTTATGGTGAAGAAGGTACTAAGATCTTTTGGTTAAAATTGCCAAACTGTGAAACTAGAATCATTAGACTTGTACTCAGATTTGCAACACTGGACAGGAATATAAATTCTTGGTGGCTTGGGTTTCTCATGGATGAAACTGTGATAGTTTCCATTATCTACTTCAGAATACTGGTGCTCCAAGAACAGACATACAGAACAGTGGAACAGAACAGAGAACCCAGAAATTGACACAAGTCATTATGCTCAATTAATATTTGACAAAGGAGGCCAGAACCTACAAAGGAGTCAAGACAATCTCTTCAATAAATGGTGTTGGGAAAACTGGACAGATAGTTGCAAAAAATTGAAACTAGACCACCAACATACACCGTACACAAAAATAAACTCAAAATGGATAAAGGACTTAAATGTAAGATGGAAAACCATAAAAATCTTAGAAGAAGCCATAGGCAGCAAAATAGCAGACATTGTTGTAGCAATATCTTTAATGATACAGACCCTAGGGCAATGGAGACTAAGGAGAAAATAAACAAATGGGACTACATCAAAATAAAAAGCTTCTGCACAGCAAAAGATATCATCAACAAAACAATAAGAAAGCCCACTGCACGGGAGAAATATTTACCAATGTTATCTCCGATAAGGGTTTAATCTCCAAAATTTACAGAGAACTCATTCAATTTAACAAAAGGAAGATAAACAATCCAATCAAAGGACCTAAATAGATACTTTTCGAAAGAGGACATTCAGAAAGCAAAGAGACATATGAAAACATGCTCAAAGTCACTAATCATCTGAGAGATGCAAATCGAAACAACAATGAGATTCTATTTCACACATGTCAGAATGGCTATCATCAACAAATCAACAAACAAGTGCTGGAGAGCATGCGAGAAAAAGGCAGCCTCGTGCACTGCTGATGGAAATGCAGACTGGTACAGCCACTGTGGAGAACAGTATGGCATTTCCTCAAAAAATTAAAAATAGAATTCCCATTTGACCCAGTGACCCACTTCTAGGATTATATCCCAAGAAACCAGAAACACCAATCAGAAAGGATATATGCATCCCTATGTTCACAGCACAATTTACAATAACTAAGATTTGGAAACAGCCTAAGTACCCATTAGCAGATGAGTGGATTAGAAAACTGTGGTACATCTACACAATGGATTACTACATTGCTATAAAAAAGAAGGAATCCTTACCATTTGCAACAACATGGATGGAACTGGAGAGCATTATGCTAATAAGCCATTCAGAGAAAGAGAAATATCACATGATCTTACTCATTTATAGATAAAGAACATTATAAACTGATGAACAAAAATAGATACAGAGGCAGAGAAGCATCGAATAGACTGTCAAACTACAGCGAGAAGACTGGGGAGGGTTGTGGAAGGGAGGTAAGAGATCAACTGAAGAACTTGAATGCATGCATATAAGCATAACCTGGCAGGGGAAGGAGGCGGACAGTGAGGGCATGTGTGGGGGCAGAGGGGGGTGGTAGGGAAGGCCGGGGGAAGGTCAATGGGGAATAAAAGGAGACATATGTAGTACTGTTTACAATTCTTTAAACAATAAAATAAAATAAAAAGAATATTGGTGTTCAAAGACTAAAGTGTTATCTTTTCTAAACTTCTTAAAAATTTAATTTTTTAAAGATTGAGGTAAATTGACATATAACATTATTAGTTTCAGTTGTGCAACATGATGATTGGATTTTTGAATATATTGAAAAATGATCACAATAAGTCTAGTTAACATTAAGATTTACTCTCACTAACTTTCAAATATATAGTTTAGTATTATCAACTACAATCACCATGCTGTACATCACATTCCCAGGACTGATTTGTTTTATTATTGGAAATTGGCACCTTTTGATCTCCTTTACCCAGTTGGCCCACCCTCTAATCCCTGTCACGGCCTATGAGCTTGTTTTTTTTTTTTTTTTTAAAGAACTCACATATGAAAGTTATATCATATGGTATTTTTTTTCCTGTGTCTGACTTATTTCACTTAGCTTAATACCCTCAATGTCTATCCTTGCTATTGCAATGGTAATATTTTTTTCTTTTTATGGCTGCATAATATTCCATTGTGTACATATACCACATCTTCTTTATCCATTCATCCATTGATGGACACTTAGATTGTTTCCATATCTTGGCTATTATAAATAATGCTGCAATGAACATAGGGCTGCATAATTTTTTCAACTTAGTGTTTTTAAGTTTTTCAGCTATACTAGTGTATACTTGAGAGGGATTGCTGGATCATATGGGAATGCTAATCTTACTTTTTTTTGAGGAACCTCCATACTATTTTCCATAGTGGCTGCACCAATTTACATTCCCACCAATAGTGAACAAGGGTTCCTTTTTGTTCACACCTTTGCCACACTTATTTCTTGTCATAGATACAGACAACAGGGTGGTGATGGCCAGCAGAAGGGAAGGGCGGTGGGGGGGCTGGGTGCGAGCAGGCAAAGGGGGGAAATGGGAACATCTCTAATAGTGTTAACAATAAAAATAGTTAAAACAAGTGACCTTCCAGACCATAAGGTCTTTGTTGCAGCGACGTACCGCTGCCATTGTAGTGTGAAAGCAGTTACAGGCAATATGTAAATAACTGAGTATGGCAGTGTTGTAATAACACTTTAATTACAAATATAAAAAATAAAAAATAAAAAATAAAATAAATCAATTCCAGGGAAAATAAAGAATTTTGCTGAAAAGGAAAAATAATCTCAGTATTCTACCGAGTTCAGCTCTGTGGAATACATCTAGAATAGCAGTCGCCAACCTTTCGGACCTCACAGACCACTGGTGGTGACCGCTGATCTAGAACATCATAATAATGTAAACAAAAAATAGTAACCTTACTACTCATATAAATATATTAAGGATAAGTGAGTTCAGGAAGCGTGCTTGTGTGTGGGTGGGGAGTGCATTGTGAAAGACCTAGATCCTTCGCAGTACTAGTAGGAAGTCATTAGAGCATACCTCAAATTGAAAAACCAAGAAGTAGCAACATAAGTAGGTTACTTAGAGAGTGACGGTACAAACAAATAAAAAAATAAAAATGTTTGCCTCTGAAAATCAGAAAATTATTGGAAGATGGCAATGGAAAGGTATATGCTCTCTACTCTCCTCCCCTAAAAGTCTATTGAAACTTAAAAACAAACAAACAAACAAACAAACAAACAAACAAAAAAACCAGGAAAATATTCCTGTCTTCTTTAGAGAATTGTTTATTTTATTTTTTTAAGTTGGCAAAGTTTTCACTGATTAACTGTAGATCTTCTCTCAATACCTTTAGGCTCATATCCTGAAAAAAACTCTAACTTGATCTAATTTGGCCTATTTGCTCTGTTGGCCTGCTGCTCAATGTCATTTTAGGTTTTCCCTTCAGCATTGTCTGGGAGATTCTTTTTACCTTTCTTTTGTGTTGGAACCTCTGTTTCCTGTCTTCCATGTATTTTGTGGCTTACTTCTTTCTATTGGTAGAGTACATCCTCAAGTGGCTTTAAAATATATATATATATATATATATATATATATATATATATATATTGATATATTGATATATTGATATATATATATATATATTGATATATATAGATATATATATATATTATTGATTTTTTACAGAGAGGAAGAGAGAGGGATAGAGAGTTAGAAACATCGATGAGAGAGAATCATCGATCAGCTGCCTCTTGCACACCCCCCACTGGGATGTGCCCGCAACCAGGGTACATGCCCTTGACCAGAATCGAACCTGGGACCTTTCAGACCACAGGCCGATGCTCTATCCACAGAGCCAAACCGGTTTTGGCTCAAGTGGCTTTTTGAGAAGGCTGAATAGGAGGTAAAAATTTTTAAGTCTTGCATATTTGAAAGATGCCTTTATTCTCTTGTCACTGCATTGCTAGTTTGGCTGACTATAGAATTTTGGGTTAGAAACCAGTTTCCTTTGGGATTTTTCTCCATCATCCTGTATTGCCCTTGATGATTGCCACTCTGAATTTCAGTCCTTTCTATGAAACCCACTTTTAAGCTTGTGGAATCACCTGCCCCTGGTGTTGAGACCTTTTGCCTCTAGAGCTGCAGATGAGCCACACCCCACTTATCCTCCAGGACTTCCAAAAGCTTTCCGTTTGGTAACTATCATGTTACTCACTGGGCTGGGAACTAATTTGCATATGGCCTGTTTTCCAGGGCATAGCTTGCTTTTCTCTTACAGTCAATTTTTGTAAATTGTTTTCACCCTGTGTTGAAGATGTGCTGCACAAAGATGAAAAGATAATGTCCAAGGATGTGATATTTACCGATCATCAGCTTCTCAGCGGGAAAAAAGGAAAAGAGAACACCAAATTTTTAATTTAGAATAAGGAAGACCAACTTAGCTGCAAAAGGAACAAGAGGTTTTTTTCTGACTTTTCATCTTAGTTTAGCTAATGGGTTAATAGGTCTTTTATCCAACTATTGACTCAGAGGCTGCTGTAAACAGCAAGAATGGTATAAAGAGTTAGTGGCAGACCTCAAGCTCTTTCTTTAAGGAAGTGACTCTCAAATCTGCTTGCACATTAAATTATGATGCCCAGGGCCTCACCCCAGAACAGCTGAATAAAAATATCTGGGTCCTCGCCCTAACCGGTTTGACTCAGTGGATAGAGTGTCGGCCTGTGGACTGAAAGGTCCAAGGTTCGATTCTGGACAAGGGCATGTACCTTGGTTGTGGACACATCCCCAGTGTGGGGTGTGTAGGAGGCAGCTGATCAATGTTTCTCTCTCATCAATGTTTCTAACTCTCTCTTCTCCCTTCCTCTCTGTAAAAAAATCAATAAAAATATATTTAAAAGTATATGGGTCCTGGACATGTACATTAAAAAGAAAAACTCTTGCCTTAGCTGGTTTGGCTCTGTGGTTAAAGCATTGGCCCTCAGGCTGAAGGGTTGTGGGTTTGATTCCCTGCCAAGGGCACATTCCTTGGTTGCAGGCTCCTTCCCCACTCTGATTGGGGCCTGTGGGATGTGTCTCATATTGATGTTTCTCTTTCTCTGTCTCTTCCCCTCAATTCTACTCTCTCTCAGAAGTCAATGGAAAAAATATCTGCCAATGAGGATTAAAAGAAAAGAAAAACAAAGAAGAAAATCTTAGGTTGTTCTAATATACCAGAGGCCCGGTGCATGATTTTATGCATGGGGATTGGGTGGAATTCCTTAGTGGCTAACTCAGTGTCAAATCTCTGGCTGTGGTCTCAAGTAAACCCTTATGTTCTTCTTTCTTTCTTTCTCTCTCTCTCTCTCTCTCTCTCTCTCTCTCTCTCTCTCTCTCTCTCTCTCTCTCTCTCTCTCTCTTTCTTTCTTTCTTTCTTTCTTTCTTAATATGTTTTTATTCCAGAGAGGAATGGAGAGGGAGAGAGAGAGAGATAGAAATGATAATAGCAAATCATTGATCAGCTGCTTCCTGCACAAACCCTACTGGGGATTGAGCCCGCAACCTGGGCATGTGCTGACTCTTGACTGGGAATCGAACCATGACTTCCTGGTTCATAGGTTGCTGCTTCACCCACTTCCATTGCATTTATGGTTTGATATACAATGATGTCTTATAAAGGTGTGGTGAAGGAAGGGAAGAAATGGCTGTCACCAATTCAACTTGTCTCAAATAAGAATATTTAGGCCTTTTCTGTGTATCCTGAGTTTTCAGATATTTTGTTGAATATTAGAAGGTTTAGTCTGGACGTGGGACTTCAAATATGGGCTGAGTAGGTTAGCTGTGACTGGGTTTCCTTTTCTCTGGTGGTTGAGAAGAGAACTGTGGATTGTAGTAGTATAGACATGAGAGAACATCCTCATGGCTCTGGTGATTAGGGTGTTTGATCAAGATTGCATCCTTATCAGAGCTGGAGATTGAACCATAGCCATCACTGTGGTAATTCACTTTCTTCACACATTTACCTTATCTATGTGCTTGTCCATTTTGTGTACCAACACCCTGGGGCATTCAAATAGAAGCTTAAATCAGCCATGCAGGTGATGAATTGTACTTTTCCATCCGAGATGTTTGTTTTCTTGCAATCAAATAGCAGAAGAGCATGCCAGAAAGTTAAGGGATGCCTAAGGAGGTACAAAGGAGAGGATCATCATCATGGCAAACCTTGATTAGGTTTTCTATAAAATGCTGGGTGGTATGGGTGAAGAGAATGAGGCTGGAGGTAGAATGGAGGTTGAGCTTTTGTGACCTGGCATTCTCAGTCCAGGTGTGTAGAATAACATTTATTGGCTCTGGGTGAGGGGAGGATAAAGGCTCTTTTGGTGATTTGAAATGACAACATCCTTGGAAAATTAAAATGTCACATTTTATTTCAACTGCTCATTTTTTTTTAGAATACTGGAATCTTCAATGGCAGGAGAAAGAGTGATCAGAAGACCGAGATGAGTTTTAACACTATTCTAGAAGAGATTCTCATTAAACGGTCACAGCAGAGAAAGAAGACATCACCCTTAAACTACAAAGAGAGACTTTTTGTGCTGACGAAGTCCATGTTAACCTACTATGAAGGTCGAGCAGAGGTAGGAGACAACCAAAATGTGCTTTGCTGATTTCTGTGTTGTTACTACTTTGTAATACTTCCTCCCATTTTATGGAATAAGCTTTAGATTAAGGAAGTTAATAATGAAGTAAAGGTAATGTTATTTGGTTTTGAAAGATAAAGTTTAGGATGTGGATATAAATTATTCATAAGTTCATTAATTATGGGTTTGGTATATATGGGTAAACATTACATATCAGCCTACTACATTAATCTGTTAATGAAAACAAATTAAATCCTTATGGAATTCATTAAGTATATTGAATACATGGCTCTTTCCCATAAGTTACTGTATTACATATCAAAGTCTTCTTTAACATGTAGAAACTGTGTCTGCATCAATTCATCATAAAGTGGCACAGACCTCTGCCCTCTCTTGGTTCTCTGGACCGCAGGCTCCTCCAATATGATGGCAATAAGCTTTTATTGAAATTCTTCCTGTTAAGCACAGCTTATTGTCTTTGGGAGTGTGTTGAGAAATTCTGTTCTGGGTGGTGGAAATGCAGGCAAGCCAAACCTTCTTCCAACTCTGACATTGGAAAACCTGTATTTCAGTTTCCGTGACCGGCCACTCTTTGGTGTGCCCTCCTTGTTCTTATTACTCACAATTAGCTCACATTTCTGCATATTCTAAGGAACTGGTAATTGATCTTCCCGGCAATTTATGTTGTTTGATCTTACTCATAATAACGCAGAACAAAGCGGGTTTCATCAGTGATCTTGCATTCTGCCCAGGGAACTAAATGTAGGTCAGATGATCTGACACGTCCAGGGACGCTCTGTGTGGTATTGCGAGGGAATCCAGGGGAGCACAGGGCTGGGGGTTAACCAGGAAAAAGGCCACTAAATAATGGTGAGAAAACAAGGGGTGAAAGATTTCTCTATGTTGCGATGTGGAATAAAAAATTTTCAAGTAGTGAGTAAATCTCTATATCAACAATTGCTAGCTAAGAAATCAGGAACTTTTTATAACCGGACTTAGGTACTGCTAATTTGGTTGGTGTGTTTTCTCTAATGCTGCTCCAGTATGGATACTGGCAAATGGTTTATAAAGTCTGGGAGTAGGGAGCCTGCTCGGATCACGAAGGCCACCTCCAGGTGAGATGATGTGATAGGAGAACTCACGGCACTCAGCATATAGTTGCACTCAGGTACAGCTTTTTTTGTTTATTACTGTGAAGGGAGTCAAAACAAAATCAGCAAAAGCAAAAGGCAAATGGGACAAGTCAGGAGGAAACCAGGCATAAGCTTGTAAGAGTTCTTTCTCCATGGAGTCACAAAGGGTGTGCACAATCCCTCCGGCATCGAGTTGTGAGTCTCTTACCAGCAAGCTCGTTAGAGACTCAGTAGCCAAGGTTTTCATTGGAGGCTGATCACATAGGTGCCCTCTGCCTAGCATGTACCAACACTAAAGACTCCACAAGGAAAGCAGGTGCTCAGCTTAAACATATTGTTTGTACAAATAGTTTAGGCTCAGTGAGCTATTCAGATGGGTGCTCAGAATGGCAGGGCACTCCCAGAGTTCAAGTTTAAGCCCAGGGCCAACCCTTGAAAAGCAGGCCTTTCCCAAGATAGTAGTCTCGTAGGCCAGCTATGTTAACTCTTTTTTGCAAATCAGTAGTAATACTGATGAAAATTTTTGAGCACCAAATGTATGTCAGGCACTGTGCTAAATACTTCACATGCATTACTTTCCCCCTCAAAACAATGAAATTGTATTATTAGTATCCTCATTTAAAAGATGAGTGATGTGAGGCTTAGAAAGTTTAAAAACTTGCACAAGATCATACACCTAATGAATTACAGGGCTGTTTTCTTCAAAGCCTATCTTTGAAACCACCTTGATACTCCAAAAAGTGGAAAAAATCTGTTAAATCTTTCTGTAATACAGGTAGAGTTGAATTTAAAAAAAGTATATTTTTATTACTTTCAGTTATGAATTTTTAAAAATTTCTTTGCAATAGAAGAACATTAACACTAGATAGGGTTTTTGTCCTGGCTCTGCCACTATCTACCTGGACACTGTTAACAATGCTCTTCAATTTGTATATACACCGCATGGCCAGATTATTATGATCTTTGAATGCATAATAATCTGGCCACTCAGTGTGTGTGTGTGTGTGTGTGTGTGTGTGTATATATATATTAGAGGCCCAGTGCATGAATTCATGAATGGGTGGGATCCTGTCAACCTGGCCAGGGGGAGGGGACATGGACAGTTGGCTGGCCTGCCTGCTGGTCGAACTTCTGGTCGAGGGGGCAATTTGCATATTAGCCTTTTATTCTATTGGATGTACACCGAGTGGCCAGATTATTATGCATTCAGAGATAATAATAATCTGGCCACTCAGTGTATAGTTTAGAAATTACTTTTATATACATTTTCTATCTCTTTATACTCTGAACTCCTCCTTTGTCATCTCTGCTTCAACCCTAGCACTCATCCCATCTATTACCAGGTCCCATGAATTCTCCTTCCCTTTGTTACAACTTTAAAGTGGCTCCCCACCCTATTCTCTTAGGTGGGTTACTGCTGTACCTGATTCCACTCTTGAATATTTATCTTTTGTTTACAGAGTCTTCAGAGAGATAGTTTAAACCTGTAGCTTTGTGTCTTCTCTAGGATCAAGTTAAAACTCCTTAGCTTGGAATTCAAGGTGCATAATGCAACTTTCTAATTGCCAACCCTCTTCTTCCGGCCTCAGCCATATACCTGCAATTGCCTTTTCTCATTGCCTTTGTTAATACTGGTATTGATCAGTCTACTTGGAGTGATATCCTTCTCTACCTTTCTGCCAGGATCTATCTCTCCACCCACTGTCTCTTTTAGCCACCAAAAATTTGTTGAGTGCCTGGCAGGAAGGTAGAGAAGGATATCACTCCAAGTAGATGGATCAATACCAGTAGTAACAAAGGCACCATGTGAAAGGGCAATTGCAAGTATATGTGCCAGTCATCTTTCCTGATTCAGCTCACTCCCTACCTCCTCTGAAGCCTTTCCTATTCTTTCCCACTAAAGGTAGAATCCACACCCCACTTCAACCCTCTGGGCCCTGTAAACACTTTTATCATGGCATCTTGGTTGTCTGACTATTTATATATCTGCATCCTTCATTGGACTTTAAACTCTTTGAGGGCAGGGTCCACAGCTTATTTATCTTTGCATTTGTGAGGGATCAGTGCACAGTGGGTACTCGGGAGGAGGGCTGGCTGGATGGAAGGAGAGATGGAGGGACCATACTCTTAGACACAGGCAGGGCAGGTTCATCCTAAACATCCTAGTACATAACGAACCATGATAACCAGGAAGGTGGTCTCACTGCAAGTAGAAGAGTCAGAATTTGAACCTTGATATTCTGACTCTAAGTTCAGTGCTTTTTCCACAATGCCACCAGTGCATCCCTTATCATTTAATTCCAGCTGTACTGAAATTGAACATTGTAATGAGATGCTTGAAATTTTAGTCTTTTTTTTAAAAAAATTAAATATATATTTTATTGATTTTTCACAGAGAGTAAGAGAGAGGGATAGAGTTAGAAACATCAATGAGAGAGAAACATCGATCAGCTGCCTCTTGCACACCCCCCACTGGGGAAGTGCCCTTGACCGGAATCAAACCTGGGACCCTTCAGTCCGCAGGCCAACGCTCTATCCACTGAGCAAATCCGGTCTCAGCAAAATTTTAGTCTTTTACCCAGGATAACTGACAGGATGGTTGAAGCAATCAGTTACGAGTATGACATGACACAAGTCTCTTAAATATCCTGGGGAAACTCTCCTATTTCTATAGAGTAGGGGTGTCGAACTCAATCAGAGAAGGGGCCAAAATCTAAAATCCAGCCTAAATCGCGGGCCGAATGGTTTACTGAACAGTCATAAACTGACAATGTCATAAACTGACAGCGGAGTGCAGTGATGACAGCGCGGTGCGGGCCACATTGCAAGGCCTGGCGGGCTGGATTTGGCCCGCGGGCCTTGTGTTTGACACATGTGCTATAGAGTCTTCTGGGTCAGAGGATGGTTTTCTTGACCAGCCCTGGGAGCCTGGAGACTGTGATATAGAGATAAGAGCCTCCTAAAGTCCTGGATGATCACATGTTTCTCTCCTGGTTGTATCCTTACACTACATGGACCTCCCAGTGGGAACATAGGTTTCCAGGACACTTGTACCTGAAGATTTGCATCTTTCAGCACTTCCTCTGATTCTGGAGAATGGGTGTGGGGTGGGAAAAGTTTCTTTTGTTTACTATAGGGAAATTGGAAGCATTTGCATCACACTTTAGGTTACCAGATAGTTCAGTAGTTTGTAAAAAATGATACAGTTCTTACACTAAATGGAGGCAGTACAGTGCTTATTGTACAAGGAAACTTTTTTTGGCTATGAAAATTCTCAACTATATTATCCCAGAATTTTTTTCTTTTATTATTTAAGCTAGTGGCCCAGTGCACAAAATTTGTGCATGGGGGGAGGGGGGTTGTGTCCCTCAGCCTGGCCTGCATCCTCTCCAATCTATGACCTCTTGGAGGATGTCTGACCAGCAGTTGAACATCTGGCTCCTAACTGCTCACCTGCCTGCCTGCCTGATTGTCCCTAACTACTCTGCCTGCCAGCCTGGTCAACCCCAACTGTGCCCCCCTTGTCACCTGGTCACTCCTAAATGCCCCTCCCTCCCCTGCCAGCCTGCTTGCTCCCAATTGCCCCCCCTGCTGGCCTGCTTGCCCACAACTACCCCCCCCTACCAGACTCATCTGCCCTCTCCTTCTGGCCTGATCACCCCTAACTGCCTCTGCCTCAGCCCCCCACCATGGCTTTGTCTGAAAGGTCCCCCAGAAGGTTTCCTGGTTAAATTAGCATATTACCCTTTTATTAGTATAGATTATTTTTCATTATTTAAAATTTTTTAATTTATTGATTTGAGAGAGAGAGAAACATCGACTTGTTCCACGTATCCATGCATTCATTGGTTGCTTCTTTTATGTGCCTTGACCATGGATGGAACCTGAAACCTTGGCATATCTGGACAACACTCTAACCAAATGAGCTATTTGGCCAGGGTGAAAACTCATTTTCTTGTAGGCAGTTGAATTTCTTTGTTTCTGAAATAAGGCAGTATTCACTTCCTCTCTTGTGTCTCAATTTCCTTTCTTATGCCTCTTCTTCTGATTCATATCTGCCTTCTTAATCTACTGTCCTGGATCTGAACTTCCTTGTTATTAATCATTTACTAGGATCTGATCCATCATCTTAATTTACCAATTTATTCATTTTCATAACATTTTACTATGTGTTTTTTCTCTCTAGGAAGCAGAAACCTACTTAAAACAGAAGGTGGGTGGGTGGGAGGGTACCATTCCTTCCATCCAGATCCTGAAAAAAATCTTTTAATAACTTATTATTTTGCTGTAGTTTCAAACTTTTGAAAAAGTTGCAAGAATAGAAGAGACTCTCAAGTAACCTGGACTCAGATATATGAATTTGCTTATAGTTTTGTCCAGTTTGCTCCATCATTCTCTTTCTCTCTCTCTCTCTCTCTCTCTCTCTCTCTCTCTCTCTCTCTCTCTCTCTCTCTTTCTCTCTCTCTCTCTCCCTCTCTCCATGTTATTTTCTGAACAATTTGAGAGTATGTTGTAGATGTTGCCCCTTTTATCAACTTTATAGGTCATTATGTATTGTATAAGAACAAGACCATTCTCTTTTATAATCGCAATACAATGATCAAAACCAAGACTCTAAACACGGATACAATACTGTTGTTGAGTCTGTAGTCTATAGTCAAAAATTTCATTTATTTTTCTGTTAATATCATCATAGCTATTTCTCAACTTCCTTCCCTTGCCAAGTTGAGGATCTAATCCTTCATCACCTGTTGCATTTAGTTGGTCAAGACATAAAGTTTTTAAATGTCGGTGGTGAGAGGAAGAAAAGAAATGTAAGGAAGAAATGCTGTCGTTTGTTGCATGCTATAAAATGCCAGCTATCTCATGAATAGTCAACGATTGTCTGAGACTCCACAAACATGAAGTCAGGTTTAAAATTATTATAGTCTGTTCTCTTACTCTCATTCTCATGGTTGTCATTAGGATGGTCATAATATCTCACCAAAGAAATTGTTTACTGTAGCCTGATCCACTACAATGAGTAAAAGTCACCATTCCTGTTTTCCAATCTTGACTCTTGCCTTGGGTTTAACTTGTTATTTTTCTGTGTTAAACAGTTGTTAGGCATATAAAATACTTCATGAGGAATATATTTGGTTCTCATGCTCTACTTAAAACTAGAAATAATACAAAGATTTTAGACTTTGAAAAACACTGTAGGTGTTATATCTGGCTATGATAATTCTGTTTTATTCATTGCTTATTTGTATGATGATGAGAGAGACAAAAGGCTGTAAGAAAAAAACCAGTGTTTTGTTCAGAAATGACATTACCTAGTTTATTTTATTCATAAGACTTAGCTCTTAACAATTTTTAGTGATATCCAAAAGTAAAATTTCCATCAAAGTTTTATTTAGCAATTTTGCCACTGACTATATTCAAAGGACTGTGCTGTGAAGGCCGGGAAGGCAGTTGTGAAAGAACAATTCTCAGAATGCTTGGGAAATGGCATTATAGTTGAAATAAACATAGTGTTTCGCCCTCTTTTCCTACCTGCCTATTTTGAAAGAAACTTGCCTTAATTGGAAGTGTGTATAACTTGTTTTAATTAAAAAATATTTTTTTGTTGATTTCAGAGAGGAAAGGAGAGGGAGAGAGAGATAAAAATATCAATGATGAGAGAGAATTGTTGATTGGCTGCCTCCTGCACACCCCACACTGGGGATTGGGCCCGCAACCTGGGCATGTGCCCTGAACCGAACCGTGACCTCCTGTTTCATAGGTTGACACTCAACCTCTGAGCCACGCTGGCTGGGCTTGCAATTTTTATTTTAGAAAATAACTATATATATTTGACATAATCAATTTTGCAACCCGAGTTTTATTTCTCTCTATTGCATCATGAACTACTGGTCTGCGGATTCTTAGAAATCTTTGAAGCTACTTCTGTAATTATTTTCTATTAAAGTGTTTGTTGATGAGGATAAATATGTTACTTTTTTCTTGAGGGACAGTTAAAAAAGAGAACAAATTGTGTGAGTGGAGGAAGCTTAGGTAGAAAAGTCTAGATTATGTAGTTTTGGGGGGTGGTAGAGATTAGGAGAGATTGGGGAAGACCTCCACATAGAGAAACATTAGTGTATAAGCAATGGTGGGCAGAGAAAGCCCTTTTGATACAGAGGGAACAACATGTGCAAAGGCCCTGAGGTTAAAGGGAGCTTGGTGTATTTGTGGACCTGTTCTGCTCTAGACCTATATAGATTTGTATAACTGACAATTAACCCATACAAGGGGATAATTGATTTTATTACCGTGTTTCCCCGAAAATAAGACATCCTCCGAAAATAAGACCTAGTGCATGGAAAGATAAGACATCCCCTGAAAATAAGACCTAGCGCAACTTTGGGAGAAAAAATTAATATAAGACACTGTCTTATTTTCGGGGAAACAAGGTAGTAATAAAAAAGAATGATAGAATTTTAGAGCTTGAAGGAACTTTAAAGAATGACCCTCCAAATGTTTCCTTTCTGGAAAACAAGGATAAGGAGCTATTTGCCTAGGTCACCCAATAAGCCGGTTGGTTGCTAAGGCCGGACCAAAACTCATACCCAAATGTTTCTGGGTCCGCCTCTGATTGCACCGCCTTGGTTCTGGAATGGATGTCCACGCTGGTGAGGGCACTTACACAGCTTAAACAATATTGCTATTCACAACGTGGACACCATTTAGTGACTGTTCAGACCCCTTTGCTTAAAATACTTGTAACTTTTCTGCTTTTGGAGCTTTGCTCTTGCTGTGACTAACAGTTCTTCTCTCCTCCATTTACCCAATCTCCATCACAAGTCTTCTTAAATGGGAGTCCCTTCCCATCTCTCTGGTTGCAAATGCCTTTTTGTGAATTACTGTTAAACTGATGTATTATTCTTATTGTGTTTTTTCTCTCACCAGTTACATAATAATCACGAGGGCCGAGGTTGTTGCCTCATAATTTAAACACAGCACATGATACCTTGCACTTATTAGGCCTCCAACAGTTTTTGTTGGTGAAAATTACAATGGTGATGATCAGTTAGTATTTGACTAAGCAAAAAGATCTTGAGAGACCTTGCGATAGTGACTTCCCATGCAGTTTTTCTCCATTTTATTTTATTTTTTTTAAATCCTCATCTGAAGATATATTTCTCATTGATTTTTTAGAGAGAGAGTGGAAGGGAGGGAGGAGGGGGAGAGACAGAAACAATGATGTAAGAAAGACACATTAACTGGTTTCCTCCCACATGCATCCTGACCAGGGCTGGAGATCAAACCTGCATCCAAAGAACATGCGCTTGACTGGGAATTGAACCCATGACCCTTTGGTCCATGAGCTAATACTCTAACCACTGAGCAAGACAGGCCAGGGCTCCATTTTGCTTTTTGAGGAGATGCTTTATCTACGCTTAGAAGTACAACTGTGTTTTTATTTGGTATTTATTAGTACTAACCTCTCCCCATAATTAAAATTGGATATTATAAATAATCAAGATATGAACTGTCAGAAGAAATCACATAACAATTAGAGAAAGTGAAACTGTATTTTGAGTTGTTTCCAAAACTGTTTAGGACACTAACTCTTAGCCACTGGTTGGTGGTGGTCATGTATATGTAGAGAGTTATCTGCAGAGGGAGCTTAGAAGTGCCTGTGCTATTCAGCAATTAATTCTATGACTTTTAGGAGAATGTCTGCCTTTATTAGCCTTTGGGTTTTATAAATATATTGCATTTCTGAGATAAATACTTAAGTTTCATGATAACTATCTCAGAGAATTAAAAACTGCCTTTTCATTACTGTCTTTTCACCACAGTTTTTCATGTACCTTTTTTATTTTTTATTCTTAGAGAACTATCTCTAATACTTGCATGCTTCCAATTGGTATCACCAGAAGTGAAAAATTGCACAAAATATATGCAATATAACTTTTTTGTTAAATGAAATTATGTAAGAGACTTTATTGAAATCTCTAGTGATTTTTAGTAGATTGTGGGAAAGGAATTCTCTCCCCATTATCCTAGTTGTATGAGAAAACGTTTTTTATTCTGCCTTTATCCCAAATAATCATGCAGATATAGCTGTTTCTTACTTTTTTAAAATTATATATTTTATTGGGTTTTTACAGAGAAGAGGAGAGAGGGATAGAGAGAAACATCGATGAGAGAGAATCATTAATCAGCTGCCTCTTGCACACCCCCTACTGGGGATGTGCCCGCAACCAATGTACATGCCCTTGACCAGAATCGAACCCGGGACCTTTCAGTCCGCAGGCTGATGCTCTGTCCACTGAGCCAAACCGGTTTCAGCATGTTTCTTACTTTTATTTGCCACTGCAAAAAGTAACATGGATAGATGTAAGTTCCTGCTAGTGAGATTGTAGCATGTGAATTTTACTTCTTTAGAGGAATACATGTGTCTATGTCTATGTCTATATCTATGTCTATCATCTATATCTGTATCTATACTTTATGTTTCTGTGTCTATGTCTATGTCTATGTCTATGTCTATGTCTATGTCTATGTCGATTTCTATATCTACGTCTATCATCTATATCTGTATCTATACTTTGTTTCTGTATCTATGTCTATGTCTATATCTACATCTATCATCTATATCTGTATCTATACTTATCTTTCCTGACAGAACAGAGTCTATACACTTTTACTTATTATATAGAATTCATTTGGTTTAGCCTATTCATCATCTGTACCACAAAGATTTAGTGAGTGTACACACAGTATGCTAAGATAGAGGAATTAAAAGATGAGTGATTCTGGTTTGTTAAGTGTGCAGTCTGATTAAGCCATAGTTCTAAGCCACAGTTCATGGGTCCAGCAGACTCTCTTATGCTGCATTTACTCTCTTGTGAGGGGGCCTCCTGAGACCAGAGTTCTTATCCTGAGGTGCCACTGCTCTTTGCACTCGGCACGCATTTCTGGATTACTCCGGACTCTAACTTCTCTGGCCCTTGGGTTACCAGGTGTAACATGGGTAGTTCCACCTACAGGGTTTTAAGGTTTCCGTCTATTCTTCAATTTTTCACTGCATGGGTTCCACAAAAGTACTGGGGTTTTTGCACACCTACTTGCCATGCTCTGTTCTCCTTAGCATCTCTATAAAGTAGATACCCATCAGATTTGTCCAACTGGTAATTTACAAGTGAAGGCACTGAGGGACAGTCAGGCTCCTTCCCCGAAGTGACACATGTGCCATTTGACTAGATGAAGCGAAATGTCTTATCTTGCTGGCTACTGTACTGTTAAACCACACTCCGCTACTTCTCACAAGGGGACTTCCTTAAACAGTAGCTTCACTGACCACCTCTATGCATGTGTTTCCTTCCTCCTGCCCTTCGCCGGCTTGAAAAGAGCGCCCGTGACAGTTTTTCATTGGTGTTTGTTTTGCCCTCATTGCACCCTGCCAGGCTGTGGGAGCCCTGAGCATTCCAGTCAGTGGGAGTTGTGCAGAAAGGAGACCCATAGCAGGGAAATTTCTCTATGAATACTTCTATGAGAGAAATTGAAAAGGGTTATACTTAGCTTGAAACTACTAAGAACTTCAAAGTGCTTTTGGTTAAGTAATAGGAACAAAAATGCATTTCATAGATACGTGAAATGGTTTGTGACAGAGAAAACTCACAAGCAACTCAAAGATGAATTTATTACATTCATAGTCTATCCCAACAGTAGAGCGTATCATCACAGTGAAAAAGCCGCTTACAAATATACCACAATACATTAGTAAGTTAGGTTAGCACTTCAAAAAAGTTAAGTAAGCTGATTTTTATTTATTTACTTATTTATTTTTCAAATATATTTTACTACTGCTTTCAGAAGAGAGAAGGAGAGAGAGAGAGAGAGAGAGAGAGAGAGAGAGAGAGAGAGAGAGAGAGAGAGAGAGAGAAACACCAATGATAAGAGAATCATTGATCGGTTGCCTTCAGCACGCCCCACTCTGGGGAGCCTGCAAGCCAGGCGTGTGTTCTGACCAGGAATTGAACTGTGACCTCCTGGTTCATAGGTTGATGCTCAACCATTGAGCCATGCCGGCCAGGCAGATTTTTAGATGAACTCAGACCTGTTTGATTATAGTACAATATCAAAATACCTGGTAGAGAATTGAATTTTCTTAGAAAAAGCTGAGTAGATTGATGCTAAAAATCAAACATATAATTCAGAAGTTTTTAGAAACAGGGTCATTCCTTTATTTTCAGCAATCACTCTCAAAGGATACATGTTCTGACTAAAATGTCTAGGAAACAAGACCAACATCCACTGGGTGAGATAAAGTTTTCCTTGAGGTTTGAGAACCAGCTTTTCACCTGTTTTCTGTTCCTTCTTCATTATAGGGAACTCAGGTTGTAGTCTAAGGTCCACCTCTGAGTTAGTAAAACTTCCGTGAGTTAGAATGGACACTGTATCCTGGAGCCAGATTGCGTGGGTTCAAATTCCAAACTTGCTGCTTATTAGCTGTGACCGTGGACAAGTTACTTAATCTCCCTCATTTCCCTCATCTTTAAACTGGGGCAAATAAGCCAAAGCTGGTTTGGCTCAGTGGTAGAGCGTCGGTCTCCAGGTTCGATTCCGGTCAAGGGCATGTACATTGGTTGCGGGCACATCCCCGGTAGGGGGTGTGCAAGAGGCAGCTGGCCAATGTTTCTCTTTCATCGACGTTTCTAGCTCTCTATCTCTCTCTCTTCCTCTCTGTTAAAAATCAATAAAATATATTAAAAAAAAAAAAAAGAATAAACTGGGGCAAATGATGTTATTTCCCCCTGGGTTTTTGTGAGGAGTAAATGGATATGAAATAGTTAGGACTGTTGCTGGCATAGAGTTAAGTTCCGTTGTAAGTATCAGCGGGGCTGCCATCCTGGGTAGGTTGCATCATCGCCGACTTATCTTTTTGTATAATGTATTTCAGAGTTTCTGTTCTTGTGTGTGGCTCTTCCCATATTTGCAATAAGCATAATGGTTTCATTCTCCTGGTAGGCCACCAATTCCAGGTGATTCGCACTTTAAATGGGTCACTGATCTTGTTGGTGGGGAGGTTGCGGGGGAGAAGAAGGGGAATGTTGGCGTAGGATGATTTGCCATTCTCAGCATCTCTGAGCCCATGTTGGTGAAACTCTTGTTGGGGACTATCTGATCTGGATTCTGGGTGTTTTTCTCTGGATGTTGATCTATGGGGCATATGATAGGGTGCTGGTTGGGATAAAGGTATTGCTTTAGTTTTACATTTTTGTAACACCAGAGGTGGATCTGCCTTGGATCACATTAAAGAAGAGTAAGCATAGAGCCTTTCAATCCCACAGCTTTTTCTAGGGCCCAAAAGAGCCCTAGCAATTTTGTTTCATAATTTTACACTTGAAAAAAGAGAGCCTTCTCCCCAAAGTGTATAAGCTTCAGGTCATTCAAAACCTGAATCTACCTCTGAGGAGTGCATAAGACTTACTTTGTTCTAATATTTGATAATATCTATCGATTTTGCCAGTGAAATACCCTCAAGCATCTCCCCTGTAAACCAGCTAAAAACAAGCACATTTGTAATTGGTTTATATTTTTAAAAGTTTTTCTTTCAAGAGCTAAGTGGCATATGTCTACTATAACCCATTTAATTTATTCCCCTTTAATAGTATCAGAGTTGTTTTGTAATTTTATTTTTTCAATTAATTTATTATTTTTTAAATCTTTATGGTTGAAAGTATTATATAAGTCCGCCTCGCCCCTATTAATCTCTTCCAGCTCACTTTGTACCCCTCCCCAGGCCTCACCACCCCATTGTCTGAATTTTTTTTTTTTTAATTATATACTTTTTTTGTTAAATGTTAAAATTTTCTGAATATTTTATGGTTGTAGTTACTCTTATGACTAGGTTGTTTTTCGTGATATGTTTGTTGTAATTAGATATTGTTGATATATAATCAAGCTCTTGATTTTTATATCTGTTTTTTAAGCAACTGGTATACTGTTCTATTTCTAAATATTACATAAGGATATGATATTCTGTTCCCAACTTTGCTATAAAAGACTTATTATTAAATTAAATTTAACCCAAATTATGAGGAGAAAGCAATAAAAAATATTAGAAGAAATAAAAGCATTTTAAATTTTAAACAGGGATACTTAAAAGGTTGGGAGGAAATCTTTCTTTGCCTAGAAAGTTATAAATTGTGTCTTGGACAGGGGTATGGTGGAGGAACATACATAACCAATAACATTAAACTTTCTGAATCACCTGAAATATAAATTTTTAGAAGTAGAGAAACCTAGATTTGTACTTCATAAGCACCACCATTAGTGGGGTAATAGGATGCAAATCCAGGCCTAGGAAGGCCTTCGTGGATATCTCTACCCTAACTTTAGCCAAAGATGTTTTTTACTTTAATTAATTAACTAAACAAAAATACTTCAAGTGCCTACTTCGTGGCAGGTACTGTGCTAGGCTCTGGGGACACAAGGGTATGTATAGAGAATGTGCTGCTCTTAGGGAACTTCCCTTCTAGAGGAGAAAGACAGACCGTGTACAGCTGTACCAATCCGTGTCTCCCAGCCCACCAAGAAAAGGAAAGCAGGACAGGACGGGGCGTTGCCTGGCTGTGTTCTGTGTGTTTTTGTAGGAGTTCAGGGAGGATGAACACCTTGAAGCCTAGGGGAGGATATTGTAACAGAGAAGCCAGGAACGCAAGGGAGGCAGCTGGTGATTCTTTGCTAAAGAAGCAGCCTGGAGGTCGAAGGGCTGAAGTGGAATGGGGTGGGGCGTAGGGGAAGAGTCCTGATACCTGGGCAAGAAGATCATGCATGGATGGCTTTGTGGGCCCTGGGAAAAATCTCTGGATTTTTTTAACGTGATAGGCAGATTCTGGAGGATTATGAGTGGGGAGTGACAAAATGTGACCCGTATATTCCTATACATCAAGACGCTGGAGCATAGTAGAACATTAATTAGCAGTTAGAAGGTTTAGGGTATAGGCCCGACCGGCATGGCTCAGTGGTTGAGTGTCGACCTATGAACCTGGAGGTCACGGTTCGATTCTCGGTCAGGGCATATGCCTGCCTGGGTTATAGGCTGCAGAAGCCACTCAATGATTCTCTCTCATCATTGATGTTTCTATCTCTCTTTCCTTCTCCCTTCCTCTCCGAAATCAATAAAAATACATTTTTTCTTAAAAAAAAAAAAAAAAGGATTAGAGTAATGTGATTGGGGGGGGGGGGGGGGGAGGGGGGAAGAAGGTCAGTTATCCAGTCAGTGCCTCAGGTTCCACCCTACATGAAGAAGGTAGATTATGTGGTCACTAGATTCTCTCATGGCCAAATGTAATTCTCAGATCTTAAAACAGTTAGTAAGCATTCAGATGTATTTGCAGTAGTTGTTGGCTCTGTGGAATAGGAGAGGACACTTGCCTTTCTTCACGTTGTGTTCAGACTTTGGACTTTTCCTGTTCTCAGCCCTGAGCCTCGCTCTTGCTTCTGGGTGGTAGAAGTGTTTCACTGTTTTTTGTTTGTTGGTTTTTTTCGACTTGCATTTCTCTGTTTACTAAGGAGGATGAGCAGGTCTACATATTTTCATTGTTTGTTGGCATTTACTCTGTTGAAGTGCCCGTTCAGATATCCCACCCTCCCTTTTTTTTTCTTCCTATTAGGTGTTCTGTCTTATTTGTTTTTGAAATACATAAAATATATATTCTGAATCAAACCCATTGTTTGTATATTCTTTTCAAATACATGTTTGTATTGTGGCTTGTCTTTTAATTTTCTTAAGCAATCCTTTTATTGCAGCAAAATACACATAACAAGTTGTCCATTAAAACCATTTTAAAGTGTGCAATTCAGTGGCATTAAGTACCTTTATAATATTGTGCAACAGTCATCACTGTCTGGTTCCAAAACTTTTTTATCACCCCAAACAGAAACCTTGAGCTTGTTCCATGTGTACTTGAGAAGGATGTATATTCTGTTGCTTTTGGGATGTTCTGTATATGTCTGCTAAGTCAATCTTGTCTACATTTTGTTTAAGGACATTGCCTTGTCTTTGAGTTCACTGACCCTTCAGTGAACTCTTCTGCTTCATCTAGTCTGCTGTTGAACTCCTGTAGTGTATTTTTCAGTTCATTTATTGTTTTCTTCAGCTCTGTGACTTCTTGGTACTTCCTTGCATTTTTCATCCCTTTGTTGAAGTTTTCATTGTGTTTATCTATTCTTATCCCCAGTTTAGTAAGCATCTTTATGTCCATTACTTTGAACTCTTTATAGGTAAATTGCTTATCTCCATTTTAGTAAGTGTTTTCCTGAGATTTTGTCTTGTTCTTTCATTTGGCACATATTTCTTTGTTTCATTCTGCTTGACTCTCTGTGTTGGTTTTTATGCAATAGTTGAAACAACCACCTCTCCCAGTCAGTCCTGAAGAAGTGTATTCATGCAGGAGATGAACCTTGCCACCAGCCTTTGCCCAGCTCTTAGTTGTCTGTCAAATCTTTGTCCAAGAAGCTTATTGTATTTTTAATAGCTCCTCATAGACGAGGCTGTGCCAAGTTTGTCAGTGTCCTAAAGGGAGGATCTTGGCACTTATACAAGCTGATTAGAAGTCAGATCCACAGACAGCAACTTTTTATTTTTTTAATATATTTTTATTGATTTCAGAGAGGAAGGGAGAGGGAGAGATAGAAACATCAATGATGAGAGAGCATCATTGGCTGCCTCCTGCATACCTCCTACTGGTGGTAGAGCCCACAACCTGGGCATGTACTCTTGACCGGAATCGAACCCGGGACCCTTCAGTCCACAGGCCGACACTCTATTCACTGATCCAAACCAGGAAGGGCAGCAACTTTTTTAAAAAAAATATATTTTATTGATTTTTCACAGAGAGGAAGAAAGAGGGATAGAAGAGGGATAGTTAGAAACATCAATGAGAGAGAAACATCGTTCAGCCTCTTGCACACCCCCTCTCCCCCCCCCCACTGGGGATGTGCCCACAACCAAGATACATGCCCTTGACCAGAATCGAACCTGGGACCTTTCAGTCTGCAGGCCGACTCTCTATCCACTGAGCCAAACCGGTTTCGGTGGGCAGCAACTTCTTAAAGTATGCAAATATATCCAGTCCTATGGGACTGCAAGCGTAAGCTCTGCTGGCTACCAGAGCCAGGCAATCTGGAAGTGTGCCTTAGGTAGCAGTGGCAAAAATTGGGATTCCAGGTGAGTATATAAGCCGTAAGCTGTTCTCTGGGAGAAGCTCTGTGTTGTTTTTTTTTTGTTTGTTTGTTTTGTTTTTTTAATAGATAACATGTTAGGCCACAAAACAAGTCTTAATAAATTTAAGTTGATTAAAATCATATCAAGCAGTTTTCCCAACCATGATGGTATGAAATTAAAAATCAACCACACAAAGAACACAGGACAATTATGAATATGTGGAGATTAAATAACATGCTACTAAACAACTAATGGGTGAAGATGAATTCAAAAGAGAAATAAAAGATTACCTTAAGACAAATGAAAATATATGAAAATTTATGGGAAGTAGCAAAAGCAGTTCTAAGAGGGAAGTTCAGAGCACAAAATGCCTACCTCAAGAAACAGGAAACATGTGAAACAGCCTAACTTTACACTTCAAGGAACTAGGATAAAAAGAACAAATGAAGCCCACAGTTAGTACTAGGAATGAAATAATGACGATTAAAACAGAAACAAGTGAAATAAAGACTGAATAGACAATAGAAAAGATCAATGAAATTAAGAACTGGTTCTTTGAAAACATAAAGTTGACACACCTGTATCTAGAATTCCAAGGAAAAAGAGAGAACTCAAATAAATAAAATTAGAAATGAATGAGAAATTGCAACTAGTACCTCAGAAATATAAATGATCATACAATACTACTATGAACAAATTGTACAACCTAGAAGAAATTCCTAGAAGCATACAACCTACCAAGATTAAGTCATGAAAAAAAATAAGAAAAATTTGAACAGTGATTGTATCAGTAATCAAAACCTCCCAACAAACCAAAGTCCAGGGCCAGATGACTTCATTAGTGAATTCTACCAAACATTTAAAGAAGAATTAATACCAATTCTTCTCAAACTGTTCCCAAAAACAGAAGAGAAAGGAACTCTTCACAACTCATTTTATGAGGGTAGCATTAGCTTATACCAAAGCCAGACAAGGATGTTATTTTATTTTATATTTATCCTCACATCGATATTTTTCCATTGATTTTTAGAGAGAGTGGAAGAGAGAGGGAAAGACAGAGAGAAATATCGATGAGAGAGAAATACATGGATTGGTTGCCTCCTGCACAAGCCCAGACCAGAGAGGAGCGTGCAACCGAGGTCTGTACCCTTGACTAGAATCGAACCCAGGACCCTTCAGTCCAAAGGCCGATGCTTTATCTACTGAGCCAAACCAACTAGGGCCAGACAAGGATGTTATAAGAGAATTTATAGGCTGATAGACTTGATGAATATAGATACAAAAATTTTCAACAAAAATAATAGCAAAGTGAATTTAAGGATCATATACCATGATCATATGGAATTTATTCCAGGGATGCAAGGATGCTCAGCATCGCATATCAGTTAGTGTAATGGATCACATTAACAAACTAAAGGATAAAGTAATGATGATCATGGCTAACATAATGCTTAGTGGTGAAAAGATGTAAGCTTTCCCCCTAGGATCAAAACAATACAAGGATGTCCTCTATCACCACTCTTATTCAACAGTATTGGAAGTCCTAGCCAGAAGGATTCTTCAAGAAAAAAAGAAAAGGCATCCAATTAGAAAGGAGGAAGTAAAAATGTTCTTGTTTGTAGATGACATGATATTATATATAGAAAACCCTAAAGACTCCATTAACAATAAGGGGGGAAAAGAAGATATATGTACTACTACATGTAATACTTTAAACAATAAAAAAATATTAAAAAAACTTTTAGAATTAATAAACAAATTTGATAAAGTTGCAGGATATAAAATCAATGCACAAAAATCAGTTGCATTCCTATTCAATAATAGCAAACAATCAGAAATTGAATTTAAGAGAACAATTCCATTTACAATTGCATAACAAACATAAAAATAGGAATACATTTAACCAAGGAGATGAAAGACCTGTTTGTTGAAAACTACAACTATTTATTGCTCATGGATTAGAAGAATTAATATTGTTAAAATGTCCATAATACCAAAAGCAATCTACAAATTCAATGCAATCCCTATCAAAATTCCAATGGCATTCTTCACAGAAGTAGAATAAACAATCCTAACGTTTGTATGGATCCACAAAGACTCTGACTTTCCAAAGTAATTGTGAGTAGGAAGCACAAAGCTGCAGGCTTCATGCTCTCTGACTTTAAACTATATTACAAAGCAATAGTAATTAAAACAGGCAGTATTGGCATAAAAACCAACACATAGATCAATGAAACAGAGTAGAAAACCCAGAAATAAACCCATGTACATATGGTCACTTAATTTACAACAGAGGAGCTAAGAATATACAATGGGCTAATTAAGAGGAAAAAAAAATACACAATGGAGAAAAGAACAGTTTCTTCAATAAATGACATGGGGAAAACTAGAAAGTCACATGCAAAATTATAAAATCAGACCACTATTTTATATCACACACAAAAATAAACTCAAAATAGATCACAGACTTGGACGTAAGATCTAAAACCATAAAACTCCTAAAAATGGAAACATTGGCATAAGTTCTTTGACATAGTTCTTGGTGTTGATTTTTTAAATCTGACACCAAAAGCAAAGGCAATAACAGCAAAAGTAAATAAATGGGATTACATCAAAATAAAAAGGTTCTATACAGCATAGCAAACCCCCCAAAAAAGGAAAAGGCAGCTTACTGAATGGGAGAAGTTTTTGCAAATAATATATGCGATACAGGTTGATATTCAATTCAAAAATACGTAAAGAACACATATAATTCAATAGCAAAATGTTTTAAAAATCTAATGTAAAAAATGGGCAGAAGATCTCAATAGACATTTCCCCCCCAAAAAACATACAGATGAGCAATAGGTACATGAAAAAGTGCTCAGCACCGTGAATACTCAGGGAAATGCAAATCAAAACCACAATGAGATATCACCTCACACTTGTTACAATGGTTATTATAAAAAAAAAAAACCCAAAACAAGAATAATGTGTTGGCAAGGATGTGGAGAAAAGGGAACCCTTGTTCACTGTTGGTGGGACTATAAATTGGTTTAGCTGCTATAGAAAACTGCATGGAGGTTCCTCAAAATATAAATAGGACTACCACATGATCCAACAATTCCATTTCTGGTATTTATTCGAAGAAAATGATATCACTAACTCAAAAAGATATATAACCCCATTGTATATATTGCTGTTCATTTCAGCATCTATAATAATAAAATGATAATATGCTAATTAGACTGGACATCATTCTGGATGTTCTTTCTGATGAAACCGGGGCCAGAGAGAAGCCAGCCTGGGTCCCGGGTGCCTGCCACCTGCTGGAGGAGGGAAGCCCGGGTCCCAGGTGCGGAGGGAAGCTGACGCTGGCAGCCTATTCTTGCATGAATTTTCGTGCATCAGGCCTCTAGTTGTTTATAATAGTCAAGATATGGAAACAACCTAATTATCCACCAATGGATGAATGGATAAAGGAGATGTGATTATTATTGAGCCATAAAAATGACTGAAATCTTGCCATTTGTGACAACATAGATAGACCCTCTCAGGCAGTATGCTAAGTGAAACAAATCAGAGAGACAAATACCATATGATCTCTCTTATATGTGTAATCTTAAACAAGAAAACAAACTTATAGATATAGAAAACAGATTGGTTGCCAGAGGTGGAAGTTGGGGGTGAAAGAAATGGGTGAATGGGAAATTAAATAAATAAATAAATTTTTTATTCCGTTCAGAGAGAAAGGGAGAGGGAGAGAGAGAGAAAAAAACACACATCAATGATGAGAGAGAATCATTGATCAGCTGCCTCCTGCCTGCCTACACTGAGATCTAACTTGCAACTTGGACATGTGCCCTGTCTGGGAATTGAACTGTGACCTCCTGATTCATAGGTTGACACTCAACCACTGAGCCATGCCGATCAGGCAAGAAATTAGATATTAAAAAAAAAAAAATTAAAACTAAAGTGATCAAGAGCAAAAAAAGAAAATAATGTAGAATTTATAGTTTCCTTGGTTTTACAGTAAATTTATAAAGTCATTAAAAGATCTTTTGAAAGTAAAAGTGAGCTGCTTTCCATACTCTCAGATAATCTATTGGTTCCTAAATTTTTTCAGCATTGAGTTTCACAAAGATTACACAAAAGAAACTTAAATGACCCTTACTTAACATGTCAGCATGTAGCTTTCATTTCCTCCACGGGGACTCTGGCACACCACCAGAAATATTTTGTTTTACTTTTATTCAGAAAGAGGTTTAGTTTCTTTGTTTTCTATTCCATGATTTTAAATTACTAAACTTTACACATAACATCTGCACTTCTACCTTTAGCATCTGCCTTATCTATTTCACACAATTGTAAAAATCTAATTAGAAAAGGTGGTAAAGACATTTTGAAGCTTTAAAATAATTAGTTATTACTGATGCTGATGTGATTGCCATGATCCATAAATCATCTGCCAAGTCAGAAACTATTAGATCATATAAATTCAGATGGCACAAAATTACATAATTAACAACTGGAAAACTGCATATAGCTTTAACCATTCCTTGAGACAAAGAAAAAGCAGCTGGAAATTATTAAAAAGGGTCACTAAAATGTTCAAAGGGATGAACTGCCCGTGTAAAGGAATAGGCATAGAGTCCTAAAGACTGGTACCGTGTTTCCCCGAAAATAAGACATCCTCCGAAAATAAGACCTACTTACAGGTTTCCTTCTGAGTGAAATATAAGGCATCCCCCCGAAAATAAGGCCCCCCCCCCCCCAAGGCTAAACATGAGAGATTTGGTCCACTGATTCTAAAAGAAATGGAGTTCACAAGAAATTCACCAGGAAATTCAGGAATTGGATTGTTATGATGATGTTCCAGAAGATGATGACATGATTGTCATTGAACAAATGAGTAAATTCTTGATACTGTGGGATCCACAGTTTGTCTGGTTTGTGTTGACAACTACCGTACTACCGTACCGTATACAGGTAATAAATTTCCTTTATTTTCACTTAACAATAAATGTGTACCGTATTCTTCTTCATGGAAAAATACGACATCCCCTGAAAATAAGACCTAGCGCATCTTTGGGAGCAAAAATTAATATAAGGCACTGTCTTATTTTCGGGGAAACAGGGTACTAGGAAAACCAAGAAAGAAAAACAATGGGTTTTTAAAAAAGGGGGACCACTTTACATTTCCACCAAGAGTGTAGGAGGGCTCTCATTCTCCACATCCTCCTTAAGACACTTATCATCTCTTTTTATTCCAGCCACCCTAGTTTGTGTGAACTGGTATCTCCTTGTGTTTCTGATTTGAGTTTCCCTTATGCCTGATAACATGGAGGATCTTTTCATGTAGTCTGTTTCTTTTTAGAAATGCGTATCTGGCCAAAACCTGTTTGGCTCAGTGGTAGAGCGTCGGTCTGTGGACTGAAAGGTCCCAGGTTCGATTCCAGTCAGGGACATGTACATTGGTTATGGGCACATCCCCGGTAGGGAGTGTGCAAGAGGCAGCTGGTCGATGTTTCTCTCTCATCGATGTTTCTAACTCTCTATCCCTCGCTCCCTTCCTCTCTGTAAGAAAAATCAATAAAATATTAAAAAAAAAAGAAAAAAAAAAAAAAGAAAAAACAAGAAATGCGTATCTGCCTGCTGTCTTTGGTTAGGCAATAAAACCTGTCTGGGAGAAACTTCAGCTTTATTTGATTTAAAAAAAAATATTTTATTGATTTTGTACAAAGAGGAAGGGAAAGAGATAGTTAGAAACATCGATGAGAGAGAGTCATCGATCAGCTGCCTCTTGCACACCCCCTACTGGGGATATGCCCGCAACCAAGGTACATGCCCTTGACTGGAATCGAACCCGGGACCTTTCAGTCCCCAAGCCGACGCTCTATCCACTGAGCCAAACCGGTTTCGGCTTTATTTGATTTTTAAAGGAAGGGGATAGTGGTGTAGTGGTAGATGTTTAGTAACTGGGAGTAGAGGAAGAAGTCCTGATTTTTAGGGTTTGCCAGTTTCTATGGTGTAAATACTCCCACCATGGCTGGTTTCCAGCCACCACCTTGGCATTGAAAGTGCAGCAGGGAAATGGTACACACAATAGCCTCTCAGGAGCTGGCATGAACGACTTCCACACACGTCAGTGGAAGGAAGGATGGTAAAGCGAGCCTCCTTCGGGCTGCCTGGTATTGCCCTGCGCAACCACAGGGGTGCCATTCACAGGTTAGTCTAAAGAGACAAAGACATAATGTTCATTGAGCATCTACCACATACTAATCCTCACCACCTTCATCATCTGAGGCAAGTTTTACTCTCTGATTTTCAGAGAAATCCGAGGCGTAGGGATTTTAATGAACTCAGTGATTCTCAGCTAGTAAGTGTCAAAATTGGCATATCAATCAGGTCTTTCTTACTCCAAAGCTCATTCCAGTTTGCCACATGCTCTAGAGCACATGTGTCAAACACAAGGCCCGCGGGCCAAATCCAGCCCGCCAGGCCTTGCAATGTGGCCCGCACCGCGCTGTCATCACTGCACTCCGCTGTCAGTTTATGACATTGTCAGTTTATGACTGTTCAGTAAACCATTCGGCCCGCGATTTAGGCTGGATTTTAGATTTTGGCCCCTTCTCTGATTGAGTTCGACACCCCTACTCTAGAGGATCGGGGGTGCTTTCCAAGACCCTGCCAACCCCGGTTTGATTAATTGTGAGGGGGACTCTCAGGACTCAGCATATTGTTATACTCAGGACTATCGTTTGTTACAATAAGGAGACAATAAAATCAGCAAAGGCAAAAGGCATGAGGGTGAAGTCCGGAGGAAATCGGGCACAAGCTTGCGAGAGTCCTTTGGTAGTGGAGCCATAGAGGACGTGCTCTACACGTCCAGCAATGAGTTGTGACAGCACATGTGAAATACTGACAACACATGACGACAGGAGGCCCACTGGAGGCCCATGGGCCGAGGTTTTTCATTGGAGGCTGGTAGGTCATATAGGCACCCTCTGACGAGCATGCACCCAAATTTCAGACTTCAGAAGGAGAAGCAGATGTTCTGCATAAACCATACAGTTCCTACAGTTTGGGCACAGTGAGCTGTTCTTATCAGAGCTGGGAACCACGGGCACTTCCTAAAGTCCGAGTCCCCAGGTGCCAGCCAGTGGCCAGCCAAATAGCGGTTGTGCCGAAACCGGTTTGCTCAGTGGATAGCGCGTCGGCCTGTGGACTGAAAGGTCCCAGGTTCGATTCCAGTCAAGAGCATGTACCTTGGTTGCGGGCACATCCCCAGTAGAGGATGTGCAAGAGGCAGCTGGTTGGTGAATCTTTCTCATTTATGTTTCTAACTCTCTATCCCTCTATCTTCCTCTCCGTAAAAAAATCAATAAAATATATTAAAAAAATTTTTCACATAGCAGTTGTAAGCCTGCTGTGTTTGCTCTTTTCTGCGCAGCAACCAAATGCAAAAATAGGAAAGGAAACCGAAAAAGGCAGAGACCTCTTCTGCTTGTCATTACACCCCCGTCCCTGTCCCAGCGCCTGCAGGGACGATCCGTACATGGTGGGTTTCTAACCACGCTCATGGCCTCGTGCAGAGCCTCGCTGACTGCCAGCCCACGTGTGTCTGGGTGTGGGGAGCGAAGAGCCTCTGTGCCTGAGAAGCGCTTGCCGATGTCTGGGTTAATCCAGAACCTCCACATCATGATGACTGCTTAGCCCAGACACCTCAGCGTAGCTTCATCACCCCCGCTGGATTCTCAGTGATGTTTTGCTTCTGAAGGTCCTTCACTTGAAACACTGGGGTCTATTTGTGTCTTCAGTGGAAATATTGGTTCTTTTGTTCCAGGGCCCCAGACACACGGCCTCAGACTCACTTTTACATAGGTGAACTTTGACTAAAAGTGGAACAGTTTCGCCCACCTGACCTCCTCTGTGTCTGGGTCACATGCGGGGTCACGACCTCTTGCTTTGTTCTCGTGGGCAGAACTGACAGTGTTGTCTGAACCGTCTCCAGCTGTCATAGGCACATGGAAGAGGCTCTGCCTTAAAGGAACAGGCCTGGGAACCAGCAGGCCAGGCTACCATGAGCTGACTAAGACCAGGTTCCTTTCGTTCTGAGTTACCAGACAGACCAGTGAGAGCAACAAAAACAACTCACCGTCTCTGACCAGTTCCCTCGGTTCTCAAGTGAAGTAGAAATTATTTTAATTTTAATTTTAATTTTTCCATGAGTCACCGTAATGGCTCGGAATGCTCTTTTTTAGCATTAGAAAAAGATTTTCTTACTAAAACAGGCGACATTGGTTCTGATGTCAGAGGGACAGTATTCAGATCCTGGGCTCTGTCACTCACTAGGCTATATGACACCAGACAAAACGACTTTGCCATTTTCTTCATATGTGAATAATAGTCACCACCTCATAGTGTTGTTGTGGTGATCAGTTGAATTTAAATGAATTTAAAGCAAAACCTCCAAATAGTGGACCTTGAAGAAAAGTTAGTAACATTACTGTGACTGTTAACCCTCGGTATATAAAGATCGATTCTTTCTTTTTGACTGCTCATGCAGATTTGAGTAAATAAAATCCCTTATTTCTATTCTACACTCCTTTAAGTCTTCATTCAAGTAACAATGGGAAACTAAGACAGTGTTTGAAAGAAGCTTCAGTGTGGTGAATGAAAGTCTGTCCACCTTCAACCAAGCCACTCGGCCAGAGTTGGGCCGCCCGGGGTCCCCCTGTGACTGTCCCTGACTGAGCTCAGGAGCTGCTGACGGGGCTCTTGGCTCTGGGGGCCAGCCCGGAGGGGATGGTTTCTCCTCGCTCTCTCCTGGAATGGAGGCCCCTCTTGAGTCCCTCTCCGGTAACCTCCTCCCCCCCATGCCAGCCTCTCAGAACATTCTGCTTCCCATGTTCCTTTCTCTTTCCTTCTCCTCCTGGCTCGTCTGAGTCTCTTGGGCCTGCTTCCTTGTTCTTGGAAGGCCAGCAGGAAGTGACCTCCCTCCTCTGTGACGGCCCCTAGCCCTTGTTGTTCATGCAGCAAACAGTTGTCGCTTATCTCCCCCTGTGACCCCCATGGTGCTCCTGCTTCCTTTTGGCTACTCCCTCTTGTCTCCTTCAAGAGTTGGGATTTCTTGAAGTTCTGTTCTGGGGCCTTTTTTTCTCACTCTGCACTTGCCCAACGAGACACCATCCATTCCGGTGGCTTCGGGTTAGCATCTAGGTCCTGATGACTTCTCCAGTCTTTATCTCCCAGCCTGGTGTCTATTCTGATGTCTAAGGGTTTATACAGGCAGCTCAAATTCAAAATATCTGAAAAGAAACTCACGATGACTCCCCCCTCCCCATTTCTAGCACAGGAATTGTACCAACCTGGGATTTGGTCTAAACTTACCCCTCTCCCTTACCCTCTCTCAAGTCTGCATGTTCAACAGGTTTTGTTGATCTACATTCTGGACATATCTCATTGCTGCCACCCTTTCCCAACTCTACTGCTGCCATGACCCAAGCCACCATTGGCGACATGGGTGAATACAGCAGCCTCTGTATCCGTTAGATTGAGTTAGGCTGTATATTCTATAAAATCAGTAAATAATAGTGGCTTAAACTATATATATATATATATATATATATATATATATATATATATATATATATATATATATATTTTTTTTTTTTTTTCTTTTTCTTTTTCTTTTTTTTTTCTTTTTTTCTTTTTTTCCCCTCTTCCAATGTATGAAAATTAAAATACTGGAGGCAGGCTGCCCTCAACTGGTATGGTGGATCTTGGGTTCTGACTTTCCCTTCCATCATCCTAGCTTATAATTTTTATTTTGGCCCAATATGGCTGCTGAATTCAGCCATTTTGTCTGAATTGCAGGCTGGACGAAGGAAGAAAGACAGAAAAGCAAGCAGGGACGTCTTCCTCTGAGTCAGCTCCCTTTAACAGCCTTCCCGTACGTTCCACGCAGAACTTCTGCCTGTGTCACAGTGACTGGTACCTAATCCCATGGCCCTCCAAAGCTGCAAAGGGAGCTAAGAAAGAGTCATTTATTCTGAGTATGCACATGACCAATGAAGAGTCAGAATTATGTTACCGAGGAGAGGTTATATGTGTGTGGGTGGACAACCAGAGTCTCTGCACATTGTAACAGGCTCCTCTTCCCACTCCTGCCCTCTCCAGTCTGTTGTACACAGTGGCTACAGCGACCACGTCCCTGTCCTGCTTAAAACCCTTCAGGAGCTTCTCATGATCCCCAGTTTAAATCTCAAAGTCCTCATGGCCTGTGGTCCAGCCTGCCCACCTGTCTGCATTCATCTGCAGTTCATTCTCTTCCTCACTTCCAACCTTCCTGCTTACCAGTCTTCCTGCTCCTTGAAGGCAGCTGGCTCCTTTCCACCCTAGAGCGAATACTGTGTTCTCTGTTCAGAATCCAGGTTCTCCTACTTCTCCTTCAGGTTTCAGTTTAAACATCACTTCCTCAGTACAACCTCGTGATCTTCCAGGTTAGATCAGTTTTCCCTGCATAATATCACCTTATGCTTTTGCTTTGTACCACCAATCTCTATTTGGTAAATTATTAGTACAATTATTTTTCCAGTCTCTTTTTCCCTCCTTCACTTCCTCCTTCCGTCCCTCCCTCTCTCCCTCCCCCATTCCCTCCCTCCCTATCTCCCTTAGCCCATTAGCTGACCTGTAGTAAGTCATAAATGACTGTTGAATAACCAAGTGGGATCCAGGTTTAAGGCTGGATAGGATGGGTTTATTTTGAATCATTAAATCATGAAAGGGGAAGACATAAGGAGAGATATCTTGCTAAGTAGTCAGAGATGCAAGATCCAGCACAAGTGAGGAGTTGGAATTAGAGAGGTAAATTTGTAGTAATCAGATCTAGTAGTCCATTCAATGCTGTTTATCAAACTATAAGGAGGCATTTTCCTGAGGGAAATGGGCTTTGAAGCCAGAAAGATCTACTCCGAATTCTGGGTCTCTCATTGATTGGCTCTGACAGTGGGCAGTTGCTGAAACTCTCTGAGTCTCTATTTCGTATCTGTAAACGAAGATACCAATCCTGCCAGGCCATTTGTATGCAGATAGACTATTATAAGCTCTTCTGTTTGTTTGATTCAAAAAACACGTTAAGAAGAAAGATAATCCTGCTTTAAAAACAGAGACAATGGCCAACATATTCCTGGTCCTCCTGAGTGCCCGCACACCCTTTGCACAGTGAAAATCAAGATCGCGCTCTGGTCTGAGGAACAGAAGGATGGGGGGGCCTATTGTAGGTTTTTTTTTTGTTGGCTGTTTTAAATTTACCAAATACTTCCGTTGTGCTCACCATGGTCTTCTGTGCTTTGTAAGTATTAACTTTAATCATCTTAACTTTGTAAGGTAAATGCAGTTAGCATTCCCATTTTACAGAAGAGGAAACTGAAGGATGAGGAGGTGGATGGAGAGCCTCGTCCAGGGCTGTAGAGCCAGGATGTGGCAGAGCCCGGAACCCAGCCTCGGCCGTACTGCACTGCTTCCGGCTAACTTTGTGGTCCTTTTTGGCTGGCTTATATTAATCTTTATATTCACTATATAAAGTGAAGCTTTATATACTCGAAGCCATCAAGAAAGCCTAACGAATTGGTAAAGCGTGTTTTTGTAATATTATTATTATTATACTTCCAAGGAAGAGACATTTTTAACCAAAGGTGCTCTCTGCTCTGTTGTGTTAAGGTGTGAGTTATCAGATGAACTGTTTCTAACGTAAAGAGGAAGTGTTAATATAGCTGCTTGCTGATTCAGTATTGGTTTCATACTGTATGACAGCTAAAATAACACCCCCAAAGGTTAAAAATAGTACAGTCACATGAAGCATTAACCGTCCTTTTTTCAAAACTGAATTTTAAGGCCCATGATGTAAAGGTTAATTTTTGTTGTTGTTGAAAAGAGTGGATATTGGTAGATACTGGTTATTTCTATTATGGCCTCCTGTAATTTTAGGGAACTGATGTTTGTCATGGTCCAAGGAAGAATTTCATTCATGCCATTTTATTTATAAGACACAGTCAAATTTTACATTAATTCTAAGATCTTTCCTGGCTTTTAGATGGTAGGTGTGAGGGTCTTTCCTTAAACAAAATTAGTGGCTTTTGCTTTTATTTTCCCTAAGAGGACTAGCACTATTTGAAAAATAATAATAGTTAAATGTATCAAGCCCTTACCATTTGTCATCCTTGTTCTGAGGGCTTAACATGAATTGACTCTTAATTCCAACACAAACTAATAAAGTTCTGGGGCTATTATTTGTCCCATTGTGTAGCTAAAGAAACTAAATAAAGCACAAAGACATTAAGTAACTTCTCCAAGGAGATACAGGGAGTAAGTGGCAGAGCTGAGATTCAAACGCAGGCATTCTGTATTCAGAGTCTTTGCTCTTAAGCAATAAACTCTTGTTAGAGTACTGCTGGTTCTTAATCTAATGAGATATAAAATATATGAAAACAAAGTAAGGTGATTTGTCCATTTATTTCTATTTTAAACTTATTATTTTTTAATTATTCATCCTCACCCCATGATATTTTCCCATTAATTTTGAGAGAGAGTGAGAGAAAGGGGGAGAGACAGAGAGAGAAACATTGATGTGAGAGAGACACATTGATTGATTACCTCCCTCATGCTCCCCGACTGGGGCTGGGGATAGAGCCTGCAACCCAGGTATGTGCCCTAGACTGGAATCAAACTTGGGACCATTCAGTCTGTGGGCCAGTGCTGTATCCACTGAGCCAAACTGGCTAGGGCTATTTATATTTTTAAAAGCTACCCAGCATTTCTTCCTCTGAAAAAATAATAGCATACCAAGTAACAGAGCCAGGCTCCGCTTTCTATTTTAACAGTCTGGGCCCATGCATGACAACATAGAATTATTGAAGGTCGTGGTTCTTCATTGCCCTGATGATTGAGGACATCCCCTTAGCATTATATACAGAGCCCTTCAGAGTCTGGCCCCATCCCGCCCTCCCTGCCTCCTTTCCTGCCTCTGCCCCCTGTGTCCTTCAGTGCATTTGAACACACTGTCACACTGTGATCCAATCCCCATACTCCCTGTGCTCTTTGGAAGCTACACATCTTTTTTAAAAAAATATATTTTATTGATTTTCCACAGGAAAATCAAGAGGAAGGAAGAGGGATAGAGAGCTAGAAACATCGATGAGAGAGAAACATCGACCAGCTGCCTCCTGCACACCCCCTGCCCTGGATGTGCCCACAACCAATGTACATGCCCTTGACGGGAATCAAACCTGGGACCTTTCAGTCTGCAGACCGACGCTCTACCACTGAGTCAAACCGGTTTTGGCTGGAAGCTACACGTCTTTACTTGCGATGTTCCCTTTTCTCCTCTCTTTGCTGAGAAAGCCCTTATTCATGAGTCAAGGCTCAGCTCAAAGAGGCACCTCCTTGGTGCAGTCTTCTCTGACTCCTCTTTGGGAAGAATTAACTGCTTCTACCTTGGTGTTCCACTGCATGCTGTTCGTGATGAGCTTTTCACACTGCCCGTGAGTAGTCATCTCTTCCCATTCAGTTGGCAATTCCTGAGGACTAGAGCAGATGCTACAGAAATGTTGACTAAAAGAGCTGAAGGGGTTAGGAGGTGTAGGGAGGTTAATAGAAACATGTGGGGAGATTTGAGTTGATTCCTGACTTCATTTAATATCCTGTCTACATAGTATAAGATTTTTTTAAATTTCAGGACACAAACTATTCAAGGTGACCTGCTTCCTTTCCCAAGAAGGAATTAAAAGTTTACAAATTGGTCCTAGCCATTTTGGTTCAGTGGATAGAGCATGGACTGAAGGGTCCTGGGTTTGATTTTGGTCAAGGGCACATGCCTGGGTTGCAGGCTCTATTCCAAGTAGGGGTAATGCAGGAGGCAGCCAATCAATAATTCTTTCTCATCATTGATGTTTCTATCTCTCTCTCTCACTTCCTCTCTGAAATCAATAAGAATATATTTTAAAAAGTTTACAAATTATGAAGTTCACAATCATGACATCCGTGAAACATCACTTGGCAATCAAAATAGTATTGATATAAAAAAAATGACAACAATAACAAAATGCTGTTATTCTAGATTAACTGTCTAATGTTTTAATTTGGCTGTGTTAAATTCAAATTCTAATATTTTCCTGGATTGTCCACACCAAATATTGGTTGAGTTTTGACCGTTTGGGTGCTGGTGGTGACCCCACTACATGCCTGTACCAGTGAATCATTCATTCTGCTGTGGGCATCAGATGTCCAACAAGAGTCTCACTAACAGTTTATAATGTCCTTTATTATCCATAAATGAGTGAGATCATGTGATATTTATCTTTCTTTGACTGGCTTATTTCATTTAGCATAATGCTCTCCAGTTCCATCCATGCTGTTGCAAATGGTAAGAATTCCTTCTTTTTTTATGGCAGCATAGTATTCCATTGTGTAAATGTACCACAGTTTTCTAGTCCACTCTTCTGCTGATGGGCACTTAGGCTGTTTCCAAATCTTAGCTATTGTAAATTGTGCTGCTATGAACATAGGGGTGCATATATCCTTTCTGATTGGTGTTTCTGGTTTCTTGGGATATATTTCTAGAAGTGGTATTACTGGGTCAAATGGCAGTTCCATTTTTAATATTTTGAGGAAACGCCATACTGTTTTTATTTTTAATACTTTAAACAACAACAACAACAACAAAAGAGTCTTCCTAACATGACATGCAGTAATTAGAAAAAGTACAGGTGGATTCTATTTCAGAGTGTGAGACATTTGAGAAGGAATAAAAGGTACTAAATGTGCATACCATTTGAAATCACCAGTATTTTGTTCATTTTTGACTTACAAAAATGGCAGTTTCTTATGGTTTGACCTAATTTACCTTAGTGAATAGATAACAAAAGCCAATAGAAACTCTCTTTCTGAATCCACTTGAAAGCCTGTGCTTGGTCATATGGAGGTTTCAGATATACTCAGTGTAGTTACTACGGTTACTCCTACAGGTTTCCTCGAAAGCCTTCCAAGACTGGTTGCTATCACAGTGGTGTGATGTGCTACCTGCACTGCTGGAAGGGAGGTGAAGGGATCAAGTAAGAGAAAATTCAACAGATTATGCCCTCACTGCAGGTGCTGCTGGGCTGGCAGTGAGTGGCCTGGCTCTTGGGCTGTGGGGATTTGTATTGGCATCGAGGGGCATCTCTTGGAGTGTCCATATATTCTGCAACTCGGATTAATTTTACTAGAGTGTTGGAGAGTTAAATGCATCAGTAATAGCAAACTGAGAGTGCACGGATAGTTCAATCGTGGCCCCCAGCTGGGATAGCCAATAAAGAACAGAGCTCTGCAGCTTGGAGTTCTGGGTCATCACTTGTCCTTGGTCAATTGGTTTAACCTTAGTGCCACATTTGCAAAATGCAGATGCTGAATAGCTCATGATTTCATCAGGGTCAGTAGTATATATAATTAATTATGGAGATCGATGGTTGCAAGAGGCATGTAAACATGACCTCTGAGACGGTTGTGTAAACATCAGTGATTGCTGTTTCTTCTTCTGAATCCAGGGTGCACATTACCACAGCCTGGCCAAAGCTTTACTAATAGTAGATAAGTAATGTGCACATCCCCACTTTTTACCAATTTAAAATGGTAAATTTCTTTCTGTAGTCTCCTAAAAATTTGTTGTAAGTAAACCCAACTACAATTTTGATCAGAATTTCAAAAAGTGTGATGGGAGGAAGTATTTTTGATGTTTATCATGGAAAGTTTCCGACATATCAAGAGAGGCCAGAATAGTACAATGACCCCATGGACCCACCATCCCCTAATAACTCTGACTCATACTTCCCCCACCTTCATTATCTTCAGTAGAACTGTAATGCTGTCACCACACTTCAAAACATATCAGTGGAACTTCCTTGATGTCATTCAGATCATGGATGAAATTGCTTTAAAAATAATTTTATCTCTAGCCCTAGCCAGTTTGGCTCAGAGGATAGAGTGTTGGCCATGGACTGAAGAGTCTTGGGTTGATTCTGGTCAAGGGCATGTACCTCGGTTGCAGGCTCGATCCCCAGCACTGGTTGGGGCTCATGGGAGGCCACCAATCAATGTGTCTCTCTCACATCGATGCCCCTCTCTCTCTGTATCTCTCCCCCTCCCTTTCACTCGTCTCTTAAAAAAAAAAAAAGAAAACAATTAAAAATACCCTTGGGTGAGGATTAACCAAAATAATAATGATGATGATGATGATGATGATGATGATGATGATGATTTTATCCCTAGAATGTTTCCACTTGAGGGGCTGTGCTACAGAAGTTTTCCAGAAATTGATCCATTATAACACAAAGTGAATATTCCTATAGAAACCCTAATAAAAGCAGTGATTTGAACCCATTGAGCCCACAGAAATCCACAGAACTAGGCAATTCTGTGTATTCCTCTTTGAATGTGTTACTGAGAGGAGAACTGATGGCCAATTCATCTTCTCTTACTCGGGACTTCGATCGAAGGTTCATGTTTTCTCTTTCTGGCCAGTGTTCTCATGGTGATTCCTTGTCCCCATTTCCACCTCCTCACTCTCCCACTCACTCCCCCTTTCATTCCCCAAGATCCCCTTAGAAGCAAAAGAAGGAACTTTCCCAGCGCAGCCACTTACATTTTTTGGGGGAAAACTAGGAGGGGTTGTTGCTCCCTCTGGGGCAGCAAGCAGTGCAGGGAAGCTGCTCAGACGTGCAGTTGAATAACACGCAGAGATATTTAGAAAGCAGACTGCAGTGCGATCCCTTTACCACGGAGAGAACTGGAGAAACCTTCCGTATGGTTTAGTAGAAGCTCACTTAAAGATCAGGTTAGCTGAAACCGGTTTGGCTCAGTGGATAGAGCGTCGGCCTGCGGACTGAAAGGTCCCAGGTTCCATTCCGGTCAAGGGCATGTACCTTGGTTGCGGGCACATCCCCAGTGGGAGGTGTGCAAGAGGCAGCTGATGGATGATTGTCTCTCATTGATGTTTCTAACTCCCTATCTCTCTCTCTTCCTCTCTGTAAAAAAAATTAATAAAATATATTTTTAAAAAAGATCAGGTTAATCCCCCCGCCCTCCCCCCCCCCCCCCATTTAGGACCCTAGCAAAGCTCAGTTCCATTTTAAATCGATCATGTTTCCAATTCATACTTGCCTCCCATTAACATCAGATAAGCAGAGAGAGGGGTTTTTCTTAGTGGAGGAACTCCTCTGGTGTGGGTCGTGTGGAGGTAAAACTCCCTAGAGGCTTTGAGCCTTTCAAATTCTCTACTGCCCAGACCAGTCCTGCCTGTAAGTCCTAGCTCAGCCTCCTAGGGTGAGGCAGTGGGGCCATGGTCACAGACTCTTCCGCTTCCAGAGCTGTCACGCCTCTGCATCCCTTCTTCAATCCACGTGACCATGACCGGAATACTGGCCCAGGGGTACGGTGCTGCAGCAGCAGGTGCGTGCCACACGTACAAGCCACAGAGCTCGTCACCGTGTGTCTGCACTGCGACTTGTCACTGCCACCCACCACGCATTTCGGAAATGGACTTTTCTATTGTGCTTTGCTTGCTGTCTGTAGCTCTCACCCACCAGAAACTTACAAAGTGTATCTACCCAAGTTCCTCTTGATAAGAGATGGTGTTTGTGTGGTTGTAGTTGTTTCCACTTTCATAAAGCTCTGAAGTGTCATTAAAGAACAAATGCATCTTGAGCACCTGAAGTATCCGCTGGGGAGCCTCGGGACACGCACATACACGCTCACACTCACACTCACGCACAGGCACAGGCACATGCACACACATTCACACTCACACAGACCCAGGCACACAGAATCCGTAGTGCAGATGCAAAGTGCTACTTACTAGTAAGTGTTAACCATGCAAACCCAAGAACTGAAATCTAGGTTAAAGTGCCTTCCTTCTTCTCTTTTGCTGCTTGAGAAAACAAGTCGAGATTTGCAGTGACATCCAATGATTACCATCTCTGTGGTTGAGGAGGGTCGCTGACAGTAGTGATGAGCATCTCTGAGGATTGCGACATGGCGGTGGAACCAAGGGCAGCGGAAGCGGGGCCTCTGAGGTCCTGGAGACTCTTGGCATGCCGGTGTCCCCCTGGTATGGCACAAATAAGCCAGCCGCAGCTCTTCTCTGAAATAGTGTAGCCAAGAAAAAGCGATGGCTGTGACTGGATATTGTGAAAGTAGACCCCAGGAAGGCCTCCTCCCTGCTTAGCCTACGCCCCTCCTATTCATGTATGTCCTCTTTCATTCCTTGGCTCATTCACAAAGTCATGGGGCCCCTGCCATGTGCTAGGCTACCTGTTGTTGGTGCCGAGGAGGGTATGTCTTCACTGAGCTTTATCATGCCTGACTCAAAGAAGGCGGGATGAGAAAGGAAGAAAGAAGAAGATATGATCAGGCATCAGTTGGGGGGAAGGAGGGGGGATGTTCAATTTATTTTTTAACCAGAAATTCATATAATACTGGATGAATCAAATGAATGGATGAGTTCTCTCTCACTTGGAATAAATCCTAAGGCAGAGCCTTCATTTAACTGAGAGTTGATTGATTGGCCCATTATTTACTTAAGTTATTTTGTTTAGCCATTGTACCTATTGTTCTCCTTCACTCTTTTTGTTGTTTGTTCTTTTTTAAGTCTGTGATTTAGAACACCAAAGTTCTAGCAAAGAATTTCATAGTTTCCAACACTTCCCAGGTTTCAAGGTCCCTGAGGGCAGGGGCCATATTTTTTCAACTTTATTGGGGTATAATCAATAAGGCAGTAAATTGCCTATATTTAAATTGTATTGCTTGATAAATTATGACATGTATATAGCTGTGAAACCATCACTACCATAAAATAATGAACATATCCATCACCTCGTAACATACCCATATCCTCATACCTCTTTGTAATTCATACCTCCCCTCTCATTCCCACTCTCCCTAAGTAATTACTGATCTGATTATTGATACTATAGATTAGTCCAGATATACCAGAATTCTAGAATAAACATATATAGCATGTGTTCTTTTTAAAATGCTGTAGCATCTTTCATCCAGCAGAGTATTTTGAAATACAGTGGGGTCTTGTTCCTTGAATTTAATTCAAGAAGGTTCCAGAAGGCTGTTTCAATCATTTTTTCCCCCTATTAGAAATAATGTAAATTGAATTAATCTATTCCAGACCCCCAAATGATTCCCTGTTTTAACCTTTCTTATATACAGTACATGTCTAATGTACTGTTTAACCTATAAATAAACACTTTAAAAACAAAAAGGACCTGAAATGTAAATGAAAATTTAACAAAAGGAAAGGAAATGTACAGTAAAAAATGAAAATGTAACAATAATTATAAGCAGCAACAAAAAATAAAAATAAAAAATAACCCATGAAAATATTCACAGCACAATATCCTGAGATTTTAACAGTGATAAACGGACTCACGTTTGTGCATTCTCTCTTTTGTCACTTGAGAGTGCGTGATTCATCACACAAGCAACAACATGAAAGGGTTTTCCGGTTGAGAAGCGAATTGTTCGAGATGGGAGACTTTCGAGAAATGAGATTCCACGCACAGTACATCCATTTTGTCTCACCAATATTTCACTTTTTATTACTCTGAAGAATTCCATTGTCTGGCCATACCACAGATTTTTATCTATTCACCCGTTGATGGACTTTTGGGTTGTTTCCAGTTCTCAGCTATTACAAATAAAGCTGCTATTAATATTCTTGTACATGTCTTTGTGTGACTAGAGGCCTTCATTTCTCTTGGGTAAATACAGTAGCTGTGTTTTTTAACTTTCACATCTGTTGTGTTTAGCACCTTATGTAGCATATAGTAGATGCTCAGCAAACATTGTCCCAAGTAGTTTGCTAGTCTGGACTCTGCCTGCATTTCTGTGGTAATTGATAGATAGCACGAAATTATTTTTAAAAATAGTTATTTAATGGACACAAAGCTCTGGGGAGGGAGGGCATGAATGGGAGGGGGTGGGCAATGGTATATGTACAAAAATTAAAAAAAATAGTTATTTAAAATACTGTTTTGTTTCAAGAGAAAGAGTGGTTCTGCTATTATCCTATTTCTCTAGTTCTGTGATATTTTATGCACTATAGTCAAGTTTAATTGTCTACTAGTTTTTGAGTTCTTGGAATATTTATTGAATTCCTCCAAGGATAAAATGAAACAAAACAAAACAAAAATACACCCCAAACCTGGTATATTAACCTAAAGAAACTGTAAAAACCACTAATATTTAAAAGATCTCTGTTAAACCCTTTTTTTCTAGATGAGTTTTATAACAAATTAGAGACTGCATGGTTGAAAAAACTAAGGATCTATTGTGGAGGAAATAGGGTTTAATATGGAAAGATTTTAGAATTCTTATATTTAAAGGCACAAACAATTAACTAAATAACTTGTTTTAGCGATTACATTGGGCCAGATATTATGCTGAGTGCTTTATGAGTGTTTTACAGTCTTCACAGCAATCTAGGGGAGAGCTTATTTTACTGTAGTGTCCCCCCATTTTACAGGCGAGGAAGTGGAGACAAAGAGGTTAATGAATTTGCATGGGGCCACAGAACTGGCATTTAAACACGGGTCTGCCTGACATTGAAGTTGTGCTCTGAACTATATGAAACATTGATGGTTATATTAAAACATCCCAACAATACTCAAAATATTGTGGCATATTCCATAAGGTCTTAAAAAGTTTATGTGGGCAAAGAGATTCTAGCAGTCTCGCCAATTGTTGCTTACATTGTTTACTTAAGTTTCCATAAAGTTAATTAACTTGACACCTTTCTTTCCTAGAACCTTCTATCTTTCTATTTAAAGTCGCTTTTTTATACTCTTGCCATCACTTGCATTGGCCAGTCTGCTTCTAATCACCTCCTATTAGGCAAGACAGAACTATCCAGTCCAGAATGGAACCAGCCTGTTTGGCATCCTGCAGCTCTGACAGATCATGACAATGCTTTGCCTGTGGTTACTCTTCTATATCTTGCCTGAAATTTAAAATAACTGTTGGCCGGGAACCCTCCAGGATTGCCAGCTATTGGGATGTCAGAGCCTCCAGAGCAAGAAGAAAAGAAATACGGGATACACGTCCTACCTGCAGACACGTTATAACCTAGGTAGCAAATAAGACACACCATTTTGATGCCCTCACGAGACCAAGGAGGGTTCTTCACGTGAAAAGAGCAATGATCTTGAATATTTCTTCTTGGGCCGCAGTTAACAATAATATATAGCACATATCAATCATCATGAAGTAATTTTCTCCTCGGAAGAATTCTGAAAAGAAGTGGAGATAAACTGTGCTGTGTGTCCTTTCTCGGAATTAACTGCTTAACCAGAGTGTGAGGGCCAGGTGTGAAGAAGCAAGGTGTTTGGGGTGTATGTGGCTTTTCTGTTAACTCGGGGTTTCCTAGGATGGGTTTCTTAAATTTTCCACCCTTTTCTTCCTCGCTCCCGCCTAACCTCTCAGCGTTAACCCCGAGGTGTGTCTGGAATCATGTACTACTAACTATACTGTAATGTCTTCTGAAAAGCAGAATCCTCTTGAACTATATAAAGACAGTGCTGAGCATGTCTGAGTTTGAGCAGCTCCCTGCAAACATATCTACCTGGTGTCCAATAGTCAGCTCCACCAGCATTCCCAGCCTTGCCTTCAAACCTGATCCTCCCTCAGGAGTCCGGTATCTGTCTGCAGCACTCAAACTCAAAATCCCCGAGGCTCCCTACCTGCTTCTCCCCTCTGAATCACCAGCTCTAACTGACCACAAAGTCATGTGGACTCTGCCTCCTAATATTCTGGCATCCCTGCTTCTCCCACCTTACTTATTGGGCTCACAACCTCACTATCCCTAACCTGAACTCTTTAAAAAAAATTTAAAAATTGATTTCAGAGAGGAAGGGAAGAGGGAGAGAGATAGAAATAATCACCAATGAGGAGGAATCATTGATCAACTGCCTCCTGCACGCCCCACACTGGGGATTGAGCCCACAGCCTGGTCATGTACCCCGACTGGGAATCGAACCGTGACCCCCTGGTTCATAGGATGGACCTCAACCACTGAGCTGGGCCAGCCGGGTCCTCACCTGGACTCCTGTAGCAGTCTCCCAGCTGGCCACCTGTCTGCACCTGCCCCTCACATGGCCATTAATCTTTTTGAAAACAAACCTCAGTTCAGCACTCCTCACTCCCCGCTTAGATCCACTAAGAATAAACCAAACTCCTTAGTCTGGCATATAAGCATTTTTCTAACTTGGTCTCAGCCTTTTTATTTTTTTTTTAAATATATATTTTATTGATTTTTTTTTACAGAGAGAAAGGGAGAGGGATAGAAAGCTAGAAACATCAATGAGAGAGAAACATGGACCAGCTGCCTCCTGCACACTCCCTACTGATGATGTGCCGGCAACCAAGGTACATGATCTTGACCGGAATCAAACCTGGGACCCTTGAGTCTGTAGGCTGCCGTCTATCCACTGAGCCAAACTGGTTAGGGTGGTCTCAGCCTTTTTTGTGTCATTTCCTGCAGTTCCCCTGCACCACTCTGAACCTCAGTCATAATGAATTTCTTTCCGTTCTCTAAATCAATGCTTCCCCCATCCCTCTCTCCTCTCGGCTTAGAACTCTTCTTCACATTCTCCACAGGAAACTGTCCTACTTATCCTTTAAAAACCAAATCCCAATATCACTTCCTCCCCGAAACGTCTTCAGCCTCTCCTGGCCCAGCCGCTGCTCCTCCCCAGCCCGCCACGTGCTCCCTGGCTTCATCATTACTCGATGCCGGATCATCCCCCCAATTTCTCCATCCACCACGCTCTTGTGAACCCCTCCAGAGGAGACCCTCATCCCTTCCAGAACTTGGAAGCCGCGGTGCTGGGTGTCTCATCAGTGCTTGCTGGTGGGATGGATAATATCAGGAAGGAGCAACCTGAATTTGAACGTTTATCCTCCAACTTCATAGCAAGGTATTTGCATCCATAAGCCCAAATACTAGCACAGCAACATAATTCTATATCACGGAACATGGACTTAGGGGGTGTAAGTAAACTCACTATAAAAGTCACCCCCTTTTCTGTATCGATGGACTGCATCTAACAGCTGCCTTTAGTCTTGGGGGCAGGCGGTGGGTGGAGGTGGGTGTCCTGGAAGCAGAGTGTACGTAGCCTGAGGCTCCAGGGCTGCGAGAGCTGGCGGGTGGTCCAGGATCCCAGAGCAAAGTCTGGAAAAGTCGGTGATGCAGCAGTGATGTCCTCCGGGGCTGGGGGTAAAGGGTCGTTTGGCCCTCTGTTGCTGTCAGTGTTTTCTGAGGCTTCTGCAGTGATGTGTGATGCGCTCACAGGAGGGTGGGGCTCTGGCACTTCCTCCTGCCCACTGACAGGTGCCGGCCCCAGGGACTGGTGTGTGTGTGTGTGTGTGTGTGTGTGTGTGTATGTGTGTCCCTGTTGGCCAGACCTCTCAGCACAGGGCTGCGGGTTCCTTATGAGCTGACCCCGATCGAGCACCTCCCCATCCTGCTGCATGCACCTGTGCATCAGCCGTCAAAGCATTTTTTTATTTTTTATTTTATTGATTTTTTACAGAGAGAAAGGGAGAGAGAGAGTTAGAAACATCGATGAGAGAGAGTCATCGATCAGCTGCCTCTTGCACACCCCCTACTGGGGATATGCCCGCAACCAAGGTACATGCCCTTGACCGGAATCGAACCTGGGACCCTTCAGTCCCCAAGCCGGCACTCTATCCATTGAGCTAAACCAGTTTCGGCTGTTGTTGTTTTTGCTACTTATTTTATGTAGCAAACACTTACAGATACCGTACTACAGGTTAGACACTCTTCTAAGCACTTCGCAAGAACTCATTTAATTCTCACAGCTCTGCAATAGTATCGATGAGGTAGATACTATTATAATTTCCATTTTACAGAAGAGGCAACTGAGGTCATTCTGAAGTATGTTTTTCTTCACGTGTGCTGTTCATCCCCCCCACCCCATCATACATCAGGATTTCTCTGCCTAAATTGTCATTTAAGCCAGAGTTCCTCTGTATTCTCTTAGCATCTTTCTAATGTACAGTACTCCCTGTATTTTACAGGCTCAGGCAAAAATAGGTTTACAGTTGTTTGTGTGGAAAATAATACAGTAATAATACAAGGGTAAACTCCGTGTTTCGCATGCTCACGACTGTAAACCTACTTTTAATAAATACTGTTTTTCTGTCTCAGAGGTAGAGATGGGACAGTTGCGGAATTTTAGCGTGTTCCCTCTGTGAAAGGTGTCTAGTGTCGCTGACCTCCCAGAGTGGCTCTGAGGAGCACACGACTCAGTAGTTGGACTCTCCGCTTAGGACGTGTGCTTCCCCGATCTGGACTTGGTGTGTCCCTGGACACAGCTGCTGACACGGGGCAGGTGTGTCCTGTGGAGACTGAGGGGAGGACGAGAAGGGAAAACAGAGGCCCCCATGGCAGGACCACTAAGGCGAAGGGTGTCAGCATGCCCCGATGTCTCAGGAAGGTGTGAGCTGATGACCACCCAGGTTGGGTTTGTTCACGGGATGTTGTTGAGAACGGCTTTAGCCGGCTGTGGTGACGGGGTGGGGGTGTGTGGGGGAGGCAGGTTGCACGTGGTGAAGGAGGAGTGGGCGGGAAGGAAATGAAAGGCTGAGGGTGCGAGCACATGTCTTTGCAGGAAGGGAAGAGAAGCATTCGGCCGTGGCGGGGCCGGAAGAAGGGCCCTCGGTGTGGCTGGGAGAGAAGGAGGCTCTGGCAGGAGAAGGCCATGGTTGGAAGAGCATGGCTGGGGAGGAGAGTGTCCCTCTCCCTCTCCTGATGACGGCTCAGTCCATGCCCAGGAGCCTTGCTGCCTCCTTGGGGACGTGTCTCCACCAATCCTGTCACCTGCTTGCAGCTGGGCATCCAGGGTCTGGGTGGCGCTGGGGTCAGCTGGGCAATGTGAGTCCATAGTCTGAGCGGCAGGTCCCTCATCTGTGAGAGGAGGGGGATTTGTGAGCACTAAAGTGAAACGTCTTCTGCGAAGTACCACCTACAACATCTTAACTGTTGTATCCTATTAGTCTTCTCTTAGACACAGGATGAAAGAGGAAAGGGGAGACCTTAAAATGCGGCTGACCTGCAGGAGAGGGGGTTGGGGGTGTGCCTGTGGGATGGAGGCTCTCTTCTCCATAAAGTCCTGGGCGGTTGTCCCCTGCGAGCAGGGGAATGGGAAGGGTTTGTGTTCCGATGAGACCCGTGGTTCCATAAAGAACCAGGTCTCTCTGCTGGAGATGCACAGAAGAACCGAGAGGTAGCCGAGAAGGTCTGGCCAAGCGTCAAGGAGACAGTGTTGTCTTTGGACCTTCTGCAGCCCGGCATGCGGGAACAGGGAGAGGCATGAATAGGGGCTGCAGAAATGTCAAGGGATGTGTGTGGGGTTAGTGAGGCGGGGGTGGGGGGGGGGAGTAGGGGGGAGGAGGTCAGAGGAGGGGAGGAGGGGAGGGAGCCAGAAGAAGAAGCGGGAGGGAGGGCAAGGCAGGGGGAAGTACTGGTGAAATGACTCCAGAGCAGTCTAGTCCGATGGGAGCTGGTGGCTGGGACAGTGGGCAGGTCTGAAAGTCCTTTGGTGACAGTGAGGGTGCTGAGCAGGTTCCTGGGAGCGGGCAGGGGGCCCACAGATTGGGGCCAGAGGGGCATTTCCAAGTATTATTAGATGAAGCAATTTTGAATGACTGGGGCCAGGGAATGGCTGAGATCCCCCCCCCCCCCCCACTACACTTCTTCATTTGTCTATTTCTTCTTCTATTCTGTATATCTATCCCCCCATCCCGTCCCCTAAGTAGCCTTAGTCTTTATACAGCTTTATCTGTGGCATGTATCAGTTAATATTATTCAGCGAACATTCTTTATTTCTACGTTGTATTTGCAATATTTTTAATGTACAATATGTCAAGTTATCTTCGCACGTACTATGTACTCCTTTGGGTTTTTTCCTGGAATGAATTGTCAAATCTGAGCTTACTCATGTGAGAAATCTCTATTGGTATGAGTGATTTTTTGGGGGGAGGGGTGTCTCACTATGCCATCAGGTGTTTGCTGCAGGGAGATTTGCAGTGAGGGGTACAGGGGGAAGGGGAGGGGAGGGGGCCATAGGGGAGAAAGTGGAGCCTTCAGTCTGAGTCTGAGCGGAGGCTTCACATGGACGGGCCGAGGCCACCCTGTGCCCTCCTGGCTCCGTGTGCTGGAGGGGAGCGGTACCTGGCTAGCGTTTGGTTCTGTCATTGATGCTGTCTTTTGGGGGCTCTGATCAGGAAGTTGAAGAAGGAGTGCGGGGGTGGGCGGGGAGAGGTCGATGGGAGAAAAAGGAGACATATATAAAACTTTCAACGATGAAGAATAATTAAAAAAAGAAGTTGAAGAAGTTAAGATGCGTGTCTGAGACGGGAAGGCAACCATGAGAGGGAGTCCGTTGTTCTGTTCCAGAGGTTTTGGGGGGGCAAGGACAGAACCATTTCATCTTTAGGAATTAAAGGATTTAATTAGTTTGATGATAGTCCTCACAGTGTTAGTGTTTTTGAATACTTTTTAAAAATTATAATATATTGAGTCAGTGATTTCATTAGCAAATGCTACCATGAATCACGTTTTCTTGTATCTGACGATTGTAATAGTTCTTTATTTTTTCTTTCTTTCCACAGAAAAAATACAGAAAGGGATTTATTGATGTTTCAAAAATAAAGTGTGTGGAAGTAGTGAAGAACGATGACGGCGTCATTCCCTGTCAGAATAAATATCCATTTCAGGTGAGCTGGCATGTTCTGTGGCATTTTAGTCATTTTAGTGTAATTCTGGGCTTTTAGTCGTACTGTTTGACATTACTGTTTCCTGTCATTGCTTTAGTGGCTGATTTTTTTTTTTAAAAAAGTTCAGCTTTATTGAGGTGTAACTGACACATCAGAATGGTATATATTTAAGGTGTAAAATCCTGATGTTTTGATATATGTCTATACCCTGTGAAATGATCACCACAGCCAAGTAATTGACACATCCATCACTTCACGTACCATTTTCATTCTTTTCTGTGTGGTGAGAACACGTGAGAGCTCCCTTCTTAGCAGAGTTCAAGTATCCAGTACGGTATGGAGAGCTGTGGCCACCAGGCTGTGCATTATGTAGATCTCCAGGACTCTTTGTCTTGCGTAACCGAGACACTCGGTACTGTTGGCGGCGATAACGGCACCAGGGGTGAGACCCGTAGAGTCAGACCAGACCTGGCTTCAGCAACCTCTGCACTTGAGTTCTGGCTAAGAAAGAATTCAGAGCCAAGACTCAGCCTATTAAAGCAAAGTTTATTTAGAAAGTCACAGGAGTAGAAGTGAGTCATAGAAGAAATGGGCTCAGGAAACAAGGTATAGAGGCAAAAGAAGGGGCGGGGCCCTTAGAGCTTATGGAAGAAAGAAGAGGGTGGGGGAGGAGAGAGAGAAGAGAGAGAGAGAGAGAGAGAGAGAGAGAGAGAGAGAGAGAGAGAAGGGAAACTCAAAATAGGGATGTGGGTATGCTACCTAGTGGGAGCCATACTGGGTCCTCTGTCTTTTTTTAAAATATATTTTATTGAGTTTTTACAGAGAGGAAGGGAGAGGGATAGAGAGCTAGAAACATCAATGAGAGAGAAACATCGACCAGTTGCTTCCTGCACACCCCCCCACTAAGGATGTGCCCGCAACCAATGTATATGCCCTTGACCAGAATCGAACCTGGGACTCTTGAGTCCACCGGCTGACGCTCTATCCACTGAGCCAAACCGGTTTCGGCTGGGTCCTCCATCTTAAGGATAAAATTCTGTGAGGCCAGGGGAGGATTCCATAGCACAGTGGTCGCCAACCGCCGGTCTGAAAGGTGGGTGACCGCTGCCGTAGAATAGTCAGGTGAGTCCTTTCAGGGTCATGGTCTCCACTGATTGGTTGGCACCAGGGATTGGTCATTGCACCCGGATCTGATGTCATCCGTGGCATCCCTCGTCCGGATTTGCTGCTTTTCTGGGCCTGGAGCTGAAACACCACCGAGGCCTAGATGTATCTGACGTGGGTCAGAACCTCCTGTCTTGGGGCCTGAGTGCTGAAGGGCTGTTCTCTGGCCCCTTGATCCATTTCCCCCAGGGCATCTACCACATGGACTAGCAACAGGCCAAGGGAGGAGAGGTCAGGGGACGATCCCGAACTGCCTGGCCGGCACTATGGGAGGTCAGGGGTTAAACTGCATGACCAGGGGTCTGCTAGGGGAGGAATGCTTACCCTTGGGGCAGGCACTTGTTTTTGCAGTTTTGTCTGTTGCTAGGCACCCGGAGCTTTCCGCCTGGGGACCTTCTATGTACCTGGCCCATTATCTTTCATGTCTTTCATTATCTGCTCATGTCTGTCTAACTGCCTACCCCAGGACCCTTTGACCTACATTTCCCCATTTTCCCATCTCCCAGCCCCCGACTTCCACTGTTCTATTCTCTGCTTCTGTGATTGTGACTCGAATTCCACATAAATGGGGTCATTCAGTGTTTATCTTTCTGTGTCTGGCTTACCTGAGTTAGTATAATGTCCTCCAGGTTTATCCACTTAGTTAAGAATGATGGGAGTTCCTTCTTTTATTAAAGCTGAACAATATGCCATGGTATATAGACACAACACCTTTTCTTTCTCCATTCATCTGTCTGGATATCTAGGTGGTTTGCATATGTCAGGTATTGTCAACGATGCTACAGTGACCACGACAGTGCAGAGATAGCGTCAAGATCCAGATTTTATTTCCTTCAGATAAATACCCAGAAGTAGGCTTGCTGAGTCATATGGTAGTTGATTTTTAGTTTAGTTTGTACTTGGATAGTAATTGTTTGGTTTTTTTTTTCATAAACATTTTAAGTCTTGGTTGAAAAGGAATATTTTATTGATTTCAGAGAGGAAGGGAGAGGGAGCGAGAAATAAAAACATCAATGATGGGAGGAATCATTGATTGGCTGTCTCCTGCACACCCCGCCCTGGGGATCGAGCCCCAAACCCAGGCATGTGTCCTGACTGGAATCGAACCGTGACCCCTTGGTTCATAGGTCAATGCTCAACCACTGAGCCATACCTGCCAGGCTGGAACATTTTCTTATTCTTGTTTTCGGTCTGTTAGATTCTACCAATGCCCCGAGTTTCTAAGCCCCAGACCTAACATGCTGCTTATTATCCAGATTGGTCATAGAGTAGTTAGGAAAGGGAGTGGAGACTGAGACGGAAAAAGGTGGGGTGAGGTGTTTTCTGTGAATTATAAGAAGCGGAGGAGGGGCAGGTGCGAGCCCCGGGAACAAAAATGAGATTCAAAGGCTGCCTGTGATGCAAAGTGTATTAGCATTGCCTGTCCCTCAAAGCGTGCCTTCTAAAAAGGTGGTGTTTTTTCACGTTTTCCTTCGTAATGATTCTTCTACTCATATAAAAGGGAGGTAAATACATTATTCTCACTTATGACAGGAAACTGAGGTTCACAGATGTTCAATGACTCTTGTCCACGTTCCTTTTGTGAATGAAAACACTTCCCTACAAAGCACATGTGTTGTCACGCCCAGGAGGATCCGTGGGGCATCCCGAGCGTCCTGGTCACCCCTTGCCCCTCACGGTGCCCTCATGCCCTGGGAATCGGGGTGCAGAGGTGGGCCCTGGCCTTCAGACCTGGAAGCAGACAGGCAGGACCTCTCTCCAGCTCCCACCCACCCCTCCCCTGGCCGAGGACATTGCTATGCTTTCGGGCAATGAGCATCTCCAGTGCAAGTCGCCTGTGCCCAGGGCTCTGGTCTCACTGCGTGCTGAGGGGAAAAGTTGCAAAAGTGTTTTCAACATAGTAGCACAGTGGAGAGCGTGGGTGTTTTTCATGGCTACTGTGAAGTTACCAGTTTACATTTGAAATGAACGTTTACCTGTTGGGGAGATGAAGATACTCAAGCTTTAAAGCGGCATCTGGCTTATTTTCACTCAGGTGAGAATAACACACGAGGAGGAGGGACTACAATTAATTTCCCTTTTCCCAGTCACTCACTTTAGGTCTGTCATTCCTTTGCTTGAAGAGGAGGGACAGTGTGGTGCTTAGAGAGGCAAATCAGAGGCCACACCACCCGATTCGCCACTGATGAGCTCTGTGACCTTGTGCGAGTTTAACTGCTTTTGTGTCTCTTTCCCCTTCTGGAAAATGAGAATAATAACAATACTAGCATTCACTTCCTAGTTGGTATGAGGATTAACTAAGGTGATATACACTGCATTCAGAGATCATAATAATCTGGCCACTCGGTGTATAATAGTTTAGATACACAGTGAAAGCAAGTTAAGTGTTTGTTGTTTTGCTAGAGAAAACGGGTCCTTGCAGTGTTGTGAGGGCACACGTGTAGAAGAAGTGTAGTGGCAAGTTTTATCGGGGTGAAAAGAAATAATATTCCCTCGGGGATGTGGAGGTGGGCAGCAACTGCCCCGGGACCCTTACTCATCCTCCATACATTGTCTTGGTTTGGGTAACAAGCAGGCTTTCTTTCAAACTGTCCAGTCTTCTCCCTAATTCTTCTCCGGCTTGTGCTGGCCCTCCCTCACCCAATCCCTCTCCTGGATTTTCTTGCGTTCTTTGCCTTTATCCTATCCTTTCCCCATCTCCCCAGGCTGGACTCCTTCCCCTGTGTTGCCATTGGGCTCCCACTGCATATACTCCTGCTTGTCATCTCATCTAGCTTCTGTTGCAGGCCTCAGAGAGGCATTTCCCTCTGTGTCAGCCTGCCCCCATCCCACCCCGGCGCACTGGCAGGCTGTCCCGGGGAGTGTGGAAAGCAGTTCTTCCTGTCTGCCTGGGGATTAAGTCCCTTTTGTGGAGGAAGCGGCTGTCCCTTGGGGAGTCGGTGAAACTGCCCTTCCTAGCTAATCAGGCTTAATGTCTGATTTCATTTGCTCCCTTTCTTTGTTACTAACTAACTAACTAACTAACTACTGTAATAGTTATTATTGTTGTTGTTATTATTATTTCTCTTACTGCTACTGTTAACACTACACCTACCTCAGATCTAGAAGCCCAGTTGAAATCTTGTTCTTGATTAAGTAAGTTAAGCAAATGTATAATTGTGTGTGTGTGTATGTGTGTGTGTGTGTGTGTGTGTGTGTGTGTGTGTGTGTGATTGGAAGGTTAGCAGAGAACCACTCCTATCACACTCCCAATGGCTGCTAGTCATTTGCGGGGTGGCAGGTGGGTGTGGGGAGCTGCGGTTCTCATGTTCTCGGCTCAGGATTAGGAATTTTGCTTTCCAAGAGAAAGATCTGCTCTGCACCCTTTGGATCGGTTTAGGATGATGAGGAAAACATGAGAACAGGAAGCATTCCACCTAGAACCATTTTTTAGTTGTTGAAATGAATACATACAAGAAAAATTTAAAAACCATCTTAAAAAAGAAGAAGAGGTAAACTTGAGCTTTAACTATGTGATTTAAACCAGCAAGATTTAAAAGGTAGAAAATATTCTCTTATTAAGTATAGCTTAAAGTTTGGGTTCTAGTTTCACATCTTCACAGTGGAAGTTTGTATCACATGCAGATGCAATGCCAGATAAAAAGAAAAGTAGAAGTAGACATTTTCAAAAGACACTAAGAAAGAAAAAGAGGTTGCTTCCCACCTCAGCATATTCTCGCCCGGGGAGGAACAGAGGACATAGGAGAAGGAGCCAGCTGCTTCCTTAGCTGAGTCTGCTGATGGCAAGGGGGTTCCCTAGGAGGCGGCATTTTTTTCCTGAGTTTGGAACCCAGATCTGTCTGTCTAACAGCTCTTAGATGCATTGCCCGCGAAGGTCTCTTGAATAAGGAATGAGCGAGTGAAGAAGCAAATAGGAGGGAGGGTAACTACTGAGCATTGTTGCTAAGGGGGTGGTGGTGGTGCTGTGGTGATTTCTTCCTCATTGAACTGGCTTCTGTGCCTCGAGGTCTGCAAAGCTCTTCCCTCCCTGACACTGTCAGCTGTGGCAGGATGACTCACCGGAAGATGAGGCACATACTGAGCGGCCTGTGGCTCCCTGCTTCCCTCTGCCCCAGTCAGCTGTCCCTGGGGGTGACACAGAGGTGGCTTCCAGGTGTGCTCCGGGTTTGCTGAGAGAAGGATACTGGACCCGGATAGCTCACCCACCGGCTTGTCTGAGATGCCACATCCATGGCTATCATTTGGGTTGAGGGTGCTGTCTATAGATATTTCTCTATAGGAATACAAATGTCCCGAGTTAGCTAGGTAATGCATTAGTCTTAGTTATCTGAACTCTGTGTTTGGATTGGTTTTCCTCTGATTGGCTAGCCTCGAACAACCCTGAACAAAGTTACAGGCTCACCATACTGTCAAGAGGTGAGTTTTGAGGAGAAGTTAGACTGGACCCTGAAAAGACAGATTCTAGTCAGGGAGCCCCGTGAAGGTGTTTGGGGCAAACAAGAACAAGAAGAGCCTTTGGAGGTCAAACAGATCCTACTCAGATGACGTAAGCTCACCTACCTTGGTTTTCTCATCTGGAAAAATGAGGGTCCTATTGCTAATAGAGACATGGGCTGCCACATGGATTACATGGGCCAGTGTATGTGGCCTGATGTAAAGACTCAGTAAAGTGGATTATTGTAATGAATTATCACCACACACCCAGGTTTCTGGAAGGTTCAAAGCCCTAGCAGTTCTTTCCAGATATCCCTGTTCAATTCAGAAAGATTGTTACATGGTACATTTTTACCTAATTCTTAGATACAGAGTTGGTTGCATTGATGAACCTGGGTACCAATTCCAATGTATGTATGTGTGTTTTCTATATATGTGTATATATATGTATCTATTTTTAATTTGTAAAATCTTTATTATTGAGAGTATTACAGCTGTTCCCCCCGCCCCCCTTTTTCCTCCTTGACCCACACCAGCCAGTTCCCACCCCACCCCAGGCCTTCACCACCCTATTGTGTGTTTTCTAACACACCACCAAGTAATTCCCTGACACCTGCTAGGTGTCCTACAATTCGTTTCAGTTCTAACACTATCTGACCAAAGATAGCATCGATTCCATAGGTTAAGGGCTCAGTCCCACTTTAGATGCCAGTGGCAACCCCAAGGTATCGCCTGTGCTGCTGATCTACTGGCTATATAGATTGGAGGTTTCCTCAGGCTCCTCCTTGGGTGTGAGTAATTTGCTATAGAGTAGCTCAGAGAACTCAGAGAAATATTCTACTTACTAGATCACAAGTTTATTATGAAAGATTGTAACTCAGGAGCATCCAGATGGAAGAGATGCATAGGACAGGGCCTGGGGAAAGGGCATGGAGGGGTCATGCCCTCCACTCTCCCCAAATCTCCATGTATTCACGAACCCAGAAATTCCCTGAACCTGCTCCTTTTAGGGTTTTTATGGAGGCTTTCTTGTGTAAGCGTGATTGATGACATCATTGGCCATTGCTGATGTCTCTCTCCCCTCCCTGGAGTTGGAGTGGGGTGGGGTAGGGGAACTGGAAGTGCCAACCCTTTAATCACAAGGTTGCCTCTATTGACAACCAGCCCTCATGCTTAGGTACTTTCCGGAAGTTACCTCATTAGCACAACAAAAGACATCTTTGTCACAGTAGGCACTGGATAGTCCAAGGGTTTTAGGATTTCTGTGCCAGGAACCATGATGAATTTCAAATAGATATTTATTTACTTATTATAAATCACAATATCACAGGTGTGACAATCATGGACCAAACGAGGCAACACAGATCCCCACATCTCTCTTAGTGCTTTATCTTTACCTCTCTATCATGTCTCATTTTCTGTCTTGTTGTAAAGTATTTCTATCCGTGTCTTGAAAATAAGGTTCTTGTTGGATACGCTTTTGTATCTATGTAGCCCCATCAAAATGCTAGATGGATGAATTCATCACTGAATGAAATATACCACTGTTGTTCTATGGTGCTCACATTGCTCTTTGACTAAGTTTATTTGATAGAAACGAATGGGAATTACCTATTGAAGATGTCCAGGAACAGCCATTTACCAATGAAAGGGCTATTTGTGTTCAATCCAGTGGCTGTGGATGTGGTGAAGAGAAGTTGCTAGCCATATATATATTTATTAGAGGCCCGATGCATGAAATTTGTGCAAGGGACTCGGGCCTTGCAGCTATGGCCTGAGCATCCATGGCAGCTGCCTTGGCCCTCGCAGTCCTGGCTTCATCTGGAAGGACATCCAGTCTAATTAGCATATTATGCTTTTATTATTATAGATACTAGAGGCCCAGTGCACGAAATTTGTGCACAAGTAGGGTCCCTAGTGGCTGCCTGCTGCTGGCCAGGGCCACCTTTCCCATGGTTAGCTGGCCGGTCCCACTCCCTGGTCAAACTCCCCATTGAGGGGGGACAGTTTGCATATTAGGTTTTTATTATATAGGTTTTTAAATCTTTATGTTAAAAATATTACATATGTCTCCTCCTTTTTCCATTGTCCATATATGTTTTTTACACAATCAAGGTGTTTCTGCCTTGTGACAGACATTAAGACCAAAGATAAAATTCTTGGGTTACTTTCCCAGGTTTAATGTTATTACTCACTAGAAGACCAATGCACAAAATTCGTGCAAGGGGCTCAGCCCTCGCAGCCCTGGCTTTTTCCAGAAGGTTGTCCGGACAGTTGCTCTGCTGTTTGATCTAGTTATCATATTAGCTCTTTAGTATATAGGATTCTAAAAGCATGAGTAATAAAGACTATTTAGTTGTTCGACAGAAGTTACCTCTCACGGAGACACTGGTAGGAAGTTTGGGCTTTGGAATCAGGATTGTGGCTTTCTGGAATACCTGCCAAATAATGACAAGTAAGTTAAGGAGCACAGCATTCTGGGTACCGCTCGCAGTGCATTCTATGTGAAGGGTGCCTCCTGGTGTTACACAGGCATGAAGAGTCCATGGGTAGGCCTTAGTCTCTTCATCTATAAAATACTGATGGCTTGATGGTAGGAATCCTTGAGTGAAGGTGTGTAAAGCACTTAGCAAAGAGTTAGAATAGTCAGTGCTTAATCGTTAGTTACTGCAGTTACAAGTACAGGAGTGATGCCTCAGGAGTGGTCCATTTACCTAAATAGTATTCAGAAAAACACTGGATGAGAATCATCCCTGTTACACCAGGTTTACCTAAGGAGCTTTAGTGAATTAGGTCACGGGAAGTAACCGGATTACGGAAGCATCCTGGCCTCTGTAACCTTTTCTTCTATAAAGCCCATCCTTTTGCAAAACTTGTATCCCATTCGATGTAGACATGAAGAAACAGATGCGTTTTCTGAGGCAGGAATCTAGGTTCTTTGGGTCCCAAGTAACTGACTTTTATTCACTTATTTCAGAATCATTTATCAGTGTCTATGGTACCAAGGGCTCTGTGCTAGACAAAGTGCTGTGTCTGAGTATTTCTCACCAACTCCGTCTTATCTTTTATTTTAGGTTGTTCATGATGCTAACACACTTTACATTTTTGCACCTAGTGCACAAAGCAGGGACCAGTGGGTGAAGAAGTTGAAAGAAGGTAAAACTCCTATAATGAATATAATATGTATATAATTGTAGCACAGGCCATTATTATCACTAACACAGAAACACAGCTAGTGTACCTTGCATTTATAATCTTTTACTATACAATAAGTATTTCTCCAAGGACATTCTGTTACCTAAGTGATACATCTGTTTATTGAAGATAACTTTTTTTTTTTTTTTTATAATCTGATTCCTTCTAGTGGCATATACATAGTTTCTAAGAAAAGTATGCTTTTATTTAGTGCCTGATATATTTAAAGTGATAAAACACTTGGTTTCTATGATAATGGGATCTAATATTTTTTAAGACATTCACAAGGTAGTCAACATTCGGTGTGGGTGAATTGACTTTGCTTAAAAGTATTTAAATGAGGGATTTGTCCCATACAACCCTCCTTGCTTCTTCTGTAAAACAGAATGGTGGTGGGTTGACTTCTTTGCTTATCCATTACGGTGTAGCCCAGATTGCTTCTGCTCACAAGGAGACTTCACCAAAAAAGGAGGCAAAAGAGAGCCACATGGATTTTTCTGAATGCTGGGCTGGATGATGTTAGAGGGAGTTCTCATAATAGATATGGAAACTGAGAAATTAAGAAGGATTGACTGTTACTAAGGAGACGTTATCATCTCTGCCTTATTTCACTAATCATTTAATGTGTTTATGAATTGCAGAAATAAAGAACAACAATAATATTATGATTAAGTATCATCCTAAATTTTGGGCAGATGGGAGTTATCAGTGTTGCAGACAAACTGAAAAGCTAGCACCTGGATGTGAAAAATACAATCTCTTTGAAAGTAGTAAGTATTCGTTTTGTTCTATGATTATATTGTGCTCAGGGTGTACATAATATTGGAGTAGTGAGAAAGTGACATATTTTGATTTTGAGGTTGGTGAAGTATGGCCTTCGCACTTTCAAGCACAGCGAAAACATTGGGCAGGTGTACTTGTAAGAATAATTACATTTAGTTAGCAGTGGGGCCATTTCATGGAATCCAAACATCTAATCAGCTGTGGGGCCTTTTATCACAATGCAGAAGCCTGCTAAAAGTGACTATTAAAAATGTGAGCCTAGTATGGCACCGCCATCACCTTTTTATCAACTTTATTGAAGTATAATTGACATATAAAATTGTAATGTATTTAAAGAATAAGACATGATGATTTGATAAACTTAAGAGTTGTGAAAGGATTCCTCCCATTAACACATCCATCACCTCACGTGTTTACCCTTTTCTATGTATGAGTGAGAATGTTTAAGTTGTACTCGCTTCGTAAACTTCATTTAAAACACTACAGAGATCAATTATAGTCACCATGGTATACACTAGACCCTCAGACCTTGTTCATCTTACAATTGAAAGGTTGTTCCCTTTTACTAACATTCCTGTTTTCCTATTTCCAGCTCAGTTTTCTATGATGTTTGACTTTTTTATTAAGATTCCACATATAACTGATACCATATGGGTGACACCTATAGAGTATCCCCCAAAAATGTATACACACTTTGAATGATTATAAAGTCAGTGTTTATTAACCTACAGTTCATTTTCAAAATTTGAAAGAATCTACAGGAATAAATACTTTTTTTTGGTCAATGCCTGTTCTCAAACCAATGACTGTTCTGGTCCAGGCTCTGCCGGTAATGCGAAGCAGTGGAATCGCAAATTCAGGAATCATTTTGTTTGGCATCTGTGTGCCCTCAGTTCGTCAACTATTGCCAGTTTTGCACTGTAAACTTTATCTTGTATGTGTCCCCATAAAAAAGTCCAGTGGATAAATTTTTTTTGTCAAAGCTTAGTCTGGTTCACTCATTATTTCAAATCAGCTATACTTAAAAAAGTGAAAATTAAGTGAGTTACTAGGTGTTCAACTGCATATACATATTTGGGACACTTTGCATCATTATAAAGTCAGTGTTTGTACTTCCACTGCATTTTCAAACTTCCAGTAGCGTTTTTGGGCGAAATTCCTTTGTTCAAAGCTTAGTCTGGCTGAAAAGAATGAAACATCAGTTGAGCTACCAGGTGTTAAAGTGTATATTTGTGTTTTTGGGACACCTTGTATGTCACATTTTCAACACTCTTATGTTGTTTCTCTACCTGGGATAGTGTGAGTCATGCTGCAGTGAGCATGGGAGGGCAATATCTTTTTGAGATATTGATTTTACTTCCTTTGTGTATATACCCAGAGTGGTATTGCTGGGTCCTATGGTAGAACTATTTTTATTTTCCTGAGGAACCTCCATACTGACTGTACCAGTTGACATTCCCAACAACAGGGCTCCCTTTTCTCCATGTCCTCACCAGCATTTATCCCTGGTGTTTTTTATAACAGCCTTTATAATAGATGTGAGGTGATACATCGTTGTAGTTTTGATTTGCATTTCCCTAAAGATGAGTGATGTTGAGCATTTTTTTATAAACCTGTTGGCCATTTGTATGTTTTCTTTGGAAAAAATGTCTTCAGCTCCTTAGCCCATTTTTGATGGTTGTTACTATTGCCATTGAGTTGTATGAGTTCGATATATATATATATATATATATTTTTTTAATATATTTTATTGATTTTTTACAGAAAGAAAGGGAGAGGGATAGAGAGTTAGAAACATCGATGAGAGAGAGACATCGATCAGCTGCCTCCTGCACACCCCTTACTGGGGATGTGCCCGCAACCAAGGTACATGCCCTTGACCGGAATCGAACCCAGGACCTTTCAGTGCGCAGGCCGACACTCTATCCACTGAGCCAAATTGGTTTCGGCTCCTTGTATATTTTATATGTTTATCCCTTTTCAGATATATGATTTGCAAATATTTTCTCCTCTTCCTTAGGCTGCCTTTTCATTTTGTTGACGATTTCCTTTGCTTAATAGAAGATTTTTAGTTTGATATAATCCTACTTGTTTACAAAGACTAAACAAGGCCCCATTCCCTGTAGCCTTTACAACCTGCTCAGAAAGACAGAAACACAAACCAACTTGAACAGCATTTTAAAATCTTTAAAATCCTGTTACAAATATTAATACGAGCAACCACTACAGTGAGACAGTCAGAGTGGACTTCTTGCCAATGTGTTCATTTTCATTTTTCCTTAAAATGATCCATCATTGGCCGAAACCAGTTTGGCTCAGTGGTAGAGCATCGGTCTGTGGACTAAAGGGACCCAGGTTCGATTCCGCTCAGGGGCATGTACCTTGGTTGCGGCAGCTGGTCACTGTTTCTCTCTCATCGACATTTCTAGCTCTCTATCTCTCTCCCTTCCTCCTCTCTGTAAAATATCAATAAAATATATATATTTTAAAAATGTCCCATCATTGGAGATGGCATTTTGACTTACTCTTGTTGCTGTCATTTCCAGGTATAAGAAAAGCACTACCTCCAGCACCGGAAACAAAGAAGGTAGGTGGCCTTTAACTTTCGGAAGCACTTGCAGTTTATTGAGAAAGTTTATATTCCTTCAGGTGATGCTGTTTGCCCCACCCTCACCCCCATTGTATCAGAAACAGATATGCTATAGCTTATTTGATTTTGGGGGTATCAAATAGTATTATGTGTGTCAGATATTATCATCGGGGCCCCTACTATCATCTGGCATTTTGCCTGTATTTTGGCTTCAAGAATTGTACAAGAGGCCCAGCCGGTGTGGCTCAGGGGTTGAGCGTCAACCTATGAACCAGGTCAGTGTTTGATTCCCACCCAGTCAGGGGGTGTGCAGAAGGAAGCCAATCAATGATTCTCTCACATCATTGATGTTTCTCTCCCTCTCTCCCTCTTCCTCTTTGAAATTATATATAATTAAAAAGAGAATTGTGTAAGAGGTATGGGACTTCACAGAAATATTTTAGTCTTAGAACCGCAGTCTTATGGCACAGATTTAGTGACACACCTTTGGAGAGTGGGATATGGTGGGAAGCACAGGTACGTTGGACCCAGACAGGGCCCGATCCAACGTGACTCTGGTGGGAGTGACCTGGAGTGGGTTACTTAAACCCTTGTTTCCTCAGTTGTAAATGGGGAATTATGTACTAAGTGTGTGTCTTGCACACAGGAAGACAAATGTAAATTCCTTTGGGTGGGAGGAGACCAGATAAAAATCTCCACTCCATGCTGTGTTTCCCCATTGCAGGCATGGTGCGGTGGGTCTCACTTTTCTGGTTTCTACTCACATATCACCCTTCCTTCTTCCTGGAACGCTGCCCCTGCCCCTGAGCAGAAGCCTTTTGAAGTTTCAAGATAGTTTTTGCGCCTGCCCTATATTCTGAAACCCATGAGAGGTCCAGTAGCATCAGACTTATGGGAGGGTTCACCAGATGATCTGAGGCAGACTCGAGGGTCTGCTCTGTTCTGTGGTGATGTGTGGATCACTCAGTGTTACTGCTCACAGAGGGAAGACTAAACTTCAAACGTTCTCTCCTTTTCTTAGCGAAGGCCTCCTCCACCAATCCCACCCGAAGAAGAAGAAAATAGCGAAGAAATAGTGGTAGCTATGTATGATTTCCAAGCGACAGAAGCACATGACCTCAGGTTAGAGAGAGGCCAGGAGTATATCATATTAGAGAAGAATGATGTCCATTGGTGGAGAGCAAGAGATAAATATGGGTAAGTACGACACACGGTGGGTGGTGGGGGTTAAGTGCCGAGGAGAAGAGGGTAACGTGTAACTCCCATGGAAGGAGACTGGTTCTGCTGGCTGGCCATAAGTGAAACTAAACATTATTACTTTGCAGTAGCACAATGGATTCTTATCAATTCTGCAATAAATATGAATGGATCAACCACTTCTTTCCAGAAATTAGAATGCATTAAACTGGTCTCTTTCTCATCCATGATAGGTTTAATTGGATTATTTTGATCTTGGAAAAAAACCTGCATTTTTATGTTTTTACACCCTGAGGTGTGTGTGTGTGTGTGTGTGTGTGTGTGAGAGAGAGAGAGAGAGAGAGAGAGAGAGAGAGAGAGAGAGAGAGAGAGAGAGAATCTACATGTGTGTAACTGTATGTATAAAATACTTGCCCAGCCAGGCATGTGCTAGCTCCTCTTAGCAAGAAATGATACCTGGAGACAATAGTTGGGGTGCTGGGATTCTGTTACTGGATTGTCATTGCTCTTAGGTCTTTCTCAATGTAATAGGACTACACATACATACTCGGTGTGAATGTATTATGAGTTCTTAATAATAGTTCAAATTCAGAGTGAAGATTGCAAGGTTTTCACTCAATTTTTAAATTTTACACATGTATCTCTTCCTTCTTATGTGGAGAATCTTAGCTTCTACCAAGATTCCACCTATTATGAATTCTTCTTTAACTATAATGTGTATAAGAGTCATATGGGGCCGAGACCGGTTTGGCTCAATGGATAGAGCGTCGGCTTGGGGACTGAAGGGACCCAGGTTCGATTCCGGTCAAGGGCATGTGCCTTGGTTGCGGGCATATCCCCAGTAGGGGGTGTGCAAGAGGCAGCTGATCGATGTTTCTCTCTCATCGATGTTTCTAGCTCTCTATCTCTCTTCCTTTCTCTCTGTTCAAAATCAATAAAATATATTAAAAAAAAAAAAAAAAGAAGAGTCATATGGGGTAAAAATCAAAGATTTCTTGGCCTCATATAGACCTTCTCAATTCAGATTTCTTGGGGTATGACACAAGAATTTGCCTTAACAAGCACTCCAGATAATATTGATGTGAAAGGTCAAGGACTACCTCCTATGAAATAATGTTCTATATGGAGATATCGGAGTGGTGGGTATTTTTATCCAACACTTCAACTTTTCTGAAGTAATGGTTTCTTTAAAACATCCCAAGGGGTTTTGAATTCAAGGCTAGCATCATGGAATATTAGGAAGGGCCCTGAACCTAGTCACTAGTTTAGAGATGAGATCAATTGCTGGCCGTGTTGCTGGCTTTGTGTAGGTATCTTTATATGTAAAAATAACTGAGATAATCCTCTTCCTGGTTTGGGACCTTGAGAAAGTCCCTTAATCTTTCTAAGCCTTGGTTTCCCCACCAGAAAGTAGGTACAAAATGCCTGCCTATTTCAGACTTATTGTGAGTATCAAATGAGGAAGTACTTTGTAAAGCATCAAATGCTTTCGCTATATTGACTTACCAAAGGTCAGCTGGTCTTTCTTATAAGCTTTAGGCAATATTATACTTTCATTATTTTAAGAAGGCAATAATCTTTCTTTTAATAACCTCTTAGTAAGATAATATCAGTTTACCTAAAGTATTATTCTTCTTTCTAGGAGTGAAGGATATATCCCAAGCAATTATGTAACAGGAAAGAAATCAAACAACTTAGATCAATATGAGTAAGTAAATGTTTATTTTGTGAATGTGGAGAACCAGAAAATGTTTTCATTTTCTAATTATGTGAGGAATCTTGGAGGTTAATGGATATCTTTCATTGTCTTTAGAAGGTGGTACTAACATAGGCTTCACTTACTTGTCTAGGTTGTAAAAGATGCTGAGAGAATTAGTTTCTATAATACACTTTACCTGAAGGTACTGTGTATAAATGGTTTTATACAAGCAATACAATTAAATTTATTTTAAACAAATTACACGTTAACTGACTTTGAAATGCACGTCATTGTTCATGCATTCAAAAAATCAGAATATAGTTTCTCAGAGTGGCCTTTAAAAAACATGTTTGATTATTTTTTTCTAAGTATAATAATATATGATTATTGTTTTAAAATTGTTTGAAAAATATTAAAAAATTAGAAAAACTACTCATAAATAACAGAATTGATCTGTCAACATTAGCATATTTTGCTTCAATCTTTTAAAAAAATAGAATCATGCTGTAAATAACTTTTTTAGATTGTGTTTATTCCACTTAATAGAACATTATGAATCTATTTCCTCATGCCATTAATAACTCTTCAGAAACACTTTTATAACTGCATTATATTTCTTTGTAATAAATTCATCAAATATTTGCTGAAACCTTAGCATGTATCAGGTACTGTGTTAGGCCTTGGGGGGTATAGCCAGACATGTGGCATATGGATATGCAGTAATTTACATAATCATTTTCTTATTTGTGTGGCATTATGTTTGTGTAGGCATCTTTATATGTAAAAATAACTGAGATAACCCTTTTCCTGCTTACTGTCTTAAGCCAGATCTCTAAAAATCAATGTACTGGGCTAACGGCTAGTTATGAATGGGTTAAGACCCATAGTGAATGCAGTCAGATTACTTTACAAAGAAAGCAATGGGCATACTATTCATATGCCACTGGCCGTGCATGGCCAGGTGTTAATGAGAGGCTTATATATAACAAACTCTCTTTTGTGGTTATACTAAGGAAATGTACTGATGTTTCCATTTACTTCTTTAAAAACACTACTACCAATAATAACAACAACGAAAAGCTGTTTCCTCTGACCATGTCACTTTTTAGAACATGAGAATACCTTGAAGATCTAAAAAAGATTAATAGGTTCAAAAGTGACAGCATTTAGTGGTATGATCCCTCGAGGTTGTTTATAAGTAGGGAATGAAAATTATAAATAATAGTGTTTCTATTCTTAATATTTTTGGAGCCCAGCCATTGTCGCTCAGTTGGTTGAGCATCATCCCATGCACCAAGAAGTTGCTGGTTTGATTCCTGGTCAGGGCACATGCCCGGGTTGCGGGCTCCATCCTCAGTAGAGGGGTGCAGGAGGCTGCCAATCAATGTATGGGTGCAAGAGGCAGCCGATCAATGTTTTCTCTCTCATCGATGTTTCTATCTCTTCCTCTTCCTTCCTCTCTCTCTCAAATCAATAAGACATATTAAAAAATATTTTAGAAAAATATAGCCAAATCCTTAGAATTAGGGAAGATACTAAAAGATGAAAACTTGGACCTGATTTTAAAGTGATCTGAGAACTAGCAGGTCAAGGACTGTCTCCTATGAAATGGACTGTTGAGGTATTGGAGTGGTGGATATTTTTACCCAACACCTTAACTTTTCTGAAGTAGTGCTTTCTTTAAAACATCCCATGAAGTTTTGAATTCAAGACCAGCATCATGGAGTATTAGGAAGGGCTGTGAACCTAGGCATAAGGGCTGGCTAGGTTTGGGACCTTGAGGAGAGGGGTGCACTTGACAACCAGATAATCCCCTAAAATGTGAGAACTCCCTTATGACTCACGGAATTACAAGTAAGGATTTTACGAAGTTTGTGATTCAGTGCCATGAGTTTTTGGGTCTGTCTTATGATGGAAATGTTCTCTCCTCGGAGGTTTTCTACTCCTCCTCTGTGTGACTAAGTGAGCTTATGTAAGGTCTCGGCGTGGGCGTCTCCTCAGCCACGTGCCAGAGGTCAGGGATTCCACATGGCATCGTGCCACGCCTCCGGATGAAAAGGGGAAACCTGTTCTTAATGTGACAGCCAGAGTTCCCCTTCTTCTCCTGCTGACTTTCCGCTCTTAAAGGTCCCCAAGGTAAACGCCTTGTTGGCAGCTGTTAAGTCAAGAGTTCTGCTGTTTGTTTGGGCCTAGGATCAGCCCAGTCCATTGGGCTAGACTCAGGATTGCTGGCTTGAAGCTCCTGGGCCTGTCGGAATCCTAGTCGGGGCTCCCTCCACTCTCAGGTTACAATTTGGGGAGGAAATGCTCAGAGGAACAGCTGCAGGAAAGAAAGTGGGTTCATTGTGATGGTCAATAAGATGTTCTTGATGGAAAGATGTTAAAGGACATGTATACATAAGGAACTGTTTGACATTTAAATTGGGTCTCAAAAGAACTGGTGGCCCAGAAAGAAGCTCTCTGCAGACTGATTCATATGCCTTTCAGCATAACGATTATTGCTTGTCTCATTTTTGATTCTTATAAGTATATTTCCAGTAGGACATGATCTCACTCATCTAGAGGAAATGGTGAACAACATAGACTGATGAACAAGAACAGACCCAGAGATAAGGAGCCATGGGTCAGACTGTTGGACCTCAAAGGGAGGGTGGAAAAAAAGGGAGAGATCAACCAAAGGACTTATGTGCATACATATGAACCTAACTAGTGGTCAAGGACAATAGGGGGGTGAGGCATAAGTGGGAGTGCAGTGGGGGATTGGAATGGGGGGTTGAGGACAAATATGTGATACCTTAATCACTAAAGAAATTTTAAAAAAATGTTAAAGGAAGAAGGTGACAAGAATGAAAGGGCCCTTACACAATAAAAAGTCTAGAATAAGGCTTTGAGTTGGTGGCATAGGTGGCAAGGGCCAAATTAAGAACTGACAAAGGTTGATAGCTGGTTCGTTGAGTGTTTTCTATTTTTTTTTTTTCTTCATTTATACCTGTTTTCTTCTTATGATTTACCCAACCCACCCTACCTAAGAAGCTTGGCCAGGATCCTACTCCGTTCTCTCTGAGCAGGCTCAAACACCGCTATGACATCTTGTTCACCTGGGGGATTTTGAAGTGGCTAGCCGATCTGCCAACATCGTTCACATTGGGGCTGTGATACCTAAGAATGGGATGACAAGTTACTTACAAATCGTGGGCTTGCTTTCTAGTATAGCTCCTTCCCTAAGCAAGGCTAAATGCCCCCTAACAGAGGCATTTCTGTGACAGGCAGGGCAAGCTTTACGTGGGCGGGCATCTGTGTGTCAGCACTCTCTCCCGCCACGTGAGCTCCTTCGCACTATCCCCCTGTGTGTATGTCAGTCCTGACAGGACTGATTCAGCAGAGTCACTATTGCCTGGTGGTACGTCTCAGAGAAGAGGGAGAGAAGCCACAGAAATTGTTAGGAAATACTCACCACTAATTGGTTCATCTGTTTGTGTGTTCACCACATCTTCCTTTTCTTCTTCCTTCATCGCATCCTTAAAACTCTGAGTTGATACCTAGGGAGGGAACATGGACTTTTTGGGGAATTTGCATAAAAATAACCCCTCAGAACAGCAATGCTGTTTGCTCCTTATTTCCTTTATCTTTTCCTGGGAGCTTGAATACACTGGGTGAGGAAAGGCCTCTTTCTTTCTCTGAGTATCGTATATCTAACTAGAGGCCCAGCGCATGAAATTGCACTAGGCCCAGACCCTCTGCACCTTACAGAGTTGTGGGTCCCACCTCTGACCAGTTGTTTGGTTGTGATGCCGATTTTTGTTTTTTATTTTCAACCTTTTTGCTGATTTATAATGCATAATGAGAGCTCCAGTTATCTTTCCTTAATTAATTTTTGTGACTGCTTTTGGCATCTGACAATGTTTCTTGTATCAATGGAAAAGCTTTAGGGAGAGGATCCATTCTCTTCTCAGTTATTATATTTCTTAATTGCATTCAGAAGTTGATTGATCAGAACTGCAGTTTTGTTGAACTTGGGCTCAGTTCACAGAGTGCGGTCCTCGCAGTGAGATCTCGGTGCCCATAATGTTGAGATCCGGGTAATCACCTCAGGCTCCCAGTGAAATAACAGTCATCAGCTCGTAATTTGCGTTTGGCTTCTACAGCTGCATAAAAGAACCCAGACCAAGAAAGACCTTGTATTGTATTTTGTTCTTTGTATCTTTACCTTCCTCCATCTGGGAAGGCCTTTGTGTTTGCTTGTCTCAGGTGCTGGCTCTTTAATAAAAGGCCGACCCAATGGTGGAAAATTCAGATGTCCAGAGGGGCCAGCCTGATTTCATAACATTGGAACCTCAGGAAATATGACCTTGGTAGAGAGTTTTTGCCCACTGAAGGGCATTAAAAACAAACAAAAGAAGTTAAGTTTAAAACAAAAGTCCAAAGAAAATCTGAGTTCATGCTCTTTGGCCTCCTTGCTTATGCAGTTGACCCTTGAACAATATAGGTTTGAACTGCGCAGGTCCACTTCTACACGGATTTTTTTTTTTTTACACTAAATACTGTAAATGTATTTTCTCATAATTTTCTGAGTAACATTTTTTTCTTAGCTTACTTTATTGTATGAATACAGTATATAATGTATACAATATGTATGAATTGACTGTTCCGTAGGCTTCTGATCAACAGTGGGCTATTAGTAAAGTCTTGGAACAGTCAAAAGTTATACTAGAATAACTTTTTTGACTTCTGGGGTGAGAAGGTGTGTGTGTGTGTGTTCAAGGGTCAACTAATATCTCATGGAGAGGTTGGGGTGGGGCAGCAGAGAGTGTGGAGCACCTCTGAGGATGAGTTGGGCGATGGCAGTATCCATCTTTCCTCAGGAAAGATTTCCTGAGGGCTAATGAGTGACACAGATCAGCAGGCACTTGGGGTTGTGGCACGGAGGGCAGGCTCTGCTGCCTCGCCATGGCGGATTCCTACAGCAGAGCCTCTGGGGACCTCCAGGGCTAGAACCAGTGAGTCTGGAGGACGCAGGAAGCCTGCTCTTCTGTTTTGCTCTGTTTCTTTTGACTCTTCCTGAAATTCAATGGGGACGCCTCCATGATGACTTGAGATAAAAATCTACTGACTGCCCTGACCAGTTTTGGCTCAGTGGATAGAGTGTCAGCCTGCAGACTCAAGGGTCCCACGTTCGATTCTGGTCAAAGGCATGTACCTTGGTTGCGGGCATATCCCCAGTGAGGAGTGTGCAGGAGGCAGCTGATCGATGTCTCTCTCTCATCGATGTTTCTGGCTCTTTATCTCTCTTCCTTCCTCCCTGTAAAAACCAATAAAATATATATTTTTAAAAATCTATTGATTATTGGTGAGATGGGGGCTTGGGATAAGATTTAATTGAATTCAAGACAATAATGTTAAGTGACATTCCTGCACATTTGAGTCGGTGGAGGAAATTTTATTCTTGCTATTATTATAATAGTGAAAAATTGGAAATCATTTTTATGTTAAATAAGGAAGAATAGCTTAAGTAAATTATGGCACAGCCATACCATGATACATAGAACTATATTGTTTTTGCAAAGATGTCAGTCATGCAGTTTATGAAAAATTTAGGTTATGCTATAACAAATATAGTTTGATCCCACTTTCATAAAAATATGGGTAGAAAATATCTGGAAGTATATACATGAAATGTTGCTAGTGGTTGTCTGTATTACTGAGATTATGAGTAATATCTTGTTCTTATTTATTGTATTTGTAATAAATGAGAAATATCACCTTGCTAAGTCTAAAAAGAATAGCAAATAATTTAAGAAATCTGAGGTCTTAAATGTATCTTTTTCTGTTCAGATGGTACTGCAGAAATATGAATAGAAGCAAAGCTGAACTACTCCTCAGGAGTGAAGTAAGTATTTATACTTGTTTCATGGTTTTGGTTTTAGCACTAGTTAATTGTAATGAATCCAATCATTTAATGTATTCTTGTCCCTAAAGCCTAAAAAATACTGTAAGTATAAGGTCTGTTTTCTTAACCATTTAATAGTGAACACTGGTGTATTAGTTTCCTGGGGCTTCTGTAACAAAGCCCCACAAACCAAGTGGCTTCAACAGTAGAAATATCTTATTTCATTCATGTTCTAGAGGCGAGAAGTCTGGGATCGAGGTGCCAGCAGGGTTGGCTCCTTCTGAGGGCTCTGAGGGAAGGAGCTGTTCCAGGTCTCTCTGCTTCTCACCCTGTGTATGTCTGGCTTCGTGTCGCTATTTATCCTCTCTAAGGACTCCAGTCATTAAGAGTAGGGGCTGCCCTGCATGACCTCATTTTAACTTGATTCCTTCTGTAAGTCTCCAAATAAGGTCACATCCTGAAGTCCTGAGGGTTAGGACTCCACCCAGCTTTTAACAATAGGTTAAACCCATAACAGTAGGTAATAGCTATAGATGGGTAACGTTTTCTTTACTCTTTTACTGAGTTATTGTTTGCTTTGGTACTAGAATGTGTTTTTCCTTTTTTATTTGAAGTTATTTGTTTTAAAATAATTAATATCAATAGTATGTTACCAGCCCAAAGGCTGTGTGCCTGATACTTTGAAAGACCAAAACTCAAAACCTCAGACTTTGGAGTAAGGAAAGCTTTATTGATCCAAAAGTGCCAACCGAGAAGATGGGAGACCAACCCTCAAATTCATCCTAAGAAAGTAGAGAGTTCAGGCTTTTTTTATGTCCAGGGAAAGGGAAATGGGAGGGGCTGTTTTTGGTAAAACTCAGGGGCTAGCAGAATTCTTCTAGTGATTAGCATGTCCATATGCAACAAAGCAGGGCTAATCGCCTGAGGCCAAAGGAACAGACAGCCTTGGACAAGATGGAGTCAGAGACCCACATTTCCCTTAGTGACAAGTACATGATAGCTTTTAGAAATTAGCTTTTTATAAAGTATTTAGTTGCCTTTGGAGATAAATGTGCTGAAATTCTTACACTTTAAAAAGGGTTAACATGAAAGGATAACATGTAATATCGAGGGAACTATAATAGGCTAATAAGTAAGGTGACCCAAGTCTAACAGTGACTTTTCTAGCCCATTTCTCATTTGTGAGGTGAGGAGTTGGATTAGGAGGTGACCTCTGCATTTTGTATCTTGCTATTCCATTTATGAATGGTTTCCAGTCTTTTAAACTCATGCTTTCTCATCTTATCTATTGCTTCTCCCCACCAGTCAAGGTTTTGTTGGGCAATTGTTTCTATAGTTTATGTTGAGAGAGCAATAGCAGGTGACTTTGCTTGATTCAAATGACACCTAACCACGTGACTTCTTGCAGGATTCTTACATGCCTCCCTGGTGACCCCACAATTAGCAGCAACTCTAGGGGAGTGGGTAGCTAGACGACCTGGGGTTCTAATCTTGGGTCTGCTACTTATTAGCTTCCCTACTTGTGAAGTAAAGCAGGGATACCCTGTTTCCCCAAAAATAAGACAGTGTCTTATATTAATTTTTTCTCCCAAAGTTGCCCTAGGTCTTATTTTCAGGGGATGTCTTATCTTTCCATGCGCTAGGTCTTATTTTCGGAGGATGTCTTATTTTTGGGGGAAACACGGTAGCATTAGTACCTACTCATTGGACTGTTTTGAGGATTAAGTAAATCCACAGATTAGAACATATTAAAATAGAGTAAATTCTTAGTAAACATATGGTAGCTACTATTCTGTTTACCAAAGAAATGTTATACCATTGTCCCTAATTGTTCTTATCAGATTTATTAATATTTGTGGGGTTTTATTTAACTCCATTGTCTCTCTTGCTCTTTGGCTAGGAACCTATGAGGATTTATCCTTGAGTCACTTATTGTCGCTTCTGCCTTTTGGTTTTCTCTGCTTACATCACTTGTGCCTCCATTTCTCCTTTTGTAAAGAATGATATTTAACACCGATTTCCAGGGGAACTCAGGATTTTTTAACACGTGTTTGTAAAGAGCACTGAGATATTTACAGAAAAAAAAATGCTGTTTGGATAGAAGAGGATATTGGGTCAGGATCAGACCTTTAGCAGATATTAAAGATGAATGAAATGAAACCCAATCATTAAGAAATACATTTTTCAGTAACTTGTCCCCCCTCATGTCCAGGTCTTGAAGGAGTCGCAGAATCTGGTCTGCTGCTCTGAAAGGGCCCCGAGAGAGGATCCTTTTGAGACTTCTCATCCTGAGTGTGTGATTGTGGATGGGGGATTGTGGGTGTGCTTTCTCTGATCTCGTGGGAAGTCATGTGGAGGAAACCTCCTAGAAGCTGTGCTTCTCCAAAGCAGATTTTCTAGATAAAAGCTAATAATTGTTCAAGATTGGGTTCTTGACTCTTCTCTATGGCATTGGTATGTGTTACTGAACTGAAACAATTCTCTTCACTTGCATTTCAGGATAAAGAAGGCGGTTTTATGGTAAGGGATTCCAGTCAACCGGGCATGTACACAGTCTCCCTTTATACAAAGTTTGGAGGGTAAGTAATCCTACTCTCTCTCTCCCTCTCTTTTAAATTTATAGTTTTGGTATGAAGTTCCTCTATAGTTCGTATGGATTCCTAATTTTTAACATTAAAAAGAAAATCTGAACTTGATTTTTAAAGTCTGTACTTTAAAAATTTTTAATTGATATTTCAATAATTTGCTTCATATATATATGTTGAGAATAGCTATAAAAATGTTAGCAATATTAAACAAATAATTACTGAGCAGTGTGTTAAGCACTACAGATACCAGTGCAGATACAGTGAGCAAATTTGCTTCAGAAAAGGTAACAGTCAGGATAGTATATGAATAAGTGCTATGCTAGGAGGGCAGTGCTTGTGTGCTGGGGTAGGATGGGGAAAATGAGGTACATAGCCCAACACCTCTGAGTTAGTTGTTAATGTTGTCTAGTGACATTCAAACAGACATGACAGGTGAGGCTGGCAAAAATTGGAGGGAGGGGAAAGAATGTTTCAGACCCAGGAAACTGCCTGAGCCCAGAAGCAGGGGGCGAGGGGGGTTGGGGGGGGGGGCGGGGAGATAGAATGAGTACCAGGAACTGACAAGAGTGTTGCAGCTGGATTGTAGAATGAGGGAGACAGGATGAAGAGAGGAGAGAGAACCTGAGAAATAAACGTGGAGGATAGGTCATGTCAATGTCAAGGAGTCTGAGTTTTATATATTTTTTAAAAAATTATATTTTTATTGATTTCAGAGAAGAAAGAAGAGGGAGAGAGAGATGGAAACATCAATGATGAGAAAGAGTCATTGACTGGCCGCTTCTTGCATGCCTCCTGCAGGGGATGAAGCCTGCATCCTGGGCCTGTGCCCTTATGGGGAATTGAACTGTGATTTCCTGGTTCATAGGTGGAAGCTCGACCACTGGGCCACATCATCTGGGTCTGAGCTTTATCTTAAGGGCAGTGAGAGTTATCTTTGTAATATTATTAGCAAGAGATGACTGCAGAATCTCTGTGTTCTAGAAAGATATCTAAAATAGAACTTTGTACATTTTTTTACGAGTCTAGTTTATTCACTTTTAAGTGGATGTAAGTCCTCTAAATATTTGCAATTTTACTCCAACAACAGGGACAGACAGAGGTAGCCAGCTAATAGCTATTGTTAAGACTTTAACTGCTGGTAAACAAAATTGGTAAATGCTCTCTGTTACAATCTCAGGCAAGGGGCCAATAATGTTATCAGTGACCACTGTAAAAACTCTGCCTTTACATGTGAAAAGCAAAGCTAAGGTGGGCATGGGGAGAAACAAAATGTGTGCAGCAAGTAGGAGGGGCCATATGTAGGGACCCTGTGGTGACCTGGTAGAACATGTCTTCAGAGTGAAGTTACATTCTTCCAGCTTGGTTCTAACACACTTTGATTTTTGTTGTAGAGAAGGCTCATCGGGTTTCAGGCATTATCATATAAAGGAAACAACAACCTCCCCCAAGAAGTATTATCTGGCTGAAAAACACGCATTTGGTTCCATTCCTGAGATCATTGAATATCACAGGCACAATGCAGCAGGTAGGTGAGCTGTTAGAGCCCATTTCAATAGAGGGAGAGGTTAAAATGATCAGAATTTATATGAATTCTTCACTGAGCAGTTGTTTTTTGTAATTACTTGTAGAATGTGATTGATTGACTTAAAATTATTGCATATTAAGAAAGTGCTATACACCGAAACCGGTTTGGCTTAGTGGATAGAGCATCAGCCTGAGGACTGAAAGGTCCCGGGTTCAATTCTGGTCAAGGGCATGTACCTTGGTTGCGGGCACATCCCCAGTGAGGTGTGCAAGAGGCAGCTGATCGATGATTCTCTCTCATCGATGTTTCTAACTCTCTATCCCTCTCTCTTCCTCTCTGTAAAAAATCAAAAAAATATATTTTTAAAAAGTGCTATATACAAAGAAAAATCAGAAATAATATCAAGTCCCATAAAATGCTCAGTCTGGACCTTAGGGCATGAGCTATTTTTATTGTGTATGGTAAATGTCACATTTCTGGGGTTTATATCCTTGGTACTGACAAAGATTTTTTGCTTGACCAGACTGTAGTCAGACTTCTGAACTGTCGCCTAGGCCAGTGGTCGCCAGCCTTTCGGACCTCATGGGCTACCAGCAGTTCACTGACCACTGGTTGGCAACTGCTGTCCTAGGCCATGCGCTTTTTGTAAAATCCAGTTTTAGCTGGAGGTCTGCTAAGTCAGCTGAACCAGAACCCCCTACCCTCGATATCTGATGTCTGATCACCCTCAATATCTGAGCAACTTCCTCATCATCCACAAGATCCTGTTAGATTGGTTTAGCCAGAACTGCCCACTTCCCTTACCTCTGATGTTTCTCTTGACCTCCATCCCGTTCCTGGATATATATTCCCACTTGCCCATGTTGTATTTGGGGTTGATTCCAGCCTGTCTCCCTGACTCTAAAATCCCATTGCTGTGGTCTCTGATCCTATCACAATGGTCCTGAATGAAGCCTGCCATAACATTTTTCGAAGTGTCATTGGATTTTTTTCTTTTTTTCAATAAAATCCGAGATATATATATGTCAGAGTTGTCACAGAAGCTTCCAGACAAGCTCAGGGTTTAGGCTTGGGCTAGAGGCTTCCAAAGATAAGAGTAATCATGTCCCAGACAGAGTTTCCCTCTTCCCGGATCTCTGCTACCCTCACCATGCAGAGTGGGAACTAACCAAACACCAGAAACCACATTTATGCCCATTGAGGCTTCACAGGGTAAGAGAGGAAACATGTCTAGCCTTTGACTTCAAAGATGTAACGAACAGGGGATAGCCAAGTGTCTAACCCAATTTATGAAAAAGTAACTTTTGAAATTTTATTGAAGGCACCTTTTTTAAAAAAAAAAAAAATATTTTATTGACTTTTTACAGAGAGGAAGGGAGAGAGATAGAGAGCTAGAAATGTCTATGAGAGAGAAACATCGACCAGCTGCCTCTTGCACACCCCCCACCAGGGATGTGCCCGCAACCAATGTACATGCCCCTGACCGGAATCGAACCCGGGACCTTTCAGTCTGCAGACCTATGCTCTACCACTGAGCCAAACCGGTTTCGGCTTGAAGGAACCTTTTACAAAGTCTGTTTCTACTTGTGACTGTTCACTTTTCTCAGATAATGACTGGAACAGTTATTGAGATTCAGTGGTCATTAATATATTTACAGAGTTGTGTACAATTCAGTGGTCATTAAAATATTTACAGAGTTGTGCCAACTCTCACCATAATCTATAAAAAACTTCCATCACCCCAAAAGAAGTCTTGTATCCTTTCAACAGTCCAGCCCTGGGCAGCCACTGATCTTTGTGTCTCTACAAATTTGCCTTTTCTAGATATTTTATATAAATGGGATCATACAATGTGTGCTCAATTGTGACTACCTTTTTTGACTTACCATAATGTTTTTGATGTTAGTTTATTATGTAGTTTATATAAGTACTCGATTCCTTTTTATTGATGAGTAATAAATCGTTGTATGGTCTTTGTTTATCCATTTTGTTATCATTCATCGGTTGATAGACATTTGGGTTGTTTCCATATTTTGGCTATTATGAATAATGCTGCAATGAATATTTGTATACAAGTCTTGGCATGGAAATATCTTTCATTTTCCTTTGGTAAAATGGATTTTCTGGGTCATTTGGTAACTCAATGTTGAACATTTCCTATCAATATATTCCACAAAGGACTTTTTTTTAGACTATATTATGTTATTTTCAGTGTTTGTATAACACTATTTCTTTCACCATTATCTCCATTCATTTAATGAACATGTATTGTCTAGTGCATGCTGGGAAATGTGCTAGGTTCTAGGGAGACTATGGTGGATTAGGTAGTCATTGATTCTGTCTCTCCCAGATCTTCTGTCTCTCTCAGATCTTACCACCTGGCAGGGGAGGCAGAGAAGTATATAATGATATTAAGTTAGTATGAGATATGCTGTAATAGAGAAAATACAGTGTATAATGGGTGTTTATAGGAGAGATATCTGCCATTTCTTCTTATTTGGTGTTTTAGCAATTTAGATGAAAAGATTTAATGTTCCTCATTGATTTCCAGTAGTTGGTATTACCAGTTGTTGATATTTTAGAGCCTGATTTTTTTATGTTAAGATTCCTAATATTATTTCTGGGTAATCTATTTAAAAAAAAATATTTTGTTTTTATTGATTTCAGAGAGGAAGGGAGAGGGAGAGAGAGATGGAAACATTGATGAGAGAGACACATTGATTGGCTGCCTCCTGCACACCGCCTACTGGGGATTGAGCACACAACCTGGTCATGTGCCCTAACCAGGAATTGAACCCAGGACCTCCTGGTCCATGGGACAACTCTCAATCCACTGAGCCACAGCAACCGGGCCAGAGAATCAATTATTATTAAATATTGTAGTTCCCTTTCATAGTACAGATTGCATATTGATAAGCACTGTAGTATTTTTAAAAATGTTTATTGAATTAATAAAAGTGTGGATATACATATATATTCAAGTTTTTCCTGCTACATAAAAATATGAAATTGTCAGCTCAGACAGTAGGCTCATCCTCTTTCTTCTTGCCAGGATATGGCACAGAGCTGTATGCACACACAGAGGACGAGCACTGGGTGACTAAACGAATGGATTTTATGTATTTTAGCTTCCCACTTGGCCATGCAGGTCAATTATGAATGAATTTGACGGCAATACTTTCTTTGATTTCTAGGGCTTGTCACAAGGCTGCGGTACCCTGTCAGTGCAAAGGAGAAGAAGGCACCCACCACTGCGGGATTCAGCTACGGTAACTCGCGTTTGTTCTTGCCCTTCCAGGTTTCCCTCAAAAGAAGCCATCAGCGCAAGGCCTTTTAGATGAGTGGCATTCCACACAGCAGAGCTGTTTTGATAAGTTTTGTAGTCTGGGTTTTTAGGTGATTACTACAGTAGTATACTTAACAGCTGTAGTTACCCTCGGTTTTCTATTGTCATCATAGACATACTTCGACAGAAAACTCTCTGTCAATGGAAAATAGGCATTAGTTACCATCTTACACCTAAAACGAATCAGAGCCTTTCCTGGTTCTCACTGGCTTTGTTGGTTACTCCCAGAAAAGTAAGGATGGTGATCATAGAGAAGGCATTCCACTCGATTGTCTCTGTTGCTTCCAGCATAAAACTTTTAAATAGCAGGAATTGCTGGAATTGGAAACAAAACCAAACCAAACAACAACAACAAAAATATATGAGGGGAAAGAGTGGTAAAGGAGGAATTTTTTTAAGGTTTAACTTTCAAGCTCTGTTGTGATTAGCCTGTTATGCAGCATCTTCTTGCCTTGATCAGTTCACTTTGCTTGTATTGTGACAACTTAGAAAGAGGTACACTTTCATCAGAGAGTGGAGAGCCACCATTTGCAGTTAAAAAAAAAATTTTTTTTTTCAATTGGGGGGACACTGGTTAACAAAATGGTGCAGGTTTCAGGTGCACAATTACACAACATGTCATCTGCACAATGTATGTTCACACTCCAAGGCAAGTCTCTGTCCATCACCATATGTCCTCCTCTACTCTCCTCTACCTCCGCCCCACCCCCGATAGTCACCACACTGTTGTCCGTGTCCATGACACATATGCAGTTTCAATGCAGGCTGCAAGTTTACTCTTTTTTTTTTTTTTTTTTTTTTTTAAATATATTTTATTGATTTTTTTACAGAGAGAAAGAGCGAGGGATAGAGAGTTAGAAACATCGATGAGAGAGAATCATCGATCAGCTGCCTCTCGCACACCCCCGGCTGGGGATTGCCCTCAACTAAGGTACATGCCTTTGACTGGAATCGAACCTGGGACCTTTCACTCTGCAGGCCGAAGCTCTATCCACTGAGCCAAACTGGTTTCTGCAAGTTTACTCTTTTTTTTTTTTTTTTTTTTTTTTTTTTTTTTACCAGTCATTGTTAATACACTGACCTCCACCCTGTGACTATGAGATGGACATGAGCTATAATTCTTTATTTCCCACTGATGTGTGCTTTGTTCTCTTTATGAGATTTTATCACTTTCCCCGTCTGTCTCACAGAGAAATGGGAGATCAACCCTTCAGAGCTGACCTTTATGAGGGAGCTGGGGAGTGGACTGTTCGGAGTGGTGAGGCTCGGCAAGTGGCGAGCTCAGTACAAAGTGGCGATCAAAGCTATTCGGGAAGGCGCGATGTGTGAGGAAGATTTTATAGAAGAAGCCAAAGTGATGATGTAAGTTTCTGCGTTCTTTCCGGTTCCCCTTTTTGCACTAAACAGTGTCCCCTCCGCGGCCTGAGCCCCGATGGTTCCTTTTCCTGTAGTAACAGTGTGTGTGCCTGACTTCCCTCCCAGGAAACTGACACACCCGAAGCTAGTGCAGCTCTATGGCGTGTGCACCCAGCAGAAGCCGATTTACATCGTTACCGAGTTCATGGAGAGGGGCTGCCTGCTGAACTTCCTCCGGCAGAGGCAAGGGCATTTCAGTAGAGATGTGCTGCTGAGCATGTGCCAAGATGTGTGCGAAGGGATGGAGTACCTGGAGCGAAACAGCTTCATCCACAGAGATCTGGTAAATTATGAGCCATCCAATTCCCCTTCATTGTCCAAATTCCTTTGTAATGTGGGGTCTGCCAATGAGCAATAATCTGTTAATATCCAATTTTTATTGTCAGCAATATTTCACTATTATTTTTAAACTTGGTAAGTTTAATGTGCCATAATTTTAACAGAAAGATCTTTTAAAATTCTATATGCTACACTAGAGGCCTGGTGCATGAATTCGTGAATGGGTGGGGCTAGGATGAGGGAGGGGATGTGGGAGGTTGGCTGGCCAGCCCCTCCCCTGATTAGAGGGGGGGGCAGCTCCGGGGAAAGGGCCAAGGGCAGTTAGTCAGCTGGCTCTGCCCCCTATTGGGGGCGGGGCTGGCTGGGGGGTGGGGCAGCGGGAGGTTGTGGGGGCTGATTGGGGCCCAGATGGGTCCCGTTTGCCACCACAGTGCATGTCATAGCGGCCAGTCGTTCTGGTCATTACACTGTTCCAGTTGCTGGGCTTTTATCTATATAGATAATTACCGTATTTTTCGGACCATAAGACACACCGGACCATAAGACGCACCAGTTTTTAGAGAAGGGAAATGAAGAAAAAAAGATTCTGAAACAAATAGTGTCCTAAAATATTTTATGTGCATTAAAACCCAACATCACAGTCATAAACACATGTAATCAACCCTGTAAAGTAAACAGCAGCATTTAGAACCATTTTAGAGCAGGGCAAGCACACAGAGACCACACAGAGCCGGGCAAGTAAAAAAACTTTTTTTTTAAAGTATATGTGTAGGCTATATTTGGACCATAAGACGCAGGGACTTTTTCACCCCACCTCTGGGGGGAAAAAAAGTGTGTCTTATGGTCTGAAAAATACGGTACATAGGCAGTTGTATAAATAATACATAATGACAAAGGTAATATGTCCCAGCAAGTTACCATGCATAGATTCTTTGATCTCCATAAGAATCTCATGAAATAGCTAATCATGAGAGTGTTTCTGACCATTATTCTTTTATAGATAAAATTAACTTTAGAGACACAAAAGGACTTGCAAATGGTGGTAAATTAGGAAGTTAAGCTTGATTCATGTTTTAACTAAATACTAAGCTGTTTTCTACCTTAAGCACTACCAGCAGAAAGGATATAACAGAAATCCTTGGTTTATTATTATTGTTTTAATCTCTCAAAAGATGGAACCCATGTTAATTCCTGAAGATACCAGAAAAAGTAAATCTTTTATTATTGGTTATAAATGATTGTGATGGAGACACTTCCTTATTTTTACTTTCTCTTACTCATTTGCCCCCTCTGTCTCATTGTTTTCTTTCTCTTTTTCTTCTCTGCTTATTTTCCAAAATGTGTCTATTGGTAGAACCACTAGTTCCCCTAAAGCCACAATTTTATTCTCAACTTTTTTTTCAGTTTTGACTTTTTTTAGATTCCACTTTTAAGTGATATCCAAGGTACCTGTCCACACATATTGTCACAAATGCCAGAATATCTTCCTTTCTCATGGGCTGAATAATATTCATTGTGTATATAATATACTGCATCTTTTTAAAAATCTACTCATTCATTGATGAGCCTTAGGGTTGTTTCCATATCTTGGCTATTGTGAATAATGCTGCAATAAACATGGGTGCTCATGTATCTCATCAAAATCTTGTTTTCCTTTCCTTTGAGTATTCAGCCAGAAGTGAAATTGCTAGGTCATATGGTAGGTCTCTTTTTAACTTTTTGTTTTCATAGTGGTTGGACTCATTTACATCCATTAATTTACATGCACAAGGGTTCCCATTTCACCTTATCCTTGCCTGCACTTGTTGTCTCTTGTCTTCTTGATGATAGGCATTCTGTCAGGTGTAAAGAGACATCTCATTGTGGTTATGAATTGCATTTCTCTGATGATAGATAGATGTTGAATATCTTTTCATGTTCCTGTTGGCCATTTTGATGTCTTTGGAAAAATATCTATTTATTTCTTCTGCCCATTTTTTAATTTTTTTAAGTTCTTTAAATATTTTGAATATTAAACCCTAATCCAATATGTGGTTTGCAAACATTTTTTTCTCATTATGTAGGCTGTTATTTCATTTTGTTGATTATTACTTTTGCCATCCAAAAGCTCTCGAGTTTGATATAGTCCCATTTGCTGATTTTTGCTTTTGTTGTTTGTACTTTTGGTGTTATAAAAAAAAAAAAAAAAAAAAAAAAATTTGCCAAGACCAATATTATTGAGTTTCTTCCCCAGGTTGTCTTCTAGGAGTTTTATGTTGTCAAGTCTTATGTTTAAGTCTGATCCATTTAGAGTTAATTTTTATGAGTTGTGTGAGATAGAGGTTCAATGTCACTGTTGTTTGTGTGTTTCTCCAGTTTTCCTGGCACCATTTGTTGAAGAGATTATTCATCCCTAGTTGGGTATTCTTGGCTCCCTTGTGGCATATTAGTTAACTGTAAATGCCAGGATTTAATTCCAGGTTCTCTGATCTGTTCCATGGTCTATTTTATGGCAGTACCATACTGTTTTTATTACTGTGGCTTTGTACTAAAATCAGGAAGGGTGATAACTTCGGCTATGTTCATTTTTCCTTTGTCTATGCAGGGTCTTTTGTGGTTCCACACAAGTTTTAGGATTGTTTTTTCTATTTCTATGAGTAATACCTTTGTTATTTTGATGGGGATTGTGTTGAATTTGTAAAGGGCTTTGGATGGTATAACCATTTCAACAATATTTATTCTTCCAATCCATGAATTTGGGATATCTTTCCACTTGTTTGTGTCTTCTTTTATTTCTTTCAGCAAAATCATGTGTTTTCATTGTACAGATCTTACACTTCCTTGGTTAAATTTATTCCTAAGTATTGTATTGGCTTTTATGCTATTGTGAATGAGAATAGGTTTTTTTTCCCCCCTGATGCTTCATCATTAGTGTAAAAGAATGCCACTGGTTTCTATAAGTTGATTTTGTAACTTGCCACTTTACTGGTTAATTCCAACAGTTTTTTTTTTTTTATTGACTTTGGATTTTCTATATGTAAGATCATATTGTTAGCAAATAGTGACAATTTGACTTCTTCCTTCCTGATTTCAGACAGAGAGGAAGAGGGGTGGGAGAGTGAGCGAAGCATTGATGTGTGAACAAAACATTGATTGGTTGCCTCCTGTGGTTAGGGGAATCCCACTCCCACACAGTTAAAAATCTGTGTATAACTTTTGACTCCCCCAAATCTTAACTGCTAATAGCCTACTGTTGACCAGAAACCTTACCAATAACATACCGCCTATTAATACATATCTTATATGTATTATTTACTGTATTCTTACAATAAAATAAATTAGTAAAAAATCTTATTAAGAAAACTAGAGGCCCAGTGCACAGAATTTGTGTAAGAGCAGGCCTTCCTTCCCCTGGTTGCCAGCACCAGCTTCCCTCTGGCACCCGGGACCCACGGCTTCCCTCGTAGCCCCGGCTTTGTCCGGAAGTTGTCTGGAAGGATGTCTGGTCTAATTAGCATATTATGCTTTTATTATTATAGATAGTAAGGAAGATAAAATACATTTACAGTACTCTATGTATTTATTGAAAAAAAAGTTCATGTGTAACTGGACCCATATAGTTCAAACTCATGTTGTTCAAGGATCAACTGTATGTTGAAGACATTTCCACCCACTGCAGATGCTGACTGGGCCATCCTAAACTTAATATAAACAGAACTTATATTTTCCCACTGTTATTGTAGAACTTTGTAACTAACATACCATTATATTGTTGTTTCCCAGGCTGCCAGAAATTGTCTAGTAAATGAGGCAGGAGTTGTGAAAGTATCTGATTTTGGAATGGCCAGGTAAGTCTGAGTATATGTGACCATTTTTATTATAACTTTTGGATTAAATTAATGTGAAACTGTGACCTTTCCCTTGAAAGTACAGAAAGCCTGACTTTTTCTTGCAGTTTGACTGTCAGCTTCTTCCTCGGAAGCCTTCGTAAGCGCTGTTCTGAAACCACATGTTTTGTTACATTAGCAAAAATATTGGTAGTACCCTTCATTTTTTATAGAGGAACTAATTGATTTTTCCATTTATTAGTATTTATTATATAAGCTAATAAAATAAATTACTTGCCTTTTTGGAAGATTTCTTTGCTGAGCGTGTCCATTACTGTTAGCTGTGGCTTTTCCTCAGGTAAACAAATTGTTGAGAAATTATGATTGCTTAATGCTTTATTATGTGATGTTCATATTGGCATGTAGAATGAATAAGCATGGGGATAATCTGCACTAATGAAGCAGAAAGGCAAGCTTATTAGCTGGCTCTTTTGAGACACATATATTCATTAAAATGTGGATACATTTTTGTTAATTATTGTTAATCCTCCCCACTAGGTGGTGGTATAGCCTGTTAAATACACTACTTTCTTTTCTCCCTGGTGTGGATTAGATTTTTAGAATCTTTTGTTTTCACAGAAATCTGTTTTGGGGTAAAGTTCTTAGAATACCCAAATCTGTTCTGTTTGTATTTGCTTAATTTTTGAAATTTTAATTTGTCCTTCTATAGTTTGTCCTTCTTCCTCTGTTTGCATTCATTCATCCATGTATCCATCATTAAGAGATTAGGTGCCTCCTATGTTCCAAGCACAGTGTTAGACTGAACCATAGTAGAGAGGAAGACATACGAGTCCCCACCCACATGCAGTTTATATTCAAGAGGAAGGTGAGACTTAGGACCTGAGACACACAGAGGGGCAAACACAGAGGACGGAGTGATGTGATGGAGCAGGGGTTCAGCGGATTACAGCCCCTGGGCCAAATCTGACCTCCCCCTCTTTCTGTATGACCTGTGAGTCAACAACAATTTTCACATTTTTATCTTATTTATTTTTAATATATATATATATATATATATTGGTTAATTTCAGAGAGGAAGGGAGAGAGAGAGAGAGATAGAAACATCAGTGATGAGAGAGAATTATTGATTGGCTGCCTCCTGCACACCCCTTAGTGGGGGGTGGGGAGGGATTGAGCCTGCAATCCAGGCATGTGCCCTTGGCTGGAATTGAACCTAGGGCCCTTTAGACCACAGGCCAGCACTCTGTCCACTGAGCCAGACCAGCTAGGGCTGCACGTTTTTAAATGGTTGGGAAAGAATTAGAGGAATACACACGTGAAAGTTTTCTGGCATTCGGTGTCAGAGTCCATAAGTAAAGCGTGACTGGGTCACAGCCTTGCTTGTGCTTTTGTGTTGACTGTGGCTGCTCTCACAGCACAAAGGCAGAGTGGAGTGGTTGTGACAGAAACCGGCCTGCAAAATCGGAAATACTCATTATCTGGCCCTTTGTGGAAAAAGTTTGCTGGCCCCTGTGATAGAGAAGCTTGGCGTTGGAGGTGAGGCAGGTGCTGGGTGATGAAGTAAGGGAGGGGTGATGGCACTCCGGAAGGCCTCTTTGAGACCCAGATATTTAAATGAAACCAAAAAAGGCAGAAAGTAGCCAGTATGGTGAAAACCTGAGGGTAAAATATTTCAGGTGGAGAAACAGCAAGTATAAAAGTTTGAAAGCTGGTGGAGGTGGAGGAGAGGATGGGGGGATGATGATGGAAAAAAGAAAAGAACACATATATATTTTTTAAAAAGTTTGGAATCTGGGACAAGCTTGGCCAAGGAATTGAAAGAGCCAGGGTGGCTCGCCCATGGCCAGCACAAAGAGCAACAATAAAGGGACGCAGGAACAGACATACAGGTCAAGGTCAGCTCCTAAGGAGACTCGGGGCCTGGGAGGTTAGAAAGCTCTGTTACTGCCGAAACCAGTTTGGCTCAGTGGATAGAGCCCCAGTCTGCGGACTAAAAGGTCCCAGGTTCTATTCCGGTCAAGGGCATGTACCTTGGTTGCAGACACATTCACGGTAGGGGGTGTGCAGGAGGCAGCTGATCGATGTTTCTCTCTCATCTATGTTTTTAGCTCTCTATCCCTCTCTCTTCCTCTCTGTAAAAAAATCAATAAAATATAAGGGATCGGGACTGCTGGCAGTCAGGGGGTTAGTTACCCACTGCTCTTGGTTTGCTTTGTACAAAGATGTTTTGTATCTGACAGGCAGGTCTTCATGTTCCATTTTCATGTGGTTGGCTTTCAGAAAATGTGTGCTTTTGTGTCAGCCCCTCTAACACACTCATTATACACAAATTCAGTCTCCTCCGATGGACAGACAGGTTAATCCAGCCCCTGGTGGCATCGTCACCATCTTTGTCTATACAGCAAAGGAGCCCCTTGCGATGGTTTGAATATTTCCTCCAGGAACAAGGAGCTTTTAGAAATTAACTTTCTATGTTTATGTAACACACAAACACATTCCTCTTGTACATACATACTGAACACGTGACAGAAAGGGCTGAAGTTCCCATGTGTACCATGCCAATCAAGGATTCTCCCAAGACATAGTGTTATCAGTTTGAATCTGTTCTTCCAGAAAGATAGAAGTATGTGCCCATAGAAAAAGTATATAATAGTTTGTTGTTGTTGTTGTGTGTGTGTGTATGTGTGTGTGTGTGTGTGTGTGTGTGTGTGTAGGAGCAATGTCATTGGTTTTTGAATATATACTCCACCATTTACACATGTCATTTTGCAATTTGCTTTTTTAATTCGCTGTAGTTTTAAGTTGCGCTCTGCGGAATTGTGGGGGCTAAAACCACGTATGTCTCCAAGTGCCTTTCACCACTTCCTTTCGCACAGCTTTGCTTCAGATGTTTTACAGGCGGGGCCTTTGGGTAAAACTCTGTACCAGAACTGCTCACAGAGAAACGTTTGCGAGCTCTTTTTATTGTGTTCTGCTTCTGTTGCTTATAAAAAAAGAAAAGACAAAAGTGAAAGTACAGATACGTCCATCCATTCCAAGTAAATAAAGCTGAGGTGGAAATCACCGGGCGTGGCCACCAAAGCAAGCATTCAGCTTCACCGGATGCTTGTTGGACTTCAGCCAACTGTGTTTTTCATTTTTATTCTAAGGGAGGGAGAGGGTGGTGGAAAGCAAGAACATCGTACAGATGCAGATCAGAACTCAGAGGTGTAAACCGGTGCTGTGTCTTTCTCACTCTAGGTACGTTCTGGATGACCAGTACACAAGTTCTTCCGGCGCTAAGTTCCCTGTGAAGTGGTGTCCGCCCGAGGTGTTCAATTACAGCCGCTTCAGCAGCAAATCGGACGTCTGGTCCTTCGGTAAGCCCCGGCCCGTTCCCTCCGCCCGCTCTGGAGGGGAAGCGGTGCCTCCCGTGGTAACCCGCGCCCCTTCCAGGTGTCCTCATGTGGGAGGTCTTCACTGAGGGCAGGATGCCCTTCGAGAAGAACACCAACTACGAGGTGGTGACCATGGTCACTCGCGGCCACCGCCTCCACCGGCCCAAGCTGGCGTCCAAATATGTCTACGAAGTGATGCTGAGATGTTGGCAGGAGGTATGGGATTTCTTTTGTGTGCTTTTAATTTTGGAATCTTTAAACCATTGGTGGATCTTGTCTTGGTAGATGAATAACGTATAGTCTTTATGGTTCAGTGAGTTGTGGGTGAGTGCATGTTTTACGTGGTTTGAGCTTAGGTAGGAAACCAAGTCTCAGAACTGGACTCAGTTCTGAATAATGAGAAGAAGAATTGGGAGAAGTGGAAAATACTAATAATTAAGATGATGGATTCAGGCTGCCCCACGACGGAGTGCGGACCCTGCCTCTGAGTTAGGGACCCAGGAACCAGCCTGCAGAGGGGGCTCTTCTCTCATTGGGAGTCTCTTATGGTTGAAGTATCACTCTTTCTCCAGTGAGGGTTCCTGACTCCAGCCCTCAACTTTCTCGGGTCTTTTTACTCACATTCTTTGGAAGTTTACCTTCCGACTGCATTGAAATGTCATCTTATAGACGAGATTAAAGACCAAAATGACTTTTGAAAGATGACAATAATTAAAGATAATAACATCAGCTCCCAGGTATCATATGCTAAATGCTTCAGATTTAGTTTTCAAAGATAACCCTTGGAGGTGCTGTGATGACTCTGGATGAGAACGCCAAGACTCATGAAGCTGATGAGGCCACCTGGCTACAGAGGACCTGAGTCCCATCTGACTCCAAAGCTCCCAGTCATTTGCCATAAGCCTCCTAAGCACATTGACTAGGATGGGCAGAGGCTCTGGCCAGGGAGTGGTCAGGGGGAGAGAGGACAGCATGAGCAAAGGCAGGGAGGTGGTAATGACCCTGGTGTGTGGACTCGAGGGTGGAGATTGGTTTGACTGAGCAGAGAGGCCATGTGAGCGTTTTTTTCAGGGAAATGAAATTGGTCCCAAGGAGGTGGGGGTGGGCAGGTTATAGAGAGCTGATTAGCAGGACTTGATTTTGCAGTCGGTTCTTGAGTGGGAGCACAAAAACAGAAGCAGGATGCAGGCCAGTGGCAGTACATGCAGGCTGGATCAGACCCTTTTGGAGGTGCCTGCATGTTCCAGTCCCAAAGCAACGAGTACCTTGCTCTAGAGCGCTCCGTTATATGAGTTTGGGAAATCATTTTTGGAATAGAGCCTGGAACCCACTGCTTCTCTTTGGTTTTTAATTGTAGAAACCTGAAGGGAGGCCTTCCTTTGAAGACCTGCTGCGCACCATCGATGAGCTAGTGGAGTGCGAGGAAACTTTTGGAAGATAAGCGGTGCTGGGAACGGTGGCTTCCGGATTCCGCAGCACAAGGAAGAAACGGCACTTTGTAGCTCACTCTTAATTTATTTAGCGCGTGGATGTGCAGGTTGTTTTTACTGATAAACTGAAAACACCTAACGCCTCTGCTTTTAGACTGTCCTGAGCCCCATGACTGAGGACTCCAGGTCATGGAGATGCTGCCTCAGAGATGGTGGTTAAAAGCACTCAGGCACTCCACAGGCTTCCGTGCCCATGGGGGTGCCATGCCGAGGCCCCCGGATCACCCCCTTGAGGGTGCACCTGGGCCATGCTGGCTGGTGCCAGTGGAGTTTGGGGAGGGCACGGGTGTGCGAGCCAGGCTTCAGCAACCCGTCTCTTCCCCTTCACTTCCACAGCAATCTGGGCCTGGGGCACCATCTGATGTGGAGGAATCAGGAACCACATTGGACGTACCCATCTTTTGTTTTGAAAACATGCCATTAGTATTACATTACAAAACGTTTGTAACTTGTATATATTGTGAATATATATAATATATAAAGTTATATATTTATAAGAAACATGTGTTGTCTTTATTATTATTATTATTATTATTATTTTTAATCTGTACCCAACAATATGTTTTTACTGATTTTTTTGAGAGAGGAAGGGGAAGAGAGAGAGAGAAAGAAAGAAGAGAGAGACATCGATGTGAGAAACACTGATCAGTTACCTCCCGTATGCACCCCGACAGGGATTTGAACCCACAACCTAGAAATGCCCTGACCGGGAATTGAACCCGCAACATTTTGGTGCACAGGACACTCCAACCAACTGAACCACCCTGCCAGGGCATGAGTTGTTTTTTAATGGAAACTTTGAATTCTATAACATATGAGCTAACCTTCTTAGGTCTTGGGGTGGTGCTGCACAGCTGTGAATTCCTTTATCCTGGAGATGAACGATTTCTTACTGAAGAGAACAAAAGCTCGGACTCTTCTGTCATGAATGCCCTCTCCTCGCTTAGGTAGACACGTCTGGGCTAAGGGACCCCACCTTGGGTATTGGAGTTAGGTGGAAAATGGAACTGATGGCAATCAGTCCGTTCCTACAGCTTGAGACTCTGTCCCAGGACACAGAAGCTGTGAGTGGAGGTGCGGGGCTGGAACAGAAGGACAGGTGACCTTCACCACAGACGCTGCCCTGTCGTGAGCAAGACTGGGGGCCAAGCTCCAGCTCTGGCAGAGAGACCAGGGAAAAAGCAGAGCATCATGGATTGGGCTGTCTGCGATGGTTTTCAGGGGGCCTTCTTTTAAAAATATATACATATATTTTATTGATTTTTTACAGAGAGGAAGAGAGAGGGACAGAGAGTTAGAAACATTGATGAGAGAATCATCAATCAGCTTCCTCTTGCACACTCCCCACTGGGGATGTGCCCGCAATCAATGTACAAGCCCTTGACCGGAATCGAACCTGGGACCTCCTGGGAGGGCAGTTTGATCTGATATTTTCTGTGCAGTCCACAGACCGGTTTCGGCTGAGGAGGTTTCTGACCCTTACGATCTCTGACTCAGACGCCTGCTGAGGGAGAGCCGTCCCCTGTCCCTGTGAGCCCAGGGGAAGGCAACACAGTCCCCGCCATCGACAGCAGAGGCGGGGCTGCCCCGTGGCGTGGGGCGGACGCCGGAGGAGACAGGCCTTCGGGAGCTCCGTCCGCCCCGTGGACCGCCCGGTGTCCCCGGTGCTGGGGGCCTGTGGGAACACGGCTGCTCTGGGCAGCACCTTCCCTGAGACCCGGGGAACCATCGCTTCCCCTCCGGCCAGTCCACCCTCTGCAGGCTGTCTCCTGTCCTTCCTGATCCCCGCCCCCGAGGATGGAAAAATACAAAAACAACCCTCCTGAGTGCTGTCGCAGTCTGTTTGCCACCTGCCTCCTCATCTTCCTGTTTAACTGTATGTACCCCGTCACACACACACACACACACACACACACACACGCACACCTTTGAACCGAGCTGTAGCTCATGCAAGGAGTGGACCATATTCGAGTCATACCCCAGTCTCACTGTCACACTTCTCACTCCTCCCTTCCTCACCGAGACTCCCCTCGCCCCCACCCCAGTCCCATCCCAACCTTCCCTTTTCACCCCGAGCAGCTGAGTTCAGGGTGCCGGATGGCGTGGCCGACAGTGCGGAGAAACGCAGCCCTTGCGATGACTGTTGTGTAGATCCTGGGTGTGGAGGACAAGGTGAGTCATACCTGGCAGGGTGTTTTTCAGAAATCTCTCAATGTTTCACTAAAACGTGAAGAAGAAAAAAAGTTTTTACGTAGAAGCATTGCTAGGGCAAGAGGTGAAGTAAAAATAGAAGAACCCACCCAGAATGCGCAGAGATCTCAATCTGTGAGGCAGAAAGTAGGTGAGCGTGCTGCCTCTTCATCAGAGCGGTTCCCTTTAGTTACAGTTAATTTTTAAAAATATATATTTTATTGATTTTTTTACAGAGAGGAAGAGAGAGGGATAGAGAGTTAGAAACATCGATGAGAGAGAAACATTGACCAGCTGCCTCCTACACACCTCCCTACTGGGGATGTGCCCGCAACCAAGGTACATGCCCTTGACCGGAATCGAACCCGGGACCCTTCAGTCCGCAGGCCGACGCTCTGTCGGATAGTTCCAGTTAATTTTTATATATTTTTTCCTAGGGGATGAAGTGAAGCCCATGGGTGCATTATTTATAGTGACGGTGTTTTTATATTTTTTGGCCATGCTCTAGTCACCTTTCATGGGGATAATTTTATTGGTTGCAACTCCCCCCCCCCCCCCCAAAAAAAAAGAAAGAAAAAGAAAAAAAAAAAAAGGTTTCCTCTAATAGTCCCTGCAGTGTCTATACCGAGTAAGGGGACAGAACATTCTAGACTGTGTACTCCAAAATTTACAATCTAATCCTGCTTCTGCCACTAAGCGTGTCCCTTCCTCTCTGCTTCCCTGTCCTGGGAGGGCAGTGTGATCTGGTGACTTTTAAGGCCCCTTCTGCCCAGTGTTGTGATTTCTTGCAAGTGCTGTTTGCTGGCGTCGCCCACACGGTTGGGAATGAGAAGCCGGTGGCTGGCGCCGCCCTCCCCGGAGATCTGGGTGCAGATTGTGGCACTTTCTCGGCCGCCATTCACACGCGTCTGAGGTTTCAGAACAGGAAGATAGGTGGGGTTAACCTTGCCCACGAGAAGCATCTTGGCGGAGCTACGATTTCAGTCGAAAGATGTGTTTTGGTGATGGGAGCAGCGCCGGCGAGCTGCAGGCTGGGGTGTGCGCTGCGGGCCGAGGGGCAGCCATGATCCTCTCCACCTGTGAGTAAGAGGGCTTTGCCGCTGGGCTTCGGGCTCGTGTGGTTCCGGGCATGTTACTGGTTCCTGAACACCAGAAGGCGCTTTCTCTAGGGCCGGGGGCTGGTGACATTTGAAGGAATCTTTTCCCCAGATGGGACAGGGTTTTGTTTGTTGTGCAAGCAATCGTTGTGGCGATATCATTTTAGGGAAGGCTCAACATGGAGAGGATGCAAAAGAAAGCAAAACAAACCACCGTGTCCTTAAATCCTCTCGGGAGAAATCCTGTGGAAGAGGTGTCTGATTTTTTAGAATGATATCTAGTGTCAACAGCTTGGCTGAAGAGGAGGAGACCAAGTTTGGTTCTGCTGCAGCCCAGGTGGGTCACCTGTGGCAACTTCTTCACACCAGGCTCTGTTTCTCCTTTCTATTGATTTTAGAGAGAGAAAGAGAAAGGAACGACGGGAGGGATGGAGGGAGGGAGGAGGAGAAGGAGAGAGAGAGCGATTTGTTGTTCCACGTGTTTGTGCATTCATTGGTTGATGCTTGTACGTGCCCTGATTAGGGATCGAACCCACAACCATGGCATATTGAGATGACATTCTAACCAACTGAGCCACCTGGCCAAGGCCTGCATCAGGCTCTCGTCTATAAAATGGTGACTCCCTTTTTTGCCCAACGTCCAACAAGACGTCCTAAAGGAACAATAGATAAAAATGACCCATCCTTCCTGAACTCCAGTTTGAAGTTGCTTTGGAAGACCATTAGGCCCCGTGTGCAATTTTCGGAAATGCTTATTAATTTCGCTCAGAAGGCCCTGTCATGCAAATAATGAAAACTACTGGAGGAAAACAGCCTTTGATCTCAATTCTGAATGACGAAGGAACCAAGCTCTTCACCAAGCTCAGTCCCATCCGGTGAAAGCAGAGGCTGGCTTAACAAAACGTGTACATTTCTGATTTTTAAGTGGCCATAGAGGAAAAGTGGTTGCAATTTTAAAATGTTTTCTGTTCGAGCCAAATCACCTCATAGGACCCAGCACTAGTTTGGAGAGCTTGTAAAAAACGAAACCCAGTTATTTCAGTCGTACTGACCTGAATCTAAGTTACGGCCTTAATCCTCCGGTAGATAAAACACGGGGCTGCCTGTTGTCAGGAAGGCAGGCCAAGCGGAGCCACGAAGAAAGCGCTCAGAGGCGGCTCTCCCCGCCACCCCCCCAATGGCAGGACTGAGGTGAACAGTGACTTAATGAAAACCTTTTTATTAAAAGCTCTGTGAGCATCTGCTCGTCATTTCTCCTGAGGTCAGAACTGGAGAGAAGGCTGTAAATTGCAATCGGAAAGGTTCGGTTATATATAAAATAAATACTGGTTGGGACAAGAACTAGAGGTTGCCCAAGGGTGAATAAGAGATGGCCTGTTGATGGGGATATTTTGAGGATCTCTCTGGCTGGCCTGGAAGGACATGGAGTTGATGAACTCTCCCTGTCCCTTCCAGCTTCTGGTAATTTGATTGGATGGTAAGAATTACCTGTTCCTTCTGCTATAAATTACAACTTGACATGGCTTCTTTTCCTTTTTTTTTCTTTTTCTTTTCTTTTCTTTTCTTTCCTTTTCTTTTCTTTTCTTTTCTTTTCTTTTCTGGGTAAAACCAAATACCGTGTTTCCCCCAAAATAAGACATCCTCCGAAAATAAGACCTACTTACAGGTTTCCTTCTTAGTGAAATATAAGGCATCCCTCAAAAATAAGGCCCCCCCAGGCTAAACAGGAGAGATTTGGTCCACTGATTCTGAAAGAAATGGAGTCACAAGAAATTCACCAGGAAATTCAGGAATTGGATTGTTATGATGATGTTCCAGAAGATGATGACATGATTGTCATTGAATAAATGAGCAAATTCTTGATACTGTAGGATTCACAGTTTGTCTGGTTTGTGTTGACAACTACCGTACTACCATACCGTATACAGGTAATAAATTTCCTTTATTTTCATTTAACAATAAATGTGTACCATATTCTTCTTCATGGAAAAATAAGACATTCCCTGAAAATAGGACCTAGCGCATCTTTGGGAGCAAAAATTAATATAAGACCCTGTCTTATTTTCGGGGAAACAGGGTATTTACTGTTGATAAGAGAACAAGCCTCCAAGAGTATTACTGCAAATCAAAAACATGCTTGTGTGTGTCTGCCGGGCCGGAGTCATTTGCCAGATATTTTTGCTGTTTTAAGAGCTGTGTACCATAGAAATCTGGCCCCAGGCTGATGCAGGGCAGGTCATGCGAGGAGACAATGGTGGAAGGAGAGACACTGAGCGGACTGAATAGGAGAGAGCCCGAGAGAGCTATGAACCAGGAGGTCAGGGTTCGATTCCCAGTCGGGGCCCATGCCCAGGTTGTAGGCCTGATCACCATTGTGAGGCGTGCAGGAGGCAGCCCATCAATGATTCTCTCTCATCATTGATGTTTCTGTCTCTCCCTCTCTGAAATCAAAGGTGAAAAAAATAGATTAAACAAATGCGTATTTATGGACTCATCTCCATAGTTTGATCTGGGAGGTGAAGTCGGGACCCCTTCCTCGGAGTGTCTTTCTGGAGCCTCTTTTCTCTCCACGCCCTCTCTTATTCCTTCCTGTATTCCACCCCCACACCAGCCCTGCTACGTTAATATCTTCTATTATTACTTGAAATGTGTTTTATACTTAGTATAAGTAACTCCATGTAATGTGACTTGAATCCATTTTGTAAAACGTGAGTTTTACAAAATGGATTCAAGTCACATTACATGGAGTTACTTATACTAAAACACATTTCAAATAATTTCTTTTACTTAAAATACAATAAAATCAGAATAAGATAAAAAATATCAATACAATTCACACTTAAACTATAAATCACTCATAAAAGTAAATGCTTCCGTTCCTATTTAAAATCACACAAATAATTATTCTTACACTGTTTTTAAATCCTTAATACATCACACTAATATTCCTAGAGCAGGCCCCCTCCTGTCTCACGCCCTGTGCGGTCCCTCTCCCTGAGGATGCAGCCAGTGGAGAACCCCATCGCAGGCAGCCAGGGTGCACGGCCTGCTGACTGCCGTGGGGGCGGACTTGGAAGTGAGTCTCAGCTCGGTCCTGCTAAGCCGGATTCCTGACCCGCAGGCATTGTGAGATAGTGAGTGTTTCACTCCTCTAGGCGTGCAGAGATTTGTCTCCGACGATGGATAACTAATTCAGTGGCAAAAGGAGACAGAACCATGGGCCCCAAACAAACCTGGCCACTTTCCCACCCCTCTGACTCCGCCGGAGCCAGATATTCTCAGAAACGGAGAATTTCTCAGTGAACACCTTTGTCTTTCCTTTGTGAATCATCTCACTGTGACCCCTGCTCTGCCCGTCATGGGAACTGTCATCGGGGCAGGCGCTGTGGGTCACCGTCCGGGAGGCTTCCGTGGCCTCTGGGCGCTGCCCTGCAGGCTCCCCTGTCCGTCCTCGGTGAGGCCCACTGGCCAGCACCGTCTGCCCACTTCCTGCCGGCCGAGGGCCGGGGCGCCCAGCCTGCCCGCAGGCCTTGTGGCCGAGCCCTCCTCCACAGCCTGAGCCGGCCAGATGTCTGGGCATGATTTCTGTGAGCGTTTCATAAACTTGCAGCCCGCAGACAACGGTCTTCTAGGAAATCACTACTCTGAGACCTGGGGGCGGGAGGACTTGTGTGTGAGTCGGCTGCTCCCAGCTCCCATCCACTGGTTACTGCAGAGAGCTCACAAGGGCTTCAGGGCGCTGGGATGTTTGGTGCTGGCTGGGGGGATGGCGGGGGGGGGGGGGTGGTGGGGGGTGGGGGGGGGCTGGGAGCCTGGGAGCCTCTGCTCTTCCTTCCTGCACCCTCTACTCCCAGGACCCTGTTTCCCCTGGGTCCAGCGCCCCCTCTAACTCCCCAGCCTTTTAGAATGTCCTCACCCCTTTCTGAACTCAGCAACCCTTCAGGCCCCAGCCAGACCAAGCATCAGTCTTATCTTCCACCCAAATCCATCCGGTTACTGTCCCATGAGCGAGGGGCCTGCTCTCTGTTTGTTGGCAGCGAATCCCGTAATGTAGTCACTCCTCTTACTTTAAGGTTTCACAGACAAGGATAATGTTAAAATCCGAGTTTGGGCTCTCATAAATAGCGGGTTGTTAACTTATTTTGTCCGTAGTTTTAAAGAGATTAGCATCTCTGATGAGCATCATTTCTTAGAAAAATTGACTTTTTTTTTTTCTATCAAAAAGAAATCATAGGAGCGTTCCTTTGGCATTTCTGTTCAAGGGTGTTCTTTTAACGTCAAAAGGAGGCGCACACACAACACAGGAACAATTTAATGTCTCCAATATGTAGAGTGCAGAATCAGAGTAAAAGACAGCTTTCCAGATTGGAAAACATTTCAATAAAAATATCAGATTCCTTCTCTCTCTCTTTCCCTCTCTCTCTCTTCCCCTCCCTACCTTTCCATTCTCTAGCTTAGGGGTGTCGAACTCAATCAGAGAAGGGGCCAAAATCTAAAATCCAGCCTAAATCGCGGGCCGAATGGTTTACTGAACAGTCATAAACTGACAATGTCATAAACTGACAGCGGAGTGCAGTGATGACAGCGCGGTGCGGGCCACATTGCAAGGCCTGGCGGGCTGGATTTGGCCCGCGGGCCTTGTGTTTGACACATGTGCTCTAGCTTATTCTCCCCTTCTTCCTTTCATTTTTCCCTTTAATTGATGTGGGTTCTTTTTAAAAATTTTTTTTTTTCTTTTATTGATTCCAGAGAGGAAGGAAGACTGAGAGAGAGAGAGAAATAGAAACATCAATGATGAGAGAGAATCATTGATCGGTTGCCTCCTGCATGCACCCTACTGGCGATCAAGCCTACAACCCGGACCTGTGTCCTTGACCAGAATCGAACCCAGGACCCTTCAGTCTGTAGGGACACTCTACCCACTGAGCCAAACCGGCTAGGGCTGGTGTGGGTTCTTGTTTCTACATCTGGGAAGCCTCCTCTGGTGCCTAATCAGAGGCAGACATGGCCTCCCAGATAACAGGTGAGTCCGTCGAACCTGGGACCCTTCAGTCCACAGGCCAACGCTCTATCCACTGAGCCAAACCGGTTTCGGCTTATTTTATTTTTTTGAATTGCAGACGTGGAGGAGCCGTGTGCGGTTTTCGTATTCTGCTGTGCGGGGCGGTGTGGTGGTTTTGGATCAGGGCCTAGCGGAGGGTTTGGGGTCGGTAACTGCTCGAGTAAAAGACACGACGCTGTGGACACATCCCCTCGGCTACATATCAGTAGGATCCCTCCTCCCCCGCCGCTCCAGGAGCCCATTTGTTAAGAAATCGGTCTGAGGTGGGAATGCTGACATCAGTGAGGAAGCCGTTCTGAGAATGCCTGGGGGGAAAGGAAGGCACATCTTGTAGTGAACTCAGAGGCTCGGCTCCAATCACCGGAGCCCTTTCTGCAGAGCCACAAGCCGCCCAGGTTCTCCTGCCCCCAGCCCTTCGGCTGCAGAGGCTGTTGACCTTGGAATTAATTCCTTGCCTTACAGCCACACCCTGGGGTGTGCGGGTGGGCGACTAGCCTGGTCCTTGGTTCAGGGCAGCTCTTGAAACGGAGCCTGTTAATTCCTGTTTCCAAGTAGAAATCCCTAGCCAGGTGCCAGGGAGGATGGCCACGTTCAGTAGGAACGAATTTCACTTGAACCACTAACTCAAAATGAAACCCTGACATCAGAAACGCCGGGGGATGAACACGGGGTTATGCTGATACGCAAACCTCAAAACATGAGACACGGAAGGAACGCACCAGCCTTGCTTCCCGGAGGGCAGTGGCCCCACAGCTTTCCCTCGGACCTTTCTTTGCGGGGATGAAAGGTGGGAGGGAGCTGTTCTGGGAAGAAGGGGCGCTTCTCACACTCGCCCCGCTCCAGTGCGCCCTGGTGGAACCGGGTCCCCAGACAGAGCCCGGGTGCAGCCACCCACTCATCTGGAGGGGAAAGGGATGCAAATAGGACCTGCTCGGATGAAAGAAGGGGGGGCAAGCCTTCCCGGAAAAGAACACAGACACCTAATCAAAGGAGAGGCTCCCGGCCTAACCCAGGAGAGAGAGAGGAGCCGGCTCCGAAAGGTCACAGAGACTCCGCGGGCCGCGATGCCCTTTTCCGGACTCGCCGGTACAGGATACAGAATTAAAGATATTTGCTGGGGACTAAGAAGCCGATGAAAGGAACAGCGCAGAGGTCAGCCTGGGAGGGGAAGCCCTGGTTCTTCCCTGCGATAATCCTCCCGGCTGACCAGATCCTCCCAGTGTGCAAATAGTCACTGCCCCGCTCCGGGGCGTGTTAGTCTCCCGGGCAAAAGCCCTGGGGATGCACGCGTTTCTGCCCAAACTGGGCGTTTCCCAAAGGCGCAGAGTGCTTCCTGTCTGCAGGGATTCAGCAAACACAGTTCAAAGAATGGCTTCTGTCATCACCGTGTGCAACGTGGAAGCGGCTCTCCCTTTATTTCTTCGCCGGGAAACCCCTGTGATGCTGCAAACGGAACATGACCGTGACTCTAATGATCACTGTTATCAGCCTGGGAACGAGTCCATCCTTCCATCTGTAAAGATGCCTCGTGTCTAGGAAAGTCCTGCCAAACAAGGGAGAGCCAGGGAGCAGTTCGGCCCCCCCCCCCCCCGTTTGCTGTTTTGCGTGCTCAGCAATTTGTTATTGGGCAGCGACTGTGTGCTGGGCAGAAGGGAGGGAACCATCCACAAGGCAGGAGCGGGCCTTCCTGCTTCAGGGGAGAGAACAGATGCCTTCTCATCATCACAGCAGCGGCAGTGGAGGGTGGTGCCTCCGTTGAGGGCAATAGTCTTTGCTATTGAATCAGGAAAAAAAACAAGTATTTGAAAATTCTAGGATCCGGAAAGCAAAGGTAACTCAGGGAATGTCCTCGGGTTCTCTAACCAGCCCTCCTGCTGTGCAGTCATGTGTTGTGAGTTCAGCGTACAGCAGAAGGCTTTTTTCCTAGTTTCAGATAGCAATTCTGCCTGCTGACTGGTAAGAGCAGGTTTGCTTAGAAAGTTGTCTGTGTTTCATTTTGAGGTATGAGGGTGGTTAACGTGATGGTTCAACTTGGCTGGGCCATGATGCCCAGATAGTTGGTCAAACATTATTCTGGATGTTTCTGTGAAAGAGTTTTTGGGATAAGAGTAGCATTTACATATTTGGATTTGAGTAAAACATAACGTGGGTGGGCCTCATCCGATCAGCTGAAGGTCTTAGTGCACATGTGTCAAACACAAGGCCCGCGGGCCAAATCCAGCCCGCCAGGCCTTGCAATGTGGCCCGCACCGCGCTGTCATCACTGCACTCCGCTGTCAGTTTATGACATTGTCAGTTTATGACTGTTCAGTAAACCATTCGGCCCGCGATTTAGGCTGGATTTTAGATTTTGGCCCCTTCTCTGATTGAGTTCGACACCCCTACTAGTGGGACAAATTCTTCTCCTGAGCAGGTGGGAATTCTGCTAGCAGACTGTCTTAAGACTTGAACCGAAGCTCTTCTCCGAGTTTTCAGCCTACCAGCCCATCCCACTAAATTTTGGACACACCAGCCTTCACAACCTGTGAGCCAATTCCTTGAAATAAATCTCTGTTCACTCTAATACAGGTGCCATGTTTAGATGAAAATGCCTTTAAAAGAAACTGCAGTACAATAGTATAATGTTTCCTATTATATCATTTATACCTTATCAATAATAAGTTTCGGAGTCTCTCCGAAGAGCTGTTTTACTAGTGGGAGAGAAAGCCCATTAGAGTCCGGAATGGAAGGGACAATTGCCTCTGAGTCAGGGGTAGCCAATAGGCTCAGAGCAGAGAAGCTGGGGCTGAGGATCCGCTTTGGCTTACGTGGCCTTGTTCCTGTTTCCTCTCAGAGGGAGAACCACATTAGTTTCTAACTATTTACTTTAAATATATCCTGTGAATATCCCCAAAGCTATAAGGAACTGCGTAAGGAAAAAGACTGAAAATTAAATGTTCACTGCTATATTCTAGGCACTTTGCCTCGGCTCTTTTTTTTCCTACCCTCTATACATCTCCTACAATATATAGTGATTCTTTTTAATTTTTTTCAGTATATAGTGATTCTTGATCAGTATACAGTGATTCTTTTAAAAAATTTTTATTTTTATTTATCTTTAATTTTTATTTTATTTTCTTTTATTTTATTGTTTGAAGCATTACAAATAATAGTACATTTGTCTCCTTTTCCCCCCCTTGACCTCCCCCAAGCCTCTCCTACCCCCCCCCCCCCCCGTGTCTTGAATCCATTGGTTATGTTTATATGCAAGCATACAAGTCCTTCGGTTGATCTCTTACAGCCCCTGCCTCACTCCAACCTCCCTTGCCTTCCCGCTATAGTTTGACAGTCTGTTCAATGGTTTGTTTTTTTTATCTCAATAACTATTTCCCCCCATTTCTTTTCTTTGAAAAATCTTGCAACTGCAGACTAGAAATAAACATATAATAACAAAGAACGTTTGAGTCCCAATTTCAGTGTCTAACAGTTCTGAGACCCAGTTTCAATGTCAAACAGTTCCTTATGTGTACATGTCAGCAATGATATCTGGATGATGGACAGATGGTGGCAATGCAAGTCCGACCCTCTCTGGTTTGGTCCTGGGCAGCCTGCAGCAATGACAGCTGCTGACTGCTAGTGTGACCAGGCGTCGTCAGCGTCTTCCATCTCTGGGCTGTTTCTCCTCTTGTCTTCGTGGTTGGAGTAGACCTGACAACTCCTTTCTGTTGCAGGAATCCCCATGGTCTTGGAGTAGTTTTCTGAAAATATACAAACATTCTTGACCAAAAGTTAATAAAGAAATCTTTTCTATAAAATTGACTTGGGATCTTTTTTATTTTTGCCCAAACAATTTTCCTTTGGCTTATTTTTACACCATGTGTGATTTTCATGGGTGTCTTGCTGTTAGCATTACAAATGAAAATGAATTTTCTACAGTAAAAATTTTCTAGATGTAATTTACTTACAGGATATTTTCCCTTACATGATATTACCCTACTATCCCTCCTTTTTTTTTTTTTTTTTTTTTAATGGACGCTTTTGTAAATTTTGTAATGCAGTCTTGATAACTTTAAATTTTAAGTTTTTTCACAAAAATAAGACTGCTTTTGGTTCATTTCATGTTAGGTGACATACAATACTATGTTAGTTTCAGGTGTACAATCCAGTGATTAGACATTTCTTTACCTTTCAAAGTGATAACCTTGATAAATCTAGTATCCATCTGACAACAAATATAGTTATTACAATATAATTGATTGTATTCCCTGTGTTGTACTTAACATCCCCATGACTATGCTATAACTATGAGTATTTCTAAATCCCTTCACCCTTTTCAACCATCTCTAACCCCCCCTCCCATCTGGCATCCATCAAAATATTCTTGTATCCATGAATGTGTTTCTGTATGGCTTGTTTATTTATTTTGTTTTTTAGATTCTACATGTAAATGAAATCATCTGGCATTTGTCTTTCTCTGACTTATTTCAGTTAGCATAATACCCTCTATGTTCACCCATGTTGTTGCAGATGGCAAAATTTCGTTTCTAAAAATGGCTGAATCATATTCAACTGTGTATATGCACCACTTCTTCTTTACCCATTCATATATTGGTGGACATTTAAGTTGCTTCCATATCTTAGCTATTTAAATAACACTGCCATGGACCTGGCTGGGTGGCTCGGTTGGTTGGAGTGTTGTCCCACGTACCAAAAGGTTGTGTGTTTGATTCCCAATCAGGGCACATACCTATGTTGAAGGTTCAATCCTTGGTCAGGGCACATACAGGAGGCAACCGATGGATGTTTCTCTCTCACAACGATGTTTCTCTCTCTCTCTCTCTTCCACTCTAACAATCAATAAAAACATGTCCTCAGTGATTAAAAAAAAATCTTAAAAAAAAAAAAATAATGGTGCAGTGAACATATAGATGAACATGTCTTTCCGATTTAGTGTTTCGGGCGGGTTTCTTCAGATAAACACCCAGAAGCAGAGCTGTTGGGCCCTTCATTGTCCCTTGTAATAGCTTTTGTTTTCAAGTCTGTTCTGTCTGGTATAGGTATTACTACCCCAGCCTTTTCTCTTTTCTTTTCCACTTTCATGAATTATCTTTTTACATCCTGTTACTTTCAGTCTGTGTGTATCTTTTGATCTGAAGTGGGTCTTTTGTAGACAACATACGTGAGGGTCTTGTTATTTTTATTTTATTTTTATCCATTCAAGCAATTAATCCATTTGCTTTTAAAATAATTTTAAAAATATGTTATTATTATTATTATTATTATTATTATTATTATTATTATTTTTAGAGAGAGAAAGAGAAGAAGGGAGAGGGAGAGATGAATAGAAACATCAATTGGCTGCCTCTTGCATACCCCCTACTGGAGATCGAGCCCACAAACCAAGCATGTGCCCTGACTGGGAATAGGTAGGACTGGCAACCTCTAAGTGCATGGGACAATACTCAACCTTGTTGCTAGATATGTATTTATTACTATTTTATTATTGATATGTTGACCATTTTTATTGTTGTTGCTTCTTCTTAAAGAAGACCCTATAACATTTCTTGAAATATTGGTTTTGATGAACTCTAGCTTTTCTTGTCTGTAAAGCTCTTTAACTGCCCTTTGATTCTAAATCATAGCTTTGCTGGTAGAGTAGTCTTGGCTAGGTCATTGTTTTTCACAAATATTTTGTGCCAATATCTTATGGCCTGCAAAGTTTCTGTAGAAAAATCACCCTGGACTTGTATGTCTATTTCCTTCATCAGGTTAGGGACAGCTATTTTTTCAAATAGGTTTTCAATTTCTTGCTCTCTCTCTCCTTCCACACACCATGATGCAAAGGTTGGTATCCCACAGTCTCCTTACACTATCCTCATGTTTTTGGATTCTTTTTTCTTCTTGCTGTTCTGACCGTTTTCTGTTTTCTTATTGTCAGAGACAGCAGGATTGCTGCTCAGCACTGCTGCTCTGAGCTGTTCTGAGTCCAAGTATCCTTCTGAATTCTTCCCGACTACTCCATGGCTGGTTCTTCCTCGAACCCTTCCCCCTGAACTCACTGTTGGGAACTTAGTCCAAGTTCCACCTTTATCTTCTGCTCACAGAGAGACAGGCCAATCCTCCGTGGCGGGAAGATGGAGAGGCCATGAGAAGTGTTGGGTATCTAAGAATGAGTCTTTATTGCAGATCCAATGGCCACATAGCCATCAGACAAGACAGTTTCTTGCAGTAAAATCCATATAGGCAGGCAGCTGGACACTGACTGGTGAACACGTATCTTTCTCACAAAAGCAGCATTAATCTCTGCCCCCCTGTTAGTATCTGAGCAGCCGCAAGCTACCCCACACTCACCGCCTTACATTATAGCAGCACCTGAGCTCTTCCTTAGAGCTTCAGGCTCAGCAGCTTCTCCTGTCTACCCTGCCCGGCACACTGGCTGGTTAACATGGTAGCTATATCTGAGCTCTCTGCGAGCTCTTAGCCTTACATCGTAGCAGGATCAGCTCTCAGTCTGTCTCAGCTCTCTAGCCTCTCCTGCACACATAGAAGCTACATTCTCTGTGTCTACTGTCTCTGCTTCTCTGAGCTCTCTCTGCCCAGCTGCTCTCCCTCTAGCAGACTTCTCTACACACTCCTGGTCAGGAAACCGTACATTACTCCAGAGGCAAAGAGTGGGCACCAAGAGTGACATCACATTTGGGTTACAGAAGGGCACAGTGTGCCGTGTGCCCTTGCACCCACTTGGTATCTTAGCCTGATTGGGATTCCCAGGCTCAGAGTCCTTGGACATCCCATTTAGGCCCATGGCAGAATGGCCTTGAACATCCCAGTGTATGAATAAGAAGGTGAGGAAGTTCTCATGAGAGGCCAAGCTGCAAACTGAGGCTGGCTGCTGCTAGTGCCAGCCCTTCAGTCACTTAGCAAGAAGTACGGAGTATACAGAGACCAGATGCTTCTTGTTTGAAATTTTAGCAAAGTCTGAAGCATGAGCTAAGAGAGGCTATTTGTATGAAAAAGCCACTGGAAAATGCTTGGGTGGTAGGGTGGGGTCTCAGGGAATCACCAGGTTGGGGTGAACAGTCTGAGGGAAAAGAGATTAGTGCCCCTGACTAAATCTCAGGTATTGCATGCTTTAAAATAAATGTCAGGTATTGCATGCTTTAAAAATTCTTATAGCACACTGGTTGAAAATTGCTGCCTTAGATAGTCAAATAAAAAAAATAAAAAAATGACAACAGCCAGCACAACAATAGTCATAGGTATTCATGCTCTGTCTTGAACCATAAATATATACACCATCTAATAGAGTTATACAATATCTTATTGGTCAATTCACATAAGAAGGTCGCATCTGATTGGTTAATTCTTGGTACCAGAAATCCTATATACAAGTATAAGTATCTGATTTAAAGAAAAAAATTCACTTCGGAACCAAAAGGGTAGGCAATTATTATTATTATTTTGTAAATCAGTCAAAGTTATACCCTTTTTTTTTTTTTTTTGTCAGATCGGAAAATATATATTTTTTGTCACGTGCCAAGGAATTTTAGTAATTAGATTATGTGTGCTGTGAAGTGAAAAAAGGTTGAAAATCACTGCCATATGCTGTCCTAATATAGAAAAAAAATGAACACCAGAAAGGTTTTAGCCATTTTATTTAGCTCTCATAGTTTAATGCTTAGTTTTGAATAAGCTTCTTTCTTTCTTTTTAATGTATCTGGGACAAAAGATTAGACTGATAGCCTACTACAAGTGCTAGCTAAAGCTCCGGAAGCTCAGTTTTCTTCAATTTTGCCGTTCCACTTAGTTGAACAGTTGACCACAAAAGATCATGGTAAGCCTAGCTTTCTCTGCAGCCAGCATTGAGCTGTGAGATATCATGTGGTGAATGAGGTACTGAGAAGTGGAGCCCAGATCTAACATGGTGGTGTAGCTATTGGGGAAGCCTTACTTATAGATACTTACTGAGTTTTGCTATGTATGAGGCACTGATGTTGGATGCTATAAAGAAGACAAAAATGTATAAGATCCAGTCCCTGAAATTGGAGAGCTTGCAGTCTGGATCAGTGGTTCTCAGTTAGGGGTGATTTTGCCCCCAGGGGACATTTGACAATTCCTGGAAACATTTTGATGGTCACAGCTAGGAAGAGGGGGGGCGGGGTGCTAGTGGGGTGTGGAAGTGTTGGTGCTGGTGTTAGTACATAGAGGTCAGTGATGCTGCTAAACAACCCACAATACACAGAACAGCCCCCACAACAAAGAACGATTCAATTTAAAATGTCAATAGTGGTTTGAGAAACCCTGTGGGAAACTGAAAGACATTTTAATGACCATCTAATTAAGGGCCACAGGGTAGTGTAGAATACATGTTCTTTGGGAGCCAAAGGAAGATAAGTTGGGAGAAGACTGCAAAGGCTTCCCCCCCCCCCCCCCCCCCCGCCTTTTTTTTTTTCAGGCCAGAGGCAGGCAAGGTGTCTGTGAGAACAGAGCAAGTCGGGAAAAGCGGGTGCAGCAGGAACTGGGGAACAGTGAGTGTCAAAGTGGGACTGGCCATATGACGGAAGGCCGTTAGCACAAGTCTTGATGCCATGTGTGATTAAGAGTCTTTTTCGATGCTGAAGATATAGAGCAGTTGGCTGAGACAGACTTTTAGGGAAACGAGTATACAGAATGGATCGGAGGAGAGAGGGCTCAGAGGCAGGGTTGGCCAGTTCATTCAGGCACTGAGCAAACACTGGTTGCACAGAGGTTAAGAGAAGAGACTGTGGGATCAGCCTGCCTGAAATCCAGTCCTGCTCTCCACTTACAAGCCCTTGACTCTCAGCAAGGAAGACTCTCTTTTGAGGTTCAAATTCAGCATGGTGAAGAGCCATCTGCTTCACATTGTGAAAATTAAATGAATTAATGCAGGAATGCAGGTGTTAGCTCAATAAGGCTTGGGCTGGGTCGGTAGCAGAAGAGATAAAAAGTAAAATGCCAATTTGAATAGAATAATGGCAAATTGAATGTTAAGGAGGGGGCTCAGAAAGAATTAAAGATTTCTATGATAGACTCATACATACACAGACATGGCAAATTGGGAAGGGAAATTGATAGAATAGATTTCTTATTGGAACTTGCAAGGAAGATGATAATTTTGGTTGAGCAAAAGGTAAGACGGTGGTTGAAATAAAGAAATAAGCCTTTTACACCTATTACTAAACAATCATGTATATGTAAAAACTTACTAATGCCAAAATAGGCACCTACCTAGCCCACCATCTTACCTGATTTCCTGGAGACTTTCCTTCTTTGCAATCTACAAGTTTTAGTTTTTGAAATATTTTAAGCATATGGAAAAATAAAGAGAGTAATGTAACATGCCAGTGATTATCCAAGGAGTAAAGCGACTAGTATCAACACTCTTTGGCTTGGATGACATTGCAGATACTCCTCAATTCATGGTTTTATATCCTTATATTGAAAGTAGAAAATGTTGTAAGTTGAAAATGCATTTAAAACACCTGACCTACTGAACATCATAATTTAGACCAGCCTAACTTACACGTGCTTAGAACACAAGATTCAGAAAACGCTGGCAATATTGGTTGTGTGATTGTGTGGTTGACCGGGGGCTGTGGCTTGCTTCAGCTGCCCAACATCACGAAAGAGTCTTGCACCACATATCACTAGCCTGGGAAAAGATCAAAATTCAAAGCATGGTTTCTACTGAATGCATATCGGTTTTGCACCATTATCATCTTGAAAAACTTATTAAAGTTGATGAACAACATAGACTGATGAACAAGAACAGACCCAGGGATAAGGAGCCATGGGTCAGACTGTTGGACCTCAAAGGGAGGGTGGGGATAAAAGGGAGAGATCAACCAAAGGACTTGGGTGCACACATATGAGCCTAACCAGTGGTCAAGGATAATAGGGGGGTGGGACATGAGTGGGGGTGGGGTGGGGATTGGAATGGGGGGTTGAGGACAAATATGTGATACCTTAATCAATAAAGAAATTAATTAAAAAAATGAAGTTGAACTATGGTAAGTTGGATTCATTTATAAATGGTTTTAGTATATCCTAAACCATGAGACCATAGGTAATTGTTGCTCACTTTGCTGGACTATCTTATGAAGGTTTCTAGGCTGAATGCAGATTTTACTCAGCATTGGCTGATGGCCAAATTGTTCTCCATCTTCAGTGTCTAGTAAAACTCCCTTCCACATAGACAGTTGGGGTCCTATCTTCCTTTACTTGAAGGACTTTCATCATCTCGTTCTACACCACCTCCCTTACTGTTCCCTTTGTCCTAGTGTCCCTGTGTAGTCTGTCCCCAAATACAGTTTCCATTTTCTCATTAGGACTAAATCAAGACAGGAGGGCACTCTGAAAAGGTTATAATTTGATGCTCCTTCAAACCAATTCATTTACATATTCATTCACTCAACACATATTTCTTGAGTATGTATTTTATGTGTCAAACACTGTTCTAGCCTCTTGGGATATAACTGTGAAGAAAATAGACAAGGATCATTGTTTACCTTCCAATAGGGGAGATAGACAGTAAAAAATAATAATACATTAGAATAGGGGTGTCGAACTCAATCAGAGAAGGGGCCAAAATCTAAAATCCAGCCTAAATCGTGGGCCGAATGGTTTACTGAACAGTCATAAACTGACAATGTCATAAACTGACAGCGGAGTGCAGTGATGACAGCGCGGTGCGGGCCACATTGCAAGACCTGGCGGGCTGGATTTGGCCCGCGGGCCTTGTGTTTGACACATGTGCATTAGAAAATGAGAAATACTGTTTAAAAAGAAAAAAAAAAAGTAGAGCAAAGTAAGTAATCTCAAAATTAGGGAATGCAAGTGATAATAATAATTGTCCAGAGTACTTAGGAAGGTGAGGTTTGAGCCGACTTGAAGGAACAGAATGAAAATGGTTAATACTTGTGTGAACAGTGGTCAAGGCAAAACAAAAGCAAAGAAGCCATGGTGCGAACAGGCCTGGGGTGCTCCAGAAACAGCAGTGAGGGTAGTGCGGCCGGAGGAAGTGAGCAGAAGCGTACTGGTGAGAAGGTGAGAGACCACAGGAAGCGAGGACATGAAGAGTGTTATAGGCTATCGTGAGAAATTTGGCTATACCTCCTGAGAAATGGGGAGCCATTGTGAGGTTTGGAGACAAGGATTAACCTGATCCTATCTAGGTTTTAAATTCATCACTCTGGTCATAGTGTTGAGAGTAAACCGTAGGAGGTTCTGGATAGAAGCAGGAAGAAGTTAGGAGGCCATTGGTATTGTCCAGACAAGATGATGGTGGCTTAGACCATGGTAATAACAGATGGTGGGAAAAAGCAGTAAGATTCTGTGTGTGTATGTGTTAAATAGAGGTGAAATAAAACATGAAGCAAAATGAATCCTTTATAATAAAAGGGTAATATGCAAATTGACCCTAACAATGGAACAACTGGGACCGACTGGTAGCTATGATGCACACTGACCACCAGGGCAGATGCTCAACGCAGGGGGAGCTCCCATAGGGGGAGCTCCACTCAGCCACAAGCTGGGCTGATGGCTGTGAGCGGAGCGGGGGTGGCAGGAGTGCTAAGGATGTCTGACTCCAGCTTAGGCCCACTACCAGAAGGTATTGGGCCTACGCCATCAATCAGACACCCCTTGAGGGCTCCCGGGCTGCCAGAAGGATGTCTGACTGACAGCTTAGGCATAACCCCCCAGGGAGTGGGCCTAAGCTGGCAGGTAGACATCCCCCAAGGGATCCCAAACTGTGAGAGGATGCAGGCCAGTACATGAATTTTTGTGCACCGGGCCTCTAGTATATAAATAAAACAAAACAAAAATGACAACATAAAATGTACCATTTTAACCATTTGTAAGTGTACAGTGGCATGTACTATGACATGTACTGATCACCAGGGGACAGACGCTCAACACAGGACCTGCCCTCTGGTGGTCAGTGCATTCCCACAGGGGAGCGTTGCTCAGCCAGAAGCCCTGAGCTGGGTTTATGGCTGGCGAGTGCAGTGGTGTCGGTGGGAGTGTTAAGGATGTCCGACTGCCAGCTTAGGCCCACTCCCCACATCAGCCATCAGTCAGACATCCCCCGAGGGCTTCCAGACTGCTAGAGGGAGTAGGCCAGCCTGAGGGACCTCCTAGCCCTGAATGCAAGAATTTCGTGCACCAGGCCTCTAATATATATATATATATATATATATATATATATATATATATATATATATATATATATATATATTTAATTAAATATTTTTAGTTTAAATTATTGGGGTGCCATTGATTAATAAGGTTATATAGGTTTTACTAGTAAGTGTACAATGAATATCTACCTGATAGATGGTTTTTAAACCACCACTAGGAATGAGACAATCAAGGGGGTAAATGGGACTGAGAAAAGAGAAGAGATCAGAAGCTTTTGGGCAGTTCAGCATTAGATGCAGCCTCAGAGGTTAGGAAGGACAAGAAGAAAGCAGCAAAGGAGACAGAAGGGAAACCAAGAGGACGTGGTGTCAAGCGCTGTTAAGAGATCAAATAAGTTTAGGACTTAGAACTGATAATTGGATATAGAAGTATGGAGGTCACTGGTGACCCTAACAAAGCAGTTTGGAGGGAGGGGTAGGGACAAAAACTTGACTGGGTTAAGAGAAAATGGGAGGGGAAGAATTGGGGGCAGCAAGTAAAGACTACTCATCTCTAGATTTTACTATAAACGGGGAACAAAGCTGAAGGAGGAAACAAGGTCAAGAGTGGTTTGTTTTGTTTTGTTCTGAATGGGTGAAGTAACAGCATATTTGTCTGCTGATGGGAATGATCCAGTAGAAAAGGAAAAATAGTGACGTGAGAGAGGAAGGGAATATTTTTAAAAATTTTGAATTTGAAAACCTCCACCTGTGGCTTTGGCACATTTTGTCACAATCTACACCATACTTTGACCTGCTTCACTCATTTGCGTAACCTACATTTTACTTTGCATCCCCTGGCCTGAATAGATACAGATCTCTAAGAGGCTGTAAAACAACACGGAAATAAATTGATGTGAATATAAATTAAAACCACTCCTGCCAGCGTAGACAGAGACCTCAAGTGCTAATTAGAAGTGTTTTTGGCAGGTTGCTCATGCAGACACTATCGGTGAAAACGGACAGTCAAAAGCAATTGAAATCCAAACACCTAATAACAAATAATATTGTGCAGATTTTTGGGACTTGGAAATTTATTTTATTTTAGCCTCCAGAAATAAAGCTTGGGAAATGAGTGATTTATAGGTATGAGTGCTGAAACAGCAGTGGGAACAAAGATGTCTTTGCCTAGGCTTGCACTAGGACTCTATTTTTCAGAAGTAAGACATTTACCACTGGACCGCCAATGTATCCATAGCCCAAAGACTGAGTAATGGTTATATCCAAACCGGAGAAAGATAAGTAACTAGTTCATGAAGGTCAACTTCTGTGAAAGGAAAGGGAACTAATATATACTAATATAATACTGAACAGCTTTATTCTTTTTAAAAAAATATATTTTATTGGTTTTTCACAGAGAGGAAGAGAGAGGGATAGAGAGTTAGAAACATCGATGAGAGAGGAACATCTATCAGCTGCCTCCTGCACATCCCACACTGGGGATGTGCCCGCAACCAAGGTACATGCCCCTGACTGGAATCGAACCTGGGACCTTTCAGTTCATAGGCGAACGCTCTATCCACTCAGCCAAACCGGTCTAGGCAGAACAGCTTTATTCTTGTCCCCGCTGTTTTACCCTGGAAAGATCAACTACAGGGGTTAAATGTGGTAGCCAGTCTCCATGCTGGCTTAGTGACCCCAGCCTGTTGGAAGTCATTCTTCTCCACCCTGCACTCTGTCCTGGGAAAGTCATCTGTAGGGATTGGTTCAACATGCTTGGGGTTAGATTACACCCTGTGGGAGCCTTGGAAGGAAGGTGTGGTGTGGTTGCTCAAGCTGGCGAGGTACCTCAACAGCAGATCATTTGCTCCTATCAAGCTGGGGTGTCTGTTCCACTCCACATTCATTGGTGGTAGCCTGGGATAAAGGGGAAAATGTTGGCTGTAAAGAGCTTCTGAAAGTCCCATGTATGAGAACCACAGCACAAACCCCTGGAGTAAAGGCTTGACCCTGGGCCAATAACTATTTTCAACTTGAAAAGTAGCTCCTGGCTTGCTACTGGTGAATACCGAATGCCTGACCGTAGACCATGAAATATTTATGTGATGTAAACTGCCCAGCATGAGCTGAGTTATCTAATCCATGAAACACAAATCTGGGCACGCACTGCCGTAATCCATCAGAATGTGGAAGTTGTATAGATGAAAGTGGGCCCTCGTTGATCCAAGAAAGCTTCACGAGCAGGTGACTTATATTCACAGGGAACCTGTTTTTTGTGCTTCTCATTGAACTCACACTCAAGAAGAATTCCCTATCAGACCTGATTTATAAACAGATCTGCATCCCAAGCCCACACAAATGGAAAGTCAACAGCTACAGCCCGATGCAGGGGTGCCCTAAGAGAGCGCTAAAATAAAATCCTCCCAGAACTTTAAATACATCAGTTTGTTCACTTCGTCGGGGCAAGAGAGTGTCAGGCATTGCTCTGCACTGTCTCATGGGCAATGGCAAGAAGTTGGCCTGCTGGTTGGGAACACTGAACGAACACGATCAGGAGATCGATGCCAAGGAGATCTGGGGGAGAGAAATGCACTTGAAACTCTTGGAATGGGGACAGTATGGAACGGTATCTACAAGATTATCTACTCTGTGGTGTTAGCCTCTTCTTAGTTTCGTCGGTGCTTGCTCAATGGTTCTCTGAATATTCTAACAGTGTGTCCCATAATTCAGAAGCAGCTGGCTTGACAGGACAGAGGAAGGGTTGGGTAAAGGCTCAATTACTACAACATCTAGGAGACATCTTTCAAAGTTGGAGTGGTGTCCTATAAGATGCAATAAAAGTCTTAAAACCAGCAGCAAATAGGTAGCCAGGATACGTGAGTAAGGATTGGAATGGCCCCTCTCACCACTTAACTTAATAACTCATTGGCATATTGTTGTTCTCTTTCCCTCTGACCTTGGATTTAGTGGATTTGGAGATTTCATTGCCATGAGAAAAGAAGTCTTTTCTTGGGGCATATTGGAGGTTGAGACTGCCCTCTGGACATTTTGGATTCCTTGAGTTGGAGTCAGTGTAGTTGGAATGAATGTCCTGATTACCAGGAAAAAGTTGGGTTGTCCCATCCCAAGGAGGACAAGGAGGTCTCTGATGCTGAGAGGTGGGCTGCACTGGGTGTGTTCTGTTTGTACCCCTCTCCCATGTTCCAGGATGTTAGAGAGAATATCTCAACAACCCTATACTAATCATAAGTCTTCGTGATTACCTTCTTGCTGTACCCCTGACATTGTTCTAGGTACTTTACATGAATTGATTCACTTCATCCTCACAGTAGTCTTACATGCTATATATCCCATTATTCTCATTTTATAGATAAGGAAACTGCTTAAGTTGAGTAACTTGTCCAAACCCACAAAGTTAGAGGTTAACCTCTGCCCTATCAGACTTCCCAAGGGGGTAGGTATAATTGTTTTGTTCTTTACACGCAGAGTAGTGAAGAGTTCAAGGAGTCAAGGGATTCATCTCAGGTATAGTCAGCCGCACAGCTAGGATTCAAATCCAGATCTGTCCACCCTCAAAGCTAATGCACTCTGCTTCCTTCACAGTACTTCATTTTCAGGTGTGAACAGAAGAAAGAGCTGACTGTGAAATGCAAATTCAATGAACATAAAACATCCTTTCGATAAATTCAAAGCTTATTTATTTATTTTTAAAAAGACAAATGGCTAACTCAGTAATTTTCAACCTTTTTCATCTCGTGGCACATATAAACAAATTGCTAAAATTCTGCGGCACACCAAATATATATTTACTAATTTGATAAAAACAAAAAGGATAAAATTTTGATTCAGTCACACTGGATGGATATTATTGTATTAGCTGTTGTCCTATTTTTATTTGACAATAAAGGGAAAAGAGGTCAGTGCCCCTGACTAAATAGTCAGGTATCACCTGCTTTAAAAATCCTGAAGCACAGGTGCTGAAAATCGCTGACCTAGCTTAAATGAAAAAGATTAAGCTTGACAATAAAAGTGTAAGCATGCCCCAGATTTACTAAGCTAGCTACTTCTTTCTTGAAATATTTAGCTTATATCTGGACTTAATCCATAGAAAATTTGAAAGCCATATATATATTAAAATATATATATTTTTAGTAAGCATATTAAAATATAATGTATTCAATGTAAATATATTTATGTTTTATACAAATGTATAAAATATATATAATAAATATTTTTAAGGACACGTGATGACCTAATTCAAAGTCAGTGTGAGCAGATTCTCTAGGAGAACGTGGTGGAAGTCCATTCTTTTGTGCACTTGCTAGCTGACATTAGCCCTGACCAAGGTGAGGTAGAGCGCAGTGGTCATCATTCGGCGACTGAGGAAATTGCACAAACCAGACCTGGCGAGCAGAGCCTGAGAAGGGAAACCACATTGATCAGGGTGCCAGTAACTTGCTTTTGTGGCAGGTTTTCCCCTTCCGCTCGTGAAGGAGGGCACGGTCGGACTTAGCACCCGTTTTATAACAATTCCTGCCGCCCTGTGGTGATAGGGGATTTCCTCCTTTGGAATAGCACCCCCAGACTCATCTAGCGGATATGATGGACCCATGGCTCTCTAACAGCTGAGAATGCTCTGCTTTCCAGATAATACCATCCAGTCGATTTTCTGTTGCTGCTGTTGCTGTTCCGTGCAGAAGCGGTAAGTCTTGTTTCTGAGGCCAGCTACTTGGCAATAAATGTGTTCTGTTTTGAGTCTTCATGTCTCTTTGTATTGGCTGTTGCCTTTGCCTGGGAAACCCTCCTCCCGTTCCCTTTCCCTCTCCCTCCCCCCCCCCCCCCCCTAGTTATTTAAAGCCATAGGTCAAATGTCGGGCCTTCTGTGATCCTTTCTTAATCCTTTTGGATTTAATTGCTCCTTCGATTGTCTTTCCAAAGCATGCACTTCAGTTCTTTATTTAATACTAGAGGCCTGGTACATGAAATTGGTGCACAGGGGGTGGGGTGAGGGTGTCCCTCAGCCTGGGCTGAGCCCTCTCCAATCTGGGACTTCTCAGGGGACGTCATCCTAAACCAGCAGTCGGACATCCCTCTTACAATCTGGGACTGCTGGCTCCTAACCTCTCACCTGCCTGCTGGCCTGATCCCCCTAACTGCTCTCCCCTGCCAGCCTGATTACCCCCTAACTGCCTCTGCCTTGGCCCTGCCACCATGGCTTTGTCTGGAAGGATGTCTGGTCTAATTAGCATATTACCCTTTTATTAGTATAGATTTATTTCATGTATCCTATTTATATGCCTGTGTTCCACTCTATAATTTTGCAGGCAAGAATTCTGTCTTATTCATTTGAATATCTCCTCAAAACTATCGGTGTCTTTATACTTTGGTGTCCAGCAAATGGTTGTATAAGAATAAAATCCAAAGCATGAAATTAGTCACAGCTAACATCTAATGGGAGTGTTCCATAAGTCAGATTGTGCTAAGAGGTGTGCATTTATTAGCTCAAGCAACTCTCAAAGCCACCTACGGACTTTTACAATCCCCATTTCTTAAATGGGGAAAGTGAGGCTTAGAGAGGTTACATTGCTTACCCAAGGCCACACTATGAAATGGGAGAGCTGGGATTTGAACTCCTGTTCTTTTTTTTTTTTTTTTTTTATATATATATATTTTATTTATTTTTCACAGAGAGGAAGAGAGAGGGATAGAGAGTTAGAAACATCGATGAGAGAGAGTCATCAACGAGCTGCCTCTTGCACACTCCCCACTGGGGATGTACCCACAACCAAGGTACATGTCCTTGACCGGAATCGAACCCGGGACCTTTCAGTCTGCAGGCTGATGCTCTATCCACTGAGCCAAACCGGTGCCGGCATGAACTCCAGTTCTTAATTACTCTATCATGTCTACTTATAACAATAGATGCTATGAAATGAGGTAATGCATGTAAAATGAGTAACACTGTGCCTGATTCAGAGTGTTTCATTATCATGTTTATGATTTTATGTCCTTAACGTGGATGGACCAGACTCTGTACTGGGCATGTGACATGTTTCCTCAATTTTATTTCATAGCAACTCTATGTGCTCTTAACACCTCTAGTTTCCAGATTAAAAAAAAATTAAATTCTGAGAGGTAGTAACTTTCCCAAAGGAAATGGTTAGTCTTCATAATTAAAAAAAGGGAAAGAGACCTGGATTTTTGTACTAGTTTTGGGATGATCTAGTGCCGTGATTGGCAAACTGCGGCTTGCAAGCCACATGCGGCTCTTTGGCCGCTTGAGTGTGGCTCTTCCACAAAATGCCACATACCCTAATTAAATTAATAACAATGTCCCTATCTATATAGTTTAAGTTTAAAAAAATTGGCTCTCAAAAGAAATTTCAATCGTTGCACTGTTGATATTTGGTTTTGTTGACTAATGAGTTTGCCGACCACTGATCTAGTGGATTTACAGATAACTTGAATAAAAATAATCACTTGTAACATGATCATTATTTTTTTTTTTTTATGTCAGGCAAGTGAGAACACAAATAAGCCTGAGCGATGATGAAGAACTCTCAGAAAAATACATTCAGCCTCGCAGGCAGTGGTTCAGTGAATTGAGAAGTAAGAAGCAAGTGAGTATCATCTTGATGGGTGGTAGGGTGGGGGTCGAGGAAGCTTGCGTTTTTAGGGTCTGCTCCAGTAGGTATTGTTTGCTACCATGCCCAGACCTAGTATCATGCTTGGCACATAATAAGGGCTCAATAAACATTTAACAAATGAATTTTCTAGAAGAAAGTGAAAGAAAAAAAAAAAGACCAGTTAACATAGCCTGCTCTGCCGTATTTTGGAAGAACTTGAAACTGGACAGTGAATAGGGAAAAAATGCATCCTGGAACTGCCATTTTGAGGCCAGGATTCGTTGTCAGCCCAGAGTTGGGAGAAACAGTGTTCTTAGGAAGCATGGGAAAGCCAAACACAAGCTTACAGCACCTGAAAGAAAAGGGCTGCCTTTCTTTTTCCAAGGGAGAAAAATCCGTAAGACAACGTGAAACTATTGGGGAAGAAATCAAGGGAAAAAATATCCAATGTAAAAAAAAAAAAAAAAAATCCAATGCAATGCTAGCAAGAGAATTGTGTGATCTTGAAAATTTACAAAACGATGAATGTGTTGCTGGATCCAAAAGTTGTTTTACAGTTGGTCATTTCCTATGTTTATCCTACCCTGGCTTCCGCTCTGGCACAGCTGGACGGGAGAAGGGGGGGCAGCAGGCAGAGATGCTCTATGCCTCTTCTTGATCAGTACAGGTTAGGATCAGTGTGGGTTGTTGGAACAGGAGCACAGCTACTCACTGTTTGGTTTTCACAGTCCAGCAGGGGCCGTATGCAACCATCCAAACGCAAGCCGCTGCCTCCCCTCCCGCCCACTGAGGTTGCTGAAGAGAAGATCCATGTCATGGCACTCTATGACTTTCTGCCCAGAGAGCCCTGTGACTTAGCATTAAAGAGAGCAGAGGAATACCTGATCCTGGAGAAGTATGATACTCACTGGTGGAAGGCAAGAGACCGTTGGGGGTAAGATTGGTGGCTCAATCCTTATCAAATACCTCCTCTTCTATCCCCTACAGACTTCTGAAGCATGAAGAAGGCTGTTCACTGGCTAAGTTTCTCCGGGTTTATAACTCCCTTCTGTGTGATATTAAACCTATCCCTACAGATCCCCGTGCGTATGAGAGCATTCTAGCACCATGCTTTCAGCAGCCCCTCAGAAGTAGTTACACCTGGCTTCACATTCCAGTGCTGCCACTTACTATCGTGTCCTTTGGGCAAGTCATTTACCCAATGACTGAATTGCCATTTCTCTCTTTTTTTAATATATTTTTTAAATTTTATTTTAGAGAGAAAGGAAGGGAATGAGAGATAGAAATAAGGATCGTTTCTGCATGCCCCCCACTGGAGATCGGACCCGCAACCTAGGCATGTGTCCTGACTGGGAATTGAACCAGAGACCTCTTGGTGCATGGGTCAATGCTCAACCACTGAATCACACCAGCCAGGCTTCATTTCACTTTTTAAAAAAATTGATCTGTAATTGGCATATAACATTCTATTAATTTCAGGTGTACAACATAATCTATAATAATAAAAGCATAATATGCAAATCGACCAAACAGCGGAACAACCATACGGATGACCTTCAGGACGACCTTCTGGACAAAGCTAGGGCTGTGAGGGCCTCTAGTGATTGAATATTTGCATATATTTTAAAACAATCACCAGAAAAAGTTTAGGTAACATCTGTCACTATATATAGTTACAGAATATTTTTTTCTTGTGATGAGAACTTTTAAGGTTTAGTCTCTTAGAACTTTCAAATATGCAATACAGTATTATTAACTATAGTCACTGTGCTGTTCCTTACTTACCCAGGACATTTATTTTGTCACTGGAAATTTACATCTTTTGATCCTCTTCACCAATTGTCCTGAACCCCATGGCCCTCCCCCATCTCTGGCAATCACCAAGCTGTTCCTTTATCTATGAGCTTTCAATTTTTAATGTAAAAAATCTTTTAGATTTCACCTATATGTGAGATCATACAGTATTTATTTTTTTTCTCTGACTTATTTCACTTAGCATAATGCTCTAAAGTTCCATCTACATTGTTGCAAATGGCAAGATTTAATTCTTTATTATGGCCAAATAATATTCCTATCTATCTATCATCATCTATCTATCTATCTATCTGGCCAAATAATATTTCTTCCTTTCTTTCTTTCTTTCTTTCTTTCTTTCTTTCTTTCTTTCTTTCTTTCTTTCTTTCTTTCTTTCTTTCTTCCTATCTATCTATCTCCCTATCATCTGTCTATCATCTCACATTTTCTTTATCCATTCTTGCATTGATGGATATTTATGTTGGTTCCATGTCCTGGCTATTGAAAATAATGCTGCAATGCAAATTGAGGCCCACATTAGTGGTTTTTTTGTTTGTTTTTTTGTTTGTTTGTTTGTTTTTCAGATAAATGTCTAGAAGTGGAATCTCTGGATCACAAGCTAGTTCTATTTTTAATGAGTTTTCATGTCTTTATTTATAAAATGGGGATAATAATTTGTATAGGTTCCTATTCTGATTTATGCTTTCTCTGGAAATTTGACTTTTTTTTTTTTTAAATTTTGATTTTTTTCCTGTTAGGCTCTAAGGTAGGAGCAGAAACAGGCTCTTCCTTATTTTCATATTTCTACAATGACTAGCTTTGGAAGTAGGTGCTGAATTAAGCAGTAAGGGGAAATAGACCCGGATGCAGACAGACTTCGCTGTGTCAGTTGCCATAGATGGTTAACGCCTTCCTGAGTAGGAAGGATTCTGGGGGTGTCTGGGCTCTCTGGGAGAGGATGCCGGCATTGATTTCTGATCTTTGTCAGGATCTGAAGATTATAAGGGTATAAATATCAGAAGTATTTATATCACATGCCCTCTTTCTTTATGTTTTCCTGATTATGTGGCTGTCTTTCCAAATCTTAGTTTAGACTCAACATGTGATAGAGATGTTTCAGTGGGAATAGTTATCAGTAGTTTTAGGATTGCAGAAATAGCACCTCCTACAGGTGGCCTGTTGGCATGATTCAGACCAAAACAACCAACCAACCAACCTATTAATATTATGATACCTTTAAAGTTAATAAGTGCATACAGTTCTTTATAACACAAAAACCTGAAAAATAATGCCAACATTCTTTGCCACACCTCCAAACCCAGTCTCTTTCTCAAAGATAAGCACCGTTATTCATTTATTAAATCATTGTCCGTGCACTGTCATGCACATATTGAAATATATGGTATTGTTTGCAGATTTAATTTATCTAAACCTTACCACACTTCATGCATTGTCCTACAAGTTGCTCTTATTCCCCAATAATATGTCTTGGGGATCTTTTTGTAATTTCAAATGTAATTTGAAGGTGTAGGTGTAGGAAAAGGGAAGTCCTCACCCTGCTGGAATGGGTGGGTGAATTGGTGTATGTCCCTTCTAGATGATTTGCCGTATCTACTGAAAGACGCACATGCATGGTGTCCCAGCAATTTCCCTGCTTAGAGTCTGTCTTAGAGACATGCTCCTCCTTGTGCAAAAATGGCACATTCAAGTATTTCTTTATCACGTTCCTGTACTAGGGACGTGGCTAACCTAGAATATCTACTCTATCGAATGCTCTGCAGCAAACAGTACATATCTTTGTTATTGCTCCGTGGTTAACCAGGTCACATGCCATCCCCGGGGTCCTGTAAGTGCCCCCTTTCCTCTCTGAAAAGCATCTGGTGTCATAAGACACCTTTGAACTACTCACATTGTAAGTCAGGATCTTACTATCTATGATATTGAGATTTTAGTTAAATGTGGAAGTGAAAATCCTGTTTTCCTCTTTTAACAACTTCATTAGGAAAATGAACTCAACATTTATAAGAATTGTTGCCATTATAATGCTATAGACTTGGCAAAATTTTTATTTTTGCATTGTCTTCTGTTATAGGAATGAAGGCTTTATTCCAAGCAACTACGTGGCTGAAAACAAGCTAACCAATTTAGAAATTTATGAGTAAGTGTCTTCCAAAATACACTCTGTGGTTAATCTATGAAAATCAGCTGCATTTTGCCAGGGTATAAGCTCACATACTGTTTTTTTTTTTTTTTTTGTCTGAAAAAGGAAAAGAAAGTAACATGTTCTGCAACTCTAGCTCGAGAGGTATTTGATCCTTATAATGGTTGACTCAGAAACTTCTTTTTCTGAAGCTTATTTTTGTTTCAGTTTGTGTAGCCTTTCTTTTTTTGTTTTGACAGTGACAGCATGAGACCAAACACTCGTCCTGCACTTGTTTTACTATGTCTCCTAAATGGAAAATTATTATTATTATTATTATTTTTTAATTTTTAATATATTTTATTGATTTTTTTTACAGAAAGGAAGAGAGAGGGAGAGAGAGTTAGAAACATCGATGAGAGAAAATTATCAATCAGCTGCCTCTTGCACACCCCCTACTGGGGATGTGCCCACAACTAAGGTACATGTCCTTGACCGGAATCGAGCCTGGGACCTTTCAGTCTGCAGGCCGACACGTTATCCACTGAGCCAAACCGGTTTCGGCTGGAAAATTATTTTTGAAAGGACATTAAATTTTCAATGAGTGGCAAACTGGACTTAATTTATAGACACACTAGTAGCCCTGTGCACAAATCCGTGCACCAGTAGCTTTCTGTGGGGCCTGGCCACTCTGTGCCCGCTGCCCAGAAGCTCTCTGCAGCCCGGAGGCCCATCCACGGCTGGGTACAATACGCTTGCCAGGGAAATGTCTTGGGAGGTATAATTTAGAAGACGGGGGGAAGGAGGTATAGTTTAGATGTTGGTTGGGGAAGACCTTTCTGAGGAAGTGACTTGAGGCTAAAGGTGATAGGGGATACTCAGGGGAGGGAATGCTGTGTTAATGTGGCCTTTGACATCTCAGGGGAGCCTTTATAAGTAGAAATGTTTATGGCTACTTTGGTGTTAAATTAATATCTAATTATCAACTACATAATGTAAAAACCTAGTTTTCAATAACCCTTCAAATTTAACTTGTAAATCTTGATATACTCTTTATAAATATGAAAAAATGTGAACAATTACCCTATTTCAAACTCAACCTATTAAACGTCCTTGAACAATCAGTCCTATTTATAAGCTCAGCTAATTAAATTTCCTGGAACATTTAACTGAGTTAATAAACTGAATACATTCAGTTTTCCTTTTTTTAGTTCTTCACATGCCAGACAGGACAAATCTGCAACTGCCATAGCCCTTTGCAAGTCCTCCCACGATCCTGGACATCTAATAAATTAAACTTACGTGGTTAATCTAATAAATTAAACACATGTCAGTCTCATTGAACCCTAGGTAAATCTAATAAGTCAAGTTCTCTTAACCATGCAAATACTTTTTAAAAATGAGTCAAATTCCCTTGAACTTCAAATGCCAAGTCAAGAATAATTATACATTTTAAACCACTATGCCTATAATTCTTTTAAAATTATAGACATTTTAAATATCAAACATTGATTGTCTTGAACTTTCTATGAGTCTGACTTATCTCATTATCTCTGCCTGACTGCTTAACCTTCTCAGGATTAGGAGGTCACTTACAGAGAGAAGCAGATTTACCTTCTCAGGTGGAAGAGGGTTTCTAGGTTGAAAACTCAAGAGAACAATACTGTTACGCATTGATCGGAAATCTAAGACAGGGATGGGGGACCTGAGGCTTCCATGTACACAAGATGTTTGTTCTCAACCAGAGTTGGATATGCTGGATTTTTAAAAATACGTCAATGGACGCCCCGTCCCAAGTCCCAGGCCCACATCCTTTGGTATCGGTTTTATAATGAGTGTTGTCTAGGTATGAGTTACAGCCTTACCGGTTTAAAAAACATGCACATCTGTCTTAATTCTGCAATACGCGCCCCAACCTCCTAAGTTATAGTCATCCAATCTCATTCCTGCCTGTGGAATCCTGCATTATTTTAAAGAATCCTAAATTCTTCCTATACTTCTATCTGGCTCTTTGATTACAACTTGGAAGTCCTTCTAATGACATGCATACATATTTTTAATTGACATTTAAACAAAATGACTTATTTACTTCTATTATTTATCACAATAATAAATAAATGCAAAGCAACAAAATGAACACTGATATGATGGCTGGTGAAAAACATTTAGAAAAATTGCAATCCATCTTAACTTTTTCTTATTTGAAGTACCATTATGCAGTCTTCACTTTTCACAGATTCAATGTATTTTATTGAGCTATAATTGTTATTCTCCTTTTAGCACCCATGTTTCACAATTTAGCCAGTGGGGGGCCCTTGAAGCCGATTCCCCAAGTCTTTATCTCTACAACAGGAGGTCTCAGATTCACCTTGAAATTCCCTTCACAATATGAATATTCATTAAAAAGTACTAAGTAATATTCACAATTGGACATCACAGTTTCTCCTATTCCCACTAGTGATAAGTAGTCATATTATTTTATCTAGAATCATCCCTAATCAACCCTAATATCTATGGTTCATCTTTTTAAAGGCTCATTTTCCTGTTAAGGACATTAGTATTTTTCATACCTGACCATTCTAATTTAGTGGCAGCTTTCTACTGCTAGAGGTTAGGGGAACTCCATGTAATAAGATTGATTCCATCCGCAATCAGGTATGAGTTTCATTTAGCCACCATCTGTCCCTCCTTCCTTCCCCCCATTATGACTCAGTGAAGGGCTATATGTGTATTCTTCCTTCCACTGTCCTTAAAAATAGTATTTCTGGTAATATTAAATTAGCTGCTTTTTAAAAATCTGGTTTTAAAATAAAAGTTTTTCCATTTTTCTTTTTCTCTTTTTGATTCTGCTTCCTTTTTTTCTTTCTTGTACCATGCTTGCTTACTGACTAGGTTTTGTCATACAAAACTTCATATTTGAGTATAATATTATTTAATTATGGAAACTGTGTACACTTCTGGTATTCTAAAGCAGCGATTTTCAACTGGTGTGCTGCAAGAATTTTTAAAACATGCACTAATTGACTATTTAATCAGGGGGCACTGACCTTTTTTCCTTCAGATTGTAAAAAATTTTTAAAAAATGACAACAACCAACACAATAATAGTCATCCAGTGTGAATTAATCAACATTTTACTTTTTTTTTTCTGTTAGATCGGCAAAATATATAATATATATTTTGGTGTGCTGCAGAATTTTTGTAATTAATTTATGTGTGCCATGAGATGAAAAAGGCTGAAAGTCGTTGTTGTAAAGTATAATAGGGACATGTTTCATGCAGAGAGGTAGTAGAAAGATAGGGGCAGAAAAGGGCTTGGAGAATGTGAGGAAGGAAGGAATCCCAAGTGGCGGAGCTCAGGGAGTGAGCAGAGAACGAGGGAAGATGGGGCTGGAGAGGGGGAGTGGAGCAGGGTTACACAGATGTTCCATTCACTAAACCGCTCACTTTACTTCAAAGTCACATACTTGGGAAAGTCACGTGAGTCAGAGTGGGTTTTAGTTTTGGAAAGGTAACATCGCACATGCAAATAAGAATTTCCTGAGAAGAAAAAAATAGGTATTTTTTCAGTTTGTCTACCAAAACTCAATGAAGTGTCTACTGCAGATGATGACTTCTTTTTTTTGTTTTTTAAAATTCTCATCTGAGGATATATTTTTATTGATTTTGGAGAGAGAATGAAAGGGAAAGGGAGGGAGAAAGAGAGACGTTGATCAGTTGCCCCCTGTACTCTGTCCGGGAATCAAACTCACCACCTGGGTATGTGACCTGAATGGGAATCAAACCCATGACCTTTCGGTGTATGGTACAACACTCCAACCAACCGGCCACACTGGCCAGGGTGAAGATGATGGCTTCTTAACCACATACTTTCCTGGAAATGTTTAGGAGGTTAAATTGTTCAAAATTATATACTAAGTGTGTGTCAGAAAGCTGAGTTGAGATAATTGAATAAACTTGCAACTAATAAAACTCCACTAAACTAAATTAATTGGCCCATAATAGTACTTTATTGTTTATGTGAACTTAAAAACCCACTCTATATTCTAAAAATCAGTTCTGGAATAAGTTTTTAAGGCAGGGAAATGGAGCAGGGTGTTTTCTTTTTTCAGAAGAAAAGAAAAGAAATATACAATTTAAAAATTATTTTTATTGCTTTTACAGGTGGTACCATAGAAACATTACCAGAAATCAGGCAGAACGTCTTTTGAGACAAGAGGTAATTCAATTTATTCCTGAATAAATCTGAATATTTTCAAAATTTCCATGAGGGCTGCATTGTAAAGAAAGACCTTATCCAACTGAAAAGTTTTATTGACTCCTGTTCGTTTTAATTTTAAAGTATTATAATTTCATCTCTATACACATTTTTTTGATGTTGTAAACTAGTTGTCCTTGTATCAGATTATGATTTTTAATTGATTTTCATCATAACTTCAGAAACATTTTTCCTGAAACAATTTCAACACCAACATTCTACAACTCTTTCATCTACTCCAAAGTGCATTCTACCTTACAATCTATATTTGGAGGACCCAAGCACCTTTGCCTCAGTGCCAATCAAATATACACCCTATCCTCATGAACTGAGCTTAGGCTCATTAAAAACACAAATATCAGCTGAAACCGGTTTGGCTCAGTGGTAGAGCGTAGGTCTGCGGATTGAAAGGTCCCGGGTTCGATTCTGGTCAAGGGCATGTACATTGGTTGCAGGCACATCCCCGGTGGGGTGTGCAAGAGGCAGCTGGTCGATGTTTCTCTCTCATCGACGTTTCTGCTCTCTATTCCTCTCTCCTCCTCTCTGTAAAAATTCAATAAAATATATTAAAAAAAAAAACAAGAAAAAACAAAACAAAAAAACACAAATATCAAAAAATACACGGTGCTGCACCTTCTTTGATCTTTGAGAACAAAGGGAAGAGTAAGGTAGTCAAAATATCAAGCTTAGTCAAAACCAATCATTTAGGTAAAAACCAAACAAAGCTGCGAAGAGTTTAAATTTCCAACTGACGGTAAATATTAACTGTGGGTACACGTGAAGTCAAAACTAGAAAGTAGGTGCAAGGTATTTGTGTCATCACACACCGCTGTTGGATGTTGAGGAAATCTAGAAATACAAGTGAGAAAGAATCAGTTCTGTAACTGAAAACCCAATGCCAGGAATGGCTCTGGACACACGGAGGGGGGCAGGCAGGGAGAGCATGAGGGACACAGACCCAGCTCACCTCTCATCTTTCTTGTCCTCCCCACTCCCCAGAGGCAATCACAGTAGAAGAACATTTCCCATTTTGACCCCATGTTTATGTTTTTATCATAGATTGTGCAATTAGCAAACTGTAGTGTTATTTTATGTGTTTTAACATTTAACTTAAAGGAGGCCATGATTTTTTTAAACTAAGCATTATATTTTCAATTTTATTCAAAAGGGAACAGGTAGATCAAACACATTGCTTTAACTGCTGTCTACTATTTCATCATATGAGTGCCAGAGGCCCAGTGCACAAAATTTAAGCACTGGTAGGGTCCCCAGGCCTGGCCAGCAATCAGGGCCAATCTGTGGGGAGACCAGCAGGTGACAGGGGTAGGGGCTGGCTGCTGGCATCTGCCATGGCTGGCCTGGAGTCTGTGGGTTGGGGCAGCTCCAGTGTTGAGCATCTGCCCCCTGGTGGTCAGTGTGTGTCATAGCAATTGGTCATTCTGCCAGTTGTTCTGCTGTTAGGTCAATTTGCATATTAGGCTTTTATTATATAAGATACCCAAACATCCCATTTCACTAGTGATAGACATTCAAATTGTTTCTAATTTCCTACAATATCACAAACAGTGCTGCAGAGAGCTTCCGTGTATGTTTCATTTGATATGCAAAGGTAAGGGGTTTCTTTCAATTATACTCAGAAATGGAATGGTCTGGTCAGGGATATGTGCACATTTAATATTACTAGATATTATCAAATTGTGATTCAAAGTATTTGTACTAGTTGAATCTCTTCCAGGCAATGAGAAAACTAGTTTCTTACGTTCTTGCCAACATTTGGTATCTGCCTGGCATTGAGTAAGAAATTTCATATATATATATTTTATAAAATATATTTTATTGATTTTTTTACAGAGAGGAAGGGGGAGAGAGAGAGAGAGAGAGAGAGAGCTAGAAACATCAATGAGAGAGAAACATCGACCAGCTGCCTCTTGCACACCCCCTACAGGGGATGTGCCCGCAACCAATGTACATGCCCTTGACCGAAATCAAACCTAGGACCTTTCAGTCAGCAGACCGACGCTCTACCACTGAGCCAAACCGGTTTTGGCTCATATGTATTTTGAAATGTGCATTTCTTTGATAAACATCTCTATTGAGTAACTTTTCATGTGTCTGTGGGCCAGTGGGCTTTCTCTGCTGCTATATACATGCCTGTTAATAGTCTTTGCTCATTTTTCTGTAGTATTTTTCTTTTAAACTGACTGATACATGCTTTAAAAATATATTCTGAATACCAATCTTTTGTCAGTTATGTGTTACAACTATATTCTTCTGGTTTCTGGCTTAAAAACAAAACTTTATGCTATCACAAACAGTGCTGCAGAATTTTTCTTATGCAGAATTTCTAAACATATTAATACCAAATTTCTCAATATTTTCTTATGATCTCTGCTTTTTTATTTGTTTATTATAAGAAATTCCTCTCTTTCCTGAGGTAATAAAGGAATTGCAAATTTTCTTTTAAATGTTTGTAAAGATTTGCTTTTCACATTTAAGTCTTTCACTTGGAGAGAGCTAGATTTTATCATGTTAAGTGGCTATAAGAGGTTCTTTGGTTTGACAATTTGAGCAGGAAATGGGGCTTGTCTCTCTGTAAGTATCTGGGAGGAGAAGGAGACTCTGCCTTATGGACTCTGCCATGCGGTGGGTGGTGCAGCTCTTACCGACAGCACTTCACGGATGTAAACATTGGACGAGATCCTGAGATATTTTTCTCTCCACAAGTGTAAATACCCTCAATAAAGCAGAAGCATTTTAAAAGAACACACACACACACACACACACACACACTCAAATAAAACTGCCCAACGTTCAAGATATTTGAAAGTAATTCACAGCTTTATTGAGATTTTCCAAAAATGTCAGTCGGGATGCAATTCATAGTCTAACATCAAACATTATAATGTTCTTTCCTCTTGCCATATCCCCTTTTGTGTCTCCCATACCCAGAGCAACTAGAATGGCTCTCTTCACTCCTCTCTTCAGACTCTCTGGTCTCCTTTCCCACTCCAATCCTAACAATTTCTCCCTCCCTCCATCACCCCCACCTGTCATTTTCTCTCTTTTCTTCCAAAGTACAACTCTGTCAGTCTGTTCATCCTACTCATCAGCTGTTTGACCTATCATCCTGGTCAATGTAACAAAAACAACTAAATGGTGGTATACAAGGTTGTCAAATGCAGGATTTTGCTTAGGAAAACTGGGGGCAACGTTTGAAGGTACTCATGTATACAATAAACGCTTGCCCTAAATGTATTTTATTTTATAGGTATTATTTCTAAGCCTGTACTTGTAAACACAATCTCAGGCTTTTGTAGGAAGTCAGGATGGCCTTGGTTTTCATGACTGAGATGTGGGTTTGCCTTCCTTTCTAATAAATGTAAACTTGTGCAATGAACGAATTGTTTTTGCAGTCCAAAGAAGGTGCATTTATTGTCCGAGATTCAAGACATTTGGGATCCTACACCATTTCCGTGTTTACAAGAGATAGGAGGTAAGCCACTGTGCCTTCGCTCACTTTAGAAATAACAGCTCCTGGGACAGCCCTTTCCATGCCGGCACCGTCACTTACAGAATGTAAGGGAGAGCCTTGCGTAGGGAGATTGCTAGACTGGAAATTAGGACAGCAGGCCAGTTCAGTTTGTATCCCTAACAAGATCTGTGTGTGGCATTGGGTGTCACTTAAGTTGTCTCTTCCCCTTTTCTCAACCATCAAGTGAGGAAGCTTGCTGAGTTGTAGCCCAACTGGTGGTGCTTTCCTCATATCCCTGTCTCTCCTGCGTCTACCCGCGGAGTTCACCTGCCCTCAGAAAGCTTCCTGTGTCTCTGCCGAGGATGTTCTCTGGATGAGGGAGCGCCTGGTCCCCGTGGCTAGGCTGGACGTGCCTGACAATGAACATCCTCGGAGCCGCCCTCCACCAATGGGGAATGGGAGGATAAGCACCTCGGCTTCTTTGCACTTTAGTGGGACAGTTCCAAGGTGTGTCCCACAGTCTCTCAGCTTCCCATGAGGATTAAACTCCGGTTGCCCACAGCAGAACTGCTCAGCAGTACGCCCTGTGTTGGTTTTCCTCCCTTCTTTGTCTCACATTGCCTCACACCCCTCACAGGGCATTGCTTCATTCCTACAGCATACTCGATAGTCAATAAACACGTATGTGCCCACTATGAGATCTTGTTGTCACCTGGACGTTGGCTGGAAGTCATGTTTGATTCTAAGGCTCCAATAAGCCAGCCGGGGAAGTCTCCTGGGGTGGGGAGGGACCTGTGTACTCTAACCCAATCCCGGCTCCAGTGTGTAGTGTTGCCAGGCTAAGCGGTTGAGAGGCGGAGCCCTGTTGCTTAACGCATTGACTTAGTGACCTTTCAAAGTGACCTTTCGTGCGCTCACTAATTTGCATTTTATTGACCGTAGAAGCATGGAGCCCACCATCAAACATTACCAGATTAAAAGGCATGACTCAGGAACGTGGTACGTGGCTGAAAGACACCTCTTTCCGTCAATCCCTGACTTGATTTGGTATCACCAGCACAACGCAGCTGGTAAGTCGGCAACTTCAGGCTGGGAGAGTCGGGGAGCCAGGCTCCAGATGGGCAATGCATCTTTGGTCTCGGACACTTTACACATATCCCTGCAAAAATGTGTAAGAACTTGAAATACAACGTGCTTCTGAACAATTCCCTTCAATGACGCTTCTTTGGTTTTCTAGTCAGGGAGCAAGAGATAGGTCCATTTTTTTTTTTTTTTTTTTTTTTTTTTTTTTTTTTTTTTTACATTTTGGCCAAGTTAGAAAAGGGATAGATAACAGAGGAGCAAAGGCTGTTGAAGTCATTATACATTGGTTGAAATTTACGCAGGGCTAAATGTAATAGGATTTCCAATGTCATAAAGAATCATGCCTCCTTTTCCTGGCCCCCTAAATGTGCTCTCTATTTTAGACGTTTGCAATAGAAAATTTGCTCTCATTCTCTGTTCTTTCTTGTTTGGAGAACAGAAAATGCTACACAGGATGCAGCCTCTCACTAATTATATTTTGGTTTAAATATGCTGGAGGCATATTTAGCCCCAACCCCCAGCTATTGTTTGCAATAATTGCTATTTGTACAAACCTATCATCTATGGAAAGATATAGGATTCCAGAAAGTTCCACCACAATTGCCATCACATCTCTGGCCCTCAGCCCTCGTCAACCTCTGCTAGACCACTGGGAGCCCATGGGGGAATCCTCTTACCTTAGTTCTATAGAATTTGGAACCCGCTGTAACTTTTCATATTTTCTTTACTTCTTGTCATACAATGCTATTTTAGATTTTTCTCATGAAAAGTTGGATTGACAAAATAAAATCTTTTTTGGAAAGCAGCCGCTTTTCCATTGTACTGGTTCTAAATATCAGGAATAAATCCAAGGACATTTTTATCCTCTTATGGGAATGGGATGGGTTCTCATGGATATTCCAGTTGGTCAGGGGAGTTTGACTGGAGAGGAAGTGACAAGGTTTCTGAGCGAGGCCAGGGAGGGTAACCCTTTCAATGAGGAGACCAGTTTTGAGTTTTCTTCTTCACACTCCTCTTTCCGCTTCCTTCAAAGATAGACTTTAAGAAACTGAGTGGTTTTGGTGGTGAGGTTAAAAACAAAACAAAACTGAGGTAGATCAGGATGTACCAACATGAAAAGATGTTAGTGATAAGTTATTTGGTAAAAAAAAAAAAAAAAAAAAAAGTACAAAGCAATATATTTAGAGTATAGTTCTACTTCTGAAAAAAAAATACACATTTGCACATATATGTGTGCATAGAGCAACTTGACATTTAGGTAATAATTTTTAAACTGGTAAGGTTATAACAGACTACAAACTGTTAAGGTTTACCGCTGGGGAAGGAGACTTGAATGTGGGAAGCTTTTATTTTCTGCTTTAAAATGAAATACCATACACATAACTTCTAAAATAAAAAAAAACCTGGATTAAACAATGAAAAATGGGACTTGAAAACTTAAAACAATGGCTGCTATTTATTTATTATTATTATTTTTAAAAATATATTTTTATTGATTTCAGAGAGAAAGGGAGACGGATAGAGAGATAGAAACATCAATGATGAGAGAGAATCATTGATTGGCTGCCTCCTGCATGCCCCACATTGGGGATCAAGCCTGCAATCTAGGCATGTGCCCTTGGCCGGAATCAAACCTGGGACCCTTCAGTCCACAGGCTGATAATCTATCCACTGAGCCATGCCAGCCAGGCTGGCTGCTATTTATTAAAGAGAAAAGAAGTAGAAAACAAATGCAGAAACAAGAAAGAAGGGTGATAAGAAGAAAGGCATGGGACTCAGAATGAACTTATTTATTGCAGATTTACTTGGGGCCAGACCCTGTTCTGAATGCTTTTCTGTATATTTATTTATTTAACCTTCAGAACAATCCTATGAGGTAGGTGCTGTTGCTATCTCCATCTTACAGGTGAGGAAACTGAGGCATGAGTTGTGAGAAAACTTGCTCAAGGTCACACAGTTACTTAGTGTGTGAACTGAGATTTTGAACTTCCATAAATCTTTGAAAGTGCTGGAGCCACTGAACCTGTGAAATCCAGAGTCTGCACACAACTCCTGTCATCACCTCCAGAAAGAGGCAAATCATGTCACTGGGGAATATTTTGGAGGTCCACTTTTGGAAGAGTTTGTGCATTAAAACCCATGACTATTTTGTCTATTTTTTTTTTTTTTTTTTAACCTCTGGTGAGTTTAGCTCATGACCGTCCATCTCCTTAGCAGAAGTAATGGCAATGCAGACATTGACAGACTTCTATCAGGGATATAGACTGCCATTAAACCACTGGTAGTAATTCACAGAATAAAAATATTTGACAAAATCTTAAAAAAATTTTTTTTTCATGCCTAAACCAGTTTGGCTCAGTGGATAGAGCATTGGCCTGCAGGCTGGAGGGCCCCGGGTTCGATTCTGGTCAAGGGCATGTACCTTGGTTGCGGGCACATCCCTAGTAGGGGTGTGCAGGAGGCAGCTGATTGATGTTTCTCTCTCATGGATGTTTCTGACTCTCTGTCCCTCTCTCTTCCTCTCTGTGAAAAATCAATAAAATATATTTAAAATTTTTTTCTTTATTGATTAAGGTATTACTTATGTGTCCTTATCGTCCCATTGTGTCCCCCCTCCTCCCCAATGCCCTTACCCCCCTGTTGTCTGTGCCCATTGGTTAGGCTTATGTGCATGAATACAAGTCCTTTGACAAAATCTTCTAAGTTAAAGGAAAGTTTTGGGGTCTTAAGGAAATTCCTTTTTATGTTTGTTTGGACCAGGAGTTATAGAGACCCAGTGTATTGGGGACAATGTTCTAACCAACTGAGCTACCTGGCTAGGGCTCCAATGCTATTAAAAAAATAAATAAATAAACTACTCTCAAAAATTAAAATAGAGAAATGGTTACACTTGAGCACTGTTTAGTTGAATAAATTGGTACAACTTTGGTAGGTACCCTTTGATCAGGAAACCACATTTTAAGGAATTTATCTTAAGGCGATAATTTGAGAGGTACATACAAGATCAATAGTATATTTTATAATAGGGAAATCTTGGAAATAACTTTAAGGTCTATTTATAGTCATTAGTATATATCAGTTACAGGTTGGTTGTATAAGCCTATAGCAAGACATTTAAATTTCTTTAAAATGTATTGGATGTGTATAGTCTTTCAAATACACATATAAAGATTTTTACAAAGATCTTCATCAATAGTATTTCTCCAGATGTTAATATCTTGTGATGGATCTTTATTTCATTTTTATATGTTCTTGAATTCCTTAATTTGTGTTCAATGAGAATATATTATTTAATGAAAAACGTTTTTCAAATGGGAAAAAATAAGCCAACAGCCAAAGTGGAGGAGTGTCTTATTTATGTAAAGAGCTGTACTATCATTTAGTATGTTGTTTATATTAGTAACTAGGCTTGAGATGCTGATTTCTCTTTCTCCCTAGGTCTCATGTCCCGTCTCCGCTACCCAGTTGGGCTGATGGGCAGCTGTTTGCCGGCCACCGCTGGTTTTAGCTATGGTAAGGTGTACACATGTGCTCTAGCAAAGCCTCAGATCCAGTAAAGACTTTACCCCAAGTTCCCTCCATGTTCTTTAAGTTCTCAGTCACTGAGATGTCTATTGAGTTACATTCCTTCTCAAGTTTAAATCCCCCTTCTGAGATGTTTAATTATGTGCATCTCCTAAGGGCAATTTAAACTTTGGGGGGAAATGTTTCACTTTTACCCCAAATTTTACTATTAAGAGCCCTTTTGATAAATTATAGTTCTTTTCATTTGAGTGTTTGGGCTGGGTGTCTGGCAAATGATGCTCCCCAAGAGAACCTGTTAAAACGAGCTGCTAAAAGTGTCCTCATCCCCTTTTTTTTTTAACAGCACAAAATCTAGACAAAATTTGATTTTAACTATTTTCTAGTAAATGGGTTATTTGCAAATCTGTGAGAATACATAGAGACAAAGAATCCCATATTCTAATTTGGTGATGCTTTATTCCTTTAAATTTTCTCATTAGTGGGACTCAGCATATACTGGGGAAAATGATAATGCAATTATATTGTGTAACAGGTAACTAAGACTCAGGGTCTCTATGTCAATTGAGATGGAAGAGTGATCTCAGGGTGTCATGGGTACCTGGATTCTTTCCTTGCCCATAAATACTATATATATTAAAAGTTCCACCATTAGCAATTTAAGGGTGAATGGCCCTGTTTAATTTTTTAAAAACTAAACTCAATTTTTGACATCCAGAACAGTGCACAATTTATTAGTCTATTGCCCAGTTAGTTTTGCCTGGTTTTGACTGCTTTACTAAAAATGGAATTGGACACCATGTGTTCTTTTGACCTGGCATCTTTCTCTCAGTCCATACCTCAGCTCACCCATGGTGTTGGGTGTGGCTGGTCTATTGTCATTGTGTTGTGTGCTGCTGCCTGGCATGGCTATACAACAATGGATTTTTTTATATGCCCATTTGGGTTATAACCAATTTTTGTCTCATATATTATGGATATTCTTGTATGTCTTTTGATGAAGTTCAGTACTCCAATGTTGGATATATACTTAAGGGTAGAACTTCTGGGTCACAGAATATGTATGCCCTTAGATTTCATCAGTTTTCCAAAGTGCTTAATGAAATTACATTTCAATGAACAGTATTCGGAGTTCCAGCTGCTCCATACCTCCCCACTTGCCAATATTTGGCATTCTTGTGGTTTTTATTTTTATTTTGTTTTATTTTCACTTTAGCCAGTCTGGTACATGTGTAGTGGTATCTCATTATGGTTTATATGTACAATTCTCTGATGACTATTTTGATCAAGTTCTCATAAGTTTAGAGGCCATTTGGGTATTCTCTTTTGTGAGAAAATGAGTTCAACCTAACTGGTTTGGCTCAGTGGGTAGAGTGTTGACCTATGGACTGAAGGATCCCAGGTTCGATTCCAGTCAAGGGCACATGCCCGGGATGCTGGCTTGATGCTTAGCAGGGGGCATGCAGAAGTCAGCCTATCAACGATTTTCTCTCATCATTGATGTTTCTATCTCTTTCTCCCTCTCCCTTCTACTCTGAAATCAATAAAAATATATTTTAAAAATAGATTGCAGTTAAGTAAAAATGATTACAAGAAGAAAGAAAGTTCAGGTTTTTTAACCCTTAAAAATAAGATTATCTACTTTTTAAAATTGATTTATTTATATTATGAATAGGCATTCTTTGTTGGTTACATGTTTTAGAAATATTTTCTCCCAGTCTGTAGCTTACCTTTTGATTCTCTTAAAAGATGTATCTGATAAACAGAATTTTTACCAGTGTAATTGTCAATACTTTCCTCTCTGGTTACATTCTGTTGAATAAACCTTTGCCAATCACAAGGTCATGAATATGTCCTCCCATGTTACTTTTAAAACACACTTGCTATTGGGAGGGGGAGCACTTTGCAAAGCTGTCAGAGCCAGCAGCTCTTACAATTCTTTTAAATGCATTATTTTAAAGTTCCAGCAGATGGTGGTATTGCTATATAAAAAGAGATTCAAAAGATTTGATACTTCTCAGAGTTTTCAAGAGGTTTTTTTTAAAAAAACATTTTCCCCCCTGACTTGCTTCTATAGGATGAGAAATATGTGGTAATGTAATGTCACTTCAAACATACATTTATTTATACAGTATATATATGTGGGCTAGAATATTAACATTGGACATATTTATCAGATGGATTGATTAGACTTTTTCCTAAAGAGGACTTAGAAAAGCCCTTTAGGAATGGCAATGGGCAGTGGAAGGAACTGAAATGGGGGAAGCCCAAACTTTGTCTCACAAGTTTACTCACTAGAACAAAAGCAGGCTTTGGACATGAATATTTCAGGTCCCAGATCTAGTTTTGGTAGGTTTAGCTTAGAAAAGCACAGAACTGTGTTTTATCCTGGCTCTCTCTGAAAAGAGAAAGCATGTTTTAATGTCTACAATTCTTCTCCAAGTAAGTCAAGCTTGTGTTTTTGTTAATTATCACTTGAGGATATTTTTACAATGATTTCTAGAAAGAGTGGAAGAGAGGGGGTGAGACAGACAGAGTTAGAAACATCGATGTGAGAGAGACACATCAGTCGGTTGCCTTCCCTACACGCCCCAATGGGGGCTGGGAATTGAGCCTGCAACCAAGGTACATGCCCTTGTGCCCTTGACTGGATTGAACCCAGGACCCTTCATTTCACAGGCCGATGCTCTAACCATTGAGCCAAACCAGCTAAGGCTCAAGCTTGTATGTTTTTCTACTTAAAAAAAAAAAAAAAAATCCTCACCCAAGCATATTTTTTCCATTGGTTTAATTTCTTTTTTCTTTTTTTTAGAGAGAGTGGAAGAGAGAGGGAAAGACAGAGAGAAACATCAATGTGAAAGAAACAACTCGATTGGTTGCCTCTTCCATGAGTCCTGACCAGGTACATGCCCTTGACTGGAATCAAACCTGGGACCCTTCAGTCCACTGGCCGACGCTCTATCCACTGAGCAAATCAGCTAGGGCTCAAGCTTGTATTTTTAAACTGAATTTCTGGAATTACCCATTGAAGCCACAATGAGCGTATTAAAAATGGTTGTAGGCCCTCTCCACTCATGTGTAAACTTTCCAACCTCTCTATAAAATAAGAGATGAAATCTAGGTGATCCCTAAATCTTTTCTAGCTCTAAAATTTTAGCAAGCTTTTCCCTACTTATAACATGAATTTTTATTTTTTATTTATTTATTTTTCACTTTTCAGAAAAGTGGGAGATAGATCCTTCTGAGCTGGCTTTTGTGAAGGAGATCGGAAGCGGTCAGTTCGGTGTGGTCCATTTAGGTGAATGGCGAGCACATCTCCAGGTAGCTATCAAGGCCATCAACGAAGGCTCCATGTCTGAGGAGGACTTCATTGAGGAGGCTAAAGTGATGACGTAAGCATAAAGAATACCCAGACAAATGTCTCACAGCACCCTGGTATCATGGAAAGAACATGGATTTTGGAGTCAGTCACACCTGGATTTGTCACAACTCTGCCCAAGCTAGTTGTGTGACTGAGCCTAATTGCTTAACCTCCATGTGGCCTGGATGAGTCAGTTCACCTTTCCAAGCCGGTGAATGTCCTCACCTGTGAAATGGGGATAGCAATACCCACCTCAATGGACCAATGTGTGGATTAATGGGGACAATCTAAGAAAGTGACAAAAATGTGTGTTCTCTTTGCTTCAATAATAGGTCTTAACAGGTGTACTTTTAATTTTCTCAGAAGCAAAAAATGTTAATTTGTCTTTATAGTGATATAAGGATAAAGTATTTACTTTCAGAAGATACAAGAATTCTGGACTTTAGAGGGGATGGGAACAGGCTGGAAGAGGTTAATGGGGGGAAAGGATGAGCTATGTAATACTTTCAAAAATAAAGATTATAAAAATAAATTTTACCTTGAGGGGGGGAAAAAAATAATGAAACCAAATGAAGGAAAAAAAAAAGAAAGAAAGAAAAGAAAAGAATTCTGAGCTTTAACAGAAATGGCTTTTTGTAGACTCTCACAGATCAGGATTTTGACTCAGCTGAACCTGTGGCTGTGTTTTACGTCTGTAAACTGGCCTGGACCAGGACAGGCCGATAATGTGACACAAATCAAATCAACTTTAAGTATTTGTTCAACACTTACTTAAAAGAGACAACAATGTGGTGAAGAAGAAAACCCAGATTACTAACTAGATTCTGTTGTATTATCCTAAGCAATTTAGTTCTTGGGATGACGCGCAACCAACTGAGCCATACTGGCCAGGTCGCCTCAATTTTTTGTTAAGTGAGGCAGGAAGAGCTCCCTTCTGACTTCTAACTAGGGAATGCAAATACATTCATCTTAAAAAAAAAAAAAAAAATTAAGCTGACACACACTAAGCTCTATCTGGCAAGCATATACAGCTTGGTAATATACTTATAATATATATGTGCATGTTATGTGGTAATATACTCATTACCTCCTTTTTATAAGTGTGTGGTTTGAATGACACCTCCTTCAGGAAGTCTTCCCTGACTACTCCATTTAATTGGCATCCCATCCCCAAATGCTTTCTATTATATCCCCTTGTGGCTAGTTCCATCAAAGCCCTCGTCACTACTTCAAAGCTTCATATGTATTTGTTTTGTTTCCCCTCCACTAGAACGTAAGCTCCGTAATAATAAGAGTTTATTTATCTTTCTTCTACAACCTGGTGAATGCCTAAAATGACTAGCATGCGGTTCAAAATATATTTGTGGGCTGCCGAATGAGTTAATGAGTCCTCACAATTCTATGAGGTAGATTCCATTAAGATCCCAATTTTATAGATGAGAAAAAGGAAATTTTGTAAACTTACCTAATTTGCCTTCTGTCCCACAACAAAACCTTGGTAGAGTTTCTAATTGAAATCAGAACTGTGAACTGTTTGGGCACAAAAGCCATGATCTTCAATTAACTAACATGAAGATCAACAAACACTTATTGGGCAACTACTCTAGGCCAGGTCTTATAGCTGTCAACCAAAACTGTTAGCATCCTGTGTAGCTAGCTGTTCCATTGCAGTAAAAGAACAACTTCAAATCTCTTCTGGGCTATCACTGTATTGGAGATGGAGCCTAATGTGGGAGCCCACACGCATGAGGCTTCCAGAGCATGTGCTAAAGGTAATTTAGATTCTGTTCACTGTGCATGTGTTTCTGCCACAGGAAGCTGTCCCATTCGAGGCTGGTTCAGCTCTACGGGGTGTGCATCCAGCAGAAGCCCCTCTACATCGTGACCGAGTTTATGGAGAATGGCTGCCTACTGAACTACCTCCGAGAGCGGAAAGGGAAGCTCAGGAAGGAGATGCTGCTGAGCATGTGCCAGGACATATGTGAAGGGATGGAGTATCTGGAGAGAAACTCCTTCATTCACAGGGACTTAGTAAGTGTGGTGCAATTTTGCTGATTATTTGATGCGAATAATCATAGCCTACTTTTGTTTAGAGGGACATGACAATTTAGGACTTTTGATATTTAGAATAATGCATATGCTGGCTTAATTTTAAAGCATTTTCTTCTTCAGTTTGGAAGTGTAACTTATTTATTTATTTTTTTATTTTTTTATTTTTCTTTATTGATTAAGGTATTACATATGTCTCCTTATTCCCCCATTGCTCCCTCCCCCACAACCCCCTTCATGCCCTCACCCCCCTGGTGTGTGTGTCCTTTGGTTAGGCTTATATGTATGCATACAAGTCCTTTGGTTGTTCTCTCCCCCTTGCCTGCCCCTTCCTCCCTCTGAGATTTGAAGGTCTGATCTCTGTCTCTGGATCTGTTTTTGTTCATCAGTTTATGTTGTTCATTATATTCCACAAATGAGTGAGATCATGTGATATTACCTTTCTCTGACTGGCTTATTTTGCTTAGCATAATGCTCTCCAGTTCCATCCATGCTGTTGCAAATAGTAAGAATTCCTTCCCTTTTACCACAGTGTAACATTTCATTGTGTAGATGTACCATAGTTTTTTAATCCACTCGTCTGCTTATGGGCACTTAGGCTGTTTCTAAATCTTAGCAATGATAAATTGTGTTGCTATGAACATAGGGTGCATATATCCTTCTAATTGGTGATACTTTTCGAAAGAGGACATAAGGAAGGTCAAGAAACATATGAAAACATACTCAAAGTCAGTAATCATCCAAGAGATGCAAATCAAAATGACAATGCGGTACCATCTCACACTTGTCAGAAGGGCTGTTATCAACAAATCAACAATTGACAAGTGCTAGTTAGGATATGAAGAAAAAGGAACCCTCATGCACTGCTGGTGGGAATGCAGACTGGTGTAGCCACTGTGGAAAAGAGCATGGAGTTTCCTAAAAATTAATAAATAAAAATGGAACTCCCATTTAACCCACTTCTAGGAATGTAGCTTTATTTTTAATTGCCCAGTTGATACTGTAGCCAAGTAAGCTACTACCTTAAATATACTTTAAACTAATCAACCACCATGCAATAAAACTAATTCACTTTCCTCTCTCACTCTTTCCCCTTCCTTCCTTCCTTCCTCCCTCCCTCCCTCCCTCCCTCCCTCCCTCCCTCCCTCCCTCCCTCCCTTTCTCCTTTCTCCTTCCCTCCCTTCCTTCCTCCCTTCCTTTCTTTTTTTTTTTTTTTTTAATTTTTAAATATATATTTTATTGATTTTGTACAGAGAGGAAGGGAGAGAGATAGAGAGTTAGAAACACCGATGAGAGAGAGTCATCGATCAGCTGCCTCCTGCACACCCCCTACTGGGGATATGCCCGCAACCAAGGTACATGCCCTTGACCGGAATCGAACCCGGAACTCTTCAGTCCCCAAGCCGATGCTCTATCCATTGAGCCAAACCGGTCTCGGCCTCCCTTCCTTTCTTTCTTCCTTCCAGTAATCATATAGGCATTGAGTACCTAGTCAATGCCAAGAGCTCTGCCAGGCATTGGAGATACAATAGCTAAGAACATGCTCCAGTGGTTGTCACCCAGGGTATGAAGCCGCCCCATGTGGACGTGGTTTGGTTCTAACAGGATTGCATCAGCATTACCCACATTAACAAGAGGACTAGAAATACTAAACCCTTCTGTTTTGTAATGTTCAGAATAGTCCAAGTAAACAAACAAACATACAAACAGAGTCAAGGCTTATCTTGCCCCAAATGCTAATTGTCTGCTTTCCTACTTTGCTTATTCCACTTGAAAAACATTTTCTAGCTACTCCATATTTGTTCATGATATTCATACTGTTCCTTCTATAGCTATGCCCTTCCATATCTAATTTCTAAGCCCAAAAAGAACTCTGACAAGCATTCTGTGAGAAATTCCTGCTATTGTCACCTAGAGGTAATCCAGTACTCCCGTCACCATGACCAGAATGACCATATTATTCATCATTCTGGCTGAAATATTTTGGAGAGAGATAGGAGGCATAATTTCATTGGCCCCAGGACACCATTGCTTGTCCTACATGACTTAGAATTCATGGAATTTATTATTTTATTATTTCCACTTCCAAATTGTTTTCATTGTTTACACAAATGCTAGACTCTAAACTCCTGGAGATCAAGGCCTAGGAGTTAAAAAAAAAAAAAAAAATCACAATACCCAGATCATACCCCAGACCGATTAAACCAGGATCTCTGGAAGTGGGATCCTGCCATCAATATTTTTTGAAACATGTCCTGGAAAGTTCCCTGTGCAGTCAAGGTCGAGAACCACTGCTCCAGAGCTGGGCTGCCTGGGTTGAAATCTGCCTCTGTTTCTTACCAGCTAAGAAGCTAGTTAACTAGTTAAGTGGTGTTGCTTATAAGCACCTCCCTCATGTGGGCTCATTGGGAGGGTTACATGCACGAATATGAATAAGCACTTAACTCAGTGCTTGGCTCAGAGAAGAGCTCAGCAGTGCTAACTATTGTTATTACATAGCAGAACCATTCTTTTGCATTCCTCTTGGAGTATTCCCCAGTGTCTAGCACCAAGTAGCTATCAAACAGATTTTAGAGTGGATGGATTTGGCATCCATTCCACCTAGCTCACCTTCCTAAACTCTGCAGGTTTGCCTTTCCTGATGAGGCTTAGAATTTAAAACTCAGGCGACAGTTCTGATCATTCTCTTTGCTCCAAGGGTCTTCTTGCAGACCTCCCTTCATTGTTTTCCTTCATCTCTTCATTGTTTTCTTTTGTGTTCTATTTTATCCACCTACAATGTATTAGCTAACAAGGAGTCTTTCCCTGTCAAGGGCTTACCTTGTGGTCTGTCTTTGAGATTGCCAGCCCCTGTCAACGTCTTCCCAACTGGCTCCTTCTGACCTAACCATTTCAAGGTTCTTGCTTTTATTTTAGGACTAACTACATCACAAACGTTTGATAAGAGAAAAATTCTATCAAACTAACCTCAATAATAATTTTCCTGATTGGGTTGACTGAAAATAAAATGATTGTCAGCAGATAAATCATTTTTGCATTATATAACCCTATATTTAGTTCACTGTGGTAATACAATATTAAGAAACTAAAGGCCCAGTGCATGAAATTCATGCATAGGAGGGTGGTGTCCTTCAGCCCAGCCTGCACCCTCTCCAATCTGGGACCCCTCAAGGGATGTCCAGTGGGATTGGGCCTAAATGGGCAGTCAGACATCACTCTCACAATCTAGGACTGCTAACTCCCAACCACTCGCCTGCCTGCCAGCCTGATCATCCCCTAACCACTCCCCTGCTAGCCTGATCACCCACTAACCACTACCCACCAGCTTGGTCAATGCTTAACTGCTCCCCTGCTGGACCAATTGCCCCTAACTGCCCTCCTCTACCAGCCTGGTCACCTCTAACTGCCCTCTCCTGCTGGCCTGGTTGCCCCCAACTGCCCTCCCCTGCAGGCTTGGTACCCCCCCCAACTGCCCTCCCCTGCCAGCCATCTTGTGGCAGCCATCTTGTGTCCACATGGAGCTGGCCATCTTTGACCACATGGGGGCAGCCAACTTGTGTGTTGGAGTGATGGTCAATTTGCATATTACCTCTTTATTATATAGGATGTGAAAGTATCATTTTAAATAGTTATAGTCAATGAGATGTAAGTTTTAAAATACAAGTCCTCAACTTTTATTAGCAATTATATGTCCCAAAGATATGTAATGACTATCCCTTATTTGTCATGTATATTGAGCCTTCTTTTTATTTAAGATACATTTTAAAATACACACTATTTTTTATGTCAAGATTCATAGCTTATTATCTTTATTTAAGAGGATTTCCTCATTAAGATTGAGTAAATCTTCGTATTTATCAAGGATACTTTTTGAAACTATTAAAAATATTTAAAAAGTGTTACAATTTCTTTTCACCTTTTTATCCTTTTTTTGAAGAATCATTAAAATCTCCCATGTGAGGGCAGATGTGCCAAGTCACATACATCAACCACCACAGGTGCCATTATAAAAATAACAGGCTGACCACATGGAGAAGTAGGCCGGGGCCCAAATGAACTAAGGAAAAGGAGAGTAGAAACTCGAAAGTAAAACTTATATTCAAACACAGGTTCTCTTCTTTTTTTTTATAGGCGGCAAGAAATTGTTTGGTCAGTGCTACAAGTATAGTAAAAATTTCAGACTTCGGAATGACAAGGTACATAATATATTTTGCTATTGTTTACTCATAAGGGAAAATCTTGTATTTGTCTACTGATAAACTGAAAGATGTTATTGGCTTTGCTTTTTCCCCCATGTTAATGTGGCTGTTTGGCCTGCTGACCCACTTTAGGACATGCACCAATTTTAACTGTGAGGTAAATGGATACTATGGGCTATTCTGATCTCTTTTCATATATCATCATTAATAAAACTGTGACATATATGAAAATTAAGAGTAATTTCTCAGTCTACTCATTATATGTGTAAGATTAAGAAAGAAGCATATATATATATATATATATATATATATATATATATATACACACTAATAAAAGAGTAATATGCTAATTAGACTGGAAGACCTTCTGGAGACCTTCCGGACAAAGCCATGGTGGCAGGGCCAAGGCAGAAGAGGTTAGGGGCAATCAGGCCGGCAGGGGAGAGCAGTTGGGGCGATCGGGTGGGCAGGGGAGGACAGTTGGGGGTGATCAGGCTGGCAGGCAGAGGGCTTAGGGACAATCAGGCAGGCAGGCAGAGGGAGTTAGGGGCAATCAGGCAGGCGGACAGGTGAGCGGTTAAGAGCCAGTGGTCCCAGATTATGAGAGGGATGTCTGATTGCTGATTTAGGCCCAATCCCTGTGGCAGTCGGACATCCCCCAAGGGGTCCCCGATTGGAGAGGGTGCAGGCTGGGTTGAGGTAAACACCCCCTGCCCCCCGGCCCCGTACACGAATTTTGTGGAGTGGGCCACTAGTGAGTGTGTGTTATATTTCTGAAAGAAAAAATAATAAATTTGTTTGCTCAGTTCTGATTTTTCTATGTCATCATCATATATCCCTATTATCTGCCGTAGGAGTTGACTTTAAGTCTACAGCTCAATAGTGTAAAAATCTAACCATATTCTTTATAACTCCTTGCAGTTTATATTCTCGACCCTTTCCTTCAGGTTGCTAAAAATTTAATTTCAGTCAATTTATGGTTTCTCCTTGACTCTCATCAGGACCCAAATCCACCCACTGAGGTCTACTATTTCTACCTACTTCCCAGCTCAAGGGGCCTTTTCTAGAGGGACAGAAGTTAGTGGTGATAGGGGCAGGTTATCACTCTTATTATCCCAAATGAGCCATTCTCCCAAATATTTTGTTAATAATTCCATCCTTTGCCTTCTCTAGAAACTCAAAAGCTATGAAAAATGGTTCCTTCCCTTTTGTTTTCTATGATTCATTCTTTCCCTTTAGTAGAATGACTTATGGTTCAGTAAAGACTCTAAAGATGAGGTGAGATAAAATATGAGGGGGAAAGAAGTGCAACATGGGGAAGCATTAATAAATAAATGTAAAAATACTATACTACATACTCAAGACAAGAGGCTACATAGCACATGTTAATGATCTCTCCAGATGCCCATTCTTGGATATTTCTGCAAATATCCAAAAAAGAGATTATTGTATTCTCAAAAAAGAGAGAGGGTTTAATTTCTTTGTTATTTTTTAAAGGTGGTGGTAGTGATTACTGATTTCTTTCCCTAGAGGGTCATTTTTAATGCACTAGAAAATTTCCACCTCAAATATATTATGTTCAAATAATTTTATTTCCCCCTTCTCTGCCTCACAAAAAAAAAAAAAATATGCAGAAGGGCAAGAAGACATTCAGCTGTGAATTTCTTTTTTATTATATATTTATTTTTATTTCCTTTTTATAACCTTGGTTGCTAGACCATTCAGCACACTTCTTTGCAGATTTTATTGTAATTAGCATAATATGTAGGGTATATTTTGGACCGAAGCATGGCTATAGTTTTCTGAGACCCGAATAAAATAAACAAAATTGAGGCTTGACCTGGAAAAGAAACTCTCTAAAGACAGCTTTCCCACTTTGAGGACAAAAAGAGAGGGTATGCAGAACTTGTGGGGGTAAAATACATTGTCTTCTAGAACTGACTTCACTAAAAGACTTGAAGTAAACAGAACTTAGAGGTAACACAAAACACAATGTGCTTTGCAATCTGATGGCCGTAGGTACGTTTTGGATGATGAATACATCAGTTCTTCTGGAGCCAAGTTCCCAGTCAAGTGGTCCCCTCCGGAAGTTTTCCATTTCAACAAGTACAGCAGCAAATCTGATGTCTGGTCATTTGGTGAGTGAATTTAATGTCCTTTTAATGGAGCTTTATGTCATAAAATAGGCCAATCTCCTATTGAAGTTTTGATTTCATACCAGGGTGCAGCATTTAGAAACAGTGCTTTCTGTCTTAAGTGTTCTGATCACACCCAGGCTGTCCTTGGCAACTGGTGTCCTTCACCCTCTGACATAGTCTGCCTTTTGGATCTTCTCCTTTCCCACTGAGCACTTGCTGTGAAACCATAAGAGGGTAGAGAGTCTTCTGATCTAGAAAACAAATTCAGCCGACATGTCCATACCCCAGAGACTTGTAAGGAAAGCTGGTCTTATGGGATCATTGACTTTCAAATGTGATTAATAAAACTCATTGTCTAACTGCTAAGCAACATCCTCTAATTTACTTCATTACCGTCAAATTTTATAGAATTTAGACTTAGGCCTCCTTGGGGTCTGTCCATCAATATTTATATTGGGTAATGTTCTTCTCTGAGAAAGAGACACTGTGGACCTATGCCCAATGGAGTCTGTTCTTTTAAGTGATTTTCAAAGAGTGGCCACAAATGTGTGATTATCCACTCTCTTTCACCCAGACTTCCCTGGATGGCTTCTTGGGTTTGGAGGAACAGCTATATCCTCAGCAGGGTGTGAATTTTATTGTCACTATAAGATTAAACTTGTATTATTGATCTCATTAGCTCCCCACTGACATGTGGTAGTCTTGGCAGGTGACATTTTAAGCTCTACTGTAGAGTTACGCTCTGAGACTGATGGAGAGCAACCCAAGGGCCTCATTAAGTTGCTGCAGAACAATGAGAACTCCTCGAGTGTTACCTGTCCACTTGTCTCTCTTCATTCCCTTGGACAAGTTAGGCTCTGAGCATTTGGAGTGGTGTCATTCTTTAGACCCCTCTGGCTCTAGCATGGGCCTGGCTTCTTACTCCACACCGAATACAAATTTGTAGAATAAGTGAGTTATTAAATAAACTCAAATTGGGAGACTTGAAGAAGTTCCATGAATCTATCAGCTAATCAATCAACACCTGCTTATGTGCAGTCTTTGGCTCAACCCAGCAGTCTAACTTCCAGTGTTGGAGGGGGATGCAGGCCATCTGCTGGCTGGGAAACTCTTGGTCTTAGCAGGCAGCAGGGCCTCAGACAATTCTGTCATTTTCTGTGCAATGGCAAAAAGGCTTATGGATTTCAGGGTGTGGGGGCGTGAGAATACTTACAAAGGAAAATGCTGGCAGCATTTTCTTCCCATAGGGAGGAATTTCCTCCAAAGGGAAAGGCATTGTTTCCAAGGGGAACACTTTCAGATCACAGGCCTGTTCTATATAAAACTAAGATGCACACCATCAGCTCCCTAGACGGACCTGCTCTCAGTCTGGGTGATTATGGTGCAAAGACCGGAAGAGGGAGATAATGCCGTATAGTTTGAGACAGTTCTTTTAGATCTAAGTAACCATTTCTCTCCAACCTCTGGTTCTCTTGCATTGTCTTTGCAGGCGTTTTGATGTGGGAAATTTTCACAGAAGGGAGAATGCCTTTTGAAAATAAGTCAAATTTGCAAGTTGTGGAAGCCATTTCTAAAGGCTTCAGGCTGTACCGCCCTCGCCTGGCACCGATGTCCATCTATGAAGTCATGTACCGCTGCTGGCATGAGGTGAGTGTCCCCCACTTTCCCGTGAAGGTGGGCAGCCCCAGCATTGGGGAGAAGACCCATGGATCACATACCGCAACGCAGCGCCCCCTCATGGCAGGAAAAGGTGTCTGTTCCTTGGTAGTGACCCCTGAGGGCCAGAAGCACTATCTCTCTGAAACTCCCACTGCAAAGTCATCAATCTATTTTGTTTTTAACAATGGCCTTTCGTCTGAGGAACTCTTATCTTTCTGAGATTGGTTCCTGCAGGAACTTGCTAATAAAGCCTCGGAGATGAGCTGGTTAACACCTTTTAGGAACTGGTGGGTGGGAACTAAGGGTAGAATCAGGTTTGTTGAACTTCCACCTTGAGGGAGAAGGATGGTGTTTTTACTGACTTCGCTCTATTAATTTGTCTTGCTTTTCTAAGGCTAAACGTTGTGGGTTTCATCTCTCTTGGGGCGCTCGGGACTCTTGGTAGAGAGATTAAACCATAACAGAATGAAGGCAGAAAGGGTGCCAGGAACTTCTCCTCAGGAAATGATCTTTAGGGGGCCTGATTTCTCTCTTTCTTAAAATGATAAGCTTAGAAATAGAGCCAGAGGGGTTTATGGCTCACTACTGTCTTTTCAGGGCATTGAGTCAACACACCTCTCTTATCCTATCTGCCTCCCCAGTGATGTTGTTCGCTCCCCTCTTTCCAGCTGACAGTTCCACCCCGGAAAAACCACAGCTGGGTGAGGCATTTCCTCCTGGCAGAAAAAAGAAACCACTTGATTTCCAGTCCACAAACACTGGAAAATTCAATATTTCAAGAGTGATGTGGTTGTTCATATCCAGCAAAGTATTAATTTTAGAAAGATACCTGGTGTATGAAAATATTTTACATATGACTAACTGCTCTGCAAGGAATCTTGTAGGCTTTTAGTAGCAAACAGCTGTCTTAAGAGCAACTTTGCATTAACATTGCAAATAGCTCAGGAATTATATATTGTACTAGGAGCCCAGCCTGCGATTTGAAATAGAGTGGCACCACCCACCCTCGAATCACCTGTCTAGCCCTGCCTCCCTCTCTGGGCCCTGCAGCAGCCACTGCTGATCAAGCCCTCCCCAAGGCAGGCATGCAGAGGCCTCTGCCGCCCTGCCCCCGACGTTGTTCCTGCAACCTCCTTGCATCTGGTTGACCTATCTGGTGATACAGTGTCCCAGTTAATTAGCATATTTATATATTTTATATAGATATATAGATATAGATATAGATATAGATATAGATATAGATATAGATATAGATATAGATATAGATATAGATATAGATATAGATGTAGATGTAGATGTAGATATAGAGATATAGATATATAGATATGGATACATAGATATAGATATAGATGTATACATATACATACAATAACATACCTATTGAAATTTTATATTTTGTGGGGAGGAGACAAAGAAGGGGTAAGTGACATCAGTCTCAAATAGCTGTTGGAACACGATTAAAGCAGTTTTCTGGTTATGTTGATGTACTTGTTTGCAAAGTTGATTTCGCCTACAACTTTTTAATGTCATCTAAAAACCCTGAGGGCTTAGGCGCCTCTAGGTCCAACATGATCATAATAGCCTTGATACACACGTTTCATAGTCTCTAGTGACTGTAGAACTTCAGCCCCTACCAAACTTCACAATGTATTCTTGGAATTTCAAGGAGGATTCTCACATGAGCTCACATCTTCTTTTGCTTTTTTATTGTTCAAAAGCTACTCAGGGTGTCTGTCTTCCCACTAACCCTGCCGCCTGTGGCCTTGGTGAGAATGTGGGCTGCCATGAGTAGCTGTGTGGGGGCAGTGCTGGCCAACAGAACCTTCTGTGATGATGGAAATGCGCTATGTCTGTTCTATCCAATATGGTAGCTATGCCTGGCCGTGGAGACTTGCAGGGTGGCTGGTGTGACTGGAAACTGAGTTTTAAAATGGACTTAAGTGAATTAGTTGAAATTTAAATAGCCACGTGTGGCTTGTGTTTGCAGCTCTAGTCATTTTATCTTTGCAATGCTCTCTGCTCTTACATTTTCACATCATAGCTCACTCCACAGCCAATCATGCCCCGTGTGACAGCCAAGGTATCTTTCTCTCTCATTTGTGGAGAATCAGCCTGGATCCAGGTCTGGGCCGGCAAGTTCCAGAACTGGTGTCTGAGTGAGTCTGAAGCTGAGCTGACCACCTCTGCTTCCCTTTTCCAGAAACCTAAAGGCCGCCCTACGTTTGCTGAGCTGCTGCGGGTTCTCTCTGAGATTGCAGAGACTTGGTGACTTGAGTGGAACGCCAACCCAGAAGATCATGTTGTAAAGTTGTCTCAAAAGGAAATGCCGTGTGGGTCACTGATGGTGAATAACTTCTTTCAGAGCTGCTGCCTTTTGGAGACATTATCAAGACCACAGGCGTCCCAAACTTTTTATAACATTTAAGAATATTCTGACAACAGATTTCCTACATGTTTGAGAGGGACTTCTAAACACTTCATTCTTCATGTCCTATTTATGAAGATGGGGAAAATGCTCTATCGCATTTATAAGAATAGCCCTGAGGACCCCTGAGGGAACGTGGAAACATGATTCTTTAAGGGTGAAAGAAATTTATTTCCTGAAGAGGACTGACGTTCTTTACTTCAATCAGCAATGCACAGGAGATGAAAATAAACTTTGCCAACGCATGGACTAAAGGAGCCTCCCCTGCAGAATCTCGTGCTTTGGATCTACACAGATCATTATAGAAACTTACCTTCATTGTACAAACCACATGTCTGTGAGCAGTCTGGAACTGTCCTGCAGAGTCTTCCCTATGTTATTTAACAAGTTGTTTTTGTTCATATCTGATACTTTTGGAGACAGTTTCTTATATTCCAGTTTTAAACACTGTTGTAGGAGATAACCCACATTCTTCTTAGTACAGGTCCCGGTAACATTTCCCTTTCCAGGAATACCCATTGTGGGGACTCTGGCCAGAGTACACGGGGTGTTAAAGGCCCATTTGCCATATGCATTCGAAAAGGCAATGACTCAGCAGTATCACTATACGTACTTGTGCAGGCCCACCCTTATATAAGCTACTTATGTTACTGTAGCGCAGATGTCACTAACTGGCATGAGGCCTCTTTTGTTTGAGTGATTATGTAAGGTGCCACTCACCAGGCAGTTGTCTGCTTTGCTCGTAATAAAGCATGACCCACTTCCTTATGGCTGCTCATGTCTTTTTCCAATTCCTGGCATCCAAAGAAATCAAGTCCATAGCAGAGGAACTTGGACCCAACATCCATTGTCAGGGGCAATTCAGAGCCTGAATTTCAATTCCAAGATTTCACACTTTGTCCGTGTGACATCGGACAACGTAAGAAGTCTTATTTTGGTCATAAAAAGTACCTCCTGCATCTTACCAGATGACTTGGTTTTTCCATAAGAACAAGAGGGAGGCAAAAGTAAGACAACCAATTGTTACATCAGGCTCCTTGGTTTCTGAAGCCCAGGGTTTTGAATTCATGATTAAGCAACCAGCAGTCAGGGGATAAAATCTTAATTTCTCAAGCACTGTTTGTAGGAACGATTGGAAATTGATCTCTATCTTTCTGAGGGCTTCAGAAGTTCCATGTGAAAAAGGTTATGATAGCCAAGACCGGTTTGGCTCAATGGATAGAGCGTCTGCTTGGGGACTGAAGGGTCCCGGGTTCGATTCCGGTCAAGAGCATGTACCTTGGTTGCGGGCATATCCCCCGTAGGGGCTGTGCAGGAGGCAGCTGATCGATGACTCTCTCTCATTGATGTTTCTAACTCTCTATCTCTCTCCCTTCCTCTCTGTACAAAATCAATAAAATATATTAAAAAAAAAAAAGAAGGTTATGATAGAAAGCACACATGCCATTACCATGAGGTCTAACAACAGGAGCCCATTATTTTTATGCTATCCTGCCCTGCACCATGGTTCTGAAGGAACTTGTTTTAAATTCTCTGTAAGTCCTAACTTGCTGGCTGTCAGTAGTTGTGATTTTTAAATCATGTTTGCCCACTCTAAGAATGACATCTTTGAATGTCAATGGTATCCAATAAATGTGCATTGAAATAATCAGGCACAAGAAGAATCTTGATAACTCAAGTGATGGCCTCAGACATGTTTGAGACACTATGCCACTTCTGAGATTATCACCTGTTTTTCCTCATGGCTTTTGCTATGGAGAGGAAAGACAGAGGGATCCTACTACTGAGACTGTAGTTCAAGTAAAATCATGTGAAAGTCTACTTCAAGACCATGAGACCATGAAGCAGCAAAAGCAGAGGGAGGGAAGGTTAATGCTATAACAGGGAATAAAGTAGGTACCAATATATGCGGTAAGGTGTCTTTCTCGGGTTTTACTAAGCTTAGTGGTCCTCACTCTCCCCTCAAAAGAAAACAACAACATACCAAACATTGAAATGCTGGGAGTGCCTATAGGGCATCTGCCATCACTGTCAATGCAGTGCAGGGAGACAGAGCAGAGTGGTGGTACAGGTAAGTTATCCTGGAGGTCACCGGGTGGCAGCTGGGACTTCTAAGAGCATCTATGGCCACGGTAGGCACATTCTATTCCTTCTGTTTTAATATTTTAGAAAAGTTTGAAACACCAAATTAGGAACAGGAATCATGAAGGTAACTGAGACTCAGATGATGTGTGGATTTGGAATGTCTATGGACGGAGAGTCAGCATTCCCTGTCTAACAAAAGAAAAATTTCCTTAAGAAGTAGTCAGACAACTCCCTTTGGGAGGGAGTTGTTTTGCAACCGATCTTTGTATTCGTTATTGACATGAGCTCTCTGTGGGTGGCTTGACTAGTTAAGGATGAGATAGTTCAATAGTTAAACAGTTTGGCATAAGGAATGGACTGGAAGTTTAGAGGTTGGTTGTAGGTGACAGCCCTAAAGAGGAGAAGATAGGAAGTCAAAGGAGAGAGGGAAGCTCAGAAAAACAGAGTGAACTCAGAGGCCAATCAGAAGATATGATCAGTGAAAATAGCCTTTTGGCAAGAAGAGCCAAAAAATGATTTTGTTGAGTAAACTTTGAATTGAAGTACAATACATGGTCCCACTACTGCGCTGGTGACATGTTTGAGTGGCAATCAAACTCACAAGACACCATAGTATTTAATCCAGCACTAAGTTTACTTAGCTGTTTAGAAAGATTTGGGACAGGAAAAAGAGTATGCACAACCCTCAGTTCCAATGGAAGCTACCAATTCTCCATGTGAATAGATAGATGCTTGGGTCCCTCCTCATCTGCCAAAAGAGTGTATGCTTGCTGGCAATGAGGCCATGATGTGTGGTACTCATCTTGATGCAAAGAAGCTTATTCCTTGGTTTCATTTCTTTTATTGATCTTTTACAGAGAGATAGAGTCAAAAACATCGATGAGAGAGAAACATAGATCAGCTGCCTCCTGCACCCCCACTACTATAAATGTGCCCGCAACCAAGGTACATGCCCTTGACTGGAATCGAACCTGGGACCTTTCAGTCCACAGGCTGACTCTCTATCCACTGAGCCAAACTGGTTTCGGCTATTCCTTGGTTTTCTATCTGTCATGTAGGTCTGCAGTTCACAGGCCTCCCAACCCATGTGCTGTCTCACAGATCAGTTTCACAGTGTACAAAACTCATGTCTGGCCCTGGTACCCAACAGTCCAGATTTACCTTATCTTGGGACATATCCGATGGACTGGTTGTACTCTCAGGCAGGTAGGTCTAGATCTGCAAGAAAAATAGTAACAGGACTGCTGTTGACCCTGCTCCCACACATAAAGTACACGAATCATGTATATAGTTTAATGTTCACAAAGTGAGTACATCTGTGAAACTAGCACTAGATCAAGAAATGGCACATTCCAGAATTTCAGGCTCCATTCTCATTCCCTGTTCAAGTCATTACTTCAACGGCAATCAATATCCTGATTTACAACACAAACTTTCTGTAAATAGAATCCTATGGCATTGTAGTCTTTGTGCCTGGCTTCTTTCACTTAATATGTTTGTTTGGTTCATCTATTTTATATAAATATAATTTATATTTATATTTGTATTTAATTCATTTTCATCTCTATATAGTCTTCCATTATACAATTATACTGCAGATTATTTATCTACTCTACTCTTGATAAATATTTGGGCTGTTTCCAACTTTGGCTATAGATCAGTGCTGCTATGAACATTCTTCTACATGTCTTTTGGTAAAAATATGTATGTACTCCAGTTAGGTATATCTAGGAGTGGAATTGCAGGGCCAACAATTATGTGTATTTTCAGCTTTTGTAAATGGTGCTAAACACTAAGTGTATATAATCAGATTCATAACCCACAGCAGTGTATGAGTGTTCCAGCTGCTTCACATCCTCAACAACAGTTGGAATTGTCTTGGACATAACAGTGGCTTCAGGGCTTTTATGAGCAAGAGTGTCTCATATCCCATTTTAAGTTGCTTGTTTGAGCTGTGCTACAATATAATATTTACCCACTTGCTCCCTGATTTTTGTTGTCAACATAATGGTATGCTATATGCCAGCGGTTGCCAACCTTTCAGACCTATGGACCACAATCTAAAATAAATAATATTTGAGAAGATTGAAGTAATGTAGGATGATAAAAAAAAAAAAAAGAAATATTAGAGATGTACGTCAGAGCAGAGAAGGGAGGGTTTGACAGAAATAAGAACTTGGATACAGAGAAATTATGAAAGATGTGGATGTACCATCATATGTAGGATGAACACACACACACACACACACACACACACAGAGCCATTTGTATTTTTAACTTATTTTTTAAAATATTTTTTATTGATTTCAGAGAGGAAGGGAGAGGGAGAGATGGAAACATCAATGATGAGAGTGAATCATTGATTTGCTGTCTCCTGCACGCCCTCTACCAGGGATCGAGCCCGCAACCTAGGCATGGGTTTGGTGATTTTTATGGTAAGCTGTCTAGGAAAGCTCAAAGGGCAGGTGATGAATCTGCTTGGATTGGAGTGGCATGCTCTTTTTACTGCTGTCACCTGTACCTACGCACTCATTTATCTCTTGCTACTCTCCGATTTGCCCATACAAATCCCAGACATCTTCTTATCTCAGACCTGTGCACCTGTTGTACTCTACACCGTGAGTCCTTTTCCTGAATAGCTATATCATTTGCTTCCTCACCACCTCCAGGTTGTTGCTCAGATGTCACTCTCTGTGTGAGAGATTTCTCTAATAACACTATTTAAAATCATATCCTCACCATGAATATGCCTTGTCTACCTTTTCTGTAGAGTTCTGCTCTCAATACGATATAACAAATCATATAGGACTGTTTATTTGGTCTGCTGTCTGTCCCATTTCTCTTGCAACTGTAAACATGTGTGAGGTCAGGTATTTCTGTCTCTTTTGTTCACTGCTGCATCCACCTGGACCCCTGTCTCAAGGGTACCTTCAACCCATATAACACCACTTACCACTGTCCCTCTTTTCAAGACCACTGGGCTAGAGGGTATTAGCTTTTTACTTCCTCTTCCTGGCGTGGTCCTCCCACACTAGAATGATCTGAGACCTTTAGGGAAGTACAATTGCTCAGGTCCCACCGTTTCACTCACCTTTCCATTCTGACTTAACTGCTCTGAGGGGGACCCAGGCATTGGTGGTTATAAAACAAATCACTCCAAGTGATTCTCACCCAGAGTTGAGAACCACTGTTCTAGGTTCTCAAACTTCACTGCTTATTAGTATAATTTAGGGAGCTTTTCAAAATCCTGATGCCCGGGCTGTACTCTAGACCACTTAAATCACAATATCTATGGCAATCATTTGAAAGTTTCTTTTAAATATGAGAACCACGCCAGTTCTCCTCAAACTATAATATACACACAGCTGCCTGGGGACGTGGTTAAAACACAGGTTCTGATTCAGTAGGTACACAGTGGGACCTCATATTCCGCATTTCTAACAAGTTCCCAGATGATGTCAAAGGTGAGGATCCATGGGCCACACCTTTCCTCCCAGTGGGCATTTACATCCGTTTCCTGCCCTCAAGGCTAACAGGATTCAGAGAGGGGAACTCTGGCTTATGGGAAGGTGTAGAGGGCCCCTTGGGAATGCACATGGATGACCTTTAAATTAATGTCAGCTGAGTCTGAGAAGACTGGCATGGCCACCACCCGGAAACAGCCTCCCAAAATGTAGGAGACTGTTATCAGTACTGATTTCTTATTTTTATCCTTGTGCTTGGAATGAGAACGAATAGGACCTTGACTTACCCAGGTCTTGATATGCTAAATCCCAGGAATGAGGGAGTGAATAGGACCTGGGCACACCCAAAATTCCTTTGACCTTAAACGCCCCTCTGAAAATCAATAAATGCGCTGTGTTGTCTGTGGTGGGTGTTGACTGTTCCTCCATCAGAGTGACAGCCTCCACCCGGCACCCAGCTTTTGGATCTATTTCTGCCTCTTGTCTCTTTCTTTCTTTTATTTCTTAATCCCCAGCTCCTCCACTCAGGAACCAGTCCTTCTCCCTTTCCGTGTGGGACGCGGAAAAAGGAGAAGCACCCACCGCAGGTAGGTGAAGGTATTTCAAAGACATGATACCCATTACCTAAGGCCGCAGACAGCTTTCTAGTGGTTGCTATGGGCTTATCTTGCAAAAGTCAGCTACCACCCTCCTTCTTCCTAGTCTGAAGGTTAAAATACTCAATTTTCTATGCTCTCTTGCAACAAGCACACCCACACCAGCAAGCTCCACAGAGTGAAATGCAACCAGAAGCACCTGAGGAGAATTTGCCCAACCAAAAGCCAAGTCTCACCAGAAGGAAAACTCTTTTGACTCTTCCTGCTTGGAACATTGGCTTGGAGACCTGGAGTTGGCGTACCAACCTGTGACTCAGAGAGAAAATAGGCGTGAAGAGGAAGGCCCACAGAGAGTGTTGCCAGATACAATATAGGACACACAATTAAAGATACATTTCAGATAAATAACAATATTTTAGTGTGTTGTGGTCACCTCTTCTGTTGGGGTCACCCTCAGAAATGGATGGAACCCCGCCCCCCCAATCCTATGTTTGGCCTCAGTGTTGAGACTGTTGACATCATACATACCAAGAGGATAGGAGAGATTTGTGACTGACATCTTGAGTTTCTGAGGGCATCAGCGAAGGCTCCCAGCAGATCTGAAAATAGCTGGAGAGAGCAGGTGGGAGACTGCTAGGGATTTTGTGGTGGTGGTGGGGGGTGGGGGGGAGGGCTGAGGGGCAGGGACTGGGTGGGGCTTGCTTGGTTTGAACTTCCAGCTGGTACCAAAGGAAGAAGCACCCAGCCTATCTGATGAGCTTGCTCCGATGGGGGGCTGAAGGAAAAGGGAACGAGATGGGGCTTGAAAGCTGTCAGCAAACATTAAAAAAATGGAGCCAGATTCTTTATTGCCGTAGGTATGTTCCAAATGTTGTGTGGGACACACTTAGGCTAAATTTATTTGTTCGTCTGAAATTCAAGTTTAACAGGGTGTCTTGTGTTTTTATTGTTGCTGTTAAACCTGACAATCCTATTTACAGAGCAGAAAAAGAAAAGAGCTTGGCTCCCTCCTGGGATTGTTCAGCCACTACACCAACCCTAAATCACCTGCTTCCAGACTTCTTGTTCTTTGAGGCAAGTGAGCCCCTATTTCTTTCTTTCTTTTTTTTTTTTAATATATATATTATTGATTTTTTTACAAAGAGGAAGAGAGAGGGATATAGAGTTAGAAACATCGATGAGAGAGAATCATCGATCAGCTGCCTCTTGCACACCCCCCACTGGGGATGTGCCCACAACCAAGGTACGTGCCCTTGACTGGAATCGAACATGGGACCTTTCAGTTCGCAGGCTGACGTTCTATCCACTGAGCCAAACCAATTTTGGTGAGCCCCTATTTCTTTAAGCCACTATTAGTCAAATGCTCACCTGCCTGAGGACAAGCCCCTTCCTAAAGATTACATCTCTGCTGATTCTTCCACTGGCAGCTTTTGCACTTGACACTTTTACTCGGGTTCAGGTTATGTACCGTATTTCCAAGGTTGCTGAAATCTTCCCAATAAATGGAAAACAACCACAGAATGTGTGCATATTATATTTTAACAATGTAAAAAAAAAAATGACTTTGAAATTGAGATGTGACTTATAACAGATAGGGTCTTTGGTTAGATCTGTGTTTCTCAACCCTGGCTGTGTATTAAAATCATCTGGGGAGCTTTGTAACAAAGAGCTGCCCGTATCCAACCTTCAGATGTTGTACTTAATTGGTCCGGGGTGGGGCCCAAACATGGTAATTTCAAAAAGCCTCTTCGGTGAAACCATGTGCAGCTGGGGCCAACCATCATCGCACTAGAATAGATACACTATTCCAGTGGTCGGCAAACTCATTCGTCAACAGAGCCAAATATCCACAGCACAATGATTGAAATTTCTTTTGAGAGCCACATTTTTTAAACTTAAACTTCTTCTAATGCCACGTTTTCAGAATAGACTCTCCCAGGCCGAGGTATTTTGTGGAAGAGCCACGCTCAAGGGGCCAAAGAGCCACATGTGGCTCGCGAGTCACGGTTTGCCGACCGCTGCACTACTTGAGGTGCATATAGATATGCTTACTCTGGGCCCAGGCTTCTTGTGAAGTTTATGGAAAGGTGGAACAAAGGGAGGAAATGACCCACCCATGCCTGATGACTAACAGCTGCCCCTTGCTAACCTATAATATGCTTGACCAGCCGGCCTGCCATTTTCCTGAAGGAGATACAGGGCCTTCTCACAAAGAGCTAGAAACCTGGCGGCAGGGAGCTCACATCTCCTCACCGGGTTTTGGTGCTAGCCTACAGGCCTCAAGAGAAGATATGAAAGATGCCGGGAAACTGGTAGGATTTCTTCTGTGTATCTCATGGGGTGGGGTGGGAGTGGGGAGCACTCTCCATGCCTCGGTGTGTTGCTCTGCGGCATCTATCAGCGGGTTGGCTGGGGGAAATGAAAGTTGATGAGTGGGCTTGTGACTCTGAAATCGCCTCACTTTCTTGTCTGCTTGGCATCAAAACTGAAAGTGTTTCTGCTTAGCGACATCTTTTAGATCTTGCCCTTCATGTCTCATTCATGAACCGAAAGTCACTGCCCTTCAAAGACCCTGGACATGCGGAGGAGTCTGGTGGAGGTGGTTCAGGGTCCCTCCGTTGGACGGTAAATTATGCTGAGGTTGTTCAAGTAGGTCCCATGCTCCAATGGAGGGTACTCGCTTCATCCAGCCCCAGCTCCTCCACCGCTGTGCAGCTAAATAAATAATACAGCCTTGATCTTGCTTGACCAGTTCCTCCACACTTTTATTTTCCCTCTTGCTGCGGGCTAATCTTCAATCAGCAGGCACCTCCCGTCACAAGTCACAAGTGGAATGGCTGCCTGTAACCTGAATTGCATCGAGTTGCTTAAGTCCTTTGGATTCTGAACCAGTTTGGTTCGCACAGAAAGCCGCCACGGTGCCTCGAGCGTGGGTCTTCCTTTGGCCCACGTTAACTCAACCAGGCAGCTTCCCTCTGCCGAGTACTGCAGGTCTCAGTTCTTACTTAGGTTTACACCCTGTGATCCTGAAAACAGACTCAAAACTGGTAGACAGCTTTGCTCTTTTTCTTCTGTGCATGCAAGATTGTTCAGAAGGAATTTGGTCCAGTAAATAAAACCCAATTCTACCTATAAGAACTTATTTTTTGTCTGTTTCCTCTAAGGCTTGTTCATTATGACCCAGCCTCTCAGTTCCATAGTCAATGAGAAGAGAGATCCCTTTTATTCAAATACTAGAAGCCCAGTGCACAAAATTCGTGCACTCGGGGGTGGGGGGGGGGGGGTGTCCCTCATCCTGGCCTGTGCCCTCTCACAGTCTGGGAGCCCATGGGGGATGTCCAACTGATGGCTTAGGTCCACTACCCTAAGTTGGACATCCTTAGCTTCTCCCACCACCACAGCTGAGCTTACCAACCATGAGTCTGGCTTCTAGCTGAGCGGTGCTCCCCTGGTGGGAGTGCACTGACCATCAGGGGGCAGCTCCTACATTCCATATCTGCCCCCTGGTGTTCAGTGAACATCAAAGCAAGTGGTTGAGCGGCCTTAGCGTGTCATTAGCATATTACACTTTGATGGGCTGATGGGATGACCAGACCCTTGGCATATTAGGCTTTTATTATATAGCATATCTTACTTAAAACTCTTTTAGAAATATGCTGAAATGTTAACAGTGGCAAAACAAAGGCAAACTCTAACTGAGAGATGGAGACCTGAGCCGAAGGGCTGTTTTGCTCATTCCTGGTTGATGAAGCAATCTGTTCAATGGGCCGGAGGTTATGGGATATCTTTGAGTTTATTTTCTGGATGTTTGTTGGGCACAATTAACTCGAGGAGGAGTCACATATCATTACCCAGGATTTATTCTACGGGAGAGCTGATTGTTTAGTTTTCTCAGTGGAAACTAAACAATCAGGACTCTGTATTTGGTTTCCACGGTCAGTGAGTTCCTATGGAAGGCATTCACAAAGCTTTTGGGCCAAGTTTGGTCAGGAGTTACTGTGGTCAGGAGTTACTGGCTGGATCATAGAAGGCAGAAAGTAGGAGGGGATTGTAGGAACATAGTACTCAGAGCATGGCTTCTTTATCTCCACTACTAACCTTGCTCGTCTGCCTCTTCTCCCCGCTCCCCCAGTCAAGTCTTGGCTGGGCTACACAGGATAGGGTGGAGAGGAGGTCCACGTGGTCTTAGGAGTACACCAATGCAGATAACTGGTGTGAGATCTGTCTCCCAAGGGTTGGACGAGCTCCTGAGGCCAGTAGATAGAGCTAGGCTTGCAAAGATTCCTACCCCCCTCTGCCCACCAGCCACAGGGATGGTCTACATATAAAAACTAAAATACTGCCCTAGCCTGTTTGGCTCAGTGAATAGAGTACCGGCCTGTGGACCAAAGTGTCCTGAGTTCAATTCGGGTCAAGGGCACGTACCTTGGTTGTAGGCTCTTTCTCGGTCTGGGCCCTGGTTGGGTTCGAGCAGGAGGCAACCAATTGATGTGCTTCTCTCACATGGATCTTTCTGTCTTTCCCTCTCTCTAAAAACCAATGGAAAAATATCCTTGGTGAGTATTAAAAAAAAATAAAAATAAAAACTAAAATGCCTTCTAACTCAAAGTTTTTCGCCTACAATAATGGTGTTTCTAGAGATTCAGTTTTTCCTTAAGAAGAAAGGGCTTCATGATTTGTAACTGAAGTGGAAAAAAGGTGGCTCAGATAGTCAACTCTTTAAAAAAACTGTGTGTGTGTGTGTGTGTGCATACGTGTGCAGGCGACAACCCATCCAAGCTTTCAGTTGGGAAGAATATGTTGCTCTTTGTTATACAATTTAAGACTTTTTGTAATTTAAGCTCACCTGTGGCTCCTGTACACTGCAGCCAGGGCGCTGAAATATTTGTCTATGCAAACTTGCTTGCGATAATCAGTTTGTTCTAACTCTGCTGGGATAGATGTGCCATTTCCAAGCCCTTCTTAGACAGGGCTGTGTTCCATGGATTGAGTAGTCTGGGGTGTTGGGACACTTGGATTTTGGTTCTCATTCTGGCCTTAGGTAACTACGTGATTTAGGGAATTGTATCTACAACAATAAAAGCCCAAGCGACCATCGCAACCAGATGGATGACCGAACAGGCTGCGTGACTGAGCAGCAGGCTGTGAACAGTGCCTAGGCCAGCAGGGGGTCAGGGAGGGGTGACCACATGACTGAGCAGCAGGCTGTGAACAGTGACTAGGCCAGCAGGGGTCAGGGAGGGGTGACCACATGACCGAACAACAGTCTGCATGGGGCGACCAGGCTGGCGGGGGGTGCCCCCCCTCGGTGCATGAATGTTGTGTACTGGGTGGGCCTCTACTATTATTTATAAAATGGCAGGAAAAAGGGGGCATGAGACCCAGGTAAGAACCAAGCCTTTTCTACCCTACGCAACTGAGGAAGTTGTTCTCAAATACAAGTCCTAATCAATTCAGGGAGAATTGATCAAGTCATGGTCATGTGGTCTCTACATGAAGTGAAGTTTTAGTTACACAGGGGCTAGAGGCCATTTGTGTAAGGTTTGTAAATGTAAACTTTGATATAATGCAATACTACCAAATATTTTTATATTGCTTTCTTCGCCTTCTTATAAATCTCTGGACGGAGAGATTTCATTATACTGACTGCTTAGAGCTTCTATCTTATTCAACGAAATTACTGGAAGATGAGATATTTATTTCCTACCTTTTGTTCCAATGATGAGTCAGTTATATGGAAGATGGTTTGTGGAGAGTCATTTCTAAAAAACAGGCTTGAATTTCAAGGAAAATGCCAAAACAAAATTAACCTAAGTGCAGATTTTTTTTTAAACCTTGAAACTTTCTTTTGTAACCAAAAACTAAATGGGGATAATTTTGCCATTACATAAACTTAACCTCAATAAACTAAAAACTGAACTGCAACAAGCATAATTAAACCACATTATTTTATTGAAAATGAAAAATATACAGAAATATAAATTTAAAACTTGTAAACTTTTAAAAATAAGCAGTATTTATAAACATTTGAAAAATAGAAAACGTCATCACCACAAATCTGAGAACATTTTCCATATATTCATATAAATTACTTTTCCACAAAGTTTGGTTGGAATGTGAAGGTTGCAATTAGTTCAGTTTTATTAAAAAATATATATATATATTTCTGTTGGAATTCTTTTATATTGGTTTGTGTTGAGATAGTATAATAATGGAATGGAATTCATTTTCATTTGAATTACTTAAAATGAGCTACTGTGACACACACTGAGAAAAGATGAAGAATGTATGAAAACTGGCAATGAATGGTCCTTACCTGTGTAGTAATAAGACTGTAAGATATTGATTCAAAGAGAATTAAATTTCATTAATTGCCTCATCTAATAGACAAGATGTAGGGTGCTTTCCATGTATATAATTTAGTACCTTTAAAATAAAGGTGTTAATTTTATGTTACCAAAGCTAAACGATTTTATGAATATTTTTGCAATCTGAACTAAAAATAAAATCATTAACCATTGACCTAAGAATAAAATGACAAGACCAAAAGTAAAATGAAACTATGATGTTTACAGAATTAGGAAAAGCTTTCAATATGGCTGTGTGAGGACAACTTTGTAATCCTTAATGACACAAGTGCAGATATTCACATAATAAACCTTCAGATAACATCTATATGAGATAAAGAAAGTGTGTATTTTAAATAGATACATACATGAAACTTCCAGTTAAGACTAACATGGTTAGTCTGAAAATGGGGATCCAGCATTTTATTCCTCCTCAGACAATATATCCCTATTTGGAGAAACTTATTCTGAATTTAAAGTTTGCAATAACATTTTAGTTTTTCAATGCGTATTGGAAATGTCTATCAAGGATTTTTAGAATATTTGAAATACTTTACTATTTCTCAACGTATTTCAACTCATTCAATTTTTCTCAGTCTTTCTTGCGGGCATATATGTCAACACCAGTTTATTTTCCAACCCAGGGAACACATGGTTCTTCTGTTCCAAGTTCCTTCAACCTGAACACAATACACCAAGGGCAAAGCTTTGTAACAGCTGACATTTAAGAAACATTTGACACTGAAATTCACAGCCTCAGTGTGGATGCCATTAATTTCCTCACCAAGAAGGATAAACCAATGAAGTTTTCAATAGAAAAAAATGTTTAAAGAATGCCTACATTTTTCAAACACTACCTTTTCTTACAAAGTTGTATATAGATTTCATAGCTTATATATCTGATATACAATTACAATGAAACAGCAGTCAATACAGTAAACACATATTTGACCTGAGGTATCAACCTGTGTATCTTCCATGGATTATCAGTTTTCAGAAACCTAGAACGCACGGAGCTGCACTCCACACTAAACTGCTGAAGAGATGGTAACAGTACCTTAGGACTCGCCAGTCACCTCAGGTTGTCACTGCGACATCAGTGATAGTTCAGTAGAGCTGATGAAGTGCAAAATTCAGTTTAACAGAATTCTGAATAACAGAATTGACTATTATTATCCAGGATAGACATGAGCTAGATTGCAAACAAACAAAATCACATACCTTTGATTTTAGAACATGTAAATGCAGTTAACCAGAAGGGTTTTTGTTTTTTGAATGTCAGGTTTTTTTTGGTTAGGATTTTTGTTTTATTTTGAGAGAAGTAAGTTCAGAAGGCAGCTAATTTCTCCTTTTCTATTAAATTAATGAGTGATCAGAAATCTGTCCATAAACATTAAAGAACGCCGGAACTAGTTTGGCTCAGTGGATAGAGCACTGGCCTGCGGACTGAAAGGTCCCGGGTTTGATTCCGGTCAAGGGCATGTACCTTGGTTGCAGGCACATCCCTGGTAGGGAGTGTGCAGGAGGCAGCTGGTTGATGTTTCTCTTTCATCGATGTTTCTAGCTCTCTATCCCTCTCCCTTCCACTCTGTAAAAGATCAATAAAATATATTAAAAAAAACACCAAAAAACATTAAAGACCATGAAAAGTGTTATTCCTGCTATGCACTTGGAAACCGGAACACTTTAGGTAAGTTTCAATGCATAAAACGTGTGTTCTGGTAGTAATTCCTGAGGTCTTAATGTTTTATTTTCTAGGAAAGTAATCCCCTCCCCCCTTCTTATTCTTCCAAAACACTTACAGATAAAATATACAGAAAACATGGTCAGGGTGAGATTCAACAGAAAGAGACAATCTACCACTTATTGTGGTAGGATATGTATATTTTCAAAAAGGTTTGCAACTAATTATAATTTCCTTAAAAAGCTGGAAAGTGCTAAATTTCAAGATGATGATTATTATAACTCATTCAGGTTTTCCACAAAGATTCTTTTAGTTCTTTCCAAATAGTTTGTGGAAAACCCACCCTTTGGGAATTAAACATTTGAAAAAAAAAAAAAAAGTGTTTCCTTTACTTAAGGTATAAAATATTTCCCTCCTCCATTTTCCCCTTTTTATTTGGTAATAAGCTTCTATGATATGTCAATAAATTATAATTACAATCCATAGCTCTTCATGGACACACATTTCTTTGCATTCTAACACAACAGGAACAGATGTCCAGAGCAGGCAAATTCTCTTTAACATTCTACCCTTCAGCTACCATCCAGTTTAGCTAAATGAAGTTGGAAGGGGAGGGAAAGCATCAGTGATCTCACTTCTCAGTTTCAATAATTTGAAACTATGACTCATCAGAGAATGACTGGTAGGTACTCTGCTTATCAGCACACAGTTATCTATTAATTACTATGAAACCAAGACTAGCAGCCAATGAAATGAAGAGTCACCTGGCCAGGCCAAATAAACTGTGACCGGAAGAAAGAGATTTCAAGTTTGCAGAAATGAGAAACAACAGAAGTCTTCTAGAGGATGATCAAAATCTTGATTTTTTTTTTTTTCAAAGATGATGGCCAAAAATGAAGGGATTTTTTTTTTTTTTAATTTGGCCTTATATCTAAATTACTAGGTAGAACCTTAAAAATGCCAGCTTTCCTAATAGTTCTGCAGCTATATTGCTTCTCCTCTTCCAGTGTCTCTGAATGTTTGTAGAGACTTTGTGGAGACTTTGATCATTCATGAGTCCTGCTAAACAAGGTAACCTCCTCCTCATATCCCGAGGTTGAACAGTCTATATTCTCCAGTAAGACATACTTGTTGTCTTCATTGCCATTCAGAGAGGGGGCTTCTTTCTGAGTGGTGGATGTCAGGTCACTCCAGGTGATGTCCGTGTTTTTAAAAGCATGTAGAAGAAAGATACCGTTGATGATGGTGAAGAACCCACTCAGGGTCCCGATGATATCTCCAGCTGTCATGCCATACCATTCTTGGAACAAGATGGCGGAGCACGTCACTACCATGGACGTAAAGAACACATAGTAAATGGGAGTCACAAGAGAGGTGTTAAAGGTGTCCAGGGCCTTGTTGAGATAGTTAATCTGTGTCGTCACTGAAAGCACAAGCACAGCCAGCAAAACAAAGACCAGGGGATTCTTGTACACTGGCTTCCATTCCAATAGTTCTTTAATGGCAATTCCCAGGCCCTTCACGGAAGACACTGAAAATGCTCCGATCAACGAGCAGATGGAAATGTAGACTAAGATGTTGGTCTGTCCTTTCTTGGGAGCCACGATCAAAATCAGCACCAAGGCGATCAGGATAATGATCACAGCAAAGGAAATGAATCCTGTTAGGAAGAGAAAAGAATCAGACTTCAGAAAATGCTCAGAAGATCATGTCTCTGTGAAGTATTATTAGTCAGGAGTTTAGGGGCACAGGTGTTTTAGAAAGAGAAGTGAGATTAAATGAAAAAAACAACAACACTGGACTGCATAGCTGTTTATATTTTACAATGGACTTTCCCAAACATGTCATTGGAATCTCAAAGAAAATACTGTGAGGCATGGAAGATACTGCCGGATTGACTTTTTATTTTTAGAGGAGTGGCCAAATTTGGGGTGGAGCGTAAGTCTTTAGCCTCTCCTTTCACCATGTCTTCGTTTCATTGTGTAGAGGGAAAGCATGAGCACAAAAGTAAGTTGTGTTACCTTGTCAGAAGACTTGTAATACTCAGTGAAACTTAACTGTGTCTCTCAAGGCATGACTTGGATTAGAGGAAGCCTATTGCAATATTATTACAAATTCATTTGGTGAAGAGAGAAAGTGGAGCAGAACGTGAGTGTTTCTTTTGGTTGAAGCACAGACCTGGGTCTCTCAACTTCATTTCCATTTCACGCAACGAAGCGACTTCCTCTTCCTGTGGGGCGTGGATCACCATCACAGTCGACCCCAGTATACTTAATATGCAGCCTATTTTCCCATGAATGTTCAAGTGCTCATTTAAAAAATAGGAAGATAATATTGCACTGTTGGGAGAAGAAAAAGAAATCACTCTTATTCGGTTATCTTTTGATTCCATAGCAGTTCAGAAGTCACCCTGTGGCACAAGCCACTGTATCCCAATCAACTGATCTGAATGTGCTATGTGACACGGAAAACCCTGATTGGTTTTAAAACACAGAAACGATGGTCGATCCTATCTGCTTAATTGCTTTTATATCTGAAGAATTAAAAGACATTCTATACTCCTCTAAACTTTCCATGACCTCTAAAGAGGGCCCACTCAATTCATTTTCAACTTTTCCACCTTCTCCATCTTATTGGCATGGTACACCTAGAATACACATGTTCATGAAAACTTCAAAGAAAGATCTATGCTTAAGGATTGACTCTGCTCAGGACTGATATTTAGCTAGAACACATAAGTACAATCATATGGGTTGTCAAAATATTGAAATATCTTCTTACCAGCTGCTCCTGCCCTGATACTTTCACCTACCAAATGCTCCCACTACTTTGGTTGCCATGGTTTCAGGCAGTTCCAGGTTAGCGACACCATGGACACCAGACGGTGCCATCCTGCTGCCTCACCCGTCGGTATGCTGTGGCTCCTGCACACCAGCCTCCTTCCTGATACCCTGGCATTCCCATTGGGATATTACCCAGTACCCATTTGCACACAAGACTGGTCAGTTATCAGGTGTTTCCTAAGAGTCACCCTGCTGTGGTCACTTGTGAGGTCTTCACCCTCAGCAAAAACAGAGCCGTCCTTCATTGTATAGACAGGGTTCTAGTGCTTTATGGGCACTGACTCACTGAGTTCTCAAAACAGTCCCACAAAGAAGGTGGAAAGAAGTGGGTAGGCCTACTCCTAACCTTTCTACCAGAGGTTGATAATGAATGGAGATAAAAAGGAAAAGAAAAAGAAAACAAACAAAATATTCAATAGTTGCTTAGCTACAAAATAAGAGTTCCTGGGCTCATGGGACACATCCATTTGGGATCATAAGAAAGACTAACCCAGAAGGATTAGATCCCCATCCTGTGAACGGGAAATTTTTCCTGTTCCCAGCACTAAGAGAAACAGAGACCTCCAAACAGAAGTATGCAGTCATAGATGCAAGACTTTCAGCAAGAGCTGAAATTTAACCCAAACACTAGGCTTCTTAAAAGTCCTCTAATAGCAATGGTCATTAACTGCTATGACAACAGAGAGGATTAAAAGGACTGTGGCAATTTGTTCAGGAGAGAGAGAGAGAGAGAGAGAGAGAGAGAGAGAGAGAGAGAGGAAAAAAAACAACTGCTTCGTTGAATCGTCACAAGCATAACACACAATTACTTTGTTAGCAGCAAACCAAGCTCACTCTCATAGGTTTTCTAAAAAACAATAAGGCAGACTATTCCCTATTTCTCCTACACTTTTTTGTGTAGTCTTCTCAAATTCTGTGATTTCTAGATTTTGTTTTGCGATGTGGCTCACGTACCTGATGAGAACGCTCAGCGCGCCCAGTGGCGTGACCAACGTGGCAGGTGCAAAAGCGTAAGCCGCAAAGTTTGCAGCCTCTCCTGCTCCCACTGGAAAGCAAGCAGCGGTGTTAATATAAAAGACGGACTTTTTGTCAGGAGAGAAAAACAAACGACAGATGCAAAGCCGTGGACTATGATCCCACAGACACTCATAAGTTGAACAAAAAAGAAGAATGACCTCTTTTTAGGGAGGGAGGGGGAAGATTGGTCATAGGGATGCAGTTAAGCCATAATTATCTGGTCATGAAAGCTCAACAAACACAAAAGGGGGTGATGGATACACGTTTTAAATAACTTTCAATAAAGATTTTAGTTACTTCAGTACCAGAAACGTACATGGTCACTGATGAAATCTAGTAGAGGTGGCTTTGGAGGAAGCAGAGATTTATTCTGTTTGCTCAAGAATACTTACTGGTATGCAAATTAACAATAAAGCAACTCCTAAAATTGGAATGCCCAGTGGAGATCTACTGCCTAGGCAGGGGACAGCCAGACATGCCCACCACAGGCCCAGGCTTCTCTGCATTACAGATGACCTACAAGAATGTAACACTATCTTAGTAGCTCAGGGAGATCCAAGCACCCGTTTTAAAGTCATAACAATGTGCTCCAGCAACCCCTTTCTTAGCTGAGGAACCCTAAACTCTCATGCACTACTGTGATGCAAATGGCTTCTAGAGTGAGAGAAAACCCCTTTAAGAGCTGGGTCCTCTATTTGGGGCCAAATTATTCTCATGGGTCACAACTGAACACTGAACACTTGCCCACGGAATGTAGTATTTCACACTGGCCAACTACGCAAAATAAACTTATTGTAGAGAAAGTTCTGGAACAGATGAAAGACACCAGCATACTTTTTCTTTTCTCCTCTGGCTGCTAGGCTCCAGCCCCGAGCCCCCAGCCAAATGTACAGGAGTACTTAGCTTTAGGAAAACATCACAAGACAAATAGAAATAATTAGGAGACTCCGCTCATAAGAAGAGCAATGGCAATTTTCTTAGAAAATCTTTTTTTTATTTTATTGATTTTTTTACAGAAAGGAATGGAGAGGGATAGAGAGTTAGAAACATCGATGAGAGAGAACTATCGATCAGCTGCTTCCTGCATACCTCCTACTGGGGATGTGCCCGCAACCAAGGTACATGCCCTTGACTGGAATCGAACCTGGGACCTTTCAGTCCACAGGCCGACGCTCTATCCACGAGCCAAACCAGTTTTGGCAGAATCTTAAGCTTTCTTGAATACTTTATATTTTTATCTTTTTAGATGACTTTTCAACAAGATAAAGGGCTGTACGAATTTATTTTCATTCATCATCTTTTTAGATTCTGCAGTTTGTTAAAAGTATTCTAATTCTTTCCTATAACAGGATCTCACAGATATAGCAATAGTACAGGAAAATAAGTGGAAATTTTAAGATTCCTGGCTACAGATGCAGATGACTAGCAACTGGTGTGAAACTACAATGTATGAGGCCCTTTCTTTGGAAGTTTTAGGTTTGGGGTTTAAGAAAGTTCAGAGGCATGAGGAGGAAGGTAGAAATCTGCAGAGGGGCCTACGGGAGGTAAATGCCTTGGTGTTTAGAAAGAGCTTTCAGATGCTACAGAGTCCCGTTTAATTTTCAGCACGTTTAGGAGGAAGAGGAGTGCCGACAACCTCCATCTCTCTCTCTCTCAGGGATGTTCAACCTTTTGCATCTCCTGGCACACATAAACTAATTGCTAAAATTCTTCAGTACCCAAAACACATCTATTTTTTGCCCGTCTAATAGAGAAAATAGGTATAATTTTGATTCATTCACACCAAATGGCTATTGTTGTGTTGGCTGTTGTCATTTTTTTTTATTTATTTCTTTGACAATCTAAGGGAAAGGAGGTCAGCACCCCTGACTAAATGGTCAGGTACTGCCTGTTTTAAAAATTCTTGTGGCACACCGGGTGAAAATCACTGTTCTATTTTTTTAGTTGCTAAGCAGCCAGAGGAGACTTGAATTTATCCATGTTTTGATCCTGGCCAGGAAAATGTACCCATTCCTTAGAAAACATGCAGCTAGAATAGTCCCAAATTTTAATTCGGAACTGGGAAAATGTGGAGGGAAAGCATTCTCTTCAATTATTATGGAGAACAGAATAAGAGAAAGAGAAGTCCATGATAAAATATAATACCTTAAATGTTAGCTTTTCCCTTTGCATTCCAAGACAGTATTGAGAACAAGGGAGTGGAGAAGAAGAGTAAAAATAAACTCTAAATAAATATGACTTATTTTATAGATAAGGCAATATGCTATATTTGCAAAAGTTGCTAGACTTAAATGCCATCCTTACCAGGCAGTTAAATCAAAAATTTTAAATAATTCCATGTAATCTATTTATCGTTTTGCAAGCAAACATTATTTCAGCATTAAGGACTTACTTGAGAGTAATCCTGCCCACCAGAGCCATTCCTTGAGGTAAGAGTGTCCACCTTGACCTAGGAAAATAATAAAAATGAAAAACAAGTTATTTTTAAAAAATATTTTTATTGATTTCAGAAAGGGAGAGGGAGAGATAGAAACATCAATGATGAGAGAGAATCATTGTTCAGCACAACCCTTTTTGAGGATCGAGCCTGTATGTGCCCTGACTAGGAATCAAACCATGATTTCCTGGTTCATAAGTCAATGTTCAACCACTGAGCCACACTGGCTGGGCAAAATTAAGTTCTAACGTGAAAGAAGGTTTGGAGAATTGACTTCTAGGTACTGGAAGATTAGGGCCATGTCAGTATACTTAGTCTTTTAGCCTAGTTATGTGGTCATTTCCAAAGATTCTCTAACACTTTCTATTATATTTTACCCAAGTCATTTTCTTTCTAGTTCAGGTGTTCAGTTAAAGGTGTTGCCATATAGATTTTTTTTTTCAATATAGGTCATCTCTTCCTTTGCAGTGTTTCCCAAAGTGTGGTAGGCGTACCCCCAGGGGTACGGGAAGAGTTTGGTGGGGGTACGCGTTGCACCGGAGTTCGGTGGGGATATGCACTGCACCGTGCTTAGCTGCGCCTAATTCTACGTTCTCATGAGTACGAGGGGTACTCAGCGTTATGAAAATTTTAGAAGGGGTACACATGTCAAAAGTTTGGGAAACACTGCTTTATAGAATAGTTTCTTCCTTTATCTCTATGCTTAGAAAGGCCTTCTTTTATGTTTTTATTTTTTTAATTTAACTGTAAACTATGTATTATTTATTTTGATGAATGGTATAGAGTAGAACTTTTATATTTTCCTCCTCTAATTTTTGTCAATTGTCTCAATACTTTTTATTGAATAATACATCCTTTCTCCAGTGGCTCAAAATGCCACTTTAAAAAAAATCATACATTAAATTGTTGTATGTACTTGGGTCCCCTTATACATTATTAATTATCTTTAATTGTTTTGTCTTTTTAAATTAAGATAGCACCATCACAAATTCTATTTTCTGGTGGTATAAATCTCCCCTCAATAGTACACTTTCATAAACCTGTTTGCACAATTTACAGTTATTTATTTTTCCGTGTGAACTTTAGAATAATATTTAGCTCTGTTACAATGTTATTCTTGATAAGAATGAATAGGAAATTCATGGTTAATGAAGGATAGCCAAGCAGAACTACTTAGCATGTGAAACGTCAGTATTATTAGCAACCTAATCCTATGACTATCCATTTGATTTAATTTAACCAATGTTTATTGGGTGGCAAACACTATGCCAGGGAAGGCTCCTGTTCTTGTGAACCTCTATTTTAAAAAATATATATTTTATTGAGTTTTTACAGAGAGGAAGAGAGAGGGATCGAAAGTTAGAAACATCAATCAGCTGCCTCTTGCACACCCGCTACTGGGGATGTGCCCGCAACCAAGGTTGAACCTGGGGACCTTTCAGTCCGCAGGCCAACGCTCTATCCACTGAGCCAAACTGGTTTTAGCATGAATCTACTATTGACAGGAATTGAACCTGGGGACCTTTCAGTCCGCAGGCCAACGCTCTATCCACTGAGCCAAACTGGTTTTAGCATGAATCTACTATTAATAAAGAAGTAAACCCATTGACAACAAGTACATAAACAATAAACGTACAAGGACAAGCTATTCTAGGTACAATGAAGGAAACCATCGGTGCAAGGACAGAGCAGGCTGGTGTGGGAGACCTGCCCAGGGGGAGTGGTCAAAAAAGGCCCTTCCGGGGTGAAGGTATTTAAGCTGAGATCTCAAGGAGGAGTCAGCCAAATGAAGGGCAGGGGGATAAGAGTTCCAGGCTGAGGTGGGAAAGAACTTGGTACATTTCAGGAACCAGAGAAAAGTAGGTGTCTGGGAGCGTAGCAGAAGATGAACCTGGAGAGGTAGCGAGAGCTAATTCATGCAGGCGGTCAGAGTCTGTGGGAAGATGTTAGATTGTATCCCGAGCGCAGGATCTGACTTTGTCTCCTGAAACTGCAGAATAAAGCTATGAAAAGAAGAACCCGCAGTACACTCCAAACCTCTGGAAACAAGAGTTTCAGACTTTCCCTGAAGGAGGCACAGCTGGTTCAATCCTGGAAACGGCTGAGGAAAGAACTGCAACCAATGGAGATAGAAGCTACAATAAACAGACAGTAGTAGGATGATGCCACAGTGGGGTTATTTCTGCAGTTAGCAACTTGAATGCGTTAGCTGCACCCGTTTCTTACCAGCTCTAGTGACGCCCTTGTTGGCCAGTTGCAAAAGGCCCTTCTTTTTCAGTATGAAGCTGGAGCCAATAAAAATACTGGAACTTACTGCCAGGCCCAGGCCCACATAAAGGCTGTATTTGTTTTCTACGTTCGCGGAAATGCTCAAGTTGGTTAGGCTGGCGTTCGGGTCCCTGTAGAGGACAGGAGCAGCCAGCAGCTGTGACACGTTGGTGATCTCACACCAAGCCTGGGAGGAGTTTGGACAGACCAAAGACAGCACGTAGCCTGGAACAAAAGGAAAGAAGAAAATGTCAGCAAACGAAAGGGAGGTGCATTCGTGTTCACTCCGCTTCTGCAAGAAAGAGAAACTCGAATGTTTAGCACTGAAACTCCGTTTTCTATTGCAGGAAGGGAAGTGCCCAGAAGGTGGTCCTCGGGCCCGTGCACCTGCTTGATTTGGCGGACACCGGTTCTTAAAAAATATATGTAAATTTGTTTAGCTTTTATCCTTTAAATAGGAGAAATTGGGCATCAGAGTCTGGATTCCTCTTATAAACTGGAAACTTTTGGCAAAGATTGGTTCTTTGTTCTAGAAAAGCAGTAACCTGCTCCAGAAATTCATCACAGTTCTCCCTCCCCCCACACACACACACACACACACACACACACACACACATCCACTTCTCTCCTTCTCAGTGTGTCAGTCTGTCTCCTGGAAAGCAGTGTCTGTGACACCTGAATGTAGGGAAAGGGAACAGTAATCCATTGGTCCAGAAATCAGCACCTTACAAGAATTTAACGCATTTGGTGGGGTATGAATAGTGCACTTCAAAAAATGTGTTTAAAAAATGGGTTCCATTTTCTGTACCACATTCCCTGAAGGGAATGATTTTTCAGGCCCACTAACCCACCTTCCCCTAAATAAAAAAGAATCTAAGAGAAAAATGATTTCACCATCTTTAGGCTTTACTTTAGAACTAGAGGCCTGCTGCAAAAAATTAGTGCCGGGGGTGATGGGGATGGAAGGAGGTAGGGAATGTGTCCTTCAGCCTGTCCTGTGCCTCTTCCAATCCAGGACCCCTCAGGGGACGTCTGACTGCCAGTTTAGGCCCGATCCACAGGGATCAGACCTAAATTGGTAGTTGGACATCCCTCTTGTAATACAGGACTGCTCGTCCTAACAGCTCGCCTGCCTGCCTGCCTGCTTGCCTCTAACTGCTCACCTGCCTGCCTGCATAACCATGTAAAGTTACTGAGCACAACCCATTATTATTGAAAGAAGTTTTTAGGGGTAATAGTCAGGTTTAGGGAGTCTTAGGAATTAAGGGCCCCAGGGGGAAGGGAGGCACAAATGGTAGGTAACTTGAAGCTGGCAAAAGGCATAAATTCACAAAGAACAGAATAGGAGGAGAGGAAAACACCCATTTGCAGAAGATAAGGGCAAAGCCATAGGGAGTGGAGAAACAAAGAGAGAAAGAGGAAAACAGATTTTCACAAGGTGTAGAGATTTCTTCCACTGAAGGGGGGACAGAAAAAGAGGGTCCCATGTAGGGTTTGAGCTTGGTAGCTGCTAGAGTGACCAATAAGAAGGGAGCATCAAAAGACAAAGAACTGCAGCCTTTATAAGCCTTAGGAAATGGGGCTTAGTGGACTACCCCTATGGGGACCTCCTCTCCACATGGGAGTCTGTACTTGTTTCCAATAAATTTCCAGCTTTTCTTTTTTTTTTTTTTATTAAATTATTATCTGTGTACATATTTTAACATTGCCCCCCCATCAAATTTCCAGCTTTTCATATATAACCTTTTGGCCGTGGTTTCATTCTTCGAATCTACCTGGACAAGAGCCCAAGGAAGAAATCACCTTTGCATGCTGCTCACGAAAAAAAACTACATGTTTCAGTTTGGCTTCCACATTTCATTATATACCGTGTTTCCCCGAAAATAAGACATCCTCCGAAAATAAGACCTAGCCCATGGAAAGACAAGACATCCCCTGAAAATAAGACCTAGCACAACTTTGGGAGAAAAAATTAATATAAGACACTGTCTTATTTTTGGGGAAACAGGGTAGGTACCTTGGAATTTTAAGGCTAAACACTAAATCAAAAAATAAAAACATTCTACACTACATTGCAAACTTTTTGTTATCTGTACTCCACTTGAAAAGCTGTCAACAGGTGACATCGTGATTAGATTTTTTTACTGTCTCCTCAACTTTTTTTTCATTATAAAGTCATATTTTCTCATTTTGAATTACTCTAAATAAAAAAGGGCAAAGAAAAATTAATCAAGAAAATCTAATATTCAATTTTAGAATTGAATAAAAAAAATCAGTTTTATGTCTCAAAAATCTTAAGAATGCATAACAAATTAAAAAACAAATAAACAACAAAATCAGTTTGATCAAATGATGTTTTACCAACAAAACTTTAATAATTGGATGGATACTTCCCTGTCAAACATTATGAAGAAATCTGAATTTTATCACATATAAAGTTATGAAGCAACAAAGAGTCTAGGTCTAGAAAAAGGTTTAAAAAAATGTGAATTTAAGCTTTCCATGATTATTATTTCATTTATTTCTGCAACTTGAAGATGAATCAACTTTGATTCAGAGATAAGAGTATAGATTCTGAGACCAAACTTATATTCTGATAAAAATTGTATTATTTCAAAGATATTCTAGTTCATTGACAAATTTTCAGTCAGGTTGTCTAAGAACTGCAGTAAATTTTCAGACAAACTAGAACTGTTCTGGGCACTGTTCATTTCCTTTAAACCCCAAGAATGAAAAGTAGTTTTTAATAGTAAAAATTTCAATTGGTTTAATTCATGAGAAAACATGTAATTGACTTTCTAGTAGATTCCATGGCTACATTACTGTGTAGAAACATAACCATTCCAAAACTTCATCTCTGAAAACAGTGTGGGTGGACCTCATTCCAGGGAAACAATATTCTTTTTAAGCTGTTGACACAGCAAAATGTTTCGACATTTTAGGGGGTGTGGGGGCAGAGGGTGATAAAGGAGTGCAAATAATGTTGGTTGCATTTTGTAAGTTCTCATTGTAAGTGGCAGGCGTTAATGCTGCATGTTTTATGGCAGGCCAAATAATAAAAATCTTGTTTAGTGACTGACCTTAGAACTTCACTTATTTTATGTTTTGGGTGTATGTTAAGGAGAGAGACTGCAGCAGATGTGACTGAAGGTGGGAGGGAGGGAGTGGATGGTGAGTTGGTGGGTGTGGAGTGGAGAGCAGCGGGGGAGAGAAGGGAGAAACAGGATGTGTGGGCAGGAACTTTGGAGTGTTCCTCCAGAGGAATCAGAAAAATCTCCATATCAGAGTTGGCTTTTTAAGATGTGTGTGAGCAAAGTAATTATAGGGGGAATTTAATCCAAATTTTATTTGACGCAGAAAGAGAAAGTCTATTACATTCATTATTTTTCATTTTAATAGACATTGTCAATAGCCCTCTAAAGTGATTGTACTGACTTATACTCCTGCTGGCAAGGAGCATACATTAGTTCTTTGGTGTTGTTATTACTTAGTTTTCTAAATATTAAGTAATTAATATTTATTTATTTTTAAATATATATTTTTTTGTTTTTTTACAGAGATGAAGAGAGAAGGATAGAGAATTAAAAACATCCATGGGAGAGAATCATCAATCAGCCGCCTCTTGCACACCCCCCACTGAGGATGTGCCCGCAACCAAGGTACATGCCCTTGAATCGAGCCTGGGACCTTTAAGTCTGAAGGCCAATGCTCTATCCACTGAGCCAAACCGGAGATAAATATTTATCTCTAAAGTAATTAATATTTAGAAAATATGTGTCATTATAAAGAAAAACAATTCAATAGACACTAATGAATCAACCACCCAATTTAAGAAATAAAACAGTACCCCTCAGACGTAACGACCATCCTGATTCTCCTTTGCTTAAAAAGTTTTCCCCGTGAGATTATATTTTCAAATAATAAATTTAGTTTTGCCTGTTTTTGCACAATATAATCATTCTGTATGTATTCTCTGGTGACTTGCTTGTTTTTGAGATTGATGTAGATGCATGTGGCTATAGGGTTTGACATTTCCCCACTATTCTATGGGTCCCACTGTATGACTATCTCACAATTAATTTTTGTTTTATTGTTGATGAACATCTGGGTAATTTGCACTGTTTTTGATTTTACAAACAGTACTGATAATTTCTCAACTATGTTGAAACACATGAACTTGATATATGACAATTGTTGATGCTACAAAAATAGCAGTTTCATATGGTTCAACTTTATATCTTCTATGTATAGGTGTGAGAGTTTACTTACACACACACACACAATTTAATAATTTAAAAGCAATACTACATTTCCTATAGGAATATATGCCTTTTCCCTTAAGCTCTATTACTATCTGTAATTATGGGCAAGTTGAGTAATCAATCACTCTTAGCTTCAGTTTCCTTATCTCTAAAATGAGGGCATTTGACTTGATTCTGAAGATGCCTTCTGTCATTTGGGGGTTTGATCATAAGCTATCTTTGTTCCCAGAGTAATTTATTGATGATCCTGGTAGCTCATAAATGTTGCCAATGGACCAGAGCTCTAAACTCACAGGCACTTGTAGTTGGAAGGCATTTTTAAAGAAACTAATTGCCAGGATATTAAGTGACTTGTCAAAATCCTGTCACCATCCAACCAAGACCAAGTAGCTAAACTAATGTTTCTAAAGTAAGAGAGAGAGAGAGAGAGAGAGAGAAAGAGAGAGAGAGAGAGAGAGAGAGACAGACAGAAAGACAGAGAGACAGAGAGACAGAGAGAGACACCAGTGCAGCACCAATTGAGAGCCAGAGGGGGACAGAAGCTGTGCTGGGCTCCTGTACTGCAGCTCTGGGCCCTGACCTCCCCCCGGGCCTGGTGGGGACAAGTGTGTGGCTGTGGCCCCAGAGGCTGCACTTCTGCAGTGAGATGGAGCTGAGTCACCTGGTCAGGGGTGAGGCATCGGGCATGGTGTACCTGGGGGCAGTTCTTTGTTTTCCCTCAAGTAAACCTTGCTGCTAGACCTCAAATCCTCCTATGTGTGCATTCCTCAAATGCATGTTCTGTGATACCATGGAATGATCCTAGTTCCTCTGGCAATACCACAAAGAGACAAATCCAGATGGACATGTAGCCTGATGCAGAGACACCCAGCTGAATCCAGTCTATATTAGTCAACTATCTGCTTAACTACAGACACATTAGCAATAGACAGGGTGAGGCAAAGCAGTTTTACCATTGTGAGTATGGAAAATAGAGTTTATTATTGTATTATTATTTATTAATTATTGTACTGTTTTCCATATGAACAACTGTAAACCTACTTTTGCCTCACCCGGTATGTTGTTATTTTAGCGATTGAGTTGTGGGTTGTGTAGCAATAGCTGACTGATACACCTACCTATTCTTACTAGCAAAGTAAAGAATGAATGAAATTTCTTGGTATCTCTACATTTATTCTGCAGATAAAAATTTTTAAAATATATTTTATTGATTTTTTTTTTTTTACAGAGAGGAAGGGAGAGGGATAGAGAGCTAGAAACATCGATGAGAGAAAGACATCAATCAGCTGCCTCTTGCACACCCCCCACTGGGGATGTGCCTGCAACCAAGGTATGTGCCCTTGACAGGAATCAAACCTGGGACCTTTCAGTCCGCAGACTGATGCTCTATCCACTGAGCCAAACCGGTTTCGGGTGCAGATAACATTTTTTATTGAGTGTCTATTATCTGTCAGGCATTTACTAGAAGCTGGGGATACAACAGTGAACAAAAGAACATTCCTACTGTCTTATAATCATTCTAATGAGGGGAGAATAAGATAGACAAACTAATAAGTACATAATATGTTGAGTGCCATGGAAAGTAGTTAAAGCAGCATAAAGAAATACTTTTTAAAAAAACAACATTAGCCAAAACTGGTTTGGCTCAGTGGATAGAGCGTCAGCCTGCAGACTGAAAGGTCCCAGGTTCGATTCCGGTCAAGGGCATGTACCTTGGATGCGGGCACCTCCCCAGTGGGGGGTGTGCAGGAGGCAGCTGATGGATGTTTCTCTCTCATCGATGTTTCTAACTCTCTCTCTCCTTTCCTCTCTGTAAAAAATCAATAAAATATATTTAAAAAACAAACAAACAAACAAAACAACAACAACATTAAGTGGAAAACCTCTCTGCTAAGTGTAAATGCAAAAATCTTAAGAGGGGAGTTTGCTTGACAGGTGGGAGGGACTACAAACAGACAGGCTGGCCGGGCTGAGAGATTAGGTTGAAGGATAGCAGAGGACAAGATCAGGTGAAAGGAGCCTTTAAATAGGTAGGTCCGATGTTGTCATTTCACTTTCCCAAATTCTACAATGGCTTCTCTCTTCCTTCAGAAAAAATATCCAAAATTCCCACCACAGTTCACAAGGTTCTACAGAATCCTGCCTCCAGCTACCTCTGCAACTCATTCCCTACTATTATTTTTTTTTCTCTGTTCCTTTCTTAGGCTAAGTTCCTTCTCACCTTAAAACTTTTAAGTACCCCTTACTTAGCCTGAGTAGTGAAGTAATAGCTGGCTGATGAGGAGCTACCTCCTTAGAGAGATCTTCAAAGCCTTCCCAATCTAAAGGAACTTCTCAGTCATGTTCCATCTTATCACCCTACTTAATCCTGCCAACCAGACTTCTTACAGTTCAATTATGGTTTTATATGTAACAGTATTGTATATCCATAAAGCTTTTTCATTAATTCATTCAAGAAAATAGTTGTTGGTAGAAACCGGTTTGGCTCAGTGGGAGAGCGTTGGTCCGCGGACTGAAAGGTCCCAGGTTTGATTCAGGTCAAGGGCACGTACATCGGTTGCGGGCACATCCAGGGTAGGGGGTGTGCAGGAGGCAGCTGGTTGATGTTTTTCTCTCTCATCGACCATGTGTTTCTAGCTCTCTATCTCTCTCCCTTCCTCTCTGTAAGAAATCAATAAAATATATATATATTTAAAAGAAAAGAAAAGAAAAGAAAATAGTTGTTGAACACCTACCACATAAACATATGTTAGGTATTCATTTATTCAACACTTAGGGAATTCTTACGGAGCACTTCCTGTGTGCCCTGCCCTGTTCCAGAAACCTGCAAGATAGTGATCAACAAGGCAGGTAAACAGGTTTCTGTTCTCCCAGAGCCAATGATTTTAGTGAGAGAACAAAGAACAGGAGTAAGGGAGCAGACTAGAATGAGTAATAATTTTGAGTAAATTCGGAAATCAAGTCATAGTAGACTACCTATCAACTCGGATAGGATGGGGAAGGCGCCCATTATTTCAATGAATCAAAATGAAATTGAAAAGATACTATTGTTTTGTTTTGTTTTTTAATTTAAATACCTGTATCTTCCCACCGTCAGTGTGTTTGGAAGCCAAGAATTCCAATCATTAACTATCAGATTTCCTACATAAACTACTGTTTTCACTTTACAATCTATATATTACTAAAGTCACTAAGTTGTTAAGATAAAATTCCCATAAAGTTAATAAATGATTAACAATGAATATGAAGGAAAAGAAACTAAGGACTAATATTGCAATAAGTGTGCATTTATATCAAGGTTCTTAAACCTTGATACAATTCATATTAAATATTAAACTAAGCAATTAATAGCATATAGTTTTCTGAACAAACTTTAGTGGGAAATTTTTACGACCTTTTAGCACTTTTAAATTTCACCTCTTCGAAAATCTGTGGAAGGCTGGGAAAACAACTTGTGCAAAAATGTAAACTTCTAGTAAAAATATGAAGGAAGTCTGTTTTTGTTCAACATATAAGCCACTATATTTTACACCAAAAATACAGCTTGTCCTGATTATACAGGTTGTGTTCATTTGGTGAATTTTTGAGAAATGTTTATGACATGGATGTTTTTAAAGAATAAAATCTCAGAATCATTATACTTATACCATTGAACCAAGAGGCCAGAGAATGGAGATGGGCTCCTACAGAAAAAATAAAGGCCCAAGCCCTAACTGGTTTGGTTCAGTGGATTGAGTATCAGCCTGCAGACTGAAGGGTCCCAGATTCGATTCAGGTCATGAGCATGTACCTTGGTTGTAGGCATATCCCCAATGGGTGGGTGGGTTTGTGTGTGTGTGTGTGTGTGTGTGTGTGTGTGTGTGCAGGAGGCAGCTGATCAATGCTTCTTTCTCATCGATCTAACTTATCTCTCTCCCTTCCTCTCTGTAAAAAATCAATAAGATATATATTTAAAAAATAAATAAAGGCCCAAATAATTTTGTGCTTAGTTTGATCACTAATTATGAAACCTTATTCAATTCTCTGGGCCTTGGTTTCTGTATCTGAAAAAGGATATAATGGTTACCTAATAAAAACTCACAGAATTTAACATGGGTGAGAGTAAACTGATATATTTTTATGTTAACCTGTTCTGAAAATTTAAGATTATATACATGGGGAAAAAAGATTATATACACGAAAATGGGACACACGCTAATCAGTACATGAGAGATATAGCCAGTTCTTAAAGAAGTGCACATTCCTGAGTTTTCTGCTCTCAAAACCATGAAGACAGGCTGCATCAATTCTAAATACCACCTGTCATCTGTCAGTCACTCTTCTGATTGGCTGCACCCTGGCTCACTCAGAGAAAATTGAAAACCACTGGGTCCCTCTCCACTTCCAATCCTTCCATTCTCAGGAAGATGCCCTGTCTTCCTTACAGCCCAGGCTTGCTGACCTTGGTGTCCCCTAGCACCGTGATTGGCAAACTGTGGCTCGCGAGCCACATGCGGCTCTTTGGCCCCTGGAGTGTGGCTCTTACACAAAATACCATGGCCTTGGCAAGTCTATTTTGAAGAAGTGGCGTTAGAAGAAGTTTAAGTTTAAAAAATTTGGCTCTCAAAAGAAATGTCAATCGTTGTCCTGTTGATATTTGGCTCTGTTGACTAATGAGTTTGCCGACCATTGACCTAGCACACACAGTCTTCGTGCGGTTGGTGCTTCACAGGTGATGGGTGTATTTCTTACATTCTATTTTCATTATGTCATACTTTCATGTTAATATAGCTCTACTGGAGTCAAATTAAAATCTGTAAGGTAGGTGGCATAATGTAAAAATCCTGAATTTAAAAAAGTAACCTTCATATGTGTTTAAATTTATCTTTTTGAGATAATTTTGGATTAGAAGGCCTTTTAAAGGATCTATAGTGTTAAAACTAAAAACCACACTACGGGGTTAAGTCCTTCTGCATGGAAGTACAACCAGAATGCTCTGTCCTCAGGTCTCATGATGGACTCCTGTCATTTGGGTCTCAGTGCCTATGTTTCTCTCTCTAAGGTAGGGGTGTCGAACTCAATCAGAGAAGGGGCCAAAACCTAAAATCCAGCCTAAATCGCGGGCCGAATGGTTTACTGAACAGTCATAAACTGACAATGTCATAAACTGACAGCGGAGTGCAGTGATGACAGCGCGGTGCGGGCCACATTGCAAGGCCTGGCGGGCTGGATTTGGCCCGCGGGCCTTGTGTTTGACACATGTGCCCTAGGCAGATGCCTGGGACATGGGTCTTGTTCAAATTGAGACTGGACTCCATGTCAGGCTTCCCATGTAATCCCACCTGCTTCTAGTCCTCACAACTGTAAACTGTAGGAATTATTCCCAGTTTTTAGACGTAGAAAGACTCAAGGAGGCTTAACTCATATCTGAGAGGACCGTCTGATGCTCAAGTCTAACCCCTTCCCACCACTACTGACAAGGTGGATTCCGAATCTTTCCCACCCATCTCCCACACACCGATTGCCACAATTAACCACAGGTATTAAGCACTGCGCTGAAATATTTCCTCTTGGAGCTAAAGGTATTAGCAAAGCAGGAAAAACATCAGGAAGTTCAAACAAGCTGGTGTAGCCCACACACCCACCTTACGGATCCTTGGGTAAACAAGGGTGGAAGGGTTAGTAGCAATCTAACTTACTGGTTTAGGAATTATTTTGACAAAGGTCATACAACCTGACTATCTAGGAAATCTACATCCAGCTGCCATGGTAACTAACCGCTTCCAAAATCTCAGCTTTTCAAGCGTTTGTGAACCGTTCAGGCATTTCTCCTCTTTCTTGGTGTTCCTTTTCTCTCTCTCGCTATGGTTTTGACTTTTGACAGTTCACGGCCTTAAAAACAAACAAACAAGCAAACAACAACAAACCTCTCCAAAATCAAGGAATAAGCTGGAGGGACCAAGAGGAGAGAAAACCAGGGAAGTTGCCAGCAGCAACTTTGGGAAAGGTATATATTATATAGTTCTTATCAGGCCCTTCACCGTCCTCTCTATTTATATTCTCATCAGATAAATGAAAAACTGCCTTGATGTGAAAACCCTCACAATTTCCAGCTGATACACACTCTTCCTTCTACACCCCACCACCCCCAATTTCCGTCCGGGTTCGGGGCTGTGACCCCCTGGGTGACTGCAGAAAGCCTGCGGGTGTTGTACAGACCTAGGGGTCAGGTAGGGGCTGAAGCCCAGCTCTGCAAGCAGTGAGACCTACTCATGACTGCGCCCGTTCTCTTCTCTCCTGTTGGGCTCTCCCTTAACGCAGCCAAGAAGTGACTGTACAAGGAGTCAGAGGAGACCACAGCGGGACGGGGGACTTCCCATCTCGGAGTCAGAGAGATGTGGGCGCCCCGGGCGGGTCCAGGGCGCCTGCCCAGGGCGCACGCAACACACAGGACTCGGGTCCCGGGCACGCCCTCTGGCCACTCACTGGACGATGTCGACAGAGAAGAACTCTGGAAGTGAGTCAGAGCCTTTCTCAGGCGAGACTTGGGAGTCTCCCCACAGCATCCTGACTGTCTCCGAAACAAGCCTCAGCACCGTGCAATGCACAGGGACCTCCCTTCCGACTGGGATGGGAGCCACGTCGGTCTTGTGTTCCACCGACCCGGGCATTCCCACCGAGGCTGGCACCTGGCTGGCACCTGGCTGGATACCGGCTGAGCGGCTGGATGAATGCACGCACGGTGAATGCATTAAGAGTAGGGGTATCCCTGTGGACGGAAAGGTCCCAGGTTCGATTCCGGTCAAGGGCATGTACCTTGGTTGCGGGCACATCCCCAGTAGGGGGTGTGCAAAAGGCAGCTGATCGATGATTCTCTCTCATCGATGTTTTTAACTCTCTATCCCTCTCCCTTTCTCTCTGTGAAAAAATCAATAAAAATATATTTTTTTTTAAAAAAAGAGTAGGGGTATCCCTTCCGCGCTTCTGCAAGTACCCGGGATAGCCCATGGGATCTCATCGCCACCCCGAGGCCAGGCCCCCCGCCCCCGGCTCGGCTCGGGGCAGACACTCACCTTCGCGGCAGGGCTCTCCGGGCGGCAGCCTCACCTCTCCCCCCATGGCCCCCAGGCAGGGCTCTCCGGGCGCGGGCGCTCGCTCCTCCGCCACCACCTGGACCCGGCTCCCTGCGAGGGCGGGCTCAGCCCCTGGTGCGCTGGCCCCGCCCCTGGAGGCCTCAGCCAATGGGGGAGACTGGGCGTGGCCTGAGGGATAGCCACGCCCCCTTCTGCGGGGTTGGACGGTGGTTCTCGGTGGGAAGGCGGCGGCGGCGTCTCCCAGTCGCTGGCGGGACGCCTCCTTTGCCCGGCGGGAGCGGGGCGGTGAGAGGCACAGGCACACCCCGCGGGGCCGAGGCTTCTCTCCGAGCTAGAGGCCTCCGGGCCCGAGCCTCGGGGAGTCCGTGGAGTGCATGCACAGGCTGTGCGGGGGCCCCTCCTGGCTCGCGCGGAGGGGAAGTGCCTCCTGCTGCGGGGTTCTGAGCGCCCCCCGTCCCGCGTTAGCGGCTCTGCAGGGCAGTGGCTGGCCGCTGGGGTTGTGCGCTGATGGCCATGCCAGAGTTTAACCTGGGCGCTTTGGTTTAACCTGGTACACCGCGCCCTTCCGTGCCGGTATCAGCCTCTCCCGCGCGCCTTCGACTTCGAACTTGGTCATCGAGTTATTTGCAATAAACCCCAAAGGAAAAGCAGCGCTTCAAACGGAAACGACTGGTTCCTACAAAATAGTAATAGTTCACATTTGTGATATTAAAATTTTTAAAAATATTTTACTGATTTTTTTACAGAGAGGAAGGGAGAGGGACAGAGAGCCAGAAACATCGACCAGCTGTCTCCTGCACCCCCCCTCCCCCAACCAGGGATGTGCCCAGCTGCCTCCTGCACACCCCCCACCAGGGATGTGCCTGCAACCAAGGTACATGCCCTTGACCGGAATAGAACCTGGGACCCCCCACTCAGTCCGCAGGCCAACACTATCCACTGAGCCAAGCCGGTTTCAGCCATTCGTGATATTCATACTTTACCAGGCATGTGCAGGCACTTTACATGCATGAACTCAGTATATGTCACAACATCGTCTATGAACCCCTGGTTTACAGATGAGGGATCAGCGCTAAAAAGGTTGGGTCAACCAAGTAGGCAGTGGAAGGCTTCCCAGCAGGTCATGATGCAACAGGAGATGATGACCACTCCTGAGGAAGCCCTCATCACAGGCCTTTGTGCTCTGGAATTCACCGCAGGGAAGGCTGCTCGCCTTGTCTTTGCCCTAGGTTGTCATTAACTTTATTACCCAAGAGTTTCAGAGCAGAGGCCTCAGTCTTGCTTTTCTTGTTCTTCGGCTGATGAGAGAAGAGTTAACAACCGGTCACCATGCGGCACACAGGTTCACAGGTGGATGGCTTGGTGGAGAAGGCATAGCATGGGGAGGGGTACGGTGAACACTGGAAGGGAGGGAGATTTATGGCAAACTCGGATAACAAGCCTTAAAACTTAGGTTTCTAGTTAAAGGGTTTAACATCAGATTTGAAGTTTTTACCTTCATCGAAGATTGGTGAGAACAGTGAACGTGTTGTGAAGTATTATTTATTGTATAGTTAACCAACACAAGGAGCATTTATGTGGGTAAGCACTATTCTAAACACTTTAAAAACATTTGCTTTTAAAAATCATCACAATGGATACTTTATTAATCCCCCTTCTTCCTTACAGAGAGGAAAGGGAGGCAGAGAGAGAGTGAGTCACTTGCCTATGGACAGATAGCTAATAGGTGGTGGAGCTGGGATGCTAACTAAAGAAATATGGCTTCAGAGTCTGTGCTTTCACCCCATTTGCTAAATGGATATATATATTTTTAAATTGGATATTTAAAAAACTAAGAATTACTGTTGTGGTGTTTTTTTATTTTGTTTTTTGTTTTTTAAATTGAATTCTAGCTTCTTAGTAATGTCTATTTTATGTAGGAGGCACTTTGTGGTAATTCTTGTTTTTTGGTTCTAGAAATAAAAAACAAAAACACAGAAACATAAAAGTAAGCTTATCTAAGATCACTGTTTTCCCAGTTTAAATGTTGCTTATCAGAACTTTACAATATATTTCCCTTCACTGCCTATTTTGGATGACTTTTGGATATTATGCGATTACAGCACCATAGACTGTCATTAATTTTGGAGACTTTTATTCCTGTTAGAAAGTATGGTGTTTATTTAACGAAAAGAAGAACATTAAAAAATCTACAAGGAGCCCCCTGCACAACTCTGGGAAGGTTCCTTTCTGACACACGAGGCCCTCTAAAACGTCCGCTCCTGTCTTACTGGTCTTGTAGACTCAGCAGTGATGGTCCAAATAATGAACAAACGCCGAGGCCTCAAGGAACCAGGCCACAGGTTCTTTGAACAGTGCAGGGGTCTATAGGGTTCCTGTTGGATAAGGCTTTAACCCTTCAGTTGCTAGATTGTGGAGAGGTCTAAGGTTCCTGGGGCAGGGATGGGTGAGTATGCAGGAGGGGTGTTTTTGGAGAGGGGACTTGAGACTATTTGCAGAGGTTACAGTCCTGCCCAGCATTATGCCAAGTCTACTCCTGGGAATTCATGATGCCTTACTTTTTTCTCAGTCAGTCTAGCTAGGAGGTTATCAATTTTTCCAAAAACCATCTCATACCTTTGTTGATTTTCTTTATTGATTTTAAAAAGTTCATTGACTTCTGCTACTATTTTCAAAAATATATGTTTTATTGATTTTTTACAGAGAGGAAGAGAGAGGGATAGAGAGTTAGAAACATCGATGAGAGAGAATCATCGATCAGCTGCCTCCTGCACACCCCCTACTGGGGATGTGCTCGCAACCAAAATATGTGCCCTTGACCGGAATCGAACCTGGGACCTTTCAGTCTGCAGGCCAATGCTCCATCCATTGAGCCAAACCGGTTTTGGCTATTTTTTTTTTTTTTTTAAATCATTTTCTTTCTCTTGTATTGAGTTTAATTTGCCTTTCTTCCTCTGGCTTCTATGGTAGAAACATAGATCATTGCCCTCAAATACTGCTCTAGCTATATCCCATAAAAATTGAGATGTGTTTTTATTATTTAAGTAGAGGCCCAATACACATTAATATACTAGGGAGGCATGGGTTCCCTCAGCCTGGCCTGCATCCTTTAGCAGTCTGGGAACCTTTGGGGGATGTTCGACTGACAGCTTAGGTTCTCTGATTGACAGCTTAGGCTCTCTCTCCAGGGGGGCTAAGCTGCAGGCCGACATCCTTAGCACTGCTGTGGAGACGGAAGAGGCTCCTGCCCCTGAGGCTGTGCTCGCCAGCAGTCAGCCGGGTTTGTGGCTTAACAGCACTCCCCCTATGGGAGCTCACTGACCACCAGGGGGCAGCTCCTGTGTTGAGTGTCTGCCTCCTGGTGGTCAGTGTGCATCGTAGTGACTGGTCTGTCCACCATTCAACCAATTTGCATAGTACCCTTTTATTATATAGGATTGGTTAAAATATTTTGAAATTTTCTCTATGATTTATTTTTTGATGCATGGATTATTTAGGAATGTGCTGTTGATTTCTAAATATTTGGGATTTTTTTTCCTCAGATATTCTTCTGATAACTTAATTCTGTTTTGGACATAGAACATATTCTGTATAATAATAGGCCTCTGACATTTATTGAGATCTGGTTTATGGTCCATTTTAGTGAATGTGCCAAGTGAAATGGAAAAGAATGTGTATTCTGCAGTTTTGGGGTATAATGTTTTATAAATGCCAATTAGGTTAAATTGCTTGCTCAAAGTCTAGTTTATTACTGATTTTTAAATTTGTTCTGTCAATTACTGAGAAAGAAGTGTTGAAATCACCCATAATTTTGAGTTTGCCTATAAATTCAGTGCTGTTAGTTTTTGCTTCACGAATTTTTGAAGCTTTGTCATTAAGTGAATATACACACAGGGCTGTTAGGTCTTCTGAGTCTATTGACTCTTTTAGCATTATTAAATACTAATGGCCCAGTGCACAAAATTCATGCACATTAAAAGGGAAATAATTAGCCGAAACCGGTTTGGCTCAATGGATAGAGCGTCGGCTTGGGGACTGAAGGGTCCCGGGTTCGATTCCGGTCAAGGGCATGTACCTTGGTTGTGGGCATATCCCCAGTAGGGGGTGTGCAAGAGGCAGCTAATCGATGACTCTCTCTCATCAATGTTTCTAACTCTCTATCTCTCTCCCTTCCTCTCTGTACAAAATCAATAAAATATATATTTAAAAAAATAAAAATAAAAATAAAAGGGAAATAATTAGAGGAAATATTTTAATATTGCTATTTACCCTTTCTCTGTAATTGAAGTGCCCCATCAAGCCACACTGGGTGGGGAATGCAGCCTCTTGTCCCCCGGTCTCGCCGCACATGCAGCCCCACCTACCCTCACCTGCAACGCTCCCAGCCTCCTGATAATCGGTCGTTATGATGTGAGAGCATCATGACCATTTGCATTAACCTTTTATTATTATAGATTCCTGCTTATTTATAGTAATACCTTTTTAAAAAATATGTATTTTATTGATTTTTTACAGAGAGGAATAGAGTTAGAAATGTTGATGAGAGAGAATCCTTGACCAGCTGCCTCTTGCACACCCCCTACTGGGGATATGCCCGCAACCAAGGTACATGCCCTTGATCAGAATCAAACCCGGGACCTTTCAGTCCGTAGGCTGTTGCTCTATCCACTGAGCAAAACCAGTTTTGGCATAGTAATACCTTTTTTATTTGATGGTACCTTGAAATTTATATAGCAAAACCAGATGTTTTATTATGAGTTTGCATGTTATACCTTTTTCTATCTCTTACCTTCTAATTTATCTTTATATTTAAAATGTATTTCTTATAAATAAAATATAGATGCACTTTATTTTTTTTAAATATTTACCTGAGGATATATTTATTGATTTTGAGAGAGAGAAAGAAGACATTGATAGAAGTAGACGGAGAAGAAGCGGCGCACCATGAACTTCCTCCGGCTCAGCTCCATCGCCGCGCCCGCCGCGAGGAGCCGCGGGCCGGGGACGCGCATCCCCGGGCGGAGGTCAGGTCCGCGGGCGGGCGCGCGGGGCACGGGCTGCGGGCACAAAGGGCGGGCCGGCGGCCACCGGGCCCGGGTGCCAGCGCCCCCTCCTCCTCCCCGGCCCCTCCAGCTGCTGCCCCGGGCGAGGACCGGGCACTCCACCTCCGCCAATCAGCGCCCGCCCCTTTCCCCACCCCCGCAAGCACCGGCCCAGGAGCCCCGCCCACCCCGCCCCGCTCCCTGCTACTACGGCCAATCAGCGCTCGCCGCCACGCCCAGCCACACCCACTCCTTGTTCTGCTCCCTCCGCCCCTCCTCCTTCCTCGTCCATAGTACTCACTCCCTGGCCCCGCCCTGTATGGACCCGCCCACCGCCACCCACCACCAATCAGCGCCCTCCGTGGCGCATACCTAATGAGCCCCGCCCAGGACAGCTCCGCTGCGCCCGCCGCTGGTTCTCGCTTCTGGGGTCTGGGTTCCGCTCCGTTAACCCTGCGGGGTTCCCAGGATTAGGGGCGTCCTGGTGTTTCCTCCTCTTAAAGCACACATGCACACACTTTGGCATGAAAAAAAAAAAAAAAGAAGACATTGATAGATTGGCTCCTTCATGCACCCTAACTGGGGATCAAATCTGCAACATAGGTATGTGCCCTGACCAGGAATCAAACCTGCAACCTTTTGGTGTATGGGACAGTGCTCCAACTAATTGAGCCACTTGGCCAGGGCTGCACTTTACTTTTTTTTAAAACAAACTGTCAATCTCTGATTTTATTGGTCTATTTAGTGTGTGTACATGTTTTGTAATTATTGATATAGTTGGATTAAATGCTGAAGAAGTTCCTTTAACATTCTTATAGTGTGTATTTGCTAGCATAGGTGCTCTCCATTTTTTTTTTTGGGGGGGGGAGGGAAGTCTTTATTTTTGTCTTTGTTTTTGAAAGTGATATTTCCTTGGTACAGAAGTATAAGTTGACAGTATTTTCTCTTGGAACTTTAAGGATATTGATATTGTCCCATTGTTTTTTAGCTCACATTGTTTCTATTAAAAGCCTGTGACTATTCATTTGTGTTTTCCCGCATGGTACGTGATGCGCCTATTTCCCTCCTCTGGCTGTTAAAAACTTATTTTTATCACTTATTTTTATTAATTGGGCTTTTATTTGCCCTGGTGTGATTTTCTTTGTATTTATCCTGTGTGGGTTCACTTGAGATGCTTGAATATGTGGGCTTATCCCTTACATTAATTTAGAAAATTGTTGGCCATTATTTTTTCAAATATTTGTTTCTACCTCTTCCCTTCCAAGACATCAAACACTCATATGCTTAACTGCTTAATATAGTCTCATGAAGTCCATAGTCTATGAGTCACTGAGGCCCTGATGTTTTATCTCTTGCTTCAGTTTGGATACCTTTGATGGCTGATCTTATCTTCTGTATTAACAATTCCACTGAATAAATACCTGGTAAATTTTGTTGTTAGTCCTCACCTGAGGTTATTTTCCCATTGATTTTTAGAGAGAGTGGAAGGAAGGGGGAGAAACACAGAGAGATAAACATCAATGTGAGAGAGACATATGGATTAGTTGCCTTCTGCAGCTGCCAGGATCAAGCCTGCAACTGAGGTATGTGCCCTTGACCAGAATGGAACCTAGGACCCTTCAGTCCATGGGCCAACACCCTATTCACTGGTCAAACCAGCTAGGTCAATATCTGGTAAATTTTTCATTTTGACAGCTTCCTTTTAATTTCTAGAAGTTCCATTTGTTACTTTTTCATGCCTTTCACATTTGTTTATTCATTATGTCCATTTTTAAAAAATAACTCTTGAGTATATTTAGAATAGATATTTTAAAGACTTCTTACTAATTCCACTATCTGTAGGTCTGAAACTACTGCTATTTATCCTGATTATAGATTACATTTTCTGCTTCTTTAGTAATTATCTAATAACTAGAGGCCTGGTGCACTAAATTCATGCACAGGTAGGGTCCCTAGGCCTGGCTGGCAATCAGTGCTGATCAGGTTCCCTGCCTCCCCGCCTCCTCCTTCCCTTATTCCCTCAGTGCCCAGTTGCCACCACTGGTCACCTGCCATGTTCCGTGTCCCCACCTGGTGGTCATAGCTAGTGATTGAACTCCTGGTCTCCTGGTCAAACTCCCGAGGGGACATTTTCCATATTAGCCATATATATATACATATATATAGCCATATATATATATATATATATATATATATATATATATATATATATATATTTCTGACTGAATGCCAGGCATTATGAGATTAAATTGTGAAGGTTTGGATTTGTGTTACTTTCCTAAAGGAGAGAAAAGTTGGTGAGTTACTTGGAGACTAGCTGGATCCTTTACAATCTTGTTTTAAGATTTGTTATGATTGTTGGAGTATATCCTTTGCCCTAGATCTAGTTTAGACCTATTACCAAAAGTGTGGCTTTCCTGTGAACCTTGTTATTGCTTAGATTTTCAATGAGATACTCCACTCTGACAGGAACTTGACTCTCCAAACTCTGTGTGAATTCTGGCAATTATTTAACATGTAGTTGCCTGGCAGTGATATGCTATCTACTTACCTAAAAGACTTAAAATTCTCAGATAGAACTCTGTGCTGCTACATGATAGATTCCTTTCCTACACGGACTTCTTCTGATCTCTTCTGTGTTTAGTCATATTACTCTTTTTTTAAAAAAAATATATTTTATTGATTTCTTACAGAGAGGAAGGGAGAGAGATAGAGAGCCAGAAACGTCGATGAGAGAGAAACATCGACCAGCTGCCTCCAGCACACCCCCCACCGGGGATGTGCCCGCAACTAATGTACATGCCCTTGACCGGAATTGAACCTGGGACCCTTCAGTCCGCAGACCGACGCTCTACCACTGAGCCAAACCGGTTCCTGCAAGTCATATTACTCTTAACTAGAAATGTGATACTCCAATAGAGAATTATTAATTAATTAATTAGTAGTGAGCTCCAATAACTGACTCTCAGTGAAAAAAAAATAATGTTAATAGTTACCATATTTGAGGACCTGGTTTGTGCCAGACACTGTGGGAAGAGTTTTGTGTGGATTATCTCTAAGTACCACAATCTGATAAAGGAATCCTCCAGTATACTGATGAAAAAACGGAGACTCAAGGAAGTTAAATAATTTGCCCAAGATCATAATGCTGCTGGTAATTGGCAGAGTTAGAATGCAAAGTCTACCTTAGTCTAACTTCAGTCTATTAAATTTCCAATATTCCAAGCAGCTATTAACACCAAGTGCTAAAATTTTATTACTCAGCTCCTCCTAGGAGGGTTAACCAAAATTTTATTGGTTAAATTCATACATGAAAATAAATATTTTATTTGTTTTAAATTGTATAATACTTTGTGAAGGGTCTTATAATTTCAGTTACCATAAAATGATGGTAACTTGGTATGTGTACAACTCTGAGGGATGGGATTGTGACTCCATAGGCTCTAAAATTCTACTCTATTTATTCATTCTGTGGGTCTGGTTTTATAGATTAGATGACCATGTTCTATATGAGTGAGCTTTTTCCCTGTAAACAGATTTACCCGAGAGGCTAAATTATAATCAAAGGTGGTTTGCTCATTAGCAGAAATCTGTCAATGTATTAAGCACCTTGTGGAAGACAGTTTACCATACTGATATATCATTTAACTAAGAAGTGAAGAAGTTAAATAAGTTGCCCTAGGTAACACAGCTAGCAAGTGGAAGAACTGGGACTTGAACCCATGTATCTAATGTGCAAAGCTGATATTCCTAACTATTAAGCTAAACCACCTCTCTTAGTGGGTAATCTTATGAAAGTTCCCTAGCCCAGTGCCTAACATGTAATACTATCCTTTTTTTCTTTTTAACTGAATAAGAACAATATAATTTTCTTACTTTTGCACATTTTACATATTTTTTACTCAAATTGAGTTCTCTAAACAAAAAAGTGTTAATAGATACTTAATGAATTTATAATATATTAATTTAGTTAATATATTAGCTCTTTGGGTAAGGCAAATTGATGAAAATCATGGACCATCTCAGAAAATAACCCATTTTCATCTATATACCAAATTATGATATCATGGGGTCCTAGGCCCTCAAACTCTGCCAATGAAATTCATATAAGAATCTTTGCACTCTAAGGCTCTACTGTTTCTCTTTATGAATATTACTACTCTCTGAACCATGCAGCCAACATTTATCTTGGTTGAATCCTCATTGATAAAGTAGAAGAAAATACGTACATTTTTATTTATTCATTTCAACGAGACACTGACATGCAGCTGCTTATTTCCCAAACAGAACTCCTAACGTCCCTCTGTCCCCAGTCTGTTCTTCTTGGTCTCCTTCCAACCTCAGGAGATGGCGATCTTAGTTGCTTAGGTCAAAAAAATCTAAAGTCATCCTTAACTCCAGTCTTTCATTCACACGCTACATCCAACCAATTGGCAGATCTTACTGCTTCTGTCTTAAAAAGATATCCCCTTCTCACAGCTCCAAGTCTGCTATCCTGGTCTGAATCCAGAGCAGGGCAGGAATCTGTCATGGTGCCTCCTAACTGTTCTCTACGTGGTCTGGCCCTGAGACCTTAATCCATCCTCCTCCCCTTGCTTCCTTTAACTTACCCACTGAGCTCCTTACTGCTCCTTTACTGCTCCAAGCATAGGCCTATCTTCGAGCTTTGCATATGTGCTCTTGCCAGGCAGATCTCCACCCCCTGCCACCACCTCTCCCCCCCAAGTGGGCATGGCTAACTCTATCACTACTAGTATATCAGGTCTCTGCTCAATGAAGCCTTTCTTGACTCTCTCAGCTAAAACAGCCCTGCCTGTTTCCACACCATGTCCTATTCCCTTGTGTTGCTTTCTTTATCATGACTTCAGTTTGCTGCTCTGTTTGTATTTCCCACACCCTGAGAATGTACACTCCACCAGGCGGGAACGTAGTTTTGTTTACTGTTGATTCCCCAGCGTGTAGAAGAGAGCCTGGCACTTAGTAAATATTTGTTGAATCAATAACTCTGCATGGCATTGAACGTCACACTTCAGGTACAGTAATGAACAACACAGACACAGTCTCTGCCTTCATGAAGTTTACAGTTCCTACAGGGGATACAGGCATTAAACAATTAATCACATGGCATTTAATTATTGTGGTTATGAATCCTGAGGAGACCTCATTGACCACTCTGGTGGAAGGCCTTGATATATTAAAAGACAGACTAGCAAATATTTAATAATTTAAGGCCGAGAGCCAAATTTTCTCAAAGCACATACAATGGAGTCAATGGTGTGCAAATGAGCATCTATAACTAGAGGCAGTTTAAAGGGGATTATAAAGATTTAGAGGGAGCTGACAAAGCAAGACTGGGAACCGGACTAAAAGTAGCCTACTAAACAGATAATCCAGTGTGGCTCTGCTCTTCCCCTCGGTGAAGGTTACTGCAGGCCCCAGGAAAGGAAATCCATTCCGATGGAGTGAATAAAGCTACTTGCACTTTGGTGGGGAAAACAAAACAAACTAAACAAAACAAAACACACGCTGGCCCTTTTAAACTTGGGTAAATTGGAAGTATATCCTAATATGTCAGTTTGTAAATGAAACATTACTACTTCCCTTCAATTTCAGCTGAGACACTTTCTCCCAAAACATTTTCTAGTCCAGTTCCTTTCATCCCAAACCGTAGGTCTCTGAAATGTGTCCCCTTAGCTTTTGGTAACCCTGGACGGAAGCATCTTTTCTCTAATCTGTTTTCCTCCTCTGTACAGTTTCAAGGAAAGGGCTTGCAGGTGCTCACAGACCTTAGAGCAGTGCCCAGCATGTGTGGTGCTCAGGAACTGTGTGTTGGAAAGACAAACACTTGAACAAATTCCATGTCTTATGAAGAATTATTATTTCTCATTGTTAAGCACTTTACATGCATAAAACAGATTTCCATTAAAATTTATTTCCAGCCCCCCAGTTTGGCTCAGTGGATAGAGCGTCAGCCTGCAGACTGAAGGGTCTCAGGTTTCATTCCGGCCCAAAGGCCCAAAGCACATGCCTGGGTTGTGGGCTCCATCCCCAGTAGGGGGCATGCAGGAGGCAGCCCATCAATGATTCTCTCTTATCATTGATGTTTCTATCTCTCTATCCTTCTCCCTTCCTCTCTAAATTCAATAAAAATACATTTAAAAATACAATTTATTTCCAATAAATTACTATATCATTTGATCATACTGTTAGAATTATATAATAAATTATTTAGAAATAAGGTATAAATAAGGTCCCTATGACTTTACATAAATTAGTTATTTAATAGCCACATGTTCCTGCCTATCAAAAGTCTCACTGCATGCCCTAACCGGTTTGGCTCAGTGGATAGAGTATTGGCCTATGGACTGAAGGGTTCCAGGTTCAATTCCGGTCAAGGGCATGTACCTTGGTTGCGGGCACATCCTCAGTAGGAGGTGTGCAGGAGGCAGCTGATCAATGTTTCTCTCTCTCATAGATGTTTCTAACTTTATCCTTCTCCCTTCCTCTCTGTAAAAAAATCAATAATATATATATATATATATATATATAGTCTAACAGCAACATACTGTGAAGCCTAAGCAATGTGAGGCAAAGCTCTAGCTTAGATGCTATCGAAGAGCTTACAGGAAAGGGAAGGAAGAGAGGAAAAGAGAGTACATTTATTGTGTCCTCTTGTATACCACCAGTGTGTGATATGTTATAATCTTACTCCATTTGCCCTCACAAAAACTTAATAAGGTAGGTTATATTTTCATTTTACAGAAAAGGAAACTGAGGCTCAGAAAGATTAAGTCATTCTTTCAAGACTCTATAACTAATAAGCATTATCCCAAGAACTATAATACTTAGTTCATCCTTAGCTATAGTTTTGGCGTGGGAAAGGTGCATGAAGAAAGTACAAGAGCTAGTAAAAGAAGGTGCATTTGAGATCAAAGGAATGAGGCATTCCACAGAGGTAAAGAACTGTGTGTATGCATGGTGAGGTGGGGTGGGGAGAGGGAGGAACTGTTTCATAATGACAAGTTCTATGAACTTTCATGATGTCAGCCAGGAGTTAAGAGGAAGAGAGGTTTATTAGAATCATTGATCTGATTATTTTATTTAATTCATTAAATAATTTAAGAACATGTCACAGAACAAGCAGACCATAAAAAAAGAAACATTCCATTTCATTAAGAATAAGAAAATCATTTTGAAATATTATAAAGCAGAAGAAATAAGTCAGTGATAGGGAAACCAATAAATAAATTACGAATAATGGAATATGGCAGAATATGATGCACTCTTTAAGAGGATGCTTTTGATATATATTTAATAATGTGAAAGTGTTAATATAATATTAAAATCAGAGTACTTTTATTAAAAATAGATTTATATGTTATTATACATTTTAAATATGTATTATCCTATATAATAAAAGGCCAGAGACCATAAATGTCACAACCAGAATAACCGCTAGACCAGTCACCATGAGCTGCATTGACCACCTCTTGGTCCCTCCCCTGTGGGCCCATGAGAGCAGTGGCGGGCAGGTGAGTGGGCAGGGCGGGGGGAGTTCAGTGAGCAGTGGTGGGCGGGTGGACCGCACATGATTTTGCACGCTGGTCCTCTAGTATATTAATCAATTTTCCCAGAATGGTAAGAATATGTTTCAGTTTTGTTTTCATCTCTTCCGTATTATCCACACTTTATGGTGCATGTTTTATTTTATAATTAGAAGTATGTTATTTTAAAATTCTATAACCCACAAGCCAATTTTCCAAAAGAACGCAGTACCCTGCTAATTTTTTTTTGCCAGGCATCTTGGGGGTTCTCCTCTTTTGATAGCTTCTTAATCCCACTGGGAGCTGCAGCCACTTATCTGAGGCCATAAATGCTACTGGGTTGTTTAATGGCTAACTATTCAGCAGGACAACTGTTGCAAGTACTGGAGAAAGAATGATGTATTTCTGGAGAGATTTCTGACAGATTAAAATGAAGGCAGATTGCTAGATGGAGACAGTGTTTATTTCAGGCCATTCTGATTTTGAGCCTTAGGGAAAAGTATTGTAAACATGTAAGAGGTCAAATGTTGCATCAAAAATTCTTAGGGAAATTTACTTTTATGTCATCAGAATAACATTTAGAAAATACCTGGACTATTGATGTCTTTTTTGCACATCTAAAGCATGAATTATTCTTTTGGGCAAGCTCAGACTCATTCTTCGTATTTCTTGATCAGATGTGTTTCAAACATGCAGTTCTTCCACACAATAAACAGGGCAATGAATAAATAAGTGCACCCTACTTATATTTTAATAGTTTTTAGTACGATGGCACTATAATCTTTAACTATACTTTGTAAAAACCTAGACAATTCTCTCTCCCCTCCCCCCACCCCCAAATGAGTCAGAACTTAATTTTTCACTTCAGAACCAGCATCAGAGGCTCTAGTCTGAGAACACATCATTCCCAGTTTAGGAGACCTGGATCAGGGGAAGCCACTCTGGGAAGGGATCTTTATTCAAGGATAACACCGGTGGACATCTTAAACACCCTCAAGGCGCTGTAGTCCCAGACCCGCCTGCGGGAATCCGGGGCCTGCCTCGGGGAGCCATGCACAGAAGGCCTGGATGCAGGACCACCAACATCTGCACATCACAAATGGGCTCCAGGAAGCAGCTCCTCAGACAAAGAGCCACTTCTTTCAAGATTGTAAACATGGGGAAATTGATAGCATAAATAACAAAATCCATCAGACAATCTTACCTTTGGTTAATTTTACTTTCAAACTGGTTAAGAGGTGTAGTTCTGAGACACCCCTTTTAGCCCTACCTCTCATACATATTCATAAGCTGGGCCCTGGCGAAGGATAAGGGTGATTTGGTGGCTGTTGTTTTCATCCTTCTCTAAATCCGCAAATCCAGGACTGACTCCGGAAAATCCCCCTCGCCAATGCCACGGTATTGTTTCTTTCCTTTTGAACGTGATTATGAAAACTAGCCATTTGCACATGTTGAAAGAGAGGAAAAAGATCAGCTTTTTTATTATTTCTAAAAGTTAAGGCCTGGATTTTGACAATGTCAAGGTTTACATTATCTCCCCATTTATTTTGGATACACCACTCGCTGACTTACATTTCTAGAAGACACAGATACACTGCTTAAGCAACCAAAGGTAAGACCCAAAGGCAATTGCAGTTGTGTTTTCACATATGCTTACACCTTGGTTTTGACTTATTGAAGCATCAGCCTCTACTTTGTTTTCCATGCTACATGCTTTCTAGTTAGAGCTAATGGTTGTATTTTTATTAATTTCTCTGTATTTTTGACAGATGAATTAATTTTCTGCTAAAGCACAATTTTAGTTTAACATGATAATATATAAAGGCCTAGCAATATGATTCTGCTAATCTGAATATCACAAGATGGTAAATGCTACCTGCTTTTTGCAAATTTCAAACTCATTCTTAGAAGTCAAAAACAATAACTTTGGCAGGTGTGTCTTTCCCTAAGGAAGTATTATATACTAATTTGCTTCTTCTTTAACGTATTTGAAGATAGAACACCATCAAATTCATATAATTCTTAATAAAAAATTAAAATATGAGCCTCAACTCATTGAAGACCTCTTAAGAATTAGGTGCTTTACAAACATTATAACCAGTATACCCCCTTTTCAGGATGAATAAGTGGCTTCTTTAAGGCAACATCTTACTATTATGTAATGGAGCCAGAATTTAAATCACCTTGCCTTCTTTTAATTCTTCGTGATAAGCATTTCTATTTCAATTATATTTTGAAAACAATTATTAATTACTGTCATGTTTTGTCTTTATAAATTTCAAAATTACTCATCATTTTGTTTGTGCAAAGATTATAAGATTTTAAATATTTGTAATTTCATTCTATATTAGAAAGTTAGACATTATTAAACCAAGCTTTAAAATGTTGCTGTCAATAAAGACACATCTTAAGTTGATTTTTTTTACATTTTGACCATTTTACCTTAACTTATTTGTTCTGCTGTATTTATTCGTTAGATCAAGCAGGCAGACAAAAGAAGATGGGTGTGAATGAAGCATCAGGGTATAAATAAAAACCTAATAGTTATTGATTGCACTTTATATCCCATAGAGAATGCAACCTCTTTCCTCTACTTTTGGAATATTTATAAATATTAATCACAAAAATAATCTCAGCAAGGCAAAAAAAAAAAAAAAAAAAAAGTATACAAGCTACATTCTCTGGCCAAATAAAGTTAGAGATTAACAAGTAAAGTTTAAGTTAAGGACCTACCCTTAGAAATGGAAAAAGAAAAGTACAGGGTTGAGAAAAACAATGTCAAATAGCTCTTCAATGAAAGATAACAACAAATTATTTAATTCGTTAAATAATGTAAGCTATTGAAGATCTTTCTCTTTTTCATCTTTTTCACAATTTTTAACCTGTGAAGTTGATATGAGCTAAAAACTAAAAAGTCTGGATACGATAGACTATTTTCTACACTGAAAATGTCTAAATTTAAGTTAAGAAAGAAAAATTAAATTGAATAAAAATTATGGGCACAATTGGAAAAGCCCAAGAACTACCTCCAAAAACAGGCAGTGTGCCTTAAATATGTTTTACTTGTTGCCCAGTAGGCTTAACTCAGTGGTTGAGCATTGACCTATGAACCAGGAGGTCACAGTTTGATTCTGGTTGTGGGCTCAATCTCCAGTGTGGGGTGTGCAGGAATCAACTGATCAATGATTCTCTCTTATAATTGTTGTTTCTATCTCTCTTTTCCTTTCCCTTTCTCTCTTAAATCAATAGAAAATATATATATATATGGTTACATTTGTCATAATAATATTTATATACACTGAGTGGCCAGATTATTATGATCTCTGAATGAATAATAATCTGGCCACTCAGTGTATATCCTATATAATAAAAGGTTAATATGCAAATTATTCCCTTGACCAGGAGTTCGACCAGCTGGCAGGCTGGCCAACCGTCCATGTCACCTTCCCTCCTTTTGCACGAATTCATGCACCCAGCCTCTAGTACACACACACACACACACACACACACACACACACACACACACTGAGTGGACAGATTATTATGCATTCAGAGATCATAATAATCTGGCCACTCAGTGTATATAAAGAATTCTCTTAAAATATCTTTTACTTGTTAATTTATTGATCAAAAGGAGTAAGTCCACATATGCCAGAGCCTTCACCTTGGGTAAAAGTATGTGGGACTTGAGCTGCCATATTTTAAGTTTTGGCTATGGCACCAACCAAACTTTCCACAGCTGTTACTTTTCTACACCCCCTTAAAGGAGGTATATAATGTAGCTTTCAATCAGCAAACAACCACTGTGCCAAGATTTACCAATATAGGTACTTTATTGTGTGGGACAGTGCTCATAATTACACTTCATGTTTCTCAAATGTGCAAATGTTCCAAAGTATATATCAACTTAACTTTAACAACTCATACAGCTTTCGTGGATGAAAAGGTAACTGATAAAATTCAACATCTACTCTTGACAAAATAAGACATTAGTAATAAAAGAAAACTTCCTGAATACAATAAAGAATATTTATCTGAAACCAATGGACAAAAATAGAAGAAATTCTAGCAACTGAAACAAGACAGGAGTGATGCTATCTATTATTTAACATTGTTCTATGACTTCTATCAATGTGAGACAAGAACAAGAAATAAGTTATATGTTTTTTTTAAGTTATATGTTTTGAAGAGATAATTTTGACTTTCCAAAAACACCTCTCATCAACATGCATTTCTGAGAAATTCCATTATAAAGCAGAAAGAATGAGGTACCCTAACAAAAAAGGCAAATAGAACTTCAATTAATTAGAATCTGTTAAATTTTTAAATCAAATTTTAGAATTCTGAATACTTTTTTGTTCAATGGAGAAAGTGGAGACTTCTGCCATTATGAGAAGTCTATTTCTTACTCTTGATTAGTATGGCATATTGATTTTTTAAAAAGTACTTTCTTTCATGATGTAGGGTCTTGCAATGTTCCATGACCATAATATTGTATATATGTGACTTTATAGTTATAATAAATTCTTTAAATTGATGTGAAAAATATTTCTAGTTCTGGTCACTGGGAATAGTAGTGAACAAAACAAATATTTTGCTCTCACGATCCTGACATTTTCTGTCATTTAAACTACTCTTTTATTTCAACATGTTTCTTTGTAAAATGTTTTGGCTGCAAAAATAGTACTAGATAATGTATTTGGATATTCGATGGTTTCATTAATTGAATTTGATTAACTGAGATTTTTATTTTATGATGGCTGCTTTGTAAACTTTCTGTGAATTGTGAAGGTAATGATAATGATTATGGCAATAATGACCTCCTTGGTGAAATTATTGTTTTCCTGAGAAAGTATTTTGTTTTCTTCATAAGTGGATCATAATGTACATAACAAGCCTGACAGGTCCCTGTGTTTGCCATGGGCATACATAGCAATAGTGTCGCGTCAGCTTTGTTTTCTCTTTTGTGGGAATTACAGCGTGGGTATGATCCTATGAAGATAATTGTTAACTAGTTGCTTTAACAAATTTGACTTCTCAAAGTTATAGTTCAAGGGGATGGGGATTAAGGGAAGATTCTTTTAACCATTTTAGCTCTCTTTGTCTCCATAAGATAGTTGATAGTTGCCTCTCTTTGAACTTGGAGATTATAGAATAATATCATCAACTTGCTTTTGTATAATTCTTCACAGCCTTCAGTATTGCTTCATATATGTTTTGCATTAGGTCCAAATAGAGAATAATTAAAATAGGCAGGGAAGGAATTACCATCTCTACTTTACAAAGAGGAAACTGAAACTCAAAAACATCTCTGCTGGGGTCTCCCTGGCAGTTTGGTGAAAAGCAGAGGTTAGAACCCACGTCTCAGCCAAACAGGAGATGCCTGTTTTCAGGCACGGTGACCTGCTGCAGAGCTAGCAAAGCCTGTTGTGGTTGGTCACACAACTCTGGGGGCATTGCTAAACACCAAGAAACAATCTAAGCTCTGCAACTGACTGCTGAGATTGGGAAAGAACTGCAAAACATCCCTTTAAAGAGAAAGTGCTAACTTGTACAAAATCCTATGTACAAGTACTACCGTTTTTCCTAAATAAAAAATAAATTAGGAGAAAAATACAGAACACAAAGAAGAAAGTGAAAATACTTATGCCACCACTAAAATCTTAGCATATGTGACATTAAAGTGCTTATCTTTTCTATGTACATATACATAATTTTTAAAAATAAAATAAGATATGCTGTAAATATTGCTTAGCAATCTGCTTTTTTTTTTTTTTTTTTTTGGCTTAACATGAATATTTCTATAAATTAAATAATGTGCTGCCCAGCTGGCAGAGCTCAGTGGTTAAGCTATGTATGAATCAGAAAATCATGGTTTGATTCCCTGTCAGGACACATGTCTGGGTTGCAGGCTTGATCTCCAGTAGGGGGTGTGCAGGAGGCAGCTGATCAATGATTCTCTCTCATCATTGAAGTTCTATATCTCTCTCCCTCTCCCTTCTTCTCTGAAGTCAATAATAAAAATATATTTAAAAATAAGTCTTTTTTGCTTTAAAATAATGTTTATTTGAGAAAAATATTTTAATATTTATCCTTTTATTATAAAACTAGAGGCTTGGTGCAGTGCATGAAATTCATGCATGGGGGGTGGTGGTTCTCTCAGCCCAGCCTGCACCCTCTCCAATCCAGGAAACCTCTCACAATCCTGGACCGCTGGCTCCTAAGTGCTCACTTGCCTGCCTGCCTTGTCTCCCATAATTGCCTCCCTCTGCTGGCCTGATTGCCACTCACTGCCTCTGCGTGCCAGCCTGATTGCCCCTAACTGCACCCCCTGCTGGCCTGGTCACCCCCAACTGACCCCCATACCAGCCTGGTCACCCCACACAGCCTGCTGTTCAGTCGTTTGGTCATCCCTCACTGACCCCCCTGCCAGCCTGATTGTAGGCAGCCATCTTGTGAGGGTGTGAGGGTTAATTTGCACAATACCTCTTTTTTACATAGGATTAATACATGCTCAGTGTATATAAAATCCAAACAACCTAGAGCTCTAGTCTCATTAACAGCACATATAATTCCTGTTCCTGCCCACCTGTACCTACAGGACCTAGTTTTACTACCTTAAAAGTTTCCTCAGGGAACCCCTCAAGGGGTGCCTCACATGTGCTGGCTTCTGTGGAGATAGGTATGTTCCTATAAGCAGTGACTCGTGGAAGATGAAGGCCCCTTCAGGCCCAGGTGATCAAGGGAAGCAGGGGGTTGGAGGGGGAACAGCCTCCACTCTGCAGGCAGGATTGCTGCATGGCTGCTGGGGGAGCATCAGGGAATAGCATCAGGGAACATGGTTTCTGGCATTCCTAAGTGGGAACCTGCAGAATTGGGGACCGTGGACAGAAATGATACACTGAGGGCAGTTGAATTCGGGAAGGTGGGAAGGCAAGGCAGCAGACAGCAATAATGTGAGCATGGTCCATGCTGGAAGCAGCTGTAAAGAGGATCGATGCTTGGCCCAGCTCATTCCACCTGATCTTAGGAAACAGTATAACCAGACGAGAGTTTAGGCCAGTGTTTCTCAACATCTGTTGCTGGGACTGTATGTATCACAGTAATTTAGAGGACTTGCTACAAATGTGGATCAGTTGCATCCTTACTCACTCCAAAGGGAATACCACTCAAGACATTTTTTTTCTGAATGCCTATAGACATTCACAGCTGATTGGTACATCCATTTTGTATTATATTTTATTATTTCTTAATTGTTTTATGTATATGTGAGTTCCCTGTAGTTTTGTCTTACACCCACAGTGCCTGAGTATTTCAAAACTGGGTAAATCCAAAATTTAAAAAAAAGTCCTATCCCTCTCTTATATTCTTGAATTAAAAAAAAAAAATACACCAAAAACTGGTGAGTGGTAATTAAGGGCTTAGGCCATGTTTCTATTCTATTAAAGAAAAATTCCCACATATAACTGGACATAAGATTAGAAGCATTAGAAGAATGGTAGAGTGAAACTTTTGATTATGTATGTAAATATAAAAAAATCTTCCTACTAATAAGCCTTTTCTCTCCCCAGATATTAAAATAACCATGAAGAAAAATATTATCAATACACAGCGTTCTTTCATAAACATCCCCAATGTGATTGTCCCAGATATGGAAAAGAAAATAAGAAGGATGGAAAATGGAGCATGCAGGTAACTCCATTTTTCCATGTATTTTTAATGGAGCTCTTAAATTTTAATTTAACTTAAAAATTTTAATTTAACTTAAAATTTTTTTAATCCTTGCCTAAGAGAGAAAAAGAGAGAGAGAGAGAGAGAGAGAGAGAGAAAGAGAGAGAGAGAGAGAGAGAGAGAGAGAGAGAGAGAGAGAGAGAGAGAGAGGTTGCCTCCTGTACCAGAGATAGAACCCTCAACCTTTTTGGTGTGTGGGACCATGCTCTAGCCAACTGAACCACCCAGCCGAGGCTCAATTTAACTTAGTTTGTAACCTTGAACTTTATAGTTTATTTAATGTAGTAAATTTATTTAAACTTTGAAATAGCATAACTTGTACAACAAATAAACATAGACATTATTGGGCTCATTTAGAAGCCCCTATGCCAAATATTTTCCTAACCACTGGCAAGACCTTTCCTCATGGGACATTTCAATTCTAAAGGGATAACATTGCCATAAATACATGTGAAAAAATACAGAGTGTGAAATGCCAGCACATTTTAAAACTATAATTTAATGCAGTTACTCTATTTCTATAAATGAAGAGAATATGTGTACATGAGATTGAATATATTTTTAATGGAAGGAATCCTGTATAATAAAAGCCTAATATGCTAAGTGTCCGGTCATTCAGTTGCCCATTCAACCAATCAAAGTCTAATATGCTAATGATATGCTAAGGTCACTCAACCAATCACTATTACCTGCACTGACCACCAGGGGGCAGTCAACTGGTCAACCAGTTGCTAGGATGTGCACTGACCGCCAGGGGACAGATGCTCCAACCTTGCTGCTGGGGTCCCACCAATCAGGACTGAGTGAGACAGGCCAGACACGCCTGGAACCCTCACATGATTTCTTCCTGGTTGGCCAATCTCCCGCAATCCTCTTCGGCCCCAATCATGCACAGTGGGGTCCCTTGGCCTGGCCTGTGTCCTCTTGCAATCTGGGACCCCTCAGGGGATGTCAGAGATCCCGCAGGCCAGATCGAGGGACCCCTGCAGATTCACAAATTTGTGAACTGGGCCTTTAGGATTTTTACAAGTTAGTCCATATCCCTGTATATGACCTAGAAAGTATTTTTTTAATTACATGTATCTCACTGAATTGTGGTTACAATTCTCTGTATTCTGTACAGTTCTCATTTCACTCTAATTAAACGTTGCTGTGTGTGTTAGTTTGAGAGGAAGGGGGAAGCATCACCCTAATGAGAATTGGCATTCCTCCATATCAATTTAGAGCAAGCATGTCAAACTCAAAGATTAACACGGGCCAAATAAACAAGGTTTAATTTTATATGGGCCACAAAAAAACAAATCTTCAATTTTCATAGAAATGTAGGTTTATTTCAATAGAGACATGCTGAATACAAAGGGCTGAAATAAATTAGTAATCATTAACATAAAATAATAGAACATTTTAATAAAAATTAGTATTTTTTTAACTTACAAGACACAATTACTGCACAAATTAATAAGCATAACACAAATAAACATTTTTCTTGTCCTCCGAAAACAAACTATTTTCTGTTACACACATCAATCAAGTCAGTCCAAGACTAATGACGTGGTGATTGCCTCTAAAATATTCACTGCTAGTATTAGTGGAGAGAAATATTAATGGAGAGAAATGGTGCACCTGCATGTAAGGCGCATAAGGGGAATGAATGCAATATGATCAAGTATAGTAATCAGTCATTAGCGAACATTGTAGTTCGTTAATAATTATATAACAGGATATTATAAAAATTAAATTATGAAATATTTATTAAAATGTTTCCTACATACTGTTATATTGGCTGGGCAGCAAAAATATTCCTTGTGGGCCCCGTGTGGCCTATAGGCTGTGAGTTTGACATGCTTGGTTTAGAGCATTGATCTAATTCATCTCTCCCTCCCATTGGACTGTAGCTCCTTTTCTGATGACGATGACAGTGCCTCTATATTTGAAGACTCCGAGAGTGAAAACCTCTGTGCAAGGGATTCCTTCAGAAATAGTTCACGCAGGAAGGGAGGACCATCACAGAGGTGAGCAACCTGATCTGTTTCCCCATCCTGGTTTTTAAACCATTGTTTAGATTAAAAAGATCTCCTTTGAGGGGACTTGGCAAATGGTCCTGCTCCCTCATCACTAGGCAGGATCTCGGGAGGAGCTCGCTACTTCTTTTCTTGGGAGACGGTGATTATTCATGTCCATGGGGCTCCAAGTCATACTCTTGCTGATCATTTTCCCTGAGACATATGTCGTTCTCTTAAGAAGCCTCATGCTCAGTCCCCTCTGATTTCCTCCTTCTCTCTGATCCTTCTTCTAGGGCCATGAAGTAGTTTCGCTCTGTCTGTCTTCATAAGGAAGTGTTTTAAACTTGGCTGTCATTTTTTTCTTTAATATTTATTTTTATCGATTTCAGAGAGGAAGGGAGAGATAGAAACATCAATGATGAGAGAGAATCATTGATTGGCTGCCTCCTGCACCCCCCCTACTGGGAATCAAACCTGCAACCCAGGCATGTGCCGTTGGCTGGAATCGAACCTGGGACCTTTCAGTTCACAGGCTGATGCTCTACCCATTGAGCAAAACCAGCTAGGGCTTGGCTGTCATTTTTTTAAAATTCCATTTGACTTTCATTTCAGGGAAGTAGAGCACTGGAGTGAGTAGCTAGAAGAGCAAAGCTTAAGATCCTTCGCATGGAATAAGCAATCATGGAAACTTCAAACATGCTACTCTGAGGGGTTGGAAGCTGTGTGTGGTGGTGTGGGTCAGGGATTGCCATTCTATAAAATATATATGGAACATAGTCACTCTTTATTTGCTGTTTGTCCCTCCTTTTTTTTCTTTTTTTTTTTTAAATAAATTTTTATTGTTCATGTTATTACAAATGTTCCTTCCCCCCATCCCCCTCCATTGCTCTCCTCCACCAGGTTCCCACCCCACCCTCTGCCCTCTCCCCACCCCCCATTGTCCTCATCCATAGGTGCACAGTTTATGTTCAGTCTCTTCCCATATCCCCCTCTCCCCTTTTCCCCAAGAATCGTCAGTTCACTCCCCTTCCATACCTCTGATTCTATTATATTCACCAGTTAATATTGTTCATCAGATTTTTTTTAAATTTCCTTGGTTTTTAGATTCACTTGTTGATAGTTACGTATTTGTTGTTCATAATTTTTATCTTTATTTACTTTCTCTTCCGAAAGAACCCCCTTCAGCAATTCATATAATTCTGGTTTGGTGGTGATGAACTCCTTTAGCTTTTTTTTTATTAGTGAAGCTCTTTATCTGGCCTTCGATTCTGAATGATAGCTTTGCTGGGTAGATTATCTTTGGCTGTAGGTTCTTACTATTCATCACCTTGAATATTTCTTGCCATTCCCGTCTGGCCTGCATGGTTTCTGTTGAGAAATCAGCTGACAATCGTATAGGTGCTCCTTTATAGGTAACTACCTGCTTTGCTCTTGCTGCTTTTAATATTCTCTCTTTGTCTTTTGCTCTTGGAATTTTAATTATGATTTGTCTTGTTGTGGTCCTCTTTGGATTCCTTTTGTTTGGAGTTCTGTGCGCTTCCTGGACTTGTAAGTCTAATTCTTTCACCAGGTGGGGGAAGTTTTCTGTCACTATTTCTTTCAGTATGTCTTCAGTATCTTGCTCTCTCTCATCTTCTGGGACCCCCATAATTCTGATGTTGGTTCGCTTGAAGTTGTCCCAGAGGTTTCTTACATTATCTTCAATTTTCTGGATTCTCTTGTCTTCTTGCTTCTGCAGAGGAGTGTCTTCTGGCTCTTTATGTTCCAAATCTTTGACTTGATTCTTGCGATCTTCCATTCTGTTTTTAGGACTCTGTATAATATTTTTTATTTCAGACAATTTATTCTTTATTTCTTGTTGATCCCTTATCATTTCTCATTGATTCCTTATTAATTCTAGTTGATCCCTTTTCATATCCTCATAGGTCTTATCGACCTTTTCTAGGAAATTCTTGAAAAACCTTATAAGCGTAGATTTGAATTCTATATCCAGTCGCTTTTTGTCCTCCATTTCTTTCGTTTGTGATTTATTTCATTGTCGCATTTTCACAGCTTTCTTGATGGGGCAGAGTTTCAGGGTGGAGCCTACAGCGTTGGCTTCCATCAGCCCCACCCTATGAGGCTCCTGAGTCTCAGGGTCCTTCAGTACTCGCTGCAAGCACCTCTGAGAGAAAGGTGCCCTTGATTTTCGCCTGCTACCAAACAGTCTAGGCTAGGGATGTCGAACTCAATCAGAGAAGGGGCCAAAATCTAAAATCCAGCCTAAATCGTGGGCCGAATGGTTTACTGAACAGTCATAAACTGACAATGTCATAAACTGACAGCGGAGTGCAGTGATGACAGCACGGTGTGGGCCACATTGCAAGGCCTGGCGGGCTGGATTTGGCCCGCGGGCCTTGTGTTTGACACATGTGGTCTAGGCTCTCCCCCAATGAGCCCAGAACTGGGGTTCAGTTCAGTTGGAAGTGGGATTGGAGGTGGTGTTTAGAGCAGTCTGGAGCCCCTGTCTCCTTCCCACCAGGGCAATCCCGTGGCACAGCCAACCGTCCCTTCTCTGTGCACAATGTGCGCACCTCTGGGACCTCCTTTCGCCGCTCTCCCAGGGTTCCACCTTACAGCCCAGCTCCCTCTGTTTGAGCCTGGGTCCCCGGGGTCTGGCCTAGAACTGGGGTTCAGAGCAGTCAGAACTGTGGCCCAGCACAGTCGGAACTTTTATCTCCTTCCCACTAGGGAACGCCAGCCAGGCACTCAGCCGCCCTCCTCTCCGGCTCCGTCCTCTCTGCGCCGCATGTCTCCGTACCTTGGGCTTTTACAGCTCCTCCGCGCTTCCTTCTGGTTTTCTCCTTGCTTCTTGTTGTAGAATTTCCAGTCAGTCGACTTTCCTGTAGTTCTGTGTAATGTCCATTTTATATTTTAGTTGTATTTTATTGAAATTGTTGTGTGCGGCTGCAGCTAGGTGTTTACCTGTGCAGCCATCTTGGGTTCTCCTCTGTCCCTCCTTTTTTTCCCTTCTCTTCTATTTCTCTTTTCACTGACTACCCCCAGTTTTTCCACTCTTTCCATTTGCCTTTCTTTCCCTTCCTAGCCTCCTAAGTGTAAGTCTCAGGTCTCTTGCTGGGCGTTAGCGGCATCCAGTTGGCTCAGTGGAGACCAATAAGGATGCTACTTCTCAGTGTGAGCATTGATCAACAGGCATTTACTAATCACTTCAGTTCATGGCATGATATTTAGTACCTCATGCTTCATGGAAGCTCTACATTTTCAAAACTTGTCTAGACAAACATTAGTAATAAATAGAAACTGAAAAAAAAAAAAAAGTTGTTCTTTGAGGCTGTGTGCTTACCATAGACATTTATGGATGGTGACTACTATGATTTCACTGTTCTTCTTCTTCTTTTTTTTTTTTTTTTTTTAATATATTTTATTGATTTTTTTTTTGCCCCCCTCCTTCCCTCCCATACATACTCTCCCTCCCCAGAGTTTTATGTCCATTGGTTGTACTTATATGCATGTACACAAGTCCTTCGGTTGATCTATTATGTTATCTCCCCCAGATCTTCCTCCCCTCCCCACTGTAATTTGACAGTCTGCCTGTTGCTTTACTGTCTCAATATCTGTCTCTTGGTTCATCAGTTTATAATGTTCTTTATCATCCACAAATGAGTGAGGTCATGTAGTGTTTCTCTTTCATTGATTGGCTTATTTCACTCAGCATGATGTTCTCCAATTCCATCCAGGTTGCTGCAAATGATGAGAATTCCTTCTTTTTTATGGCAGCATAGTATTCCATTGTGTAGATGTACCATAGTTTTTGGATCCAATCATCTGCTGACGGGCACCTAGGCTGTTTCCAAATTCTGGCTATTGTAGATTGTGCTGCTATGAACATAGGGGTGCATATATCCTTTCTGATTGGTGTTTCTAGTTTCTTGGGATAAATTCCTAGAAGTGGGATTACTGGGTCAAATGGGAGTTCCATTTTCTTCACTGTTCTTCTTCATTCCCTAGGGAACAGCGCCTGCCTGGTGTCATCGCACTTTTCAATGTTAACAACAGCAGCAATAAGGAGCAGTAAGTATATTTACAATAGGAAACGAAATATAATAATATACTAATAATTATTACATTTATTTTACAATATAAATAGAGAAAACCAGTGAAAAGGTAGGCATATATCTGAACCTGTTATAGGGCAGATATTAGGCAATGACACTGATATTCTGTCACTTTATTGTTTATATACTTCTGAAAAATGTAGCTACCCATATTAAAAGTGGTGTGTGTGTATGTGTGCATGTGAGCATTTCAATACTGTGAATTACTATTATGAGCCCCATCTCGCTTTGAAGGGTAAGCATTGCCACTAGTCTCTGTTCTCTCTGGATCCTGGCATCCCTCTTGCTCTTGAGGAGCCCAGTTCTGTACCAGCATCTCCTATTATCAGGTCTGGCCTACAGAAGACAGTACCAGTGAACTTCTCAGTGATGCTGGTGCCCTCTCTCCAGCACATTTCGGATCTTTTTTGTACTCTCTGAGCCTTCTTAGGGAACACAGGCAACTGGCGGGCCATCTCCCTTATGTAGCATGCCCATGCTAGCATACCACTCTCTGAGCCTTTTTGGTACCTCTTCTACCATCTGGAGTGGCATGTTGTCATTTCTATTTCACTTGGCGTGAGCCCTCAGCGTTTCTGAACTTCAAAGCGTCATCTAAGCAGCATGTGAGCACCATCTTTCCGGGTTGATGCTAAGGTGTTCAATCCTGTCTCTCAGGAGTGAGTTCCCATAGAGACAAATTCTCCCCTTTTCAACTTTATGTTCTGTTCCCATTTGACGGGATGGCCTTAGATACCAAGCCTCACTTGTCAGTTTATCTCCTATTTCTCCTCAATAGCAGCTTTCCACTTCTGGTCACTTGCACCCAGATGAAATTTATTTGTATATTTGTACCTAAAAATGTCCTCCCTTTAACATCCTTCCTCTTCTCAACTTTTCCAACTCTTGCCTATACGTTGAGGCCTAGATGTAGACCTCCCTCCCTTTACCAGCCTTCTCTGATTATCCTTGTGGTGGTGACATGCCTGTTCTTTGATGTGCCAACAGTAACTCTTACCAGGACATTGGAGCCAACAATGGCAGCCTGCTTGGGTCTGGCTGTCTGGCTCCAGAATCCTTTTTCTGCTCATGGAGAAAAGCAATCATGGAAAGAGGCCTCTAATCACATAATTTCCACTCAGGAAGAAATTGCATATATACATAATCTCAGATTTAGTAAATGATTCTAAGAATTAGGATTCTACTCTGTTACCACAGAGCTTTTTGACTACTCAGAAAATAATGCTTCAGGCAGAATTAATGCTCTACAAAAATTGATGGTATTTTCTCAAAATTCTCAAAGCTCTTATTTAAGGATAAATATAAGCAATAGTAAGAATCCTAAATTTGAAATAATTTAAAACATATATATTGAAACTTGGAAAGTACATTCTTTTAGGAGCTCTTATTTCTTAAATTTCTCTCCTTGGGTTTATGCCTTTACCCAGCTCTATCTTCTTTAATTTTCCACATTCACCTACTCAAGAATTATTCTTTGTTTGCCTTGTTACCTGGATGCATGTACATTTTAGTAGAACTCTCCATTAGAAGACCAGATTTCTGGCTTCAAAACACAGGGGAAGATCTTTGAATACAAAGCTGAGAATTATTGTTCAGTGGAGAGAAAAATAAATCAGAATGGAAGTCAGAATGGAATTTGATTATGTGATGGAGATATTGTTTCTTCTCTAGAGAGCCAAAAGAAAAAAAGAAAAAGAAAAAAGAAAAGAAGAGGTAAGTTAGACTTCCACAGTTTTCTGCCTATGACATTTTTTTTTTTGCATTCTAATACTAACTAAATATCTCACTTTTTCAGCAAGCCAGATGATAAAAGTGAAAATAAAAAGGACCCAGAGAAGAAAAAGAAAAAAGAAAAAGACAAAGAGAAGAAAAAGAAAGAGGAAAAGAAAGACAAAGAGAAGAAAGAAGAGTAAGTTTTTTTTTTTTTTAATTCTCATTGAAATCAGGAATGCATTAGTGATGGGTTTTGGATCCAGGGGACATTTCTTGAAACTTTATATGCAGAGGTTCTCTGTGAAGTCTAAATAAATTGTTATTAAATGTAGTTTAACTTTTTTCTTATTTTCTTAAAATTTTCTTAACAACAGAAGCCCCATTCTTAGTTTTCTCAACAAGAATTTTCATTGCTATCATTAATTCCCTTCCCCAAACCCTGATAGAGATACACTTACTACTGAGGGATAGTTAGGCTCCATGGAGCATAGGATTCCTAGGATCTCACCATCAATCTAAAAAAATTAAAATATAAATTCAATAATTTTGTTAATATTTTTGCATAATAAATACAATATGGGAAATACTCCAAAGTAAAGGAGTCTCCTTGCAAGAGCCATGCCTCATTTTAAAAGCAAAAACACCAGCCATTTGAATGATCCTTTTTCAAACCAACATCTGAGAATTGGAATCGCACCATGATAAGGCTGAGTTGATACTGCTGTGATAATCTGGTTATTCTTTAACAGGAAGGGAGTAAAGGGAAGACTAGACCATATAGGCATGTCATTTATATAGCTTTGCTGATTTAACACTCTCCAGGTAAGGCAGTTTGGGCATATGCCCAGGAAGGTCTGAGTGACGTGGGAAGGGGCCTGTATGCCAGTCACACCGGGAAGTGAGGCTGTGCCCAGGGTAGGTGTAGCCACTGTAAGGGGGAGAAACCTGACCACTTACACTCCTAGACAAAGGCTACACACACTCTTGGCTCTGGGCTCTGGGCTTTGGGCCCTGTACTTCCGTTCCAGGGAGTACACTCCCTGCATTTGCAGGAGTCCCAGTAATGTAAGACGCCATACAATGGACTAATGGACTTGAATTCACCTGAGGTGGACTGGACCCAGCTGCAACTTGGAATGAAAGCTCGGGACACTGGCCTTGCTTGGGCTTTGTGGAATCCACAGCCACCCCTCCTTCAGGGCTGGCTGAAGGGAAAGGGGATGTTGGAAGCTGAGGAATAGAACTCCACACAAAGTCTTCTATCGCACCTTATTCTCCCGTGGGAGCTTCTGAAAGTGCTCATTTCAGTGGCACCCCAAGAACCCCAGTCCCATGAGCAATGGTGGAATCCCACTCCTGATTCTGGTAGCAGAGTGGTAGTTGCAAAACTCTTTTTGCTTTTTATTTATTTTTATTTTTAAAACGTATTTTTGTTGATTTTTACAGAGAGGAAGAGAGAGGGATAGAGAGTTAGAAACATCAATGAGAGAGAAACATTGATCATCTGCTTCCTGCACACCCCCCACTGGGGATGTGCCCGCAAACAAGGTACATGCCCTTGACCGGAATCAAACCTGGGATCCTTCAGTCCGCAGGCCGATGCTCTATCCAATGAGCCAAACCGGTTTCAGCTCTTTTTGATTTTTATTAAAGGAAAAATTGTTTTCTAAACTTACTTAAAACTCTTTACCAGACAATGGTTCAATTATTTGTGCCTGTTAAAAAGTTGTTGACATTTGTATAAAGAAAAAAGTCCTTAAAAATATAGGCTTGATACTACAAAAACGTTTAAAACATTTATTTGAACATATATTTTCTTCCTCCCTTCCTCTTGCCCACTCTTGCCTCCCTTAATCCTTTGTATGTGCTTATGCATATGCACGTTTATTAGATTGTGTTATGTTGTTCTTTCCTTCAGATTAGAAAGAAGCCATGAGCTCTCCCCTTACAGTGTAGTTCTTGGTTGTTTTGTTCCCTGGTAGGAGGCTTGGCAAAGCCAGCATTCTCCCACCATCTATACCCTACCAAAGAGTTCTGTGAAATGTCCAGGGTTTGGCATGATCTATGCCATGATTCCTTCTTTGTGGCTGAAGAGAAAGAAATGTCTACAGCATCGCAGTAAAACAAGGGCTTTAATTGAAGTGTAAAATTTCATGTAAGACTAGTAATTGAACTATTGTGTTTCCCCGAAAATAAGACATCCTCCAAAAATAAAACCTACTTACAGGTTTCCTTCTGAGTGAAATATAAGGCATCCCCCCCGAAAATAAGGCCCCCCTAGGCTAAACAGGAGAGATTTGGTCCACTGATTCTGAAAGAAATGGAGTCACAAGAAATTCACCAGGAAATTCAGGAATTGGATTGTTATGATGATGTTCCAGAAGATGATGACATGATTGTCAATGAATAAATGAGTAAATTCTTGATACTGTAGGATTCACAGTTTTGTCTGGTTTGTGTTGACAACTACCGTACTACCATACCGTATATAGGTAATAAATTTCCTTTATTTTCATTTAACAATAAATATGTACTGTATTCTTCTTCATGGAAAAATAAGACATCCCCTGAAAATAAGACCTAGCACATCTTTGGGAGCAAAATAAGACACTGTCTTATTTTCGGGGAAACAAGGTATCCTGCCACCCTTCATGAACTAGTTTCTTATGACCAGTGCACTTAAGCCAAGCTAACCTTCCGGCTTTTCCAGCTTCCTTCTCTTTTGTTCATTGTGGGGGATGGGCATAGTCATATTTGACAGGTGACATTGAAATGTTTTTGTTTCTTGGTAACTTTCCCCTCCGCTTCTGATTGCTGCTAGGAAGAAGAAAGAAGTCATGGTGATTGATCCCTCGGGAAACACATACTACAATTGGCTGTTCTGTATCACCTTACCCGTCATGTACAACTGGACTCTGATTATTGCAAGGTCTCTCTATGTTTTTGTGGATCTCAGCTCACTTCCAGTTTCCAGGTTAACTGACTTAACTGTTCGGCTTCGAGCTCTTCAGGGCACACCTCTTTTCTGCATCTCAGCTTGTAAAGAGACTCTGTGTTGCTCTCAACGTGTTTTCCTAAGATCAGGACTAGGTACTTTCCTTGCCAATATACCTGGAAACCCAGTAGCGGGATGGAGAGATGAAGAGGATACTTTTAAATTTTGATTGCCCAATCATTTAATTAAAACTTTTGGGGGACAAATTTTTTTTTCCTACGGGAAAAAATTTTTGCCAAGAGTAGAAAAAGATCAAGGATCTAGGTTGGTTTAGAACAAGGTGTGTTTCCCAAATGATTTCTATGGTTTCCAGTCTTTTAGCCAGTAAGCAGCTCAGCCATTCAGAACCAAGCATAATTTCCTGAAGCATTTGGGCACTGACAGTCAGTATGAACCTGGTTATTTATGTATATGACCCAATGTATTTGACTTTAGCTCTAGGTCGTTCATTCTTATTTGATGTTTTCATAAAGCTAACTAGTATAATGGCAAGGATGTTGAAATTCAGAAGTGTGAGAAAACTAATCCAACCACTCTGATTTGGGAAAAGATTTGGGAAAGCCATGGTTGATTCAATGGACTCTAAGGTTCCCTCCTAGTCTTATACATCTCATCCTGAGAAAATTATACAAAGAGGACTTTTACTGAAATGGCTCCCATTTTATATATGTGTGTGTGTGTGTGTGTGTGTGTGTGTGTGTGTGTATGTATATATGTATATATATGTATGTATATATGTATATATGTATGTGTGTGTGTGTATATATATATATATATATATATATATATATATATATTTGTTTTGTTTTGTTTTTTGTTTTACAGAGCATGCTTTGATGAACTCCAGTCTGATTACCTAGCGTATTGGCTCATTTTTGATTACTTGTCAGATGTAGTCTATCTTCTCGATATGTTTGTACGAACCAGGACAGGTAAATATGTTCAATTTGGGATACTTTGCAATTTCATGCTTTTGTATCTATAATATAATTTGAAAATTTTCGAATTAAAGCATTCTTCAAAGTAACTCACAAAAACCTGTCTTAGAGAGAGAAAAGGAAAAAAAACACAGTTGAAAGCAAGAATACCATATTCCCACTCACAGGCTTAGTTCGCTCCATTGGGTTCAGAAGGGATGTTTCTAGGCAACCTTTTGAATGTGATGGGTGGCTTTCCTCTGTTACCCTGTTCACTGGGTTTATGTCACGTGAAAGGGCTAGAGAGAGCAGAAACAGTCCGTCAGCCTGGTGGGGAAAGGGAAATTGCTACCTCACGGAGAGATTAAAGAGGCATGGGGGGAAGTGTCATTGTACCCAGCAGAGCTGTATTAGGAATTTTGTAAGAAGCAGAACACACATCCTTAACTCAATTTTGTGACCCATGCTGAGGCATTATTGACCAGGGGGAAGAATCTAATAACTACCTACTTGAAGTACTCTTGCTAAGTAGATATAAACTCACTGTTTCTACACTGCTTCCACATGCAAATGGAACCAGTGAACACAGAGCGTTGCTGTTGCTGTGTCCTGTTTGCAGCTCTGATAGTCGGTAGAGGAGGAAGAACAAATTGTTCTCCTGGTGAAATGTATCAGAGTGCTGAAATGCTAGATTTACTTCACCAGGCCTGTGGTAGCAGTGTAGGAGAACGGAAGACCCCACATGTCTAACTAAGAAATGCTGACGCCAAGGACACTTACGCTTCACACTGAAGGAGCAAGGAAAGAATATTCACAATGGTGCCCACGTTTCAAGGATGGGGTTGGGGTTTTGTCAAGAGAGTGGCCTGAAGTATAAGCACAATACTCAGTGGTCCAGGAGACTTTCCACAAACGCTGTTCATAAAAGCAGTGGCTTTGCCTGGATGGAGATACTGATTCACAGAGATTTGTATATATACCTTGCATATAATTTCTCACTTGTGCACTTACAAAGTTTTACTTTTTATTTCTGCAAAACAGTATGCTCCATAGCTATATGTTGATTGGTGCTCATATCTTACTACATTGCTAAAAGCATATTTATTGAAAGTGAGTTCTTGTTTTGAACTCAATGAAGTTTATTGAGAGTTACTTCAGAAAAATTCACAATAGCATGAAAAGAAAAAACATTAAATTGATTTTCTTTTTCTATTTTAGGTTACCTAGAGCAAGGACTGCTGGTGAAGGAAGAGCTTAAACTCATAGAGAAATATAAATCAAACTTACAATTTAAACTTGATGTTCTATCCGTGGTACCAACCGATCTGCTATATTTTAAGCTGGGGTGGAACTATCCGGAAATTAGATTAAACAGACTCTTAAGGATCTCTCGAATGTTTGAGTTCTTCCAAAGAACAGAAACAAGAACTAACTACCCCAACATCTTCAGGATCTCTAACCTTGTTATGTACATCGTCATCATTATCCACTGGAACGCGTGTGTGTACTACTCCATTTCCAAAGCGATTGGATTTGGAAATGATACATGGGTCTATCCTGATGTCAATGATCCTGAATTTGGCCGTTTGGCTAGAAAGTACGTCTATAGCCTTTACTGGTCTACGCTGACTTTGACCACCATTGGTGAAACACCGCCTCCTGTGAGGGATTCTGAGTATGTCTTCGTGGTGGTTGATTTCTTAATTGGAGTGTTAATTTTTGCTACCATAGTTGGTAACATAGGGTCTATGATTTCCAACATGAATGCAGCCAGAGCAGAATTTCAAGCAAGAATTGATGCCATCAAGCAATACATGCATTTTCGAAATGTAAGCAAAGATATGGAAAAGAGAGTCATTAAATGGTTCGACTATCTGTGGACCAACAAAAAAACGGTGGATGAGAGGGAAGTTTTGAAGTATCTACCGGATAAACTAAGAGCGGAGATTGCCATCAGCGTCCACTTAGACACCTTAAAAAAGGTGCGCATTTTTGCCGACTGTGAGGCTGGTCTGTTGGTGGAGCTGGTCTTGAAATTACAACCCCAAGTCTACAGCCCTGGAGATTACATTTGCAAGAAAGGCGACATCGGACGAGAGATGTACATCATCAAGGAAGGCAAGCTCGCGGTAGTGGCAGATGACGGAATCACTCAGTTTGTGGTGTTGAGCGATGGCAGCTACTTTGGCGAGATCAGCATCCTTAACATCAAAGGCAGCAAAGCTGGCAACCGAAGGACAGCCAATATTAAAAGCATTGGCTACTCAGATCTGTTCTGTCTCTCAAAAGATGACCTCATGGAAGCTCTGACTGAGTACCCGGATGCTAAAGGTATGCTAGAAGAGAAGGGGAGGCAAATCTTGATGAAAGATGGTCTGCTGGATGTCAACATCGCGAATGCTGGACACGACCCCAAAGATCTTGAAGAGAAGGTTACCCGGATGGAAGGGTCAGTAGACCTCATGCAAACAAGGTTTGCTCGGATCCTGGCCGAGTATGAGTCCATGCAGCAGAAACTGAAGCAGAGGCTAACCAAGGTGGAGAAATTTCTGAAACCACTTATTGAAACAGAGTTTTCAGCCATTGAAGGACCTGGTGCTGAAACTGGGCCCACAGACTCCACACAGGACTGAAGAGCTAGCTATTAGCAAGGACACAGCTCATGATCCTTTTGGTTCTGTGACTCAGTGATGATTAAGTTGGAAGAAGAGAAAGGTACAGCTGGGGGATTTTCCATGAGGAAAATGTGCTTTTGGTGCAGGACACAAGGCCAACACACTAGCATGTAAGGTACTATGGTTAAAGAATCATCATATCTTGGGATTTTCTGCAATGGACAATGTACGAAGATTTAACTGATTAACTTGTCGGTATCTACATCTTCTGATTTCCCCCCACGTTTGCTCCCTTCCTGTAACAATATTTATAAAAGGTAACAAGTGTCCCTCACTTTCAGGCAATTTACATGATTGAAGAGGAACTGGGAAGTACCATGTGCATCATGTTCAGAATACTGTTTAAAAAGAATTAGGATGCAATAAAGAAAAATAAATTTTCAAATGATAGTGACTATTATTTATTTAATTATTTAGTAGGGAATTTCGGATCTTGTAGAGCTTCAAGGTCATTTTAAGGATATTAATCGTCATACTCTAGGCTTAGAAAGACTGGTTGAGAGAAATTTCTTACTGATAAAAGATTATAAATCAGACTTTACTGTACAAATATATGCATATATGTGTTATATATATAAATAGGACCTTAAAATAAAAACATTTTGTAGGATTTTTAAATAATAAATTAAAAAATTTTTTCTCATTATTAAGGCCTGACAGCAGTGGCTACTATCCTCCTCTGGTCACCAGAAAAGAGATAAAGGTAATAATATTGCTGGGTGATTAACAAAGGAAGTTGTAATGTTTGACAAGGAAACTGGGAGGTCAATGGATCAGCATGGGCATCACCTGGGAGCTTCTTAAAATCTCAGAATCTCAGGCCTACCCATTGTGTCCGAATCTGCATTTTAGCAAGACTGTTAGGTGACACATTAAAGCTTGAGAAGCACCTACCTAGAGAACCAGGAAGAAGTAAATGGGAGGATGGTTCTAGAAAAGAAAAGGACAAGTATGACAAGTATGTGGCCATAGAAGACATTGCTAATCAATCACACAGCTCTTACTGCTGAGCCCAGTCATGTTTCAAAATATTCTTCCTAATCCAGATTACAGAAATTGATAAAAGATTTCTATCCCCACCTAAAATAACATGATTTAATGCAGCTCCTTGTTAATTTGAAATATCGGATATGTATATGGACTCCAGTCAGTGTAGCTCAATAATAGAATTTATTCTTCTCTACCCATTGTACTATACACATTATGTCTTTGCAGTCTTAAGTTTCCCTTCTACATTTTGCCTGTCTCTTCAGTAACAGCTGGCAGGGATTTCTTCGCTGTAGAAGTGGCTATTCCTGGAGTGGGAGGGCCATAGATAATAAGTAACATGGCTTCTGCCTGAGACAGGTGCTCCTTTTCTTCTCTTTTCTTTCTGATTCTTATTGTTCCTTTGCTTCAGCTGCATTGTATTCTTTTCTTTGTGCTCTTTCTTGCCTGTCATACAAACCTGTAAGACCGTAAAGAAGTTTGCTGGCTACTCATGTCAGGCAGATGTGGTAAGTCAGGAATGAGTGAGGGTTACATATCTGGAGAAGCAACCCCACTCACAACTTCCAGGAGTGGGCACTTTGAGTCTGATTTGGGCTGGAGACATATCCTATGGTTCCGACTTGATGACCTTTGACCCTATGCTCTGTGAGTCTTGCTTTGCTCGAATTGGATGGTGGCAGATTCTTGGTTTAAAGACTTGGAGTAAGTAGGGTTTAGCCAACTCTTTTCTCACAACTTGCCCAAGTAGAGACTTCAACAGATGGTGGTGGGGGCTCCAGTTTAGATACCTGGAGGGCAATTCAGATGTGCACAACTGGGTTTCAGCTTCATTAGGGAATATTGTAAAAGGACAGAAAACATGTGGCTTTGGGGAGACCCACAGTGAGGTGCTGACCTGGGTACACGTGGCTGCCAAATTTAGAAATCCAGAGACCAGCCATGTTCCAGGCTGATTTCAGTCTCCAAATGCTTGTCTATAACTGGCTTCTTAATATATTAGGACTAGGACAGACTTGGCATAAGGACAAGGGAGGGCTGGCCGGACTTTGGAGATCTTTAATAATTGCATCTGGGAGATGAGAGAGAGAATGCTGGAACTCATGGATGCCAGATAGTGAGGGAGCAGAAACCCAATCACCAATCTTGCCAGTGTGACGAGTGTCCCCCAGCTCTGCCATGATGTCAGGTCGTCATAGGAAGAGAGTGCGCCGAGTTTTGCATATGTGTTTTTTTTAAAAAACACATAACTTTTCCAACTTGAGATATGTTGTGATTAGGCTTCTTACCATTAGGTGGCAATGTTGGCCTGCCATGATTACCTTCAAAGCCTGAAACTGAATATTTTTCTCCATAGAAATTAAAGGTAGTAAAATCAGAGCTCTTTGGCAATAATGGGTAATTTTTTTTTTTCTAAAGTGGATATTTCTAAAATATTTTTAGTATAGCCACATATATACCAGTCAAATAAAAACATGATCAAGTAGAATTTAAAATGCAAGGTACATGGAAGCATTTTAATAGTTCTTAATTTCAGGAAGCTCACCAAGGCAATCATGATAATTATATTACAGAAAGCTTTTTAAAATGTGTAAGATGTGTTTTAGAGGCAAAAAGAAAAGGGGGGGGGGGAGAGCAAGTAACAATTATATTGTGATTCAGTTTATATCTATATTTAAAAGTTCATTGTTTAAAAAAGTTTGAAAACTACTGATTTATATCAGCAGCATTGGGAGTATTCCTGGCTAGGGCACTGTCAGTTTAGGTGATATTTTCTCTCACCACTAATGGTATTATTGGATGTCCTAGTTTTTAAACTTAAGAATTTAAAAATACCCAACAATAGACTTCTAGAGTCAAATAGAATAATTTGCTATTCACTGGATTAGTTTGTCTCTAGCTGAAGGGAGAGTGGGAAATTCATGGAAAGGGAATCAAAGGATATAGAAAGTGCAGAAAGACCCCGGAGGTCATCAAGATAACTTCTTCTCATTTTATAAACACTAGAATGATGATCAGGCAACACTAAAGCTGGTGAGAACAAAGACTATTAGGAATTTTGAGAGTGGGAATTTTTACTGTATGTTGGACAATGATATGGTAATATCTACAGCCCAAAGTTGAGCTCACCTAAAACTCAGACATTTCATTCTTAGGCATAGCCACTAGAGAAAATTGTGCCCATATCCATAAGGAGACATGCAGAAGAATCTTTATAATAATAATTTTAAAAGAAACAAATAGGTCGGGAGCAGCCAGGCCTGAAGCAGCAGCAGCCAGGCCGGGTGCAGCAGTGGCCAGATCCGGAGCAGCTGGTTGTGGAGCAGACCAGAGCAACAGAGGCCAGGCCCGGAGCAGACAGGACCGAAACAGCTAGCTCCTCACCTGCCCCCGCCCCAGGGCTGCCTCTCAGACATGGCTGGAAACTTTGGGGGGAACTTGAGGGTCTGCTGAATCAAGTGATGAAGGCTTAGATCTGGATGTGTTGAGTTAGTATAGCGCTGGGGTGTTGATCTGTGAGTGCCTTGTGTGGGGTCTGGATGAGGTTGGTTGATCTATTTGGAAATGTCTTTTGTGTGAAGTGTATCCTTGGGCATGTGGAGGTATTATTGATTTGAGAAAATGCTAAGTAACTGATTTACTATCTGAAAAATTTAAAGTTCTGAAAGTTTAAGGTCTCTTGCCAAAAAGAGGTTTTAAAGCTAACACCTTAATTTTAATGGAGAAAGGGGAGGACAAGCCATTCCCACCCAGAACAGGTAATCCAATTCCAACCAGCAACTATCTTTAAACAATGTGTTCATTTACACTTGAATGGCTACACCTTTTGATAGCCTAAGGGCAAGTTTACATGTAAACAAGTTTGCTTCTCAATTCCCAGGGCAGAAAAAAACAAGGTTTAAAATTATTAGATTTTAAAATTTATTCTTAGAAGTATAAAAGTTTATTAATTAAAAAAACAAACCAAAAAAAACAACAACAACAAAAAAGGAGATTGAAAACCTGATCAACATTAGCTGTTGATTGTAGTAGAGTCGGCGATGCGGGAGGGGAGTGGACTGACAGTTCTCTGGGAAAGGGGGAGTGGTGGATGCAGGAAGAGACTGAACATAAACTGTGCACCTATGGATGAGGACAATGGGGGGTGGGGAGGGGGCAGAGGGTAGGGTGGGAACCTGGTAGAGAGGGGAAGAAATGAGGAACCTTTGTAATAATATGAACAATAAAGATTGATTTAATAATTAAAAAAAATAAAAATAAATAAAAGAAACAAATAAATGTTCATCAAAAGGAAGTTAGATATAGACCTGGCTGGGCAGCTCAGTTGGTTGGAGTATCATCCGTACATCAAAATATGTTGCAGGTTTGATTCCCAGTCAGGGCACATACCTAGGTTGCAGGTTCAATCCCCGGTCAGAGCAGCATGGGGGCAACCCATCTTCTCTCATGTTGATGTTTTTCTCTCTCCCTCTCTCTCTCTTAAATCAATAAACATATCCTCAGGTGAGGATTACAAACTTGTTTTAAAGGAGGTTAGATATATCAATTGGAATACATTCATATAATGGATGCTATAAAAACATTTGGGTAGTAACAGATAACACTTATATAGTGCTTAGTATGTACCAGTTACTGTTCCAAGTACTCCCCAGAGGTCAATTCATCTAATCTTCATGACAACTTACAAGGTAGGTTCCTTTATGTTCTATTTTTTAATAAATAGGGAAATGAAAGCACAGAGAGGTTAAGTAATTTTCCCAAGACCCACAGGAAGGAAGTGACTTAACCACTATTTGAATCTAGACATTGAGGCTCCAGTGCTGACTCTTGTATGGAGACCCATTCCTGGGGTCTAAATGGGCAGTCAGACATGCCTCGAGGGGTCCCAATTGGAGAGGGTGTAGGCTGGGCTGAAGGGCAGTCCCCATCCCATATATATATATATATATATATATATATATATATATATATATATATATCCCAGTGCATGAATTCGTGTATGGGTGGGATCTGGCCAGCCTGACCAGGGGGAGGGGACATTGGTGGTTGGCTGGCCTGCCTGCTGGTCGAACTCCTGGTTGAGGGGACAATTTGCATATTAGCCTTTTATTATATATATATTTAGTGTATATATATATATATATATATATATATATATATATATATATATATATTATACACTGAGTGGTCAGATTTTTATGTGTTCAGAGATCATAATAATCTGGCCACTCTGTGTGTGTGTGTGTGTGTGTGTGTGTGTGTAAAATCCCCTCTATAATCTTTGCTATATTTGAACTATTGCAAAAGAAGAAGAAAAAAAGAGAAACAGAGGAGCTAAGTTTAAATTCACATAGTTTAGTGGCAAAGGCTGGACTTTTGACCTTTGGTTCAGTGTTTACTTCCTGGGAGGTTGTACTTGATTGCTTTCTACGCAGCCCAAGTTGCATGTTTTATGAGGTTTTACTCGGTGATAACAGGTCTGTTATCTGTATGTTCCCACTTTAAGTCAGTCAGAGTGCATATTGAGTAAATCTGAGACAATACTTTTTAGAATTACATTACATGTCTGGATCTTGGTTTCCTGATGAGTCAGAGGTCTAAGAATGCATTTTTCACCAACACATTCCTTTGGGATTCTGAAAATGGCTATTTACCACAAAATTACTCACCAGCCTGACAATGGGGCCCTGAAAAAGAGTTGATATTAGATTTCTTGTCAGATTGCCAGTTTCTCTTCTTTTCAGTTAGGTTCTTTCTTGTTTTATCTGTGCTGAACGTCAGCCAGCTGGATCCGGCCCAAGAAGCTACTTGAGTGAGTTCTTCAGGGATCAGGAAGCCTGTTTCTCTGAAGCTGAGCAGCACAGGTATCCTGGTGGCACCAAAGTCCATGGCGTTCCAGGGCGCCCCCAGCGGCCTCTTGGATTACACTCAGCACAGAGAGTGACAGGAGCCACCCAGAGCACCTGCATCATGAAATGTAATTTCTTCCACTAATTTTAAATGTAATAAGTCGCTTCCCCCAGTTCTTTAGTTTGCAAAACCAATAAAATAAAGTAAAATTAAATACTGACAATCTATATTACACGTGTTTCCTGCTTCATCTAGATGCAATATCAAAATACCCAAAGAGCACAAAATAAATAAACTTATCAAAAGAATGTACCACAAGAAATTAACTTTATAATTTGCTTTGATTATATTCCTTTTATTTTTGTGTTTAAAATAATTGAGTGTTTAAAACTCATGGGCTGAAATAAGACTTGTTGGTGATAGGAAAATGAGAGCTGTTTTTTTTTTTTTTTTTTTTTTTTTTTTACAGAACTGAAATAATGGATTTCCTTTTCTTTCTATAAATTCTTTTATTTAGATTTTGGTACTAAGTCTAATGATAGAGATCTCTCAATTTAACAGTAGTGACCTAGACTATTTTTTACCTTGAGAGCGGGACCTGCTCCCCTGGTCTCCACATTAAACAGAAAGTATTACTACTTTGCAGCTCTTCTCTACATCCATGGGTTTGGAAGGTTTTTTGTTTTGTTTTGTTTTGTTTTTTAAATTCCATATATAAGTGAGATGTTGGGATATTTATCTTTTTCTGCCTGACTAAACTTAGTATAATCTCTTTAAATTCTATTCATGTCATTTAGTAAGATTTCATTTTTTATTAAGACAAGTAGAGGGCTGGTGCACAAATTCTTGCATGGGTGGGGTCACTCAGCCTGCCTGGTGATCAGGGTTGGCAGGGGGGAAGGACTGCAGGAGGCTAGCTGGCCAGAAGGGGGGGAGGGGAGGAAAGGGGGGAGGGTGGCTGTGGGAGCACATTGATCACTAGGGGGCAGCTCATGTGTTGAGCATCTGCCCCCTGGTGGTCAGTGTGCATTATAGCAACTGGTCTGTCAGTCGTTCAGTCATTCAGTCGTTCAGTCTTTTGGTTGCTTAGGCTTTTGTATATATAGATTTTATATATTTAGATAATATTCCATTGTATATGGAACATCTTCTTTATCCAGTTATACATAAATGGATCTTTAGGATGTTGCCATGTCTTGGCTATTGCAATTAACACTGCAATGAATATATGAGGGGCGTCATCCATATATCTTTTTAAATTAGTCTTTTCTTTTTTTTTCAGATAAATACCCAGAAGTGGAATTGCTAGATTGCATGGTGGTTTTATTTTTAATTTTTTGAGGGAATGTGCATACAGTTTTCCATAGTGATTGCACCAATTTACTCTACCACCAACAATGCACAAGGATTCCTTTTTCTCCACATCCTCTCCAATACTTATTTCTTATCTTTTGGAGAATAGCCATTCTAACAGGTATGGGTGATATCTCATTGCAGTTTGATTTGTATTTCAAATGGATGATTACTGATGTTGAGCACCTTTTCACGTACCCATTGGCCATCAGTATGCCTTCTTTGGAAAAATGCCTATTTATCCCCTCTGCCAATTTTTAAATCAGATTGTTTGTTTTCAAATTATAATTTTAAAATGATTTGCTCTAAGCAATCAAATGCAGTAAAGACCTAGAAGAGGAGTTTTGTAGCGTGTTATGTTCTCAGTGAGGAATTACTAGTACGAAAAGATCACAAAAAGGCTGGATTTCATTAGGAAGTCTGAAGAAGAAATATTTTCTTATCTTTATAGAAAGTCATGGGGCATCTGAACTTAAAAGTGGTATGCACTTCTGTTTAGGGAACCCTGAATATGTTGTATTAGAGGTGGCTGGAGTGCAGAGAATGAATAAAAGGTGGCATGTGAATAAATGGAGGTGGGGAGAGAGCATGGGACTCCAGTCCAGAAAGGCACAGGCTGAGAGAAATATGCTTAAAAACAAACAAATCACAACAGCAACAACAAAGAAACCTAGTTGATCACCAGAAGAATGGAGTGACATAACATGGACTAATTCACTACATTGTCTGATACTCCATCTATCAGATTCCCTCTGAAGATGAAAATTCCCAGACCTATCTTTGATAAGTAAGAGAAAAAGAACATCTTAAAGTTCATCAAGTCCTAAAGCCAAATGTGAGATCAACAATGATCCATTAGCCCCTGCATTTGCTTTACTGATTGGACTTTCCTGTTTGTTAGAGTTTTAGGACAGACAACAGGTAACATGGCACAGAAACTCCAGGAAGGCTGTTTTCCCTGGGGAACAATAGAAGTGAATATTGGCAGAGTTTGCAAAGACGTGAAAAAATATTTTGAAGCAGAGAGAGGACAGATTCAATAATAAGGGTAACTGCTTCTAGTCTGTTCAAATTTTCTTGATATGACCCATAATAAGTAATCTGTTTAAAATGCATTTTGTACCCTTAGAACATGCAGTGTACTTGGGGGCCTTCTCTTTTATCTATTCTATTTCAGTTCTTTTCAAAAAACATGCCTGTTGCAAATGTCTAAATTGATTTCATGATTAATTAATGGGCCGCTCCTGGCAATTGCACATTTTCGGAGGCTGGTAAGTAGAATTGCCTAGGAGAGGAAATAATTCACTTTAGCCTAGGCAGAGATGAGGAAAATCATATTATAAGGGGAAAGAACACAATAGCGGAGGTTCTGGAAGTCTCTTCCTACAAAACATCAAGGCAATCACTCCTCATAGTGCTGTCACTGAGTAGAAACAGCTTAGTTAGGGTGGTCGCCTGTTATTTCTGAGACCATAACATGCTAATGAGTTATCCTGATTCCAGCCTGCCTCTCTCTCTCTCTCTCTCTCTCTCTCTCTCTCTCTCTCTCTCATCAGAATGTCAATCCCACTATAGGTTGAGATTCTAGTTTTTAGAGGATTTTCTTTCAATACATTCAGAGAAATATTGAGTCTTCTACAAGATCACAGATGAAGGCAAGAATCTTTTATAAGGTGCATGGAGTTTACTCAGAACCAGGATTTTTGCAAGATTTTAAGTCTGGGTTGTGAGGAAGAAAAAAAAAAAATCTGTTAGTTTCTTGAGTGCTCCAGAGCAGCCCCTCAAGTCTATAGCAGTTCCTCCGAGGAAACAAGCCAAGTGGAGCAATGGGGAAGGCTGGATCCCGGACCTGGAGCTCCCAGTCTCCGAGTCTCAGGCCCCAAACAGTACACTGGCACTAATTACCTTAAACCTTAGGTTTTGCCACTATGGAGTCATTTCATTAATTGCTCTATTTCTAATGCCTAGAGAGTCCTGGGGACATAATAGGGATTTATAAATCTTTGTTGAATAAATTAATAAATTCATGAGTTTTCCAACCAATCCTGGGAAAGACAAAACTCAGAGTTCAAACTAAGTTGATTACAAGGTTATGTTTACTGAAATATGATTATTTACACGTCTGAGTTTGTAAACTGAGAGTCATAGCGACTATAATTCTAATTCTACGTAGCCATCCTCCGTCAAGAACTTCTCTAGCTCAAATTTTATTAGTATTTCTACTTTAGTTTTCTTGAAAAACCTTTCATGATGTCATCACCCTTCTCTTGAATCCCATGGTGATTACTTAATGCCAAATTGAGACCACATTTTTTACTTCTGTTTTCAAGGTTCTCTCCAAACCTGTTTATAACTTTTCTCTGCCTTATTCATCACCTTTGGTATTCAACAGACTTTTTTCCTTTCTGGTTCAAACACATGCCATGTTTATTTGCACTTCTAAACCTTGGCTCATGCTGTCCCTACCACTCGGAATGTTTCCTTCCAGCCCATTCAGATCTACTCTGTTCTTACTAATATTTTCTCACGCCCAGCCAGTGTGGCTCAGTGGTTGAGTGTGAACCAGGAGGTCACAGTTTGATTCCCAGTCAGAGCACATGCCCAGGTTGTGGGCTCGATCCCCAGTGGAAGACATGCAGGAGGTAGCCGACCAATGATTCGCTCTCATCATTGATGCTTCTATCTCTCCCTCTCCCTTCCTCTCTAAAATCAATAAAAAATATATTAAAAAACAATATTCCAGTTCTCAGCATCTTCATGAACCTCCCCATTCCTATTTTCATACTTACAGTGAACCCTTCCTATCTCTGAATTTGTATGACCAGTGCCTGACAGTATTAGATATTTGCTAGACTTGATTAGTGATTATTGGATGGATTATTTAACTGAATGTTTGAAAAAAGCTCACATTTGGGGGTTCCATAGTGTAATGGTTAGCACTCTGGACTCTGAAAAAAGCTCACATTAAATCTGAATAGATGTTTGGATGATTTTTTCCTGTGTTATGAAGGTTTTCCTAGAAAAAAATAAAATGACAGCCCCTTTTAAAGAAAAATACTTTATTTTTACTTTCATGAAATTCACAATATACGATACTATTTATATCATTTCAATTTTGAGTATTGAAAAAAAGAGGCAATCAGTCCTCTAAAGAAAAAAAAGGGGGGGAGGATCAGTCTCCTCAATCTGGCTAGGAAAATCAACTTGATTACCTTTTTATTTACTTTATTTCCTTCTTACCACTTTTCCTCCCCTCCCCCTCTTCCCCATATTGCATCCAGTTTGGTTGGTCATAGCCAGTATTTCAAGAAAAACGAATACAAAAATGTGTAAATGTGTACATTGCCTATATCAGTCTGGATCTAACCAGGAATGGAAATCATATGGTGGGTTAAGTTTAGTGTAAAGAATTACTAAGCTCTGATAAAAAATTGGGAAACCATATGTGGTATTCTAGGGAGAGGACCCAAGGCAAGACAGATTTGGAGGAATCCACCTTCCCAAGGCTGAGGTTCAGATCCTACTGGATGTGTAGGTCAGCCCACTGGGTAGCAGACAAGCTTGCTGGTATATTCTGGCTGCAGCTGTTCTGCAGTCCCTCTCAGGTGTGGGTGACCAGGAACCCGTGGGGTGGGCTTGCAGACAGAATGGGAGCCCAGGCACAGGTGTGGTCGCCTGGCCTACGGTGAAAGTGTAGCAGGTGCAGGGAATGGGGGAGCAGGTGTCAGCGAACAGTCTGACTGAGGGTGCCAGTGTGAGCAGGAGGCCTCGGGTCAGTTTCCATGTTGAGAAGGCCGCTGGAAGGTTAAGGCCAGGCTGAAGACCACAAAGGCTGCAAGGTTGCTGACCCAGTGTGCGACAGCACGAAATACCAGGAGCGCACCTTCCCTCCTGCAACGTCTCTCCAGTGCCCTCTGCTGAGAAAACTAAACGTGGTGCTCTCTCGGAGGTACTTAAAGGAGTTCTTCCCATTATCACAGAGCATGTCTTGAAGGGTGAATTGAAGCTGAAAGGCAATCTACCTATAATGGGGTAATAGGCAAATTGGCTGGGATGCCGCCACACAACAACCCGTTGGCAGGCTGCATCCCCGCCCCCTGCTCAGGCAGCTGCGAGGCCCAGGGTAGGTAGGATAGGATATGACAGGAGGGGATAAGAAAGGAGAGGGAGAGGAAGGCAGGCCTGCATGCAGACAGGCCGAGAGGAGAAACAGAAATACAGAAAGCGAACAAGAAAAAGACGCAGGAATGGAAAAGGGAAGGAAACTCGGGGCTGCAGGCAGGAGCGGGTGGTGACCTCGGGGAGGCGGGGCACAGGTAGCGTGGAGGGCGGTGGCCCCCAGCACTGGCCCTTGGCAGGGAGGTGCCTGCAGGTCTCGGGATGGAGGGGTGGACGGTCCGAGGCCTTTTTTGGAGGTGTTCCTGCTTTGCGGCAGCAGCTAGGCCTCAGCTATCCTTGCTGGGCCAGGCACCCTGTGCTGGGAGGGGAGGCACAGCTTAGTTGGGGTGGAATTGCACACTAAGGAGGGTACCTCTTTCATCACTGAGGGCTGGACCCCAAAGACACTGGCCAGGGTGAGATTGGTAGTGCATTAAGTGTACTTTGTTGACTGGAAGTTGGGGTGTCCCGGGAAGGGAATGGGAGGAGGACAGCAGTGGGGGAGCCTGGGGGAAGAGGGGGTCGGTGAAGGCCTGACTGGGGCTGGGCCCTGAGCTGGGGGTTAACACCCCCCAGAGGGAAGATTTAATATCAAAGGGCGCTCATGTGGGGCTAGAAGCAGGTCCCAGAGAAGAAAGGGGAAGGTTTAAAAGAAAAACCAGTGAACATGGCAAGGGGGGGGTGGGGTGGGGGAGGGGAGCGTGGAGGGAGAGAGGCAGGGTTCAGGATCACAAGGGAAAGGTGAATGGTGGGGAGGGTGGGAGGAGTAAGAAGGCGATAGACACTGGGAATGAAGGGAGGGAAAGGAGGAGGGAGAGAGGGAGAGGGGCCGCAGGAAGTTCAAAGGGAGAGAGGGAAAGAAAGCGGGAAAGAGAGGGATGCTAAAATGGGGTGAGGCCAGGAGAATAGTTAAATAAAAAGAAGAAACAGACTGTGAGAGTGAGGGAAGTTTAAGAGGAGGAGTTAGTAAGAAAATTAAGTACAGGGTGATTTTTTAAAAATGTATTTTTATTGAATATGATTTTTAAGTGGAGAAGTCAGTGCTAAGACAGGACGAAAAGCATAGAATTTTTAATTAGCCTGTAAAAAGAGTAAAAGTGAGAGAGGAGCATGGAGGATGGACAAGAAGGGAAGGAGGGGGGGGGGAAGAACTTTATAAAGGAGTCAGCAGAAAGCAGAGTTAAAGAAGGAAAGAGGATGTATGAGTGAACTGTAGGAGCTATAATGAAAATCAAATATAGTTGTGTACGGGGGACAGATTTTAAAAGTAGGAGTCAGAAAAGAAAAAAAGATAAATGAAAGTAAATAATTGGGCAGGTAGATAGATAGATACTAGAACAGTGGAAGTAAGTAAAGAAGAATTATGGGAAAGGTAGGATGAGAGAGAAAGGGGGAGGAAGAAAAGTTTTAAAGGGGAGCTGGTAGAGCTTAAAATGAGAATGGGAAGAAGGAAGAAATGGGGGAGGGAGCAAAGCAGGTCTGAGGCAGGAAGTGAAGAAAGAAATTCAGAAGGGAAGGAAGGAAAGGGGGAGGGAGGGAAGGGGTAAAGATAAAGGAAAGAAGGAATGTGGGGAGGGAGGGAGGGCTGGAGAAAGATGGGAAGAAGGATGGTGGAAAAGAAGTAGGAAATAAGGAGGAAAGAAAAGTTCATAAATGATGAGTCGGTAGGGAAAAGTGTTACATAAAGGAGAGAGAAAATTGTGTGAGAGGGAGAAGCCAACAAGGAAGTCAAATACAATTGTGTGTAAAGGGGATAAGATTAAAAAAAGTTAATAAAAAATACAATAAAGATAGCTATGTAGGTGTTCAGATGGATAGATAGATAGATAGATGCACAGGTAAATAGAACTGACTTGAAAAAGGAGAAACCAGTAAATAATAAAAGTAGAGAGTTAGAAAAGGAAATAGAAGAAATGAAAAATGTTAAAAGTGGTCAATAAATAGAGGGTAAAAGAAGGGATGGGATAGAATAGGGTGGAGAGTGAAGGGGAGGGAAGAGTAACATGAGTGAGGAAAAAGGGATAAAGAAAAAGTTTTAAAAGGAGAGCAGAAAAGAAAATACTTTTTTTTTTTTTTTTTTTTTCAATGAGAGAGAAAATGTGTTCAAGAGAATTTTTAAAAAGGATGAACCAGGAAAAAGAGACAATAGGAGGAAAAAACGAGAAGTTTAAGAAGAGGAGTCAGTAAGAAAAGAATTCAGTTCAATGGGATGATGAGGCTGTAACCTTCTGCCTCTGGGATAATAAGTCATTTTATCTTGCTCCCTCTACCTGCAACCTTGAACTTCTACTTCCAGTAGAAAGTTTCAGGTAGGCATCTCAAACAGTGGCCCCCTCAAATGCTTTTTGAAAAAGAAAATATAAAAGAAATTATTGTGAAATAGACTTATCCTATATAATAAATGGGTAATATGCAAATTGAACGAATAGGAGGACGGGTCGCTATGGTGCACACTGACCACCAGGGGGCAAGTGCAGTGGCCCGCCTCTGAGGCCTCAGTAGGACATCCCCTGAGGGCTCCCAGACTGTGAAAGGGCACAGGCTTGGCTGAGGGCCCCCCTCCAATGCATGAATTTCATACACCGGTCTCTAGTGTGTATATATAAAAGTCTAAGCAACAGGCCAACCAGCCTACCCTTCAACCTCCGACCAGTAGCTAGGACGTGCAACTGACCACCAGGGGGCAGACGCTCAATGCAGGAGCTGCAGTGACTTGGCAGCTGCTGTTGTCCGGTGACACACCAGGAACCAGAGGGGGGGAGCCTGATTTTAGGGTATAATTCTGGGGGAGTCTGAGAACCACCCTCTTCCAATCTGGGACTCTGAGGATGTCAGAGAGTCAGTTTTGGCCTGATCCCTGCAGACCAGGTCGAGGGACCCCACTGGTGCGCTAATTCATGCGCCAGACATCTAGTAAACTGATAACTAGTACAGTTAGATGTATTTGTCAAGGACAAATGTATTTGGGGAGCATGTATGGATACGCTGGCAAAAAGAATCCTTATTAGGATATGTCTGGACAAATAAATGCAATTAAATCACACTTTTCAAATGGCTGCACAATAAAAGTATTTAGATATTTTTTCTATACTTTATTTTAGAATTTTTTTAAAAAATGAGGTGTATCAGCACATAGTTAACCACACATATCATAAATGTATATAGATTTTTAGTTTTTACATATGTACACACATTTTCCCTGTTTTACAGCTGAGAACATTGAGACACAGGTTAAGTAATTTGTCCTTGGAGAATACACACACACACACACACACACACACACACGAGGCCCAATGCAAGAAATTTGTGCAAGAGTAGGCCTTATTTCCCGTGGCTGCTGGTAGCAGCACCCAGCACCTGGGCTTCCCTCCTCCTGCCCCCAGCAGGCACCTGGGACCTGGACTGGCTTTCCTCTGGCCCTGGCTTCATCAGGAAGGACGTCCGGAATGACATCTGGTCTAATTAGCATATTACCTTTTTTTAATATATATATATATATATATATATATATATATATATATATATATATTGCACTTAATAAATGCTAAGTATTAGATATTATTAGTAACGTAGAGGGGTTAAGTGAAGGGTTGTATAAGGATTGTGTGGTCCCAAGCAATCAATGTACTTGTCAATCTCAGACAGACATCCCTCTTCCACCCCAATTTTGAAATCTCTTTCTTACTGGAAAACTAACAGAAGTTAGAGATTTAGGTCCTGGTTCTCAACTACTTTCCTTAATAAAAATCTACTTTAGAGAGCAGGTAAAATAAAAATCAGCCTGCTCAGGAAAAGCATATTGTCAATTATAAAGCACTAGTCTAATAGGCGTTAGCTTTATCCTCTGCAGGGCTTTAGCAATTCAGAAGAGTGCTTTCTCCAATCCAGCCCCTTTTGCGGACCCCCCTCATTCCTCCCTTCCCCTCGAACCCAAGTGTTTTCATTAAGAGCTTTTTCTATTCAAGTGAGAAGTTTTCCGCCAGCTGAAAGCCACAAGGCCAGAGTAGAGATGGAGGGCGGCCAATTACAGCCACTCTCACAGACCCCGGCCACTCAGGGAGGTTTCAGCGGCTGCGGAAACCCAGCAGTACCTTCCGGTGTAAACAACGTCTCAGGGCGACCCACCTCCGTACCTGGCGCCCTCTCCGACGGCGACCCAGAGCACGCCGGGAATTGTAGTTTCCGGAGGCCCAGGTCAGCCAGCGCATGCGCTCAAAACTCCCACTCCTCCCCTTCCCCCGCCCTCGCCCCGCCTCTCCCGGATAAGGAAGTGGCCAGTGATGCCACGCATTCCGCGGGCCGTGGCCGTGGGCTTCTGGGAGTTGTAGTCGCTGGAGGCGGACTCGGTCGGTAAGGAGACGTAGCCCGCGTCGGGGTCCACTCCCGCTGTTGGCTCCCCGCGGGAGCGGCGAGGTCAGTCGGTGGCTCTCCCTCCCCTCGGGGCGCTCCGCCTGAGGTGGAGAAAGCGCTTTCCTTCTCCCCGGCTTCCTCGCTCCGGCGCTGGATGCTCCTTGCCCCACGTTCCACTTCCCGCTTAGGTCCTCTCCCTCCGAGTCCCTCTCCAAAGCCCGGGGTCAGCGGGCACTCGCCCTCGGGGGGAGACCGGGCCGCGACGTCCTCCCTCCCGGTCCGGCCCCGCAGAGACCCTCCTCCTCCGGCCCCTGCCTCCCGAGGCCGCCCTGCTCCCTGCACTCCAGCTCCTTCCACTCTTCTCTTTTCTCTTTTCCCTCCAGGGATGGAAGCTTCCTGGCGCCAGGTGGCCGGTGGCCGGGGCCGAGCCCGCGGACGGGCCGCCGCGGCCCCCTCCTCAGGAGATGGACCCCATCTGCGCGGAGCCGGCGGCGGGCGAGAGAAGGGGCCGGCGGGCGCCGCCGCGCCCGGCCCGGGCCCCGGCCCCGGCCCCGCGGCCGCAGGGAGCGCGGCCCGGCGCAGCCCCGCGGGGCCCGGAGCGCCGCCGACTTCCGCGGGAGGTGAGGACGCCCCGCCGCCCCGCCGCCCCTCCGCCCGCCGCACCGGGGCTGCCTCCGGGGCTCGCACTCACACCGGGTCTTCTCCCGGGGACGCTGAGAATGGGCCCCTCCGCGCACACCTTTCCGCCAGCTCCTCTCTCCGGCATTCTAGGCACATTCCCATCTTCGTTGTATCTTAATTTAAAAAGTGTTTTTTCTTAATTTTGATGGGTCATTCATTTTTGCTAATTCTCTTGCCCTCTTACTTTTCCCTTCATTCATTTTGCCTGCCGACTTTCTAGGACCGAAAGTTGCAATTTGTGGTCCGGAGGGCTAGCCTGAACCCGTAGTTTGGTTTGGTTAACACAGGCTTGGGATCTGCATTGGTTCTCATGGGTGTTTTGTTGTTGTTGTTGTTGTTGTTGTTGTTTTGTTGTTGGTGTGTGTGTGTGTGTGTGTGTGTGTGTGTGTGTGTGTTTAATGTCATACACATCTGCTCTGCTTTTCTTGTAAAATACGATGGCAACAGCCAGCTGGCCTGGGTTGTGGACATCCCATTCAGATGGAGCGGAGGCACCGCGTTTACATGGTCTTTTCCTGCTTCTGGGGGCCAGTTGTCACTTCCCATCTTCACCTGATGGCTTTACTCACTGACTTTTAACTGCCTGTGTCCTGTAAGCTCTCCGGTGGTGGTACTTTCCTGGTTCCTGTTCGCAGACTTCTGGTCCTTTCCTGGATGTAGCTGCCGTGGCCTCCTCCCATATGTCCGTAGCTTTCATGCAAGGCTGTGTTTTAGTGGAGCCCGAGAGCATGCAGGCAACACCAGGTTGTCTTTACTAAGAAAGTGTGTGGGGCCACAGGAATAATTCCTGAAGTCATTTTTCTGTGTGAGTCTGGGATGTATTTTTTCTGAGTGTATTCTTTTGTGGGGTGAGAAGCAAATTGAGCGTCTAAGTGTTTTTTGTATTTTGTTTTTCTCCTAAACGAATTTTAAAATTAGGCGGTATTCTACTAGCTGGCAGTTACTGAGTTGATGATGGTGGTGAGGTTTGTTGGAGACCTGAGAACATTTCGGCAAACCTTATTGGGTTTTGTGGATGGCAGAAAAGCTAGCATCCTTCACCTGTGCTATCATTGAGATTTTACTGTTAGAAATAATATATGGGAAGGTTGTTTTGTCAGCTTTTCTCGAGATCGTCTTATGTGGTTACATTGATCAGGTTATGAATATTTTTTTTATTATATCTTCTAATTCAACCTTTGAAAAAATGTTTCCTTTACTAATTTCCCATAATTAATGAGATTTGTCATCTCTCTTGATGTGCATCCAGTTTTGATTCATATATCTTACAGATATTACTTTTCTCCTAGTACTATGAGATTCCTAGGTGGGCACATTGCACATTTTCCTCCAGTTTTACTTGAAACACTGCACAATCCCCAACCAAACTGGCTGCACGAAGAAAGGGAAAGAAAAGATAAAAATACCACCTAAGATAAGAAGGCTTATCTTAGTAGTGGCTCATTGGTTTCGAGCATGAAGTGAATTTTTAACTAGTAACTTAATTTTTTTTTTATTTAAAAACATTTTTTATTTTTAAAGAAAGAGAGGAAGGGAGAGAGAGAGAAAGAGAAACATTGATTTGTTCCACTTATTTATTTACACATTCACTAGAGGCTCGGTGCATGAAATTCATGCATGGATAGGTTCCGTAGGCCTGGTTGGCCATCAGGGCTTATCTGCTGGGTGACCTGTGGGCACCCACCCGCCTTGGCAGGCAGTCTGGCGCTGTCCAATTGCTTGCCCTATGCCTTCCCCCTCCCCCAATCAGGGCCTCCGGGCTGAGGGCAGCTCCTGCATTGAGCTTCATAGTGACTGGTCATTCCACAGGCAGTTCGATGTTCAGTCGATTTGCATATTAGGGTTTTATTATATAGGATTGGTTTGCTTGCAACATTGGCATTTCAGGATGATGCTCTAACCAACTGAGCTGCCTGGGCCAGGGCCAAGTGAAAATTTCAAATTAGTAAATTTAAAATCCTCTCAATATGAGCACTAATTAATTCAGATCAATTCAGTATGTTTGTGGCTCCTTTCTTAAACTGTGGTTGCTGTCCATTAGAGTTTATTAACACTTAGTGCTGAAAAAAAACTCCTATGATCCTTGCTCTTGAGTGTTCACTCATTGGGAATGTGCTATGAAGTAATCTAATTATTTTTGCATTATTATTTAACCCAGTAACAAAATGAGAAGTACAAATAGTGCTAAAGAGAATAGTGGAAGAATAACTCAAAACTTAGCATTTCTTTTTGGAATGAAGTTGTAAGAGGTATATTCTCTGTGTTAGCAACATTTTGTGTGGATTAATGTTAAATATATATGTTTTGTGACCACATTTTAATAAAGGCGAAAAGTTCTTGAGCTTTCTAAACAGCAGCTTATATAAACGTAGTACAGTGAACGTTATTTGTTCAGTCTTTGGTGGGCCAGTCACTGTTTTTAGGACAATTCACTGCTTTTAGCAGGGTATTTTACAAACATGCAAGTTTTTATTGTGGCATTCTCATTTTTGTATGACAAGAAATTTGAAATTACTGTTTTTCATGGATGTTAGTAAAATAGAATGCTCCAAAGGTGACTTTTAAATCTATATTTTAAAATGATATATTAGTACTTAGGACTTGCCTTTTGAGAGCTTGTTTTGCAGCAATGACTCATCTTTTTCTCCCTTTAAGCAGAGCTAATGGCTCAAAGGAAATTTGAGGAAATCAAGAAGGCTAATCAAGCTGCGGCCAAAAAACTTGTTGAAGAACACTTTAGCTCTTCCTCTGAAGAAGAAGGAGATGAAGATTTGGAAGGAAAACAGGGAAGAATAGTTGATAATACATTTACAACTTACACTACTCAAACAGGTACTGTACGATCTTTTAAATTTAGACCATATTTATATTCCTGGCTTTTAAAAAACACTTTTACTCCATATGGAATAGTTTTTGCACCTTAAGAATGAGCATTTTTTGTTGAAGTAGAGCTAATATTTGTTCATTTTCCTATCTGAGTTACATACTGTATGATGCTGATCTTTCTGTAAAACAAATGGGATGGCAGTGTCCCAAACAGCCTTAGAAGGTCTCCTGTGTGTTTAACTGGTATGTCATTAGAATGCTGGGAGGGAGACGCCAGAGCTCCCTGTGGGGTGAGTGGGGCCAAGCTATTCCTGGTTGTGATTTGATTGCATTTGAGAACTTTGAATCCTTTAAATCTATTCACTTTTTTTCTCATGTTAAATTTTTATTGAAGTCATTTTCATTTCATGACTTTATTTCTTTATACCTTACAACTTTTGACTTCCATACCATTTTTTAAAACAAAGTACTTGGGTTTGACACGTGCAGTCACATTACATGTTGTTTATATCGGGGTTGCTCTTAAAGTCGTATTTACTTACGAGAGGGGGCCAAAGGGGTGCTGCTGTGAAGGATTTGGCACTAAGTGTAAAAATAGATTACTTTAAATGCGTTTTACCCTTTCCACGTTTTATACTGAAAGTCATTATTAGAAGCATTCTTTCATGGATCACTAACATTAGTTGCCTGAGTATATTGATGGCACTTGAGGGATAGGTACACGTCATCCTATAGGTTTCCGAGAAATTTACCATATCTGCTATGGAATTAAGATTAGGAGGCTTGACTAGGAAGTCTGGCTCAGCCAGGTAAAAGCTGATGAAGAGTAGCCTTAAGGTTAGCAGGTGCTTTCTTCTAGAGCAGCGGTTGGCACCCGGTGGTCCATGGATCTCTGGTGGTCCGAGAGGTCCGAAAGGCTGGTGACTGCTGTTCTAGAGGCCTTCATAGAAGGAAATCTTAAGAAGGTGCCTGCTTCAAGAGGACTTCACTTAAACCATTCCAGAGAAGACAGATTTTATTTTTAAGTAGGAAATTCAGAGGTGTAACTCGGTATTTCTTTGTAGTGGTTAGGAAACTTCATTTATAAGTTTTATTAATTTTTAATCTGGCTTTCATCTTAAAGTTTAAGACAGTTTTTCTTATTTTGTTTTGTGTCAAATCCATAAATATTTTTATTCTTGTTCCTTTGTGTAAGGAAGGAAATTTGATCACTTAAGAACAGAATATGCCAGCATTCCCATCTCATGTTAGTGAATTGGACATCAGAACTTGATCAGAGAAGTTCATTCTTTTTCTCTGTGCACAGACTTGGTACTTTTTGTGATTCTCTCAAATTTCAGACTTGCATAGTCAACTTCCTAATGGGTATCCCTGTCTTACTGGCCATGGATGCATCAAGCATATGTTGAAAAATAACATTTCTTCTCTTGTTTTCTTTATCTCAATTTGTAGCACCACAGTTTTCCAAGTCATGCACCAAAACCAGAAATCAGGGAGCAGGGATGACACATTCATGACATGAGTGTGTTTTATTCACTACCACTCCTCCCCTCTGCCCATGTCAGCATCTCATCAAACACAGCATTCTTTCCTTCTTACTGTTGACACGAACATCGACTTTTAAAAGCATCATAATCTAAATGTTACTAAGTCCTGCTGAGTTTCACTTTCTAAATTTCTTGAATCCACCTCTCTTCTCCCATATACTAGCGTTACCTTAATTCAAGCCCCTGCAGCTATTTAATGTGTGAATTAAATCCACATAGTAACTGTGAGATAGATATTAATATTACTGTTTTAAAGATGAGAAAAATGAGGTAGATACATTAGGTAACTTGCTAAAGGTCATTTTTTGATTTATCTGCTATCACTGCCTCTTAACTGGTACTTTAGCTGCCTTGTACTTACTTTTCTTTAGTTGCCAGGATGATGATTTTTTTTTTAAATATATTTTATTGATTTCTTTACAGAGAGGAAGGGAGAGAGATAGAGAGCTAGAAACGTCAATGAGAGAGAAACATCAACCAGCTGCCTCTTGCACACCCCCTACCGGGGATGTGCCCGCAACCAATGTACATGCCGTTAACTGGAATCAAACCTGGGACCTTTCAGTCCACAGACTGACGCTCTACCACTGAGCCAAACCGGCTTCGGCCAGGATGATGATTTTAAAATGCATAGCTTTAAATGTCATGTTATCCACCATGACATTTTGGGCAGTATACTGTATTGTTGCAGCCAAACTTTAATACAGTTTTTAAAGAAATCTTACAAGTATAAGGTTAGAATTTATTTTGTTAAAGCCTATTTCATTTTGTTCTCATTCTGTGTTAGCTGTTAAATAAGATGGAATTTAAAATGTTAACATTTGTTAAAGCCAGCTATGAGAAAAGCAAAATAAGCACATAGAATATTGGTATTAAGTCAGCTTCTAAGGATACAATTGTATTTAAAATTTTAAAATACGTAACCTAATATTTTAAAGTTTGGGATTGTTTTTATGTATATTTTGTTTAATACCCTAAATTATATTTATATTCTGTAGAGCATGTTATTGTAAATGCTGTGTTTCCTTAGATGATCTTAGAAAGTAAAGAATTACCCAAGAAACCTGTTTATTTAATTTTTCTTTTTGGTAACTTAAATTTTGATTTGAACCATTTTATTGCCATAATTTCTGTACTTATGATAGTTTATATTATTATTCAGTCAATCTCTATTGAACAATATTGTACTAAAGTTATGTAGGTTTATTTCTCGTACACTAATGTGACTCAGATCACTGCCTTTTTGGTCTCGTGTGCTTTGGTTAAATTTTCTGCCTTTCACATTGTTTTTACCTGTTATTTCTTGGACCTTCCTGTGGTTATCCCTTGCTGCAGCATAAGTGATGAAGGGGGCTCATAGTGGTTAAGAGTCAGACTGAAATTATTGTTCTGTGCTTTAGTTTTCTTATCTATAGAATGAAGATAAAAGTAGCTAATTTAAACCTATTGAAATACTAATAGTGCAGTACCTGGCAAATAAATACTCAATAATTGCTTAAGAAAATAATAGTTTTTTTTATAAGAAGTTCATGCTCCCTTTTTAAGCAGAAAATGTCACCTACACTAATAAAAGATAAACATGCAAATTGACCGTCCACCCGCTACACCTACCAGCCAATCAGAAGTGAGTATGCAAATTAATCCACCAAAGCTGGCAGTTAATTTGCATACCCAGACACTGAGCGAAGACTGAAGACACTGTAGAAGGTAGCCAAGTGCTGCAGAAAGGAATGAAGCAGCAGAGAAGGGAGCAAGGCAGCAGACACCGGAGGGAGGGAGGCAGCGGAGAAGGTAGCAGGAAGCCCTGTTCTTGCAGGAATTGGTCCGAGGAAGTCCTATTCTTGTAGGAATCTTCTGGCAACGGTCCTCTAGTTATATAATAATGACCTCAGGATATTTTTATTCAATAAGTTTTTATTAAAAAACAATGCTGTGTGTCACACACCCATACATGTACACACACATACACACACGTGCTTATATTTAGGCTAATGGCTCTGTTGAGCTTTGACATTCATTTTCTTTCACTTTGCTTTGATGTGCTTTCTCTTGTTACTTGACATCTTGCTGCTCTTGTCTATGGCTCTGCCCCTACCAAATTTGGTAAGCACTGTAACAACAATAAAAGCAAGGATGCTCTGAGAGGGCCAAGATACTGGTTTGAATCACATATGTAAGACTTAATGCATGCATTTTATGACCTTTTGGCAGCTTGCTGGTTGGTTTTTAAACTTATGATTTTAAGCTATATTTTGAGCAGTTGATACTGCTAGACAGTTCTCACGTACTATATAGTGCTATTAGCGAGTTTGTGTTATTTTCATATGTTGCTTAACATGAAGTTTTCAATTTTTAAATTTTAAGATGGAGATGTACGTGAATTAGAGCGAACGAGACAGTATTTAAATGAAGCTTTTCAAGCAGGGGCTATGACATGCTTAATTTGTATTGCTTCAGTGAAGAGAAACCAGGCAGTAAGTTATTCTCATCTGTATTATTGGGTCTCCCCCAAATACCTTACATTGCATTTACAATACTTAATCATTTATTATGTTTTTGCTTATTTTTGTTTAAAAAATGCTTCATTTGAGAATTTTATTGACCTTTATTTTATAAATCTGTAATTTAAAAAAACTACCTCTAAATGAGCAACCAATATATTTAGCACTATTAATATAGTTGAAGCAAGTATCTTCAGTTTTCATGTTCATGTCATGTTTTTAATATCTTTGAACTTTAGAGATTCTCACAAATACTGAAATGTTCAAATGGACTGTATTTCATTACTTTTAGCAGGTTGGAAAAAAGATGCTTTCAAGGAAGTAGAACCTAGGAGTGACCATGGTTTATTAGTGAGCTTTTCTTATGTTGAAGCCATGGTGGAAAGTGACTGCTGTCATTGGGAAGAGATGGATTCAGACATAACTTATGTAGTACTTAGGGTTGAGATGGCCTATGGTGAAGTTACATATATGTAAATTTAAAAAGGTGTTAATGGAGCAATTAAGGGGAAGTGATGACTGACTATGATAGACTCACCCTTTAGACCTCAGATTAATCCACTGCTATTACAACAGTACTAGAGGCCCGGTAAGCTCTCAGTTTTGTAGATCTTGATTTAACAAACGTTAGATTTAGTAGACAAAATTTCCAGTTGCATGTCATGTGAAAATTAACACCCTGTTAATTTTTAAGTGTTTTTAACCAAGATTTGCTTATAATTAACAGGTTACTTTTTTGTTATTAATTCACTGTTATTTTTAACAAATTTTAGCAAATAGGCCATATGTTGGACAAAACTCTAGTAATTTTTCCAACATAAATATTACATACCTACAACTCTAGTCTACATATTTAAATCCAGGAGTCATCGCTTATCAACAGCGTTTGGCGAATGATTAGCATATGATCACACCAGGGCAGTAACTGGGTCTATTGTCCCATGGTGTGGTTTTCTGCAGCAGTTTAAAGTGCTGGCCCTTGTTCCCACATGTGCTAAGCCGCTCCCCAGTTGTGTGCATTTGTTTACTCACGGTGACTGGTGAATGCACACGTTTACTAGATCTATTCAGTATAAATTTAAAATTACTGTAAAGCATATAGAAAACTCTGTGAAATTAAACTTTCCATACATACTTAATTTTAATTACACAAGCATGTTTACATAAGTAAAAACAGATTAATTTGTCAATTTTTAACGTACGCATTCAGAAAACCTACTTTATTATATAATGGACTTTTGGCTTTAAAGGATATCCCCTTGCCTGAATTAGTTCATTATTTTGAGGCTTTATTGTAAATATTAAAAGAAAAGGTTATGAAATTACATATCGGTATGGCATGACTCCTTTTAAAAAATATGAAACACATTTTTAAAAATATTAGAGATGGGGGGAAGGAGATATATGTATTATTTTCAACAATAAAGATTTAAAAAAATTAAAATTAATAAAAAGTATTAGAGTCTGACCAGAATGTTAGCAGTAGTTTTTTCTAGCTGAATGAATCTGATGGTTAATGATATTTTTCTTTAAAGAACATTGCTTCTGTTATTCTGGAAGGAAAAATTATATAATACATTTTTTTTAAAAATTGATTTTTAGAGAGAGAAGAATAGAGAGAGAGGGAAGAGAGAGAGAGGAACATCGATTGGTTGCTTCTCATATGCACCCCAACCAGGGATCAAACCCAAAGCCTTGCTATATAAGCCCTGACCGGGAATTGAACCTTTGACTTTTCTGTGCATGGGACGATGCTTAATAAACTTAAGACATACCAGCCAGGGCAAAATTATTTTTCTTAATCCTTAGTTTGCTCTTGAAAATAATTTACTATGGTGCTTATTTTAAAGTATTATGTAATTATCAAAGAAAAAGATCATTGCATATGTGTTAATATCTGATACTTTTGTCTTAGGTTTGGAGTTGTTCAGGATGTTTCTGTATATTTCACATGCCCTGTATCCAGAAGTGGGCTAAAGACAGCCAGTTTCTGGTATCTTCTTTGACAGATGACGATTTTGGAAGGAGAGATTATCCCTGGCCTTGGTAATTTTTCTAACTTTGGAATATCAAGTTGTAAAATAAAGGAAAATGTGGCTCATAAGTTGCTTTATTGGCAGTCTTATGAAGATATGGGGCTTGGTAATGGCTTTTATTTCCCACTAATTAAACATTATTCAGACTTTATTTTTCCCCTGCAAAATGTTCTTTTCTATAAGACTGGAATTCTTCATGATTCTGGTACTTCCTTCCTGGTGTTCATATTAGTATACATTAATATCACATTGTATAAAACTGTCATCTAACATATTTTGATCATAAGCTTTTCAATTTTATCCCCCAAATCTCTAAAAACTATAGGTGTATATTACTCAATATTATTATTATTTTTCTACATTTATTTTATATGATTTATTCATGATTTGATCTTGAACTTCTGTAATATTTCCAGAAAGAGTTGGGGAATACAAATTTGATAAATCTGCTAAATAAAGACAATAAAAATTTTACTCACACTGGCAACCAAAAGGGTAGATTTACTGTCAAGGTAATGATGCAGAAATTTCAGGGACTCTGTGTGGTCACATAAATAATCACTTTTGTAACTAATTTTATATTTGTAATTTTCAGTTCTTTCTCTTAACAAAGGCCCCTAGATTATATAAGATTCAGGATTTAGAAAATCTGAATCCGCATTAGACCTCTTGTTACCATAGCTGATATACAAGATTGAGCAAAAGTAGGTTTGCCATTGTTCGTATGGAAAATAATGTACTAATAATTAATGCAAGAAAAAACTGTGTTTCGCATATTTGTAATTGTAAACTATTTTTGCCCCACCCTGTATTTATAAAGTTGTGATAGAATGTAGTTTTTAAAAACATTTCAGGTATAATAGTTACTTTGTAAAAGTAATTCTCAGTCCTTTGTGAGAGATTGTATTCCCATGTTACCAATGAGGATATTAAAGTTAGTTGAAAAAAAAATGTGTTCAGATTTCTCTTACTCTTACATGGCAAAGCAAGGATCTAGCTATTTATGTTGTTTTATACATTAGCAACTTGCCACCTGTGGTTATTTAAATTTTTAAAAATTACCAAAACTCTGTTCCTTGCACAGTTGTATGCATTAACCACATTTCAAGTGCTCACTGGCCATATATGTTTAATAATTACTGTATTGGACTTGGCAGGTATAGAACTGTCCTATTATCTCAGGAAATTATATTGGATAAAGCTGTCCTAGATGGCTGAAATTTATTTTAGTAAAAATCTTATTTTTCACTAATATAAAAATGAAGCAGAGTGTCTTACATAAAGCTAATTGAGTATACCATATTGCTAAGTATATGTATATTCCTGCCTCTTGTATCACTTTTTAAAATGAAGTTAACTTTTGTAATTCTTCTTTGTAGTCCAAAATGTAGGTTTGAGTACAAACGATCTGACACACCTAGTAGGTACTATTGCTATTGTGGAAAAGTTGAAGATCCACCTTTAGATCCGTGGCTTGTGCCTCATTCATGTGGCCAAGTATGTGAGAGAGAATTTAAACCTCCTTGTGGCCATAAATGTTTGCTCCTCTGTCATCCAGGTACGTTATATATTATATTTACAATTGTTTGGGGGTGGTTATTTCTTCTTACGTTGAGGCAAAAAAAAATTGTGAAAGTTGAATTAAGAACTTAAGTTTACAGAATTAAATATTGAAAGGGGATACCTTTTAAAGTATAAGTAAGAAAAGCTTTAGAAATCAATAATAGGTATGGGAATCGGAAGTTATCTTTGACCTCTGATTTTTTTTCTCCCCTTTTATTGGATTCTAGGGCCCTGCCCTCCTTGTCCAAAGATGGTCACAACTACTTGTTACTGTAAGAAAGCAAAACCCATCCCTCGTAGGTGCAGTACCAAGGAATGGTCCTGTCAGCAGGCATGCGGGCGGAAGTTGCTTTGTGGACAACATAAATGTGAAAATCCTTGTCATGCAGGTGAAAGACCATACCTTTTAGTTAAAGTGCAAGCAGTCTCTATTGCTTTTATAACGTATCAGTGCTGATTTATAATTGTGATTTTAGGAAGTTGTCCGCCCTGTCCAAGAGTTAGTAGGCAAAAGTGTGTCTGTGGCAAACAAGTAACTGAAAGAAGCTGTGCAAGTCCACTGTGGCACTGTGATCAAGTGAGTGTACATGCATTTGGAGGGCGTGGGTGTTAAAGAATATGGAAAACATAATCAGAAATGATAATCGGGGTTTAGCTCATTTGATTTAGTTGGATAAAATGAAAGGAGGAATAGTACCTTAAATTAATTATATTCACATTTTAGGAAACTTTTCCAGTTTAATATTGTAATTTTTTTTCAAAAAACTAATAGTTGAATTTTAGATTCAGTACATATATATGCTCTCTTTCTTGCTAGCTCTTTCTCCCTTTCTTTAAACTACACCCCTCCTCACTTCTTGAGTTAATCCAATTGAGGAAGTAGAATTGATTTTACAGGTTGTTTTTCCTAGAATTGGCATGGTTTTAGTACCATTTGGAAATCTTTGGTGGATGGCCCTATGAAGTTGTGTATACTTTTTCCCCCTGTATTATATTTTAAAAATATCCTCTTTGGTGCATAGAAATGTGTGTATAAGATGTATATGTATGTATGTGTATATACTGTATATGTGTATGTATGTGTTGTATTTATGTATTTACTAGAGGCCCGATGCACAAAATTCATGTACGAGTAGGCCTTCCTTCCCCTGGCTGCTGGCACCAGCTTCCCTCTGGCACCCGGCCTGGGGCTCCGGGACCCAGGACCCAGACTTCCCTCACAGAGGAAGGCCCTGCCCACCGCTGCGCCCGCTGCTCAGTCCCGGCCTCGGCCCTGGCAGCTCCGGCTTTGTCTGGAAGGTTGTCCGGAAGGACATCCAGTCTAATTAGCATATTACGCTTTTATTATTATAGATATATGATACCTAAGTGAGAAAAACAAATTATGAGGAATATAAAAAAGTTGCTTGTGATTGAAAAATGGGTTATGTACAAAGAAAAAATGGATTATGTAAATACAAAGTCTTTTTTGTTAGCTTTTAAGTTTTTCACTAGTGCTTATTTTATTTTAGGTATGTGGGAAAACCTTGCCATGTGGTAATCATACATGTGAGCAAATTTGTCATGTTGGTGCTTGTGGAGAATGCCCTCGATCTGGGAAAAGATTCTGTCCATGTCAGAAGTCAAGTAAGACTATTCTTATACCTTTAATGGGATATTATTTTTTATGCTAACTAGAGTACTTTCCTCATTAGATTTCTCTGAATTCATAATGTAGTTTCAATAATTATACACATTTAATGTTAGATTTCTGTACATTTGGATGAGAAGACAGTATAACATGTTTAACCTCAGACTTTGGAATCAGGCATATCTGGGTTCAAATCCCACCTTCACAAACTCTGATTTTCTCAAGTTAAATGGAGACATTGATGGTACCTTCTTTGTAAGACGTTTGTGAGAATTAAATGATAAAATGCTCATAAAACAGTGTAATGCCTACCATATAAAGGAAACCTAATCATTACAGGCTGTTGTCATTATTGTGTATTGGGCTATAAGTGAATTTAATTTCGGTTGCTTTGAGTTAAATGCATGAAGGGCTGTAGACTCTGTACCAATGCCAGCACACATGCTCATAAGATTATTGCCAGTACTTGTCATGTTTATGTAGAAGGTGAGTTTCATTATGTTTTTGAATCTACTTCTTTTCTTTTATCCGGTGAGGTTAAGGGCAAATTGTTTTTGTAATTATATTGTGGAATTCTTCATAGAGGTTATATGACATTATTTCTTCAGATAAGTACTTCTGAAATAGCTCATAATTGTGCTTCTTGAAGTAATTTGTCATATGTCAAATTTTGTTTAATTTTACATTAACTTCACAAATAATAGGGGTTATTTTTATTAAAGTTAACTTTTCCAATAGTTACATAGACGCAAAACTTCATAGTCTGAAAGGGCTGTCATTCTTCAGGGAGTCAAAAGAACAAGGCATGTTGTTAGTGCTTCATAATAATGTATGTTACTATTAACATTGATTTTTTTTTTGCTTGTTTGTTTGCTTTTAGAGTTTTCTTTGCCTTGTACAGAAGATGTACCAACTTGTGGAGATAGCTGTGACAAATTGCTTGAATGTGGAGTCCATAGATGTTCACAGCGTTGTCACCGAGGTCCTTGTGAAACATGTAGACAAGTTAGTCATCTCCTATAATAATTACTTTTAAGAGCTCTCTATTTTGTCACATGGGATTGTTCTGTAATTGTTTTCCGTTACTTAGTTTTATAAATACATATGTGATGACCTGAATGAGTTTAGTGATCTAATGTGTATCGTGAAGAAGCATGAGAGTGTGCCACCAATCAAGTCCAAAAATCACCTTTTGTTTGATTTTGCTTGGTTCAAGTTTGAACTTTGCATTTTTATGGTCCAGAGTGAGGTTATTCGTTCCCAGTAGACATTCAAAGCAATGATGAATTAGGCTTAGTGATGAATATATACACACACACACACACACACACACACACACACACACACGTCACCTTGGATATGACCATACTACCAAGTCAACAAATTAGCTTACAAGATAATCCAATTTTCTTGCTTTACTGAAATAAGATGTGGAGACATCATGGTATAACCACATATAAGTGATTTTAATATTTATTTAGTATTAAATTCCTACTAAGTTTAATAATGAAAATTCATATGAAGTCTTTTTTGGAACAAAGTAAGATACAATTATTTTAGGAAATTCTGCTTTAGTTTTGGTAAAGTCTTCCTTTCATTCACGTTTGCTCTTAAAGTTTTCCTCTTTCATTTTTTCAAAAAAATTTTTTGTGTGTGTGTGTGTGTGTATTACTGCTTTTAGAGAGTAAGTGAGAGGCAGAGAGAGAGATAGAAACATCAGTGATGAGAGAGAATCATGATCGGCTGCCTCCTGCAGCCCACACTGGGGATCAAGCCCAAAACCTAGGTGTGTACCCTGACTGGGAATCAAACTGTCACCTCCTGGTTCATAGGTTGACGCTCAGCCACTGAGCCACACTGACTGGGTTCCTTCATTTTTTAGTAATTATAAAAATGGGCAAGGTGAAAAAAAATTATGTTAACAAAAGTTAGTTTTAATAGCATTTATTTGATTCTTACAGGAAGTAGAAAAGCAATGTCGCTGTGGAAAGCATACAAAACGAATGCCATGTCATAAACCTTATCTCTGTGAAACTAAGTGTGTTAAGATGCGTGACTGTCAGAAGCATCAGTGTAGGAGAAAGGTATGTGTAATAACCTGGGGACATTGCTTTAAAAATTCTTTTGAATTTTTCCTCTGTAGGCCTATGTAAGCACCACCTTGACATTCTATGCTTCTCATATGAAATATTAATACATATTCTAGATTAATCCTAATGGTTTATATAAGTGGGAAATCTTACCAAGATTTTAAAAAATATATTTTTATTGATTTTTACAGAGAGGAAGAGAGAGGGATAGAGAGTTAGAAACACCTATGAGAGAAACATTGATCAGCTGCCTCTTACACACCCCACACAGAGGATGTGCCCGAAACCAAGGTACATGCCCTTGACTGGAATCGAACCTGGGACCCTTCAGTCTGCAGGCCCACGCTCTATCCACTGAGCCAAACCGGTTTTTGGCTTTATCAAGATTTTTAAATGAAAGAGACTTTTTTAATCTCGTGCATAATTTTCTCAGCTTGTTTCTTAAGTCACTTTTGTTCCCTGACTTTAAAATATCAGCAATGTTAAGAGTGATAGTTCATTTGCTGGCTTAATCTTTATTGTTTAACTCTTATTTACAGACACTTGGTTCAGTCTGTGGTCAACTGGATTATTTTATTGAGTTTGTAGATTTGCAGTTTTTTTTTTGGAGGGTCCTCTTTATTATTATGAATTATCCCTCTATCTCTGATAAGATTCCTATTGAAATATAGTGATTTCAACTATCTTTTGCTTAGTGTTAGCATAGTAAATCTTTTTCATTCTTTTTTAACCTATTCATACTTTACGTATAAAGTAGTTTTCTCTTGGACAGCACTTAGATATTGTATTATCCTAGCAGAATAATCTTTATCATTTAATTGGGGTTAGATCACTTACATTTAATGTGATCTTTAATATGGTTGGATTTAAATGCCATTTTACTATTTTTTATTTGCCTATCTGTTCTTGATTCCTTTTCTCTTTTTCTAATTTCTATTTTATTGAGTGTTGCTCTTCAATAATTCTATTTTTATCCTTTATTTGACTCTTATACATTTTATTCCCATGTGTTTTATAAACCCCAAATAATGATATTTTTATTTTTGCTCTAACTCGTCAGATATCTTTTAAAGAGATTGAAAAAGTAAGAAAAAGTCTTATTATTGAAAAAGTCTTTTATAATTTACTAGAGGCCCAATGCATGAAATTCATACAGGGGGCTTGGCCCTCACAGCCATGGTGGCTTACCTCTGCCTTTGCAGCCCCAGCTTCATCCGAAAGGTGGTCTGGAAGGACATCCAGAAGGACATTCAGAAGGTTATTCAGCTGTCCGGTCTAATTAGCATGTTACGCTTTTATTATTATAGATTGTCAGACTCATTATTTTTTATGTTTTTCAGTTTTTTTCTATTAACTTAGGTTTCTGTCTGCTTTCATTTTCTATCTGAAGGACTTCCTTTAACATTTTTTGTAGTGCTGGTCATTATTTCTTTCAATTTTTGTAAAAGATCTTTAGCTTTTATAAAATATCATTAGTTTGTGAAAAATACTTTTACTGTGGAATTCTAGTTTGACATTTTTTTCTGCATTTTTTAAGATGTTGCTCCACTGTCTTTTAGTTTGCATTTTCCCAACAGAGGGTGTGTGCTGTGATTATGTTTGTTTCTCTGTTTGCAATATATCTTTTTTTTCCTTTGGCTATTTAAATTTTTTTTTCTCCTCATTACCAGTTTTTAGCAATTTGTGGTATTCCTTGGTATAGCTTTCTTCATGTTTCTTTAATCTTTTGTTGTTGTTGAATTTCTCAGATCTGTGGGTTTATATGTTAATCAATTTTTTGAAATTTTCAGTTTTTATTTCTTCAAATGTTTTCCCCTTACCCATTGCCTTCCTAGACTGCATTATGTAATATGCTTTTATTGAAGTCTCACAACTCACTGATGCTCCATTTATTAATTTTAGTTTTTAAAATTTGTGTTTTAGTTTATAGGGATTTGTCTTCAAGTTCCTTAATTTTTGCTTTTTCTAATCCATTTTTTTTTTTTTTTTAAATCAAATCCTATGTTTATTCATCTCAGGTATTATAGTTTTTCATTTCTGAGAGTTGGGTTTGGGTCTTTTCTCTATCTTCCATGTCTGTCACATACTTTGTCTGATTTCCTTGTTGCTTAAGACAGGAGTATAAATCCTGTCATTGTTTATTCCACCTTGGTCAGAAACAGAAGTGTCTAAAAAGCTTATTCAACTCATGGACCACAAAATTTCTTTTCACACCCTGCTACTAGCAAAGTGATAGACACATAATCTTAGTAAATATTTGTCTGATTGAGTGAACTATTTTGACTTTTAATGGCTTTTCAATAAAGTATATTTTGTTTTGTTCTATTTTTAAATTATTTTTTAAAATATATTTTATTGATTTTTTTTTTTAAAGAGAGGAAGGTAGAGGGGTAGAGAGTTAAAAACATCAATGAGAGAGAAACATCAATCAGCTGTACATGCCCTTGACAGGAATCAAACCTGGGACTCTTCAGTCCGCAGGCCGACACTCGATCCACTGAGCCAAACCAGTTAGGGCTTGAGCTATTTTTATATACTGAAACTTGTTCTTAAAGTAGGTTTCAACCATAAGTTTCTTTAAGATAATTATAGTCTTCATTTCTCTCCAAAATTTGGATAGATGAGAAGTCAAGGAGGGAATTAGAATAGCAAGGTGGACTGTAAGTAGTTGGCCTTTTGTTCATGAATGAAAATTGGGACAAGTCATAGACGGGTATATTTCTTACAAACAGATTGGAAATCAGGAAAGTTATAAAAATTAGAAGCAAATAGCCTAATCTCATTTTTTTCTCCATTAGTTAATCTCTGATTTCATGACTTAAAAATAACTGCTAAACCAGTGGTCAGCAAACTGCAGGTCGAGAGCCACATGATGCTCTTTGGCCCCTTGAGTGTGACTCTTCCACAAAATAGCACTATTTTGAAGAAGTGGTGTTAGAAGTTTAAGTTTAAAAAATTTGGCTCTCAAAAGAAATTTCAATCATTGTACTGTTGATATTTGGCTCTGTTGACTAATGAGTTTGCTGACCACTGTGCTAAACTAATCTATACATTTAACTGGCATTATTTTAACTAAATTTTTAAAATAATCAGATCAATTGTTTGCCTGAATTGACTATAAGATTTGACCAGATCTATTACTTTGGTTAATGCTGTCAGTCTCTACATAGATAAGTAGAAATGAAATTATGAGAATGTTTTAAGAATAATGAACTGAAATGCAAGGAAATTTAGCTTGATTTTAGTAAATTAGAATATTCTCTACTTAAACTTACAAGTTCTTAATATGGCATGTCTACTTATCAGAAGAATGTTAATATTTTTGATTACTTTTATTCTTATACTAGAGGCCCGGTGCATGAAAATTCTTTAAAAAAAAAAAATATTTTATTGATTTTTTACAGAGAGGAAGAGAGAGAGATAGAGAGCTAGAAACGTCGATGAGAGAGAAACCTCGACCAGCTGCCTCTTGCACACCCCCTACCGGGGATGTGCCCGCAACCATGGTACATGCCCTTGACCGGAATCGAACCCAGGACCTTTCAGTCCACAGACCGATGCTCTGCCACTGAGCCAAACCGGTTTCGGCGCATGAAAATTCTTGCACTGAAGTGGGAGGTCTGGCCTTTTCCCTCTCACAATCTGGGTGCCCTCAGGTGCGGGAGGCGCCTGGGTGATCAGGGGAAGATGACGCCCCATCACACCTCCGCTGCTGCCACTGTTGGCAGTGCAAGCCTTGGCTGGCCCTGGTTACCTGAGCCTCCGGCAGCTCTGGGCGTCTGGGCAGCCACCATCCGAGGCTTGCCTGCCCCTTGGGCTGGCCGTGGGGGGCTGTAGGGCTGTGGGGACTGGGGGACTCTGGAGGCAGGTGCGCAGAGCGCCCAGGCCTGCCTGAGGGTGGACCCGGCCTTGCTGCTTGGCTGCCACCCTGGCGAGGCTGAGGGGACTGGGCGCCACCATCTTGTGGCTGTGGGCACTGCCATCTTTGAGGGTGGGGCAGTCACTTATCATATTCCCTCCTTATTGGCTGTGGGCACCACCATCTTTGAGGATGGAGCAGTCAATTAGCATATTGGCTGTGGGTGCCACCATCTTTACGGCAGCATGAGGGTCAATTAGCATATTCCCTCTTTATCAGATAGGATTGAAAAGAGGTACAGTGTTTTTTGCTTTCCACAAGTTCTGTGAATATCTAGTAATGACATTTATATTATGCATGCTTTTCAGCTGACCTGTTATTTATATATTGCTTTCTCTTCAGTGTTGTCCTGGAAACTGTACACCTTGTGATCAAAATTGTGGACGGACTTTAGGTTGTAGAAACCATAAGTGTCCATCTATCTGCCACAGAGGTAAAATTTAACAGTAGTTGTATTTTATTGTTGTATTTACATAGTGTTTTTTAGGTTAATAGAGAGCTTTCACATTTATTACCTTAGTTTGTCCTCTTAATAACTTTGAGAAGGTAGGGCAGTTGCCAAGATCATGATTTTATGGATAAGGAGATTAAAGTTAAGAGGGTTCAGTGACATATGTACACAGAAATACCTAGTAACCAATATAGCGAAGATTTAAACCCATGTCTTCTGTATATAAAAGCTTTGTTATTTTATAACACCATGTTGTTTCCTTCCTTCCAATCTTCCCCACAGAAATTTTGAATTAATAAATATGTTCTTAAGTTTTTCAGTTTTACTTTGAATTTTAGACGTTTTTCTGGAAATAAGTTTAGTAAGGAATTGAATACATCTTAAGCCAGTAGTTCTCAAACTTTTTCATCTCAAGACCTCTTTACACTCTTTTGGGACCCAAAGAGCTTTTGTGAATGTGGATTTTACCTATTGATATTTATTATATTTTAAATTGAAATAAAATGTAATAATACTTATTATTTTATTTAAAAATAGCAATAAAGCCCCACTACTTCTTAATATAGTAACATTTTTTTGGTGAAAAATAACTTTTCTGAAAAAAATTTAGTGAGAATGGTATTTTTTACATTTTTGCAAATGTCTTTAATGTCTAATTTAATAGGAGATGGCTGGAATTACAGACCTGATTTGCATTCAATCTCTTTTGATATCACTTGTCATATAGCTTCTGGAAAGCTCTATGTCTGCATGTGAGATCTTGAAGGAGTCTCAGGGATGCCTAAGTTATTAGACATTAAAAACTGAGTTAACTTTACCCATTTGGTATGTCAGTATGAAATGGAATTTACTAAATTATGGTATAAGGTAGTGGTAAGAGCATGGACTAAGGGTAAGAAGTCTGGACTTAGGGTTCAAGTCTGGATTCTGCTGCTTAGGGGCTTTATGACCTGGGACAAACTATTGTTTTCCTTTGTGTTTATGTGCATGTTAGATATTTTAGTTAATGTCTTAATCCTCTCAGAGATCTTACAAAGCATATGGCACTATTGTTGTCTAACATAATAAGGAAACTGTCCAAGAGACTATAGGCCCAAGGTCATAAAACTAGTTGTAGGGTCAGGATGTGAATTCAGACTTTAATGATATTTCCATTATGTCACACTTGAGGCCCTGTGCACGAAATTCGTGCACTGGGAGGGCTGGGGTGGAGGGGAGGAGGGGTAGTCCTTCAGCCTGGCCTGTGCCCTCTAGAGTCCAGGAGTCCTGGGAGGATGTCTGACTGATGGCTTAGTGGGCCTAAGCCATCAGTCGGACATCCTTAGCATTGCCATGGAGGCGGGAGAGGCGCCCGCCACTGCTGCTGTGTGTGCCAGCCAGGAGCCTATGGGATTACACTGATCACCAGGGGGCAGCTCCTGCATTGAGCGTCTGCCCCTGGTGGTCAGTGCACATCATAATGACAAGTCATTCAACTATTTGGTCATTTGCATATTAGCCTTTTATTATGTAGGATTGCCTCCCTATTAGGAAAAGTGACAGATTCCATTAACCCTAAAAAGGATCTTATTTCCTTTATAGTCATATTACGTCACTAACTCAAATTTAAATTCCATTAACATTCTTTGCATTAATCATTAATTTATTCAAGTTTTTTGCCTTGTCTGCTCAGTACCAGGCACTGGGATTACATGAGTGAACGATATTAAGAAACGTCTGCTCTTATGGAACTTTTTTTTTTTTTAACTCTCCCTCAGAATACAAATAACTAATCAAATTCATATAGAATATCAGTGTTGCCACGTATAGAAAGGAAATGAGAGTAAAATTAAAATGGTGACAGTGGGAATGGTATACCCTATTTTATATAGCGTGATCAGGGGATGACTCTGAGAGGACGACATTTGAGAGAAGACCTGAGAAGTACGAGATCAAGCCCCGTGGCAATAGGGGAGGGTAATGTTCTGGCAAGAAAAGAGCGATTGCAGGAGCCCTGAGACAGGAGCACTTGAAGGAACTGCAGAGAGCATGGGAGAGGTGCTCAGAGGGACAGATGGTCGGAGATCAGGTCAGAGAGATGGTGCGATAAAGATAGCTGGGGACAGGAGAATATGTATAGGGTCTTGTAGGCTATTTTTAAAATACTGGCCTTAAGTAGAAAAATCTGACTAGTCGAATGGCCATTAAAGAAATTGGATCTGCAGTTTAAAATTTTCTTACCAAGAAAATATCAGTCCTACTTGGTTTTTACCTATATATTTTTTTGAAATCCTCACCCAAGGACATGTTTTTATTGATGTTTTCATTGATCGTACTATTGATGGGCATTTGGGTAGTTAAGTAAATTTTAACTTTCAGCCCCTTTTTTCAGGGAGTTGCTATCCTTGCCCAGAAACTGTAGATGTGAAGTGCAGTTGCGGTAATACAAAGGTGACAGTACCCTGTGGCCGAGAACGTACCACAAGACCACCCAAGTGCAAAGAGCTATGCAGGTTGGTATGAAGCTCTGCACAAACTTATATTTGTGTCTTACCAATTTAAATTTATATTGATTTTTAACATTGTTAATATTTTCAGTTTTGCTTTAATGTATTTAAATACTAATTATTCACAGTATATTCTTATTCTGTATAGAATCACAAGATATATAAACAGATGATTGCACTTTAAATATAATTCTTCAACGATCAGAATAATTTAAAAGTTGTACTTTATGATTTAGTCGCCCACCAACTTGCCATCATACAAGTCAAGAAAAACATCGCTGTCACTTTGGCTCTTGTCCTCCATGTCATCAACCTTGCCAAAAAGTGTTGGAAAAATGTGGTCACTTGTGTCCTGTTCCATGTCATGATCAAGCATTAATAAAGCAAACTGGCAGGGTAAGGAAACAATATTCTGACGAGACAGTGAATTGCTGTGGGTCATATTTTCTGAATTTTTCTTAGTCATTCAACAAGCAGTAAATAAGTACTTATTTGGTATTGAGCACTGTGATAGGAGCTGGGGTATAAAGTAACCAAGACTTGAACTTTTGTTTTAAGAAGTATACAGTGTAGAAAAGGAGACCAATAAACAAATATTTGCAAATAAAGTGTGATAGTCATTTTGTCTTCAAGATAGAGATAAATTAGGCAGTTTTTCTTCACATATGTTGTTTAGGCTTATAGGTATCTTTTAGTTTTCTCAAAAATTCACTCACATTTTTAATATATTTATTGAGTTCTTACTATGTAAGTATTCTTCTCGGTGCTAGGAAGACAACAGTGAGCAAAATAATGGAGATTACATTCAGCTGGTGGAAAGTAGAGTTTACAGTTCTGTTTCTCATTCTCCCTTTGGCCTATGACTGTAGTTGACAAACTTCGGCTCACGAGCCACATGCGGCTCTTTGGCCCCTTGAGTGTGGCTCTTCCACAAAATGCCACGGCCTGGGAGAGTCTATTTTGAACAAGTGGTGTTAGAAGAAGTTTAAGTTTAAAAAATTTGGCTCTCAAAAGAAATTTCAATTGTTGTACTGTTGATATTTGGCTCTGCTGACTAATGAGTTTGCCGACCACTGGCCTATGAGAAGTGAAGAGGCTAAACTACCAATGTTCTGGCATTAAAATTCTGGAGTCTGCCTCAGTTTTTAATATCAAATGTTTTTGGAGAGGAACAAGCTGATAGAATGCAGATGGAATGGAATATTTCAGTAAACACCATTTGTTGATTTTTTTGAAAAGTATTCAACCTGTTTGAGTGGAGGATACATGGTAAATTTTCTAAGATTCTTTGAATGGCCATGTGGTTTTATCCCTCTGACGTAAAATTGTTATGCATTTTACTCGTAGCACCAGCCTACAGGCCCTTGGGAACAATCTTCAGAGCCAGCATTTATTCAGGCTGCTTTACCTTGTCCTCCATGTCAAGTTCCTATTCCTATGTAAGTATTAAAATTTTACTTTAAAAAATACCTTTGACAGCCAGGACCGGTTTGGCTCAGTGGATAGAGCGTCGGCCTGTGGACTGAAAGGTCCTGGGTTCGATTCTGGTCAAGGGCATGTACCTTGGTTGCGGGCACATCCTCAGTAGGGGGTGTGCAAGAGGCAGCTGGTCGATGATTCTCTCTCATCTATGTTTCTAACTCTCTATCCCTCTCTCTTCCTCTCTGTGAAAAATCAATAAAATATATTAAAAAAAAAATACCTTTGACATAGTTCAAAGTGTATCTTAAAATATATATATATATATATATATATATATATATATATATATATATATATATATTTTTTTTTTTTTTTATTGATTTCAGAGAGGAAGGGATAGGGAGAGAGAAACATTAATGATGAGAGAGCATTATTGATCAACTGCATCCCACATACCCCACCCAGGGGATCGAGCACACAACCCAGGCATGTGCCTGACCAAGAAATCGAACCAAGACCTCATGGTTCATAGGTCGACGCCTCAACCACTGAGCCATGCCGGCCAGGCTCAAAGTATATCCTAAGTTACCTTTTCCCATATTCTTTGTTCAATTCATCATTTTAGGCCTAGCCTATAAGCTAGTTCTCTGTCATTAGCTTCATTCTTGTCCAAATGCATTTTGCTTACTGCTTAAAAACTTCCTCTAGATTTCTTATTTGAGTTTACCACTAGCTAGTGTTCGATGCCCTTCTTAGCTTTTATAGCAACTGTGCTTACAATTACAATAATATATCCAGTTTTCCTGACTGATTCCCATACTAGTCTGTAAGCTTCTTGAGGACAAAGGGAAACCGGGTTTTATGTAAGATAAAGGAGAGTGTTTGAGGGAAATACTGAAAATGAAAGGAAGTGTCTTGGATTGGCTAGCAAATGACCCGACTGAGCCAACCAAATCTGGGGTAATAGAGAATCCTGGAATAATTCATACTTCCAACAGAGGTTATGGAATATAGGGGAAAAGGAAGCACAGAACTATGAACCAACATACAATTACAAAAGGGGCTGTTGTTTACAATTGAAGTTTCAAGTAGAATATTCATGTGTCTGTGTATTGGTATTTTAAAGAGAGGGTTCTTGTTTTCTGTACTTTTCATAGCTCTCACTCCTGTTTTGTCCTTGCCCAACTTTCCTTTCAGTTTGAATAGCATGTAGTATATTTTTATGTATTGGTTGGGTAATCAGGTTGGGAGGCAGAATTTTAATTGGGAGCTATTGTTACTATAATAATAGGGTGATTTTAGTCAGTAGATTTATTGGAGGGGCGAGGTATAGTTAGCAAAGAGATTCTTTATGTACATATTCAACTAGCAATTATTAGAGACTATTCTTTTATTGAGGACTTGTATTTATTTCATGAGGGACCAAGTTGTCTATAATATCTCTTACTAGATTTGAGTTATTAGTGATTATCAATAGCCTAAATTTTTCCTTTTGGGGAAACAGAAGAAGAGATGCTGATATTTTGATTCTTAGGCACTAAAATTGACATATCGTAGTCAATTACCTTTGAATTCCTTAATCTGTTTTATAGGAAGACTATTTAACATACATGCTATACAGAATCATTTCACTGCCCTAAACATGCCCTATATCATGTTTATCCCTTGCCTCCCACCCCTTGAATGTCTAGGAAACCACTGTTTTTTTTATTGTCTTTGTAGTTTTGACTTTTCTGGAAGTCATATAGTTGGAATCATACTATATGTAGTCTTTTGAGACTGGCTTTTTTTACTTAGAAATATGCATTTAAGGTTCTTCCAGGTCTTTTCATGGCTTCATAGCTCATTTCTTTTTATCACTGAATATTATTCTACTAGAAACTCAATGCATGAAGATTCATGCTAGAATGAGCTTTCTTTTCCCTGGCTGCCGGCACCACCTTTCCACTCCAGCTCAGCCCCTTTCCCCTCAGGCCCTGGAGCCCCCTCTTTCCGCTCCAGCCCTGCCTTCCCACACTGCCCAGAGGCCCTGAGAGTCTGGGGGTGGAGCAGAATGCAAGCATCCTGCCCCATCACTAGGTGCCTGTGTATGCAAATCAACCACCATCTTTGTTGTGTTAATTTGCATATTACTCCTGGTTGTCTGGTGGCATAGCAGAGGTACGGTCAATTTAAATGTTTGTCTATTATTAGGTAAGATTTTATGGATGTACCACCGTTTCTCTCTTCACCTGGTGAAGGCCATTTTTGTTGCTTTTAAGTTTTAGAAATTATTAATAAAGTTGCTTTAAACGTTTATGTGTAGTTTTTTGAATGGCCATAAGCTTTCAACTCATTTGGGAAAATATTTAGGAGTGCAATTGCTGCCTCATATGGTAAGCATATGTTTATTCTGTAAGATATTGCTAAACTTTATCACTTTGCATTCGCACCAGCAATGAATGAGAGCACCCGTTGCTCTATATCCTTGCTAGACTGGTATAGTCAGTGTTTTGAGTTTTAGCCATTCTGATAGATGTGCTGTAGTATCTAATTTTAATTAGCAGTCCTCTAATGACATAGGATGTTGAGCATCTCTTTTCATGTGCTTATTTGCCATCTGTATGTCTTTTATTATTTGTCTGTTCTCTGTTCATTCAAATTTTGTTCACTTTTTAAATAGGTGTTTGCTTTCTTATTGTTGAGTTTTAAGAGTTCTTTTATATTTTGGATACAAGTATATGTTTTCCAAGTATATCTTTACCAAGTATATGTTTTCCAAGTATTTTTCCCAGCCTGTGGCTTGTCTTTTCATTTAATACTTTTAAATGTTTATAGAGAAGATGTTTTAGGTTTAATGAAGTCCATCCAACATTACCATTTTCTTTTATGGATCATGGTTTTGATATTATATCTAAAAAGTCATGACCAAACTCAAAGTCACCTAGATTTACTCCTGTTTTATAGTTTCACATTTCACATTTAGGTATATTACCCATGTTGAGTTAACTACTGTGAAAGGTATAAGGTCTGTCTGGATTTTTTTCTGTTCCAGCACCAACCATTTGTTGAAAAGACTACCCTTCCTCCATTCAGTTGCCTTTCTCTTTTGTCAAAGATCAGTTCACCATATTTGTGTGGGTGTATTCTGGGACTCTCTGTTCTGTTCCAGTATCTATTCAATATTTGTCTATTCTTTCACTAAATACCCTCTGCTTTGATCACTGTAGCTTTCTATAAGTCTTGAAGTTAGATAGTGTCAGTCCTTTGACATCATTGTTCTTCAGTACTGGGTTACCTATTCGGGGTCCTTTGTCTTTTCATATAGAGCTTAGAATCACTGTGTTGATATCCACAAAATAACATGGGTTGACTCTGCATAGAGTAGGGAAGAAGCAATATCTTAACAATATTGCACTTTCCTATCAATGAACATGGGATATATCTCCATTTATTTAGATCTATGATTTCTTTCATGAGTAATTTTCCTCATATGGATCTTGTATATATTTTGTTAGTTTTATACCTAAGTATTTCTCTTTTTGTGTGTGCTAATATAAATGGTGGTATGTTTCATGTTTTTAATTCCCAGTTGTTCATTGCTGTTTTATAGGAAAGCAATTAGCTTTTGTATATTAACTTTGTGTCCTGCGGTGTTTCTATAATTACTTATTTCTTTATGTGTTTATTTTTTACTCTTAATAAAACAAATAATAGAATTAGCATCTTTGCTTTAGGTGTTCTTTTGAAGAATTTGTAATGTTTTTATTTCATTTTATTTTTTTCTTGCAGGCAGTGTCTTGGAAAGCATGAGGTGAGTTAATAGGTACAAGTTTTGTTTGTTTTTAATATATTTTTATTGATTTTAGAGAGGAAAGGAAAGGGAGAGAAAGAGAAACATCACTGATGAGAGAGAATCATTGATTGGCTGTCTCCTGCATGCCCCCTACTGGGGATTGAGCCTGCAACCCCTGCATGTGCCCTTGACCAGAATTGAACCTGGGACCCTCGGGTTCAATCCACTGAGCAAAATCAGCTAGAGCTAGGCACAAGTTTTAAGTAAAACTTGTCATCTGTATTTTCCTATACTAGGATTATTAGAAATAATGAAGTCTAAGTATTGTTATTTCAGTGTTTTAAAGGCAACAGTTTGTCTACTAATTTTAAAAATACAGGGTGTGGCAAAATACTATAAAGCTACTTTTGCCACACCCTGTATACGTGTTCTTATTTGCAAATTAGTTTATGAATATGTATTTACTACAGAATCATATTGCATTTCCCTTTTAGGAATATTTTGCTTCTTAGCATTCATTTTTTGCATATTTTTTGGATAGATTACTTTGGTTTTGATAATTATCATTAGTGAAAATGTTTCAAACCTTTGAGAAACTTGATAACAGAGTTAGTTGTTTGGGAAACATGGGCCTTGGAGGTGTGTGTGTTTGTGTGTATGTGTTGTGCTGATTTTCTTTTTTTTTTTAAGGTGAGTCCACTCCCGTGCCATGCTGTAGGACCCTACTCCTGTAAGAGAGTTTGTGGACGAACCTTAGATTGTCAGAATCATATGTGTATGAAAGAATGCCACGAAGTAACTGAAACTGAAGCCTGCATTGGCAAAAATAAGGTAATGTCCTTAAGTTGAATGTGTAAACACTTACATATCTCTGAATTTGGTTTCAAATATTTTTAAAACCTGACACATGAAGTATGATGCTCATAATTTTAATAAATTCCCAAACTTAAGTTGGAAGTAAAGTAAATAGCATCACAGATGCGTGCGTGTGTGTGTGTGTGTGTGTGTGTGTGTGTGTGTGTGTGTGAAATTCAGTAAAAGCATTTTACAAGCCTATGAAAAATTGACTCTCAAAATTGCTCTTTTATAAAGAAAAACAAATAGAGCCAATTAACTTTTAAATGATATTAAATTTTATTTTTTTAAAGTAATTCATGTTTTTTCTTGGGCTTTCATTTTATAGGGAATCATAATAGCAAGTGTGCTTAAAGAGGAATAAGTAAAAAGTTTTAAGTTTCATACTTACTAAGTGACATTAAATGAACAAATGTTTAAATTATTCATATGAATTGTGTTATTGAAAATTTCAGTTGCATTGTTAGGTTTTTTGGTCTTTCTTTTGGCAATTGTAATGTATGACAGCATAAATATCCATAGCATCATTCTTGCTCATATGTAGACATAGATGTAAATGAGTTATGATTTCCTCATTAGCCCATGCGTTGGTCCTCAATAAAAATGTAGTCATGATAAAATGAAAGAGTATTGGAATTATTAAATCAAGCTAATAAATAACTTTAATTATTTAAAACTACCTTAAGGTATAGCTGCTATAAGGCATTCCTCCTTGAGGTTTTCAGAACATCAAATGAGTCAGAAAAAATTTGTTTTTAAGAGCTAATATGACAGTGATTGGAGAATTCTCTTGACTATTGCTTCCTGGGCAGTGGATGTGGCAAATTATAAGATATTTTGGGTTAACTTTGCAATCACTGTAATTCCAGAAACTTAAAAAAATTTTTTCTTACCATATCTCAATTGTGACCCATTGGAGAAATAGAACTCTTAGTATGTGTCTCTAGACCCAAATACCTTTGGAATTTTTAATATAGTTTTCTGCTTTCAGTTGTAGTATAGAGCCTACAACACAGCAGGTATTTAATAAGTATTTATAGAATTGACTAGACTCAAAGTTCTTTGGCTTATTTGCTCTTCTCTGGTATCCTTGCCTGACTTTACAGTCAGGTCCAATGGAGGCTGTTCTATGCAGTAGCTCTGATTGTTACCATTAGCAACAGATATTCCCGTTGTCTAATTCATTGGTGATAGTGAGTGGAACTGTGGTTGAAAGGGAAATGTTTGAGGCTGATGACAATTGAAATGGTGTGTATTTCCCAAGCAAATGTGGGACAAATATCTTTTGAAGTGCCTGTAAGAAGAAATTGAATAATTGGGAAAGTTTTTTTGGGGGGGGGGCGGAGGAGGAATTTATCAACAAAAATACATAAAAAATAAAAAATATATGTAGATACATAATCACACCTATATATATTTCTATACCAGTGGCCTAGTGCACAAAATTCATGTAGAGGAGCGGGGGTGGTGTCCCAGAGCACAGCCTGCACCCTCTCCAATCTGGACCCCTTGGGGGATATCTGATTGCTGGTCTAGGCCTGATGTTGTTGGACATCCCTCTCACAATCCGGGACTGCTGGCTCCTAACTGCTCGCCTGCCTGCCTGCCTGATCACCCCTAACCACTCTGCCTGCTGGCCTGCTTGCCTTTAACTGCCCCCTCCCCCACCAGCCTTCTTGCCCCCAACTATCCTCTTTGCCGGCCTGATCTTTTTCAACTGCCCCCCCTCTGCCAGCCTGATCACCCCCAACTGCCTTCCCCTCCTGGCCTGATTGTTCCTAACCGCCTCTGCCTTGGCCCTGTCAGCATGGCTTTGTCCAGAAGGTTTCCTGGTCTAATTAGCATATTACCTTTTCATTAGTATAGATTATTTTGTATTTTATAGATCCTTGACACTCAAGAGTGTTGTCTGCAGCTCAGAAACATTGGCATCACCTGGAATCTTATTAGAAATGCAAAATCTCAGATCCCACCTTAGCATTTTAACAATATTCCCAAGTGATTGATAATGCACAGAAATGTTTGAGAACACTGCTAAAAGCAGTGTGTGTGATGAGTCATGTTTCATTGATTTAAAAACAAACAAATTTCATTATAATTATTAAGCTTGCTAAGAGATTAGAATTTAATTATTCCAACCAATAAGAAGAAAGGATAATTCTATAATGTGATAGAGGTGTTATTATTGCTGCATGACAAACATATTACCCTATATAAATATCAAATTAACATCTTAACACCTTAAATTTATACAATACCAATTATGTTTCAAAAAAATGAGAAAAAAGTTTCATTTATCAGGATTAATACCCAAATGTTCATTCTGTGTTTCTTCTCATCACCCCATTATTTATAATTAGGATTGCTCTCCTCTGCAGATTTCCAGAAAGTTGGATGAATTGAAAACCTCATTTTAAAAACTGATAATAAAAAATGTTGAACCTTTAAGACTTAATATTCATATCTTTAGATCTTTTATTTGATCTTAGTATGATATGTGAAATTCAACCCTATCCTGTAATAAAAACTTTAACCTTCTTTAGTAGACAGATTCTATTTAAATTATTGCTAGAGCAGAGAGGTGACTTGTTAAGTTGCAAGTTTAAAATTGAGATAATATTTATTTGTACTAAATGTAATTTAGTTTTGCCTTACTGAAGTGCATTAAAAATAAACTAGTAGTCATTCTCCTTTTTTCTCTCTATATGTGTTTTTTTCCTTTAGCAAGATGAGATGACTATTTCCAGAACATTGAATCCTTCTTTAGTTTGATGATTATTGTACTTGTTGGGTATAAATGAATTGATAATGTCTTACTATGTATTTTTTTTTTCTGCCAATGACTACTCTTTAGGAAGTAATTTATGTTTTTATTAGAGCTTTAATGTATTCATGTGGTAGCATAAAACTCTGTGATAGCATAAAAACTCTGTGATAGTCCATTTTAAAGGTGAGGCAGTTTGATTTAATCAGGTTTGTATACATAGAAATCTTTGTGAATAATGGTCATATTAATAATCTTGCTATTCTTCATTTTGAATATTTTTAAGCTGTATTTCTAAGAGCTGCAGAAATACTGGGGTATGTAAATTTTATAACTACTGTATAGAAATGTTAGACTTTTGAATGTAGGTGATTTATTTCCTTGCAATTTGGCAGGCTGGTCCAGAATGCCTCCAGTGTGAAGAAGGCTGCTCTAAACCACGGCCCGGGGGCTGTCCTCACCCATGTGTTCTGCCATGCCACCCTGGAGAGTGTCCTCCTTGTGTTCAGATGCTTAGAATAAAATGTCACTGCAAGATCACAACCCTATACGTGGAATGTAGGTAAGAAGACTGAAGAAATATTGTTGTTCTGCTGAAATTATGTTTGTGATATCCTTTTATAATTCAGAACTCTTCATATGTAGTATACTGTAAGGAATATTTTTCAGTGGTTGTGTTTAGACTCTAGAGACCTAGATTTTCCTAGTGACCGGGAGGCAGTGCAGACTATTTCACCTTGTAGATACTGCACCCTTTTTTAACCAGGGCATTTCTGAGTTTTTTCCATTTGGGGATCTATAAGATTTTGTTAGGAAATAAGTTATAAAACTGCTTTAAAAAAGAAAAAAAGGAGAAGCATTCCTATAAACAGTGTGTTCAAATAGCAGTGTCAAACTAGAATTTCATTGGATCAAAAATTGACTTACACATAATTACTTAAGTGTAAATTTTAAATTGTAGATTTAAAAGGTAGGTTTTATTTATTACAGATGTCGCTGTTGTGGCATTTATTATACAAGGATGTGACCTTTATATTTTCCTTATTTTAAAAAATACAGGTTAATTATGGCCAAACTCATTGAGCTTCATTTCATTCAAGTCTATAAAGTGGGCTTTTGAAAAAGTCTGATTTACTCAAAGTTAAATTTGGGAATATAATTTTATTTCTGATTTATTTATTTTTTAAGCATAAATGCTTTTTGAAAAAATGGCCTGTTAATTTTATCTTAAATTTGTTTTTGCCACTTGCACTCTAGTTTCATGCTTTGTAAAAGTGTAAAAGTCAAAATTATTTTGTTGAAATTTAAAAAATAAAATAACATACTACAATTTTTAGCTTTAGAATTTTTGTAGGGGGAGTTAAGAGGGCAATTTTGCTTTAGTAATGGGTGATATTGACAAAGGGGGATTGTTTTCTTTGTTCTTGCAAGGTCCTACATTTTTTTCTTTTGTCTTCTCTTCATCGTGTAGTCTTCAAAAGCTGCCTTTCTTTTCCTTTTTACCTTCAGTTCATGGCTCCTTGGTTGTTGTGCACTTTTCCAAGTCTCTTCCTTGTAGTTAATGCTCTGATTACTAAGACTTTTTTGTACTTTTACACTGAGGGTTGACTTTCTTTTTCTGGAGTGATGTTAGCTCCCTGTCTTTTCTGTTCAGTTTTTCCAGAACTTCACTGACTTCTTGAAAAGATTTCCTATGGGAGCTTGAGAAATAGCTCTGCTAGGAATTGATACTTTTCTACTTACAGGTAATTTGAAGCTTGTAGATATTTCTGTCTTCTAGTTATTCCAAGGTCATGGAATTTGAATGATTTTGTTATTAATGAGCTGAATGGTTTTTTTTTGGAATGTGTGGTTGCAATTGGATTGACATGGTTTCCATTGTCTCAGCTATCCAGAGTTCCTTTCCCTTTCTTGAATACATATTTAAAATACATGTTTTTATGCAGAATCCCTTACTTTTGGTATTCTGATAATTTTATTTGCTTTAATTCAACTAATTATTTTATAAGCCATCTTTTCCTTTTAGTTCTTTTCTGCTTCATGTATATTTATTCTTGGGTATTAAATATAAAAGATACAGACCTTGCAAAGTAGGTAATTTTTCCTAATTTATAGAGAAACAGGAATAATATGATTTTAATCCATAAGTTCAGAGGTGAGCACCATACTTGTAAGAATAAAATATACAATGTTTAGTAGAGCTAGCATAAAAACTCTGTGATAGTAAATGAAATTTTAACAAGAAAATTGTGTATGTTAGAGTACATTCATAGATAATTTGATACAAATATGAAGATTACAATTTTGACATCAATGAGACTAACTTTATGTTATATTTTGGGAATTATGTCTAGTAAAAGGAAATAGAAAAAGCAGGAAAAGAAATAATTTTAAAAAAAGAAAAAAAGCAATTTGGGGAAGAGAAAAGTACAATAGGTATAATAGGGATTTTAAGATTGTCACTAGATACTGACTCATGTAGTACCTCTTCTGATTCTATTCAACTCTCTGTTAGAAAGTGATTTTATTCCTTGGTGTTTATGACTATTTCCAAATTACCTATTGAATCATATAAAAGCACAGACTGATCTAAATGATGTAATTTAAAATGAATCAATTTCTAACATTAATAGCTTATCCAAAAACAACTGAAAGACTTTCCTAATAAGCTTACATTTCCCACTGAATAGCCTATATTTTTTAGTTTGAACTAACAAATGACTCGTTTTTAATAATTTATATAAAGGTTTTAAGAAGAGTTTTAATTATGAATAATCATCAAACTATAGGGAAAGAGAGTACACGAACTTATAAAAAGAGTCCAAATACCGTGATATTTTATGTGTGTCTTGTGCTTCCTTCTTGCAGCGATTACCCTTTTGGCATTTAATTTGTTGGTAGTTGATGAAGGGCTGGAAAATTTGACTTAACAGAACAGTAAAGTAATTGGAAGATAATTGTTACAGAAAGAAACAATTAAAATAGGTCTCAAGAAAAAATAAGAAAGATCATTTTATAGACATGTTTGAAATTGTTGAGTTGCTTTTGGAAAATATGCTATGAAATGGACTTGGTTTGAATGACACCAAATCTTACTCTCCTATTTTTAGAAAAATAACCACAGCTGATGTAAATGAAAAGAACCGCCTCAGTTGTTGCAAAGATCAGTGTCCTAAAGAGGTAAGCTTTAATAGAACCTTTTAAATTGTATTTTTGGGGCTTTTTTTCCCTTAGATTTTCTCTTTTCTTGTTTGGACATCCTATTTCAGGACTTTTCTGGATCCACTAAAGATGTGGGTCCAGAAATAAAAATGTGATGCCTGTAAAAATGTAATACATATGAGTAGGGATGCACATATCTTTATGAAATTTGGGGAGTATGCGTCTAGGATGCCCCTTTGAAGATTTTTTTAAGTTGTTTTAAAGATAGCTTATATACTTTAAGCAATAAGGTATTCATCTAATGCTTACCTCCCATGTGATTCAGACTTAAAATATAAATATATCAAAAAATGTGTGTGTCTTAAGCAGTTAGAGAATAAATTCATAGTAGGTTATTTTAAAAAGATAGATGTACTAGTATATTTGTGTGTGAACTTTAAAATTCATTATTTTGAATTAGTATAAAGCATTTCATATATAAAGTTTTGTTTTTAAAAATTCAGATGTCTGTCTATGCATTATATTCGAAATACAAGTATCGAAAATGGTTCCAAAAAATTGTTCAAAATAAAATGGTAAAATCTCACTATTGATTTATCCTGGCAATAATGTGAGAAACCAAGGTTATCCATCTGTATTGGGCCAATCTAAAAGTGAACATTCTCTTTTTTGTTGTTGTTGAAGCTGGGGCAGTGACAGTTATTTGGTTTGCAAAGATGGAAGTTTATAAAGGAAGCCTTTTGACTTATGGATATACTAATAGTACCTCTTTTCTTTTAAATCTTGGTAAGGAAGAGATGGCAACATAGTTTTAAATATAGTAATCAGTCTCTTTGACCAAATAAAACAAATCAGTATGTGATGTGCCATTTTGTTAAAAATTATATATAAATATATATTTTAAATATATTTTATTGATTTTTTTTTACAGAGAGGAAGGGAGAGAGATAGAGAGCTCGAAACATCGATGAGAGAGAAACATCGACCAGCTGCCTCTTGCACACCCCCCACCAGGGATGTTTCTGCAACCAATGTATTGTACATGCCCTTGACTGGAATCGAACCCGGGACCTTTCAGTCCGCAGACCGATGCTCTGCCACTGAGCCAAACCGGCTTCGGCAAAAATTATATTTTCTTTTAACTAATACTTTGGACACTTTTTATGGATTTTTGTTCAAGAACTAGAATTTAACATTTTCAGAATTTATGCAAGATTACTAGTATAAAATATGAGACCATTTTAAGCATGAAATGATTATTGTAATAATCCCATATTAGTTAGTATGAGTAAAACTAGAGGCATGGATTATTTCGAATTTAATTTTCTGAATTTTTCAATCCTGAGATTTTCTTGTTAAAATAAATTTCCTTCTGTCCAAATTCAGATTTGGGGTAATAAGTAGTTGAGAATGTAACTGCTTTCTTTTGGTTTTATTTTAGCTTCCTTGTGGTCATAGGTGCAAAGAGATGTGCCACCCTGGTGAATGTCCTTTTAATTGCAACCAGAAGGTAAAACTTAGATGTCCTTGTAAAAGAATTAAAAAGGTAAATATTTTAAGTTACTGAAAATTCTTTTCTATGTACATTATTTTTGTCTGTGTTTGATAGTTCTTTGGGTTATATTTTGCTTTTTAATTTTAAGGTCTTATTTCTCAGAACTTTTTTATTTCCCATCTATCTCTGTAAATGCTTGTTTTAAAAATCAGCTTTGTTTGGCAGTTTAGTTGTTTGCAATTTAATGTAAGAGATTGTTTTATGTTGGAATCAAGTACAGTGTCCTTTTTCTGGATAGAATCAGCTTTGCCCAGGGAAAACAATGAGTAATAAAGCAAGTTTCATGGTGAGAAATGGTCTGGAATTAACCTTTGTTGCTCTTAAAAAAAACTTTTTTTGCCATCAATATTATGTTTTGAAAATGCCTTAAAAATGACCTCACATGCACAGCCTTATAAAATTATAAAATAATATTCAAACTTGTGGAGAACTAATTTTAATGTAAAATAGTGGTAACAGGAGTAAGAGGGCAAAAAGTAACGATTGGAAAGCTCAAGCACAACAAATTACATAATGCTGGGCAAGACTCCTGCAGAAAGAGTCTGAATTCTCAGATGCCAGTGGCTGAAGGGTCTTTTTCCAGTTCTCCTTTTCCTTGACTTTCCTGCTGACACTGTTGACTCCTTCGAAACTTTCTTCTTGCTTGACCTCTGGTTTTTCCCCGTCTCAGTTAGAGTTCACTCCCTTTTGTCTTCATGTTTCTATGGTCATTTCCTTAAGGTAGGCTCCTCTTTTTTTCTTCTTTAAATTCACTCTTTTATTTACCCACTCAACAAATATTTATTTAGAACCTTTTGCTTTTATTAAGATTCTCTTCATTTGTTTTACAGTTTCTACTATCATTATTTGGGGTAGATAACTTCTGAATTTAAATGTATAGGCTTGACCTCTTCTGGAGTTGAATTTCTTAAGTTTTAGTTGTTTAAAGTGAATCACCTTTACATGAAAATCAACACTTAAGTCAAGCCACTTTTAATCTGGGCCGTCTATCAGGTTTTCTCTCACATCGCATGTAATTGTCCAGGTGCAGTTTGCCACCCATTAGAACTTCGGCAACAGCTTGCTCTTGGACTTTGCCAACAGCTTCATGATGGATTTCCTTGCCTCTAATCATAGCACTCTCCTATATATGATCTTCATTGGTTCTTCATGCATTATGGGGGAAAATCCACATTTTATAAGGAAAGTGTATATACATAGACTCAACATACAAGAAAATCTATGATGTTATTTTGCCTATTTGTACAGTCTTATCCTATAGCACTCCGAATCCGTTATTTAAGTGTCCTAACATTCATGCTATACCCCCCTTTAGTCTGGATGTCCACTGGAATATATATAAAAATCCCTTCTTTTGTGTAAAATACAATGTATTTTCCCCTTACCACTTTGCTTGGGAGAATCCTGCTAATACTCAGTGTAAACATTTCCTGTTAGGGAAGGTCTTTCTTCCTCGACTCCCTTGGGAAGACTCAGGTGCTCCTTATTCTGCTTTCTTTGTATTGATGCTATAGAGTTTTCTCAAGAGCTTTGTGATTCTAGGCACATCTGTAACTTTGTTTCCTCATCTGCGAAATGGAGTTTATACATAGATTTACTGAAAGAAATAGAAGAGGTAATGCTTACATAGCATTTAGCACAATGATTGCAATGTTTTTCATAACATTGAACTATGTTTAATATCATAGCAGTAGCCGAAACCGGTTTGGCTCAGTGGTAGAGCGTCGGTCTGCGGACTGAAAGGTCCCAGGTTCGATTCCGGTCAAGGGCATGTACGTTGGTTGCGGGCACATCCCTGGTAGGGGGTGTGTAAGAGGCAGCTGGTCAATGTTTCTCTCTCATCGATGTTTCTAGCTCTCTATCTCTCTCCCTTCCTCTCTGTAAAAAAATCAATAAAATATATTTAAAAATAATATATCATAGCAGTAGCTGCTATTATTATTTTTAGTTTAGCACTTATTATTATTATGCTCTCCTCCTTATGTATATTCCCTGTTCATAACAAAACACTTGGCATGTAATGGGCACTTTATAAGTACATCTTGAATAAGAAAAGATACGATCTTTGTTTCAGGCTTATAGATTTAATGTCCACAAACACACACATTTAATTTTTTGTCTTTAATGTTTATTCATCATATTTTTTATTTTTCTGGACTGTCCTTTGAGGACAAAAACTGTGTGAATCACTAACATCAGCCAAAAATGAAGAACTTATGGAAAAAACCTATTAAGTAATAAAATTTCTTTCTATAAAGTGCTTTATTAAAGTATATGCACTTTTTTTTTTCTTCTTTCTAGAGGTCTTTATTATTTTATTTTTAATTTTTAAAATAAAGTATATGCACTCTGTTCATAGGAATTGGTGATCTTATTTCTTAACTGTGGTAGATTTTAACTAAAAAACTAGAATCTGCCCTAGCTGGTTCGGCTCAATGGATAGAATGTCAGTCAGCCTGTGGACTGAAAGGTTTCAGGTTTGATTCTGGCCAAGAGCACATGTCTGGGTTGCAGGCTCAATCCCCAGTAGGGGGCGTGCAAGGCAGCCAATCAATGATTCTCTCACATCATTGATGTTTCTATCTCTCTCTCCCTCTCCCTTCCTCTCTGAAATCAATAAAATATTTAAAAAACAAAAACAAAACTAGAATCTGAGCATGTGATGCAAGAGGAGAAATTGATACAAATAATAGGTACCCTCAGAGTATAAGTGACATCTGACAGCAAGAAACAGGGATAAATAAAAGGTATATAAAAGATCTATAAACTCAAAGTCTCAGAGTATCCTATATAAGAAAAGTCTAATATGCTAAATGTCTGGTCGTTTGGTCGTCATCTGTTTTACCAAAGTGTGATATGCTAATGATATACTAAGGCCACTCAACCACTCACTATGGCATATACTGACCACCAGGGATCAGATGCTCTGATTGGTACGATAGCTTGCTGCTGGGGTCCTGCAGGTAGGGACTGAGCGAGACAGGCCAGACAATCCCTGGAGCCCCCCGAAGTCTCTCCCTGGCTGGCCAGCCTCCCATGTTCCTCCCTGGCCACGATCGTGCACCAAGGGTCCCTCAGCCTCTCGCAATCTGAGACCCCTTGGGGGATGTCAGAGAGCCCATTTCGGCCTGATCCCACAGGATTCATTACAGCATAGTACACAAATTGATCATAGTATTGATATCAAGTCATTAAGATCCTCCTCTGTTTCATTAAGGAGGCAGTGAAGCACAAATACAAACTGTAGAAAAATTTTAAACTGAACAAAGGTTTACTAGTTGAGAGAAAAATTTGCTGCTCTTTCGAAAACTCTCTAGAATTACATTGAGTTGGTAGCCACTAGCCATGTGGCTACTTAAGTGTGAATTTTAATGAATTAACAGTAAATAGTATTAAACATTCATTTTCTCCTTTCACTAGACACATTTTGAATGCATAGTAGCCGCATATGGTTAGTGCTATTTGGTTGGGTAGTTAGTGCAGATTTAGAATATTTCCAGCACCTCAGAAAGCTGCTGGATGGACTGCTCTGGAGCATTTTATTACCTGGAAGCTTTACAAGATTAACAAGAAACAATAAAGAAAAACTGACCTTTCTCAATAGTGTATTTAGTAAGTGGATGATTTTAATTTTATGGTATTTGCTTTTTTGTAATTAAGGGAAAATAAAATAATTATCACTCTTTGAACCAAGAGATTTGATACTTGCAACCATAACAAATTATTAAATATTAACGAACATATCTGTTAAATAATTTGCATAACCTTAATCTCTTAGGGAAATTTTGCTTTCTTATGACATACAGTTAGAAGGGAAAAATCTTAAAATCTGAAGTGTAAAAACTTTCATTTGTTAGGAGTTTCAGTGCAACAAAGTACGTGAAAATCAGATTTCAATAGAATGTGACGCAACGTGCAAGGAAATGAAGCGGAAAGCCTCTGAGGTACTGCCACATTACAGTAAATGTAATTTTCAATGTGCTAATGGCTTTTCCCTGTTTATTGTGTGCATTTCTTTATGTGCTTATTGTGAATGACTTGAAAGCTCATCTATTTTGCTTTTATAATTAAAACCTGGTTTTAAAGACCTACTTTGAATTTTGAGGTGTGCTTTTTATTGTCTAATGTGTACTAGATTTTCCATTCTCTTAACCAGTTAGAGTATGTGTTCTGGGACATGGTTGTTCATCTTCATGTTAGTGTAAACCTCCTGAAAATTAGGTTAAAATAATATAAAAATAAGGTTTTAGGATTCTTTGCTGTGTGGGTTACCTCTTATGTCATTTTTTCTTGCACTCAACCCAGTCCATGAGTGAACCATTGATTTTGTTTGAAAGTAAGGTTTCCCTTCAAGACATTTAAAGCAAGTGATCAATTGTAACTCCAGAAAGAGAGTGGTATTGAATAATTTTGAGTATAGCTTGTTACTATGATTACTCTAAAGAAGAAAAAAAACATTTTAAAAGCATTTCAATTACTACTATTGTAGCTCTTTGAATTTTGATCTAATATCTGTTATAGTTAATTTGAAGTGTTTATAGAAGGTATAGCATTCCATCTCTCCTCACCCCCAGTCTGTTAGACAGTATCTTGGTAACACTTTTCCCTATAATATTTACATTTCTTTAAATAACTGCCAGTATACATCCTCCAGAAGTCATTATGGGTTTGTGAAGCCTCAGTGAGATGATGCTAACATTCTATATAGAATTGACAATTACAATGTGTTACTTTACTTTTAAATGTCTGCAAACAGATAAAAGAAGCAGAAGCCAAAGCTGCACTGGAAGAGGAAAATCGAAGACACCAGGTAACTGAACAGAACACCCAGGGTTGTGTTTCTTTGCATCATTGTTAGTTTTTATTCAAACACAAAGTACATTCTAGATACAAACTTGGGGCTAGTCAACTCTATCTGGACTGAAAATAATATAGTTCATACATTAAAGTATGCCATTCACTTACTTTAATCAGATACACTGTACCTCTGAAGAAGCACAGGATCTCGCATATTCCCAGATATTTTATATATTCCCAATGTTCTTCCTTTGCTTCCTTGCCAATTTCATCCATTCACCAGCCAAAGAGTTTTAATTCCTCTTTTGGTTTGTGGGGAAAGGGTTGGGGTGCAGTGCCATTCATTTTAAGGCATTTCCTGGAGCCCATGTCTTCACTTATCTAAAATTATTTGAGTTCTGTTTTACTGAGTTGTAGATTATATGTAGCAAATAAGTCCTGTTTACTAACCATAACATCTATGTTAATAATACATTCTCCTTTGTCCTCATTAGATTCTTTTTAATATATATATATATATATATACTTAGTGGCCTGACCCTCTCCAATCTGGGACGCCCTCGAGGGATGTCCCACCGGGATCGGGCCCAAACTGGCAATTGTACATCCCTCTTGCAATTTGGGACCACTGGCTCCTTACTGCTCACCTGCCTGCTTGCCTAATCATCCCTAACCACTCTGCCTGCCCGCCTGATCACCCCCAACTGCTGCCCCCCCTCCCCCCCCCCCCACTGGCCTGCTCACCCCCAACTTCCCTGCTGCTTGCCCCCAACTGCCCCCACCCTTGCTGGTCTGCTCGCCCCCAACTGCCCCTCCCCTGCTGGCCTAACCACCCCTAACCACCTCTGCCTCAGCCCTGCCACCATGGCTTTCTCTGGAAGGACTTCCAGAAGGTCTCCTGGTCTAATTAGCATATTACCCTTTTATTAGTATAGACAGATATTTCAGAGATGAAGGGAGAAGGAAAGAGATAGAAACATCAGTGATGAAAGAGAGTCATTGATCAACTGCTTCCTGCACACCCCCTACTGGGAATTGAGCCTGCAACTCAGACATGTACCCTGGACTGGAATCGAACCTAGGACCCTTTAGTCAGCTGGCTGACATTCTATCCACTGAGCAAAACCAGCTAGGACCCCATAGATTCTTAAAAGTAGGATTATTATATGTTCTTTGTTACTACCTAGATAACGAATGCATTCCTGATACATCTAGTTTGTTCAAGTACTATATTAATCATATTCTCCAAAGAGTGGCTTAACTTTCTTATAGTGACATGTAATTATTTGTTAATTTGCATTTTGGGATGCTTTATACTTATCAAGCAGGGTACAATATATATTAAAATGCTGCTTTTATGAATGAGGAAATTAAAACTTGCATGACTTGAGGGAGGACATTAGAAATAATTTATGTGCAAATTTGTTTTATCAAGAGAATAATGAGTTTCTGTTGGCTTTTTTCTCTCTTTACTCACTTGAATTTCTACACAAGCCACTAATGTTATTTATCAACATTGTAAGAAACTAGAGCTATTCTCGTTGTGCATCTCTTAGCACTGCATTCCTAAACTCTGGACTTGTTGAATACAACCAGTAGTGGAGAGTTTAAAACAAAAAATCAAATCAGTGTATTTATTACATACCATTACTACTAAAACATTTCCCAAATTGATTTATTTTTATCTAAGTGGAAGATTTCAAGATAAGGTATGTATTGGATTTAATAAAAATGATACTATTTTGATTTAGGCTGAACTGGAGGCTTTTGAAAACAGACTGAAGGGTCGTCGGAAGAAGAACAGGAAAAGAGATGAAGTGGCAGTTGAGCCAACACTGTGGCAGAAGTATAAATATCATCTCCTCCCAATGTGTGCAGTTTTGGTGTTAGGGTTTGCATGGTACATAGCCCCTGGTGCAGCTTAAAATTCTTTGATCTGTTAATATACCTCAGATTGGATTTAGACACATTGTTAAGTTTGGAATGTTAGAAAGTGTATATTGTACAACATGATATGTATTCACACTCATCTCTCTGTTCTCTTCCAGCTGTTAGAAGGATAGAATGTTAAGCTTTATCTTAATTAACACATGAGAAGTGTCAATATAACATTGTTTGATATTAAAAGCATGACTGAAATGATAAAATATTTCATAAGGCATAGGTTGTGGCAGGGTAGCATGTTAGTTGTTCATTGTGCTTCCTTGAATTAACATAGTTTTTTTATTTACAATTTCAAACCAACTTTTCCTCTCCTCCTCCCCAACCCCCAATTAAGATGAAACTGAGCCACATGTGCTGTAAGAGGAATATTTCATAATATTTTGGTTACTTATTAGAAGGTACTTTTCTTCATCATGTAACTTTGTACTTTAATAAAAAAGACAATTCTCTAAAAGACCTCTTAAATTGTAATATGAAGTTATATAATTAGATTCCAGAAACTGGCTTATCAGTTATTGAAATAAATTTTTATGTACTGTGTTCCTTAGAGGAAAATACTGTTTTCAAAATATGCCAAACTAGACTCCTCACATGTGGGTATTTCTAGTGTAAGAAGCTTTCAACCGAAATTGGCATGTTTTATAAAACTTGTGTCTTTTCAAAGTAATCATAAAAGAAAAACTAATATTTATGAGCACTATGTGCTGAGCACAGGGCTTATGAGCTTTATGTACTTTATTCTCATTTTTTCTTACCACGGTACTCTTTTAAGTAGATTTTTATCTGGAAATAAATCAGTTCTTATGAAAAGCTTGTAGAGAAATGTCAGTAAGCCAAATCTGTTTAAATTGTAAGTCATTTTAAATGGTTTTGTTATTTAATTTTTGTATGCTTAATATTTTCATTAAAGTTTTTCATACCAAATTTGTAATCTAGAATATTTACTGTTATCTAAAATATTCAGGAACCTGTAGGTTTAGGCTAGGTATTAGTATCAATGCATGAAAAACTCCAAAATTTGATGCAAAACAGTAATTAAAAGATAGTAAAAAGTGATAGAAATGTTTTTTAAACAGAAGTACAAAGAAGGATTTTTAAATTTTGCTAAATTTAATTCGGGCTTTCTTTAAATGTCTTGTTGATTAGTCAAATATTAACTGGTCTCTAAAATTAAAGGGCACTCATTCCTTTCTTTATGGTCTGTGTTTTTGGTTTTAGTTTTCTTTAACTTGCCCAGTTACTTTCTCAGTAACTCAGAGTTACTGAGTTGGTGTTTAAGCTGCTATTCTCAAGACGTTACCTTACTCTGATCTAAAATGAACATTAAAGAATATGAACACAACTTGGTGTCTGCCTGGGAGCCTATTTTCATGTTGCTGGAATGCTGGCCTATTAAACAAGTCTGAAGCCTACTTCATGTCTGTCTGTTGGGCTGCTGATCTTGTTAGGTTTTCTTTCTAACTTATGGGAAAGTAGTGAGCCCAGGAAGGGGCTTGAATGAGTGACAAATTAAACTGTTTGCTGTTTTTTATTGGTTTGGATATTATCTCAGAGTCACACAGCTGTTTATTCGCTTATTCAATCAACAGATGTGTTTCCTCTAACAGATACTCTAGATCACATGTGTCAAACACAAGGCCCGCGGGCCAAATCCAGCCCGCCAGGCCTTGCAATGTGGCCCGCACCGCGCTGTCATCACTGCACTCCGCTGTCAGTTTATGACATTGTCAGTTTATGACTGTTCAGTAAACCATTCGGCCCGCGATTTAGGCTGGATTTTAGATTTTGGCCCCTTCTCTGATTGAGTTCGACACCCGTACTCTAGATACTAGGGATACTTATCAGAAGGTGAGTGATCTTTCTCTTGGGGAGCTGCTACCGGAGTGGAAGAGATTTTTTTTTTTTAAGAATACAATGTCATGTATAATACATGGTATTAAAAAATATTCCAGAAAAGGGTGAAAGGGGGGCGGGGTAAAAGGGCACTAGCTACTTTAGAATGGGAAAGTCCCTCTGGGATGGGCTTGTTTCAGCTGTGACCTGAATGACCTTGAGGATCTGAGGGGAAAGTGTATGAGGAAAAGAAAGCAAGTACAAAGTCCCTGAGTTGGTGAGATGCTTGGTGTGGCCAAGCAACAAAAGGGCTGTTGTGGCTGGAGCTAGAGGATAAGAGCGGGGAAGAGTCTAGGGCCAGGCAGTTCATACAGCACTTAATAGACCGTGGTAAGGAGTTGGATTTTATTCTAGTGTCAGTGGGCAGCGTTGGGAGGTTTTAAATGGGTAATAGTTATTTTTTGTTTTTTAAAGATGGCTGGCGGGGAGATTGGGAAGACAAAGAATTTACTTATATGCATAGTCCATGGACAGGGCAATAGGACAGGGGGTGGGGGGCTAGGAGGAAAGAGGAGGGAGAGGGGTGGGGAGATACCTCTAATACTATCAACAATAAAAAATACAGATGGCTGGCTGTGTGTGGAGAAAAAGACTAAAAACTACAAAGATGAGTTGGGAAGCAGTCTAGGCTGGAGGTGCTAGTGGTACTCAGATTCAAAGACACATGCCTCCAGTTTCCACAGTTCCCTGTTGCCCAGAGCAAGTGGCATGAGGATGCTGCAGAAACCACTGCATGGTGAGCAGAAGGGGAATGAAAGAAACTGGAGTTTTTTTTAAGGCCAAATGAGGTTAAATTTGGTGTAAACACACTAATTGGTTCTGAGGGAAATAAAGCAATACATGTCCTTTACCCTTCTATCTGAGCCAATTGGAGAAGGCAGGGAAAAGGTTTTCAAGTAGCCATTAAGAATAAGTAAAATTGGGACTATGATGGCCTTAATTTCCTATTTACTTTGTGACATTTAAAAAGTTTGTTAACTTACTATTTGAAATTTGTGGAATGTTTATATTGAAATCTTTATAAAGTTTTTCTGTTTAAACATTTTCTCAGGTTGGCAACACCTAGTTTTTGTATTTCCATTAATTTCACTAAAGTCTAAAGTAAATGCAGATAATTCCAAATGAATTGGTATGTTCTTTGCTGAAATTGCCAAAGGAACTTTATTGAACAAAAACACTGAAAACTTGCTTTTTGCAAAGAAGTCTGATGCTTGAACTTAATGGCTATGAATGTTAAAAATTTTAAACATTGGTAAGCATCTGTGGTATTGTTTAAAGATGTCCTGTAACAATTGTTTGGCTCTTTATATAATTTTTTAAAAAATTTATTGTTGAAAGAATTGCAGATGTCCCCTTTGTTTTTTTTCTTCTGATTATCCCCCTCTACCTCTCACTTGCCCCTCCCAAATCTTCACCACACTATTGTCATGTCCATGGTCTATACATATATGCATATAAGTTCCCCTGTTAATCTCTCCCCTGTCACCCCATATTCTGCTGAAATTCATCAATCTGTTCCATGGTTCTATGTCTCTGGATCTATTTTGCTCGTCAGTTTATTTTGTTCAATAGATTCCACATATGAGTGAGATCATGTGATACTACCTTTCTCTGGCTTATTTCGCTTGTCGTTCTCGCTAGGTCCATCCATGCTGTTGCAAATGGTAAGAGATCCTTTTGTTTTACTGCTGCATAGTGTTCTGTTGTTTAAATGTACCACAGCTTTTTTATCCACTCATCTGCTGATGGGCACTTGGGCTGTTTCCAAATCTTAGCTATTGTAATTTGTGCTGCTGTGAACATAGGGGTGCATATTTTCTTTCTGATGGGTGTTGTGGGTTTCTTAGGATATGCAGACAGTCCTCGGGTTACATCGGACTCGACATTCGTCATTTCGTGGTTCCTTTGCCATCTCCCATTTATTGATATAAAAGAAAAGTTCTGTCATTTTGACGTATGTACATATGTGCTTTGTTTTTTATTATTTATTTACCACAAATAAAAGTCAGGAATTGTTATCTTTAATTTTTTTTTTTTTTTTTACTGTTTTACTTCATTACTGCTATGTATGTGCTCCATGTGAGTGACGTAGGTGTTTCTGTAGGTGGGTTCTGACTTACAGCGAAAATTGTGTTGCATTGCACCATAGGAATGGAACTCCGACATAACCGGAGGACCCACTGTGTTCCTAGAAATGGGATCTGCCTATTCGGCTGCCGTTTTCTCTCCTCCTCTTGTGTCATTTTAAGTGACTCGGGTGACTCCTCCGGTTGTTAATGTTTGCCTGTCCTGAGATAGTTGTCTAAGATCTGAAGCTAGAGTTGACATAGTAGTTATAACTGTGTCTCTTGTCCCATCTGTGGAAGTTGCCCTCTACATTGAGTGGCAGTGTTTAAACCTTCCTAAGCCTGGGCCTTCCGTCTGCCTATGAGGTTGATGAGCTTCATAGAAGGAGGAAGAAGCAGAGTCCTGATTACTACCTCCAGAAGAGAGGTGAATTCGGGAGGGATCTCTCTGCTCTCTAGAAACTCTTAAGGGACAAAAGAGACCAGGTGTCCATCTAAGAAACCATTTTCACGTATTTCAGAATCTTGTTCTATCGAGCAAGTTTAGGTCTGTTATTTACTGAGCTTCTGTTCTTGCTTTTTCTAATTACGGTGGGGCATGTATTTAAATGGTGCTGTGAAGAATTACCCATTAACCATCTATAGGCTACCTTTAAATTAATTTTTCCATAAATCTATGCTTCCCCCCCCTCCCCCCTTAGATCATCTAATTATTTTGGGTATATACTTGAAATACTAGATGACAAAAGTTTCAAAGGCAAGAAATGTTTCTTTTTGTAAAATTATTTTACAAAATTTAAGAAACTAGATGATAGTTGTCACTTTAAGTTGAAAAGCAAATGAGCAAAAAAATTTAAGGAACAATTGAAGTCAAATTTTGAGGCTTCTAACATTTTTATGATTTCTTACATTATAAAGGTTGTTGTAAGGAATATGAAAATAGCTGTTTACCCTCACAAAAAGAGTATCTTAAGTATTCACTCTGGTGCTTTTGCTAACTAGAACTATGTGGGTTTTCTTGCTAAAAGGAAGTCGAAGGAATGCTTTTTTACATCATCAGTGCAGTCAGCCTCAGTTCTTAGAAGAACACAGTATTGCCGAAACCGGTTTGGCTCAGTGGATAGAACGTCGGCCTGCAGACTGGAGGGTCCCAGGTTCGATTCCGGTCAAGGGCATGTACCTTGGTTGCAGGCACATCCCCAGTGGGGGTTGTGCAGGAGGCAGCTGATTGATGTTTCTCTCTCATCAATGTTTTTAACTCTCCCTCTCCCTTCCTCTCTGTAAAAAAAACAATAAAATATATTAGAAGAAGAAGAAGAAGAAGAAGAAGAAGAACAACAACAACAACAACAACAACAACAACAACAGTATAGTTGTGGATAGAGGGGAAGAGTTATCTCCAGTCTTTATCAAATTTTGGATACTTTAATTTCATAGTTTCCAAAGCACTTCCACTAGAGGGCAGCACGTGGAAGAGAAACGAGGTGAAATAGAAGTTTATGCTTGGCTTCAGAATGCCTGTGGGAACTTGAGGATTGAATCCAACCCTCACTTTGTAAGCAGCTAGTGTGGCCCAGGAAGACTGATGATTTGCTTAAGGTAGAGCTGGCAGATAAACCACGCAGGCTCTCGATATTTCAAGCTGGTGTCCCTGTGGTGATGACCTGGTGATGGCAGCAAGAACATCTTGCTGCCAAGGAATCCCAGTTCAGCACTGGCTAGCTCTGTAAACTTAGGCTGGTTACTTCGACTCCCTAAGTCTTTCCATCTCTCAAATAGTAATAGTACCTGCCTCATAAAGTGGCACTAAAAGAGAATACTTGTGAAGTGGTTAATACAAAGCCCGCCACTAAGCTTAATTTTTGTGAATTATGGTAAACTTGATGGGTATTGGACTTCAACTCTGATGTTTGGAGCACTGATGGAATCAGCATTTCAACTATCGTACTATATACACATACAATATTTTCTACTTTCTCATCATTTCAGAAACAGAATTTTGCAAGTTCCCTTTCCCCCACTGTAACATTCAAGGGACAGGTGTCTGATACATCCATACTATGCATATCCTCCTCCAGAATAATGGTGATGGCTTCATCCAATAACCTCATGAGTAATTTTGGCCACTTCCGTTAGATCTTGACTCAAGTTGGATGAAAATAATCATTTCTAAGAAAAACGCAATGTAGCCTTTTTCTGCCAAACATTTGACAGCTTTCTGGGGCTTCAAATGCAAAAGTCTTTACCTTGGTAAAGACCTGCAGGGCCCCCCTTGGCTGCCTGAGGGGTGGCTGCCCGGATAACAAAAGGGCCCTGGCCTTGGTCCCTGGTCTCCTGCGGGAGGTCTCCGCGGGAGGTCTCAGCCAGGGCTATCGAAGCGGGCTGGGCTCTCCCTGTCCCTGCAGCCTGGGCGCAGCCTGAGGCAGCCTTGCAAAGGAGTTTCTTCACTGAACCTAAGTCAGAAGGCAAGTTCCCATTTGTTTAATACAAATGATGCTCGCCCTGGGAACGGAAAAACCTTTTTAAAGGTAAAGTTGGCCTTTCACTGCCAAGCGCCCATGGTTACTTTGATTTTTGCTTGGCTGCGCTCTGGCTAATCGGAAGGGGTCTAGGAGATGATAAGGAGGTTTAAGGGGAGCCCAGGAGCGTTCCTTTGCTCCCAGTTACTCTGTCTCACCTTTTTCGTGCTGCCATCCATCCCGACGTGTGAGTTGAGGTGTGTGCAGTGGAGGGTGGGGGAGGGGGCTGCGTTTCCCCTGGCTTCCGTCTGCCCCTGAGGGGTGGCTTTTCTGGATGCGAAGAGGTGGGGTGGGGGGGATCTGTCATGAAGGGTTCCTAGGGGTGGGACGCAGAGACGGGAGAGAGGAGGGAGTGGCCCGCGGGTGGGATCAGTGGAGCAGACCAAGTGTGGGGCCTCATCCCTGGAAGTTCAACTTGGCTCTCTTCCTGAGCCAGGAGCCAGGCGCCCGGAGTTCTCTCCCCGAGGGGCACGAAAAGGAGAGAAAAGCGACCAAGATCAGAGTGAACCGAGGAAAAAAAGCGAGACATGATCTCCAGGAAGCAGCCCCCTGACCTCGCCCCGGACGAGCGCTGCTGCCGAGCCGGCGCCCCGAAGCAGGTAAGATGCACGAATCGCGCGCTGCGGGCACTCTGCGGGCAAACAGGTCGGTTGACCTCTGGGTCCGGGTGAATTCGGGGTTAACCTCCCCCGCCGCTGGCCCCCTCTTCCCCTCCCCTCCCCTCAGTGGCCACCTTCTGTCCCCACCTTTGGAGCTCTCCCAGCCCCTCGCTCAGCATCCTGTCTCGCAACCAGTCCCAGGGCGCACGGCCCCCTTCCCCGGGGCGCCCAGCGGCCGGGACCCTCCCCGGGCCCAGCGCAGGCTTTCCTTCAGGTTCAAGGCCGGTCAGTCCCTGCTCCCCTGAGCGGAGCAATACAGAGCCCGCCCCCCTCCCTGCGCGGCCGCACGGCTGCGGACTCGGGTACCTGGGGAGGGTGCTGAAGCCCTTGGGGACCCGGCTTCCTCTCTGCGCGGCGCTGCGGCCCCGGCCTCTGTGAGGACAGCGCAGCGGGCTTGCAGGCCCCAGAATCAAGCCTCCTGCAACCGCGGAGCGCATCTCCTCTAGTCCCTCCTGCAGCCGGCTGGTGCCCGGAGACCCCCGGGCCCTTCTGAGCGCGGGCACCTCGCTTGCAGGGAGCCGGGGACCTCCGTGTCCCCTGCGCGCAAACTGTCCGGCGCACACCTGGCCGGGCACCCCGCCGCCGCCGGGCACCTAAGGGCGGGCGCAGAGTCCTGGCGGCTCCGGTTTGGCGAGAGGAAAGGTAGGCAGTAGCACCTCCAGGGCCCGCAGAGCCGCCCTTGGCCGCCTGGAGCCTGCTCTCACAAGCAGCTTCCCCTCTTCGGGTTTGGGAAGGTCCCTGCCGCACAGTCCGCTCCGGCGGGTGGCCGCTCAGTGCGGGCTGTGGAGGCGGGAGGGCGGCGTGTGCGGATCTGGCTGGGCTGATCCAGCTCCCGTGGCGGAGGCGGATGCCCGCGCCCCGTGTCACCCTGTGGGGCCGGTGGATGGCGGTGCAGGCGCTCTTTGCACCTTCACAGGCAGGTGATTCCCGGGATCCAGCCCGGGCACGCTTTGGAGAGCTCCTCAGGGAAGCGGGGGAGATGGGCCTCCCCAGGGCATCTCTCCCAGCAATGCTTTAGGGATGCTTCCCTTCCAAGGGAAACTAATGAAAACAGTGCTCTGCAAAGACCAGCGCGTGTATGACAACTGTATGCTATTCCTGCACTCACAGTGGTGGTTTGTAGGATTTCTTGTTTGTTTTGTAATTCACTGATGGAAGCCCAGAAAGAGAGCGAAGAATGAATTTTCAGGATTTCCTGGAGATCCGTATCCACAGACAGACATTTTAGCTGAAGGTGTTGACATTACATAAGATGCTGCAAAACAGGAATTGCGGCACCATCCAGAGAGAGTGAGAAGCAACAGTGCATGTTTTTAAAGTTACAGAATCATGTTTTTGTCGGGCACCACATTCGCCAGCGTGTTAGTGTTATTTGGTGCCTGTAGTTCTGGTTGTGCAACAGGAAGCTAAAAGTCAGTCCCAGAAACCAGGTTCCTGGGGGCAGAGCAGTCAGACTAGATGTCTGCCTGAGTCTGGGCTGAGCGGCCAGGTTGTCCATGGAGTCCTTTCTGCTGAGTGTCACGCCCGGGCGTAGAGCTATTTGGGTGTAGAATCGCACAAACCTCAAAACCTCAAGATGCTGGAAAGCTTTATGTAGGGGAAGACGTCTCTTCCCAGAAGGTTCCCTGTAGGATTGGATTACAATTCAGCAATGACAGGCTCCGTTAACCGGCCCGGAGGTTACACAGACAAGGGTTGCTTTATTAATCCCACCAAGTATATTTCCAGGTACAGGGAAATCTCTTTAAAAAAGATGCGGAATTAATCACATCAAAACCTTCCCCTTAGTGCGGCAGACATCTCCATAGCCAGAGCTCAGGGGACATCGCTGCCTCCAGCACCAACCAGCTGTGCTTCTGTTTGGGGAGGGGCCCGTCTCCACCATGGCTTCCTGTGGATTCCAGCGCTTGCTGGCTTCATGGCCCTCCGTTGCCCTCCTCCATCGCTGCGGACAAATAGGAGGCTGCAGGAGAAGACCAGCCCAGGATCTCCAGGGAATTAGCCCCGCCACCTCCCGAAGCCCGAATCACAGATCTCCATACTGCTAGTGAGGAACTCTGTTGGTCATCTCCCCCTTTCCCTTCCCTCCAACCCCCGCTCCTCATGGAGCTGTGTGGCCACACCTCAGGGTTTCCGCATGGCTCCGCTGCTGGAGGGACGGTGCCCCCTGATGATTAGGAAAGCTGTGATGGAGCATCTCTGCTCTGACCGTGTCCAAGGGAGAAAGGTTTCTGTAAGGTGCCACTTGGGCCTTAGAAAGTTAGTCCGCGAGGATGCATGCATGCGTCCTGTTTGCTGCCTTGTTTTTCTTGGCATTCCCCTTTGTCTGCCCAGGTGGCAGATGGGGCTGGTTGGCCAAAGGAGAGTGACCTGTATGGAATACTGGATCCGCACTGAGCCCTCAAGAACACCACCCCCGCTCCCACCCACTCCCCCCCGCCCCAGACTTACCTGTTCCTCACAGTCTACTCAGACAGGCGCACACAGGTATACACACACATGTGTGTAGCGTGTTCGGAGAGGGTGGGAATGGAGGGAATCGCAGAGTGAGGAAGGTGCCATAGGTGAGGTGCCTTGGTGGAGAGCATGGGTTTTGATGTCAAAGCCTGATCCGGATCTCTGAGAGGCTGCAAATACTCCAGCTGAGCTTTGATTTCCTTATCCAGCCTTAGAGATACTGACTATCTCCAAGGACGCTGAGAGGACTGAGGAAGCACTCACATCCCAGAAGCACTGTGTTTAGCAGTTGTACATTCTGCGATGGCTCCCTAGCCTGTTAGTGATCACGAAGCCCCCTCCGCCCAGACGCAGGGCGCCTCCCTTTGCTGCTTTTGCACACGCCAGGGCATTTGTTGAATGTGAAGTGGCTAGATTCGTTTATACATCAGCCAGCAAGTGTGTGTGAGTCCGAAAACCCTGGGAAGTCTCCCCTCACCTTGATGATTTTTGCTAACGTAGGGTTCGTTCCCCTTCATGATGAGCTCTGGGGCTGGTGGTTTTCCTGCTTTTCGAGCAGAAACACTGATTTAATAGGGGGGAGAATGTATCTTCCCCATTTACTTGCATGTTGTATCTTTTTTATTTTTTTTATTTTTTTTACAAGAATGACGGTGCTAGAATACGAGGCTCAATGTTTGGATCAGATTCTACTGATCCAATTCTAGTTTAGTTAGATTGGAAGTTAGATTGGAAGTTAGATTCTAGTTTAGTTAGATTTAGTTAGATTCTAGTTTAGTTAGATTGGAAACCATTTCTCTCCATAGGACCCCTTCCTGAACTCGTCACCATTTGACAGACTATATATGTCACTTCTCACCTTTGGGTATTTTCTGTCTCCTCCTACTCCAAGGTCAGAGGTTTTCTGTGTTCATTGCTGGGAGAGGGTCTGGCACATAAGGTAGTTGGTACCTATGAACAATGTGTGAATGGATGACTGTGCAGGAATACATTGGTAGCAAGCTAAGAAAGACAACTGCTGTATTAGCTTCCTAGGGCTGCTGCAACACATTTCCACAAACTGGGTGGCTTAAAACAATAGGAATTTAGTTGCTCACAATTTTGTAGGCTACAGGTCCAAAATCAAGTTCCTTGGAGGGAGGAATAATCCTCCCTCCCTCACCTTTCTAGCTTCCGGTGCTTGCCGGAAAGCCATGGCTTTCCTTAGCTTGTAGCTGCATCGCTCTGATCTCTGCCTTCTCAGTCATGCACCCTTCTTCCTGTCCCACGTGTTCCTTCTCTTTACAAAGACACCAGTCATATTGCACTTCGGGCTCGCCCTGATCCTCTGGGACCTCACTCTAACAGATGACAAAGGCAGAGACTCTGTTTCCAAGTCAGGTCACATTCATGTCACAATTCATGTGACGTGAATTTTGGGGACACCATTGAAGCCAGCAGAGATGCATAGATCCTTTCCCTGTCTCCATTCCTTACCCCCTAAGGGTTTATTCTGTTTCTGGGACTTCGCTAAATGCCCCTGAGAGCAAGTACAGTCCATAAGGCTTATTATGTTCACAGACAGTCACCGTGCGGGCTGGCAGGTTGTGTGTGCTTTCCTTGTGGGTGTGGCGTGCAGGGGATGCTCACCTCTGGGTCGCTGCATCCATTGCCGGCCTTGGGCCTGTCACCGTCTCCAATCCCGGCTCCTCTCTCTCTGCTCAGGAAGAGCCACTGCTGGCCCAGAGCCCGGGCTCTTCTGTCTGCCTTACCCCGAGCGTTCTGCAGCCCAGTTTGCTCAGCGCAGAGCTCAGCTGAAGGTGCCCAGGAATTCCGTTTGCCTCTCAGCCAAATGCTGGCAGTTACCCCATCCGCCCACCCGATGGCCGCTGTCTGAATATTCTCCTCCGGTCCATGTCTACGTGTCCAAACCATCAGAGTGGGTGGTGACAAGCACAGTGCCAACGTGTGATAGGACCAGAGGACCCAGGTGGCCCTGCAGGGGATCCATCGTGTCTACCCGTATCAGTGCTGAAACTGCCAGCACTCAAGGGAGCCAGCGAGCCCTTACTGGTTTGGCTCAGTGGATAGAGCGTTGGCCTGTGGGCTGAAGGGTCCCAGGTTCGATTCCAGCCAAGGGCATGTACCGTGGTTTCAGGCACATCACTAGTAGGAGGTGTGCAAGAGGCAGCTGATCGATGTTTCTAACTCTCTATCCCTCTCCCTTCCCCTCTGTAAAAAAAAATCAATAAAATGTATTTAGAAAAAAATAAAAAAGAGAAGCCAGTGAGCTAACAGGCTGGCTCAGCAGGAGGGCAGGAAGTACAGGGGTGCGTTGGGAAGACCATTTTGGTGCCCCTAGTTTGTGCTTATCCCATGGCCCCTTCAAACCTTTAGGCTGCCAGCTCTGTTTCCAGCACTTGGCAGAGTTTTAAAGAAAAGTCCGTGTGCAGCTATGAAAGTAAAGGATATCAGTCTGTTCAAACCCATAAAGGTCATGCTGCTAGTGTTATTGCAGATAGCACCCGGAAATTTAAAAAAGACATATATATTTTATTGATGTTTGTACAAAAAGAAAGGGAGAGGAAAGGGATAAAGAGTTAGAAACATCGATGAGAGAGAAACATTGATCAGCTGCCTCCTGTACACCTCCTACTGGGGATGTGCCCACAACCAATGTACATGCCCTTGACCGCAATCGAACCTGAGACCCTTCCGTCTGCAGGTCAATGCTCTATCCATTGAGCCAAACCAGTCAGGGCGTACCAGGAAATCTTAATCTGGGGCTCCATGAACCCCATGAGTCAGAAAATATCTCTATAAACAGTTCAGTGGGAATTTTTCTGTCTCGGGCACCAAAACTCCCCGAGAAGTTAAGAGCCATGGATGAGACCTACATAACTTCAACTCATGGGAATTCAGCGACACAGGCTGGCCAGAAAGAGGACTAGAGTCCTCCAGTTAGTCAGCAAGCATTTAGGTGCTGGTACAGGAATTGGGGAGCCACCGGCGAACAAATAAAGATTGTGCACGTGGGCAGCTCGGTAAGCTCTGTGTCAGGAGTGAGGGGGGTTGGTTGTTGCAGTAGTAAGCGCCCCTGGCCTGCCTTTCTACTCAGTGCCCTGCAGGGAGGGCCAGAGAAGAGGAGGGACTCTGCTGATACTCTCAGAACCTGGTGCCTTTTTACACGTTTGTTTGTTTGTTTGTTTTAATCCTCCCCCGAGGATATTTTCCCATTGATTTTTTTCAGAGAGAGTGAAAGAGAGAAATATCGATGTGAGAGAAACACATCCATTGGTTTCCCCCTGCACGTGCCCCGACCAGGGCCCTGGGACCGTGGAGGAACCTGCAACTGAGGCATGTGCCCTTGACCGGAATTGAACCCAAGACACTTTGGTATGCAAGCTGACACTCTATCCACTGAGCCACACTGGCTAGGGCCCAGGTGCCTTTATCCGTATCCATCCTGCAGGCCTGCGTGTCATCCTGTGTGTAAGGAACATGCCTCTTTGTTCTCTAGCCTCAGGCCAGGTAGTTAATCTGGAGCTCCACCGATGAACCTGATCCGTCTTTGGAAAAAGGCTATATTGGTCTCCAGTGTGGCACTTTCCTAAGCGTTTTCAAGGATTATCGCGCCCGTGCCTGATTTTCACCCCCGCATGCCTGTTTCAGAGCCTCATCCTGCAAGAGAGATGCCACTCTCTCTAGTGTGGTTTGGAAATCAAAAGCTGAATGGGTTTACTTAATATTTTTCTGTGATCTTTTAAAACAATTTGATCCAGCCCTGACCAGTTTGGCTCAGTGGATAGAGCGTCGGCCTGCAGACTGAAGGGTCCCAGGGTCGATTCCAGTCAAGGGCATGTACCTTGGTTGTGGGCACATCCCCAGTGGGGAGTGGGGAGGAGGCAGCTGATTGATGTTTCTAACTCTCTATCCCTCTCCCTTCCTCTCTGTAAAAAAAAAAAATCAATAAAACATATTTTTAAAAAATTTGGTCCAAGTTGAACAACATCAGAAATGGGAGTTCTCATCTTTATCGATGCTAAATTGCCATGAGACTTCACAGAAAGCAGTTAACCCTTTTGCTCCCGGTTTCTGTGTAAAATGTGGTTGGACTAGACACCCTCCCGGGGCCTTCCCAGATCTGAAATCTGAACACGGCAGAGAAAATGAGCTGCGCGCTGAACACTTTCTCTGTCCTTTCCCTCCTCCCCCGCCAACACGTGAGCAGCGCTGCCTGGGCAGGGGCATCCTCTCGGACCTTAGTTTGCTTCCCTCTTCCTGGGTCTTCGTTAATCCCTCTTACAGCGACTCTCTGCCAAACTGCAGAACTGCCCGGACAACCCCAGGGGAGACTGACCACAGGAAAGCTGACCATCAGAGCCCAGGCTTGTCTGGGGTGCCGTCTCTGGGTGTAAGTCAGAGCTGAGCATTTTACCCGTGCGTGCAACTGGGGGTAGGGGGTGAGGGTGGACGGGCTGTCCCTGGTGTTGGGGGCCTTCCAGCAAGTGGCCTAGAGGCAAGCTGGGAGCCAGGCACGCCTCCGGTGCAGCTGAGCAGGAGTCTGATGCAAGATAAAACCTCCCTTACATAGCCAGGCAGGACACGGCCTCTCTGCAGTCAGAGTTGAAAAATAACGAGTAGTTGAGGGACAGGATTTCCAGGCAAAGAGTGAGAATTCTGGGATCTCTGAAATTTGGGACTATTGAAGGAAAACAACAACACTCTCGGGAAATGAGGTGAACCTGACTAGATCATTAACCCCATGCCAGGGCGGCCCTGGGTGCCGGAGGCTCGGGCTTCTGTTCATCACTAACTCGTTGGGTTTGTTTCTTTTTGGCTCAGCTTCCTTCTCTGAGAAAGGGGGACATTATCCTTTTCTCAGGGCTGTGGTCAAGGATTTAGTGAGGTAATGCTTTATGAAGGTGCTCTTTAAGAACACGAGTGGCTGGATAAATGTGTGAGCTTTGTTTTTTTTTTGTTTTTTTTTGTTTTTTTAAATGTATTTTGTTATTGATTTCAGAGAGGAAGGGAGAGGGAGAGAGAGATAGAAACATCACTGATGACAAAGAATCATTGATCCCCTGACTGCCTCTTGCAATGCCCCCTACTGGGGACTGAGCTCACAGCCCAGGCATGTGCCCTGACTGGGAATCAAACCTTGACCTCCTGGTTTATAGGTTGATGCTCAACCATGGAGTCTCTCAGGTTGGGCTTTGCCTTTTTTTTTTCTTTTTTTTTTTTCAGTCTAGTGAAGAATTTCATTTTTCCACATCCCTAATGTAATAATATGTAATAACATTCCCTCTTGATTTGAAATCTCAGTTGCTCTCCCTAGAGAGGGTTGAAAGAAGAGAGGTTGCTTTCCAAGTCTAGACTCTCTTATAAGCACGAGTAAGACAAAAATAAAACAATTGAAATTTAACACCACCCTGCTTCCCTTTTGGTCTCCAGTCTCACCGTCCAACAGAAATAATGTCAGCCACATGTGTAACTTAAAGCCCTCTGGTAGCTGCATTTGAAAAGCAAAAAGAAACAGATGAGTGTGACTTGAATAATTTAATTCAGCATATCTAACACTTTATAATTTTAACATGAAATGAATGTGAACATTATTAGTGAAATATTTTACTTTCCTTTTTCTCATGCTCAGTCTTTACATTCCAATCAATACTCTCACAGCATGATCCAGTTCAGATGAGTCCCATTGCAAGTACTCAATAATCACCATGGCTTGTGTCTACCATAGAACATGGTGTAGAGTCACAAGACATGTGGTGGTTTGAATAATGTTTCCCTCCTTCCCCCCCATATATCCATGTCCTAATCCCCAGGGCCTGTAAATGCCACCTTGCGTGGCAAAGGGACTTTGCCCATGTGGCTGGTTAAGGATGTGAGATGGGAGATTACCCTGGATGATCTGTGAGGGCTGATGTCATCAGTGCCCTCGTAAGAGGGAGGCCGGTGGGCCGGAGTCAGAGGAGAAGGCAGTGAGGTGATGGATGCAGAGACGGGAGAGAGGTGCTTTGAAGAGGCAGGATGGGCCACCAGCCAAGGGCTGCAGACAGGCCGTCCCTGGGAGCCGGAAAGGGCCGGGAAACGCTCCTCCCCGCAGACCCGCCGGAGGAAGCAGCCCTGACCACACCTTGACTCCAGCCCAGGGACACGCATTTCCGACTTCTCAGCTCCAGAATTACAGGAGAATACAAATTCGTGTGGTAAGCCACGGTGGCCATTGGTTATAGCAGCCAGGGGAAGCTAATACATTACTAATAATCTCATAGGACCATCACTTTCAAGTCCCTTTCGAGAAGGCGTGCCCTGGGCCACGTGGTAGGCAGTTACAGCTGGCTTCCTGGCGGCGTGGCCACGGGTTACCCATGTGCAGTTGGTCATCCTAGGGCTGGAGTGCGCTGCCCACCTCCTCCTGGGCGCTGGCCACTGTTTCTTGCTCGGACTCAACTGTAGGCTCGATGGCAAACACTTGGTGTCTTATCACTAACATTGAGGATGAACAGAGGCGAAAGGTTTAACCATTTGGGTATACACACAGGAGGAAGAAATAGCTTAAAAAAAATCACTGGCTCTCTTTACTATCTATCTGCTCAATGTTTTTGTAAATCTAAAACTATGCTAACTATAATGTCTCTTAATTTAAAAAGGTACTGCCATGTGGGTTTGGTAGGGACAAAAACTCATACCCCTATCTATGAATGCTGGTGAATGTGAGGTTGGACCAGTAATTCTCAGTGTAATGTGCATGAAGATCACCTGAAGAGCCTGGCACACTGCGGATTGCCGGGCCCACGGCCAGGGTGTCTAACCTGTAGGTCCGAGTGGGGCCCATGCATTTGCATTTCTTTTAAAAAATATATATTTTATTGATTTTTTTTTTTTTTTTTACAGAGAGGAAGAGAGAGGGATAGAAAGCTAGAAACATCTATGAGAGAGAATCATCACACACCCCCTACTGGGGATGTGCCTGCAACCAAGGTACATGCCCTTGACAGGAATCGAACCTGGGACCTTTCAGTCCCCAGACCTATGACACTCTATCCACTGAGTCAAACCGATTTCAGCACATTTGCATTTCTAACCAGTTCCAGGTGATACTGACGCAGAGGGCAGGCCGGCAGGCAGGTAGGCAGGGAGGGCCCCTCCGAACACCAGGCCAGGAGAAGGGACCCCGGGCCCACCTCCACCAGTGCAGGGGAAGGCCCCCAGGCCGCTGTTCCCTCCGCACCAGGCACAGAGCCCCTTCCAACAACAAGCTCCGCCGTGGTTGCTAAGGGACTTCAGACTCAGCACCACTCCTCGAGCTGGGCTCTGTTTTGTGTCTCCCACCCTGAGGTTTAAAGTAGATGACAATCCGGAGATCCCCAAGTCTCGGCTAAAAATACCTCGTTTGTCACAGGCCAGCTGACTGCTCAGGTTTCCCAGCTGGAGTGCATCCCCAGGCCTGGGGCTGCCCCAGTGGAAAGTCAATCTGCCGAAAATATCTGGTTAAAAATAGCCCCGGGGAGGCCCCTCAAAGCTCTCAGCCCAGCTGCCCACGAGCAAACGGGGACCAATTCTGGACGTGGGGTGGAGGTGGGAGGATGAAGCCAGGAATGGCTGAAGGACTGCCTGGTGTGGCCGTTTCATTCCCTGGAAGCGTTAGGGCAAACTGGAGAGACCAGCTCCCTCCAGGCCCCTGGTCTTTATGTTCACCAGTGTCCGATTTAACATCTGGACTTGGTAACTATAGTCCCGACCAGGCCTTGGGCGATTTTCATTCTGCCTTCTTCTGCCTAACAATAATGCTGAGCTTCCCGACCTTTCACAATTAAGCTGGTGAGCCTCGCTGAACGTGGCCTTGGTGAGCACGTGCAGGGGTCCCTAGGAAGGAAGGAACTGCCCAGGGGACTGGAGGAGCTGAAGGGTATGGTCGGTTCTGGGCCTTCTTGGGACAAACTCAGCTGGCCTGCTTGATCCCTGCTGATCGCACCTACAATTTTGTGTGTATTGTTTTAACTTTATCAGCTGAATGTCAATAAGAGGAACAAAAATGCTATCTATATCCCTGACTAGCAAGATTCTCCAATCATTTCACGTTAGAAACTCGAAAAATCGGGCAACTGTCTCCCTCTTTCTTTGGTGAGAAGACACTCCTGTTTAAAAATTTCCAATTACAGTTGACATACAATAGCTTTAGGTGTGCAACATACCAATAAGCCATTTCTCTAACTTTGGAAGTGCCCCCTGGTAAGTCTAACACCTCCTGACATCGTACGAAGTTATTAAATATTATTGACTATATTCCTCATGCTGTGCTTTACATTGCCATGATCCAGAAAAATGATTTATTCTCTTTAATGAAAGTAAATAAAACCCATGGGATAAATACTTTAATTTAGTAAAAACTTTGATTTAGTATTTTAAAAAATTTTCAAACGCAGACTTTTCTTTAAAAATGTTTGTTGTTCTGCCTGGCTGGCATGGCTCAGTGGTTGAGCGTCAATCTATGAACCAGGAGGTCATGGTTTGATTCCCAGGGTCAGGGCATATGCTGGGTTGTGGGCCGATCAATGATTCTCTCTCATCATTGATGTTTCTCTCTCTCCCTCTCCCTTTCTCTCTGAAATGAATAAAAAAAATATATTAAAAAAAAGAATCAACCAATGAATGCACGAATAAGTAGAACAACAAATTGATCTTTTCCTCTCTATTGCTCTCTCTCTCCTCTTCATCTCTCTCCCTCCTCCTCTCTCTCAAAAAATAAATAATAATAATAAAAAAAACATATTCAAGGAGGCTGAAGGATCCAGATCTTGTGATTTTATTCCTCTTTTATGTTATAAGTAAGAAAAGAGTGAGAAAAGGAACAACACCAGTTGCTTTCTAGAGACTTCAAACCTCTGTTTGCATTTTCCTATTCCTTGCCTGTTGGTGAACAACCGGATCCTGAATTTGTTCTGTGGGAGCAGCGAGGTGGACTCTCACGGTGCCCCGAAGGGCAGCACAGTGGCCGAGACCCCCCAGGTGAGGATGCCCGAGGGTGGAGGGCAAGAGCCTGAGCAGGTGGAGGAAGGGGTGGATGGGTGCGTGAACCAGGGTGGGACGTGAGAGCGCCCTCAAGGTGACCCTGGCGCCCTCACAGCAGAGGGTGCCGGGACCCTGACAGGTGCGTGACAGGCTGGGACTGACGGGATAATTGCACATATTAACAATAATCCAGGTTTCTCACTGTTGGAAAAAAAACAGTTAAAAAAAGGTAGAAACCTACATCTAGAACCCTATGATATGGGATTGGAATTAGAGATAGGAGTGTAAGTGTGTATGTTTCAGCATATAAAGGTAAATATAGAACTGAGGGGAGTAAAGGGGCATAAGAATTACCAACCTTTATTAGAAAATAAGTCATGGAGATATTATGTACGGCAGAGGGAAAGTAATATCATAACAGTTTTATATGGCGACAAATATTTACTAGACTTATTGTAAGGAATATGAATATCAAATTACTATCTTATACAACTGGAACTTGTATAATATTGTATGTCAACTATACTTTAGTTTTAAATAAATGTAAGTGTGTAGATAGCATGCCCTGTGAGTACCAAGGATCACCAGATCTTGGTTTTAAATACCATTTTCTACAAAAAGGAACCAGGCTCCTTAGAGAAATGGCTGATGGCAAGAATGAGGCAGGGAAAGTCCAATGTGAGTTCCAGGAAGCAGGGACCGGCCCAGAGAACTTTGGGTGTGTGCTAAGAAGACAGTAGCCAGCTGGAATTGAATCTCACTAGCCCAATGGAGGACCATTTAATCATCAAAATACATAATGATAGGAACAGATGATAAGCCCTTAGATAAAATAGGAAACCATGCATATGTCAAAAGATAACTGAAAGTTATTTACATAATTTCAGTACCTCACCAGGAATTACTTATTGAGGACATGGCCTAGGAGAGGAGAACAATATCACAGGGAGACCTGGCAGACACTGTCTTTGCCATGCGATGAATGTGATCATTTGTAAAGGAACAAATTGAGAGGATGCCGTGAGAAGAATGTCGTGCCACGTTTGTGATATTTCTGCTAAAGATGTCTGAATTTAATCCTAAGTCACAGCTAAGGAACATTCTGTAAAATAACTGGACTGTAATTTACAGAGGGTCAAAGTCATGGACGTTAAAGGAAGACTGAAGGAAACCAGGGACACATGGTCATACAGTCCTAAGTTAGACCCTTTTGGTATAAGGGGTATTATTAGGACTGCTAGGAGATTCCTGCAATAGGGCTTCCTGCTGCGGTCGTTGCAGGCCTGCTTTCCTCCCTTCTCCCTGGCCCCGCTTGCTTGCTTCTCTGCAGCACTTGGCTTCTTTCGTTCTATGTGTCCTCAGTCTTTGCTCTGGCCTGGATATGCAAATTAACCGCCATCTTGGTTGGGTTGATTTGCATACTCACCCTGTTTGGATGGTGGGCGGGGCTTATGGGCAGAGTGAAGGTGCAGTCAATTTGCATGTTTCTCTGTGAATCAGTGTAATTTCCTTTGGTTTTGTAGGAGAATGTCCTTGTTTGTTGGAAACACCCAATAACATTTTTTTCCCCCCAGAGTGATAGAGCATCTGGTTAGCAATTCATTATCAAATGGTTCAGATAAAAGGTTCTTTACACTATACTTCTTCTATAAGTATGTGGTTCTTTCAAAAAAATTTTTTTTTAAAGAGGGAAAAAAGTAAATATATTTGAAAATTTTAAGAGATTTAAAAACTTTATATTTGTGTCTACACACTAAGATAAACTATTTGTAATCATTGCAACTATTTTTAAAGTTAAATTTATTGGAGTAACATTGGTTAATAACATTATATTAATTTTAGCTGTACAACTTTATAATATGACATCTGAATAGTCTATTCTGTGCTCACCGTCTGAAGCTGGTCTCCTTCTGTCACCATATATTTAACCCCCTTTCCCTCCTTCCCCCCCCACGCCCCTGCCCCTCTGGTAACCACCATCTGTATCTATGAGTTTGTGGAGGTTTTTTTTGTTTCTTTGTTTGGCAACCATTTTTGAAAGCAGTAGATAATTTAGTGTACCATTAATATACAATTTAGTCTTACATTCTAAAAGGAGAATTTTTTTCTAGTTTCTTCATTTAAAAACAGGATTATTTATAGTCACTTAATTCACAACCATAATTTTTAACTGTATTTTCTTTGGAAGAGATAAAAGTCAATACATCAAGATTAGGCAATTATTAAACATTTAAAGACATCTTTCTCATTAGTTTAGTCTGACTTAATTTGAATCTAGAGATTCGCCTTTTCATAAATTAGATACATTCATAATATCACACGTATTTTAGAACATTTATCATTTTTATGTTTGGTTTTGTCTTAAAATGCAGACAACTTTAGCACTGGTAAGAAACTCAAGAGAATTGACACAAGTTATTCTTTGCAAAATACTGTATTATGATTTTGAAAATGTTTCAGTACTTGGGAATACTAACTGTGGAAAGATGTCAAAAACAAAATTAAAAAAATATGATGGATGGACCAATGAGGTTTATACTCTCAAAAGCCGCCTTTTCAGAAGTAGCTTTTATCATTTTAGGAAATGTTTTGCAGTTCTTAATACTTTGAGCTCCCGAATCATAAATCTTAACATTCAGAACAGTTTATATTGTACATATGTGTTAACATTATAAACACTTGAAACCATCAGTGGAAAGAAGCTGGGAAGGTAAATTGTTTAATTATTGCTGAAATAATTCTAGTAATTCAACTTTCAGTGTTTATAAGAAATATTTATTATTATTTCTTATCACTGAAGTAATTTTCAGCATTAGGCTGCTTCCTGTTGTAGGTTTTAATAACGAAGTCGAAGTCAGTTTTCATTACCACAAATTATTTACCTTGGACGTACCACATAGCACTTACTACAATAACAATTAAATGACTTTTTGTATAACTATTTATTCCCTTTCTCCTCTGAGAGACTGTTGTTCCGTGGATATTGTTTTCAGTATCTGCTTGTCATAGCTGTCCAGTCTTGAAGGTGTGTTTCCCTAAGTGTCCTTGCGTTGAACTGCCTATCTGAAGCTTTAAGGAACCAACTTTCCAGTAACTTCTCCCATCCTAGCCTCCTTGGAGGAAGTTAATTCATAGGTTCTTTGAGATCTTACCCTTCCTCCTCTGTTCTAATAGCTCCCTTTTTCTAGTAGCTTCTTTAAGAGCATTAGACTTGGATGCAACTCTTTACCATTTTGAACCCAGTATAGTGAAATATATGAAGTAGAGTGAACTCTATGATGAATGTTAAGTTTGCTTTTGCTCTGGGTATTCACAAAGAAATTGCTGCTCCATCCAAGACATAAAATCCTTACTTGTACTTTTCTTTAACTGCAGGATTCCTTTCAGCAGGTAGGTTCAGTAGGTTAAATGTTTTCAACATCTGTTTATGTTTTACTTTGCATTGAAATGCCTGAAATGGATTGTTGCAGAGCATAAAATCTATTTTGTCTTGTATGCAGTCCCTGATTATTTTCAGCTGTAGAAAGTCAATATTTTAGTTCTTGACTCACTTTGTCAATCTGTTTCAATTTTTAAAAGTCACAACATGTCCGTTGTCATTGGGTCAGTGAGTCAATTAGGTCTCTAAGGTTTGCACAACTTCAGCAGCTTCCTCAGAGCCACATAAAAAATAGTTTGGCTTCATTTGGCGATCTGTTAGGCGCCTCTGAATTTTGCCATGGCTCCTTTAGAAATGTTGTAACTTATAATCAGGATGTGAAATTTAAAACGCTTTTATGAATAAATCTCAAATATTTAATTTCCGGAGGCATGATTAACTCAACCCTCCCCCTTTTGTTTTTCTCCCTGTAGCCTTCATTGTTTCCCCCAAAAATATACTGAGAAATAATTACTTCTATGACTGTCCAATATATGCAGAAAGAATTTTGATACGATATCTGCATAAAATAAATCTTTTATTACATTAAGACTTATGTCTGCCATAAAATGGTAAGGGTGACATGTTTGAGATTGGGGGCAAAGTCATCTCAAAATAGTATGCTGGGCTCAGTCAGGGTGGCTCAGTGGTTGAGTGTTGACCTATGAACCAGGAGGTCATGGTTTGATTCCCTGTCAAGGCATATGCCTGGGTTGTAGGCTTCATCCCCAGTAGGGGACATATAGGAGGCATCAGATCAATGATTCTCATCATTGATGTTTCTATCTCTCTCTCCCTCTCCTTTCCTCTCTGAAATAAATAAAAATATATTTTTTTAAAAACTTAGTTGGAAAAAAAAAAGAAAAAAATTAATTGGAAAAAACCCCACATGGGATGCCGGGTCCTAGCTACCTTCTGTAGGTAGGGAGTTGCCTGTGTTTCTTCCCAAATCATTTGTGACTGTCACAGAAATATGACCTTCTCGCCTTGCTCTGAGAGAAACAGGGTTTACCTTAGAAGGTCCTTCTGTTGCCTCTGAAGACATCTCCTCACTTGAGTAAAGATTATAGCTTTCCACCAGGGAGACTGAGTTGAGCAAACTCCATTTTATGCATGGGAGAGAAATCAGGACTTAGAACTTTCAGAACTTGAAAGGAACATTGCTATTACTGTTTTTCACTTTTTTTTTTTTTTTTTTTTTTTTTTTTTTTTTTTTTTGCTATAACAATTTCATTTTATTTTTTGAGGGGGAGGGAATATTTGTGGTCAGAGCAAGACATGTATTTTCTATCCCTATGTGCAGATATGGAAATATGGTTAGGACAGGGCGGTGACTTTATAAGGTCTCCTAGATTTCAGTGGTGCCTCTGAAACATTCCAATCTCTTCTCTCATATTTCAGACTTGAGCTAAACAATGCTACCCTCAAATCAGAAAGGCTGAAATAATCCTGAGTATTGGATTATCATTATCTCGTCTCCTCAAAGGGAAAGTATTTTGTCAGTATTTAGTCTCCATGTTGAACACCCATTCTGGGGTATGTGGCTGTGAAACTCGGGGGGACAACTATCTGGTGTTGTTGTTATGTTGATTTTCAGAGGAGAATGTGGGCAGGGTTGGCTTGTGGAACCATGCGTTCTGGTGTGAATTGGGTAATTTCATTTTGAGAGAGTTATTTGAACTTGGTATGCTTCAATTAAATGCCAGAAAATGGATGAAAAGACTTACTGGAAACCAGATGCTTGTTCTTCATGCCTCTTGGGACATCAAAAACAAGCAGCACAACAAAAGACATTTGGGTTTGGAAGAGTTCACTCACAGATGAGTTTGGAGGCATTTTGCTTATTGGGAGAGAGGGAGAATTGTGGAGTATTGATAGATACCTGATTTGAGAAGTGTCTAAATCACTGGTCTTTTATTCAGTTAATCTACCTTTACTTCATGTAAAGACTCTCACAGTTTATTGAGCACAGAGAGAAAAACATCTAGTACTAGAAGATTTCCTTCTTATGTAAGAAGGTAACAATTGGCTCATTTTTGCTCAGTGGGCAAAACAATTCAGATTTCATTTTGGATTGGTGGTTGGGTAAGACAATGTTTTGAGGTAAATATTTCTTAGAGAGTGTAGTCTTAGTGTCTTCAGATTAAGGTTTTTAATATATAATTTTGAAATGTAAGCTCTACAAAGTAATTGAAAGAATACCAGCACAGATGGGCCATTTCTAAAATTGTTCAACTGTAGTGAGGTGGTGATCTTCTATTCTGCTATGTCTGACTTGAGAAGAGTTGCAGAATCATGAAGACTCTGGAAAAAGTCTATTTCTTGCCCTCAAAAGAGCACTTATATTGAGGAATGGATTTTACATTTTATCCAATATATATATATTGGATATATATATATATATATATATATATATATATATATATATATACACACATTTTATTGAATTCAGAGAAGAAGGGAGAAGGAGAGAGAGAAACATCAATGATGAGAGAGGATCATTGATTGGCTGCCTCCAGCATGTGCCCTGACCAGGAATCGAACCATGATCTCCTAGTTCATAGGTCAATGCTCAACCACTGAGCCACCACAGCCAGGCTGTCAGGGAAATTTTTTCAAAAATCTTAATTGTTGGAAGTATCACACATGCCCCCTTCTTCTTCCCATTTACCCCTTATAGCCTGCCCTGCCCCCAACCTCAGGCCTCCACCACTCAATTGTCTGTATCAAATTCTAAGCAAGGCTACAAGCAGAACTTCCCTTTTTATTAAAGAGCCAGCCCTAAGTGCACTTAGTGGTTATCTCAATGCTGGCCTTGAAAACAATACAGTTCTATCCAATTAAAAAATGCACCCGGCATGGCATTGAGATTATGGGCATATCTAGTCTCTGGTCTACAAGGTCATACAGCTAAGTTTATCTTCATCATTATTCAAACAGGCTAAAGCAGACTAGAAAGCAAACATTTTAGAATAAGAGGCCATCTAAAAAAACAGCAAAAAATTCTTACAGTGGGGAGGGGAGGGAGATCTGGGGGAGATGATAGATCAACCGAAGGACTTGTATACATGCATATAAGTACAACCAATGAACATAAGACTCTGGGGAGGGAGGGTATGTATGGGAGGGAGGGAGGGGGGCAAAAAAAAAATCAATAAAATATATTAAAAAAAAAAAAAAACCAGCAAAAAATTCCAAACAGCAGTTTTTTACAAAATAGGGGTTTTCTTTCTCAAGGGGAGGCCTACATGGTGGTCTTGTAAACTCAGAGACCTAAAGTAACCACAAAGGATGGTCTGAAATTAAACTGTAACTAAAGGCAGTATGGTGGGTAGTTACATCCTAGACAGGGATCTTCACTGACAAGGTCAACCTTTTTACCTTAACTGAGCCTATCTGTCTTTTTCCATCTAAGATAACATACCGTATTTTCCGGCGTATAAGACGACCCCCTAATTTTACAGTTAAAACATAGGCTTAGGCCTATATTCGCTGTATAAGACTACCCTCCACTCCCGAGGCAACACCAGTTCTTTTTTTTAATAGACCGCCTCTCTAACTCAGCCAATCCAAGCAGGCTTTTTATGCATGCAAATTATACATGTTCTGTACCCGAAGCTACACTGTGTTCTAGTAAAAAGCCTGCTCAGATTGGCCAGAGTCAGAGAGGCAGTCTATTAAAAAAAGAACTGGTGTTGCCTCGGAAGTGGGGGGTAGTCTTATACAGCGAATATAGGCCTAAACCTATGTTTTAACTGTAAAATTAGGGGGTCGTCTTATATGCCGGAAAATACGGTACCCTTGAAATGTCTGAGTAACTTGCAACTTCCCTTTTTCTGGAGTCCTTGGGGCACAACCTATTGTGCCTGGGCACCAGGACAGAACAGATACCACAAATTACTTCATTATTGTCATGTTAATTGTTCCTGCACCCACCTATGTATGTGTCTATCATTTTACTCTTTATCCAATCCCAGGGGTCCCCCCTCTTGCCCCTCCCCGCTTTGCTTTCTCCCACCTCTCTAGTCTATCACCAATGGATTTCATGTAATCCATCTATGTCCCTCTTTTGATTACAATGTACAAATATAGATGTAACCCGCCATTCTCCAGAGCATTATCTCAATTCATTGAGGTTTTGCGTCCAGACATTTGTCGACAGTTTGGCTCAAATAAACTCACAAAAATTCTTTACACGTTTGAATGTTTTTATGTTAACAGTACAAAGCAAACAGTAAAATGTAAGGCTGGTGGAAAAGCTGGCAATCCCTTTAGAGACCCCACCTTTTCTATGTACTTCAGCAATCTCCTGTCTGGTTTCCCCATATCCTCACATGCCCCCTTCCAGTCTCTAGCTGTACTCCAGGTGTTCTTTTCAAAATGCTCACTTGGATATGTCACCTTAGCTTAAAACCCTCCAGGGACTTAAGAGACAAAGACCAATATCCTTAACGTAGTATGGAAGACAGACTTCAATGTGCATGTGACTCACGAGGGGCCTGAGGTTCTGCAATCTTTTACCCGCTACTAGGGATACTGATGCTGGTTGTCTGAGGACCACCCTTTGAGGGGCAGGATCTGGAGGTCTACAGGCTGCCCTGCCTGTACCAGACTCCTGGCTCCCATTGCTTTGCATGCCTGCCACCTGCTCTACACGCCTGCCACCTGGCTCTTTCCAGCTCCTCATAAGTATTCTCTGCCTGGGAGGACCTCCCTCCAAGTCCCAACCTGCTGAAGTCACGCCCTTTTAACATCAGCTCAATAGCAAGGGTTGAGGAGGTTGTAGGAAAAAGGGAACCCTCACTGACTGTTTGTGGGAATGGAGGTTGATATACAACCACTATGGAAAGCAGTCTGGTGATATTCCTTTTGCTGGGTTCTTGGTGGTAGTTGTATAAAAAGTCATTCCATGTGAAAATCCATGTGGAACAGGTCGTGGTTTCCAATTTGATGCCTATGTTTGAGGTGTTGTGCAGAGCCCACCAGATGCACACATCCCATTAGTAAGTAATTATGGTTAAGAATGACATGAAAGTATTTTCAAATTTTAATTTATGTGTAGTATTTTTTTCAATTGGCTACTAAGTTTTTAGGATACAAATATTTATAAAATTGTTGAACTAAACTACCAAATAAATGGAACTGTTAGCCATTTCTTTCTTTTTTTGTTTGTTTTAAATAGAGAACACTTCACGAATTTGCATATCTTCCTTGCTCAGGGGCCATGCTAATCTTTGTATCGTTCCAATTTTAGTGTATGTGCTGCCGAAGTGAGTATGTTAGTCATTTCTTTAAAATGAATGTTCATATTGATTTTAGAGAGAGAAAAAGGGAGAGGGAGAGAGAGAAATATTGAGCCTGTAGTGGAGGCATTGTGCCCTGACCTGGAATCAAACCGGCGACCTCTGGGATGACCCTGAACCAACTGAGCCACAGAGGCCTGAACTTGTTGGGCATTTCTTTTGATCTAGGACTACCGAAACCATTACCTGGAGGCTGAGTGCTGTGTACCAAGAATGTCGGGGGGTCTCTCTTTTAGGGAGTTAGTAGTGTCACAAGGCTACTTATTTTCATGTTCACATAGGCGGTATTGAAAAAATCTTGTCTGTAATAAAAACCATAACTTACTTTTTGAAACACATAATTTTCTGACTAACTTCAAAGCTCATAATGGTGAAAGTGAGTATGGCATTGAACTCAGAGTGGTTTTGTTCTGAGCGGCATGCACGGGTGCTTTCTTCCCCAGGTTCTTGTCCAGGTGGATTGGAAGAACGAAGCCACGGACCAAAGGTGGTATATGAAAAGGTGGAAATTTATTGGAACAATACAGACTCCCACAGAGGGAAGGTCCCAAAGGGGTAGCCCCCTAAGCTCCTTTTTCTGGGGTTTATGAAGGCTGCAGTTCTTTGTTTCTTAGGGCTGCCTTCCAACTGGTAGAATATCATCTTCAAAGTGTAAAACCCATGCGGGGCCCCCTCTGTTGCTCCCCCTTCAGTGGTAGAATTCTGTCTCCTGTGAAAATCTGTTTTCCTCTTTCTCCCATTTATCGAAATTTCTCTGTCCTGTGTGGAAGTTTGCTTTCCTCTTTCTCCCCAACCAACTATGCCTTCCTCCCCCATGGCCCCCCTAATTCCTAAAACTTCCTAAACCTGCCTATCTTATCCCTAAAACTTCTTTCAGTAGTCCCATAAGAACTGGTTTTATTATATTTTAGTATATTTTCCTTGAAAGGAAAAGATTTTTACTTTTCTACCAAATACATTTTCTTCTCCAAATGTTTTTGGATGATTCAGGAATAGTTGTTGTAAGGTATATATTATTTAAAAAAAAAAGAGGCAGTATTTGTATAATTATGTACAGAGTAATCTTTGTCCAGGTGCTTTAATCCACTCATTTATTCAGCAGGTAATCTTCCATTCCTGACTGTGTTCAGGTGCTGGCCTACCCTCATGAGAAAAGGGTGATATTTATATACTGAGATACAGCTGTGGTAGTATTATTTATGCTGTGATTATGTTTCTACAGGAGCAGGAATAAATGTGTACTTTCTAATCTTATAAATATTTGTTGGTTATTATAGTTTATAGTTCATGTAGCAGTACTATTTCAGCTTGAATATCCCTGAAACTCGTGTTTCCCTTTTTTTCTACTGATGTAATACCTATAGTCTTGATAAAACTTGTATTCTATTTTGAAGATTATTTTATGTTTGAACCTTTGTGAAGCAACCATGTTTTACAGCAAAAATTAGGTAGTTTTGTCTGTCAACTGCCACCTAAAAAGTAGTATCAGGTTTCCTTATGGGCCCTCATGAAGATTCACAAAGGTCTGGAGCTCAGAGGAAAGGTCTCTGTTTGCTATTTAAAATTGTAAGTCACATGTATGGGGCTGGCGACTGATGCCATGTGTGCGGGTGACATTGTGGGGAGAACGTGGGTGTGAGATAAGAGCTTATAGAAAGAGGAGGAATGACCAGAGAAGGAGGAGAAAGAGAAGTCAGAGGAAGAGAGTGCTTGAGGAAGGTGGGAGTGGCTGACTGAGAATCTCTCAGATGACTCTGAGATGTCATTACAAGAGGTCTGGCATGTATCGTTTGGATGTAGCAATGTGGAGGCCATTGGGAACCACAGCAAAAGCTGTTTTGGTACCATTGACAGAAGTGGGTGCCAAATGGTAGTGGTCACAAGAGTAAACAGCCAGTGAGGAAATTTGGACAATAAAGACTAATCCTTTGAGCATTTTGGATGACAAAGAAGGCGAGAGATAGTGGCTGAAACGGGACATAGGCTTGAGGATGGATTTAAAAAAACAACAAGAGACCTCAGCGTGGTAAAAAGTGGATGGCAGTGTTACAGGAGAGAGAGAGAGATGCTGTTAAGCACTAGGCACTGGAAATATATGGCTTAACTTGAAAGGAAGTTTGGGACTCAAGAGAGATCCAGGAGGCAGCTACACAGGTTGTAGTTCAAGCTCTGAAACTGTCCGAGGAGAACATGCAGGAGAGTCCGAGGTTCAAGAGAGAATCGAGAGAAACACCGTCATCAAGGGAATAACTCCTAGTGAGTTATTCAAGTCACTTTTAATTCCACCTCGGACCCTGTTGAAAAAGTCACTGCCTGAAGCTAGCCATTTGCAATAAACGAGTTCCCAGACGTCATTTCTGGCAAGAGACTGAGCTGAGCCAAGTTTAAAGTATTTGAGGACGAGAAGTGTATGTGAATCGTCACTGTGGCACCTCATCGTCCTCTCACAAGTGGACAGGCTGCGGGGTCAGTGTGCACAGCGGGAGATGTGCCGAGGGATCCTAAGTGTTCAGCTGGACCCAGGATAGGCCCTTTGATTATTCAACTTGTCACTAAACACGCGGTCAGTCATATTAAAACCTGCTGAAGTATGAATGGCTGAAAGCTTATTTTATCCAGATTCATGCAGATTTGGGTTAGGACTAATGAGCCTCACAACAACGAAGTCTGGAGAATGTCTTGTCTACACCTACTCACCAATGTCTTGTCACTGTACTAGGCGTTCTTTGCCTGTAGCTCTGGGCCAGCGTGAGTTCTTGCCATAGTTATTTATGGCCCTTTGGAATAATACTGGCTTGGCAAATGTGTTTTTTTTGTTTTTTGTTTTTTAATTAAGATGCAATATCATTAAAAGCTCATGTACTTCTGAAAAACATTTCAGAAATAAATGATTTGCTCTGCCCTGAATGCGATTGTACCATTATTTGTTCATTTATTTGCCTGATTCGGTGACTAAACCTCATTTCATGTCCTAAAGTACACACAGCAAAATCTTTTAGGAATGCTGCTGCTTTGAGTGAATGGTGGCTGTGCTCTATAATTTCATGCCATGTACTGAGTTGCTTTGTAATATTAAAGCCATGTTTCATATTTATCTCTTATTTTTTTTTACTAGAATTATCTTTTTATACATTTATACATATATATGTATATAAATATATTTCAGAGTGGAAGGTAGAGGGAAAGAGAGATAGAAACCTCAATGATGAGAGAGAATCATTGATTGGCTGCCTCTTGCATGACCCCTACTGGGGATCAAGCCTGCAACTTGGGCATGCGCCCTTGTCTGGAATCGAACCCAGGACCCTTTAGTCCACAGACCAACACTCTACCCACTGAGCCAAACCAGCCAGGGCTCATATTTCTCTTTTGCTTTAGGTCTTGGGAGCTGAGGAAGATGCTGTGGGTGATGGCTGCCTTCAGCAGCTGACAACTGCTAATATTCTCCGCTTCCTACTACTGGTCCTGGTGCCATGTATCTGCGCTCTCATTGTCCTGCTGGTCATCCTGCTTTCCTTTGTGGGTGAGTGCTGTCATTATTAAAATGAAGTCAAAATTAAAATTAGCATGATTTATAAGAGTGGTTTCTACTTAGTACTTATATAAACTAAAATAACAACTCAATCAGAGGGTTAGCTGTTGACTAACTTAGGTAAATCTGCAGTTTTAAATCCACTATAATCACTCTCCTAATTATTATTAACTAGTGGCCTGGTGCATGAAATTCATGCACATGAAAAGGGAATTAATTAGAGGAAATATTTTAATATTGCCATTTGCCTTTTCTCTGTAATAGAAGTGTCAGAGATGAAAGAAAATTAGTAAAATATACATTGAGCGGCCAGATTATTATGATCTCTGAATGCCTAATAATCTGGCCACTCTGTGCGTGCATGCATGCGTGTGTGTGTGTGTGTGTGTGTGTGTGTGTGTGTGTGTATGAGGCCTGGTGCATGAATTTGTGCATGGGTGGGGTCTGGCCAGCCTGGCCAGGGGGAGGGGACATGAATGGTTGGCTGGCCTGCCTGCTGGTCAAACTCAAGGTTGAGGGGACAATTTTCATATTTGCTTTTTTATTATATAGGATATACACTGAGTGGCCAGATTATTATGCATTCAGAAATCATAATAATCTGGCCACTCAGTGTATATAAAAATCTTCCTCCTGTCAGAGTCTGGGGCACACTGCAGGATCCAGAATCAAGTCCCCACCCACCCTCACGTGCCTTGAAATCATGAATGACCCAGTCTCGGCTGGCCCCACACCCTTCAAGCCCCACCAGGTGAGAGGCACAACCTCAGATCTCCCAGCCCATCGCCAGGGCAGGGGAAGCGGGCCTGAGGTCCCCTGTCAAGTCCTGCTGGGTGGGAGTCACAGCCTGAGGCCCTCTGTCAAGCCCCACCTGGCACCACACAGCCTCAGGTCCCTGCTGATGGCTCATTATGGGAACCCTGCCTCCACTGTGGGCACAGTCATCTTGTGTTACAGGAATCCAGCCTCCGCTGTGCATGCTGACATCTTGTGACAGTGTGAGGTAAATTTACATATTACCTCTTTATTATATAGGATATTAATTAATGGATTAATTAATTCAATACACTTAAGGAGTGATTACTAGGTAGCAGAAACTTCGAAAGTCCCTGAGAACTCAAGGATGTTTAAATTAGTCCTTCTTTCTCAAGAACTCACAGTTGAGAGGAAGAAATGATTGTCAGACTAGGCAACACATGATGATAGAGGTATATACAAGGTGCTATTGGAGACAGTCACAAGGCTTTGTGAGGCATTAACATTTTAACTTTTGGAATAAAAATAGAAATTCAGCTTAGAATGAAGTAGTACATGGGTCACATTTTGCTGAGAAAAAAGCAAGGGTAAAAGTATAACCCGTGAAAGATGCAGATGGATTTGGGAAATGGGGTGAAATTTTGGTAGGAAATGCAGCTAGATTGATGAATAAAGTGCAAATGACATAAAATCTAACATGTTGTCCTAAAGAATATGGGCTTTAGCACCTAGGTGATTGGTTTTCAAAATCTATTCCATAGAACTAAGGTTCCAAGAAAAAGACTCAAGAATTACATAATTATTTGCTTCAAATTTCTATTTTTTTTAAAAATTGAAGTCAAATGTACACTCAAACTCAATGTTACATATTAATTTTTAACAAAGCAGAAACCAGGGGCAAAATAATCTGTGCTGACAGATTTATTCATTTGTATTTGGATCTTGCAATCTCTCTTTACATGAACAATATCTTAAGTTTAAAAGGTGAGTTATTGGGGGGGAAAAAACAAAAAACAAAACAACTCAAAATCTTGCCATTGATAGCTACTTATTGCTATGAATCAGAATTTTTTGAACATGTGCAATCAAATAAAATACAAAAACAAATAGCAAGATGATACACATCTAGTTGCATTACCAATGATTTTAAAATACTTTATTTCACCCAAACTATCTATTATTTTTATTGCTCAATTTATAAGTTATGCATTTAGAATTTATAAAGTAAATTAATCTCGATAAAATACAGTGTATGTCTATGTTGTGGGTATTAGGCTCTGAGTAGAGGAAGGATGCCATTAAAACAGTGCTTTAAGTGGGTATTATTTATTTAGATAAAAATTTAAATGGGTATTATTTATTTAGATAAAAATTTTACAGCTTTAATGGAATATGAGAGGCTCAGTGCACAAATTCATGCATAGGAGAGTGATTGGGGCCCTTGGTCCAGCCAGAGATTGGGGCTGATTGGGGCTGTCTTGCCTAGTCCCCATCCTGATCCGGGCCTGGCTGGGGGAAGGAACCGCAGGAGGTTGGCCAGCCACAGGAAGTTGGCTATAGGTGTGCACTGACCATCAGGGGGCAGCTCTTGTGTTAAGGGTCTGCCCTCTAGTGGTCAATGCATGTCATAATGATTGGTCATAATGACCGCTTAAGCTTTTATATAGAGATCTTTAGAAAGAGGAAGTTTTTCAAACATCTTCAAAAGTATTCTTTTTTGTAGTTCTTCACCAGTTAGTTTGATATAGATATATTGAAACATCTGCCCAAGTAAACATTTTCTATTTTATAACTGATGTGCTTGTGTAATGAGCAATAAAATCACTTTATATCTTTTTTTTTTAAACCTCATTAAATTCTGCTTACTTTTAAAAACATTCTGTTATGTTTGAGTTTACAACTCCCTAGTCTTTCAAAGTTTTGTAGCTAGTTCTAGGTCCATGAGGGTTGCTAAGGGATGCTGGAATGCCAATTGTGCATCAAAGAGCTCTAGCTTAAAAAGTCAAAGAGATAATAGTGAGAGGATTATCGATTACAAAAAGGTAACAAAAGCCCTATGCTAACAAACACAGATGCTCTATGTGTACTTCATTTTGTCTGTTTGGGCTTCTGTCATGCATACAGTCAAGATGGTAATAAAACAACTTCTGAAGATAAAAGAGTTGAACTTTATGAGAAATGATTTCAGCAATAGGCTATAGAAGAGAGCAGTACAAATAGTTCCTCACTTCAACCTCTAAACTGGACTTGGAGCTACAAATGTTTAGTTTAGTTTGTTATTTCTAAGATCAGCAGATAGTCTGAGCAGTCCCAATGATTCCCAAAGATTTGGATTCTAAAATAAGGTCTTTGAAAGGAAAATTAAAGAGTGAGAAAGCTACAATATTATATGTAGTTTTTTATTTACTAAGTTATAGTCTCATACTGAAGGACCATATGATATAGGAAAAAGAGGTTAAAATTTGACAGAAAAAAAGTCTGAGTTAGCATCTTACTCTCTCCCATTTACTGGAGGTGTGACTTTAGGTACCATATTTTACCTTCTCTGCGAAATGGGAGCTATAATCCTTATTTGTTTCACAGAACTTTTATGGAAGTCAAATGAAATAATTTTGTAAGTTACAAAATTGATAATGAAAGTAAAGAATTAGCTTTTACTTACAAACATTATTAAATCAGATAATTATTTTAATGAATAGTTTTATTTTACTTAAAATGAACTCAAATGTGTTTATCTTATTTTAACTCTATCCATAAAAATTAAAACCTTTGGTCCTGACCTGTGTGACTCAGTGGTCAGAGCATTGGCCTGAGCACCAAAGGGTTGCAGGTTTGATTCCCAGTCAAAGGCATATACCTGGATTGCAGGTTCAATCCCTGGCCCAGTCAGGGCAAATTAAGAAGGCAATCAGTCGATGTTTTCTTTCTCACATCAGTGTTTTTCTTCCTCTCTCTCCCTCCCTCTCTCTTTCTTTCTCTCTCTTCTTCCCTCCCTCATTTCCACTCTCTCTGAAAAGCAATGGAAAAGATATGCGCTGGTAAGAAATAATAATAATAATAATAATAATAATAATAATAATAATAATACCTTTGTCCTATGACCCATCACATAGTAATCCTATAATCTACAACCGCATAACCCCATACATCATGCCATTGCCACAGTACATTTTAATTGCCAATGAAGTAGCCAGAAAGGATAAAGTTGACTGACTACTGTGTTTGCAATGTGATGACAAGTTTTACATGATCTTTATGCTGGGACCCAAGGGTTACTTTCAGAGGTAAATTCATTTCTTATAAGAAATAAATTGGGTCAACCGGATATCTTCTGGTTGTCTGGTCCTCCTTCCAGACAAAGCCATGATGGCGGGAGCCAAGGCAGAGGCAGTTAGGGGCAATCAGGCTGTCAGGCAGAGGGGGGTTAGGGGTGATTAGGCAGGCAGGCAGAGACTATTAAGGACCATCAGGCAGGCAGGCAGAGTGGTTAGGGGTGATTGGGCAGGCAGGCAGGTGAGCAGTTAGGAGCCAGTGGTCCTGGATTACGAGAGGGATGTACAGCTGCAGCTTTAGGCCAAACCCTGTGGCCTGTGTGTAGAGAAATCAAGATCTGGGAGGTTTTCCATTTTTAAGTGCTATTCAAAATACATTGTAAGCTAGGAAATTAGGACACCCCCCTGGGCCTCGAGAACAACATAATATTGAAAGGAAACTGTACTTGAAAAATAAAAATTGAAGTTAAAAAAGGTGCCTTTGGCAGCTGTGTGGAGAAAGGGTGGGAATGAGTAAAGTGTGTGGCAGTGGGAAAATTGGGGGCTTATTACAAGAGTCTTAGAAATGTGGTACTTGGGGGATGGTCTGCACAGAATTTTGCGACTATTGTTTATTCCATTTAATTTCACCAAAGTTATGGTCCAAAACAATTCATTAGAATGCTCTTAACAACCCCCCCTTGGGCTGCAGAAAATTTGGTTTTAAAGGCTCTTCTACTCATCTGTACTGAAAATAAATTTTCTTTGTTTTAGCTATAAATTCATGAAGAATGGCCTAATGTGACCTTCCTAGCTTTCTTAATACTACGAAAAGTCTATGTGTGGCCTGTTAATTGTTTATTTTTGTTTTTAAATGAAGAAAACAGAAAAGTTATAATGGAGAGTATAGAAATATGGTAAATAGTATATTTTTCTTGAACTCAAGAGAAATTGTCCTCTACAAAAGCGACTTTCCTCTTTGAAAATGCCAGATGGGATGGAGATCATTGAACTAAAATATAGTTTTGCTCTTAGAAAATTTCTGAGCAGCTTGTGGCTTTTTACAAGGACTTGGAATTATAAAGATCTTAATTTCCTAGCTTACAATGTATTTTGAATAGCACCTTAAAATGGAAAACCTCCCAGATCTTCATTTCTCTACACACAAAATTTAAGATGCTCTATGATCCTTTATGACCGGACTCCACATTCCTTATTGAAAATCTACAAACTCCTTTTATAATCTTGGCCCTTCTGGTACAGATTCATCAACAAAGACTTCTCAAACTTGTGAATATATATATTAACTACTAAGACCTGAGGTTATACTTAAAGTCTAAAGCATTTTGAAATAGTAGCCAAAGAATTTGTACTCAAAATGTGGTCCATGGACTAGCAGCACCAGTACCACTTGGGAGTCTGTGAAATGCATAATCACTTCTTGGGCCCCACCCACCCCTGCTGAATTGGCACTCTAACAAGACCCACACAGGTGATTTCTGCCTGTTCCTCCAGTCTTAGCCTACTGCAATCTGACCTTCCCCTCTTTCTCTTCTTTTCATACTGGCTTTGGTCCTTACCAAAGCCACCAATGTCTTCTTATCCTGCTGCATTTGAAACCAATGTGAACAGGACTTTAAAACGAAGGTCCTTATGCTTTCTTTCTGTGTTTGTTTACATCGAGTCAGACTGAGCATGCTCACTGTTAGTTGGAGCTAGGAATACTTTCTCCATTCAGGTGTGACATGCAGATATGATCTTGCTCAGTCTTTACTACTCCTTTTTCTTGAAATGCTCTTCTGCTTGGCCCTCAAATGATCACTTATGATTTTCCTTTTACCTCTGTTCTTTGTTCTTTCTCCACCTCCTTAAGCTCATCTTTCTCTGTTCTTTCTTAAGCTCCTTAAGCTCATCTTTCTCTACTTATCCATTAAATGTTAAGGTATCTGTCCTAAGGGGTCTTCTCACTTTCCAGCCATGCCTCTCTTGACAATGTCATCCACTCCCCTGACTTTCTTCATCATTTATACTCAACAAATATTATTGAGACCTACCCTGGTGCCAAGCATTCTGTTGGGTGCTTGAGATGCAGACATGCATAAAAACCCACCTTCAAGGAGACAGACACAAAAACAGACACTTGAGTGTATATGTGATCTAAGCAGTGTGTTTCTGGGAACACAAAGACACATATTTGTAGGGGAGTCTGGCAAGGCATTCAGGAGGAAATGTGTGGATTGCTCTCAATTTAGACTTTTCTCATGGATTGTTTCACAGGCATTTTATACTCAACTAGAGGCCCGGTGCACAAAGATTCATGCAAGAATAGGCCTTCCTTCCCCTGGCTGCCAGCACTGCCTTTGCTCCAGCCAGAGCTGCCTTCCACCTCTCGCCTTGTGGTATCAATTTGTATATCCCCTCCTTATTGGCTGTGGGCACTACCATATTTGTTGCGGAATTACGGTCAATTTGCATATTCCATCTTTATTAGATAGGATGTATCTGTAGAAGGGACAATAATAAAAATAAGATCTTACAAATTCTATTTTTTATTCTCTATTATCTAATGTGACAGTCAGGGTAGGCTATGCTATACTGTGTAACAAACATCCTACTGGCTTAAAAACAATGAAAGTTAATTTTAGGTTCCTACTACATGTCCTTTGAAAGATGGCAGTGGAGTGGGGGTGAGGGACGTGCTTTTCTCATTGAGGTGAGGGAGTAAATTGATGAGCATCATCTTGAACCTTTGTGGTTATTGTGCCAGAGAGAAAGATAAAGAGCACTAGAGGCTCATTCTTTTATTTAAAGTATATCATCATCATCATCATCATCATCATCATCATCATCATCATCTACAATCAGCATGGTGTACATTAGATCCCAAGAACTCATAACTGAAAGTTTGTATCCTTTGACCAACATCAAAGATGTAAGAGACAAGAAAATGAGGCCAGAAAATGTAACCCAAGCATGTGTCCTAGTACAATGGGAGAGAATGGAAAATATTTGATAAACAGCACTAATGACCACCACCTCTGTCATATTTGGGGGTACCTACATTCAACCTGAAGCTTGAAAAGACCTCTGACTCTTTCCCTTATTTTCTCACAGTTTTGCCTTGGGAAGCTTTCTCCCAATCGTTTATTCTCATTGCTTTTGTCTTGAGTCAGGCCTCACTCTTCCCTCACCTGGACTATCTGTAGCCGTCTAACTATCCTTTAGACTTATTCCTTTCAAGCATCAGCTTGCTGCTAGAGTGTTCGTTCTAACATTCCACTCTATTAAAGGCCCTTCGAAAGTTCTCCATCCCAACAAGATCAATTCCAAACCTTTCACAGGAACTGCCCTTTTACAGTCTGGCTTCCACTCCCTCTCCCTTGCTCTTGCCAGTCCCCTGTGTGCTAGCCATGCTTAATTTCTTGCTGCTAGGCTTTTGTGTATCTTTTCTACTTTGCTCTATCTAGAAAGTTCTCATTTCCCTATGACCATACCTCACCTCCCTCTTCCCAGCAAATGCTTTGCTCAAACTTAGAAAATCTCTCATCACCTTTTAAGATTCACATCGAGCATCATTCTCCCCTAAGAAACCTTTCCCGACTTTCCAGAATGGAGTGACAGCTACTTGTCTATTTTTTGTCACCAGATTGCCCTATGCATATCATTCTCAAAGCCTCTGCAGCATGGCTTGTATTTTTAGATGACATGGCTGTCTCCCTCAACTAATCTATAAACATCTTGACGATAAGTACCTCTCTCTAGATTCTGTGTTCTCAGCAGAGAGTAAATACAAAGTTTCTGGCACAGAGAAAATGCAAAGTAAATGTGTTACCACATGGCTAGAGATGTAAAGACAGGAATTCATTTCAAACTCACAAAATAGGAAGATAAATTTGTTTACGTGCATATGGTGGTTGATTTTTTTTTAAAGGTACGTACCTTGTCCAAAGTGAGAAGTGTCTGTAGGTGTATGATTATGTGTTGTGTCCTAACTCAATTGTGGGTAAGTTACACAACTCTTATAAGCTTCATTTTCCTTCTCTCTGAATCTCTATGAAGAAGAGTTAATTATAGAATCTAGTAGGGGCCCAGTGCACAAATTTGTGTACTTTGAAAGGAACTGTGGGCCATGAGGCTGCAGTGGGTACATGGGTGGGTCTTAGACCATCCTCTATGTCCCTGTCTGGCCCCTCCTACCACTGCCCCTGGTCCCCTGTCTGCCTGCAGGCCCACTCCCGCCACCACTGACCCTGGCTGATAGTGTAGAGCAATTGGGACTGGTGCCAGCAGTGGGTGTGAGCAGCAGCCCTGATAGCCCCTTAGGAGCACAAGAGGGTGGAGAAGCCTTCATGGGTGATCGGGGCCAGCAGCAGGTGCGAGTGCTGGGTAGGAACATGGCATGCGGGAGCAAAAAATTTTCAGTAACCATGTTGGCTCACCCTGATGACAGCGACTGATGCTCCTCCTTGGTTTGGCGCCCCGCTCACCTGCTCCACCATCCCACTGTGGCCGACACCTGCCATGTTCCGCACTCTGCCACCTGCTGCGGATGTCAGCCATGTTCCGTGCATTCCCCCTGGTTGTTCGGTTGTTCTGCCGTTTGGTCTATTTGCATATTAGTGTTAAATATATATATATTTCATAGGATTCTTGGGAGGCTAACCTGGGAGATGGCTGAAGTGAGGATACTAAGCAAAGTGCTTGTATTTGTTTCCTGTGGCCGCTATAACAAATGATCACAACCTTGATAGCTTAAAACAACACAAATTACCCTAGAATTATGGAGGTCAGAACTAGGTCTGAAACTAGGTCTCACCAGACTAAAATTAGCATGTTGGTTGTACTGAATTCCTTCTGGGGGCTCTAGGAGACGCTCTGTTCCCTATTTCCCCCAGCTCTGAGAGGCTTCCTGCATTCCTTGGCTTGTGGCTCCTTTCTTTTCTTCAAAATGAGCAACGGCCCATTGAATCTTTCTCACACTGTGTGGCTCTGGCACACACTACCTCCCCTCCCTTTTCTGCTTGTAAGAACCTCGGGCTCACCTGAATAATCCAGGATAGGGTTTCCACCTCACATTCCCTCGTTGACAGCTGCAGCATCCCTTTTGCCATGTAAGGTGTATAAGGTCACATAGTCACAGGTTCTGAGGCCGAGGCTGTGGACACCTCTGGGGCAGCATTATTTTGCCACTTACAGTGCTCAATCCACTCACTGTAGGTGATCAGTAAAGCTTGGCGATGATTACTGGAATTATGGACAGTTTCTTAAACATTGTTAAACAGAGCTGAAACACTTTTGAGCCATACAACGTGGTTTTCTATTAATAGTCGCCATTATTTCACTCTGAAAGTGGGGTAAGTGATTCACTTTTGAAAATTTCCTCGGCCATTTTGCTTTTGAAGGTAGAAGGGAATGGTATTTATTGGTAGCCCCAAGGAAGACAATTTTAATTTCATTGTGTAGTAATGACCAACAGTTATTGAGAACTTACTCTGTGCCGTGAACTGTCAGGGAGTTATGTATGTATTGGCTAGTTTGATTCTAGCAACCAGCCCTATAAAGGGAGGTACTTTTATTTTCCTTATTTAATGGCAGTTGAGAGTGTGTGCAAAGTTTCAGGATAGTAAGTGCTAGAGACGGGACTTAAATCCAGCTGGTCAGGCTGGAGAGCCTGTAATTCTAACCACTGCTTTATAAAAGTAGGAATGGGGAAAAGGATGGGCAGCACTGGAAGAATGAACACTCTACTTTGAGCTAATAACTCAGCATTTTTATGTTCACCATGTTGTACTAACTGGAGGGTATTTAGTCTTTTTGAGTTCTAATTTTTGTGCTTTTTAATAAAATGCATCATAGGCAACTAAGTTGGGAGTTGGTAAGTTTCTAGAGATGCTTGAAACAAAATTATCTAGTGAGTTCAGGCTTTTTCATACAAGTCCCTTAGCCACTGCCTCCCCCTCCCCCTCCCCCTCCCCCTCCCCCTCCCCCTCCCCCTCCCCTCCCCCTCCCCCTCCCCCTCCTTCTCCTTCTCCTTCTCCTTCTCCTTCTCCTTCTCCTTCTCCTTCTCCTTCTCCTCCTTCTCCTTCTCCTTCTCCTTCTCCTTCTCCTTCTCCTTCTCCTTCTCCTTCTCCTTCTCCTTCTTCTTCTTCTTCTTCTTCTTCTTCTTCTTCTTCTCTCTCTCTCTCTCTCTCTCTCTCTCTCTCTCTCTCTCTCTCTCTCTCAACATTAGCTATAGCAACTATCATGTATTATCATTCTATTCTACTAAGCCACTTTATATGTAGAATTTAAGAGTAAGAAAGCTGCTTTTTTTTTTTTTTTTTTTTAAAGCAAGTTATCTAAGTCATTGTTTCCTAAGTAAGTTAGTGTTTCAAAGGACATCTGAGAGTAACCAGATATTATTACCAGTCACCAATGTAGGTAAAAAAAGATAAGAGAAAGATTATCAACAAGGCTAGTCATTACAAACAAAATGTTAACAACTGCAGATGTTTTATACAGTAACGATCTCCTTTTATTAGTAAGTGAATTACTCAGGGACATAACTATGAGGAACTGGCATTTGCTAAAAGTGTGTTGACAGAGCTGGGTGCTGATCCAGAGGGTTAGCATGATAAGTAAATCGACTTCACGGACATCATGTATTCATTATAGCCACATTGGTGGAAACGTGTTATGTGAAAAATCTCTTTATACCAAAACACGCAGAGAAGAGAACAACTAACAAGTGGATGAAAATAATATTATATCTAATTGATTAGTAAAATTTTCTGTATGAATGAAATGCATGTTATGTAGTAATCAAGTCTATCACACACTTATTTTGATCCAGAATAAATTCTAAATTATTTTAAAAACAGTTAAAGGAAGTGTTTCATTTCACCTACTGCATTTGATATTCACTCATAATCCCACGGACACTTTGGAGAATGTGTTACCTGTATGGCATGGTTACGATTTAGCTTTTACACTCGATGTTTTATTTAGAATCCTTTGGCAGATGAATCTGTTGACCTCCGTTAGCCAGAAAACAGCTGCTTTTCTATTTTGATTTGTACTTAATATTTACCAAGTGTCAAGCACATGTACAGAAATTTTTTCCATAGGCTGATATTAAACATTTTATTTATATTTCTTTTATTTTTAACGGCCCATGAACTGTTTGGAAACGTGAGAACCAATTAGAGCATTCACTGTAAATGTTTTTAGAAAAAAAAATTCCCCTGGGCATTTTTCTAGTGGATCAATATCACATTCATTTATTTTAGTAGCATTCTCAACTACAGTGCTATATTCTGGAAACAGTCTGTTATCTATTTTAATGAAGTTAAAAAAATACATGATCTCTTTCAAATTTTTCAAAAGTTTCTGCCTGAAGTCAAAGCTAGGTGGTCCCCAGTAGTCATGTTTGACACCTTATTTTGTTAGTGAATGAATAGGTTGAGAAAATGTCCAGTTGATAATGTTAGTTTAGTGACTATTTATTATTTCTTGTAATTATTAAAATGAAGATAATTTAGTTTCTTCTTTTTTTGTGGGGGTTAGAATTTCACTTGTTTGATATATTTTTTTCTATTGGTAAATATATGAGACCTATTATTTTTATCTTTCTGTTATGCATAGTTCACTGACATTTAGTGTAAAATGGGAAGAAACCTAAGCCTTAGGTCCTAAGGGGAAGGCTAAGGAGGCACTGCTGTGTCCTCTGGTGGAGATGGAGATATGGAGAACACGTGTCCTGGGTGCTGAGTAGCATAAAATAATGGGACAAATTGAGAAAGAGAAGGCAGGAAGGAAATACTGTAAGATTCACCAAGTTTTGTTGTTGTTGTTTTAAAATATATTTTTATTGCTGAAACCGGTTTGGCTCAGTGGATAGAGCATTGGTCTGCGGACTAAAAGGTCCCAGGTTCAATTCTGGTCAAGGGCATGTACCTTGGTTGCGTGCACATCCTCAGTAGGGGGTGTGCAAGAGGCAGCTGATCGATGATTCTCTCTCATCGATGTTTCTAACTCTCTATCCCTCTCTCTTCCTCTCTGTACAAAATCAATAAAATATATTTAAAAATATATATTTTCATTGATTTCAGAGAGGAAGAGAGAGAGAGAGAGAGACAGAGAGAGGGAGAAAGAAACATCAATGATGAGAGAGAATTATTGGCTAGCTACTTCCTGCATGCAACCCCGGGGCATGTGCCCTGATCAGGTGTCGAACTGTGACCTCCTGGTTCATGGGTCAATGTTCAACCACTGAGCCATGCCGGTGGGTATTACCACATTTTATTTATTTGTGGCAAATCTCAGGGGGAATAGCCCTAAATTCCTTAGGCACTGAAAACCTGGGTAAGGAAGAAATAGTTTCTTCACAGGGTTATATGTTTTGCAGAAGAGAAACTCTACTGATTAGCTTTCTCTTTGTGTTTGCTGGGGTAGAATGTGACTTGGGAAAGTAGCTCTAGAATTTTCTTCAGATGCGTTTAAAAATGAATCTTTCTAGTAATGTTTTAAAAATGCATATTTTTGTCTTTCAGGAACATTACAAAAAGCCTACTTGAAATCAAACGAGAGTGAACCGATAGCCACTGACAGTGAAGTTCAAGTGCCTGATGTTCTTCTTACAAACACAAGTCACCCTGAGAGCACGGTGACATCTGCTGCACATCCCAACCACCGCGCTCCCACCTGGACCACCCGTGCTCCTCTCCCAGGGGACCAAGGTCACAGGAACACGAGTAAGCCTGAGGAGCTGCATGCATGTGCCCTTTCCTGTCTGTGGGACCCACAGGTGGATTTTCAAGTGTGGCCACAGATGCTCACAAATCACAGTCACTTACTGATCACGCAGGCAGAGCTCCACTCATTTCTCCCGCAAGCCTAGCAGAGAGTGCTCTTCAGCTCAGCCATCCTGGTAGGACATAATGAAGCTCACCGTGTGATTCAACATTTCTGAGGCAGGAAAATGTGTTTGCCCCGATATAAGGGTACTGATTTGGGGCGGGGGGTTCGCCTCTGAAAGTTTGTGCTTCAAAGTTTTTTTAAAAAAATATATTTTATTGATTTTTTATAGAGAGGAAGAGAGAGGGATAGAGAGTCAGAAACATCGATGAGAGAGAATCATCGATCAGCTGCCTCTTGCACACCCCCTACTGGGGATGTGCCCGCAACCAAGTACATGCCCTTGACCGGAATCAAACCCGGGATCTTTCAGTCAGCAGGCCGAAGCTCTATCCACTGAGCCAAACCGGTTTCGGCTGTGCTTCGAAGTTTTAAGTTACTTATTTTGAGATGCTTAACTGGTGTGACTTGTCTTGTTATCGGGGGCTTGTTAGAGGAGACCCCAGTTCCATATCAGAATGCCACAGGGTTGAACTAGAGCTACCACCCTCTCATTTGCCTCTGACATGTCCATGGGTTCTTATTTCCTCTCGTCACTCTCCTCCCTCTTTGATTGACTGTGCGATGTACTGTGCGTGCTGGTGACTGACAGGTCATCACACCATGAGGAACATGGCATGGGTGAACCTTCCGCTTGAGGGCAGCTGGAGAGGTTTGTCAGTTATTCCAGAAAAGAGCTGGGGGAGAGAGAGGATGGAAAGTGTGGAGATCGGGTCAGGGAGATGGTGGCAGACAATGTTCTCTGGAAGGTGACTCTCAACACCCCTCAGGTTTTTTGTTTTGTTTTTTTTGGTCAAGTTACTAAGCTTCCACATGGAAGGGAGTAGATTTGTGGGGCAAGTGCCCTAGAGCCGTGGTCAGCAAATGGCGGCTCGCGGGCCACATGCGGCTCTTTGGCCCCTTGAGTGTGGCTCTTCCACAAAATACCATGGCCTGGGTGAGTCTATTTTGAAGAAGTGGCATAAGAAGAAGTTTAAGTTTTAAAAAATCTCAAATTTCTCAAAAGAAATTTCGGTCCTTGTACTGTTGATATTTGGCTCTGCTGACTCATGAGTTTGCCGACCACTGGCCTAGAGCTTCGACTCTGCCCCAGTCAGCGCCGATGAAACCATCAGCACTGTTTCTGTCAGGACTTGCTCTACAGTTGTTTTGATTCTTATTTTCTTCCTCCTAAAACCAAGTTAGGTGATTGAAAACTGTAGCAGGCCCTCCCAGCCACCACCATCTTCTTGTTTGTTCCTCCCCCTTTCGTGAAAACCCACCGAGGGAAATCCCCTCTGAGGGCCAGGACAGAGGATGGATTTTCATTCTGAGCCAAGAAGGGAAAGACAGAGCTGTCCTTGGCGATCACAGCCCATGTTTGCCAGTGTCTGAAAAAAAGCAGGATAATTCTGTTTCTCCAGAGAGACAGACTGTTTGGCCTCCACTGTTTCACCCGGCGCTGGTGGCACTGGTAGGCATTAGCTGTTCCTTAGACTTAGTGTTCACCAGTGATTCAGATAGGTTTGTGTTCACTACCTGCCAGTGATACGGCAAATCCCAGTTATGCCAAGTAAAATATATGTTCCTCCTGAGTTTAATTTTGAGGTTTTTGTGTGTTTTTTTTGTTTTTGTTAAATATTTCAGTCATGCCTTCAGCACTTCATTATTCTTAAGGACAGTATTTTTTCCATCAGAAGTGCAAAAGTCATTTAAGCAAAAACTCAGTCCAGTTAATGTGGTTGCAGTTACAGCCATTGTTGTTTTCTTATACTGAGTGGATTTGTCTCGATTTCGAAAGCTCCATTATTTGTTGAGATTCCAGCTGGGGTGACAGACACGTACCCCGAAGAGTAAAGAAACAGATGGTACTTGTTGCTCAGTTTGGAAGTTTGATGGGCGTCTGTTTGACTCGTTCTTTTCTTCCTGTGGCTGGAGCTTTGCTTGAGAGCATGAATGTAAGTTGACATGTAAAGGAAATCCAGGTAACATGAGCATGATTAAATGGAGAAAGGCTGAAACTTTTGAATATGTGTCATTCTGTGTTGTTCGTGTGTTGATTGTTCGAACTGAGCTTTACTGTTTGACTACATGACCCTCAATAGACCGTCTGTATTAACTAAAATTGTTCATTGTGAGGGATTTGATAGTTTTTCATGCATTCCAGCAGCATTGCTACCCTGCTATTCTAGAGTTTTTGGGACATGTGTGCGTATTTTCTCCGTGGTTCTTATAACTAACTGGTGAGGTACACAGGACAGGCAATTATATTTTGTACCAGTTTTCAAAATATAAAATTAAGGATTAGGGACATTAATTTTCTTTTTCTTTTTTTAATATATTTTATTGATTTTGTACAGAGAGGAAGGGAGACAGATAGAGAGTTAGAAACATCGATGAGAGAGAGTCATCGATCAGCTGCCTCTTGCACAACCCCTACTGGGGATATGCCCGCAACCAAGGCACATGCCCTTGACTGGAATCGAACCCGGGACCCTTCAGTCCCCAAGCCGACGCTCTATCCATTGAGCCAAACCGGTCTCAGGATTAGGGACATTAAGTTACGTGTCTGATATCACTTGTGTAATAATCAATTGGTAGACATGGAATTAGGATTCAGATCTTGGGACTCCTAGACCAGTGCTCTTTCAACTATTTCATGCTTCCTCAGTCACTATCATTGCTTTTTTTTTTTTTTGCAGTGGCAGGAGCATGACTGAGTACATTTTTTTTTTTAAAAGAGTATGTATTTTTATTGGTATCAGAGAGGAAAGGAGAGGTAGAGAGAGATAGAAACATCAATGATGAGAGAAAATCATTGATTGGCTGCTTCCTGCATGCACAACCCAGGCATGTGCTGGGACAGGTAATCAAACAGTGACTTCCTGGTTCTTGGGTGTATGCTTACCCACTGAGCCACGCCATCTGGACACTGAGCAAATTTTAAGTTCCAAGAGAGTAGAAGAGTCTGTTTTGTTTATTGCTGCCTATCCCATAATCCACAAAAAAATAATTGTTGAGTGAATCAACTGCTGTCATTTTAACACTGTAGTATCTGATTTATCGCTTTTTGTTAGTAATGTCTAATCACACTTCTGCACTTGGTATTTATTTAACCAATTCTGTTTAAAGCATCATTGAATGCCTTGTATCTGAATGAACACCTAGCAGAGAATTTGCCTCATTTCTGTTTTCAATCATTCTCGAATGAAAATGTCATTTTTAAATTCCAGGCATATGTAAAAGCTATTTAAGTCCATTTCAGTCCGAAAACACGGTAGCCAGACATTCTGTCCTTCACAAATATCTTGGGTGGAAAACCAGAGGGAGAACTCCTGGCACAAGGTATCAGGAAATAGCCTTTCCTTAAGACATTTCCTTGGGAGGAGAGGATGATGGGGTAGGGGAGGGGAGGCAGGGATCCTTAATATCATGCCAAAGCATAGAATATTGCAGTTTGTAAAGTTTTAACCACAACTTCCCTATCCCTCCCCTCTATCCCCAATTTACACTATGTAGCAAATCAGGGCTTTGTGAATGTGAAATAGGCTTACCTAACATCTGTTACTTCTGGACTTTCATTAGTTACATTCGGAAAACCAGTTGTCATATGGAAAGGGGGAAAAAGGCCCAAAGTTAGCATTCATGCTCTATTTCAGCAAGGGCTTTCTCTAGGTTGCATTCTGTATTTGGGTTTTTATTTTCACTTTGATTCCTTATGTATTTTATAAATATTTGAACATAAATTGAATTTTAAGGAAAAAGAGAAAAACTCTCTGGCCAACCTAGAGCTTTTGGGTTAAAACTCATATGGCACACAGTAGAGCAACTAGAAACTGATCAGGAACTAAAGTGACAAGAGTGGGTTAAGGCACTGAAAGGTTAAGGTGTTCTGTTTTCGTACACAGCTTCTAAATCTCTTATATCGGATGAAAACACAGTATACCTCTCACTTACTTCAGAAATGCTTTTTGAAATATAGTCAGCATATCATAAAGTTCACCCTTTTAATATATACAATTAAGTATTTTTAAAAAATATATTCGCAGAGCTGTACAACCATGACTGCTCTAGATACAGATATTTTAGGACGTATTTATCCCTGCAGAAAGAAATGCCAATATTCTTTACCCCTTCCTTTCCCTTTCCCCTGCTTGGGTCCAAAAGGAATCTACTTTTTGTCTCTGTGGATTTGCCATTCTGAACATTTCATATAAAGGGCATCCTATCATCAAGATGTGGCTTTTGTGACTGGCCTCTCCTATCCCTCTTGGTTACCTGCACAGCCTTGCACAGGCTCCTGGCCTCCGGAGATCCCAAGGCATGTGTCAGAGCTTTTCAGAGGCCCCTGTGGACACCTCATTCCTGTTTTTTCTTTCCAGCCTTTTGTCCGTCTCTCATTTCCCACCCGGATTCTTGCGGTGGGTGGTTGTGATGTCAAACAACTGGCCCAGATTGTGTTTGAGGACGCCCTCGGGATAGAGCTGTTTGCACAGAGAGGGCTCCAGGTCAGGTCACAGAAAGACCAGCCCCAATGAACCCTTTCCAGGGGGCTTCCAGACAGGCTGAGTGGTGACAGTTCCCTGGGGATGACTTTTTGGGAGGTTAAATCCATTCTACCCTCTCCTAGGTTGCCAGTTTTCATAGTCACCCTGGTTGCAAGGCCATCACAGAACTGAGGAGAAGGGAAAGGCAACAGGGCAATTTAAAATGCTACAAAGCTCAGAGTTCTTACTGGGACCCAGGCATTTTTCTTGAATAATGAAAAATGCAAGCCTTTGGTTAAGTCCCAAAGTGCTAGAAGATTTGATTTTAATATCCCCCCACCCCAACAGTATTTTTACTATTTTATGGAGGATTTTACCCTCCAACTTTTTAAATTTTCTACAACATTGGGAGCTGATTTTTCTTCTTTTTATAATGCATAAATATGATTATATTATATATTAATTTTAAATGGAAATCTTTTTACCCATTTTTTGTATATTACTCTTTTTCCTTCCTTTGCCTCCTATTACCCTATCTATGTGCATAGTTAACCCATAGTTAACCCATATATGATTTTATAGTTTTCTCCATGTTTGTGAAACGTGGAGTTTGGGATCGGATCTCCCCCTTGCAGGTTCTTGCCTCATGAGTTTTGAAGAATAAAATTCGTTCTAAAAGGACTTGTTAGTAAAAGTATGGAAATTTATTGGAAGCAAATACAAACTCCCATGTAGGGAGAGGTTCCCCAGGGGGTAACCAACTAAGCCCCTTTTTCTAAGGTTTATAAAGACTCTAGTTCTTTTTTAAAAAAATATATATTTTATTGATTTTTTACAGAGAGGAAGGGAGAGAGATAGAGAGTTAGAAACATCGATGAGAGAGAGTCATCGATCAGCTGCCTCTTGCACACCCCCTACTGGGGATGTGCCCGCAACCAAGGTACATGCCCTTGACCGGAATCAAACCCGGGACCTTTCAGTCCCCAAGTCGACGCTCTATCCATTGAGCCAAACCGGTCTCGGCAAGACTCTAGTTCTTTGTCTCTTCATGCGCCCTTCTAATTGGACCCCTTTCCCACTTTATAACCCTGTGCTTTTCTTTTCTTTTTTTAAAAAAATATGTATATTTTATTGATTTTTTACAGAGAGGAAGGGAGAGATAGAGAGTTAGAAACGATGAGAGAGAGACATCGATCAGCTGCCTCCTGCACACCTCCCCTGGGGATGTGCCCGCAACCAATGTACATGCCCTTGACCGGAATCGAACCTGGGACCTTTCAGTCCACAGGCCAATGCTCTCTCCACTGAGCCACACCAGTTTCGGCAACCCTGTGCTTTTCTAATTGGTCAGCCTTGTGCAGAATATCAGCTTCAACATCCAAAACCCAGGGTGGTGTCCCTCTTTTTTCTCTCCCCTTTACCTTGCAACATTCCTCTATCTCCAGTGAAAATATGTTTTCCTCTTTCCAGCATCTGTCCAAATTTTCTATCCTCTGTGAAAGTATGTTTCCTTTTTCCTTATACTCTGTGACTTTTCTTTATCCTCTGTGAGTGTTTGCCTTCTGGCAGCTCTAAACTCTCACATATGCATTCATCCCCCATAGATCTTCTTTATTCCTAAGACTCCGTAAACTTGCCTGTTTTGTTCTTAGAATTTCTTATTCTATCCTAAATAATAAAAGCCTAAAATGCAAATTGACCTAATGGTGAATGACTGGTTGCTATGACATGTACTGACCACCAGCGGGCAGACGCTCAACACACAAGTTGCCCCCAACCTGCAGGCCCCAACCAGTGGTGGTGGCAGGGGACAGGACTGGTGAGTGAGCTGCTCCAGGCCAGCCAAGGCAGATGGCAGCAGGGCCCCCTGATCGCCCCACCAGTCGCCTCACAGATCGACTCTGATTGCTGGCCAGGCCTAGGGACCCTACCTGTGTGCGAATTTTGTGCACTGGGCCTTTAGTTATATATAAACATATATACACATATATGTATACAGAGTAATATACATGCAAAGGTGATTTTGTCATTGTTTTTCAAAAAGTGGGATCTTATTTAGTACATGTATTTTTCTATTTAATGTTATCTTGTTTAAGAATACTTCACATAAATACGTCTAATTTATTGTTGCAATGACTGAACAGTATCCCATGTTGTCATTACACCATAATTTATTTTATTTCAGCCATTCTCCCAAAATAAGGTATTCACTTTATATCTAGCTTGTAGTATTTTTTATGTGATTTTTGTTTGTTTTATCAGTGATCTCTCTTCTGAAGATAAAATGACTTGATCATGGCAGTGAAGCCGTCTAAATAGCAGTGATTTATTAGCACTGTACCAAAATGCTCTAAACATATACCCCGAATTTATTAATGCAGAAAGCTTACACATCAATCTAAAACCTTAAGGTTATTCTTTCTTCCTAGTTCTGTGTTGTCAACATGGCATTTCTACTAGCTTAAAAGTAAGCTCTGCATGAATATGAAGCTAAGGGGATCAGAGCAAGTGTTGTTTTACCTGGATTACTGTTCATTAGGCAACTATCCCAAGGACATTTGGGGAAAGGGAGTCTAATTAGACATTTGAAGTTAGGGAATTCTTCTCTCCATATTTCTGAATGGAACCCTAAATGTCTTCACTATGTTTTTCCACAATCAATTCTACTGCCCCAGGGTCATGTACCCCCCTCTATAGATTACTTTCTGGATTATTATATGGTTTGGAGTGGGAGTCTGTGCTGTGTATGTGTATGTGTACATGTGGGTGGGTGAACTGTATCCTTATCATTCCTATTATGTTGTTGGACAGTATTTCTCTATCTGGGGTCTGAGGGACCTCAGATGTATTCTGGCGGATCCTTGAATTCTCTATAAGAATTTCTTAAATGTATGCTTTAATTTCTATGATAATAAAAAAAAATAATTAAGGTAAGCCTATTCTCAATTACCTGAATTACCATCTTTTAAAAAAAATATATATTTTATTGACTTTCCACAGAGAGGAAGGGAGAGGGATAGAGAGCTAGAAATGTCGATGAGAGAGAAACATTGATCAGCTGCCTCCTGCACATCCCCTACTGGGGATGTGCCTGCTACCAATGGACATGCCCTTGACCGGAATCGAACCCGGGACCTTTCAGTCCGCAGTCCGAGGCTCTATCCACTGAGCCAAATCGGTTTGGGCTGAATCACCATCTTATAACAAGCATTGATACGGATTTTTGGTGCCTGTATTTGAGTTTCTATTTATGGTTATGTTGCTGCTAAGCTATACTGCTTAGACTGTTAAAAAAAAATGACTAAAGAAACAATTTGGTGATACAACCTTTAACATTTCATGAAGTGAACAGCTTCCGACCTCCCATCCCATCTTCATCTTACTAAAGACAGGAAGCTTTAGCAAGATAAAGAATAAAGAACAAGGAAGAGAGAAAGAGAAAACACCTGGTTGGCTGGGGCCACATAGTCACCCTTGCTTTAGATTAGAAGGAACAAGGAAATAAGCAGGGAGCCCAGAGCAGGCTTGGCTTTGGAGATTAGCTGATTGGGAATACTGCGTTTCCAGTCCAGCAGAGCAGTTCCAGGGGCAGGAAAGTTATCCAAGTTTCAGTTTGGTGACCTGGCTACCCAGACAAGAGCGGCTCCATCTTGGGCCTGAAATAGTATTTCAATAGACATTTGTCAGCCATCCAGGAAGGAGTAGAGACAGAGGCAATAGATATTCTTCTCAGTTGCAGAACAAGACATATGCTGGCATATTGTACAAGACAGTTCAGATAGAGAAAAATGGTAACCCGCTCTCTCAGCTGGGATCTGTGGTGGTGTAAGCTCCTCAAACACAGAAGAGCCTGTTGCTTTAACAGAACAATGCTAATATCAACTCATTACTATCATTTATTTACACTTTAATAGTTTTGTAATTTTGTTTCTATTTGATGTATCCATATCAATTTCATAGCTGTGTTACCCCTCTAGGCATGAAGGGGCGTATATCTAATTTTCTGTATACCTGCATAACTTTCTTCCTGTGAGAAAGTCTGCAATTCTCCAGCTTTCGAAATATTGCTTTATGGAACTGGAGTTGGTGGTGTTTGTGTCACATCCCCAGAAATAGCAGAGTCTAACATTTTTCTGTGCCATGGACTCCTTGGGCAATCTGGGGAAGCCTCTAGGTGTCCTCTCACAATAATGTTTTGGTGCATAAAGTAAATAACGGAATCACAAAGGAAGGCAATTTTATTAAAATTTTGTTATAAAAAGTATTAGAAACACACATTCATGATAATAGTAATACATGATATAGAAGTAATTATGTTTAGCAGTAAATCAATAACTAATTTTATAACAGCAATGGACATAAATATTTTGAAATCTTTGTAACAACTTCATGTTGATAGGAAAATAGCTGTAATTTCTAATTTATTTTTCTGTGTGTTGCCTTCATTGATAATTTAAGAATGCTGAATTTCACATAGAGGTTAATGGAAATAGAGATGCTTATTTACCTCTGATCCAGGTTTTTCACAAAAATTCCATGTATGGGCCATTAGGGCCTTTGGATTATGATTAAGAACAAATATTCTAGAGGAAAAGAGTATTATTATTGTTATTATTATTATTATTATTATTAGGCACCTGGGAGAGTCTGAGGCCTGCCTAAGCTGTTTCATTAAGAATTTTCTCGAAGCAGCAATCAGACTCTCAAACCTCAGAGGGAAAGTAGGGGAGGGTGGGGGTAAGGGGAAGAGATCCACCAAAGGACTTGTGTGCATGCATATGGGCCTAGCCAGTGGCCATGGACAACAGGGGGGTGAGGGCATATGTAGGGAGGGGTTTGGGATAGGAATGGGGGAAGAGGACAATTATGTGATACTATAATCAATAAAAAAATTAAAAAAAAAAAGAATTTTCTGGCCCTGGCTGGGTAGCTCAGTTGTTTATAAGGTTGTGGGTTCAATCCCTAGTCAGGGCACATATAAGAAATAACCAAGGAATGCATACATAAGTTGGACAACAAGTCAGTGCTTCTCTCTTTCTCTCCCTGTCTGACTCTCCCTTCCTCTCTCTGTCTAAAATCAATAAATAAAATTAAAAATTTAAATACATTAAGAAAAAGAATTTTCTGCTCCAAAATTTACTGTAGCGATGACCCTATGTACTCTGCTAGACACCAGCGTCAGACCACAATGATCAAGCCCAGTTGGGTATCCTCTCCAATTAAATTCTATTCTTCAGGTTTAAGGAACAGTCTGAGATTCAGACATGGGCTTCTGGCTAACCTCAACATCTAAGCAAGAACAAGTGGAGCATTTATATAACTGTTGCATGTGTGTCTGGTTAGCCTGGTAGCATTCTAGTAAAGATTTGTAGATTTCTTGGGAGGGAGAAAGGAAATTTGAATGTAGGAATGGACTCTTTCCTGTTCTTTTTTCTCCCCACTCTCCTTTCCTTCATCCTCATTCCTTCTTTAGATGACTCCATCCCTGGGCTGTATTGGGTTTCTCCCAGAGAGAGCAAACTCAATTATTTGCAGAGCTGGGCTTCTGAAAGGGGTAATGGAGTGGTGCCTGTCATTCTCCTTTGGCTCCAATCCCATCTCTCCCTTCTCAAAGATTTCTGGGCAGGACTGCCCGATCCTCTCTCTGAAATGAATCCTGCAATATCCCACAGGTGACGTGTGCCCTCAAAGGTGATGTGTCTGTAACATATTAATATAGTTAATGAGAGTCAGAGTTAAATAGTCCTGTCAACAAAGGCCTGTGGCTCAAACGTTTTCTCTCCAGATTCATTATCACCGTTTCCTTTCCAGGAAGAACAGCCCAGAGACCCTTGATCCATTCCGAGAGAAAAACACAAAACAGTAGCATTGCCAAAACATTCCCAATCATAGTTAGGTCAAAAACAATATTTTAAAAGCCAAATTCTCAGATAAAATTTTTAAAAAATCTGTAATTTACTTTACTCTCTGGTTCTGAAAGAAAATTGGCATGGAACGTATTCTTTTGCTTGAATCATTTCAATTTGCTGACTCTCTCAGGGTTTTGGTCTTTGTACAATTTTGTGTTGAGAGCAAAAGACCCATCCACGAGGGCCTGTTGGCTGTTGCTTGTGCCTTCAGAGAATGTGCCTTCTGCCTTCCTTGTAGATGAAATGAGGATGGTAATAGGTTTTCCAAGCCAAATGCTTTGCATCCATTCACAGTTGATGCAAGCCATCCCTTGCTTCTGAGTGTCGATGTATTTTATTGTTCTGTTTTGCTGTTCTGCATCATTAACAGAGCATTAGCATGTGGTATTTGCCTTGATGACTTGCAGTACTTGTTTATAATTATATTAATTGGTGTAAACTCAATATGGTACTTATATACCCTCCTACGCTATAAAGACATTTCAAAGAGCTTAGGTTAATATTCTGGGAAGCGTCATTCATTCATCATCTGCTATTTACTGGGTGCCAAGCTCTGGGCGTTGGTTGTGTATATATAGACTCTAAGGATGCGTCAGATAGAAATCCAGTCCCCAAATAGCCAAGTAACTACTGGGAGATATGAACATCATATATAATAGAGAGGTAATTTGAAAACTGATCATCACTTCAACACACAAGATGGCCGCCCCCATGTGGTCAAAGATTGCCACCCCCATGCGGACACAAGATGGCCACTATAAGATGACCAGAAGGGAGGGAAGTTGTGGGAGATCAGGTCTACAAGGGAAGACAGTTGGAGGGGACCCAGGCCTACAGGGGAGGGCAGTTGGGAGGAACCAGGCCAGTAGGGGAGGACAATAAGGGACAATCAGGCCAGCAGGGGAGCAGTTAGGCATCAATCAGGCTGGGAGGGGAGTGGTTAGGGGTGATCAGGCTGGCAGGCAGAAGCTGTTAGGGGCAATTAGGCAGTCAGGCAGGTGAGCAGTTGGGAGCCAGCAGTCCTGGATTGTGGGAGGGATGTCCCAGATTGGAAAGGGTGCAGATTGGGCTGAGGGACACCCCCCTGCCTGTGCACAAATTTCATGCACTGGGCCTATAGTTATTTATAACTTGAGAAATTCTGTAAGGAAGGTTGAGATGAAAGAAAATATAATCCATCATAAAGTTTTATTTAAAATTATAAAAGTAAAATGTTTCCATTTTTAAACAGATTGTGCTGTCTCATTCTTAGATTTAAAAGCTTACCTACAATATTATTGTTTTCGATCATTATAGATAACTTAGGTAAACTGAGCAGAGCCTTTACTTTTCAATTTTATGGCAAGGCCAACATTGCTTTTATAAGAGTTAATGAGATTTATGGATAATAAGGAACATTATAAACTGATGAACACAAAGATAGATACAGAGACAGTAAAGCATCAAACAGACTGTCAAATTACAGCAGGAAGGTTAGGGAGAGGTGAGGGAGATAAGAGATCAACAGAAGGACTTGTATGCATGCATATAAGCATAACCAATGGACGCAAAACTCTGGGGGGTGAGGGCATGTATGAGAGTGGGGTGTGTGGGGTGGCAATGGTAAGATATGTATACATATAATACCTTAATAAAAAAAAAAAACCACGAGAAAAAATGAATTAATGAGAATTTTATTACCTCAGGAAGTGGGAGGTTTAGAGTTCTACAATTCCCTCTTTGGAATTACTTTCCAGTTCTTCCATTGTTTATTGGATAATCAAGCACAGAGAGTTTGTGTCTGCTTGGGTTATGTTTTTACAAGTGTGCACTAGACAAAGGCCTTAGCATGTGATTTTCTGGAGACTTATGTAGGATGGCCTGATGGCTGGTAAGCCACAGCAACTATGTTATCACATCGTCTGTCCTTTAGAATCAACAAAATACTTTAAAAATAAATAATAAGGAGGGCTGCCATGGAAAAGAAATGAAGACCTAAGTCAAAACTCTTTGCTCGTTCTGGAGTTTGGGGATTGGCCAAGTGGCCATGTTACAGCCATTCATGAGAGGCAGAGAAGAAGGCTATGTGTGGGGGAGAAGGGCGGGAGGACACAGCAAGCCCCATCATTCTCCAAGTAGGGACCCATCAACCCTTCCTCCTTTCCCATTGCTCCTTCTGGAATGGGACTGTCCATTCTATGCCTGTCCCACCATCGTCATTTAGCATCAACTCCCCAAGTTTCACAGGTTCACAGCTGGAACCACTATAACCAGCTGAGGCAACATACCTTCGCATTCAGGTCTGCCCTGTCCTTCCTTCCTCAACACTTCATCCTTGGCTGTCACCAAACCTAAAGTGAGATTCCCAATAAAACTACAGAAGGATGGAAAGTCTCCTGAAATGTTGTTGCCTTTGTGAGCAGTGAGGTTGAAAACTGATCACAAGTGAGGTAGTGGTTTTATAGTAAACCCTGCTCTCGAAGTGCATGATGTGCTACTATTAAGTCATTGTTATACTCTTATCATTATAGACTTTATTTTTACAATAGCTGGCACATAAAAAGAATTTTCACATTTATGAAGGAACACTTTGATTCAATAATAAAGTGTGGTCAGATTTCAAATTATTATTTTTAAATTCCATAGCCTCAAGCCCAGTGAATTTATTGAATAGAGATTTAATAAATATTTTTCTCAAAAAGCAATGTTTTTAAACACTTAGTATTTTTTTTAAAACATAATACCCAGTAGTATTTTATTTTGCAAGTAAGCAAAACTAATTAATGAAACTTTGAATTTTGATCTTCCATGTATTAGTCATTATTCTCTCTGCAAAGAATTCTTCATGGAATTCTGAGGAAAGAGGCAGAAGGAAATGTTACTCTCTCTGCTTCACTTTTCCTGCCTTCATAACGGGGCACAAGTATCTCTCATGTCTACTTCACAGAGTTTTTGTGAGTCACAAATGAGACAATTGCAGCGAAAACTGTTATAGTTTACTAGAGGCCTGGGACACAGATTCATGCGCTGGTTGGGTCCCTCGGCCTGGCTTGCTCCCTCTTGCAATCTGGGACCCCTCGAGGATATTAGACCTCAAGGTTTGTCCTGATCCCCGCATGGCAGGCCAAGGGACCTCCACCTGTGCACGAATCTGTGGACTGGACCTCTAGTATGCATATAAGATCTTTGGTTCAACTCTTCCCACTCCCACTACCCTCTTCCCTCTGAGATTCATCAGTCTGTTCCATGTTTCCATGCCTGTGTGTTGAGCATCTGCCTCCTGGTTGTCAATACACATCATAGTTACTGGTTGAATGGTCAAATGGTCAAATGGTCTAAGGGTCGTTTAGGCTTCCTATATAATAAAAGCCTAATATGTAAGTGTCCTGTTGTCCAGTCAGCCATTCAGCCAATCAAAGCATAATATGCTAATAATATGCTGAAGTTGCTCAACTGCTTGTTATGATGAGCACTGACCACCAGGGGGCATAAAATAGACCAGTTGACCAGTTACTGTGATGTACACTGACCACCAGGAGGTGGATGCTCTGACTGGTAGGTTAGCTTGCTGCTGGGTTCCAGCCAAACAGAACAGAGCAAGATGGGCCGGACATGCCCTGGAGCCCTCCTGCGGTTGCTCTCCAGCTGGCTAACCTCCTGTGTCTCTCCCCTCCCTATCTCTGATAGTGCATCAGTGGGGTTCCTCAGCCTGGCCTGTGCCCTCTTACACTCCGGGACCCCTCGGGGGATGTCAGAGAGCCGGTTTCAGCCTGAAGGTGGAACGACCAGTCGTTATGACATGCACAGACCACCAGGGGCAGATGCTCAATACAGGAGCTGACCCCTGGTGGTCAGTGTGCTCCCACAGGGGGGGGGCTGGGCTCACAGCTGGAGAGCACAGCAGCAGTGGTGGGATGTCCGACTGGAGAGCAGGCCTAAGCTGTCATTTGGACATCCACCAAGGGCTGTCAGACTGCGAGAGGGCACAGGCCAGGCTAAGGGATTCCCCCTTACCCCCCAAGTGCACGAATTTTGTGCACTGGGCCTCTAGTTTATATATATATATATATATATATATATATATATGGAGAGAGAGAGAGAGAGAGAGAGAGAGAGAGAGAGAGAGAGAGAGAGAGATTGTTTGTGCTAACAATAGGCATTGTGTAAAAATCATTTAATCCTCACAATAAGCCTATTAACACAGATCTTATTATCCTCATTTTGTAGACAGGAAACTGATAAACAGATAAATTTGGTGACTTGTCAGAGGCCACATATGTTTATAATGATAAAGATAGGATTTGAAACAAAGTGTGGAATCACCATACTATATATGAGAAAGATATTTTACACACTTGGAAATGCCATACAAATTTGAATTATTATTATTACTTAATCAATCAATCAATCAATCATAATTCTAGGATAGATGATTATATGGGAAAAGATGTGTAGTTCTTTTAAAATTAATGAAAAATGACATATCTTATTTAGTTCTATGGAATGTGAATAATTAATTTATAATAAAATATTGACCCTTCACTGTGTTACAACATTGCCAGACTACATATTTGTTGAATGAATGAGTTACATCAGGTTATGAGACTTTAGCTATCATTTGATCATCTTAGAATCAAGGGGTATGGATGTGTATATATGAATGAAAGGAGAGCGTGACATATACATATATATGTGTAGGATGTGAAAACTTGAAACTTGGCAAAAGACTTTACCAAGAGACTTGAGGTTGCATTAAAAATCTTAAGTTCGGAATAGATGTAAGTATATAGAAAATATTAATCCCCAAACATTATGCTTCTTCTGGCAAGAGTAGCTAGCTCTTGCTTAATCTGGTAATTTACACTGCATTGCACTAGGCACTTACATTTTTATTCCTTATTTTGTGCACGCATTTTATTTTGGCATTTCTATGCCTTGTCTATGTAAAGACTTATTACAAATGTTACAATTGACTCATTAAGAAAATGTATCTTTTGTCTCCTTGATTTCTCTTATAAGAAAGAAAATAGTTACCATGTTTGGATTCAAAGATATTCACAGAGCTAGTTAAGAATCCTCACAGAGAAGCCCAGTCTTGAGCTTTCTGTTCCTTCTTATCTCTCTGCAACCCTCTTACAGATCTTCCCAAGAACATGATATCTTTTCACATGGGTTTTTCCCAGAAACCATTCTGGCGAAATGTTATTTTTCATGTGAGTTATCTAGAATAAAGAGTGAACTTCATTATTTCCACTCTGCTGATGTAACTCTGGCCTGGGTTGACTTTGAATCGTTACCAAGAATAGATACTCAGCAATCCCAATCCAAATTGTCCCTCTTTGAGAATGGAAAACCTATTTTTAATAGCCGATTCATTGATTTCTTTGAGAGAGTTTAGTTTTTGCCAATCTTGGAGAAACAACTCTATTGCTGGAATAAAAAAAAAAAAGATTCATTAAAATATCTTACAGCGTTTAAAGTAAACCTGTGCTCTCTAAAATGGAATAGTACCTTTGACAGAATATTACAGTGGGGGGAAAAAGGCTATCAGATCAATTTCAACTCTACCTCTTAAAATGTTTCCTTTCTTACCCTCATTGAATCTGTCTCATCACCTATAAAATGGGTATAAAAACAGCATTTCCATAGGATTGTGGGAGGCGGGGTTTAGATAAACCACTGTCTATAAAGTATCTAGCAAACACCCCCCAACCCCATTAGGCAATCAAGGATCTTGTATCTACTTCCTTTTCTTAAAATTGGTTTATTTTTCTATAAAACAATAAGTGGGAATGAAATTTAAAAGATCTTTTATACTAAGAGACCACTTGAATTAGATACTAATGGTTTATTTGAGCTTTTACGGCAAAGTAAATTTACTTCATTCTATCCTCTCTCTGAATTGTGTGTTTTTCTATGCTTTTCCATTGGTCATTAGGAATTATCTTCTCTAACAATTTTTTAACATAATAAACCCCTTTTCATTTGCCTGAGTTGACTCCAAACAGGTTACTCAGAAGGTATAGGTTTGAAGATCTGGAATTTCCACATAATAGCTGTTCACTGTTAGGCAGATATCTTAGTCTTTCTGAAACTGTTTCCTCATGTATAATATACTAGCACTAACTGGGTTGTGAAAATGGAACATCTGTGAATGAGAATTTGAGTAACTGTTTTGATGCCTGGCACAAAGTTTATTTTCAATAAATGTTTTCTTAACACTGAAGTTTCCATACATGATTTCATGTTTTTGACGGAGAAAATTTTGTTCTCAAGTCTTATAAAAGCAAGCATCTTGCATACAATTGTGTCATTTTGAAGTCTCCCATCTCTACATTCTTCCCTTCTGAATTGTGTTTTAACTTCCCTTACTAAGTGACTTGCATGTCATATTCATAAAACTTGCCCAGAACTCTCTTCCTCAGCACTCATGCAAAGCTGAACTCATGTATTATATATATGTGTCTGTGTTCCGTCTGCATAAATTTATTCCTTTCAAAGTGGAAATCGTATTGTGATCATGCCCCACCGAGCTCAGTGTATCTTGGGTGAACAATAGCTATCATATAACAATGAGGACTTGTGTCTTTTCAGGAAGTGTAAGACTCTTTGAGCTAATGGCTACACTCTGGTCATTTGGAGGAATTACTTCTTGTAGGGCGTGGGTGGTTTTGTAAGAGTTGTGAGTCTACGCAGTCAGCCTAGAAGTAGACTAGAGAAGAGGAGGAGAGATGTTTAAGGTGATCTATCTGGATGAATGAAGCAGAAAAGGGGGTTGCGAATCCTGCGATAGGGTGTGTTTATTCTGTAATATACGTAGATCAAAGGTTAGTCTGGCCATTTTATTGGAGATGCAGCCTTATTTCTTTTCAACATTATCTTTATTAAAATGAAGTAAAATGCAGACTTAGAAAGATTTTTTCTCTCTCCATTTCTTTGACTAGGAATTGCATGGTGATCAGAAAAGATATTCCCTTTCTTGTTGAACTTCTTTCTGTTCTTGCTACATGCAGCATAATTAAAATTAATATTTCTACTTCATTTTCAAAGCCTGAAGATTCTTTTAAATAATAGCCTGCTTAAACAATAACCAAAGTTTCAATTATTTTTTTTTTACAAAATAATAAAACTTCATATACATCAATAAGAGAATACAGAAGAACATAAAAAAGAAAAATGTAACGGTCTCCTATTAATATTTTGAGTTATATCAGACAAACCGTGCAAATTTATGGAATGAGGGAGGAGGAATGGATGTGCAGGTGGCAGTGCCCAGGAGAGAAGACAGCCATGAGGAAATGAAAGCAGAGGCGCTGGGCTGAGCCTGAACTGTTAGCATAATCAGGATTGGAAATCCTTGTAAAATCACATGTTTTTAAAAACAGGACCAAAGTATACACATTGTTTTGTGACTTGTTATTTTTACAAATTATATTATAAGCACCATTCCATGTGATTAAATAATCTTTTAAAAAATATATTTTATTGATTTTTCACAGAGAGGAAGGGAGAGGGAGTTAGAAACATTGATGAGAGAGAAACATCAATCAGCTGCCTCCTGCACACCCACCACTGGAGATGTGCCCGCCACCAAGGTACATGCCCTTGACCGGAATCGAACCTGGGACCTTTCAGTCTGCAAACTAATGCTCTACCCACTGAGCCAAACCTGTTAGGGCTAAATAATCTTTTAAAGCATCTTTCATATATCTAAGTTAAGTAATCTGTAGTTTGTTCCATAATATTTTAAACCAATCCCCTTCATTGAATGCTGAGATGATTTATATCTTTTAAAAATGGAAACTCTATAATGAAGAAGAGATTCCTGTAGATAAATCCATGTTCAAAATCACAATTATTGCCTTAGGATAATTTTTTTTTAGAAATGATTATTACATTGTCAAATGATATGCACATTTCAAAGATGTATACATATTGCCCTGCCCAGCTGTGATCCAGAACAATGATTGCCCATTTCTGTGCCCACCAGCTACATCTGAGTGTACTTTCCCACACATTTGCCCAGGACACAGATGCTCTTCCTCTGTGAATATAAGTAGCTTGATTTCATTGTCACACATCTGCATGTGCGTGCACCCCCTCGTCTTACATGTATGCATATTATATACATCTGATTGTATATCTATAATATAATCATTCTTACTAATCTATAATAATAAAAGCATTAGACTGGACTTCCTTCTGGATGAGGCTGGGGCTCTGAGGGGAGCCAGGGTCCTGGGTGCCAGAGGGAAGCCGGTGTCAGCAGCCAGGGGAAGGAAGTCCTACTCTTGCACGAATTTCATGCTTCGGGCCTCTAGTAGACTATATTTAATCTTATGAACACATTAACCTTTCATATCAAATGAATTTGTAAATGTGTAATTCTGATGTGTCTGCTCCTAAATGTAATTATCTTGACTTCCCAGGTGCCTGCATGAACATCACCCACAGCCTATGTCAGACGCTGCCCTACAACACCTCGCTAACACCTCTGCCCTCAATTGTCAAAAAGATGGAAATGGAGACGTTCCTCAAATTCTTCATGTACCTCCAGCGCCTCGGTTGCTATCAACATATGATGCTTTTTGGCTGTACCCTTGCCTTCCCCGAGTGCGTCGGTGATGGTGATGGTGATGACAGGTATTTTGGAAACAAAATCTCATTCAGTGATAAGAGTCAGTTGTGGCAGAAGTGTCTGAGAGGAACAGAATCCTCCCACATTACCACATGTTTGTTGTTGTTGTTATTAAAGGAGAGAAAAAATAACCCACACCAGTCATAGCCGGTTGTAAATCTTTTAAACAAGAAATGTCTTGAAAACCTGGAATAATTTTATCTATGGGAAGACATTATTCAGGAATGTTAGATTGATGCTCTCAGCTGGGATACTCAATAGTTATGTCAGTGAGGGTCTGGTAGATGACACGCAGTGTCCTCAAAGGGGTGATGGAAAAGGGTTTATTGAAGGGACTATTTATGAAGGTGTGGTTAGGCTTCAGAGAACAAATAAATGGTGGGAGGCACCAGGTACCACAACAGGGGGAAGAGGGTGAGCAGCACCTGGAGAGAGTTACAGGTATGGGGCGGGGGGTGATCTCCTGACAGGCCAAGTGGTACGACCCCAAGCAGAGGACAGGGCCACAGCCAGCCCTTCATTGCTGCAGGAAGACAAAGGAATAAATACCCTGACCTCATTCTCCTTGTGCCCTTCCATCTCCCGGGGCCTCCCACCAACTGAACTCACCAGCAACCATTGGGCAAGGGCATGCAATTGATGGCAACTCAATAGTTAAGACCAAAAATCTCATCCAAATATCATCAGCTCAAAGGTCCCTATCTCAGTGTCTAAGTCAGGGCTGGGTGAGATGCAGGGTGGTTTTCATGGTCAACGTTGGAACTCAGACCAGGGCCAGGAATGGGGAGGGTAGATATAGAGGGACAGAGACTGCCCAGCACAATGTCAACTGGGGTTAGAAATGATTTCCAATAAGGGTAAGTCAATGACGAGTAGATCAGGGAATATTTGAAATACTAAGTATATATTTTTAAAGCATGTGTTAAAATAATAATCAGCGTTATTATCTGAATGGGAATGATAGGAAGTTTTCAGAATAGCAATGTTAGAATGAATCGTGTGTTCAAGTGCAAATAGATTGCATGCTATTTGTGCTAATTAAATTAGTGTATAAAATATGCTTTCCATAGGTAAAGCCATTTTTTATTTGAACTGGAAAAAGCCTGCATGGCCATAGAATAGAAACTCGGTAGAATAGAAACAGTAGGTTCTGAACCGTAAAGTAAGCAAAGAGCCATTAGCAGACACAGCATTCAGGAAAGTGTTGCTGGGAAGACGCCATCTGCAGAGAGTGTCTTCAGGGTAAAGAGCGAGAAGCTCTGTTAGGTCTTTCCCAGGAGTGAAACTATGCGTGGGAACAGGAAGGCCCCTTATGTTCCTAGAATGGTGTCAGGATTGGTCTCCTAGAGCTGCCTGAACAAGTTACTGCAGCTGGGTGGCTTCGACAACAGACACTCATTCTCTCACTTTTCTAGAAGCTAAAAGTCCAAGATCTGGCAGAGCCATGTCAACCTCCAGGGATTGGTGGAGGGTGTCTGCAGGGGTGTGTGTGTACGTGTGTGTACGTGTATGTGTGTGCGCTCGTGTGCGCGTGTGCGCACTCATTTCCTTCCCTTGCCAGCTTCTGGTGGTTTCAAGCCTTCCTTGACTTGCGGCCAGGTCTCTCCAGTCTCTCCCTTCATCTTCACATGCCTCCTCTTCTGTGTTTGTGTCTTCTGTTCTGTCTCTTACAAGGGCATTGGATAGAGGGCCCATCTTGACAACCTAATATGATCTCATCTTCTCAAGGCCCTTAACTTAATTACACCTGCCATGACCCTTTTCCCAAATAGGTCACATTCAATGTTCCAGAGGCTGGACATGGACATATCTCTTGGGGGGCCACCATTGACCACACAGTGGCTGCAAAAGCAGGCTATGCAGGCACATGCCTCAGCCTTTTCATCTCTAACATGGGATAATAGTTGTATTTATTTTACAAAGTTCATGTGAACTTTAAATGACAGAGAGTTTGGAATAACACTTGGCTTTTAGGTACAGCTCAGTAGTGTCAGCATAGTTACCAAGTAGTGGATTGAAAAGAAGGGGAAGTACTGATGAAATTGAGAGCACAAAAATTATTTATAGCACATGCTAAGTATTGAAGGATTTGGGGGAGGGGAGAATGTAGAATACTATATGGATGAAAAGAAAATTAGGTAGAATACTCTGGATTGATAGAGCTGAATTCACGTTCCATTTCTCCGTAATTTCAAACCATTTCATTGGTATCCTTTTGCTTTCCTTTCCCCTGAACTCATGTGTGTGCGTAAACAGGACAATGAAAGAGAATGCATTTGACTGCTGGGAGACTCTTATTTCATTTTGATCATTCTTGTTGTAATTCAATTTCTGCTCTTAATAAAATTAGTTGCAAAATTCTCATTAAGTTCTCACAGTCTTTAGGGCACTCTTAGGTAAGATTTGTTCATTACATAATGAACTTGAACAGTGTCTATTTTATTTTATTTTTTAAAATATATTTTTATTGATTTCAGAGGAAGGGACAGGGAGAGATAGAAACATCAATGATGAGGGGGAAAAAATCATCATTGATTGGCTGCCTTCTGCAGGTCCTCTACTGGGAATCGAGCCTGCAACCTGGGCATGTGCCCTGACTGGGAATTGAACGAGGACCTCTTGGTTCATAGGCCAACACTCAACCACTGAGCCACACCAGCTGGGTGAACGGTGTCTATTTTAGACTAGGCTGCATTTAATAAGTGTGTGTGTGTCATGTACTATATAACCCAGGCTAATTGAAATGGGATATAATTTATATGGGATTCAGTGAAATATGCCTCAAAATACAGGATTTAGCTGATAAATCATTTAGGTAACAATAAAAATATGTGGGCTAGAAGAAATATGGTAGCAATGTCAGCAGGCAGCTAGGGAGAAATTCACAATTCCTGGTCCAGGAACACTGGAGATCTCCCTCTGCATTTGAAAGGGGAAGCAGGCATTGCAGCCCCTTGCTTTTGATGTGTAACCAGCACCCTTTCCCACCTTGTTAATAACAGGCCCATAACCTGGTAAAAGCTTGGGAGGGTTAATTTGGCCTGGAAGGTCCCGCCTGGGCTTTGCTTCTAGAGCACACAGGGGAGACCTGCTGCTTGCTGTCACCGGAACACGACGCACATCTAACACTTTGCAGAGAAACGGCCCATGAAACGAGGCCTTAGCACTGAACACTTGACATTTTGCTATTGATTTCCCGCCACCGGGGTGTTGCTTTGCCACTATCTCCTTAGCAGAAATTCTTAATATCTGAGGAAATAAATAAAAAAATTTGTATATAGCCAGATGACTAGAGGTTAAGGTTATATCTCTGTACTGTACTCAATCCATGTAGGATTGTTATGAGGATCAAAAGCCTTTCTTCAAATGATCTTTTTCAAAATCACTCTACTTTTCCCCAAGTAAGGATGTTGCTCACTGGAGTTTAGAGAATTTATCTGGTAACTGCAGAGAATGCACTTGAAAGATTGGGGGCAGATGAGACCTGATTCAAGCTATAGCTCCGCTAGTTGTCAATTATAGGACCTTTCGTTAGCCTTGCTAACCAATGGTTTCCTCATCTACGTAATGATACTGATAATACCCACTTCATAGAGTTTGTGTTAATTGAACAATGATTTACATAAAGCACTCATACATGGTCTACACTATCTGGCACACAGTAACTTCTCCATAAACGATAAGCACTATTATTGGTGGGGTCCTCAAAGACGGTATATGAATTTCTGGGAGGGTATAAACTTCATCAGCTCTTGCAGAGATACAAGATTTTCATATTTTTCTCACACTTCCCACCTACTAATTAATTTTCTACTTAGGTGCCAAAGTGATCATTCAAAAATGCAAATTAGCCTTGGGCAGTGTGGCCCAGTTGGTTGGAGCATCATCCCATATACCGAAAGGCACATACCCCGGTTGTGGGTTCGATCTCCAGTCAAGGTGTGTACAGGAGGCAACTGATGGATGTTTATGTGTTTCTCTATCTCCCCCCTCGCCCTTCCTCTCTCTCTCAAATCAATTAAAATATTATCTCTCGTAAGGATTTAACCCTCCCGCCCACAAACTACATGATGCCATTCCCCTGCCTCTACTCCAAGGGCTTTGCATTAGATGTAGGCTACAAGCTAAACTCCTTGCCATGGCTTGGAAGCTTTCCTTGCTCCTCTGGTGTCATCAGCCTTGCCCCAGCTGCACTGACCTTTCTACTTCTCAAACATGCCAACTTCTTTCTCATTTCAATTGTACCTGCTGTTCCCTCTGCCTTTAAGGCCCTGTCCCCTCACACTAAGCCCTCTGCTCAGCAGACAGCTCTGCAGAGAAACCTCTATGACCACCCTCAGTGGTCCCCCTGTTATTTCATTGAAGCCTGACTCTATCCATTTTTGCTTCTGCGTTTGTCATCTCTCTCACTTCATAAGCTCCACGGTGGCAGAGAACTTGACTTTGTACATCATTCTACCCCCAGTGTTCAGAACGGTGCCCAACATGTAGTAGGCGCTCAATACATTTTTGTAGGAATGGATGAATAAATAAAGTCTTCATGGAGGAAGGCCTTCTAAATGTTTAGGTAAATGGGAGTTCAAAATATATCGACTATAGTTGTTCATGGCTTAGTATAATTGATATGCTCCTGAAAGTTCATATAGAAATCACATTTTCTACATATAAAATGAATTAAAATTTTACATGGAGTTACATGATCTTCCCAGCAACCATTTAGCTTCTTTCTGAGTGAGCTTCAGTTGGCAAAACAACCAGCTAAAATATAGGCACTTGCTCTTTTCAAGCTATCGAAACCCTGCATCCCATAGAGGAGGAAACACTAGATTGTTCCTGGGGATTGGCTGGGGCTCAGCACTCTGTTCCTAATATTGACTACTACGCATTCAGTTAAAAAGACATTAGGTCAACAGCAGCTGAAAATCTTAGACTCAAGGTTTAGATAAAGAGCAGAAACACAACTATTACAAAATGTCTAGGGAATAATGACCAGGATCACAATTCAACTTCTGTTCCCATGAAGAACGGCTGAGGGGCCTGGCGGTGTATAGCCTGGGATGCCCCATGGCCGTCCTGGGATTTCTGGGCCATGGCCTGGGAGAGGGGGCACAGCTTCTCTGTATGCTCCCTCAGGGCAAGGATAGAACCAGTAAACTCACCAAGAAATAAATTCTCACTCAACTAAAGTAAGAACTTATGGATACTAAACTTGTCTACATATGGAATTGTCTCAGCAAATGATGAGTTACTATCACTGGGGGTATTTAAACCAACTAATGAACATTTACTGGAGACATTTCAGCAAGGAATCCAGCTTATTTCAGCAAAATAATTTTCTGTTCAGTTCAGGGCCAGTCCATTCATGATGGCACTTGATTGAGGAGTTCTAAAAACTTACAGGGGGAAAAAAGAATAGCCCTGGCCAGTGTGGCTCAGTTGGTTAGAAATTGTTCTCTGCATTGAAGAGTTTCGGGTTTGATTCCTGGTCAGGGCACATACCCAGGTTGCAGGTCTGATGGTCGTGGTGTGTGTGGGAAGCAACTAATCTCTCTCTCTCTCTCTCTCTCTCTCTCTCCCTCTCTCTCTCTCTCTCTCTCTCTCTCTCTCTCTCTCTCTCTCTCTCCCTCTCTCTCTCCCTCTCCCTCACCCCTTCACTTTCCCTTCTTCTTTCTCTAGAATCAATGAAAAATGTCCTTGGCTGATGACTTAAAAAAATATTAAATTTGCCATTTCTTTTCCAAAGGATACTTTATATTTGCATTGGAATAATAGTGAGAGAATCCAGTGGGGCTTTGTGATGGGTTGTGTTGACACCATGGAGAGTATCTATTAATGACAGATGGTCACCTAACTGCCCTCAGAAAGGATGGGCTGCATTTACTGCAGGACTTCTATTTTGCCACGTGGGGTTTGCTGATTGAGACTGTGCCACCCAAAGCCCTATTTATCTCTTTTTGACTCTCAGGCTCTTTCCTAAAGAAATGTTAAGTGTTTAGAAGTATCATGTTGGAGAGGTTTATCTGCTCGGAACACATGTGTGTCTCAGGCACCGTGGCTGGTGCTCAGAGTTCAACAATTTGTGTTTGAAAATAGTATTGAAAAAAAACTCATCTGTCAAGATCTGTCCCCTGTCAACCTGCTTCTCACACCTAATCCTGTGAGTTTTGATTTAAAAATTCTGATGATAAATCAAGATTGGAACTCTGCTATGTTACTATCTTCCATTTGCCTTCGTTCTTCTTTTAAGCTTTTGCTTTTGCTAACCTCCAGGAAGATAACTAAGAATTCTAGGCATACAGAAGAAGAAAAATGTTAAAAGAAACAAGAGATATTTAAAATTTCTTTTTTGGAAGGCACATTGGTTCATTTTCTATCAATGCCCTAGGCAGCCTTTCAGAGGCGGCGGAGTTTCCTAGAAAAAGGATCCTGCACTCTAGCTCTCATTACTTAAAGTTATTGTAAAAGTTTCCCGTCATTTCAAACACACAGTTCATTCAGTGTTCCTGTTGTGACTCCCTCCTATTCCTAAGGATGCCCATAATACTGAGATGGGCTCTAGCTGAATAGTCGAATTGGGCGTCTAAGTTGTTATTGGAATGGATTTTCAAAGCTTTGAGAATTAGAAAGCCTCTCCCTCACCATCCAATTTATCCTCAGAATTTCTACTGCTGCATATTGTTATATTGCTACACTATTTTTGAATCGAATTTTTTTTTATAATGATTTAGTAAAAAAGCAACAAAATTGCCTTCCTGTCATGTACTTTAGAAGGCTTACTGTGTTCTTAAATATATCATTTTATAAGACAGCATGTACCAATCTCCCATATAAATTCAGCCCCCAAATCATCTAAAAAGCACTTGGAAAATATAATTTGATTTAAAAAACTTCTTTGAAGAATTCAGGAATTATATAAAGTCAGCATAAGCTTTATTATATATATTTTTTCTAAATGGGGAATAATTACATACTATTACTTTCTTTTATTAAGATTTTTTACCTATGTCCCAAGAACTCGATGGTGTCACAAATAAATGCAAGCATTATAGCATTACATTTTTTTTTATAATCATAATTTTAAAAAAATTACATATGTCAGTAGGCAAAGAAAAAAGATATGCTTTGTTGCTATTACCAACTAACTATTCTGAAAGTCATTTGTGGCTTACTTCCCTGGTTTTACCTCTTGACCTAGAAATAGCAGTTATTATTATTATTATTATTATTATTGTTATTCCTTACCAGAGGGTATGTTTATTGATGAGAGAGAGAGTGAGAGAAATATCAATGTGAAAGAACAACATCGATTGGTTGCCTCCTGTACACATTTGACAGGGGATTGAACCCACAGCCTTTTGTTGTACAGGACGATGCTCCAACCAACTGAGCCACCGGCTGGAGCAACTTTTTAGCCACACCAATGCTGGCCACTGGTGGTGGTTCAGGGGGTCAGTTGTATCACAGTTCCTTTTCAACCTCATCCAACCTCAGGCAGCACAAGTGGGAAATGCTTTTTAGCATTTTATATAAAATATCAATGATAAGTCAGTTTTCATTTTATGACCCCAAAATGGCTCCATGTGTGGGTAATAGAGTCAGATAACTCCTGGAACTTTTGTTTTACAAAGATGTAAAGCTAGAGAATCAGGCCCTGAGGCTCCAGTCTTTCTGAAAATGCTTTGTCATATCACTGACAGTGTCTCAAGCACACGTATTTCATCGAGTTCCGTGAATTAGTATGTCGACTTTTCACCTCAATACTTTCTTGGTATTATGTGGATGTGGCTAGCATTTAGATTTAATACCTGTGATTCACTTCATTCAAAGATCTGCATTGAAGGTGTCATTTCATGGTATACAAAAGTCAAAACAGCTGCAAAAATAATTTCACAATTGCAAGTTTCTTTAGTGATTTCTTAATCCTCTACCCCATGGCCCCTGGTAAGTATGCCGAGTATTAATGAGAATCAGGTTCATGTTGGTTAGAAAGGCATAGAATTTATATTCTTTTTCACGGGTGGTTGAGTGGTTTTACATGACTCGCACCCATCATAATTTAAGCTGTGTTTATAGGATGGTATTTCCTCGAGTTTCTGTCTTAAGGGTGACACCCTGCTCTTGGCCTCCAAGTGAGACGTTTAATTGTAGGGCTTTCACCCATAACAATTTTACTGGCGTTTTTCTCTGACATGGGAATTATTTCAAGACTGAACAGCATGTGTAGAATTCGCTGACATGAAGGGAGGGGATCAGGTGAGCAGGGACGGCGTGAGCTCCTGTACAGACCAATTACGTCGGGAGGTGGTAGTGATGGCTCTGCTCCCGACTTTGCTACGGATCGCTTTATTCTAAGCAAGCCACCACATTATCCTCTGACTGTAGTTCATCCATTTCTCCAATAAATATGGATGGAGTGCTGACTGTACATAGTGGGGATACAGCAGCAAACAAAACAGACAAGAATCCTTGGCCTCATGGAGCTTATACCATAGTAGAAAGGGATAGACAATAAGCAAATAAGTAGATAGCAAGTAAATAAGTAAAGTAGATTAGATAGTGATCAGGGCAGTGGAAAATGTCCAGCAGGAAAGCTTTGGGAGAATGGGGGTATGGTGGCAAGAGATGCAATTTTAAGCAGAGTGTTGTTCAGGAAGATCTCACTAAGTAGATTACACCTGACCCCTCAGAAGATAGGGTTCTAGGAGGTGAAGGAGATGCGGATATTCTGAATGTTCTGTGGGAATGGACCTAGGTGGGAAAGAGGGCCTGATGGAATCAGTCTTGCAAGTAGCTGCACTTGCTGTTGGCAAGGATGTGAGTGTTGGAGGGTAGACATAAGGGAAGGTAGAGGGTCTTCTAGAGTTTAGGAGTGAACTACCTCTCAGCTTCTGACATCAGCTCCTTCAAAAAGGATATCAGAAAGTTATCAATTTATTTATTCTCCTATCAAGCACATGTTAGCACCTACAGTGTGCCAGGCACATAGTTTGATGTGAGAGATGTAGAGATGAAGAGCACAGAGTTCTGCCTTTGAGAGATTCCCTAACAATAGGGAACCAGACACGAACACATTTAAATGGCTGTGCAATGTGAACAGCTTACAAGGTGTGGGGGTACCACAGGGAGGAAGGAAGACTCTTTTCATCTGGCATTGTTAGAATTGGCTGCTTCCAGACAGGTGGTAACCGCTACATTGGGTTTTAGAGGATGAATAGAAGTTTTCTATGTGGAAAAGGTGGGAAGAGAAGGCATTTCGGATAGAGTAACAGCCTAGATCTATTATATATCAGGGAAACTACAACTAGTTTCATTTTACTAGAACAGAAAAAGGGGAGAGAACAATTGGATTTGAAGATGTAAAATTAGCAGTACTTCATGATTAATTACACATAAATGGTGTGGTTGAGGGGGAGGCAAAGGTTTTGGGACTTGAGGACTTGGGTAGATGGTATTACCATCAACAAAATTAGGCATGTCCAAGGAGTGGTGAGATAATGAGTTAATATTGCCTCGATCTGGCTCAAGAAGTGCAAGACAGTGATTTTTCTTTCAGTGGAGAAAAGAACAGCTTACCTCTGTAGGAGGTGCCATGATTTATACATTCGTGCCAGTGGTACACTGATAAACTGGCTCCCTGAAAACAAACAAACAAACAAACAAAAAACACAGCAACACAAAACTGTCGTTTGTAGCATTTGCTGATTTCTGTGGTGGATTTCACAGCAAAGATGTCAAGTTAACAAGAGTTTAACAGTTTATAGCACTACATTCCATCCCTTTTCCAGTATTTGCTGGGCTCCCGCTGGGTGTCATGCATGTGGCATGACTTCTCCATATCCATTTCCACCTTCCTCCACCTCACAGGTTCTCAGTGGCTACTCTCAACTCCTTGTTATGCGGGCCTCCCCAAGATGGCGATTTGCTTCTTCAAAGCTAATAAGGGTGAGAGTCTCTAGAAATAGAGAAGCCACATCTTATGTATGATAGAAATGACATCCCACTACCACCTGTTGGTTGGAAACAAGTCACTAGGCCAGCCCACCCTAAAAGGAAGGGGCTCACACAGGCCTGAACACCAGGAGCCAGAAGTCATTGGGGGTCAGCTTAGAGTCTGCCTGGGAGATTCTGTCTGTCGAGGGCGACAGTTTTAAACCCTGTGCTCTCCTAATATATTTAAAAATCAGTTTATTTGCCAAACATAAAATGTGACAATTAAATGTAAATATGAGATCCTGAATGGAGATTTTTAGGGATATTTAATTTAGTTAAAGATATTGTGCCAATCTTTGCTTCCTGGTTCTGACCATTGAACTGTAGTTGTGTAAGTTGTTAGCCTTGAGGGAGCCTGGATGCAGGATATATGGCAACTTTCTATACTGTTTTCATAACTTTTCTATAGGCCAAAAGTAGTTAAAAAGTTAGAAAAAGTCATTTGTAAAATTTAAAAATTCTTAGTCATATCAGCCTACTCTGCAGCTGTATCTTGTTCAATCATTTTAACATTAAATCTTATCAGAACTTTTTTTTTTTACAGCCGAAGTCTAAAAGTTTTTTTTTGGGATGGAGATATGTTGTTAAAAAGGGAACAATAAAGAAAAAAAAAAAAAAAATATATATATATATATATATATATATATATATATATATATATATATATATATATATTGGTAAATAAATTTTAAAAACTGTTGATAAATTTACTTAAAAATATATAAGCAAAATCTCCAAGTTTTTAATAGATAAATCATTTTAGGACATCCTGCCTAGGAGAAACACAATAAAAACATCACTATCATTATGTATTGTAGTATAACTAGTGGCCCAGTGCATGAAATTTGTACATGGGAGGAGGAGGTATCCCTCAGCCCGGCCTGTACCCTCTCCAATATGGGACCCCTTGGACATCCCTCTTGCAATCTGGGACCATTGACTCCTAACCACTCACCTGCCTGTCTGCCTGATCATCCCTATCCACTCTACCTGCTGGCTTGATTGTCCCGAACTTCCCACCCCACAGGCCTTCTTGCCTCAAACTGCCTCTCCCCCAGCCTGCTTCCCCAAATTGCCCTTTTGCTGGCCTTATCACCCCTAACGGCCCCTCCCCCCCTCCACCGACTTGCTCACCCCCAACTGCCCCCTTGCTGGCCTGATTGCTCCTAACTGCCTCTGCCTCGGCCTCTCCGCCATGGCTTTGTCCAGAAGGATGTCTGGAAGGTCTCCTGGTCTAATTAGCATATTACCCTTTTATTAGTATAGATTACTCAGATAATAACTGTTTCCTGCTTAAACTTTAGTTGAAATGTGTGAAGAGACTTTTGCATGACACCAAGTGCACTTCACACATCGATTTAAAATAATCACCACTTCTAAAATAGTATTCTGATAGCCAGATCCGACCCCTGCCCGCGCGGAGCGCTGTTTTCAGATGTCAGTCTGCTTGTTGCTTGGAGATAGGCACTTATGTTCCAAAATAGTGTGGTCTGTCTCACCCGCTGCTCCATGTGATGAAAGCAAACTACTTCAGCTCCTCATGGGCAGTTGAATGCCATGCCGACCCAGAGCAAATGGCTCTTCATTTTGCTCACTGTTCGAAAGGGCTGCTGATTATTAATACTCTCTCACTGTTTTCACAGGTCCCGGTGCAGTAATTTAAAGCTTTATGGGCCTCTGTTGGTTACACCTCTTAGAGCTATTTGGAAACACTCTAGACATTTTTCTTAGAACCCATTTTTATAATGGGAGGCCTAATGGTATCTGAATGTCCCTGTATATTCCCAGAACAAATATTCGAGGGAAAAAAAAAAGTCCCTTCCTTTTGAAATTAGGAAGCCGGTGGGGTTATCACGGCTCCTCTGAGAAGCACTGTGTTAAAGGATACATTTTGATGTATGAAATGTTAGTGATAAAAGCACCGTAGAAACTCAGCTTTTCCAAACCTCTCACTTTTCAACTGAGAAACCGAGTCTCGCTGTGGGTGAACCATTGGCACAAGACCAGACAGTGAGGAGTGGCCGTGTGAAAGTTAGAGGGTGGCGGGCTTACCCTTTCTAGCCGAAAGTATCCATAGGAAAAGTCACTGAGAATGTCAGCTGAGGAGCTAAGACAGCTTCAGAACAGAAAGCAGTCTGCTGGGCCCTTGTATGAAGATCCTGGCAGGGGTCTTCAAACTTTTTAAAGTGGGGGCCAGATCACGGTCCCTCAGAGAGCTGGAGGGCCGGACTATATGAACTACTAATTCCTACTGTAACACCTCGGCTGCGCTCACTGCCCAAAAAACCTGGCGGGCAGGATCAGACTCCTCTGCGGGCTGCATGTGGCCCGCGGGCCGTAGTTTGAAGACGATCTCGAGAAAAAATGTGGCGTGACCCAAACGTAGGTGGGCTCAGAGGTGAGAGAAGGTCCAGAAACCACCTGGGAGAGTTGAGCCTCGAGAGTTAGCTTTGCAGTGATCTCCCCCTCCCCAGTGTTGGATGAATTTTTCCCTCTTCTAAACGGCATCTGAAATGGCATTAATTAGAGATTCCTTTGCTCCAGTAAGTCTTCTAATGATCAAAAAAACCTTTGGGAGGGTTAAGGGTCCATCTGTTCTTATAAATTACTCTGTGTTATCGTCAGCGTTCTTTGACAGCCCAGTTGCGATCTGCTCACTTGGGGGAATGCAGTTTTGATTGCAGGAAAGGAAGACAATGTTTAAGAGCAAGTCACGTTCTGGTGGAGATGGCTGTCTCGGTGGGGTGTTTGCGTGGGGTCCGGATGATATCAGGGACGGGGACGTGGGTCAGGGGCTCAAAGGCAAGGGGGAAAATGCCAGCGGTCAAGCCTGGCTGGTCTTGTAGTTTTACGGTGGGCTCTCTCACACTGGACAGGAAAGATACATAACTTCCTCCTTCCCTTGTGTTTCTTGGCCCCTTTGGCAAACACTGATGATTGCAACTTCACTAGGAGTTTGGAGAATGAAGAAGAACCCAATCTCTGTGTACATGGCCGGTCCACTCTGAAGTGCCTATCAAGCTCCTACCCGCCCTTGAGTTGTGCTTTGGAACACACAGGCCTGGAGTAAGAACTGTCATGCAGTAGAGTAGTTAATAGAGTGGGTCCTGGGTCAGTAGTTAATAAAGAGGGTCCTGGGTCCTTGACTTTGGCATTTTTTCCCTTGCCTTTGAGTCCCTGACCCAGGTCCCAGGCTCTGATATCATCCAGACCCCACTCAAGCACCCCACCCAGACACCCATCTCCACCAGAACAGTACTTTCTCTTAAACATTGAATTCTGGCTCTGACACTCCCTCCCTCAGTGACCTTGGCCAAGGCTCTTGTTGTTCCTGTGCTTCTGTTTCCTTATCTGGGTATTAGGGATGATACTACTGGCACTTGGCACTTAGAGCTGTAGTGAGAAATGAAGGTGTCATGTGCAGGAAGCACTTAGAAGAGAGTGTCTAGCAATGTGCACAGGAATTCTATGTTCTCCACCTTCCTCAACTATGTGCCCACATTTTAGTTGAGAAAATATAGTCTCTGACTTCTTTGGATCGAGATAGAAAATGGTATTTATTTATTTTTAAAAATATATTTTATTGATTTTTTACAGAGAGGAAGAGAGAGATAGATAGTTAGAAACATCGATGAGAGAGAAACATCAATCAGCTGCCTCTTGCACACCCCCCACCGGGGATGTGCCCTCAACCAAGGTACATGCCCTTGACCGGAATCGAACCTGGGACTGTTCCAGGCCGAGGCTCTATCCACTGAGCCAAACCTGTTTTGGCTAGAAAACGTTATTTAAGTGATACTTTCTTAGTCCTATAAATACCTAATATATTTCCTGAATGGCAGTCAGGTATTCTTTTTATACCAAGATACTTGCCCGGAGCAGGTCAACATGTTTTATGCCTTAAGCCTAATCTTTCAAGTGCAAAACCTATCGTTCTGCATCTTCCCTAACAAATTTAATGACACATGAATATAGACAGCTAGCTATGTGAATAGCAGGACTCTAAAAGATACTCAGTTTTGGCCCTGGCTAGGTAGTTCAGTTGGTTCTGATATGCCAAGGTTGCAGGTTCAATCCCTGGTCAGTGCACATGCAAGAATCAGCCAATGAATGCATAATTAGGTGGAATGACATCTCTCTCTTTCTCAAATCAATTAAAATAAAGCTATTCAGTTTTAACACAAGTTTCTAACCTTCATATTATGAGGTCCAAAGCACTCTTATCTGAAGGAAATTGCTGAGTAAACCTTTTCCACACTTTTATATATAAAATATCTCTCTCCCAAGAGAGATCTTGTTTGATCAAGGAACTCTTAAAGCCCAATTATTAGGTCCTTACATGAGCATAGACAATATAGGAGAGTAGATAAAGTGTGGACTAAAAGCAGAAACATCTGGATTCTCTTCCCAGTTCTTCCATTATGAAGCTATGTGACCTTCAGTCCATCCCAGAATCAGGTCCTGTCTCAAATGAAGGGTTTGAACGAGGTGTTGTTTAAGGTTTCTTACAGATCTAATATTGTGTGGCTCTGAAACATGTTAGCGATACTACATTGGTGAAGTGTGGGCTTTGCTTTGACTGACATGTATATTTTCTTGCCCAGTTTTTTTTTTTATTTTTATTTTTTATTTTTTTTATCATTTGAAATGTTCACCAGCCAGGGTGAGAGATGCAGCCTGTAGCTGCAAAGCAGAAAAAGCCATGGGGTCTCTAAGAGAACAAACCCAGGGACTTTAGCTTCTGTAGCTTCCTAGTTTCCAGACACTGAGCGTTGGAGCCAGAGTGTTTGACTGCATGTCAGGTGAATCCAGGCAAGCTCCAGGGCAGCATTTCTCTTACCATTAATGGACTGTTGTCTGCATTTTTCTATTTTGCAGAAGAATAGAAATCCGAGAAGATAATAACTTTAGAAACTGTCGATAAAAGCATTGCTTATGACTGCAAGTAAATAACTGACTTGCCACAAATAAATAACTGAGTTGTCTTTATGTGTCTTTTCCAGGGAGGCAGTGGAAATTAAGGAACAGCTTTCCCCCTGCCTCTCAGAGATACTTTGAATTTCTCAAAGGGAAGAACAGAAATGAGACGACCCTATTTTGTGACCTACTCTGCCTTTCAAATTTGGGGGCCTGTATTTCCAGGTTAATTAATTGACTCCTTTTGACATTAAGTAGAGCTCCTTTTGGATTGACAGGTTTACGCTAACACCTCAAATCTCAGAAGAAAAACACTGGGGAGTCAATGCTTCTATAAGAGATCGATGATATATTATGGAACTAGCTTATTCCCTCTAGAGCCAGGATATTAGAATGTCTGACACTCTTGTTATAAGGATTGAATGTAGAAATTTAAATCGTTGACGTAGTGAATGTAAATTAAGATACTATTACAGCCCTCATGGCCAACTTTAATTTCATTCTTATTTCAAGAAGCAGTCTATAAAAACGTTAATTTTCACTTTTCTCTTTTCTTCTAGTGACAGGCTCCTTCCCTGTTGGTCCTTCTGTGAGGCTGCAAAAGAGGGCTGCGAGCCAATCCTGGGGAGGGTGAACGCCTCCTGGCCCAATTTCCTCAGGTGCTCCCAGTTCAGAAACCAAACCGAAAGCAGCAACACCAGCAGGAATTGCTTCTTACCAGAGCAGGAAGAAGAAAAGCAAGGTAGGTGTCTGTGTTTTGTTGCATTTTTTTACCGTTGTAATTGAACTATGCCATTCATACAAGGGTGCATACAAATAATGTGTACAGCGCAATGACTGTCACCACAGTGACCAGACCTGTGTAATCCACATCCGGATCAAGAAAGAGAATGTGATCAGCACCCCAGAAACACTCTGAGTCATTCCCTGGTAGCCTCGCCCCCCCAAAAGAGCCTCTCCCCTGGCCTATTCTGCCTATTTCTTAACTCCATTTCAAATAGTCCCACAGTATGTCCTCCTTTTGTATCTAGCCGCCTTTGTGCAACATTATGTTTAAGAGATCCATTATGTTTTCATCTTCTTGTGGTTTACCCATTCTCATTGTTGTATAGAATTCTAATATATTATTATATCACACTGCATTTTTTTTTGTTGATGGACATTTGAGTTGTTTCTGGCTGTTATGAATAGTGATACTATGACTATTGTATTCTTGCTCATGTCTTTGATTGGCTATGCATTTGTTCAGCAAAAGAGTTTTTAAAGTGGCTGTAGCTATTTGCACTCCTATGAGCTATGTGTGAAAATGGCAGCGGCTCAAAATCTTCCCCAACAACTAGTATTGCCTGTCTTTTCCATTTTTGTATTGTGGTATCTCTTTGTGGTTTTAAGTTGCATTTCCTGATGAATTTAACTGAAATTTCACAAATGTTTTATTTTAATATCTCTTTTCTTGCAAAGTATCTGTCCAAATGTTTTCCCCATTTTTTTTTTTTTTTTTATCAGGTAGTCTGCCTTTGTCCTCAACTTATCCTTCTTTATGCATTCTGGATATGCAGTATGTGGGTATACATATTGTGAAGAGTTCCCACTGTGGGCTTCCCTTTTCTCCCTCCACTTGGTGCCTATGATGGAATAGAAGGTCTTACTTTTAATGGGTCTACAGTATTGATCACTTCTGGTCCTCAGCTTTCTATTTTTTTTAAATATGTTTTTATTGATTTCAAAGAGGAAGGGAGAGGGAGAGAGAGAGAAACATCAATGATGAGAGAGAATCACTGATTCGTTGCCTTCTGCATGCTTTCCACTGGGGATCGAGCCCACAATCCGGGCATGTGCCCTTCACCAGAATAGAACCTGTGACCCTTTAGTCCACAGGTCGACACTTAATCCACTGAGCCAAACAGACTAGGGCATCCTCAGCCGGAAGATAGGAGCCTCTTCTAAGTTATTTGGCTTTCACACTTGAGCTGCAGTTGCCTATAGCTTTGAGTTATCTTTACTAGGACATTGATTTTCAGCAGTAAGCTATCCAATCCATTGTCCTTATAGTTACTATTCCTCTGTACGTCTCAAACACTTGGTAAGTTACTCCTTCCAGTGCATTCCTTTCCATAGGCATACCATTCCAATTCACCTCTGTTGAGGGTTTTAAAAATTGGACCACCTCCTCATGCCAGGGAATGTCTATCGCCACTTAACCATCAATGATGTTAACATCACAACCATCCCAGCATGTGATCCAGATCAAAGAACCCCATCATATTCACCTCCTTTCTTGGACCACTCCTGGGACTGTCACAAGTTGAGGTTTCCAGAAACAGTCACTGAGATGGAGTGTGTTGTACAGGGTATTTTAGGTAGAGGAGAGAGAGAAAGCAGGATTGGGCAGAGGGACATGTTAAAATAAGACCGGGCCCGTAAAAGCCTCAGCTAAATCCATAGGCAGCTGTATGGCATACATGGCCTGAGAGAGCTGTTCCATGTTGGGCCAAGATAGCTGGGTCTTTACAGTGTTGTGCCACATCAATGACACTTTGGTCAGTGGCGGACCTCATATACAACAATGATCCCATAAGACTTAATGCAGCTAAAAATTTCTATCGCCAATAACCATCACAACATCATAACAGTGCATTAATCACATGTTTGTGGTGATACTGCTGTAAACAAACGTACTGCACTTCCTGTTGTATAAAAAAAAATAGCACAGACAATTATGATAATAAATGACTATGTGTAACTGCTTTATGTATTTGCTATACTATACTTTTTTATTATTTTAGAGTATACAGTTTCTACTTATAAAAAACACCTTAAGGCCCAGTGCACATATTTGTGCATGGGTGGAGTCCCGCTGGCCCACCCCAATAGGGGCCCATCGGGCCAGGCCAGCTCTGGGGAGGGGCCGTGGGTGGTGGGCTGGCTGGCCCAGCACCTGATCGGGGTGTTGGGGGCCAATTGGGGCCCAGATCAGGCTAGTTGGTTGCTCCAGTGCTTATCATAGCCACCAGTTGTTCTGATCATTTTGGTCATTCTGCCATTCTGGTCACTGGGCTTTTATATATATAGACTAGAGGCCTGGTGCATGAATTCATGCATGGGTGGGGTCCAGGCGGCCTGCCCCAAACAGGGCCAATCAGACCAGGCCAGCAAGGGGAGGGGATGTGGGAGATTTGCTGGCCAGCCCACCCCAATCTGGGTGTGCAGGATTGTTGGGAGTGGGGCCAGGTGGGGGGAGAGCTGAGGGTGGTTGGCAGGCTGGCCACACCCCCTGGCTGAACTCTCCCAGTCAAGGGGAAAATCTGTATATTTAGCCTTTTATTATATAGGATATTTGCTGTAAACCAGTGTGCCGAATTACTCCAGCAGCAGCCTCAGACATCTCGTGTTTACCATGGCTGTTGCTTGCATCACTTTCTCTTGAGTTTGATTTAATCTCATGTTGTTTGTACAGGCACATGCTGTACAGATTTGTAGCCTGGAAGCAATAGGCTATTCCATGTAGCCGAGGTGCGTAGCAGGCTGTACTGTCTAGGTTTGTGTAAGTGCACTCAAGGATGAAGTTGCCTAATGACGCATTTCTGAGAACGTAACCTGTTGTTAAGCTGGGCATAACTGTGTACCCGCCTCACTCAGTCACTGGCTGTGGTGCTTCCTGGGAAGGGAGTGCCTTGGGTGAGGCAGCTCTCTGCAGCTGAGGCAGAGCTTGAAGAAGGGGCTAGAGGCTGTCGGCTGACAATGGGGGAAACAATTTCTCTCCTGAATGGTAGGCACATAGAGTGTGAACAGATCTCCTGATCCAATCTGAGACTGAGCTGATTTTGCTGTATCTATAAGGAATGATAATTCGACTCCATGTTCCTCTGGTTCGTTTCCATTCTGAAGCAGCATTTCTCCAGCGGGCCCCACTGAGAAACTGAAATATCTACTGCACTCCGCTCCTCCATGGGTAGTTCCAAATGCTCATGTTTTTCTTCTGAGGACAACAGGATTGCTGAAATTTCCACTGCACTTTGTAGATGTTTTCTGCTGAGCTCTTTTGCGGCTACCGTTTCTTCTTCTTCTTCTCCTTCTTCTTCTTCTTCTTCTTCTTCTTCTTCTTCTTCTTCTTCTTCTTCTTCTTCTTCTTCTTCTTCTTCTTCTTCTTCTTCAATAAATTATAGTCACTTTATTTTGTATTATTCTCACTATTACCCAAAACCTATTCATAGATTTTCTCTTTATATTTCATAGATTTTTAGAGCTGTGATGGACCTTTTTTGATGTGTTGTTTATCCTCACCCGAGGATATTTTTCCATCGATTTATTTTTTACTTTTTTTTTTTTTTTTTTTTTTTTAATTTAGCTTCTTGCTCTTTGTGGCAAATGCCTTGAAGGGAAATCCTTAAATGCCTTAAAGGGAAATCCTTCCCATGGCCCACTTGTCTGTGTCTCCTTTCTCACTGCTTTTTTGATCCCTCAATACCCATTTTTTTTTTTTTTTTTTTTTTTTTGGCAGCACTAAAATGCTAAATTTTGTCTCTCTACCCCTGTAGAGAGACAAAAATTGCCAAGGTCTACTGACTTCTTTACCTTTTTTCAGCGGCCTGATGTCCAGTTTCTAGCACCAAGATAAGAATCAGCAAGTTCCGTAAGACAAAGAGCATTTCAGAACCTCCGCTGTTTTCCCTGTGGTTATCTTCTCTCTGGGGTCTTAGCCACTCACCTCTTCCTAGTCTCACCGGCTGCCAGATGCCTTTGAATAGATGTTTCTTGTGTTTTATCTGGCTCTTCTGGTTTTACAGTGAGGGCATTGACCTGCCACAAGTTACTACATCATAGTAAAGTTTTTATTTTTATTTCTTTTTAGCATAGTCTTTAGTAGAGCTATGCTGCTAAATTAGGATTCCTTCCAAAAGATGGTAGATAGCAACAAGCCATCAGAGGGATGAGTGAGTGTTTGTATCTGAAAGAAGTCTCTCAAATCTCTTGTTGTCCATCTACAGCTGTCCCTCTTTTGGTAAGAACACTTTATCAGTGGTCATTTGGACAATGTGGCATGTTGGCAGAGGACTTAAGAATCCACAGAGTAAATGTGAAAACAAAAATGTCATCAGTGTTCTTTAATGCTGATGGTCAAAAACTACTAGTTCTTGAAAGTAAAAATAACATTCGTAGTCTTTAGTAGCTCCAGCTGAAATAACACTGAATATAGATTCTCCAAATATCAGAAGATATTACAAATCTTCTGATCTTGGAAAAGATTGATGATCCATTTATATTTGAAAACTCGTGTTTAAAGAAAATAGAAATTTCCTAAGTACATCTGAGATTCTCTACTTGTCATAGACTTTTTAGAATTATTGGTTATAATATTTTCCCATGCAGACTTAATTCTACCAGAATGCTAGCCATCATATATATGTTCCTAATATGTGTGCTAGGGATAAAGCTACTGCTAGTGATGATCTTTGTGTGTATATAAAATTATAATTTCTAGCACACACATAGTTATTAAAATATGTTTGTGTAGTAAGACTATACTCTATGCTAACTAGTAAAGTACTTATCATAGATACAGTCATAATCACATAAGGGTTTATGCTGTAGGGCCACTTATAACTATAACCCATGAAGTTCTTTCCTCATTCTTTTTTTATTTACTCAGTGAATATTAATTGAGTACCTACTCTGTCCAGAGCATTAAACCAGGAAATCTGAAGAAATAAAAGTAATTACAGTATTCATAAAATTAATTTATATCTGTCCAGGGTGGCAATTCTCAACAAAGGATGACCTGGGAACACTTGGCAATGTCTTTAGATATTTTCATTGTCAGAACTCTGGGGACAGAAGGAGTTTCCACGGGCATGTAGTGAGTAGAAACCTACTATGGTGCTATAAACCACCAATGCACAGTTCAGCCCCGCTGCAAAAATTATGTGGCCCCTTGCCAAAACCGGTTTGGCTCAGTGGATAGAGCGTCGGTCTGCGGACTGAAAGGTCCCTGGTTTGATTCCGGTCAAGGGCATGTACATTGGTTGCAGGCACATCCCCGGTGGGGGGTGTGCAGGAGGCAGCTGGTCGATGTTTCTCTCTCATCGATGTTTCTAGCTCTCTATCCCTCTCCCTTCCTCTCTGTAAAAAGTCAATAAAATATATTTTTTTAAAAATTATGTAGCCCCAAATATCACTAGTGCTGCTTTTGAGGAACCTTGGTCTGGCACAGCACTCCATGTTTTGTAAAGTACTGCTACTACTACTTCTAACTACCCTTCCTTCCTGTAGGAATGTTAAACCTAATCTGGGACACTCATATGTGAGAAACAATGTAAAAAGAACTGAAACTCCGATGTCCCACAGAAACTATAAAGTGACACAGATTAATGTCAATGGAGTTGAGTGGAGTCCATTACAAAAGGAATTCTGCATTTTTGAAAAGGGGCAGGTTCCCATTTGACAAAGAGGAAGAGAGAAGGTGGTGTGGTGCAGGCATTCGATACTGTGAACTTGTGCTGGGGGTCAGGTTTCTACCTACTTAGCCTATGAAATGAGTGATGACTACAAGTTGACTCCCATCTCAGTCTTCTCCTTCCCACTTGTGAAATCATGGGCCCCAAGAAAATAGTAAGCCCCCTTTACACGATGGACCCCCTTCTCCTTTCCAAAGTGCTTTCACAGCTGTAAGCTCACTTGGCTTCCAGAATCCCTGGTAATTCATCTTCATTTTACATATTAGAAAACTGAGAGATTTGGGGAGGTCATTTCAAGGTTATTTTTAAATCCAGCTCCCTGGGCTGTATCATCTGCCCACTCGTCCTCCATCCTGATTGGATCATTAATTCTAGAACACTACCCTCTGTTATAGCCCCTTCTCACAAGAACTTTCAAAATGTCTTTTCAGATTGAACTGAGCCAATACCCACAACTGGTAACAGCTGCTTTTTCCAATGCACAGGTCTATACATTCAATTCATCTTCTCCGAGCATCCTTTAAATCAGTCATAACTCCGAAGATATTTTGTTCTCAGATAGAATGATCCACAGTTGTCTCATCCTTTCCCTCTCATGTTGATGTTGAGTCTTGTGAAGTAAAGAATGTGCTAAAGTGATAATGCTGTGGGAACTGTTCTTCGGAGGTTTTAAAATAAACATCAGTGTGTGTTTCCAGAGTTGAGTTGTGAGAACAAGGGGGTCAAAAGGCCAAGGCCCATCAATCATTCTCAACTTCCTGACTGACCCTTCACTCTACCTTGTCTGAAATCTTATATGGAAAGTAGTTTTTAAATGGTATTCCTCTGTCTCTAAAGAGATCCCCCCGCCCCCACTCCTGTCATGAAGCAACTTTGGCTATTTATCCCTTCATTTTTCTTTTCCTTTCCTGGTATCTCATTTGCTTTGCTAGCTCTGGTTGCTGATAGCAACCACTTCAGTGCATTAACAGCAAAATCGTAGTTTCAGGATATTGGTAAAACACATACTCTGAATTTCTCCTACTTGAGTGTGGCTGATTTGGGAGAAATTATGTAATAGTATTCCTTTGAAATACTTAGTGTCATTGTTTTGCCGGAGATGGATGATTATAGACACAGCATCATGGAATTACTAAAAACTAGCCATGCCCTTTTCATTACAATAGATCGTTGACTAAAATGAGCTTTTCCTAGAACTTCAAATTTTCCTATATTTATAATTTTAAATTATTACAAAATTAAATTAGAAAAACATTTTTTTTCTTCCATATGTGGATGCTTCTTGTAAGGGCACCAAACTGAGATCTGAAGGCTTGTATTCAAGCTCTGTTTTACTTAATAACTGCGTGGTCTTAAGCAAGTTTCTTAAACCCTTTTAACCTCTCTTTCCTCAACTGTAGGATAGAAGAAATAATGCCTGGATGGTAGAACTGTGATATGGGCTAAATGAGATAATGTATTTGAAAGAATTTTGGCAGCCCTAATGCACTGTGCAAATGCAAATAGTTCTGTTCAGAAGACATTTAGAAGCATATTCTCTATACCATGCAGTTTACCAGAAACTGGAAAAGGGAAAATGTAAGACTGGAAACCATGAAAATTCTAGAAGAATGTAGGCAGTGAAATCTTGGAAGTTTCTTGTAGCAAAACTTTTTTCCGATATATCTTCTCGGGCAAGGGAAACAAAAGGAAGAATAAACAAATGGGATTACACTGTATATGATCTGTCAACAAGTTCTATTGAGTCCATTGTCAAATATACACATAATCCAACCAGTGCTCACCACCTCCACAGCCACTTCCTGGTCCATGCAGGTCACCTAACTCCTGGGTGGATTGTCCCTCCAGCCTTTAAGTTCTTTGAAGCCTCCCTATTCCCCTGCTGGCTATTCTCCACACAGAAGCAACATGCTCTTTTTTTTTTTGCTACTCAAATCCTATTGATCTTTTATATGTTCACATCTTCCTCCTCCAAGTTTCCTATAGGTTACCCATCTCAGTCAATATAAACGCCACCATCTGTACAACCTTAGGGCCCTCCCTAGTACTGTTGCATCGCACAACTGCGGGAGAGCGTCAATCGCACAGGAATCAATATGAATACTTCCTCCAGGAGTTGTGCAACATAGACCTTCTGCCTGACATTATCTGGCCCCCGGTTTCCTCTCTAATTTCTCTCTTACTACTTTCCTTCAGGCTCTCTAGGTTCCAGCTACTCTCCTCCATCGGCTTGCCACACTCTGCCCCCCACTCCATGGGAAAATTATATCCACTCTCAGTGCTTTGAAGCACCTGTAGGTAGGGGTGTAACACAGGCAATGTGAGGGAGAGTGGCCAAAGAGAAGGAAGAGAAGCTATACCAGCAACAGCTACATTACCATTGTTATTTGCTTAGTGACACAGCGAAGTACATGGAAGAATTCTTAATAAACTTCATGATCAGCTCGTCCGGTACTTGAGTTTCATTTTGCTGTGAAGCTTTTAAAAAAATCATTTAAAGCCCCTAGCAACTTCTTTCAGTCTGTGAGCCATGAGAAATCTCATCTTGTGGATTTCCACTGTTTTCCTGTGAGAACCGCAGTCTTGTTTTGATCTCACTGTGCCACTTACCCAGCCAAAAGAGGCAGTGCCAAGGCAAATAGGTCTCTTGTGGAGCCTAAATACTACCTGTTCTCTTTGGGCTCAGAAGTCTTGTTTATAGATCATTTGAGATTGGGTTTTTGTTCTCTGCCAAAGGTTGCTTGGCTTGAGGTCGCACAGTGGTTCCTAGACCAGAAATAGGGGGGTTTCTTTCCACACCTGCGTTCTTTCTTCTCACTCCCCTTACAAGTCAGCTGCATGGCTGAGAGAGGGTGATAGCTCAGAAGCCAAAGGTCATAGGTTGACCCCTATGCTTCTTACAGAGTATTATTTTGTTCAATGGCCGGAGACCAATGGCATCCACATTTTGTTCAAAATCGTGCCTTGCAATTAGAAATCCACAATTGTGGTCTTATAGATTATATGATTAAATATAGGAATTTTTAGCTACAAAGCTAAAGTCTGATTTCCCCCACCCCCCAATATATATAATCATAAGCACATAACTCTAAGCCTATTTTGGTAAAAAAAAAAAAAAAAATCAGATTGATCACTCCAACAGGAAGGCTGACCATTCACACTCTGAACAATTTAAAGCATCTATTTTCATTCTAAATCCAGCTTTATATCTCGCATGGTGGTCAATATAATCATAGCCAATACATGTTTACAGAATCAGATAGTTTTTGAAAAATAAATTGCTGGTCTCTCCTCTCCTCTCCCCATATAATGGAAATATTAGCTTAGTTCTAAGTTTCATATTTGTCTCCAAAAATTCCCAAGATAGGGTGCTATTTTATGTCTTTTTGGAGGACATAGTTCCTTAAGCTCAACCAGTTTTCTTTGAAAGTGGGCTACAGCAATGTGGCAATTGCTTAGTAATTCCTGCAACCTAGAATTTGAACTCTAAACTCTGGGCTGCCCGTGAAACTAATGTGTGACTTAGAGTCATGGCATCAAAATCTGTGAATTGCTTCTGAAATTGCAACTTCATTATGCTAAACAGCATTGTGACTTTCATCATTTCAGTTTTATTAAGCTCAGCAATTGGGAGTAGTTTCAGTCTTCATTTTCATCTGCTCAATTCATATGTTAATTTTTGTCTTAAGTCCTGCACACATTTGAACAAAATGAACTGAATTCTTTAAAAAAAAAAAAAAAAAAAAAAAAAAAAAATATATATATATATATATATATATATATATATATATATATATTTTATTGATTCTTTACAGAGAGGAAGAGAGAGGGATAGAAGAAATATTGATGAGAGAGAAACATCAATCAGTTGCCTCTTGCACACCCTCTACTGGGGATATGCCCACAACCAAGGTACATGCCCTTGACTGGAATCGAACCTGGGACCTTTTAGTCCCCAAGCTGATGGTCTATCTACTGAGCCAAACCAGTTTTGGCTGAACTAAATTCTTTTTGAGGAGGCAGTGTAACATCGTATTTTAGAAGCTGTGGTCTTCTAAATATGTTTGCTTGTGTAACTCTAAAAGGACTTCGCAAAATCATATCCCTCTTGAACAGTTTTAAGTTAATATCTAAACATTTTAAATGATGAATGTAGAGTGACAAAGAATAAAATTTAAAGGATATTTTAATAATTGACATTTTAAAGTGAATGTTTATATCACTCTTTTAAGTCTGTCCAATGGAATTTAAATTCCACAGTGACTCGCTACTCACCAACCATTAAAATATTACAATCTCTTCTTTCAACATTCAGCAAATTTTACAGAGTGCCCCTTTCTCTCTGAACTATGATTTCTATTCCCCTTCTCCCACAGAATTAAATTTTGGTGTAATCTCTTTTCAATGCTCGTAATTATTTTTGTCACCCTATCATACATCTCTAGAACAAATGTATTAAAATGGAAATTATTACTTAAAATTTTCTCCTCACTCATGAGACTTTGAATATCAATAATTTTTAATTAATTTTTCATAAAAATTGTGATTTAAATATATTACATCTATTATAGTGTTTATACATAATTACTAAACTTAAATGTGACATTTTTGGAAATTTATCTTGCTATATTATGTCAGATTTTTCAAAAAGTGGTTGTGTAGAACATAATAGGGTTTGGCATTAATTCTATTCTGATTTTTTGTCTTCTAGATTGTGGTGCTTTGAAAACTTATTCACATAATTTAGCTAATAGAAGGAGTTTTATTGTAATAATGACATTCAATTATTCTTAACAACTTTGCAGTTTATTGTCAAAAGTCACATAGTAATAATCTGTCATTAAAAATTATTTCAGTGATTAGATGGCAAGTTGGTTAGATTCGCCTTTCAGTTTTGAAAGCACAGAGTTGAAAAGGAGTTTACTTAGACATGAATTCTTTGTTCAGTCATTAGTCTTCATGGTCTCAATTTCTGAGCCTTTTTCAGGATTTATCAAATGTCTATGTATTATTCTTTTACTTAGAGGCACTTTGATTAATCCTATTTATACATATAGAATTGGGAAAACAAATACTGATTTCAATTAACCTCTTTGAATATAACTGTTTTGATAAGAAGCTTTTCACATTATGATGTGCTTTAAATTATGTATCAAAATGTTGAGCTGTGAGTTTAATTCATTCAGTTTCTATGGAATTTACCTGATCTGTAAAAGTCAGTTTTCAATGTCAAAATAATTGTCCAAACTGAAGTTACTCTCTGCCAGAAATAGGATGCTTTTATTTTTTAGTTTATATGAGTGTGTTAATATGTGTTCCCATAATAACAATATTACTTTTATTTGTTTAATTTTTACTTCTTAAGTTATACAATAAAATTCACTGTTTTCTTGTGTATAGTTCTATGAATTGTAACAGAGATTTGTGTAACCACCAACATAATCAGGATATAGAGCAGACCTGATGTTGTCCTTTGTAGTCAAACCCACATATCCACCCAACCCCTGGAAACCACTGTCCTGCTCTCCAAGCCTAGAACAACCAGGCTTTTCCACAATGTCATGTACTGTGCATAGAATCATATGATGAGGTTACCTTCTTTCATTTAGCAAAATACTTTTATATGTGTCAATGGTTTTCATCTTTTTACTATCTAGTAGTATTCCATTGCCTACATATACCACAATTTATTTATTCATTCACTTGTTGAAGGGCATTTTTTGTTTTCAGTTTGGGGCAGTTATGAAAATTATCCTATATAATAAAATCCTAATATGCAAATTGACCAAACAGCCAAACAACCAGTCGCTATAATGCGCACTACCACCAGGGGCACTCAACGCAGGAGCTGCTTTCTGATGGCCAGTGCACTGCCACAATGGGAGCTCTGCTCAGCCAGAAGCCAAGCACATGGCTGGTGCAGTGGCAGTGGTGGGAGCTTCTCTGGCCTCTGAGGCAGTGCTAAGGACTCCTTGGGGAGTGGGCCTAAGCCGGCAAGCAGACAACCCCCAAGGGGTCCTGGACTTTGAGAGAGTGTAAGCCAGGCTGAGGAAACCCCCCTCTCCCCCACAAATGCATGAATGTCATGCACTGGGCCTCTAGTTACTAAATATGCACTCTTTTTGTAAGCAAATTTATCTATGCTAAATACTTAGATTGGTAAAGGTATATATTATTTTATTTAAAACTGCCAAATTGTTTTTTAGAATGGCTGTATTATTTTGCTTTCCCATCAACAAGGTATATGAGTTTCAGTTGCTCCATAATCTCATCTGCACTAAGTATTGCTAGGTTGATTTTTGTCGTTTGTATTAGTCACTCTAATAGATGTGTAGTGGTATCTCACTGTGGTTTTGCATTTATCCAGTGGCTAATGATGAGCATCTTTTAGCATGCTTATTTGTGATTGCATATCTTCTATAGTAAAGTATCTGTTCATCTGCTCTTTTTTCTCTTGTGCTGTTTGATTTCTTATTGCTGAGTTTTGAGAGTTCTTTGTATATTCTGAATGTAAGTCCTTTGTTATGTAATTTGGAAATATTTTCTCCCAGTTTGTCTTTCACAGAACAAATGCTTTTAATTTCGATGAAGTCCAAATGATTAATTTTTTGTCCTGTATGGAACACGCTTGTGTATCATAAAAACTCTTTACCTTACTGATTTGCAGAAAGACTTTCTCCTTTAATTTCACACCAGCCTTTTTTGTTGTTAATTCTCACCTGAGGATATTTTTTTCATTGATTTTTGGAGAGAGTGGAAGGAAAGGAGAGAAAGACACATTGATTGGTTTCCTTCCATAGGTACCCCCAGGGATCAAGCCTGCAATCAAGGCACATGACTTTGACTATAATCGAACCTGGGACCCTTCACTCTGTAGGCCAGCACTCTAACCACTAAGCAAAATTGGCTAGGGCTCTCCTAAGACTTATATAAAATAAATATAGGTGTTTTTTTTTTTTAATTATGATCATGGTGAGTTACTTTTGGCATAAGATTGAGGTATAGGTTACGTGGTATTTTTTTCTTTTCACATGGACTTCCAATTTTTCTAGGACCAGTTGTTGAAAAGACTATTCTTTTTTCCACTAAATTGCTTTTGTGCCTTTGTCAAAAATTAATCAAGCATATTCATGTGGGTCTATTTCTGGGGTTTTTATTTTGTTCCACTGACTGTCTATGCCTGAACCAAAACAACTTTGACTTAATTATTATACCTTTATATTAAGTCTTAACATCTGGTAGTTGAGTTTTTCAACAGTGATCTTGCTCAACATTTATTTTTTAGTTCCAGTAGTTTAACTTTTTATATAAATTGTAAAATCAGCAAATAAAAAAAAATCCTGTAGAGATTTTGATTGGTATTGTGGTGTAGATCTATTTAAGGAGATGTCAATTGGATATCTTAAAATATATGGAATATTTTAAATTGTGAACTTGGTTTATCTTCTCATTTATTATGTCTACCTTGATTCTCTTATCAGCATTTTATAATTTCCATTACATAGACCTTACACATGTTTTGTTTGATACGTTTAGAGCTATTATAAAATGTACTGTTTTTAGAATATTGGTTTCCTATTGTTCACTGCTTGTTATGGAAAACAGAATTTTAAGATGTTCCTAAGATATCATACTCTGGTGTCCTCACTTTGTATGACTCCCTATCTTTGAGTGCAGGTATAAACTGTGAATATGTCAGAATAGTCACTCCCATAGCTAGATAATATTGTATGCCACAGTTGACATTAAAAAAGGCAGAGTGACCTGAGTAGGGCTGACCTACTTAGGTGAGCCTTTAAATTAATCTTTCTTTTGGGTTCCTGAGACTTTTTATTAAAGACTAGAGGCCCGGTGCATGAAATTCGTGCACGGGGTGGGTGGGGATGTTCCTCAGCCCAGCCTACACCCTCTCCAATGTGGGACTCCTTGAGGGAAGTCCGACTACCCGTTTAGGCACAATCCCAGTGGGGTAGGGCCTAAACGGGCAGTTGGACATCCCTCTCACAATCCAGGACTGCTGGCTCCCATCTGCTCACCTACTTGCCCTCCTGATTGCCCCTAAACGCTTCTGCCTGCCAGCCTGATCACCCCAACCACTCCCATGCCAGCCTGACTGATGTCTAACTGCTCCCCTGCCATCCTATTTGCCTCCGAACTTTCCTCCTCTGCCAGCCTGGCCACCCCTAACTACCCTCCCCTGCAGGGTTGATCACCTCCAATTGCCCTCCCTTGCAGACCTGGTGCCTCCCAACTGCCCTCCCCTGCTGGCCATCTTGTGGTGGCTATCTTGTGTCTACATGGGGCCAGGATCTTTGACCACATGGGAGCAGCCATATTGTGTGTTGGAGTGATGGTCAATCTGCATATTACTCTTTTATTAGATAGGATAGAGGCCTGGTGCACAGGTAGGGGCCACCTGGTTTGCCCTGAAGGGTGTCCTGGATCAGGGTGGGGGTTCCCTTGGGGCATGGGGCGGCCTGGACAAGGGGCTTGTGGTGGTTTACAGACCAAACATGCCCCCTGGCGACCCAAGCAGAGACCCTGGTACCTGGAATTTGTTTACCTTCTACAATTGAAACTTTGTAGCCTGGAGCAGAGCCAAGCCCCCTGCTCGCTCTGTGGCTGCTGCCATTTCTGTTTGGTTTTATGTATCTTCTATAATTGAAACTTTGTAGCCTTGAGTGGAGGCCTAGGCCAGCCAGGGCAGGTGGAAAGCTTTGCTTCCTCCGTTGCTGGGGGAAACCCAAGCCTCTCAACTGCTCTCTGTGGCTGCAGCCATCTTGGTTGGGGTTAATTTACATACTTGCTCTGATTGGCTGGTGGGCATGGCTTGAGCGGAGTGATGGTTAATTTGCATATTACTCTTTTACTAAGTAGGATGTTGAATTTTTTCAAATGCTTTTTCTGCATCCACTGTCTTGATTGTGTGATCTACCTTTAGTTTATTAACCTGCAGATTGCGTGCATTACCTTCTGAATGTTGAAGTAGTCTTTTGTTCCTGGGATAAGCCCTACTAGGTGGATTATTTTGTGTCTAGATGTAATTTTCTTTGAATTTATCCTATTTGGGTTTTGCTGAAGGGAAGATCAATTAATTTTAAATTAAGCTTCTCTCTAGTGAATATGGTTAGGCAGTTAGAGAATTCAAAAAGAATAAAGTAATAGTGTTTAATAATAGTGTTCAATTATAATATTACTATGGTAATAATGATGATGATATAGTGCCGTGCTGAACATTTCTTACATACAAAGTGCCATGCTAAGAGTTAGAGACGTTTTCTTATTCACTCCCCTGGTAGCACTGTGAGGGTTGTGGTTATTTTTCCTGTTATGGGCTGCATGCTTGCATCCCTCCAGAATTTACCTGTTGAAACACTGACTCCCCCTTGAATGCTATTAGGAGGTGGAGCCTTTACAAGGTAACTAGGTTAGGTGAGATACTCGTGATGGGATTGGTGTCCTTACAGAAAAGAGACTGGAGGGAGGTTGCTCTCTCTCCGTGGCATGCGCCAAGGAAGGCCATGTGAGGACATAACCCGGAAGAGACCCTCACCAAGAACCTGACTGTGCTGGCACCCTGATCTCTCACTTTTGGTCTCCAGAACCATGAACAATAAACGTTTGTTGTGCCGGCCGGTGTTGCTCAGTGGTTGAGCTTTTGACCTATGATGATCCAAGAGGTCATAGTTTGATTCCTGGTCAGGTCATATGCAAGGGTTATGGGCTCCACCCACTGTAGGGAGCGTGCAGAAGGCAGCTGGTCAGTGATTGATCATTCTATATCTCCCTCTCCCTTTCTCTCTGAAATCAATAAAATATATTTAAAATAAATAAATAGCCGAAACCAGTTTGGCTCGGTGGATAGAGCCTGTGGACTGAAGGGTCCACAGTTCAATTCGGGTCAAGGGCATGTACCTTTGTTACAGGCACATCCCCAGTGGGGGGTGTGCAGGAGGAAGCTGATTGATATTTCTAACTCTCTATCCCTCTCCTTTCCTCTCTGTGGAAAATCAATAAAATATATTTTAAAATAAATAAAATAAAATGAAATAAATAAATAAATAAATAAATAAATAAATAAATAAATAAGTGTGTGTTGTTTAAGCCACTTAGTCCATAGTATTGTTGCAGCAGCCCAAACTGACTGAGATACTTCCCATTTTGTAGATGAGAAATTGGAAGGTTAAGTAATTGCTCTAGAGCAGCGTTTTTCAACCGCTGTTCCTCGGCACACTAGTGTGCTGCGAGATGTTGCCTGGTGTGCCGTAGGTGCAGACAAGACAAGAATTTTATAATTTTTCACTATTTTGTTTACTTAATATTTCATAATAAAGTAATTATAAAATACTTTCTTTGTGTTTATTTGATTCCTATTCAAGAGAATTACTTTATATATAGTCAATATAGGCACAGAGTTAAATTTTTTAACATTTTCTAATGGTGGTGTGCCTCGTGATTTTTTTCATGAAACAAGTGTGCCTTTGCCCAAAAAAGGTTGAAAAACACTGCTCTAGAGAGGTAGGACTGGGCAGAGCGGTGATTTGAACCCATTTGACTCTGGGCCAGTTGGAGTTCACAGACCTTGGATGTCACTGTTATAAAACAGCCTACACATTTTAGAAGGAAGAAGGAGGAGTCCTGTGCACATTCAATGTAATAGCATTCAAAATTAGCACAAAACGGTGGTTCTGTGTACAAGACTACTTATTTAAAAATTATTCTTTACAAGCACTTAATTAGAATAGATTAGAGGTTAGAGTTATAACATTAGGTCCATAATAGAAGGTTGAGGATTTATTTATACAAAAAGTACACATACAGGAACATTTCTATATGTAAATAGGACATGATTATATACACATACGAATATATATATATATATATATATATATATATATATATATATACACACATACATACACACACACAAACATATCAAATTCCATTTACTAACCATGTAATTTGTGGTTAGATAAGCAATGGTTACCTGCACATGCCCTAAAATTGGCTTTTCTCTCTCTTTTCTTCTTCATGGGAATATTGCTATTTTTCTTTTCATGGTGAGCAGTTTGAATAAATCTCAACGCAGGACTGGAAAGTGGCTCTCTAGCTTAGCACTGCTGGTACTGACCTGGTGAGAAGAAGTTTGGAGTTTTGTTTTTGGTCTCTTCGGACAAGATGTCAGAAATGTATAGATTAATTTAGTCATAGACTTTGTATTGAAACTAAGCCTGCCTGCTCACAGTCTTCTCCCTGGAGAAAACATGTCATGTTCAGTTGTACTCTGTATAGAATGGTAGGGATAAAAATAAAAGGGCTCGAAATATTTTTATTTCATGGAGGCTCTTTATCTGTGAGTCAAATACAGATGCAGATGCGAATGTACTGACCTTTTATTTATTTCTGTTATTGGTAGCACATTTTTGCTATTTTTGTGAATCAGAGCAATGCGAGCTGATTGACTGGAGACTTGACACACAGTGTATGCAAGGTCACATATTTCCGAGCAAGAAAGCAACATCTGTGCTTTAGAGAGTGATGTTCAACCGTTTTCATCTTGTGGCACATATACTAGCAAACTAAGTACGAAAATTCTGGGGCACACCAAAAAATATATTTTTTGCCAATCTGACCAAAAAGGTATAATTTTGATTCATTCACACAGGATGGCTATTGTTGTTTGCTGCTGTCATTTTTATATTTGACAATCTAAAGGAAAAGAGATCAGTGCTCTTGATTAAATAGACAGGTATTGCATGTTTAAAAAAAAAAATTCTTGTGGTACACCAGTTGAAATTTGTTGCCTTAGAATCCCATTTTACTAAAATCAATCAAATGGAAATGACAGAACATTTTAGATGAAATGTGAGGTTAGTCACTCAAAAATCTTGCAGGACATTTGACACCTTACTTCTGTCCACTCAGTAGCCTGAGGGTCTGAAAGAGTTAAGGTCAATACACTCAGCCAGCGGCCCCACGGGACCTGGCTTTTTGCTTCCTAGGACTTTATGAAATATTATTCTTTGGGGTTGTTAAGCTGTTTCCAATTTTCTCGATTTGGATTTCAGAAGACTCCCTGCTAAGTATAACTTTTGAATAGAGGATTTTTACAGAGCTTTATAGGATAAAGCCTGAATGCCGGAAGATGTCTTGCTTAACTGTGGAACTCCACAGCCAGAGGATTAACATTTTGACATTATAACAAAACAAAGAGTACCTTTTTCTGATAGAAAACAAAACTGTTTCACATTACCTAACAGCTTTGATTAGAAGAACAAATAGAAAGGCCTAAGGAAAGGGAAACTTTGTAATGTTCTTTTTGTTTTCTGAGGATTTGGCTTGAAGAAGCACATTCCCCCTTCATTCAGCAGCGATGGGGCGGGGTGCCGTGCCATTCATGGGGACAGCAGAAGGGTAGGGAGTGCCTACTATGTGCCATGTGGACAGCGGCTGGGCATGAAGTGCCTACTATGTGAGGGTATTGTTTCAGGCACTGGGCATTCAGGAGCAGACAAGACAAAATCTGTGTTCTCAAGGACTCACACATTGGAGAATTGTGATCCAACGAGGAGAGGAAAGGGTAGAAGGAATGATGACAACTCAGGTGTTTGGTTGGGAAGAGGCAGAGGTGTTGGTGGCACCCACTTACCAAAATAGAGACCATACGGGGGGAAATAGTCTGGCAGAAAGCACCATTTGGACACATGCATTTTTCTGGTATGTCAGTCGGATGTAGGTTCCTGAAACTCAGGAGAGAGGTTGGAGCTGAGTGGACAAGAGCCTGGGAGTCATTAGCGCACACATTGGCTCTGAAGTAGGGAGAGTGGATGAGCTTACAGAGGGCAGTGTGAGTGCAAAGGAAGGAGACAGGAAGAATGACAAATCTGCAGGACACTTGAAGGGAAGATTGCAAGCCAGTTTTATGACATCTGTCCTCCTCTGAGACCCAAAGAAGACCCAAGTCATTTTTTTGGAATGGCTCAGCAGGTGCACCTTTTAACTATAATACAGACTAAAGAATACTAGATCTTCTCCTTTAGTACTTTTCCTTGATCTTTCATGTTTTTCCTCCATTTGATTATGAATCAGGCCAGCGCCTGACTAGACAAAAGAGAATCAAAGGGTTAAAAAAAAAAAAAAGTGATTCATTGTATTCTAAAGGAAATAGATGATGTGCATAAATAAAATTGCATGGTTTAAAGATTAGATTTTATTGGTTTATAACTCAAGTTAGGTTACAATGACATCAGGTTCTTTTTTTAAAAATATATATATTTTATTGATTTTTTTACAGAGAGGAAGAGAGAGGGACAGAGAGTTAGAAACATCGATGAGAGAGAATCATTGATCAGCTGTCCCTTGCACACCCCCTACTGGGGATGTGCCCGCAACCAAGGTACATGCCCTTGACCGGAATCGAACCAGGGACCTTTCAGTCCACAGGCCAACGCTCTAGCCACTGAGCCAAACTGGTTTCTGCCTCAGGTTCTTATAGTAATCGTAATACCAATAGCAAAAGTAATAGCTCACATATTGCATGCATGCTGGGTGTCCATTGCTGTGTTAAGTGCTTTATAGGTCTGTTTCATTAATTTTCAATACAACTTAATGGAAATATACTATTATCCTTATTTTACAGATAAGGAAACCAAGGCTCATTATTTTAGGCCATTTTCTGACAAAATAACCTTTATACTTAGTATATTTTTGAGAGAATGAATGAAGGTGCTTTCAGTAATGAAGAAAACACCTTAGGGGCATAAAATGAATCCAACCTTTTGCATTGCGACTGGGAGTCTCAATGGGATTAGTTTTAATGGCCACAAAACAAGCAAGCTAATAGTAATGTTTATTGCAGGGAAGAGAACAGACTTGCAGAAACTAAGGCTAATCAGAGTGATTCATGTCACTAATGTGTGTTCATTTTGGCATTTGGTACCTCGTCAGATACCCCAAGGCAGTTCAACCTGGCAGGCTGAGCTCTGGTCTATTTTTATTCCCATTTGGGGTGCTCTGCTCATGTGCTCCTGTGCCAACTGGTTTCCCCTCCTCCTCATGTCTCTCTCTGTTCCTGCTTCTCATCTCGTTGCCAAGTTACCACTTTCATGGTGGGAAATGGGGCTGTCTGGGACTTTGTTCCTCTCATATCTTGTGCCTAACCTTCCCAATTCCTTCCAGTCCTGGCACGCACCTTGTAGTTATAGCAACTGAGATTCATACAACCAGCAATCATAAAATATAATAGAGTGTCTCTTATTTCCCTACATTTAAGCGTATTGCAGATGCTTTATTTTTTGTTCTGTACCATGCCTCATGTGTTTGTAATAGATAAAACATGGATGATTAAAATATTCTAGAGCCCTGGTCGGGGAGGTCAGAGAGTCAGTTTCAGCCCAGTCCCCGCATGGCAGGCCAAGGGGCTCCCCTGGTGCACGAATTCGTGCACTGGACCTCTAGTTATCTATATTGAAAAACTGAAGCATTCCTAATGGCTGTATTTAGCTGGAAATTATAACAGCATTGCCATAAATATACATGAATTAAAAAAACACTTTTTATATTTTTATATAATTATAAATTTATAAAACACAGGCATATAAATGTATTTATAAAGGATATCCAATTTAAATACTTATAAAGTATATATATATGAATAAAAAGTATGGGAAATGACAATGGACTAAAGTTCTCAGACAACAGCTTTAATTGTGTTTCTGACAGAGAACAAAAGTGTTTAAATGTTTCTTGGCTCATAACATCATATTGACTCAGAGCCCTTTGAACTGCAGAAGTTGGATCCATAAAACTTTTATAGTTACAACTCAATCTCTTGTCCATTGATACAGCTTCACTTTATGCCTTTCTTCTTCCAAAACCAGGCAGTGAAACCAAAGTTTGGGTGCGTAAAAGCTCAAGGATAAATCAAATATTGCAAGATCATAGCTGTTTGCACGAAGCACCGAATACTCTGAATGAGTCATTGTATAAACGGAACAGATGTTGGGAGCACATTGGCACAGTGTAATGAGCTGCATTCTAATCATACATCATTGGCTTACTCTCTAGTCACTAGAGTCTAGTGCCTCTGAGGGTAGATGTGCTTTTTTTTTTTTTTTTTTTTTTTTTTTTTTTTTAAATAACCAATCTTCTACTAGGGAACAGCATAAACATTAGGGAAAACAGTATACATTTAGCTCAATTGAGTATGTCAAATGGCAATTGGGATAGCTTCCTTAGAATTCAGATGTTGAAAAGTCTTCGGCTGCTTCCCTCCCTCTTCAGGGAGGGTCCTCTGTGCTATGCAGTTGCCAAGTTTTAGTCTTCTCTCAGAGGCTCCCCAGAGGGAGCTTAAGCAATATTCCTTGGCAAACCCATTCCAGTCTGTCATATGCCTAGGAGCAGGAGATTTGTCTCTGCTTCATATCGCAGCAGAAGGGTTTCTTTGCACTAGTCCTTCGTGGAGAAAAGGCATGTGGGCACCTTCCTCCGTGAGATCTCTCCCGGTGTGTTTGGAGAATATTATGAAAATTCTGATCATGGGACGTGGTATCATCAAGCCAGATACTCGTTTGGTGTGTTCTTAGTTCTGGTAGATTATTCTTGGTTCCAGGATCATCCTCTTTGCTTCTGAAATTAAGGATGTTTCCTAAGGGAGATGGTATTTTTAGTTTATGGTTGTCAGTAGATTTTGATGGCAATATTTGCTTATTTCTTTAGCTTAGAGTAGTTTGTTGTTGTTTTCCCCTTGGTGTTTTGTGTTTTAGTTACTCTAACTGAAGTCAATTTAATGTTACTACTGCCTTAGTTTTCCTTACTCTTCTTAGTGAGATAATTTGGAATTCCTTCCTTAAGGATCCTCCTCTTTCTTGCATTATCCCAATTACTAATGAGGAATATAATGATCTTGAGGGGAGGATTATCAAACATCATTTAAAAATAGTAGTCACTGCTCAGCCAGTGTGGCTCAGTGGTTGAGCATCAACTTATGAATCAAGAGGTCAAGGTTCAATTTCCGGTCAGCACACATGTCCGGGTTGCAGGCTCCATCCCCAGTAGGGGACATGCAGGAGGCAGCGGATCAATGATTCTCTCTCATCATTGATGTTTCTATCTCTCTTTCTCTCTCCCTTCCTCTCTGAAATCAATACAAATATTTTTTAAAAAATAAAAATATTAGTCATAATAGCACCATTTAGGACATATATATAATCACTCTTATAAGTTTTCTTATTGCCATCCAGTTTACTGTATTGACAATAGGTTTGTTGATTTGAAATTATACACCTCATTTTCTTTTCTTTTTTAAATATATTTTATTGATTTTTTTTTACAGAGAGGAAGGGAGAGAGATAGAGAGCTAGAAACGTCGATGAGAGAGAAACATCAACCAGCCGCCTCTTGCACATAGTATGTGCAACCAATGTACATGCCCTTGACCGGAATCGAACCTGGGACCTTTCAGTCCGCATACCGACGCTCTATCCGCTGAGCCAATCCGGTTTCGGCTTACACCTCATTTTCTTTTAGTTAAAAAATTTATCAAGCTGAAATCAGTTTGGCTCAGTGGATAGAGTGTCGACTTTCGGACTGAAGGGTCCCGGGTTCGATTCTGGTCAAGGGCATGTACCACGGTTGCGGGCACATCCCCAGTGGAGGGTGTGCAGGAGGCAGCTGATCGATAATTCTCTCTCATTGATGTTTCTAACTCTCTATCCCTCTCTCTTCCTCTCTGTAAAAAATCAATAAAATATATATTTTAAAAAAAAGTTTGTCAACTTGTTCTAGATCAGGTGCCAGTAAACCATGTATGGCTCATAAGTCAAATACAGTTTGCTGCCATTTTTATAAAATTTTATTGAAACACAATCTTGTTCATGTATGTATTTTATGTGGCTGCTCTTGTTCTACAATGGCATAGCTGAATAGTTGCAACAAAGATTATATGCATTGCAAAGCCTAAAAAAATTACTTTATAGAAAAAGTTTGTCAACCTCTGTTCTAGATTAATTCATATTCATTGAAAAGGACTGTACTGGACACTGGGAAACCTGGGTCCTTCCTGATCCTGCTACTGCATTCTAATTGCTTTGTGACTTTGGCCAATCACGTTGACTCTTTGGTCTTGCTTTCCTGAGGCAGGGCTGTGTGAATGCCAGTCTCTTCCAGCTTTAAAATTCGGGAAATCTAACTAACCTGATTTTTCCTAAAACAATTTGAAGTTGATTTTTTTCTTACAGATTAAATTTTGACTTTGCAATAATAATAACCCTTTTGAGTATATTAGCATATATACCCAAATTTCCACTAAACATTTAGTGATGTAAAAATAATAGCATTGCTCGCCTGTATGAGCTTTATTGTGCCATGTATGGGGTCAGGTACTTTACCCCATCTCTTTAACCTTCAAAATACCCCTGCATAGTGGGTGTGCATGTTCATACAGCCAGAGGAGCCGGGACTGGAACCGGTTATAATGGTCAAGTTCTATGCTCTTTCCACGATAGCGACAGTTTCTTTTCATTTGCTGTCTCTGTTTTAGTTCAGTCATTTGACTATATGGTAGCACTTATCCAGAGGTTGCCACCTAAATTATTCAGCATACAATCAATGATTTAAAAAAACAACAAAAGAAATTAACAGCTAGATGTTCACTCTGTCGTTAAAAACCATTTCCTGGAGGCCTCTTTCACAGCCTGCACACTTTTAATCTGAAAACTAGCATTGTTGGCGAGGTTTCCCAGATCTCTCTTCTTAAGGGCACACAAATTGGAAATGGAGATGGATAGAACTCCTGGTGCAGCTTTCGCTACAGCAGTAAAGATGGTGACTGTTGAGCCTGCGTGTAACAGGCAAGAGGGACACATTCTGGCAAGCAGTCCTAGGCAGTTTAGCGCAGTGGGGATTTCACTCCAGGAATCTCCCAGTAGGTAGCATTGGGATGTTCTTGCTTCTCATCATAAAGACAGCAAGGGAATGTGAAAAATTAGCACATTCGGTTTAAGAAAGCGGAGAACAAGTGTTCTATTACACAAAACTCTAATAAGATTACAAACATATTAAAAATGGTAAATATACACTTCAGTTATTTGATTTGTCTTTGCTATGTGGAACGCTTCCTTCCTTCAAAGCACTGAACAAAGAAACTACTGCCAAGTCAAGATTAGTTAAGAAATTTCTCTCCAGATTCTCGTCGGGCTCATCTTGCTTTCTTTGTTATGGTCTTATTCATTGTTCATGCTCTGAAAAGAGTGCTCTAGAGATAAGTGACTAATTAAAAGTCTGACTGCCCGGCTTCCCCTCCTCCCAGATTTTCCCCACACCTAATTTAGTTTTAAGATTTTTTCATTATCTCTTTTTATTCTCTATGGCTTTAAAGGAAGTTAGATTGTTTTCCTTTTCTTCTTCCTCTTCTTTTTTTTTTTTTTTTTCCTTCTTCTTCTTCAAAGTAGCAGCCCATTTGCTTTCTCAGCTTTTAAAAACCACCTTACCCCAATCCATTGTGTATTATCGATTGTGAGGTCGATCTTGCAGGAGAAAATAAACTTATTTCTTCTAATGGCAGGCTCTTGTGAGGGTGGCGGTGGAGAGAGGGTTGGGTGGCTCCTACGTGCATGTTTCTCTCTTGTACTAAATTTCTGGTTTGTCCTTCCAAGTCGGTTTTCTAACTCATCACTTCTGTCTGCTTTGGTGAATATTTTAACACCTCACATTTTTTGAGGTAATGGTTTGTGCAGTGTATTTGCAGAAAAATGTGCTATAACTGTTTGTGGTAGCTTCGAGATTTGAGGACATTTGCCTAATATGTCCCTCATACCACTGTGTGTGGGGTCAGGGGAGGGAGAGGTTGTGGGCCACAGATCCCACAAGCCTGAGGCATTGCACTCCTCAAAATAAATTCCTTCTTGGTTTTGCTGCCTATATTATGTCAGTTTAATACAGTCAGTAATAATAAAGAAATCGCCGAAACCAGTTTGGCTCAGTGGATAGAGAGTTGGCCTGCGGACTGAAAGATCCCGGGTTGATTCCGGTCAAGGGCATGTACCTTGGTTGCAGGCACATCCCCAGTTGGGGGTGTGCAGGAGGCGCTGATCCATGTTTCTGTCTCATTGATGTTTCTAACTCTCTGTCCTTCTCCCTTCCTCTCTGTAAAAAATTAATAAAGTATATTTTAAAAAAATAATAAAGAAATCAAATTGAAGAAGAGCTCACTTGGTGTCAGATATCCTGCCTCACAGTTTGCATGTATTGTCAATAGTCACTGCAGCCGCCAGCCAATAAAGGGGCTGTATTTCAAAGATAGACTTGCAAATTAGTTGTTTTAAACATGAACTATATTTCTCTCTGAAGCAAAGCTGTGCTTCCATCTCTGGCGTGCATTCCCAGAGCCCCTTGGGCTCACCGCTGACGTGTGTCCATGAATGTTTTTGTGGGAAGGTCCATCCAGAGTCTTCACTGGGACATGTGATGGACCGCCCTCCTTCCTGGGTCCTGACTTTCATTCCAGGGATGTAACTTTATTCTTAGATCTTCCTTTACTCACAGATGGACAGTGGGAATGAAACCTCCCCATGGTCAAACCATTCAGATCAGTTTTAGAAAAACTAACACGTGGAGAGAAGAGAGATCTTGAAATGCAGTGGCTTAAAGAAAGGAACACTGTATTGCTCTCACAGGCAGCAGATCTAAGATGAAGTTTCCAGTTTGCCAAGTTAGGCTTGCCATAGGAAGTCACCCAAGACTTAGGTTCTATCCGTTTTTATTTTTATTAATTTATTTAATTTCATTTTAAAATGTATTTTTATTGGTTTCAGAGAGAAAGGAAGAGGGAGAGATAGAAACGTCAATGATGAGAGAGAGCCATTGATTGGCTGACTCCTGCACGACCCCCCTGGGGATCGAGCTCACAACCCAGGCATGTGCCCTTGACCGGAGTCAAACCTGGGACCCGCCAGTCCGCAGGCCAATGCTCTATCCACTGGGCCAAACCTGGTAGGGCATATTTATTTACTTATTTTGCTTCACCATTCCCTAGACCCATGGTCAGCAAACTGCGGCTCTCGAGCCACATGCGCTCTTTGACTTCTTGAGGGGTGGCTCTTCCACAAAATACCCTGGCTCTTCCACAAAATACCACAAAATAACACCATTTCTTCAAAATACTGAGTCTATTTTGAAGAAATGGTGTAAGAAGAAGTTTAAATTAAAAAGTTTGTCTCTCAAAAGAAATTTCGATCGTTGTACTGCTGATATTTGGCTCTGTTGACTAAAGAGTTTGCCGACCACTGCCCTAGACCAAAGCCTTTACTGAATCATGGAAGCTGGCCGAGTCCTCTCTCTGCTCTAGCTGTGAGAGGGCAGAGAGAGGGAGCATAGGGTAGCAAGTCCCTTTTACACAGGCAAAGTAGAAGACAAACCTGCTTCTGTGAGGTGGTGGAGAGTTTAGTAGCAGGGCCACCCGTGACGGGGAAGCGGCTGGGAAGTGTGTTCTTTAGCCGGGTGACCGCACCTTCGCGCCATTGCTGTGAAGAGGCGGAGCCCGCATAGCTCAGGGCCTGCCACAGTGCGGTGTGGTCACCATGTCTAGACAGTGGCTCCCACAGGACGGAATGTGCTGGGTGTGGCAGAAGAGGCGCGGTGAGAGCATGGCTACGGTGACCCAGGAGTTAGAGTTTGAGAAACCATGAGATGCTGGAACCCCTGTCCAAAGGACTTGTCATGTTATTCACCCCTTTCTCAGCCTCCCTGCCTCTCTCTCTCCCCCTGGAAGGCTGAGGGCAGGGCCAGCCTCACGGGCTGGGGATGTGTGCATTAGCCCAGGGCCCTGCACTCAGAGGGCTCCCAAGATTGGTTTCATGCTCTGTTGTCACTGTCTTAAAACTCTTAATAACTTTATACTGTGTTTGGTAACAGAGGCTTGATTGGCAATGGATCATGTGTGTGAGTGGCGGAGATATGCCAGGCGGCAGTGTGTGGATATGTGGACATATACCAATGGGCATAGCGGTGGGTGATGTGGGTGCTGAGCAGTTGGCCAGAGGACTATCTGGGACCCCACAGGGTCCCCAGGTGGCCGGGTAAGGACCTGGGCCCAGATCAGTGGCCACAATGGTCCTGCAGCTACAGAAGCAACCGCAGAGCAGGCTGGGAGGGGGTAGTGGTTGCTTGGTCCCGGGTAGAGGGGCTCCGTGGGAGGCTGTGGGAGGTGCACGTCTGGCGACCCCTGGAGCCTGTCCCCGTGGCAGCTGCACAGATGTTAACCCCCCAGCCTGAGCCCTGAGACAGCCTTTGCTGGTGCGTGGGCAGCAGACTTCGTTAGTAAACCATTTCATAGTGAGTATATACCTGGACATTGTAATAAAGCATTTATCCACAAGTTCTTAGGATTAGTCTTCAAAGACATGGAATCCTTGGTTTGGAGGCTTAGAAATAGATATTGCATTTAACCACGGTCAATGAAAAAAATAACACGCTTTTCCTGTGAGTTTCATTATATTAACCTTGACCAGTTAACCTTATATTAACCAGGTAACTGCCACACGTCCAAAACAGGAAACATCCCCACATGCCATGATATTTTGAATGTAATTGTGCCTATAGATGCTTATGGCATACAGAGGGTTAACAAAGAGGATAATATAAAATGAAAATTTTTCTTAAAATTGGCAATATAGCAATAGCATGTATATACAAAATTTGAAGCCACTTTTGATTTTTTATTTGATCTCCACAGCTAACAGTAAATAAAAGAAATATTGAAATGCCATTGTATTAATTTATATTTAAATTCAGACTTACACTAAATTGATTCACATGAAAAGTTAAATATTTTTATTAAAATTGCCCCATGAAAATCATCAGCTCTAGACATATTAAAATTTGTATTTTGGGATACTTTATCAGAAATCTATCTCAATCTGTCATAGTCTATAAAATTCTCTTAACAGCAACATTAAAAGATGCATCTGAAAAATGATCCTTGTCAAAATGAAAAATTATTTGCACTCTTGCATTTTTGTTGAGCTATTAATGCCCTTTTCAGTTATATACATTAAAAGTTTATATTTTGATAGAAGAATTTTCAAAAGATTCAGCCAGAAAGTTACATTAATAATGTATTATTATTAATTGTATCATATTAAATTATGACACAAAAATATTATTTTTGTGCAGTTTATAAGTTTATTTTGTTTCTCATAAATCTCTGTTATGGCCATTATGTTTTATAAATAATGAAATATTTTTGAAGGGAAAATATATTTTAAATATATATATATATATATATATATATATTTCAGAAAGGAAGAGAGAGGGATAGCGAGGTAGAGATATCAATAATGAGATAATGAGAGAGAATAAGTGATTGGCTGCCTCCTACACACCTCCTACTGGGATTGGAGCCCAAACCCAGGCATGTGCCCTGGCTGGGAACTGAACCTCCTGGTTCGAAGGTCAACACTCAACCACCGAGCAACACCAGCTGGGCGAAAGACTATATATTTTTTGCCCCCACTTCCTGCCCCCTTTGGCCCTTGCCAATCCCATATTGACCTTTGGTTCTCAAAGTATTTTGCCCAGGAATGTCTGTGCTGAGGACCCCATGCTTTAGATTCTACGCTTTGCTACTTTTCCATGCCAAATTTTCATCCTAATAATAAATATTAATCTGTAAAGTATATCTCTTAAGTATTAATCATTGATAATGGCTTTGTCTCTTACGACTGCTGTAAGGCCTGTGATTTCTGCCATATCCAACACTTGGATGACTGAGGAGTCCCCAGGAACTGCCTTTTGAGAACTCTTGGCTGAGGTTACAGAGTAAAACCAAACTGAGGGATCTCAGCTGGGAAATACTTTAGGCAGGGAGACCTCCCAGGAGCCCTCAGAATCACGCCAAATTTTGTGAAGTATTTGGCCTCCTTTTCTGTCTGTCCTTATAAAGGACCCTGGAATGGCCCTGACACATTCTTCTTAGGAGGAGGGTTGATGAGAAAAAGGGGCAGTTCTTAGAGCAGAGGCACTGAGATCTTGTGCTACCAGCATTTCAGGAAGACGTTCCTTACCCCCTGGGGGCCAGGGTGAGAGTTCCCACAGGCATCTGTAATGAGCTTATCTTGTAATGAGATCACCTGCTGAAAAGTCCATTTCCATTTCAGACAAAAATCTCACTTAGGTGGCAATTGCAGTTCTAAAAATGTACAAAAAGCCACTTGAGATAAAATTGGCTAAAGTAAAAACTGTATTTCTGAAATGAATTGGTTATTAAGAGAATGGAAACGTCAATTCTGTGATAAACGCACACAGTATGCTTTAGTGTTTCTGAACCCGTTGGTCTGTGAGGATTCATAGTTTTGTGCCTGTATTTAAAATGAAAAATGATTTTTTTAAAAAGAAAAGTGATTCGATTTTAACATAGATACTGAAGACACATAAAATACAATTGTTTTTAAATACTGTCACAACCTGGATACTTCCCACAAGTGTATTATGGGCCATGTGGTTTGGTTTAAGATGTGGTCTCCCTCTAGTGGCTGGTATTTGAAAGTACCTAGTCACCACTTCCCTTCCCTTTGGCCTTTCTCTGAAACTTAAATCTCAAAAGCGTCTCCTTTAAATATAATTCAGACTATGTATTTTATATTTTGACCATTTTGGCCACATGGGAAGCCTTCTTATTTTAACAAAAAATTAGTCAATCTCTAACGGCCAGATCAAAATCAGTTTTGACTATTAAGAAACCTGATCTGTGGCCTATTTTTAGTGTTATTTTGGCCAGAATGTGTCTCTTTCTTTTGGTTTTGGCAGTTTCCACATGTTCTAGAAAGGCTCTGGGCCGAATGCAAAGTTTATTTTGCCCATGCTCTATGCGTGCCACTCTTCGAGGTCTTATGGCTATAGTAGGAAATAAAAAACAGCAGTCACAGCCTTCATAGAGTTCCTGAACTCTGACACACATAGATATGGTTTATAAAGACATAAACCATAAAGACTGGTGTATTTGACATCACCCATATGTGAAACTTTTGCATAGCTAAAGAGACTACGAGTTAAAAAACAAATAAATGATGGGTGGCCTGGGAGAAGATAATTTCAACAAGAGGAGCTCCAATAGACAAATAAGGAAGAAAACCAATTAGAGAAAATGTACCAAGGATATGAGTAGACTTCAATTGTGAAAGACTTCTCAGTTTTCCGCAGTAATAATTGGACAAAGTGGGATTTCAAATTTACTCAATGTTCTTTGGGGGGAAAAAGTAAGTCCCCCACTGGAATTCCCTGAGTCTCCAGAAGCTCAGACTGAGTCCTTGCCTCACAGGGCCGATGGGCTGAGTATGGCTGCCATCTGCTGATCCTGCTCCCAAGTACCCGTTTCCAAGCAATAGCACCTCCATGCTAAGCTCAGTTCCCCAACCCCGTGGTCAGCCAACTACAGCTCGCGAGCCAAATGAGGCTCTTTGGCCCCTTGAGTGTGGCTCTTCCACAAAATACTATGGCCTGGGCGAGTCTATTTTGAAGAAGTGGTGCTGGAAGAAGTTTAAGTTTAAAACATTTGGCTCTCAAAAGAAATTTCAATCGTTGTATATTTGGCTCTGTTGACTAATGCGTTTGCTGACAACTGCCCCAACCCATCTCCCATTGATGACCCTCATGCCTTGGTTTCCCATGGTTAGTTTCAGCACAGTAGGCTGATCAGGAGAGTATCTTAGGCATCACAACATCGCTGCTCAAATTGCAGTTATGAGCATTTACAGTGATGGGAGCCTATGTTTTGACTTCCTATTATCTTCAGCTATGCCTGAAATCCTTCATTAAGCAGACCATTCCCTACTTGACTCGGGCCTGATCTGAATGTTAATATTATTTTTTATACATTTCTAGTCTCTCCTGAAACATTGGACTCTCCTGAAACTTCACCTTTTCCTGCATTATTAGCTCATTCTGTCCCACCCCCCTCCGCCCGGCCCACCCCAGCCATTGAATGCCTTTGTCCTGTTCAAAGTGGGTATTATCCTGTTTATTGGTACAAAGGATTGCATGAGTCCCGTGAAGACTTTGGAAAGAAAATCAGAAGTCTCTCTTCCCCCACCCCCTTCCTCTGAGCCTTTGGGTGCTGTGTACCCAACCTTCTAGTCTCAACAAGTTGGCAGCTGTGGCTCTGGAATGCAAGTTAATTAAATTGTGCTTATATTTAGTTTTCGGCAAGGTTGACTTTTCCCCGTGTTAGGTTTAGTCTGTGTGGCTTTGTTATATACAATCCTGGTAACGCGGGCTCCTAGGAGAGACTTCTGTAGCTGCCCTGTGAAAGGCACGCTGTGGTGGAAAGTGGAGGAGGCCTGGGAAAGAAATTCAGAGGACACCTCTGTGTTCTCCAGGATGTTAAACCACTTCACAGGACACACGTGATTTAACAGTGAAGGTGAACACTCTTGGAGCAGCTGACTCCCTTTTCTGTCCAAAGCCCAAGGAAAGTGAGGCATCCCATCCCTAGCTATTGTTATATTGGTGTCTGTGTGACGTTCTGTCAGAATCATGTTGTTTTTCTGTTATCTCGGTTGTTACAAAGAATACAATCACCCTCACCTTCCAGGTCTGCTGTATCCAAAGGGCTGGACCCTTAGTTACGTGCAGGCAAACCCTTTAAGCACAAGGCATTTTTTCTTGACATGCTGTGATGGGTGTCTTCAGGAGTGACTGGCCTACTCCCCAGCCTTAGTAAACAGAACATACTGGGTTTTACCCAGTTCGGTGCCATACACCTGATATTACTGATTAATATTCTCAAAGACAGTCTCAAAACAGGTAGAATTCAGATAAGAAAACTGAGGCTGCAAAAGGTGGAATAACTTTCCAAAGCAGGACAGAAAAGTAATATAATCTATTTTATTTATTTATCTATTTAACTATATATATACACATATATATTATAAATATATTATGCAATACAGTATTTTTATGTATTCTATTTATTTAATAATAATATAGTTATAATATATAAGTAAATAAATATAAAACATATATTTATATATAATTATATCATATAGTATAATTTCTTCTCCTATCTATAGATCCAGTCAGTATCAATATTGATATTAGGGTGAATGTTTATAAACTAGTTTCATCACCATCAACTAGTTAGAATTCAAGTTACTTGAATGTTTGGGCTCTTTTAAGTTTAAAAATTAGAGAACCAGAAGTACTAGTATCTAGGTTTTCCCGGCCTTGCCAATGGAATTTGTGCTGTCCCATGGGCTACTACTGCATGGGGGTAAGGGAGGGGGGGGTTGTTGCCACCAGTTAAGAGGATGGAGCCCTGGCCAATTTGGCTCAGTGGATAGAGCGTTAGCCTGCGAACTGAAGGGTCACGGGTTCGATTCCAGTTAAGGGCATGTACTTGGGTTGTGGATCCCCAGTGGGAGGTGTGCAGGAGGCAGCTGATTGATGTTTCTCTCTCATTGATGTTTCTAGCTCTCTATCCCTCTCCCCTCCTCTCTGTAAAAAATCAATTATATATATATATTTAAAAGAGGATGGAGAATAGAGAGGATTTTCGACAGAGCTCTAACCTAGGGCTTCAGAAGCTTCAAATCCAGCTCTCTGATTTGAAAGACAGGAGAGACCCTACAGTATCCTGAAGATCAGTGAATTTTACTGATTGGTAATGCTTTGGAATACTCTGTTATAGTAATTAACAACAGAAAGTAGGCAGGGAAGTCTTCATGGGATTGGAAATGAATTTCTAGACATTAGAGTAGAACTGTAGTCTGTTCTTGACAGATAGTTTTTTCAAAGTTCTTTGTATAGTAAATTCTAAATATATATGTTTATTCTATTTCTGGGTCCTTGGCCACATTATTGCAAAATCATAGACAATGTATTCGAGCATTAAGATGGTCAACACATAAAATTGACTAAAATAAAAGAAACTGGGAATAAAAATAAATTTGGTTTGCGTTGCAAGTGATATCCACAAACTATTAACTTGTAAAATGAAACCAATCCAATTTGTGTAGCTTAACAAATAAGGAAGATAACATGATAAAGCTCTTCAAACTGGTTATTTTTCTTCATTTATCTTTCTCCTAAGACTTCCCATAGATGTCATGACTGATTTACACGTTTAATAAAAGTCTGAAAACATGTTAATACCTATAATGTTTCAGATACTACCACATGCTTGCAAGGGACTATATTCTTTCCAAATCATATATATTTCCTTTATTTATGTTAGACTTACATACATGGCCAACTCTTTCATATGACACATCCTACATTTGTTTGAAATCGGTCAAAGGTATTTTATAATATTGTTCCATCATTTTCATCTTATGATTCATAGTGAGTACTTCTAAAATACCATTTGAGATAGCCTTAAGAGTGGAGAAAAATCTCAAAATATTTTAAAGTGCCATTAAATGATAATCATTTATTCAGATGATCAAGTGTTTATTTCCTAATGCAAATTGAGAAAGTGACACTCCTCCAAAATGCTTGAATAATTAGAAATCTCTGCCTGCCTTTCAAGAGGGTGGACTATAAGCATGCAATTCCTAAATTGTTGATGTTCTTTGGAAAGTTGAAGTTATGTTATTGTTCTTATTTGCAGGAAATTATAAATAATGGAGTCCTGGTGTACATCTTATTTTATAATGAGTTTTTTAAAATTCTCACTGTAGATACCTTTTTTAAAATTGGTTTTAGAGAGAGAAACATTGATCAGTTGTCTCCCGTACATACCCTGGCTGGGAATTGAACCTGAAACTTGGTTATGTTCCTTGACTGGGAATTGAATCCTCAACCTTTTGGTGTACTGGATGATATTCTAGCCAACTGAGTCACCTGTCCAGGGATTGTTTTCAAGTATTTTAACATATATATTTTTATTGATTTTAGAGAGGAAGGGAGAGGGAGAGATAGAAACATCAATGATGAGAGAGAATCATTGAGAGGCTGCCTCCTGCATGTCGCATGCACCACCCCCCCTTCCCATCCCTACTGTGGATCAATCCTGCAACCCATGAATGTGCCCTGACCAGAAATCAAACTGTGACCTCCTGGCTCATAAGTCATTGCTTAACAACTGAGCAACACGGGGCAGGTTATTTTCCAAAGATTTTTTTTTTTTAAATAGAATTGCTGCAGAATTTTGTCTGTGACTTCTACACTAAATAGTAAAATAGTATATTTATTAATTAGTCAATCCCTATTTGGAAGTTTTCTTTTCCTTCCTCCCTCCTTACTTCCCTTCCTTGGTGCTTCTCTGTCTCTCTCTCTGCCTCTGTCACTCTGTGTGTCTGTCTGTCTCTAGCCACACATGTCTCCTTGCTGTTCCTGACACCTGCCAGGCATGCTCCTGCCTGAGGGTCTTTAAAAAAAAAATATATATATATATATATATATATATATATATATATATATATATATATATATATATATGATCAATTTTAGAAAGGGAGGAGAGAGATAGAAACATCAGTGATGAGAAAAAATCATTGATTGGCTGCATCCTGCACGCCCCCCACTGGGGATTGAGTTGGCAACCTGGGCATATGCCCTTGACCAGAATCCAGAATCCAACTCAGGACTCTTCAGTTTGCAGGTCGAAGCTCTATCCACTGAGTCAAATCAGTTAGGGCTGCCTGAGGGACTTTGCATTGGCACTTCTGTTGAAATCCACCCCTGAGATTTGGTTAAATCCTCCACATCTTTCAAGGTGTTGTTCTAACGTCAGCTTTCAATGAAACTTGCCCTGGCACTCTGATTGATTTGGGGCCCTGTCCTACCCCACCCTGACAACTTCTGTATTTTTTAATCTATTGTACTCTTCTCCTTTTTTTTGTTTTGTTTGTTTGTTTGTTTGTTTTCATAGTGCTCATTACCTTCTGACCTAATATACAGAAATTTTCTTGATCTTTTTAAAATATATATTTTTTATTGATATTTTACAGGGAGAAATAGAGAGTTAGAAACATCGATGAGAGAGAAACATTGATCAGCTGCCTCCTGCACACTCCCTACTGGATATGTGCCCACAACTAAGGTACATGCTGCCCTTGGCTGGAATCGAACCTGGGACCCTTGAGTCTGCAGGCTGATGCTCTATCCACTGAGCCAAACTGGTTAGGACTACAGAAATTTTCTCATTTACTATACTCATTGATATTGTTTGCCTCCTTGTAATATAACCTTTATAAAGCAAAGGATATATTTGGTATTCAGTGATGTACTCCAAGCTCCTAGAAGAATGCCAAATTGGCCAAGTAAATGAGTAGGAAATTAGAGAGCAACATAAGCTCTGCTGATTCCATATGGCAGGTGGAAGAAGTGATTACCCCTCCCATTTCCTCAGAAAACAACTTGAAATATCCCATTGGATACTTCTGTCTTCCAAAGGGTCTTCTCTATATATACCCTGCCCCTCAGGGAGGCTCAGCCAATGTTTTATTTATGTCTTCTCCTGGCAGTGCCCAGCATACTGGCCCCTTCCCCTCTCTTTCCTTGGAGATACTCACTCTTCATGTACACAGGACTTTCTGGTACCCCTATGCACACCTACCCAAACATATTAATGTTTAACAAAGTGAGGGACCAGCCAGTTTATAAGACTCAGAAGGTAGGGTGAAGAACAAGTTTGCTTACTTGAGTATAACTTTGGGTTTTGACTCTGCTCTGTCATGTCTGATCTTACACCCGATGACTTTATGAGCCTATTATATCCAAAGATACAGTGCTCTCCACAGGAGGATTTCCTCTATTAGCTGCTAAAAGATTACACTCATTCTCTTTCTCTAGTTATACAGCCTTGTAAAAGGTGAAAGTGGTATGGTTGGCAGTAACTTCGTTTTAAGCGTCATGTTCAATGAAGGACTGACAAGCTCTTAGTACAGGCTCAGGTGATGATGCTCTGTGACCTGTCCTGTCAGCTCTCTTTTCAGAGGTAGAGTTGAACAGGGGCATCAGAGTTTAAATAAGGGCTCCGAGACAGGATGAATGAGGACACTCTACAGTCAGAGACTGGTGATTTCTGAAAAATACTCTTTGCCAATATACTAGTGAATGTCATCTGTAAAACACAGGCAGAGAGGACTGAGAGGGCTAGAAATGGTTGTAGGACATCTAAAGGTCATTTCAGGCTATGGATGTTCTTTCAGCAATCTGTTATCAGAGACAAGAATAGTAGGCAGAGCAGATCATCTTCACGGGGATATATTCTTCAGCATCCATGGAATTTTCAAGTTCAGGTGATTTGTAATTGACCTCACCTCCTGGACACTAACATCTTAGGCACTGCGCCCCTGTATACCGAAATCTTTGCATTCATGTCATTTAAATGTCATGTGTGTAAATAGAAGTCAGCATTGGCATGATGTATCTCTAGTTGGTAAAAGTATTTGTATCAGGTGATGATTAGTGGCGTATATGCTCTAAGACGGTGGGGGAATTTTTGTTTTCTTTACTGCTGTATTTCTAGGTGCTGGAATCATGCCTAGCACATGGTAGGTAGTCAATATTTGTTTAAGGAATGAATGAATCTTCCCTTGACCAACCTGCCATTTCTTTAAAGCCCAATATGCGCCCCTTAGAATTATAGATGATGTTAGTGAAAATGGTCTCAAGATTGCATAGCATGACTGCCTCAGGAAATCCCTTTGTCACCGAAAGGGCTAAGCCCGAATAAAGGCTGTTGGAAGATGATTGTTATAAAACAGTAACATTTATGGTTGAAAATCTCTACAGAAACTTGTAAAGAAAGAGCTCTCCCAAGGAAATATTCCCAAAACCCAAGACTGACATGGAATGTCATCTCCTCTGGTCCAGTCCACCCACAGGACAGACATTTATCTTCTGCGTAGAGAGAAAAATAAAGGCCAGTTTGAACTTTTACCTGACCCTGGAGGCCTTGAACAGACCACAGCTGTTTCTGTACTAAAAGCAGGGACTGGGGAGAGTGTGGAGGACTGAGCCAGGAGCACCGACCTCACCGTTCTGGGTGGCTTTTACCTCTTCCTGGCCGCATGGCTTTGGGCAATTGCTGTCTTCACCTCATGACACTCCAGCTCCCGTATCTGTAAACCAGCACTTCCCCCAAGGAAGAGCTGATAGGATGTCTGCCTGTCCACTTCAAGGGCTGTTTGGAAATTCCAAGTAAGGTGTGTTTGAAGTACTTGGCTAGTTGAACACTTCCGCACAAATAAAAGTTGAAATTCTAAATACAAGTTAAGGAGAAATCAAACAGATAGTATTCAACAGTTATTCTAATTTTACAAAAATAATGTTGATTAATGAGACCGTGAACCAGACTGAAGAAACAATTGACAATGTCCTAAATAGTGGTCGGCAAACTCTTTAGTCAACAGAGCCAAATATCAACGGGACAAAGATTGAAATTTCTTTTGAGAGCCAATTTTTTTTTAAACTTAAACTTCTTCTAAAGCCACTTCTTCAAAATGGACTCACCCAGGTCATGGTATTTTGTGGAAGAGCTGCACTCAAGGGGCCAAAGAGACGCATGAAGCGCAGTTTGCCGACCACCACGGTCCTAAAGCCAAAGGAAGCCACACCTCCCTCTGAGGAGCCACACAGGAGGAGCCAGTTTCTGCAAAATCATCAAGACACCACAGGACAGCGATAATCAAAACAATGCAAGCCATGCTAGGCTTTAAATTCGATCCAGATTTGATATAACCATACACAAGAAATAGCTTTCCTGCAGTAAAATATATTGGGCCTTAAAGATGAAGTCTAGAGATTTACTGCAGAGCTCTCAGCGAGGAATCATTAGCACCATAAGGCAGGGAACGCAGTATTTCTTCCGAGGCATTGCGGTTGCTGAAATGCAGGCAGATGGAATTCACGTACGCTCTAGTCTAACACAGAAAAAAACAGCCTCACCATAGGATCAGCACTTACTCCTTGATCATTTTCTCTTAACCCTGGAGAGAGGAGACTGTATAGACCAGCTAATACAATCCAAGTGTTTTTCACTTTTTTTTTTTTTTTTTTTTTTTAAGGTAGAACCTATGCCAGGTAGTTTTTTCCTTTTTTTAAAAGTATATTTTATTGATTTTTTTTTTTTTTTACAGAGAGGAAGGGAGAGGGATAGAGAGTTAGAAACATCGATGAGAGAGAAACATCAATCAGCTGCCTCCTGCACACCTCCTACGGGGGATGTGCCCTCAACTAAGGCACATGCCCTTGACCCGAATGGAACCTGGGACCCTTCAGTCCGCAGGCTGATGCTCTAGCCACTGAGCCAGACCGGTTAGGGTTTCACATTCTCTCTGGTTTCCTCTGCACCCTTCAGGAGTCTGTGCCTGTAGCCTCCTCTAAGACTGTACAAAATGTAAACGCCTTTCATATTTTGGCTGGTGACAAGTCTGCAGCTCTAATTTCGATATGGAAATAGTGGGGTTTAATGGAAAAAACCAGACTTTTGCTGTTGATATTGTGAAGATGGCACAGGATAGCATCATAGAAAAGTACCAAGTCAACTAGTTGACTATTTTACTGGAACTTTTTCTGTGCAACATTGAATAGTGTTTTAGAAGGGAAGGGGCTGGAGGGCCACGGGGACACGAATGACCAGGAGACTGGGGGGAGGGGGGTGGGTGGGGGGATTTAGAGACAAATCTGTTGAACAGCAAGGGAAGATTTTCTTGCTCTTTATTTTCTTCTCCTATTTGTAAAAGGAAAAACAAAACCCCAAAACACCAAAGCAATTTCCTGACGTTGTTTTTCTTCCCCGTGTAGCCTCCTGTGAAGGGGACGAGAGCTTTCTGTGCACCAGCGGGGTCTGCATCCCCGAGAAACTGCAGTGCAACGGCTACAACGACTGTGGCGACTGGAGCGACGAGGCTCACTGCAGTGAGTGTCAGGACGCAGGGTCAGGGGAAGGGGGGGGGGCGGGGAATGGAGGGGAGGGAGACAGGGATGCTCAGCAGGCGGGGCCTGGAAACCAGCCATTCCACTGTCCCGTCCTGACAACCACAGCAGCAGTAGCTGCCCAGGCCTCTGCAGTTCGCCTTGCTGAAGGGAGAGCGTGTTTACCCTCCCCGGGCAGCACTGTGTTTGCACACCTTTCCCAGGCCTGAGCTCACAGGACCCGGCAGCTCGGCCGCCAGGGAACAGATCAAGGGCGGAAGTGTTTTTGCATGAAGTGTCTTAAAATTTAGGAGAACGCTTGTGGTTTATTTTGTTTGGGTGAGGGTTTTTGTTTTTTGTTTTTAAAGCGTTAAGGTTATAAAGGTCAACTTTTTTAAAAAGGACCTTTTAAGAGGAAGATTTTTTACCCTCAGGATTCTTAACGCTCATGACACAGCACATGTCTGGCCTCTTGTTTGTGTGTGCTTCCTCTAAGCCCGAAGGTGGTCCATGGTGTTAACTGTTTGAGATCTATAACCCGGTGGGGTCAGCCTGAAACACCCACAGTTCATTTACCATGGATTCAATTCGTTTTCTGTGGATTGGTCGGCGGTGTGCCCAATGTTGTATTTGCTGGCTTGGGCTGCCACACAAAATTCCACAGACCTCATGACTTTTACAGCAGGAAGTTGTTTCTCACTCACAGTCTGGAGGCTGGGAAGTCCAAGGTCAGGGCCCAACAGGGTTCAGTGTCTGGTGAGAGTTCTCTTCCCAGCCTGTAGGCAGCTGCTATCCTCCTGTGTGCTCACCTGACCTCTTTGAAAGGAGAGAGGGCAAGTGAGAAGGGAATACGGAGAAGAAGGAAGTAAAAGAGGGAGAGGGAGGAGAAGGGAGAGGAGGAGGAGGAGGAGAGAGAGAGAGAGAGAAAGTGAGAGAGAGAGAGAGAGAGAGAGAGAGAGAGAGAGAGAAAGTGAGAGAGAGAGAGAGAGAGAGAGATATTGAGAGAGATTGAGAGAGGTTGGGGGGTGCTCTGGTATCTTACCCTCTACATACAAGGGTACCACCCTATTGGGTTAGTGCCCCACTCTTATGACTTCATTCAACCTGCATGACCTCCTCACAGCCCCTCTCTCCCAATATGGTCATGTTGGGGGCTAGGGCTTCGATATGTGCACACTGGGAGAACAGACATTCAGCCCATAGCAAATACATATTCAGATTGAAAGTCATTTTACACTTAAGCAATAGATAAAAAGGAAAAATTAGCCTCAAGAATACAATGTAGGATCTGCATCCAAAACAGAACCATATGCTATTGTGTTCTAATTGCTTTTTAATGCTTAAATGAGCAGCAGTAGTTACTATGGGGAGAGCTGTGATTTACTCCTTGTAGAAGTTGCCAACGCTTGGTAAGTGCTCACAATCACTGACCACATTTGAGGTTCCTCTGGTCTATGTGTCAAACGGACCACCTGAAGGGTTAGGATGCTTATTTGTCATAACTTTTGAGAGGCCATATATCATGGTAACATTTCAGATCAGTGTTTCCCAAACTGGTGTTCCACAGTGCCTGAGTCTTGAAAAATGTTTGAGAGAGAAAGACAAGTTTGACAAGTTCTGTCTATCAGATCCACTTCTTAGATATTTACAATTCATATTTTTGCCTTAAAGGTACTAAGAAATCCTGCAGATAAAAAAAAAAAAAAGGACATTCATTTTGCTTAACTTGGTATTTCCTCAAAATTATATGTTTATAGATATATTTATTTATCCACTCATGCACTGATGCAGTTTGTAGAATATCGAGCATATATATATTTTCATATATATGTGAAGTTCCCGTGAAACTTCAGTTATGCCACCCATATTTTCATAAATGCTTTGGCTGAGACATTTGTTTTTATGGTTTGGAATGTCCTCTTCAGGAAAACCTATGGCAGATAATTTTACATAAAAAACATTTTTGTAGGATATTTACATCAGGGACTGTTGCTGTGGACTTACAAGAAAATGTGCCAATTGCCCCCAAAAGGGAACTGAAATAGAATTACCGTATTTTTCGGACCATAAGACGCACCTTTTTTCCCCCAGAAGTGGGGGAAAAAGTCCCTGCGTCTTATGGTCCAAATATAGCCTACACATATACTGTAAAAAAAAAGTTTTTTTACTTGCCTGGCTCTGTGTGGTCTCTGTGTGCTTGCCCGGCTCTAAAATGGTTCTAAATGCTGCTGTTTACTTTACAGGGTTGATTACATGTGTTTATGACTGTGATGTTGGGTTTTAATGCACATAAAATATTTTAGGACGCTATTTGTTTCAGAATCTTTTTTTCTTCATTTCCCGTCTCTAAAAACTGGTGCGTCTTATGGTCCGAAAAATACGGTATATCAAATTTATGGGAATGGTGCCTCTCTCTCTGTGGTGCTGAGCACTGCACTTTACACAGTGAGGGCTTTCTGCTGTGTTTGTTGGAACTGAATTTGAAGGAGTCCATTTTCCTAGCCAGTACCCAACGAAGATGGCATTACTATTCTGGAAGGTATTTAGCCATGTCTCCGGGGCTGAACTGTTCCTTAAAGAAGATTCGGGCTTTCCTCACGAACACACTTCAGAAACGATCTGGTTGGGCCCGCTGAGGACATACACTCCTCAGAATCCTTGTCTGTGAAGATGCGTGGGCAGACGTTGATATCTTTTTTTTTTTTTTTTTAAATATTTTATTGATTTTTTACAGAGAGGAAGAGAGAGGAATAGAGAGTTAGAAACATCGATGAGAGAGAATCATCCATCAGCCACCTCCTGCACAACTCCTACTGGTGATGTGCCCCCAACCATGGTACATGCCCTTGACCGGAATGGAACCTGGGACCCTTCAGTCCACAGGCCAGCGCTCTATCCACTGAGCCAAACTGGTTTTGGCAGACATTGACACCTTTGCATGCAGTTGTTTCTGACCTCACAAGGTCATCTGCCTCTGTGTGCTTGTAAGGGTGCCACCGCCCTGCTGTCCCCACCCTGCAGTGAAGGGACCCCAGCAATCAGCTTGAAGGTAGCCCACAGACAAGACACTTCTGAGAGGGAAGCAAGCACGTAGTGCTGGGCCTTCCCAGTGAGGAGCAGGAGGGGAGCCTGGTGCTGGGCTTCTGGCCAATGCAAGAGGAGGAGGATGCCTTTGAAGAAAGGAGGGGAGGGTGTATTTTATTTGTGAGTTCCCTAATCAGCTGTGCTGGAAGCATGTACCTCCGTGATTTGACTTAATCTTCAGCAAAACAGGTATTCTCAGCCCCTTCTGTTCAGATGCAAAGCTGAGGCTGACGGCAATGAAAACATTTGCCAGTGGTTCCAAGTGCCAGGCTTGAATGGGGCCAAGTCGAAGGCTGTTTTCTCTGGACTGAGCTGCCTCTGGCTTGCTCTGGTCCATGAAAGACTCCGTGAGTGGTTATATTCTAGTCACTGCGATGACAGATGTCTATTTCGGATGCTCTGTTACGCTTGAGAGATGACTGTCTGTTACAGGTAGCGGGACTGCTTCCCGACTTTGTCCCCTGATTCTGCTGTGTTTATCTGTCTCCTCCTAAGTATTTGTAGAGCGAACAGATTTCCGACCACCTGGAACAATTTAATGATGTAGCATAAGGGATTTTAAAAGTTAAGGAAAGTTTTAAAAGTTTCTAGCTCTATGACGTTAGGCAGGCAAGATGGGTTTTCTTTGTCATCGAGAAAAAAAAGTAGCATTTCCACAGGGAGTGACTCTAAATCAGATGGTTTTCCCAAACGATGTTTCCCAGTCATCACAAGGAACTGCACTTACTATGTTCTTCTTACTAAGACAGGGATGCAAGTAAATATGAGAAATAGTTCCACCAAAATAATAAAAATATTTCATTCTACACTGAAGGACGATGCTTCAGATGTCTGGAAAATTCACGTCCGTTTAGTGGCGATCTGGTTATGCTGAATCAATCCAACTATCGAATTCCTGCTGTGTGGGAAGCATGTTCTAGATGTCTAGGAAATATGATGACTTTTAAGGCATGCTTTCTTTCTTCCTGAGGCTTTTAATCTAACCAGGGAAATGGCATAGAAGCATAGAGATCGTTGAATGTGGTATTTTAGAACAATCTAGTAGAAGAGATGTCCCAAAGCAAAAGAAGTGTGGTGTAAACAGGAAGGGTGGTCCTGTGAGTTGGGAAGAGAGGATGGTTACTGGGAGTTGGATTGGTATGAAAACGCAGATGAAAAAGATGGATTAAAGAAAGCGAGGCTGAGGATGGAGGGGATCTTTAGATACTGTAGAATAGTGGTTCTCCATTGGGAACAATTTTGTCTTCTAGGGGCATTTTTATAATATATGGAGACGGATTTGATTCTCACAACTGTGGGGGTTGGGAGCAATGCTACTGGCATTTAGTGAGTTGAGGTCAAGGATGCTGGTGCATTGCCTTGGGTAGTCCCTCCCACAACAAAGAATTATGCAGTCCAAATTGTCAACAGTACTTAAATTCAAAAATGCTTATCTAAAGATAGAAGTCAGGAGTCAAAAGAACCCAGGTAGATGAGAAGCCTGGATTCATCTCACAGCCCTGCTATCAGTGAGCTGGGCAACTGTGGGCAAACCATCTAACCTCTCTGGTCATCTGAAAGTGAAGGGGCTTAGGGGGAGAAATTGAGCATCCATACCTGAACCTTGAAATGAGGCAACACATGGCTGTTTGCAGACTCATAGAGACTGAGCAAATTGAGTGAAACCCTTGATAAAAGGTTTTCTGTTCCTTAGTTTTCCCCCTTAATCTCATGATCATGTGAAGACACAAAAGTTAATCGTGTGAGGTGCCACACTGAAATAAATATTAGCATGCAAGAACTTCAGGAGTAACATTTTGTGTCAAGCTCTCATTAAGAAAAATGATCTGTATCTGGAAATACATCTACCCCAGGTCATGAAAAAGTATGCTTGTATTGAGCAAGAAAATCACAGCGAGTAGCTTTTGAATATTTTCATTGGTTGGCCCCAAATTGCGCTGACAACATTTCTTTTCAGTCCAAATAAACATTGACTCCCCTAAAAGGAGGCACTGTGATCTTTGCTGTTGGCTGTGTATTTCTGGTTGTGCAGTGCCTCCAGTTCAGGTTCTGTGTGTTTACTCGTCACACAGATCTTAGGGAGGTAACAGGTTGTTTTCCAAATGTAGCTAATTTTGTATCTAACCTCTGAGAATGGCTTCTAACCAAGTAAGCCATAACAGTGGAAAGTTGAATCTGAGCCTGTGTGTGTAAATAACAAGGAATTGTTTTTTTAATGCTTGAGTCATCTTCATTTATGAAAATTCATGCACTAGAGGGAAGGGGGTCCCTCAGCCTGGCCTGCCCCCTCTTACAGTCTGGGAGCCCTCAGGGGTGGGAGGTGACCTGGCGATCAGGGGAAGGTGACGCCCATCACACCTCTGCTGCTGCCACTGCCCGCAGCGCAAGCCTCAGCCGGCCCTGGTTACCTGAGCCTCAGGTGGCCCTGGGCAGCTTATCTTAGGCTCAACCGCTAGCAGGGTTGCCTAAGACCATCAGAAAACACAGATATTTACATTATGATTCATTACAGTAGCAAAATTACAGTTATGAAGTAGCAACAAAAATAATTTTATGGATGAGGATCACCACAACATGAGGAACTGTATCAAAGGGTCATGGCATTAAAAAGGTTGAGAACCACTGTTTGATGCCCCAGTCCTACCATCAGAAGAAGTGAAGTATTCAGGTTAAAAAAAAAACAAAACAAAAACCCTAACTCATATGGCTTAAAATATGCCATCCCTCCACCGTACCACCATTTTCAGGGAATGCGAGTACTTTGGCATTAATGGTCAAGTTGAGAATACTTGTTATTATATATTCTAGCATACTGCTTCAAAATGTCCCACAAGGGTAATTCAGGTGAAAACAAAAGAAAACTGAAAAAAAGACCTTTTACAAATTTTCAAGAAAACATATGTATCTTGGTGCACAGATTTCCCAATTCTGCTTGGTGAGCAAGAACACAAAGGTCAGAACCTTTTTCCACTGTGCAGTAGTCCCAGTCAGTGATTGGGTGCAGAGCGGGGAGTTAGCAGCCTCTGCTAAGTGGGGGGAAGTAGTACAGCTCTCTCAAGGTGAAACTGGAACCTCTTTTTTGTTCTTATATTTTTCCTTATGATGGTTAAATCTCATTTGAAAATTATTCGGCCTAGGGGAAATGAAAATGAATACTTACAATTTCTGCATGTATATAAGTGTGAACATAAGTATTCACATGTATGTGTATTTGTGTACACAAAACATCTTTTTAATGAGGGTGCTAAATGGATGACTTCTAAGGCCTATTCTGTTTCTAAAATGATGTTATTCTAAAAAATTTAAGTAACTTACTTAAAAAAAAAATAGAGCCCATCGTATGAGACAAGGCTTCTGCTTCAGGAGAAGTGATCAGCTGGAATTCAGGGGACTGTACTACTGATAACTAGGTTCTTGGTCTTCATCAGCCAACTAGACTGATCCCCAAATGTACCCTCCTTTCTCTCCTCTTCCATGTTCTTGTTACTCCCTCTACCTGAGACATGGTGAAGTTTAAATGCCATCCACACTTCTGCCCATCTCCCATGATCTCTCTCCAGACTCAAGAATCTATCTTTGTACTTACTTCACTTCAAATAAGGGAAAAGATAATACACTTCAAAAATCTACTTTATAACCAATGCAGGTATTTTTTACATATATTAATTTAAAACAGTTTTGCAGTTTTATTGAGGTAGAATTTACAAACCATAAATGTATCCCATTGGATTCTAGTAAATTTATAGTTGTGCAACCATCACCACAGTCTACTTCTAAAACTTCCTCATCTCCCCCCAGATTTCCTCCCCACCTACTGGTATGTGCAGCCAGTCCACAGAGAAACACTCTACTCCTCCACCCACAGATCACCACAGCTCTGATCTCTGTCTCTATAAGTTTGCTTTTTATGGAAATTTTATAAGTGGATCAAACAATCTGTAGTCTTTTTGTGTCTGCTTTCTTTCACTTGGCATAATGCTTTTGAGGTTCATCTATGCTGTCACATGAATCAATACTTTTAACTCTGAGTAGTATCCCATCATATGAGTATACTACATCTTACTTATCCATTCATAATGTGTTTGGATTGTTTCCAGTTTTGGGCTGTTATGAATAATGCTGTTATGAACAATGCACATACTAGACTCTGTGTGGATATATGTTTCATTGCTCTTGGGTAGATTTTTAAGGGTAGAATTCATAAATCATATGGTAAAGTGATAGCTCACTTTCTAAGAAGCTGCCAAACAGCTTTACATGGTTTTTCAGAATCCTTGCCAATACTTGCTATTGTCTGTCTTTTTTATTATAGGCATTTTGGAGGTGTATAATAGTATCTTATTATGGTTTTAATTTGCATTTCCTTAATAACTAATTATATTGAACACTTTCTCATGTGCCAATTTGCCATTTGTATGTCTCCTGTGAAGACTTTCTATTCAAATCTTTTGCTGATTTGTAATTGGGACTTATTATTATTGAGTGTAAGAGTTCCATGTATACTTTATCACATACATGATGTGCAAATATCTTTTCAGTATATAGTTTGTCTACCTTTTCATTTTCTTTTTTAAATAATATTTTATTTTTATTGTTGACATTATTACTGATAACCCCTAACTTCCCCCCTTTTGTTCCTCTCCAACCAGACCTTGCCCCCACCTCCCTCGGGCCCTCACCACATTGTTTTCTGTGTCCATGGGCTATGCATATGTGTTCTTTGGCTATTATCTTCATTCTTTTAACAGCATTTTAATTCTAGTTATTGTTTTTTACTTTTGAATAATGTTTATTAAAAGAACTTTCATTTTAATAATGTAATAATTGTGTAAAATACATTTTTAGGAGAATACTGTCTTGTTTTTATAAAATTGATGCATGCTCAGAAATTCAAACAATACAGAACTTAATATTTTTAGACATGCAGATATTTTTAACTTTGTGAGGTCCATTTATTAATTTTTCTTTCATGGCCTATGCCTTGTTGGCATACCTAAGAATTCTTTGTCTAATCCAAGGTCAAAGAACAAAATCGTCCCCCATCCTATATTTTCTTCTAGAAGCTTCATAATTTGGCTTACACTTAAATCTATGATTCATTTTGAGATAATTTGTGTGTATAATTTGAGGTAAAGGTCAGAGTTGAGTTTTGTACACTTAAAATCTAATCATTCTTATTATCATCTGTTGGAGAGTATTCTTTTCCTATTGAATTATCTTGATATCTTATACACATTATTTTATTAATCTCTATTTTCAAGCTGTATTAACTAATGATCTTATCCTAGTTTCATAGGTCAGTTCAGAGACTCATAGATTTTTAACTAACACACACAAATTCCCATGGCTAGTAGATGGCAGAACTCGGATATGAGTTCTGTTTTGCCCCAAAACAAGATGTATCTTGGTATTAAAATTTCCCCACATGTTTATTCCAACATTAAACTAAATGCTTCTTGAATCTGCATATCACTCATTCTTATCTTGCTGCCATACTCTACTGACAGTACTTGCTTATTTAAAGATCATGTTATGAAACACTCCATTGATTTAAGGCAGTGGTTGGCAAACTGTGGCTCGAGAGCCACGGTTAGCTGCTCTGTTGACCAATGAGTTTGCCAACCACTGACCTAGACTCTCGATTCCAATAATTACAGGCTGTTGTTGGTTCTTGTGATTAAGCCCCTATCCCAGTGGTCGGCAAACTCATTAATTAACAGAATGGCAAATGCGGCTCTCGAGCCACAGTTTGCCGACCACGGACTTAAGGGGTCATGTTTGTATGAAAGCAAGGAATGACTCTATAATCAAAATAAGTTTTTCTCTCCATTGTGTTTATGCTTATCATGGGCAAAACTAGACTTCCATTGCAAAGGAAACATTTTTAGGAAATAGCTACTTACCCTCTACTAACATCATTGCTTCTGTATGAACATGAACTTCCTGGGGAACTAAGATGACTTGAGGATGTCATTTCTCATATTTGACTATAAAGGAGCTTTCTGGGGACATAAAGTGAAAGTCACATGAAGACTCAGAAAGTGATAAAAGCAATAGCTTGGGAGCCAGAGGTTCCCAGTCCTGGTTCTGCAGTAGCTTGTTATGTGACCTTGAGCATGTCATTGGATTTCTCTGCACCAGTCTCCTTACCCGTACAGCACTAGGCGTGGCCAGGTGGTCACTATGGTTTCTCTCCTGTTGATATGCTTTTGCTACATAGCGTGCTACTATCACATCATGTTCTGTTCAGATGGTACCTGAGTGGTCTCTCTTGTTTTCAGATTGCAGCCAGAATCTGTTCCGCTGTCACACGGGCAAGTGTCTTAATTACAGCCTCGTGTGTGATGGATACGATGACTGTGGGGACCTGAGTGATGAACAGAACTGTGGTAAGTAGCATTGTCTTCCTAAGGTTTTCATGAAACATTTCAGAATTTATCGCTAAGAACATGTAGCTTGTTGTTCTTTAATACGATTATGAGCAGGTTAAATTATAAAATAGTTGGTTTCTTAATTTTAGAAAAGGGAGAGTTTTTTTTCAATTATGTATTGTGTATAAATGTAATGCCTCTGAAATACACAGTCATACTGAGGGAATGCTATAGAAGTGGAGTGGAAAGACTGCTGCAGGTTGTGAATATGTTAATATTATTTTCTCCTTACAAGTGTTCTGTTTCTTCTCTGGTTCTTCCAGTGGCTCATGTTTAGATCTTGAACTCTTGAGAAAAATTTTTTTCAGAAAGATATAGTATTTGTCCCTTGAGCCCCCTTATTTTTAAAAAATATGGTTTTATTGATTTTCAGAGAGAAAGGAATGCAGAGGGAGATTGAGAAACAGAGAGAGAGAGAGAGAGAGAGAGAGAGAGAGAGAGAGAGAGAGAGAGAGATCAATTGGCTGCCTCCTGCATACCCCCTTCTGTAGTAGTGACATGTAAGGTTAAGAGGGTACATTTATTTTATGTAAAAAAACTTATCTTTTAAAGAATGAACCTACCTTTTAAAGGGTCTTATTCAATTTTGAGTACCATCTTTTGAATTAAAACCAGCAAAGTTTCTCTTGCTTATTTACCTTTTTGACTTTGCGATTCACCTCAAAATGTTTAGGTTAGACATTGAATGACATAGGAACTTTGTAACATGAACAGAGGGAAAGCTGGGTGATGAGGGGCACTGGGCAAATGGCGTGGGGCAGTATTTAGCTTTGGAGACTATTGGGGGAGTGTTGGGAAAGGCCCAGGAGTATGACTAAAGAGTGCCTCAGGCTGCGAGTGTCTGAAAACAATAAATGTGTCCAACCAGCTCTCTACCTTGTGAAATCCAAATCACAGTTCTGTTTATTGGAGCCAGTGTAAAACCACTGTTTCTCCTAAGGAAAGAAAACAGTGACAAAACAATAAACAACAATAGCTGGGGTCCTGAGAAAGCTAGACAAGGTTTCATCTGAAGAACAGATGCTGGGTCATAGTGACGGTGCCGAGGAGCCCGCAGGCTTGGGTGGGAGGTGCATTGTGCCAGACCCAGCCTGGGGGCGTTGCTGGCGGTGTTAGGGCAACTGGAGTAGATGCTCCCCAGTTGGAACCAGGAGCCAGACAGTGCTAAGTGCCCGTCACGCTGGTTCCCTGCATCGCGAGGACGTTCCCTTCTGCAGACTGCAGCCCCACGAAGGAGCACCGCTGTGGGGACGGGCGCTGCATCACGATGGACTGGGTGTGCGACGGTGACCAGGACTGCCTGGACAAGTCCGACGAGGTCAACTGCTGTGAGTGCCCTAGGATTTTGTTTGCTTATTTGTCCACTTCTTGCCTGTGTAGAGCAACATACTCCAGCTTACCATCTAAATAGCCTTCCAAGGGAAAGATCCTTGGACTTTGGTCCCCGCCTAGAAAGAGAATAATTGAATGGTGGGAGGACAATGACAAGGTAGTGGATGCACTTGACTTCCACACGTTTCTCCCCAGAATGTCAAGCTTTGTTGGCTGGATCTGGCCCAGCAGGGGGCTGTTTTCTCTCTCTCTTTGCTCCCATGTCCCCTTTCTGCACCCGTGACTTTGTCAAAGGGGATGCTCTCCCCAGAGGCTGGGGGCCTTTTCTAAGGCAAATGACACAGGAGCTCCTTGCAGGAGCCTCCAAACATGTTCTCAGGCCTGATGTGTAAAAGAACATGGAGAGAATTGCCAGGGAGAAGAGAGCATTCGATGTTCATAGACTTACACAGAGAGTGAAAACAATTGGAACTTTACTGCCTGTCATATTCTGGGTGAGTGAACAGTCCCTGGGTAGCTGTTTCACTATCTAGGTAATAAAATCAAGTATGGCTACTAATTATTTTTTTCCTTTAGAAACTGCACTATACTCAGTAGAGATTAAGAGAATGATTGAATAGAAGCAGCTAGATGTTAAAAGCAAGTAATTCGACCTAAAAGAGTTAATAGGATGCATTCAATGCATGGATGCATGCATTAAGCTTTTTATTTCATCTCTTGCTGTCCAATACAAATAGAAATAAATGTTGCATATAAGATATTGCATATTTAAGTGGCCTATAATTTGAGGCAATAATAGAAATGCAGGGTGCATGATTTGCATTTTGACATAAGAAAAGTCATATAAATTATCAAATGCAATGCTGGACTTTCCCCTTCCCTGAATTAAAAATGAACTGAAATATCCCAGAGTCCTTGCTTAGCGAACACAGCAGCGCAGAGCAGACTGTACTGTGGCTGATCTAAGGAAAGCAAGGACATGATGCTCATGTACAATGATTCCAGTGTTGAGCCTGGATTTAAGAATAGGGACTTTTAATGTTCAACAGTAGCTTGGTGAAGGCTGAGGTCATGTAAAACATGGTTTCTGATGCTCTAAAATAGGGGTGTCGAACTCAATCAGAGAAGGGGCCAAAATCTAAAATCCAGCCTAAATTGCGGGCCGAATGGTTTACTGAACAGTCATAAACTGACAATGTCATAAACTGACAGCGGAGTGCAGTGATGGCAGTGCGGTGTGGGCCACATTGCAAGGCCTGGCGGGCTGGATTTGGCCCGCGGGCCTTGTGTTTGACACATGTGCTCTAAAAGATGATAGTGATAGAATTTAGACAACGTTTAGGAACCGGGCTATTAATGACCACAAATGTCAGCTGTCCCAAGCAAGTTTTGAAATAAAGTGTTTATGGTAAGCTAGGTATCCGCATGCGCTTTCCTATGCTTCATTTCCTTGGATCAGTAGGTCAGGCTATCTGGAGTGACAGGCTGGCCTATAACTCAGAGAAGCCTGCCAGCACATTCCCACCCTCCCTTGTAACAGCCATGTGACTGCGAGACAGCCACTAAATGCTCCAAGCTCAGTTTCCTACTCCAAGCCAGGTCCGTAATATCTCCCTTGCAAGCTTGTTGTGGGATTTGAGATTAAATACAGAATGCTCTTAACGACGTTATTGCCATAGAGTGAACTTTTAATGACTTGTGCCTTTCATAATAGTAGCCTCACTACTACCATCCTTAATACTACTTTCCATCGTGAAGTTATCAAATAAAGTAAACCCACACCAAGTGACATTTAGTACGGTGCGGGGGGCTGTTTCTCTGTTTTCTGGTAAACTATAGGTTCCTGAGTGGAGGAGCTGGGGATTAAGAAAGAAAGAGACCAAGAAGCAGAAATAGATTCATCAAGCTGGGCACTAGGTGGGCGCCATCTCTCTGATGGAGCAAGGTGGCTGAGCCACGCAGCAGGTTTATTTTATAGGGTCAAAGGAGCTTATTTGCATTCTTAACTAGGCCCTAGCATTACTGGATTTGCATGCCTAGACCTGCCCCTGCTGATACCTGGACAAAGGTAAGTCAGAAACTGAATAACACCCCCAGCCCTCTTGTGGGTGTGTAACCGGGACATGGACTCTGCCAGTGCCTCAGGCTCAGCTGACAATTTAAAGGATGTCCATGTGCCTTCTCAGGCGGCCTTCTACAGTAAGGCATGAGAAATTCTAGAGAGAAACCATTCCATTTCAGAAACACTTGGCCTTGTTGCGTTTAAATCAGCTATGCGCTCATTCCTTTATACAGAACACTCGAATAGTCAGAACACTCCATTTCCTAAGACCTGTAGACTGAGAGGAGGGCTAGCCACCCGCGTGACTGTTGTTCTGGCTCCCCCCAGCCTGCCGCAGCCATGGCCTGGTGGAGTGCAGCAGCGGCCAGTGCATCCCCGCCATGTTCCGGTGCGACGGCGACGAGGACTGCAAGGACGGCAGTGATGAGAGGAACTGCAGCTACGGTAAGTGTGTGCTCTGCGCCCGAAGCCTGCCTTCCCGGCGGGCCTTCCCCTGGGAGCCCAGCGAAGTGTTGGAAGTTAACCGGATGCATGAATAGGATTCCCACAGGAAGGTTTCCAGATGGCCTACTGCAGCGGTCCTCATGGCCCCGCCCGCCAGAAAGCAGCCTGTGGAGAATTCCCTCAAGCAACCCCCACTGAAACGCCATTCACAAGGGTGAAGGGTAGAGGTTAAACTCTTACACAGCATGGGGAGCGTCAGGGAACTGATGGAGAAAAGCAGCGCTATGATAAAGAGAAGCGTTTAGTATTTAGTATGGTATCTGATTAAATTCAATTCCAATGAGCAGGAACTGGCTTCTGAAATTAAACATAACAGCTTCTTAGAGTCACATGCCCAGAGACGCAGTTCAATTACCAGGCAATACACTTTTTAAAAAATATATGTTTTATTGATTTTTTTTTATTTTTTTATTTTATTTTATTTTTTTTTACAGAGAGGAAGGGAGAGGAATAGAGAGCCAGAAACATAGATGAGAGAGAAACATTGATCAGTTCCCTTCTGCACACCCTCTACTGGGGATGTGCCCGCAACCAAGGTACATGCCCTTGACCGGAATCAAACCTGGGACCCTTGAGTCTGCAGGCTGATGCTTTATCCACTGAGCCAAACTGATCAGGGCTAAACACACTTTAAAAGGAGTCTTATCTCCATCTGTGAAACTCAAAAGAGAAAACATAAATCAAATGAATTGGTTTTTCAAATGTGACCATTTCTGTCAGAAAAGCAAGTCTCTTGCTGATGATTTTCTAAGCCCCAGTTTATGTAGAAGTGTCTCTCAGCACAGGCTGGTAAGAATATTTCTAGACCTAAAAATCAATACCTTTGTGTCCTAGTGACCTTGCCATTGACCTCCATAGCCTGGTTAAAAGTAAGGTTGTAGTCACCCAGCTGTCTGGTTCAAACCCAGCTGTGTTACCCACTATCTGGTTGATTTTAGGCCAGTTACTTGACCCCGATGTCTCAGTTTCCATGTCTGTAAACTCGGAATAATGATCACATCATTACTGACACGTAGTGAGAACTTAATTAATATTTGCTGTCATTACACGGCCTTTATGTTGAAGCATGTCTCGGCTGTGTACGTCTATCCCCAGCTAACAAGATGGGTCACCTGTAGCTAAATTAGTTTGTCATGATGAATATAGATCACTAGAATAGCTTTAATGAAAAAAGCATTTGAGACATACAGAGAGAGCCTTTTCATCACAGCTCTATTACATTCAATGATACATAAGCAGCACTAAGTTTTTAACAACTTAAAAATTCAGAAGCAAATTATTTTCCACAACCACAAATCTCTCTTTGGATCAAGTTGTTCTTTCTTTCTACGTAATTCAACTCTGTTTGAAATCATATTGGTTTCTTCACTGCACAAGGGCAGGATTTGTCAATTGCTTTCTTACCGGTGTGAGAGGTAAGAAAGTCCCAAGATAAAATGGGTCAAAAAGTAAAATTTTGGCATCTTTATATTATTTACTCTAATGAAGTCAACTTAATCAATGTGTGTTGTGGGGCTAATATGTGGTCAACCACTGGGAATTTAGAGGCAAGTAAAACAGCGTTGAGGCCCCGAGCAGGGGGGAGAGACGATAAGTATGCATGTTGGTGTCTACCCACGAAGTGAAGTCGCCGTGAGGAAAGGCAGGGTGCTGGGAGACCTTACATGGGATGGTGCCCTGGCCAAGGGCCTCAGGGCCGCTTCCCTGAGGGAGAGTTATTGGAACTAAGAGCTGAAGAATGAGTGGAGTTAGCTAGGAGGGTGGGATGGGAGGAAAGCATTTCAGACACAGGGAGCCTCTTGGCCCAAAGTCCCAAGGAGGGAGGGGGCGGGGCTTGCTTAGGGTGCTGGGACGGGCCACTGCATTAGAGGGTGAGTGGGAAGAGGAGCTCGAAGCTGCAGGAGGATTGTCAGTGGTAACTGCAGGCTGGTTCTGCCTGACAGGGTTGGGGAGGGGAGCAGGGACTCCTTCTCCCAGGGCTTGGTGGGCTCTCTGTCTTCCTGTCTAGTCTCCTGAAGCTCCAGTGACTCCAGCCTCTGCACTTGCCTGCCTGGGGCCTTTGCATGTTCCGCTGTCTGCCTGGGAAACCCATCCTTCCCTCGTGTCCTAACTTGCCCCATCTGCCTGAAGAACTCCTTTGAGAGGCTTTCCCCTTCCTGCTCTTGCTTGGTTCTCTTATATGTATTTCCAGTAAAGTAAAGATTACATAGCCTTGTGAGGTTCTGTTCATGATGGTATCCCTAATTTGAGCATAAACTGACATTGTTTTTATCTTTTTTAAGGCTCAGTGCCCTGTCACATAAAGTTATCACTTAGCAGGCACTCATATACTGAACTAAAGAATGCATGTTGTCTTATGACATTTTTTTTAAGTGACTAAATGTGTGGAAATTAGCCTGGCTTGCCTTGCAAAAAAAAATTTTTTTTTTTTTTTTTTTTACTCTACTGTCATTAAAAAAAAGAAAGAAAAGGAAAAGAATGACATCTCTGCAAGGTTATGATATACTGTACATTAATGGTACTTGTAAAGGAGAAAGAGTCCAGTATAATACAAATTATTTGATAATCTATAATATATATATAAAAGCCTAAGCAATCGTTAGGACGGAACAACTGGCCAATTGGCCGGTAACTATGATGCACACTGACCCAGATCTTGCTGCTAAGACCCTGACAGCCCTGAATCTGGTTTGCCTGTACCCAGGACCCAGACAGGAAGGAGGAAGGATCCCTATACCTTGCAGAATTGGCAATTGGTTTACTTGTCGCTGGGGCCAACCTCCCATGGTCTCCACCCCACCATTGTCCCTGATCACTGGCCAGGTTGAGGGACCCCACCCATGCACGAATTTGTGCACTGGACCTCTAGTTATAGATAAGAATGACCATGTGTATACTATTGTTTATACTTTAAAATGCCTTGCAAGAGTCTCTAGATTCCAGCTGACATTTCTGAAAGTAACTGAGTATAACAGCAGAGAGATGGAAAGAGAATGGCAGTAATTTATTATCTTATCCATGTAATCTACAAAGGACCAGGAAATCAATGGGAAAACCAGTTTCCTCTCTACATTCCTTAAGGAAAAGCCATTAGGTTGACATTACTGTGATCATTCATTTGGGATCTAGAAACCCAATTCTCAGGTCATCACAGCTCGGCCGGTATTGCTTTCCAAGGACACACAGAAAATAGGGGTCACAACTGCACAGGACTTGTACCCTGATAGCATCCTTATTGTGTTGGTGTTTTGATGGCCTAATTATTATTGGGAAAAATATTTTCTTTCAAAGGGAAGACTGGATTTGGAAACAAATGAGCCTTTAAAATAATATCATTTACTATTCACAATTTCAGAATCTTTATATTGGTCTCTCTTCAAATTTTATTTTGTAATCAAATATATGCACCCATGTAAATATAAAACACTATCTTTTCTTTTCTTTTTTTCATTAAAAGCAACAACTACATGTGTATGTGTGTGTGTGCGCGTGTGTATATGTGTGTTTGATAGGTTGCCTCTTATTTCCAAATTCCTACAAAATCCTTTCGAAATAATTGTGTCGTATTTAGTTGCCAGGAAAATTAAACCAGAAGGCATCTTTTCAACATGTGTTCAATATTCTCGGAGACATTGGGAGGAAATTAAAGTTGTGTCATTCCTCCGCTCCACCAGACAGCCTCGATCCTTTAGATCCCGGCGTCAGGAATTCACAGATGATGAAAGCGCATGTACCTTCCCCCCCCACCCCTGTAGGTCAGACTCCATGTCAAGAAGACGGCCAAACATGCCTCTACAACTCCTGCCTTGATTCATGTGCTGGTAGCTCTCCTTGTGACCCCAACACCAGTCTGAGTAACTGTAGTAAGTACGGCAGCTGACAAATGCAATCCCCGTGGCAGGATGTGCGTTCGGCTTTGTTCTTGCCCACTGACATTGAAATGCGAAGTCTGGGATCCCTCCAAAAATATATGTATCTATTTTCTTTTTCTTTTTCTTTTTCTTTTTTGAAACTTGCATGTGGTAGCAGAAGAAAAACGAAATGGTCTTAATGAACTGAAATCAGAAACAACTGTGTTGTTGTGAATGGGCTATAAATCCGCATCACTTAGTAATATCATTACCATTACTTTCAACTCAACGTCAGCTCCTATATATTATTTTCTTGGCTCCATCTGCAGGCAGATGCTATTTTTCTTCCCTTTGAAAGTTTAGCTTCAAAAATGGAAACTTTATCCAAGAAGCAAATGCGATGTTCATCTGCGTAGCCGTGTGAAGCGTTGGCTGCCTGTTCCTTTAATAAAATGTACTCTCACCTTTCCAGGAAGTCTGCTGGCTTACAATGATCTTGCAGCCGTTATGTTAATGATTTGGTGGCGATGTAACAGCTCCAAAGGGTGTGAATAGGGAGCTCTCTGTGCCTGGCTTTCAGAGGAAGGGTTATTAGGGGAGATAGAATGGGTAGTGGAGGGCTGTGTAGATTCTCACAGGAAATTGAAAATGGATCAGAAAGACTCTAACTCTAATACTCACTTCTTTCACTTTTTATAATTAATTTTTGGTCTCACTTTCAATGTGGAGCTTAAAATTAAAAGCAGGTCTGTCACTTTGAGTTGATAAGAAGGTAATTTTCCAAAAAGGTGCATGACCTATCTCAGATTCCCAGAAACAACTACAATGAGAAGAAAGCCTATAGAATAGCCAAAGCACATATATTCATAGCCCATGGATTCAGACAACAATGTGGTTAGGGCCAGAGGGAGGTAAAGGCAGGGTCTGGGTGGGGGTGGGGGTGGGGCAAAGAGAGGAAATGGGGGACATCTGCAATAGTTTCAACAATAAAAATAAAACCTATAAACAATATCTCTATGACATTGTATTGATAGGCTTGAAGTACCACAGTATCATAACATCTATTCATAGTCTAGAAACTTTATCATCTTGGGCCCTTCTGGGAGGCAAAATACAGAAAAACACAGACATAGACTTTGTCGGGTGTGGAGGGACTAATTCTCACTTCTGCCTTGTAAGATGTTGTCCAGACATCTGGGGGAACCTGTTGGACAGGGCAGCTCTTGGGCATGAGTCACTCCCTGCTCTCAGTTCCCTTGATCACCATGGCCTCAGGAACTCTCCCAAAATTTCCACCATGTTCCATCAACCTTTAATTCTACATGCATTTTTTTCCTTCAATACCAAGACCTTGTAGGTGTATTTTTAAAAAATATGTTTTATTGATTTTTTACAGAGAGGAAGAGAGAAGGAGAGAGAGTTAGAAATATCGATGAGAGAGAATCATCGATCAGCTGCCTCTTGCACACCCCCTACTGTGGATGTGCCTGCAACCAAGGTACATGCCCTTGACCAGAATCAAACCTGGGACCTTTCAGTCTGCAGGCTGATGCTCTATCCACTGAGCCAAACCAGTTTCGGCAACACCAAGACTTTGAATAATTTGCCAAGGTCTATGCATTTTTCTGCCATCTCCTTGCCCTCTCTAGTTGGAAGGAATAAATAATATGGTGTGTGGTAAAAAGCCAAACACCACAATGGCTGGAAACTTCAGTCCTTTGAAACAAATGGTAGATGAGAGAAAAGAGCCCTTGGTGAGAGCATCCTCAACCAGTTAGTAAAAAAGAAATTATTAAATTCAAATATCACTAGTTGGTGATGCAGTGATTGAATGGGTCAAGACATTGAGCATTGACATCTGCAGATGTCACACACAAAGAGGACTCAGACATGTGCCTCTGATGAAAGAATCCAGCAGCTCCTTCTGCCAAGCGATGAATCCCAATCAGGCCTCTCTCTCTGTATTCAGTTATCAGTGCTCAGGAAACAGGGAAGGCAGTGGAATGTGTTTCACTGCACCAAAACTATGCAAGCAGCAAAATCTGGCATATTCTAATGTCTGATCCCTGACTTTTTTGGTAGGTAAAGCTATAAGGAAAAATAAAGGCATGGAGGGGAAACCCAGATATTATAAGATACTGAAAAGACAAGTTAAAAAATAATAACTTAGGTGGTGAATACTTATGTAATAAGACTATAAAGAAGAACAATGGAGTGATAACTCCAGTACCCTAGTTACTTTGCGGGGAGCAGAGAAGGTTGATATAAGACATATACATAGGAAGGAAAAGCTCTGCAAAGTTCAATTTCTTGAACTTGGTGGAAGTTACAAGAGTTTCTGCCTTATAATAACTCATCAAACCATTAAAAATAATGTACATATGTTGAATCATGTTCTACACCTGCAACTAATATAATATTATGTCTATTATACCTCAAAAATAGTAAGGACAGAGACAACGTTTGAGGCAAGGATAAATCTTGGAATATTGTATATGCCCATGGGTGTTGAGAATGACATTTTCTCATGTAAATAACTATCATTTAGTAAATGATTTCCAGTAGCTTCAGAGTATTTCCTCACAAGGATATAACACTGTTTAGTTATCAATCCCGTCTTTGGGTTGAGTTTAATAAATCTTGTCTCAGACTTGGAAAGATTGAATACAATGGAAACTTCATCAGGGTTAATTTCCCCTAAAAAGAACTATTCATGAAATCTCATTTAGGTTCAAGATACTGTGCTAAGCACTGTGCCACTCACTCACATTGGAAATGGTGCTGTGACTCGGTTGCCCTCTAGTGGCTATTGCAACTCCAGCTAGGGAGTGAGTCTAATGCAATAAAGAAACTTATTGGTATCATAAATCATAGAATTTGAGGCTGACAGATATCATGAGAATTTCTTTTGCTTATAGCTCTATGAAGAATGCACTATGAAGGAATAAATCACAAGATTCAGTCAATATTACAATATTCAATAAAGATCTCTAGAATAATAAATGATAATAACTTAATCCATTCATCCCCCTCAGTTCTAAAAGACTTAAAGGTTAGATCTTATCCCAGATCAAAAGCGGTAAGCTCTCCATACATCAAAAGGGGGAAAATTATTCATGTGATATATCTATTAATCAACTAAATGAGATGCACTAATAAAAAGTTAAAAATTGATAGGGCAGTAAGGGAGCAGAGAGAAAGGAAAGACATGTGTAAGAAAAAAGGGACTACATAAAAATCTGTGTGGATGATCCCATTTTAGTGGAATTATAATTTTAAAATTAGAAAAAATATAGAGCTGAGCTGCATCTACTGACTTTGAAATGGCTATGATAAATAATTAAGCAACACAAAGTTAAAGAGTAATAGGAATAGTGCAATTCTACTATGGCAAAAATGAGCACACACTCTGTCTTTGTGTGTAAAGTCTTGTATGTGTAGATATGAACATTGGGAAGTAAGGAATGGTTCAGACTTATCTGAGGATCTGAGAGAAAGTGAGAGAACAGGGAGTGGGAAATGATGAACGTTTAGTTTATACATCTTTGTGTTGTTTTTATTGTTAAGAGGAACACTCATTTTTAAAATAATCTAAAATAAAAATGTGCAAATGTTCCTCCTCTTTCATAAATCAAAGGAAATGATCAACTGAACCAACCTCATACTCTGTTTCTTTTTTCAATTATACTTTACATTCAATATTATTCCATATTAGTTTCAGGTGTACAGACAGCATAGTGATTAGACAAACATATACTTTACAAAGTGTTCTCCCTGATATTGCCAGTACCCACCTGGCACCATACACAGTTATTACAATACTAGAGGCCCATTACACAAAGATTCGTGCAATAGGCCTTATTTTCCCTGGCTGCCAGCACCAGTTTTCCTCCTGAACCCAGGATCCAGGCCTTCACTCTGGCCACCGCCTTTCGTATCCTTTCTGGCCAGAGTCTTCAGTCCGGCAGGCTGGAGTCTTTGCTCCAGCTGGAGCCTTCAGTCTTCTCCACTCCGACCAGAGCACGGCTCATAGCTCCCTCCACCCTCTCCTACCCCCACCTCCATAGCAGGCGTCCCCCCCACCCGGCCACTTTGCACCTGCCTATGCAAATTAACCCGCCATCTGTGTTGGGTTGATTTGCATACTCACTCCTGATTGGCTGGTGAGCGTCACAGAGGTATTTATTTACATATTTTTCTTTTATTAGTGTAGATTATTGACTATATTTCCTATGCTGTACTACCCTCTCTATTTCTTTCTCTTCTCTCCACTCTGTACTTATCCTTAAGATTGTGTCACACTTTCACCCTTAAGTTGAGAGTCTGTTATACTTTGTCCATACAACTTTTTATCTGGCCAATATCAGACTTTATATCAACATAATCCCTGTGAAGCCCTCAGATTATTTAAAATAGTTCTGGAGCTGTCTTAGTATTTCACCCCAGTTTTCATTACTAATCTATTTGTGTGCATACCACTTCCTAGTGAAATGGTTACATTGAATTGGAATACTTACTGTTAATAAGGCATGAGTCTTCAGTCAGCTTGGGCTGATCCTAGGAAGACACTCACTTGATTACCCTCTCAACTTGGGTATGCCTACTGTGGACAGAGCGGGAGGAGTGGGCCTTTCTACCGCATCCCCCAAATCTGCCCAAACCTTTGTGAGGCTTCTTGAGCTTCCCTTGCTCCACCTCGTCCATCTGGGCTCCTTGCCACCAACCCAGTAGCTCACGTTCTGCTACAGCTGCCAGCATGTGTGTCTTTCTATGAAGAGTATGGAGTGCTCAATGGTGGGGACTATACTTGTTATTTTTATATATTTAGTGCCTAGGATAGTTCCCGACACTTTCTCCTCCTTTCCTTCCTTCCTTCCTTCCTTCCTTCCTTCCTTCCTTCCTTCCTTCCTTCCTTCCTTCCTTCCTTCTGGTACTGTCCTTGGTGCTGATTTTGAGATTAAGTAGTCTCATTTCTCAAAAACCTTCCAGGGTTGGGGTGAGGAGGGGAGGGAAGGTGGCATGAGTAGTAAAGAATACAGCAGAGGACAATGCGTGTATGGCAGGACCATACCTGAGATGCTATGGCTCTCAGCAGAAACTTAGACTGGGAGTGGGAAGTCTTCCTGGAAGAAGTGATGATGATGAGTCCTGCAGACTAGCTTGGTGGGGAGGATGGGAAAGTATTATTCCAGGTAGTGGGTATTCTACATACTGGCAGCTGGATCTGCAACTGTATTTGAGGGGTGAATACAAGAATATCAAGTAAAGAAAGGGGTAAGAGAGGAGCTAACAGGGCCCACAAAAGCATGCAATTCTTAAAATACCTGGCATTGCCAAAGAAATACTGCTGACCAGATAGTCGTAAGCAATGAGGCTGGAAAGTCAGGGTGTCATTGGATGCCAACCTAATGGGTTCTGATTTTATCTCATTGGAAATGATAGCTAAGAGATCTCAGGCTCCTCTGCCCCCAAATCTCATAGCTTCTGAAATCAATAATAATATAGATATTATTGATTTCAGAGAGGAAGGGAGAGGAAGAGAGAGATAGAAACATCAATGATGAGAGAGAATTATCAACAGCCACCTCTGCATGCCCCCTACTGGGGATCAAGCTCGCAACCTGAGCATGTATCCTGGGTGGGAATCACACCCTGACCTCTTGGTTCATGGGTTGGGTCCATACTCAACCATTGAGCCACACCAGCTGGGCTAGTAGCTTTATATTTAAATCCATTAATCGACAATGAAATGTAGAAAAATTATTTAATGCCCACTTTAGTCAAATTCATTTTTTTTTTAATGGCTATGAAGATGATGAGGGACATACCGGTTTAGAAGTAATAAATAATTCAGAAGAAGAAAACAAATTAAAATGAGTAAAAGAATCATGAAAAAGATCCACTTTCAGATAAGTTGAGCCAAAGGGAAATTCGAGGAAATCTTACTAAATCATTTGTGCTGGGCACCGTGTTAGCAGCCACACACAAAGAAATGAATCTTGATTTGGCACTTTATTAACCAAATTACTTAATTTTTTATAGCAGTGCTATATGCTGCTTGTATTCTAGTCTTAGCTACTTTAAAAAGTAGACTTCAAAATTTTGTAAGTTTTAAAGAAACTTTGAAAAATTAATATATGTATGTGTCTGTACATGTGTTTTCTTGGTAGGTCAATGTGAACCAATTACCTTGGAACTCTGCATGAATTTGCCCTACAACTATACACATTTCCCAAATTACCTTGGCCACAAGTCTCAGAAGGAAGCATCCATCAGCTGGGAGTCCTCTCTTTTCCCTGCACTTGTTCAAACGAACTGTTACAAATATCTCATGTTCTTTGCCTGCACTATCTTGGCACCGAAATGTGATATGAATACAACCCAACGCATCCCCCCTTGCAGGTAATACAGTGGGGTCTCTCCTATTACCTCAAACATCCTTGGGGGGAACCGAAGGAAGGAAGACTTAGTCTGAGTTTAGACCAAATGCGTATCTTGCCAAGGACTCTGTATTTAACAAAGGTAAAGAAGCAGGAATTAGAAAATGAATAATTGAATAAAGAATTCATTCCTGAATGAGGGAGATATAAACTGCCTTGCATAACAGTTTCTTTACTTAAATCAAATAAAATTACAAGTGTGTCATTTTGGTTGATCAAGAACTGTTTTGAAAGATGTGAAATAGCAGAAGACCAGGTGTATCTGCCTCTTTCTCTGGCAGCATTGATGTGTTAAAAATGCTGTCTTTTAAAAATATACATATAGTTATTGATTTCAGAGAGGAAGGGAGAGGGAGATAGAAACTTCAATGATGAGAGAGAATCATTGTTTGGCTGCCTCCTGTACACCCTCCATTGGGGATCAAGCCTGCAACCCAGGCATGTGCCCTGACCTGGAATTGAGCCATGACCTGGTTCATAAGTCAACACTCAACCACTGAGCGACGACAGCCAGGCTAACATGCTGACTTCTTATAGCACTCAGAGGTTAGCTATGTTACACAAGGAATGGCTGAAAGGGATGTGATGTCAGCTTCGCAGACTGGACAGGGGATGGACATTGCTGACCATGTTCTACCCGCCCGAATTAAATAAGGGACAGCATTTCAAGAGTGCAGCTTGGACTCAAGATATGAATGATGTCTATGGGTTAAGAGTGTTGCTATGGTGTCCACTGTCTGACTTAAGTTCTGGCTCTTCTCAACCTGGTGTATGGCCTGAAACTGGTTCCTCAGGTATGAATGAGGTTCTCCCAGCCTCAGTTCCTGTACCTGTAAAATCCAGATAGGGATGGTGGTTTTGAGATGAAACAAATGTGCAAAAATGCAACGTGCTTCTTATTGATTGCAAGCCCAGAACAAACACTAGCCCCGATGAAGGGCACGAGCACAGCTAGATGCTTAGCACAGTGGTGGTCCCTCTTCTATGCCAGGTGTTAGGGGCTGTAGTCAGAGATCGTGCGTTTCAGAGTCGGCTGCTCTCCCCAGTGCTGTTTTCCATCAAAGCGTGAATCTACAGATGTGCTTGTCTACATGTGAGTGGTAACTATAGAAACCATATGTTGAGACCAGAAGTCACTAAGACCTTTAAGAAAAAGCAATAATATCAATATGGTGGACAGATGGGAAAATAATAAATTATATACTGAATATTAAATGGGGCACCTAGAGAGTGGGTCAGGAAACAATAAAATTTCAAAATGACTTGAGGAACTGAACAATTCATACCAATAGAGTCAAACTTACTGTTGGTTTATGCACACATAATTCTGAAAGTTCTGTTAAATGCTTTTGGAAAGGCCACTAATAAAATACCTACCATTTTATTCTACATGGTTCTAAAACTTATTTCCCTTTTGCTGGGCAAAGTCAATGGTAGTGAATAATTGCTTTTAATAAGACTTAACAAATTCTTGTGTTTGACTTTCTTTTCATATGTATGTAAAAATTTCCCTAATGCAGTATTTTCTGGAACAAATTTACATTCACATAAAATGTATAATTTCAAGCTTAAATTTCGTATCAAAATGCCTAAGATGAGGCTGATCCTAAAACATTTTGCAGTCATCAATGCATTGGACTTTTTTTTTTTAGATACATTATTTCTGTGTTTTAGGTTTACACATACACATACCTCTTTCATTTTAAGTGGATATCAAAATGAATTTTTCATTTTGATATTTATTTAGAGGACAAACTTTTTATTTTATAACATGAATAATATCCTAAAATTCATGAAGCAATACATAGTTGCTTCTGTCAAGCCTGTTTATTTTAAAATTAGATTTTAATTATGAATCAGAAAAATCTAACATTCTCAAGCTCTTACATTGTGCTAAATACTTTAAGGTACTTCTGCCATCTCATCCTCAATATCACCTTCTGAGGGAGACCCCTGCCAGCAGGTCTGCTGTTTTGGCTCAGCACCATACAGATAGGGATAAGGACAGCGCCTCCTGCAGTTGCTGTGCTGTGTGTTGTACTATTTCCATTTTATAGGGAAAAAAAGAAAAGAAATTATAGAGTCAAACACTATAGAGTCTTCCATATAAATTAAGTATTATCTGATTAATTTAAAGTATCAAAAATTGATTTATATACAATTTTTGTAAATCTACAACAAACTGTTCAATCCAACAACAGTTACTGAACACTAATTGAACCTCCTGTTTTTGTAAAGCGGATGTGGGAACACCATGGCTTTGTCTCCGTGCCCTCCCCCTCCCCCATTCCTCTGCTAAACCAACATCGAGTTATACTCTGTCTTGTCCAGACTTAAATCTAGACAGAGCTTGATCTGAAACTTCCTGGTTCAATTGCTAACCATTCCCTACCTTGTTGAAATTCACTTACAGTTTAAAGTTTGAGACTTTTCACAAATAAGAATGTGTTTAAAAGGAAATAAGAAATTTACCCAGGAGCTTACTTTAGTTGTGTCTGTTTTGAAAAAAAAAATTATTTTACTAATTTCTTGGTGATATATTGAGTTAAAACCATGTCCCACCCCCATCCCTCAATTGGAAATAAAGACATCTTTCATGAGACATGTTGATACCTCAGGTTAATAATATTCTGGGTACAAATAAGAACACAAATGAAAGCACCTAGCACAATGCTTAGTATGTATTTTCTTAAAAACAAAAAAACAAAACAAAAAACAACAACAACAACAACAAAAAAACAACCAGCAAACTTTATTTTAACCAACTTGAACTAAATATATATGGGTTTGGGAGAAGTACCAAATTTTTCAACAATGTTGGTCTACATGGAAGGAAGGAGGGGATGGATGCCTTGGGTAAGCCAGGTTGGCCCATGAAATGGGACAGAGGGAGAGAACTCTGACGCTGAGGGTGCGGTATAGATTCCATGACTAGTGGTGGGAGACTATCCAACGTGATATTGGGGACTTCCTAACTTGGAACAAAAATGTTGGAGAATGTGCCTGTCTTAAAAAAAGAAAAAAGAGAGAGAGAGAGAGAGAGAGAGAGAGAGAGAGAGAGAGAGAGAGAGAGAAAATGAGAAGGGCAAAAGTGAGAAGGACTCTGTGTCTTGGATGTTGGTTAGGGTACAGACTCGCAACTAGGAGAGAAACAGGTCCTGGAGAGCTAGTGCACAGTCTAGTGAACATAGACAGCAATCTTGTGCTGTAGTCAAACTCACGAAGAGTCTAGATCTTAATTAGTCCAACACAAAAATAATTGGTAATTATGTGATAGGGGTGCCAACTACTACAGCAGAGATTTTATTAAAATATTAGAAGCTCCGTGCACGAAATTGTGCACTGGGAGGAGGGGGGGTCCCTCAGTTCAGCCTGCATCCTTTCCAATCTGCCTGTCTGACATGCAGTCAGACATCCCTCTTACAATCTGAGACTGATGAATCCCAAATACTCGCCTATTTGCCAGACTGCCGGCCAAATTGCCCCCAACTATCTTACCCTACAGGCCTGGTCACAATTAAACACAATATTTCTATTTCTGCAGTGAAGTATCTCCCCTGCAGGCCTGGTCACCCCCAACTACCCTCACCTGCAGGTCTGGTCTCCCCCAACTGCCTTCCCCTGCTGGCCTGATCGCCCACAGCTACTCTTCCCTGCTGGCCATCTTGTGGTGGCCATCTTTGACCACATGGGGGTGGCCATCTTTGTGCAATGTTGTGTGGGTCAATTTGCATATTACCTCTTTATTATATAGGATATAAACATATCAAATCAACATGTTTTTCTTGTTAAATTTACACAACGTTACATGTCAAACATATTTCAATAAAATACAATATTTCTGTTTCTGCAGTGAAGCTTCTTTTGGTGAAAGTATGCTGCTGGGATGTATTCCCTTTGTAGAGCTATTATTTGTTTTGGTTTCCGAAATACCTATGATGTGCAAATGCATCTGTATACAGGGGTAAGCAAAAGTAGGTTCATAGTTGTGCAAATGGAAAAGAACACCATCATTAATAAATAATAGTATAAGAATAAACTATGTTTCACATACAACCGTCAACCTACTTTTGTCCACCCCCGTACATTGATACACATGCACACCAAATACATACCCAGTTGATACACAGCACACCAAATACATACACCATACACACAGAGACACACCCACAGAGTACTAAAACCCAGCACAGATTCCCAACATACATCTCAGGTATAGTTATTTCTGCTTCTGCTGTTTTGTCTCCCTTGCTCTTTCAGAGCTCTGTGTGAACAGTCCAAAGAACACTGTGAGTCTGTTCTTGGCATCGTGGGTCTACACTGGCCTGAAGACACCGATTGCAACAAGTTCCCCCAGGAAAATTCAGACAATCAAACCTGCCTAATGCCTGACGAAGACGTGGAAGGTTGATTTATAAATTAATTTCTGTGGGGTATCTAATATGGATGAACATATTAGTTCCTTTTTTGAAGTCTCTCTGTTGCTATTTTTTTTTTTTTTTTTAATATTTAGTTGCCAATCAGGCTTCATAGGGCAGTGAATTGCTTTGGAAATTGATTCCTTCGAAGAATTTGGTACTTATTTGTTAGACTTGGTCTTTATTTTAAAAATGAATTGCAGAGATGAATTTAATAATGCAAGTATTTATTTTATCCACACTTAACTCACAGAACCCATTACATATGGATGCCGCTCAGGGTTTCTGAAGGTAATAGTTGGGACTTGGTTCCTTCAAGTGCAAAGCATTTGAAGATCTTGGCAATATAGGAGCTTCAGGTGGAGAAATGGAATGGGGGAACAGTCCAAGGTGAAAAGACTGGAGTGGGAAACAACTGTGATATGTAAGGTGTAAGATTAGAGGCACAGAAAACAGGAGTCAGGGACCAAGGCATGTTAAAGAGGAAGTTTATTCTGCACTAACGAGCGAGATAGAAAAACCAGGATTAGAGAAGGAAGAGGAGGACCCAGCTGGGCCGACTCGCTGGAAAAGAGAACAGCAACCCATGCAGCGGTGAACACGCCATATATATATATATATATATATATATATATATATATATATATACACACTATATATATGCACTATATATATGCACTATATATATCTATATCTATATCTATATATATATATATATATATATATATATATATATATATATATATATATATATATATTTTTTTTTTTTTTTACAGAGAGGAAGGGAGATAGAGAGCTAGGAACAACGATACACCGATGAGAGAGAAACCTGGACCAGCTGCCTCTTGCACACCCCCCACCAGGGATGTGCCTGCAACCAATGCACATGCCCTTGATTGGAATCAAACCTGGGACCTTTCAATCCCCAGACCCTTGCTCTATCCACTGAGCCAAACCAATTTCAGCTGAACATGCCTTTTGAGGTGGGGAGGCAGGAAGGGGTGGGGCCCAGGGCACTCAGCATGCGATGATTGGTGGTTCAATCTCTTGGGAATGTCCTGGCCGCAGACACAGGTTATGTCATACTCCGCCCACCAGTTGGGGGAAGGGAGGATCTATGATAGGGCAGCTGGGCAGGTGGAAGCATGGACTCCACAGGGCCTTTTAGGCTCCAGCAGTCCTTAGGTTGTCCATTCAGAAAGAGCGTTAATTACTGGAAAGTGTAAATACTGATCTGGAGATGTGATGACAGATGCAGGAGAAAGATGCTGATAAACAGAGGGGAGACAGCTGTTCAACTTCTTGGAGTACCTGCCTTATTTATCTTCAGTAACAGCTCCTTGCCCACATTCCACATAATAAGTAGATAAATGAGCTGATGGTCCTGGGGTTTCTGTTTACTGACAGTAATGGGTCCCCTTGTTTTTCAACAGAATGCTCACCTAGTCACTTCAAGTGTGACTCAGAAGGGTGCGTTCTGGCCTCCAGAAGATGCGATGGAGAGTCCGACTGTGACGATGGCAGTGATGAGGAAAACTGTGGTATGTGTGTGAGACGGCACTTTTCTTGAATACACTAACAACTGGTTGAGATAAGAGACTGGCTTCAAGAAATATCAACTGTTAGTTCTAGGTAGTGATTAGGATTGAATGCTAATATATTTTCTTCTTAGATCATCAAATGGCAAGGCATGAATGGATGGGGTTTTTCCTGTTAACTCTATTGATTTTTCCCTAAATTACTCTTCTATTTATAATCTCCATGAAAAATTGAGTGTCCCAAAAATGTATACATACACTTCGAGTAATTATAATGGCAGGGGCTATTAAAATACATTTCCTTTTCAAAATTCAGCCATCAGTGTATATGTTATTTTGGGACACCCTGTACATGCAAAACCTCAGTAGAAGGAGAAGCACATAAGGAAAGTAAGAAATTATTTCTGTTACTAGAAATTATAAAGCATTTGTCATTGGTCTTTGCATGATTCCCATGCTGTTAGGTATCTAGATACGTAGAGACAGAGTTCAGGCTCCAGTGTTCAAATTTAATTGGGATTTATTTTCATGCCCTCTTCAATTTTGCATCTGTTGGCAAAGGGTAAAACTCTTTATGGCATTTCTGCCTTTGAACTCCAAAAATCACTTATGGCAAGGCCAGAAATGCCAATAGTAATTTAAGTGGCACTTATTTCCATTTTATTTCTCTGCAAACCTTTGGTACTTGCAACCTCAGAATGTGTCAGGGAATAGAAAATGGACAATGCTTTTTACTAAACAATATTCTAGAGTAAGGCAAAGTAACTGAAAAGCTATCCAAAGATTAGTTTGGTTATGATGATTTAGCTTATTCTGCTTTTAAAAATTGACACTTTTTTTTTTTTTAAACCATCAAAAGCACATAAGGCAGTACATCTTTTGAAATCATTTTATTCTTTTGGCCTTTTAAGTATAAATACTACCTTGCTCCCCAAAATGAATTTTCCATGATAAACAGTGCCCTTTTGGTCTAGACAAAATGTCACAATCAATCAATGAAATCCTATCAGCCGCTGTAAATATGGACAAGTGCATCTTCTAGAAAATTAGAGCTGTCAGAATAATGGTACAATGACTGGGATAATTTTGTTAGGAAGGAACATGCAGTGTTTTTGAGAAGCCACTGTTATTTCCTTGTTTGTAGTCTTTATGTAGAGAAATAAATAAAAACCCATTGAATATCCCTAATCTGAGTGATTTATTGAGAATGATAGGAGAGGGTATTCTGAGATGCAATTTTAAATGGATTACCTTCGATGATTCAAAGTAGTTATAAGGTACCTACTGAGGTGGATAGACCTAAATTTGTAGTAAGGTACTAAGTATTTGAGAAATTTAAAAGTTTAATAAAAAGAGTCTTACCAGGACTAAAAGATCTGAGTTTTAGAATATACTCTGCAAAAAAAGAAACCCAAAGCACTATAGGTTTTGCATCATCCTAAAATACCAGGTTTCTAAATAAGTCATGAGTGTCCACCAACACGTTAGTCACATAATCAAAACGATAGAAGTTTTCTAATCCCTATCAAACACTCAAAATATTGATGGACTACTAAGAGCTCTAGTTAAGGAAAGTTAAGAATGGGAGGGGAATTAATACATTTGGAGTTACATTAATTCCTCTTAACAGTATTGCTAGTAAGTCATGAGAAAACCCGCCACCATTTCCAAAAGCGATTGATAATAGACAATTTATACACATTCCCCCTTGGGATGTGTGCACATGTGTCTAATGCTCTGGGAGGACAGGATACTCAAAGTCAAATAAGGAAACAGCATGGAGGAAGGCTCACTCTTGGGAAATCACCCCGTTCCCATGTTGTCCACTTGCTCAGTTTGTCTCTCTGCGTCCTTGGCCTGCGTGGGCATACCAGCTGGCAATGCAGCCGCCGGCTCTGGCAAAGCTGGCTTCACCCCAGACTTCAGGTCTTTCTGTTTATTCTGTCCATGGCGATGTTGTAGGCACCTACATGCTTGGACTTTGCTGACTAATGTGACAATGAACTATTCACTCTCCCACATCTGCAGTTCCCCAAGGAGTTCCTACAATATTATTGGGGTTCCTCTCAAAACAAGACTTATCTAATTTAATTATAAGATGATAGACGTTTTGGAAATCTACTTTGAGTCATTTTGGCACATCAGCAGGGAAATGTGGTAGGCAAAGCACACCATTAATAAGTACACTTTAAAATACGTGCATTAGAATTTAGCAATGAACAATGCTCTGAAGTCTTCTGCTCGTGTGGTAAATTTTTGTTGTTGGAGTCCTTTTCACTGTGTATGCAATTGCTAATGTAAACAATAAATTTGAAAATCTGTCAGTATTAGGAATAGTTTCACCAAGTGTTTGGAAGAATTTGGCAAATTTGAACGCATCATTCCAGAATAACCTTATGGGTTGGAGCCTAAAAAATAGGAGTGACTGTTAAATCAACACTATTGGTACAAAAGACTTTATTGTCTCAAAGGTTGACAGTTTATCATTCATTGAAATATACTATGTAGATGGAGCTGCCTGTGAAACTAGCAACTTCATGCAACAAGCTGATTTCCAATCTAATGCTTTCCAAGCATTAGGTATTCCTAAGCAATGGAGGAAAAGGCAAAGATATGGGCAAAGAAATGAATAAGAATCACATAAAAGAAAGGAGAACTAAGGAAAATAACAATGGGATTATATTTCTGAGTTTTGCCTTTTTGTTATAGATTTGAGTTTGTGAGACTGGGGTCAGCTTTTGCTAAACCTGTGCCTACAACTTAGGTGAGCTACAAGCTGGAGCCAGGTGGTACCTGGGCTGTGATGTGAGCAGCAAGGCTTCTCCATGGGGCGGTCATGGGAATAGAGCTAAAACAGTCCCTTTGTTTCTACCGTAGAAATAAAACCCTTTATTACATGAACACAGCACCAGAATTCCTAACTGATCACCATTCCATATAAAAGCGTATACGCCACAGGGAGAAAGATTGACAGCAATACAACTGCCTGAGTGTGGCGATATGTCTTTTCGTTTCTCTCCAAATAACTTAAACATCATTCCATTTTCTACCTTGGGTTTCCTCTTGGGCTCAAATAAAATAAAATAAAATCTATAAATATAACCTGAGCATTTTCTCAGAGTCAAAACCCCCTTAGGCTGTGTTTAAAAAGCCTGTGACTCAGATTGTGGGATTTGCTGTTTGATTTGAAGAGCTTTCCAAATGACTTTTCTATCCTGTTGGTCACTTTAGCATCACACTGTAGCTTTGATGAGTGAGAGTTGTCGTTGTCTCTGTGCCAGGAGGTTGTTCTTTTGACACCAATGATTATTTGGTTTCATAACCTACAGCTGCATTAAACATTCCATCCCATGACACCTGTTTTCATTTATTTTTAATATATTTTTATTGATTTCAGAGAGGAAGGGAGAGGGAGAGAGAGATAGAAACATCAGTGTTGAGAGAGAATCATGGGTCAGTTGCCTCCTGCACGCCCCCTACTGGAAATCAAGCCCGCCACCTGGGCATGTGCTCTGACTGGGAATTGAACCAAGACCTCCTGGTTCATAGGTCAATGGCTCAACTGAGCCGGCAGGGCCTGTTTTTAATTTTTAATGGAGTCATGATCTTTTCCTTTTAAATTATACATTTAAAATACCATTGTACCAAAAATGTCACTTTAAAGAGAGGGTGGTTTCTTCACAAAATAGCAATATGGTCTTCCATGTGATGAACGTCCTGACCTTTTCATTCTACCTCAGATGCTTTACTATAACTCCACAAGGAGGAGTGAGGCCACACAAAATTTTATTATAAAAGAGAAGATACAGAAGAGGAAATTCCTGCTTATCCAGTGCACATTTAATCTTCGTGTTGGGCACTATTATTACTATTTTAAAGATGGAAACTGGGGTTCAGAGAAGTGAATTAACTCATCCAAGATCACACAGCTAGTGAGATTGGGGCTAGGATTCAGACCCAGGGGTCCAACTCTGAAGCTGTGCTTCCCTCACGCCTTTTAGGGAAGAACACAACTAAAGATCTGTACCTGAATCCCAACGGGATTTTTCTTGATGAAGTTGGGTTTGGAGGGATTTATTTATTTTCTCTAAATTTCACTTGTAAAATGGTGGTTGTAATACCGATGTTGTAAGTGGTCAGATCTAGAGTTTGTAGTGGAACATAAATGTCTCTTATTGTCATTGCTTTTTGTGAGAGGCAGGCCTTATGTCTCAGAAGGTCTACTTTTGTGGCCTTTCTTTAGCTCATTCCAAAAGCCCACGTTCTTCTTCCTACTCGAAGGAAGGGGACCTTGTGAATAGTCAGAAAGACTCCTGCTTTTTCTCCCTTTCTCCACTGGCGCACAGTGGGACTGTGATGAGAGAAGCAGCCCTTAGAGCAGGCGGCACTGTGGGATGCTGACACCCCTGTCTTGATTTCCCTCGCTGTGCCATTTGGCAGGGGCTGGGCCATGAGGGCAGACTTCGGCTCTTTCACAGATCTCCTGGGACCCCAGGGGCTGCCATTGTCAGAACGTTCCAGATGATGCCTGTACCCTCTGCTAGCTGAAAACCAAAATAATGTCCTGTGAGTTCCCAAACCAGATGTCCTGGGCCTAAGACCATTTCTAATGTGCATCTGGTAAAAGACTCTCCTCTCATTATTGAGTTCCTGAATTTTTGAAGGCTGAAACACTTTAAATCTAATTTTAGCTCACAGTAAAAATTCCTCTTTTGATAACTTTTCTTGATAAGAATTTCGAAAAGCATATTTTTTTTTATAATGGATTTCAAGAATCATGAGTCAATCATCTATGAAATTTCTCTGAATTATTTGTGCTAAGTCAGATGAGAAGTAGCATTTTTTTAAAAAATTCATTTTATCAGTACTTTTCATTTTACTCACCTTAAATTAAATAGTCTTTCCTGGCAATGAGAGAGACTTTCTGTTCCATTTTAGATGAAATTCCATCTAAAATACACATGTAAGAGATCTCACTTGTATGTGGAATCTAATGAACAAAATAAATTGATGAACAAAATGGACCCTGAGTCATTGGAGCATGGAACAGACTGACGTATTTCAGAGGGAAGGGGGGTGGGAAGGAAATGTGCGCTTGGGTGGGGTCCCTAGGTCTGACCGGTGATCAGGGCCTGTTGGGGCTATTTCTCCCAGTCCTGATCGTGGCCGGACTGGCCAGGGCCTGCCAGCTGCCAACTGCCAGCTGCCAACTGCCAGCTGCCGGCTGCTGGGTGGGACCTGGGGGCCTGCCAGTTGGGGCCTGCTGTTGGGGGCAGAGACGGGGGGAGGTTGGCTGGCCATGGGAGGTTGACTGTGAGAGCGCACTGACCACCAGAAGACAACTCCTGGGTTGAGCGTCTGCCCCCTGGTGACCAGTGGGTGTCATAGCGACTGGTCGTTCCGGTCATCCTGCTCATGACAGTCGCTTAGGCTTTTATATATATAGACTAAAGGCCTGATGCATGAAATTCATCAAGGGGCTCTGTCCTTGCAGCCCCGGCATCGTCTGGTGTTCTGCTGTTTGGTCTAATTAACATATTACCTCTTTATTATATAGAATATGCATAACCCGTGGACACAGACAATAGTGTGATGAAAGCCTGAGGAGTGCGTGGCAGGTGTGGGGTGGAAGGGGTCAATGACGGGGAAATGGGACTTCTGTAATACTCTCAATGATAAAGATACATTTTAAAATAAAATAAAATACACATATGTTGAGGGCTGCCAAGGACTATAGTTACTGTTGTAGGCAGGGGTGAAAGGTACCCAAACATGAATGCCCTGTGTCCTCTTCCTTCATGCACCTTCTAGCCTGAGGAGGGCTAGGGGTATAACTGGAGTGACAAGAACACATTAGAGCCCAGGACACATGACTCAGTGGTTGAGCATCGACCTGTGAACTGGGAGGTTGAGGTTCAATTCCAGGTCAGGGCACATGCCTGGGTTGCCGGCTCCAGCCCCAGTGGAGGGCGTGCAGGAGGCAGCTGATCAACGCTTCTCTCTCATCACTGGTATTTCTCTCTCTCTCTCTCTCTTTCTCTCTCTCTCTCTCTCCCTTCTTCTCTGAAATCAATAAAAAATATATATATTTTAAAAAAGAACACATTAGACTCTTGGCATGTCTTAGCAGACATAGGACACACACTGTGTTTGATTCAAACATCATTAAGTTCATCGCAAGTGCTTCTGTTTCAGAGGCAAATTACACAATTCAAGCTTATAGTCTCATCTAGTGCAAATGTGCTCATTTCCATTTTAACTGATAAAGTTTTTAACCTTAGGTCTCCAGCTACATTACTAAAGTAAGTGATGGCTTTCCTCCTGGCTCTGAAACTTGTTTTGTAGCTATCTGGCACAGGAGGGGCCTCTTTTGCTACACACACAGATGGCCTGTACATTTGTGGACTGAAATTACATTTTTAGATAATATGCATGTAGATTACTAGGTTTTGGCATCTTTGCTTAAATGCATAACTCGCCATTCTATAGATGAGTCTTATGTGTTGGCAAGTTGACTAAGAAAGCAAAAGGAACAGTTAAAGAGAACGTTAATGAATGATTGCTTTTTCATTTCCCCTCCCCTCCATTTTTCATACTTCACATTTGATCTTCTCTTAGCAGAGCTGTAATCCTTATATTGCAGGATGGAGAGTATGAAGTATTTCTACTTTCAAGATCACGTGTTTATGGTATACAGGAGTAAACGCTCTTCAAGAAAAAAGAAATCAGGCCTTTCTGTTGTAATTTTTCTATGTAGCTTGATCACATTGATCTTTATTTTCACCTCCACATCTATTGCAAATTACCTTCTCTTCTGTCTCCAGGCTGTAAAGAAAGAGGTTTGTGGGAATGTCCATCCAACAAGCAGTGTTTGCAGAGCACAGTCATCTGTGATGGGTTCCCAGACTGCCCGGATAATGTGGACGAAATAAACTGCAGTGAGTCTTACAGGAACTTGTCAACACACAAAATTACCTCTCATTGTGAAGAGAAGCTATAAATTTGGAAATATGTGTCAAAAGCTTTTAAGTATGTTCAGACTTTTTTTTTGTTTGTTTGTTTTCACCCAAACTGCACTTGGAAGAATATATGCCAAGAAGACAGTCAAACACGTATACATTTATGCACAATGATATTATACTAACACTAGAGGCCCGGTGCATGAATTCGTGCACAGGTGGAGTCCAGTCAGCCCGCCCCAATTGGGGCTGGCTTGGGGGAGGGGCCACAGGAGGTTGGCCAGCTGTGGGAGGACCAGTTGGCCAGCTGCAGTACGCGTCATAGCGACTGGTCATTTCAGTTATTCCAGTAGCTTGGCTTTTATATATCTATATATCTATATCTATCTATAGATTTATATATAGATAGATAGATAGATAGATAGATAGATAGATAGATATAGATTAGTTATGACATGTAAAAAATTAAAATTCTACAAATATCCAAAAATATGGGAACATAAAATGAAATAATATGCAAAAATTAAAAACCAAGTTATAGGACTAATTTCTCCTGGGTTCATTACATACCATTAGATGAATAAAACAAAATATAAAGTATTATGTGTACTATTTCCCTGAGTTTTGAAAGGATATAGACCCACATAGAGAAAAAGATCAGAAGGTAAGAAGTTCACAATTATAACCCCCTGGGTGGTGGGATTATTAAGTTTTTTTGTGGTGTTTTTTTGTTTGTTTGTTTGTTTGTTTTGTATTTTTATATTTTCTACCTTTTCGCAATGAATGGCTACATTTTTTAGAATCAGAAAAATATTTAGACCTCTTAAGATGTCTTACCTACTGGTTATAGAGAGCCCATCTCAAGTCAACTTAAACAATAAAGATACTGATTATCTTTACTAGAGGCCCGGTGCACGAAATTCATGCATTGGAGGAGGGTGTCCCTCAGCCCAGCCTACACCATTCTCCAATATGTTCGTTTAGGCATGATCCCAGTGGAATTGGGCCTAAATGGGCAGTCAGACATTCATCTCACAATCCAGGACTCCTGGCTCCCAACCGCTCACCTGCCTTCCTGCCTGCCAGCCTGATCACCCCCTAACCACTCCCTTGCCAGCCTGACCAACATCTAACTGCTCCCCTGCTGGCCCAATTGCCCCTAACTGCCCTCCCCTGCATGCCTGAGTCCTCCCCAACTGCCCTCTCCTGCAGGCCTGGTCCCACCCCCCCAACCTGCCCTCCCCTGCTGGCCATCTTATGGTGGCCATCTTGTGTCCACATGAGGGCAGCCATCTTTGACCACATGGGGGCAGCCATCTTGTGTGTTAGAGTGATGGTCAATTTTCATATTACCTCTTTATTATAGAGGATTATAGTCTACATTATATGTAACCTATTATCATAGAAAAAGTCAAGTGTAAGAGGGATTTTTTGAGGCTGGATGTGGGAGTTTAGCACTTCCATGATTCTCTTAATTGGACTTGACCTCGGGCTGACTCCCACCAGGTCAAGAGCACCTGGGGTGCCATGCCTCCTTGATCAGATCCCGTGGGAAGAAATGAGAAGCCTGCCCTCACCTCTCCAACATCAGTTAGGGATTCGCTCAGATTCACCACCTTTGAGCAGGGCCCTGCTCGGTCAGGAGCCTTTGGGTGGACCAGCAATGACCCCACCTGAAGAGCTGAAATGCAACTTCCCAGGGAGAACCAATTAGGAAAAGAGGTCAGGGTAGGACACATGACCTGGCCAGCAGAGAATGGGCAGGAACTATCTGGCAAAGTATAACCTGCAAAACCATAGGCCAAGACCCTGATCTTGGATTACATGTTCCCTCTTGGACGAATAACTATTTTCAGAAAAAAAATAATTGTGGTCAGAAAAATGCTGCCTCTTGCTTAAGCTGACCAGGATCTTCCGCTAGAGCTTGGCACAGGGTGCACGTGGGGAGGTGGGGAGCAGGGAACAGAATCATTAAAAAAAAGAGAAAGAAAGGAGTTGGATGCTAGGTAGACAACCAAGGAGTTTCACTGTGATTTTTAAAAAATATATTTTATTGATTTTTTTTTTTACAGAGAGGAAAGGAGAGGGATAGAATTAGAAACATTGATCAGCTGCCTCAAGCACACCAAATACTGGGGATGTATGTGCCCGCAACCAAGGTACATGCCCTTGACCAGAACTGAACCTGGAACCTTTCAGTCTGTAGGCTGACGCTCTATCCACTGAGCCAAACCAGTTAGGGCATCACTGTGATTTTTTAAAACCCAGGAGAGAATCAGATGTTTCTCAGCGAGTCATTTACTAGCAGAGATTTTGACAAGGTAGACAGTATCACATACGTGGACGGAGCTGGTTTTCATGCTGTGGTGACTTCAGTCCACTCACCCTCTGTGCTCTGCTCATGACACAGCAGATTTTAACCCTGTTCTTTAATTTTTGAGATTTCTGCTGCTTGATATGTCTTTTCCAGTCCTAATGTTAGAGCATCGAGTCACTTGGAGAAAGGAGTTCTGTGTAAATGCTTGTTGTTTGTATGGCTTGACATCTAGGAAATGAGATTTTACCAATTTTCTCGGTCTGTTTGGCACCTGTTTGGAGGCCTCAGTGAACTCAAATTCTTGGCTTGTTCCTGCTGGCAAATGGTAACGTGCATGTTAGTGACAATCCCATTTACCTTTAAAATGTTTCTGTCCTATTTCTTGTTCCCTGTGCCAGCGTTTTGCCAAGAGGATGAACTGGAGTGTGCAAACTACGAGTGCGTGTCCCGTGACGCGTGGTGTGACGGTAAAGCAGACTGCTTGGACAGTTCAGACGAATGGGACTGTGGTGAGCGGCTTGCTTCTGCCATCTGCTGTACATTTGGCTACATGAATCCCAAGTGACTTTACATATTGTGCTAACGAAGCTCATCTATTCTGCTTTACTTTTGTTAGAGCTGACAGTGGTGATTCATATCCGTTATTTCCAAGTCACAGACAATGTCCCCTCAAGTTACTGCTCTGCTTGAAATGTCTACATTCTGTGGAAAAGCACTTGCGTTCAAGTTGTTATAGATTGTGATTTCTAAATTCATCACTCAGCTTCCACCGTGATCGATACTCTGTTATTCTTGTGTGACTGACACCTCCTGGGATGGGATATTAAAGTGGCCCTTCCATCTTCTCTATACACGTGCTCCACATCCAAATGGGACTTGTAACCATTGCTTCCCCATGTGGAAGAACCTAAAGTCATCTCCCACCAATACCTCCAGTATCTCCGTTTATAATCTTTAAATTTGCTTGATTCCGTCATCCCACACTCATCACTCTTTCTGTTGCCTTTAGCTCTCCCTTCATCTGGCATCATCTGGCCAAATCGTAGTTATCATGTGGGTTGTGACTTCATGCTCACAGATGATCTGCAGTTTGTTAAGTGCAGAGGATGTTCTTTTATAGAATCGGAATTAGCGCATGTACCAGATTCACATCACCATCACCCACTTGCATTCTCACGTGCTCTTTGAAAGGAGGTGATAAGAGTGAAGGTACAACTAGCTTCTTATCATTAAGCAAATCATTGGTAAACTCATGGGGATGGGCCCTGCCTCTGGCCATCTTCTAGAAAAAGAACAAGAACTATCTGTCTCTTTCACTGGAACCTACAGGTTTTTGAGGGCAGAGAGCATTTCTAATTCATTTTTTGAGTCTTCCACCGCTCTGAGGGCAGTGCTTTTCACAGAGTAGGTATTCACCGAAAGGTTCTTAACGAAAAATGAGTAAAAATGAATGCATGAAGGTGAAGAGAGGCACACAAAGCTGCCCTTTGGTTTCACGAGAGGAAATGTTTTTAATTAGGGCTTTCTCTTTTGTTCTCAGTGACCCTCTCTACAAAGGACAACTCCTCGTCATTCCTGACGGCTCACAGATCTGCCACAGAACACCACGTGTGTGCCGATGGCTGGCAGGAGACCCTGAGTCAGCTGGCCTGCAGGCAGATGGGCTTAGGGTAAGGTCAGTAGTGTGTAGCACTGATGAATTTCTCAGAGGGCTTCCCGGAACGTGGCTGTAAATATCTCCCTTCTGAATGCAGAGTGAGGGGGTGCTCTCACACAGAGCCCTCCACGGCACAGGAAATGGATCAGGTGACAGCACCGCATTTAATGGCAGGCACCTGCTCTGAAGAGCCTGGGTGGAAAACCGGCTTTGATGAAGCTCTAAAAGTAAATGAAGTAATTGTATTTTAAGTACTTCTGATGTGAAATGCTTCCCTTATTTATAAAAGCATTAAGGCGGTTCCTCCAAGGAACTGGCTGGAAAATTGTACAAAACAGCCTAAGAGAGTATTGAACATTCCTTTTTAAGCAGCACACGTTTGTTTCATAAGGTGAGAAATAAACTTGATGTTGCTGGTATTTCAGTTTAGCCCAAGGAATGCAGAAAAGCTACATCAGAGAACATTTTGCTTCCTAGTAGAAGGAGAAGACACTCTGCCTGTGTTATAAACCCACTCAAAGAGATGCTTCAAAAGTTGCATACTTGCTATTATGTGGGGTTTCTTCTTTCAAGTTCTATCAGGGATGGAAAGCAATAATTGAAGGGTCCTAGAATATATCTGAGTGTGTGGGGAAATATATATATATATATATATATATATATATATATATATATATATATATATATATATATAACTATGTATGTGAGATTCCTGGAGAAAAAATTTGGTAGAAATGAGAGGAATAGCCTAAACCAGTTTGGCTCAGTGGATAGAGCATTGGCTTGCGGACTGAAAGGTCCCAGGTTCAATTCTGGTCAAGGGCATGTACCTTGGTTGCTGCGGGCACATCCCCAGTAGGGGGTATGCAAGAGGCAGCTGATCAGTGTTCCTCTCTCATCGATGTTTCTAACTCTCTATCCCTCTTCCTTCCTCTCTGTAAGAAATCTACACACACACACACACACACACACACACACACACACACGAGGAATAAATGGACTTATAATATACTAGAATAAAAATTGTACTAATGGCATTTCCCAGAATTCCACTGAGCAAACTTAAAACAATTTTAAGTGATGAACCATTCAGTTAGGAAATAATAGCTAGCAGCATTCTTTTAAAATCCCAGTTAGAGCTCTAGTCGGTTTGGCTCAGAGGATAGAGCAGTTCTATTCTGGTCAAGGGGTCAAGGGCACATACCTTGGTTGCAGGCTCTTTTCCAGCCCGGGTCATTGTGTGCAGGAGACAACCAATTGATGTGTTTTTCTCTGCTTTTCCCTCTTTCTTCCACTCTTCCTAAAAAAATAAATGGAAAAATATCCTCAGGTGAAGATACAAATAAATAAACAAATAAAATTCTACTTTGAAAAATTATCTAAATCCCAGAATCTTCAGCTCATTTTTCCCAACATAAAAACCCACATCTTTGGAAAATTGAGTAACAGGCTAATCAATAAAAGAACTTTAAACTTTGCCAGAGCAGAAAAATTATATTTGCCAAGATCCATTAAATTATACTTTATTTCCACAACTTCCTTATTATGTCTAAATGAAATGGGATATGATTTGATCAGAGAAAAATGAAAAGTGTTTTGAAAGTGCTTTATTTTCCCCTCACCAAGACACAAGATTGTTTCTTAATATGAAAGCTAGATTACATGATGATGGATAACTTCATTGAGAGTTCTGAGGAAAATCGGAACTGCAAAGATTTTGCAACCAGAAAATTTTCTTTGAAAAGCCACCCTGTTCTACTACAAGTAGAAGGGAATCTTGTTTTAAATATTCTACTTTATGTTTCTTCTAAATTTTTTTTTTGCATATAAGATTTAAGTGTTTTATTGTGGTGAAATGCACATAACTCAAAATTCGCCATTTTAACAATTTTAAACTATGAAATTCAGTGGTGCTTAGTAAATTTACTATGTTATGCAATCATCACCATTCCCTGGCTTAGTTCACTTGGCATAATGATATTTTGCATCCATATATTGGCACTTCACTTCTGTTTATGGCTGTATAATGTTCCAGTGCATAGGTATACCTCATATTAAAGAAATCTATTCATCCATTGATGGACATTTTGCTGGCTTCCTCCTTTACCTATATTATGTGCATGTTGAATTTTAAAAAATCTCTTTTAAATTTTCTCCATTTTCTTAACATGGTGGGAAATTCTCTTTTCAGTATTTTAGATATTTAGAATCTAAATTGACATTTAGATTTTTAAAAAGATAACTTTATTTCAAAGAACTACTAGGAAAATCTGAACAGTGTAGTTGGAAAATCATAGCCATTCTTTGGCTGAGTTCATGGATAAGTAGTGAGTTCATTCCAAGGAAATGAGTAAGAAAGGTAAACCTTAGTATTTTTATACTTTCTGATTGCCTTCAAACTCTTCAGTGTACTTGGGTGTCTTATGAATTGACAGAAACCTGCACAGCCAGGGTGGGGCAGGAATGAAGATAATGAGCAAGATGAGACCAATTCCTGCCGTGGGGGTGTGCTGCTGAGAAGCCGCTCTGTTAGCACTGTCCCCGAGACCAGCTGCTTCACGGCTCTGCCACTGATGCCTCAAGTTAACCAGAAGGAGTCCACGGCCTTTGAGTCACTTTCTCCAGATTCAGAGTCCTCAATAGGAGGGTCTGTCTGGCCATGATTAGTTACTGACCTGCACTCCAGCTGCCTGGAGATGCATGGCACCAGAAACTTGAAGTTATAAAAAACTTCTGCTTAGGGCCTTGTATGAAAGTAGACTTTGTTCAGAGGATGCATAGGTGAATAACATCACCAAAGAACTTCCAATGCATTAGGGAAGACACGAGCAAGCAGCCAAGAACATAAAGTTAGGGGGGAAAAAATGAGACTTTTGTCATCTAAGAATGGTACAATGATAGCACAGCACATGACATTTCTATTAAAATGATATAAAATATTCAGCTCTAAGATTACCTTAAATGTACTGTAGTATACATTTATTAAACTATTCCTTTATTCATTCAGTAAACATTTATAGAAACCAGCCTTGTAGTGTAGTATCCAAAGACAAATTTAACCTAACTTCAAATAGGTCATTCAGTGACTTGCGTGGGTACATGTTGGAGCTAGTTCATAAAAAATGACATGTCTACACCAAATTACATGTCTTGCAGCAATATTACTGAAATGCTTTCATGATGGAGGCAGTTGATTAAAAACACCTGCCTTTAGAGTTTTTCAGACTTTCCATCTCTCACAGCACAAATGCTAGGCTCTCCGATAAGTGCTTGTCTGAATGAGAAGGTTCAGAGTTCTGTGCTGAATTTGAGAACCTTTTTACCCCCACCTGCAGGTATCTATCTGTACAGTTCACCCAGCTTGGAAGTAGGATGTTTATTTGAGTAGACAAGGGTATAAATCAAGTCCCGAAATTCCTATGATAGTATATGGACTTTGCTACCTACATGTCCAGTATCAAAAACATATGGACATTTATTTAATCAACGATACAAATCAGACCTTGAACTGTCCTGTAACACTTGCCAAATGCTCAGTTGAGACATCTGGTATTTGAGGAAGTTGGTTGAAGGGAAGTGATGATTCTCTGTGTCTCTGGGCTTCACAAGGTTTATTTTTATATAAAGTTAGATCATCCAGAAACAGGCTGTATGATTTTGGCAAAATTCCTTTTTGGAATTAGTTTCAATCTGATTTTATGCCCTAATCTTTTAGAGTTGGTCAATAGGAGAAACCTGCTTCAGAAACATATTTCTACGTCTTGGGGAAAACCAAAAACAACATCTATTATGTAATCTTATAGTCCTTTATGTAAAGATTTACATTAAATTTTTCCTAATTTCAGATTTCATTTGTCATGTAAGAACTATCTAATTCAAGATTGATTTTTCTCATTGATTGACTTCCTTGAAGCTCAAAGACAGATTCAGTCCTCTGTAGTAGTAAATGTAGCCCAGGTTGCCAGAAGTTTAAAACTTTGTATTCAACTTTTAAAAAATTGAAAAATAAATCACCTATTATAAAATTCAATCTTTAAAGGGGTAAAACTAAGTTGTTTTTTAGTACAGTCACGATGTGTGCAATCATCAGCACTGTTTAATTCCAGAGCATTTTCATCAGCTGGAAAAGAAACTCCTCGCCCACCAGCAGTCACGCCCTGCTGCTCCTTCCCCCAACCCCTGGTAATCACGAGTTTACTTTCTGTCTCTGTGAATTTTCCTCTCTAGCACATTTCACACAAATAGGATCATGCATTATGTGCATACCTCGCCTGGCTTCTTTCACTTAGCCGCCAAGTCTTAGCATAATGTTTTTCTGGGTTCATCCATGGACTTTGCTACCTACATGTCCAGTATCAAAAACATATGGACATTTATTTAATCAACATTTATTTTTAGCATGTGTCATTTATTTTAGCATGTGTCAGTACTTTATTCCTGCTTATGGCTAAATAACATTCCATTGTTTGCATATATCCCCATTTTGATTATCCATTCATCAATTGGTAAACATTTGGGTTGTTTTCACTTTTTGGCTTTTAGTAATAGTGCTGCTATGAATATTCAAATCCCTATTTATATGTGAGCCTATGTTTTCAATTCTCATGGGTATATACTTAAGACTAGAATTGCTGGGTCAAATGGTAACTTGACGTTTAATATTTTTAAATAGCTAGCAAACTCTTTTACGAAGAGCTGTACCATTTTCTACTCCCACCGACAATGCATGAGAGTTCCAACTTCTCTATAGTTTTACTTCTGACTAAAAGGGATCACTCTGGTTGCTGTATTGAGCAAGGCCTGGCAGGGCAAAGAAAGAAACAGGACGATTAGTTAGGAGCCCATTGAAGTAATCTAACCAAGAGATTTTGGTGATTCAGATCAGTATATTAGTAGAGCACATGGTGATAAATGGTTCTACTCTGAATATATTTGAAAAGTAGCGTCAACAGGACTTTCTGACAGATAGATGTTGGTTGGGGTTGAGAGTACTTAACAAAGAAAAGAGTTGAGAATGACTTAAAGGTTTTTTGCTGAAGCAACTGGAAAGATGGGATAAAAACAAACTGGATGGGGAAGATTGTGGACGGAGCAAGTTTGGGGAAAAAGATCAGTTCTGTTTTGGACATGCTAAGTTTGGGATGTCTAGTAGACATTCAAATGTAGGTGTTTATAAGGCTCAAGTCTGGAGTTTATTAAAGAGGTCTTGGCTGGAAATATATTTTTGGGAGTCCCTGGAAGACAGAGGATGTATAGATTTATGGGACTGGTGACATAACCAAGAGAGGGAGTATAGAATAGAGAATCTGATATAGGGCTAAGGCCTAACATTAAGAGGATGAGAGAAGAGAAGCAGCAAGCCAAAGAAGCTGAGAAAGAACCAGTGTTGTTAGAGTATGGATATCCTGGGAACCTAGTGGAGAAACTATCAAGGAGAAGGCAATGGTTGATTTGTATCAAATGTTGCTGAGAAGTCAAATAAACTGAGGACTGAAAGCCAACTGCTGTTTTCAGCTCTGTGTATGTCATGGGCATGAACAATTTCAGTGGAATGAGGGGGCTAAAGTCTAAGAGATAATGGGAAGAGAGAAATAAAAAGCAACTATAGAACATTTTTAGGGATTTTGCTGCAAAGGGGAAGCAAAGAAATGTAGTTAAAGGCTGGTGGGGGAAGTAAGAAATCTTTGATTTCCTATTTCCATGGAAGCACTCACTATTCTGTGGCTGAATTCCTATAAACCCCCAGTACAAATGTCCCACCTCCCCATAATTCATATATTGATTTCTGATTCCCAACAGGATGATATTTGGATGTGGGGCTTTGGAAGTTGATAAGGTCAAGAGGATGGAGTCTCCTGAATGTGATTAGTGATTAAAATTCCATAGAGCTCTCTGATGCTTTTCCAGGTTGATGGCCATCTGTGAACAAGGTTACAAGTCTGAAGCAGAGGCAAAGACATCTTGGGTACTGAGAGTAGGTCCTCTACAGCACCCAGTTATTCAATAAACATACTTCATTGATGAGGCCAACCAGCTGTTCAAACATAAGTCCCTTTTGCCAAAACCGGTTTGGCTCAGTGGATAGAGCATCAGCCTGCGGACTGAAAGGTCCCAGTTTCGATTCTGGTCAAGGGCATGTACCTTGCTTGCGGGCACATCCCCAGTGTGGGGTGCGCAAGAGACAGCTGATTGATGATTCTCTCTCATCAATGTTTCTAACTCTCTATCCCTCTCTCTTCCTCTCTGTAAAAAATAAATAAAATGTATTTTAAAAAGAAAAGAAAATTATTTAAAAGAACAAAAACAAATATAAGTCCCTTTTAATATTGCTTTATTGGGAGTTTTGTGGTAAGTCCTCACGCTGTCTTGTGACCTTACCATTGTATAATTTTTAAATGGATAGCAGTGGGGAGGTGGGTGTAGGGGAAATTTATCCTGCAGAACCACAATCCAAGTGTTTTTTACTCTTCGAAATGTCACTTAGAGTAATAAGTAGATGCCTGGCATCTCATAAGTAGAACTCAGCTAAAGCAAACTCACCAAGTGTTATTTTTTTTTTTTTCCACACAGAAGCTTTGTAGTTTTCTGGCAGATGTGTAGCTCTGGCACAGAGTATTCATTTCCTACCCATTAGCAAGAAGCCACTGGCTAAATGACTGCCTGGGTGAGAAGAAAATCATAGAGTCCAATGTGTGGGTGTAGTTAAGTGTTTTTTGGAATGTGCTATTCTGGGGCGAGAAAGAATAAGACTTTTCTTTAAAAAAGTGTTACATCCTGAAGAAAGAAAAAATGATTTTAAAGTTCTTCCATGAGACCACTGGATATGAGGTTTTAATAAACAAAGCAAGGTAAATCTACCAGTTGTCCTGAGAGCATTTCCATAAATCACTAACAGCAAGTTCTGGCAAGAATTTGGATATTTGTTAGCAAACGAAATCTCAAAGTGACAGCTGAGTTAATGAATAATTTATGAAATTAAATGGAAACTTCTCAGTGCTGTAGACAAATTCACCATTATTAACTGATATGGAGATCCTGAATTAATTAGATGTTTAAAAACTTACATTTCATTTCGTGGTAAAAAAATAGCTCATCATTAAAAAATGGATTCACATCCTGATTTATAAAATTAAAGATGGTTTCCATGGGTTCTCCAGAAATAGGTACTGTCAAGACCCAGCTTTTAGCAAAAAATATCGGGGTAATTGTAAGCAAGAAGATTTTAGAATAGAAAGAATTAATCTCAATAAAATCTCTGGGTGCATTAGATTCCTCAATCATAATGAATATAGTATTGTCGTTAGACATAGATATGAATGGGTCCTGGGAAAATAGGAACATGATTTATAACTTGAGTGATCCATCAGGAGTTGACCAAAGAGGTCTGTATGACTTCTGTTAGAATTCCTTATGTGGTGGAACTCTACCAGGAGACTCCTGGTGAGGACTTAACTTCTGATCCACTAAGTTCTTCATGTTGTCTTTGCAACCTATTGCAATTTGGCTTTCTTCTACCTCCCAGGTAAGACTGATAGTTGGCAATGATATATATATGACAAGCCTGCAGGCCTTGCTATTCATACTGTTTGAATTCAAAATACAGTTTCTTACTCTGGCATGCAAGACTGCATAATCTGTACCCCACCTCTCTCTCTCAATCCTGGCACTTCCCACTAGTCCACTAAATTTTATGACACATTGACCTTATTACTGTCAATGTTGATAAAGAATGACCTGCTAAAGAAGGGCTCCTTGTGGTGATAAGGCCCAAATTTATAATCAGTCTAGCAGCCATTGTTTATGTGGCCTCTCATGCTTGCAGTATTTCAATCAAAAGGCACATACTGGGCAGCCAAGCTTTCTGCAGTGTGCTCCTGCCCTCTAAACGGACCTTTATAAAGGAATTCCTGGAATCATATTTTGACGAATAGAATTGAGACTTTTTGTCTTATTGGAGTTGCACAATTATATTCTCATTTGCATCTTTACTGATCAATCAGAATGGCTCCAATTTCAACCAATCAGGGCAATGACTTTGGACCAATCAAATTGTTAACTGGAGTCCTCATTTGCATGAAAATGGACCAATCAGGGGCCAGGGGCAGGAACTTCTCTCTATATAAACCTGCCTCCCCTTTTTGGGGGGGAGCTCACTTTCTGCTTCTTTTCCTCCTGGCTTAAGCTGTGACATGGAGCTGTAGCAATTGAGTTACAACATTGGGGCTGTGATGCTTGGGCTGCTACCCTTCAGCTGCTTTGCCTGTGTCTTCACTTGAGCCCTTTCACTTGAATGAAGTCTCTTCCTTCACTGCACCTCAGCGTGGGGGCTCTGGTTGATTGCCTTGGTGGTAGCAACTTTTTATTAACATCACTGATGTTCCAACACTGCAAACTCCCTTCCATCTCAGGGGCTTTCCTTTACTGTTGTTTTTGCTTGTAATGTTGGTCTCTACACCTTCACAGTTACCTCTATCTAAGCATTCTTATCCCAGCTCATATCTCAGCCACCTTGTTGAAGCAGCTTTCACCCATACACTCTCTATTTGCTTCTTTTGTCTCCTTCAAAACACTTCTCGGTATCAGAAATTACTTTTTCACACGTTTGTAATTTCTCTCTTGCTGTCAAAAGTAAAGCAGCCTTGTTTTTTGGGGATGTGTGCTGTCTTTATTTTAAGCAAGCACTCCCAGCATAATTATGACACAAGCATATGATGCCTTGCTGCTAATACAAAGCGACTTGATGGGAGTGAAACAAGTAGAGAGGTCGGATCAGATCTCCTCTAATCACCTAAGCCTCAAATATATAATTCCTTTTGTAGTGTCTGGATGTTTCAGAATTCTGGATAAGTTCTATGTTCTCATTTTAGTGCATGCGTGGGATTATACATTTTTAATAAGTGTCTTATGAGCACACAATGCAAGAAGCAAATTTGAGTGAAATCATTTTTGCTTCTCTGTGCAGTACCACCTTCAGATCCAGATCAGAGAGGCCTTTCCCTGGACCCCATGATTTGGAGCAGTGGTTCTCAACCTGGGGTGGCCCTGCCCTAAGAGAACATTTGGAGAAGTCTGTAGATATTTTTGATTGCCAATCCAGGAGTGATGGAGTCCTCCTGGCATCTAGTGGGGCTGAAGCCAGGGATAATGCTAAACATCCCCCCTACAGTGCACAGGACAGCCCCACATAGCAAATGATTATCTATAATAATTAAAGCATAATATGCTAATGAGGCTGGACGTCCTTCCTTCCGGACAAAGCTGGTGGGGGGGGGGGGAGGGGGAGGGGGTGCAGCAGAGGTGGCAGAGGCTCCCCCCTACCCCGGTCACAGCAGTGGCGGCAGGCAGGGGCCAGGGCCAGGGCCAAGGTCCTTGCACAAATTTCATGTATTGGGCCTCTCCTCTAGTATAAAATGTCAGCAGTGCCAAGGATGCAAAACCCCAATTTACAATAGAAGGGCCGCTCTGGCTTTCCGCCCCCAGCCAAGTTTTACCCCAGGGGGGCAAGAAGTCTGTCAGCCAAGGAGATATGCCCTTCTAGGCCTGCTTCTTGTTCAGCAATGTTTTCAAATTATGGTCCTGACCACCACCAGCCACAGCACCTGGAGTCCTACTAGAAAGGCAACCTTTGGGCCCATCTCAGACTTGCTGAATCAGGAAATCTGGGGAAGGGACAACCACCTCCATTACCAGGCTCTCCAGGTAATTCTGATGAATGAATGCCAAGGTTTGAAAATGACTGTTCCAAGGAGTCCAATACTTCTATATTTAAACCTAAAGAAATCTGATTGTCAAGATGGAAAGGTAGAATTTTCTTTAATAGCTTTTTAACTTGGCTTCTAACATCTAAATATGAAGGCATAGGGTATGTGGGCCTCCACTTATACTCTTTTTTATTAGAATATATTTTATTGATTTTTTTTTACAGAGATGAAAGGAGAGAGATAGAGAGTTAGAAACATCGATGAGAGAGAGTCATCAATCAGCTGCCTCTTGCACGCCCCCTCCTGGGGATGTGCCCTCAACCAAGGTACATGCCCTTGACCAGAATTGAACCTGGGACCTTTCAGTCTGTAGGCTGATGCTCTATCCACTTATACTCTTGCTCTAAGCCCCACAAATGTTCGGGATGGGTCTCAATGTATATCCTAGTTTTCTCAGGCTGTCAAATGAGGGAATTCAGGGGCCATTTGGATATTTATAACATTATTCACGGGCCATACAAAAATTTCAACTTAAAAATTAGCCTGCTATATTTGGTGAAACATGTAATTAATCAGCTCTTAATGCTTTGGCAGGGTCAGACCAAAGGATTTGTTATAGCCTGAGGACCGGATGTTCCCCACCCCTCAACATTAGATCCTGGCTTAAATTTCCTTCTCTGTGTAAGAGGTCAAAGCGCCTGTAGAAGCACGTGGGTCTGATTGCATTCCCTGCCCAGCATTCCCTGCTTCTAGGATACAGTGACTTTTATGCTTAATCACTTGCAAAATATATTTTTTTTTTTTGCTCCATACCCAACAGGATTTCTTTAATTTGTCTCTTCACTTAATATAGAAAAAAAAGATGTTAAGTCAAATGAATTATGAAATACCAAACAACATTTGAGCAGCATTTTAAGCTCCAGATAGCTTTTTAAAAATATATATTTTTGCTGATTTCAGAGAGGAAGGGAGATGGAGAGAGGGATAGAGACATCAATGATGAAAGAGAATCATTGCTCGGCTGCCTCCTGCACGCTCCCTACCAAGGACTGAGCCTGCAACTGGGCATGTGCCCTTGACTGCAATTGAACCCGGGATCCTTCAGTCCCCAGGTCCCAGGTGGACACTCTATCCATTGGACAAAACCGGATAGGGCTCCAGATACCTTTTAATAGCATGGCTTATATTTTATACATGTAGTAAAAACAAAAAGTACAGGCACACATATTCTTGATAAGTATGTAAATTAGCATTACTCTTTGAAGAGAAAATTCATATTGTTAATTGAAAATTTAAATTTTGATTCAATAACTTTACTATTAGGAATGTATTCTAAAATCACTAGTGCATATAGGCAAAGTTGAATGGCTAAGAGTGTTTACTGCTGCTTTTTTTTATTAATACCTACATGTACATCATCATGGATTGGCTAAGTAATGTATGCACAGCCATATACTAGTAAAGGAACACTGTGCAGTGATAAAAAGAGCATGGCCTGTGCTGTTAATGAAGATGGGACGGATAGCGCTCAAAGTGTTAGGAGTGGTAACCTGACTTCAACCTCAGGCATTCAAATACCAGCTCCACCATTTATTTGCTGTATGGCCTTGGGGCACATTACTTATTCTCTCTTTGCCTCAATTTTTCCATCTCCAAAATGGGGACTAATAATATAGCAAACTTCACAAAGTCATTGAGAGGATTAAATAAGATAAACGAATTAGTCTTTTAATACTTTGCATAGAGAAAATAGTTAACAAATATTATTATATGGAAAAGACTTCCAAGGTGAATCATTAAATGAAAACATCATCAATAACACACAGAAAAATGAGTATAGACTAGAAACTACATGAATTATAGAAATAGCTTGGCCAGGACACTCAAACACCATTTCCAGGAGTAGTTTCTGTACATCTGGGATGGGAAGATGTATTTTCATTGTGTATTTTTTTCTATGTATGAGTATTGCTTTTATGATTTTTAAATTATTTTTTAAAAATTAGAATTCCACAGATGCTCAGATTCTGTCTGATGGAAGAAATGAACCATCTGGACGCACCGACATATCTTTAATGGGCAATAGGATGGCATTTTTATGCCGAGAGATTTATTTTTGTGCAGGAGAAGCGGGCTAGTGTTTGGGATTTCATGGAAAACTAATCTTTATAATGATTCTCCCCTCTTCTTAATGATGAATTTCTTCGATGTTCCACTTGATGTGACTAAGAGACTCAGGCTAAATTGCCTTTCCTGCTGGAGGCTGAAGAGTGAAATGTGCAAACATCCCAAGTGCAGGGCTCAGTGAAGGGAGCCCTTGCCTAGCTGGAGGGACCTTCCAAGTAGAAAGATGCTCTTTGTGATGCATTTTCTCTCCAGCTCCAGTGTAAGTCCTGTGCTGAACCGGGCATCTTGTGTGAGTCCCTGGCGGCCTATGGATGCCTGCCTACACAGTGACCTGATTAGACAAGGCTGTGCTGATCTTCCTTCGGCTTTTTGCCAGCAAAATGCCTGGATGTAGGCGGCCGTGGTTGTTCTATTGCAGAAAGGAGTTCTCAGGAAGCAGGGACCAGGAGAAACACCAGAGGGTTATGACTTTCACACGTACCTCCCATCAGCATTCTGGGATTGATGGGAAGCCAGACTCTCTGTTGGGTAGAGGAAAAGGAAAATCCTCATTGTGCAGTAGCTTTTGTGAAGTCTTCAATAATCTAACAGTTCTCCCAATTTCTACATAAATTTAAATCTTGTGCAACTCTTTTAAAGTGTGGTCAGGAAGGAGAGGATTCAAAGATGGCTGCACAGGTAAACACCTAACCGCAGCCGCACACAACAATTTCAATGGAATACAACTAAAATATAAAATGGACATTGCCCAGAGCTACAGGTAGTCGACTGACTGAAAATTCTACAACAAGAAGGAAAGAGAAAGCAGAAGGAAAAATCAGAGGAGCTGAAAAAGCCTAAGGTACGGAGACATGCTGTGCGCACGTGCGCGCGCGCGCTCGCACAGAGAGGACGGAGCCGGAGAGGAGGGGAAGGCTGGGTGCCTGCCTGGTGTTCCCTAGCAGGAAGGAAATAAAAGCCCCGGACTGGGGACTGGGCTGAACCCCAGAACCGGCAGTGCTGAGCCCCAGTTCTAGGCCAGAACCTGTGGACCCAGGCTCAAACAGAGGGAGACGGGGCTATAAGGCAGAATATCAGGGGAGCAGCAAAAGGCAGAGCCCCCGGAGTCGCACACATTGTGCACAGAGGACAGTCTGTTGACTCTGATGCTAGACGCCCCTAGCAGGAAGGAGAAAAAAGCTCCAGACTGGAGGAACGCGATGAGGAGCAGGAGCCGCTGCCGGTCACAGGCCAGCCGGGTGCCGGCAAGGAGCCGGGCAACGGGGCCCCCAGGGGGGAGGTGCCACTGGGTCCTCGACCGCTGATCGCGGGCCACGAAGCCGAGGCCGGGGGCTGCTTCCTGGGTGGTGCCGACCCCAGCAACAGGCTGGAGCCGTGCAGGAGGCCGCGGAGAACAAAGGGGTGCCACAGGCCAGCCTGCTGAGCTTCCAGGATGAGGAGGAAGAAACTGAAGAAGTTTTCAATGTCAAGAAATCAAGTTATAGCAAAAGATAGTAAAATTACTTAAGAAATAATACAAAAAAGATCTTGAAAAATCAGACTAAGACAGAACTCAACTCAGCAGCCAACACTGCAACATAAAAGCGTTTAAAAAAAAAAAAAAAAAAAAAAAAAGGACAGAATGTTGGAGCTGCGGTGGCCAGGCCCAGAGTGGCCAGGCCCAAGGCAGTGGCAGCCGGGTCCGGAGCAGCAACAGCCAGGCCCCAGAGCAGCAGCAGCCAGAACCAGAGCAACAACAGCCAGCACTGGAGCAGCCAGACCTGGGGCAGTGGCAGCCAGGCTTGAGGCGGAGGCGGCCAAGCTCAGGGTGGCCAGGCCCGGAGCAGCCAGGCCTAGAGCATCCGGGCCCAGAGCAGCCAGGCCCAGAGCAGCAGCAGCCAGGCCCTGAGCGGCCGGGCCCGGAACAGCCGGGCCCAGAGCAGCCAGGCTCAAAGCAGCAGCAGCCAGGCCAGGGTGGCAGTGGCCAAACCTGGAGCAGCTGGTTGTGGAACGGACCAGAGCAACAGAGGCCAGGCCCGGAGCAGCCAGACCCAGAGCAGCTCGCTCCTTGCCTGCCCATGCCCCAGGGCTGCCTCTCAGACATGGCTGGAAACTTTTGTGGGAACTTGAGGATCTGCTGAATCAAGTGATGAAGGCTTAGATCTGGATGTGTTGAGTTAGTATAGCGCTGGGATGTTGATCTGTGAGTGCCTTGTGTGGGGTCTGGATGAGGTTGGTTGATCTATTTGGAAATGTCTTTTGTGTGAAGTGTATCCTTGGGCATGTGGAGGTATTATTGATTTGAGAAAATGCTAAGTAACTGATTTACTACCTGAAAAATTTAAAGTTCTGAAAGTTTAAGGTCTCTTGCCAAAAAGAGGTTTTAAAGCTAACACCTTAATTTTAATGGAGAAAGGGGAGGACAAGCCCTTCCCACCCAGAACAGGTAATCCAATTCCAACCAGCAGCTATCTTTAAACAATGTGTTCATTTACATTTGAATGGCTACACCTTTTGATAGCCTAAGGGAAAGTTTACATGTAAACAAGTTTGCTTCTCAATTCCCAGGGCAGAAGAAACAAGGTTTAAAATTATTAGATTTTAAAATTTATTCTTAAAAGTGTAAAAGTTTATTAATTAAAAAAAAAACAACAACAACAAAAGGAGGAGATTGAAAAACCTGATGAACAATATTAGCTGTTGATTGTAGTAGAGTCGGAGATACGGGAGGGGAGTAGACTGACAGTTCTCGGGGAAAGGGGGAGTGGCGGATGCCGGAAGAGACTGAACATAAACTGTGCACCTATGGATGAGGACAATAGGGGGTCGGGAGCGGGTGGAGGATAGGGTGGGAACCTGGTGGAGGGGGGAAGAAATGAGGAACCTTTGTAATAATATGAACAAAAAAGATTGATTTAAAAATAAATAAATAAATAAATAAATAAATAAATAAATAAAGTGTGGTCAGGGTTTATGCCATTTGCTTTCACATCAAATGACTAGAATCCGTTCATTATGAAGAACTGTTTTATTTTTAATCTTTGGCTTTTATTTTATCATCAAATGTTCTCTTTAGAGGGTTTTTTCACTTTTTAAAAGTAATGGGATTTGGTGAGGTTTTTATTCTTTTTCTTTTTAAGAATTTTATCTTTAAAGTATTACAGATATCTTCTCTATTCCCTGCCCCTCCCCCCTTCCCCTGCACCATTCTCCTGCCCCCGCTCTCCCCGCCCCAACCCGGCCTTCACTGCGTTATTGCCGGTGTCTGTGGGTACACATATATGCATGCAAGTTCTTTGGTTAATCACTTCCTGCCCATCCTCCCACCCCTTACAGCAATTTAAAAATAATTAATAATTAGGTGAAATTATCATTTTTCTTTCCCTGCCACTGAATCTAACTTTTTTCCCCCTTTTCTGTGCCCTGCCCCCTCTTTTTTTTTTTTTTTTTTTTCAATAAAAGCATCCCATTATCAAAAATGAAAGTCACTACCCACGCAGACTTGATGCTACCACAACCTCAAGATTTCCAGGTTCCTCTGAACCCTTGAGGCTGCTTGTTATTCTTCTAAGTGATCTCTGATGTGTTTCTCCAAAAATTCCCACCCGGGAACAATCCCATAAACATATCTCTTTCCTCCTCATCACGCACCCCTGCTGCTTGATAAGTGGAGGCTGTCTGATTTAAATTCTCTTGATGAACTCTCTCCCTCTCCGAGGCCAACAAGGTACCTGCTTCCTTTCCCCCCACTGCCTTCCAGATTCAGAGGAAGTACCCCTCCCTCCCCCTTCTGTCTGAAACGAACCCCTCTACTTCTTCCACCCTTTTTTGTATCAGGTGATAAAATCCCCCAAAGTTTTCTTCCAATATGACTTGCCTAAATAAACCAACTGATTTATGAAGAATGGGATATTTTACACTAAAACCTAAGTACTTTCGAAGCCTAAGGTTTTAAATCTTGGATATGGTGCAACCATATTTATTTGAATGATTGAATGAGACAGTCACAGGACAGTGTTGGTGGAAGTTGAGTGAGAATGTGGGCCAGGAACAAAATAATGTTGTCTAACCTTTCTCTCTGTTTTCCAAGGTCCTACCCAATTTTTAGTGCATAGGATTTTGCAGTATATCAAAATAATTCTACATACAATCTTATACCATCTAAGTAGACGCGAAATGGCCATTTATTCTCTTTAGTTATTACTTATCTTTATTTAAAGGTATTGCTACATTGCAGGATAACATTGGGCAAGAAAGGAGAAGAAAAAAAAACACCCAGCCAGATACATTTCATTTTACTTTTGACCCCTGTTTAAAGTTGCTCACGTATGTTAGAAATTGGAATTTTTACATCAGATACGTTAGAATTCTAACACCTCACCAAGTTCAAATACATGTCAGCAGACGGAATGACTAAAACAGCTGTAATCATTTGAAAAAAATTTTTTTGCTCTAATAAACTTATAGTAACTTCCCCTCTTGCTGATCACATTTCACGCCAAATTTCAAATGCAAATCCCCCTCTTGAAATATTGATTTACAATTTCAGGCTTTTTTTGGAAAGTGAGTAAGTGCCAAGTAATGATACTGTCTGGCCAAAGAGCACTGTGGTTGGACTGTTTAACTGGTCTTCACCCTTCTCTCAGGGAACCGACTGTGACCGAATTCATACCGGAACAGGAGCCAGACCAGCCGTGGCTGACGTTAGACTCTGACTGGGAGAGCCTCAATGGGACCACTCTGCACAGGCGGCTGGTGAAAGGGTAAGGCACTTCCCCAGAGCGGAGTAAGTGCATTACGGAGTGAGAGCCTAGTGTCCGGGCCCTTCTTCTGGTCCTATCCGAAGATGATACACATTTGTCACATCAATAGTGAGTTTCCACAGAATGGCTGCTGTCCTTTCACTTCAGCATCACTGGGCTTTATTTCCTCTTTCTAGACATAGACTTCTCTCTCTCTCTTGGCTAATGATGTTTTCCTTTAAGGACGATTGCAGAAGCTATTGTGGTGAAGGAGGAGCAACTTGCATTCTAATAGTGGAGTTTTTTTTTCCACTTTTTCCTTGAAATGTAGTCTCATGTTTGCACTTCCTACCAATGTTATATGTAACTAGTTCACAGAGGGAATTGAAGCAATGAAAACTAATAAGACTTGGAGGGTCTGAGAACAAATGGACATGGAATTAGAACCAAGTAGCCTCAAAAGTACATCTGTGGAAAATTGCCCCTAAAATTAAACAGAGCCACCTCCCTTGTCTAGTCTATAGGAGACAGATAAGTAGAGGAAGTTAATGCTTATTACTTGTACATTATTAGAAGCCTGAGGCACGAATCCATGTACCGGTGAAGTCCCTTAGCCTGGCCTGTGCCCTCTTGCAATCCAGGACCCCTTGGGGGATAGCAGACTTCTGGTTTTGGCCTGATCCCTGCAGGCCAGGCTGAAGGGACCCCACTAATGCAAGAATCTGTGTACTGGGCCTCTAGTATGCATATAAGGTTTTGGTTAATCTTTTCCTGCTCTCTCCCCTCCCTGCTTCCCTCTGAGATTCATCAGTCTATTCCAAGTTTCCATGCTTGTGCATTGAGCGCCTGCCTCCTGGTGGTCAGTGCATATCATAGCTACCAGTCAAATGGTTGAATGGACGCTTAGGCCTTTAGATAGATAGATAGATAGATAGATAGATAGATAGATAGATAGATAGATATAGATAGGGACATAGCTATAAAATATATAAATGACTTGCTCAAAACTCACCACCCACAGATGGGAAGGGACAGCCTCTCAATTCAAACCAGGTTTATCTGACCCCACAGCTTTGAATAAGTCCTAGGGAAGAACCGCTTAAGAATTCCAAAGGAGAAAACCAAAGGTGGGCTGTTTTTCTTTAGAATGTCTTGACATTTCCCCTGTAGACCAAACTCTGCAGCCACATTTCTGAATATTTGTCAACTGAAATACTTCCTCCAGAACAATGACCTGAATCTTTCAACAGCGTGATGTGTTTCCCCAAACTGGGACTGCTGGAGAAGCCCTCTCAGGTCAAATCAATAAATAAAATATCTCATTCTGAATTGGGAGTTGGTAGAGTCCTCACTTACTAATTAGACTTGGGATCTTATATAACCACAGTTTCCCAAAGTATAAATTATTGAGATGGATAGACTTTGGTGTCTTTTCCTATTTGTATAAGCTATGGTTTTGTATCTAACAAATAGCAACTAATTATTGAGTATCTCTCCCATGCCAAGTTCAGTGCTAAGCTTTGAGGGGATATAGAAGAGAATTAGAGGGTCAAGGACCCTGGTCTCAAGGAACATACATTATATTGGTGAACAGATGGGCTATAAGCTAGTAAACAAAGTGAATTTCAGATATTTGGAAGTGCTACAAAGAAGTTAAGGATAACGAGAGGGGGGTAGGGGAGAGAGAGAGAGAGAGAGAGAAGAGAGAGAGAGAGAGAGAGAGAGAGAGAGAGAGAGAGAGAGAGAGAGAAGGGATACAACTTCAGGGGAGTCAAAAAAGCAAATGTGCTATTTCTGTATTATGTAATTTGTGGTATACAAATAATTACACAGATCACCATGCAAATTTAGCAAGAAATAAAAATACAGTAAATCTTCAAAAAGAAATGTAGAAATGACTATATACCTTTTTCTGAGAGGTCTAGGATTCTAAGCATGTCACGATATATCTGACAGTCCCTCAGTTTTTTGGTTTTTTTGTCTTTTTAATTTACACTGTAAATAAAGGCTTCATGCTTGGAAGGAGTTTTATGATTAGAACTTGATGTATCCCACACTGAATTTTCTGATGCAGCCACATTGATAAGTACTTAAACAGGGCCCATGTTCTTGCTTTCAAAGGTTAACTCCAATTTTTAGAAAGTTCTTCCTTTCCTGAGCCCACACTTCCTATAAATTCTACCATTAGTCCTGACCCTGACATCTAGAGCCACATGGAATCAAGTTAACCCCCTTTTTCCTGTCAGCCAGTCATAGATCCGTAATCTAATAGTCTTGGCAAGATTATTTGACAATTTAACTATTCAGGGTTTGTTTTTTTTAATCCAGTCTCTAACTTTTTAAAGTAATATTTTATTTCTTTCAAACTAGTTCTCAAAAATTTTTTTAAATATTTATGCCCCTCCATGAGCATAAAAATCTGACACGGTGCCCCTCACTATGGATTCTAAGCAACAGCCCAATCCTCCCCCCACTTGCTTCTCCCTACTTGGAAAATCATGGTTTGAGTTCATATTTTGGGAAACTTTGCAAACAATAGGATCCCTTCTGGCAAATGTGAAATTTTATGAGGGTGATATTAAGTCAACTAGGAAAAGTACACATCCTTTGTACACCCCCATCCTGGAGGTGATGCTGACAGCAGCCCCGCCTTGAGAACTGACCTCAGGTAAGGGTTGAACCCATGGCTTGCTTTTCACGGGTTAGTGTCTGAAGTGAACAATGACTGTAACTTAATACCATACCCTCTTATGTTTCCAAATCCAGGCAGTCTTGCCACAGCAGAAGTAAGATTTCTCTTCTGTGTGCTAAACAAGGTGAGAGAGCGAGCAGTGTCCCAGTGGGGTATACACCTCATTTAGCGGGGTTGGCTCGGGAGGAAAAATGATCCCTTGAACGTGACAGCATCTAGTTGGGTTTGGGGGTGAGTCACACACGCCTCTCCTGCTCCCTGGCAGACTGCGGGCGCCGCCCTGCTGCCCGAATGAACAAGAGGATCCTCGGGGGCCGGACGAGTCGCCCTGGAAGGTGGCCCTGGCAGTGCTCCCTGCAGAGCGGGCCCAATGAGCACATCTGTGGCTGCGTCCTCATTGCCAGGAAGTGGGTCCTGACGGTCGCCCACTGCTTCGAGGGGTGAGCTCCACCTTTTCCCCTTCGCTTTGCCTGCGTCTGGTCATCTTGTCACCCACCTGGGCGTTCCTAGTGAAGCCACTTTGGTGCAAAAGCCACTGTTGATCTTCCTCCCGGGTCTTTCTCTGCTTGTTTTTTTTCTACCCTCGGTGCTGTCAGCCTATGTACATGCGGCTCCTTTATTGGCGATGGATAGCTCTTGCTTATGATTTATGGCCTAAAGAGGAAGGAATAGGAAGTTTAGCGGATTGACTCTCCAGCTAGCATGAGTGTCTTTTCTAGCCCTTTTGAATACATCGAATACATGTGGAGTTCAACGGGGGATTTACTCAAGGGGACACTACAGTGAGGGGAGGGTGCTGGAGGAACTAGTGAGGAATTTGGGAAGCAGAATTAAAGGTACTACCCTGTTTCCCCAAAAATAAGACAGTGTCTTATATTAATTTTTGCTCCCAAAGATGCGCTAGGTCTTATTTTCAGGGGATGTCTTATTTTTCCATGAAGAAGAATACGGTACACATTTATTGTTAAATAAAAATAAAGGAAATTTATTACCTGTATACGGTACGGTAGTATGGTAGTTGTCAACACAAACCAGACAAACTGTGAATCCTACAGTATCAAGAATTTGCTCATTTATTCAATGACAATCATGTCATCATCTTCTGGAACATCATCATAACAATCCAATTCCTGAATTTCCTGGTGAATTTCTTGTGACTCCATTTCTTTCAGAATCAGTGGACCAAATCTCTCATGTTTAGCTTAGGGGGGCCTTATTTTCGGGGGATGCCTTATATTTCACTCAGATAGAAACCTGTAAGTAGGCCTTATTTTCGGAGGATGTCTTATTTTCGGGGAAACACAGTATATGTGCATTAGTCAGGGATCTCCAGAGAGAGAGAGAGAGACCAATGAGAGTGAGAGGTTTACTTTCAAAGGCTGGCTCACATGATTGTGGACGCTTGGTGAGTCCAAAATCTAATGGGGTTGGCCGGAAGATGGGGTGGCATTGCAGTCCATGTCCAATGGCCATTGGCTAGGTGGATTCCTTCTTGCTCAGGGGAGGTCTGGCTTGTTTATTACGTCTCCCGTTTATTGGATGAGGCCCACCTACCTTACGGACCGTGGTCTGCTTTACTCAAAGGCCACTGATTTCAATGTTAATCTAACCCAAGTACACCATCACCGAAAAATCCAGAAGGTTTGACCAAATAGTTTAGCACCATGGCCCAGCCGCATTAGCACATAAATTAACCAGGACAATGTGCCTAAAGGAGCAGAAAAGTAGGACCAAGGGGATACCTACCCCCAACGGACAAACATCACTGCGGAAGGTCCTCATGTGCTCCACCTGTCTGCTAGGTCAGGAACAAGAAAACCAAACCGAGCGATAACAACAAAGAAACCCCAAACCTGTGTTATGCTCCCAGAAGATCCGGGTCAGACACCAGAAGGACATAGCTGGTGCCCAGCTAGAAGGTTCTGAGTGAGGGGCTGTGCTCTCCAGGCAGCGATGCCCGTGGGCCGGGCCTTAGCTCCTCCCCACATGGAACTCAGCATGGTGACTGGCATCCCTGGCATTCAGCACAGTGAGCTTCCCAGGAGGGAGCCAGGAGGATGCGGTGCCTTTTGTGACCCAGCCTCCAAGACATACAACACCGCTTCTGCTGTGGGGCCGGTAAGAGCCCTCCAGGCCCCACCGAGATCCAAAGGAAGAAACACAAAACTCTTCTCCATGGGAGGAGTGTCAAAGGGTTTGAGGACTCTTTTTTTTTTTTTTTTATTAAGAGAGAAAGGGAGGGTGGGCAGGGCAGGGAGGGAGAGGCGAGAAACAGAGAGAGAGAGAGAGAGAGAGAGAGAGAGAGAGAGAGAGAGAGAGAGAGAGAGAGAGAGAGAGAGAGGAAGACATTGATTGGTTGCTCCTATACTGCCTGACCAGTGGTCGAACCTGAAACCTGAGTGCGTGCCCTTACCAGGACTGGAACCTGCCACCTTTTAGTGTACCGGATGATGCACCAAACAACCGAGTCGCCACACTGGCCTGGGGGAGGACATTCTTTTAAATAACCATACCACCGATTTTATTTTTAATAATTTTACTTTATTTAAAAGCCATATTAAGCAATAGCAAGTTTTAAAAACAAAGTAAGTCATAGTCCTAAAACCTAATTGGTTGTTTTCATTTGATCAGGTTAATTTCTTTAAAAAATGCAATTTCATTTTTTTGGCCTATTATTGTTTTATTTTGTTTTTTTCTCAAATTTGCCACTTGCTGTGTGACCCTGGATCAATTCATGAGCTTTTCTGGGCCCCGAAAAGCTCATGAATTGATCCAGGGTCACACAGCAAGTGGCGAATTTGAGAGAAAAAAATAATTGAAATAAATGAATTGAAATGAAGGAAATAACCGTCCCAGGATGGTGCAGCCATTCAGCCAGCCTCTGGAAAGCCCTGAGAATCATGCCTAGTATTAATAAGTGAACCATTGATAAAGGTCAACTTTAAAAAAACAGTATTACTGAAGTCATGCATTCTACCTTCTCCCTTAGCACTATGGCATGAGTATCTTTGCATTTTGCTAGCACTATCTCTCCTCTCACTCTCACCTTTACTTCTTCATCCTCCTCACAGTACCCCCATCACAGCCTGGTGAATGTCCCGGCACAGCTATAAACAAATGCATTTCCCCCAAGGCGTCATTGTTTCCTTTTACAATTTGGAATCTGTTTGTAAGGTGACTTTCTCATATATCGCCGGCATTCCTCCAGGTCAACCGATGTAGCTCTAACTCATTCTATGCCAAAGCTGAATTGTTATATTGGAATTCAGCAAGTCAAACAGAAAATGCCACAGACATGAGGCCGAATTTGGAGTCTTTATTGCAAACGCCGGCAACCTCAAGAAGATTGATGTTTCTCCAAAACCTCGCAGCCCCGAATGAACTTACGGATTAGCTTATAAAGGCAAAAGAACTGGAAGTGCTGGGATGGGGCAGTGTGCTCAGCAGATATCTGCAGAAAGCTTGCAGCCTTGAGCACAGCTCAGATAACCAGAAGACACCGGCATGAGAGGAGCCAAGGACGGACCAGACCCCCAGGCCCGCAGAGTGGCTTGCGGGACCAGATAAATAAGAGGGGGCAGTGACTACACTATAGGATGGCTAAGAATGCACATTAGGTTACTGGCACAGATTTAGATTGCTAGCCCCTTTCCAAAATGTCTTATTTTCCCCATTATTCGAGCAAGTGTGCTTACAGAAGCTAGAAATAGCAGAGTTGCTTCTGTTTAGGAGGCTATCTGGTTTAGTTACTTCCTGGAATTAACGGAACAAAGGACCCTCTGTGTTTAGTGGAAAATTTTAGAGGGCAGTTCTTACAAAATGGAGGTTAGGGGAACAAGATGGAGTGCCTATGGTTCAGGTGGAGGGTGAGGGACAGGATGGAGTCAGTCCTTTCAAGGCCCATTGTTCACATGATATCCTACAATATAGATTTATCAAGACTTTTTTTTTTTAATTATTATTCCACAGCTGATGGACATTCAGGTTAGTTCCAATTTGCTACCATTTCAAGAAACATTGCAATACACCTTCTTATACAAAGCTACTCACCCACTGGTGCTCTCCCTTCTGCAGAATAGACTCCTAGCACATGTATTTAGTTCCAGGTGAGGGTTACAAAGATGAATACACATTTTTTTCCTTGGATTGCTAACCTAATGAGGATGCAGACACTTAAATCGTTAGAATATAATGTGATAAGTGATTTTGAAATGCAAATGTGTATATCCAGTTATTTGATCACTCTTTTTTGGGGAAATGAAATATAAAACATCAAGCTAGTACTGTTATGCCCAGATTTCAAGATCCCCAAGGACCACCAGGGAGCCAAGTCTGATGCAAAAGCAAAAGAGCCTTTATTAGCCGGCCTGGTGACTGCTCTGCTATTCTCCACGCAGGAAGACCAGAGAGCAGCAGTGATCCTTTGTGTAGGACTGCTTTTAAGCCCATTAACCACATCCTGTACTTACAGAGTAAGCAACACTAGACAAAACAGTTTTTCCTAAGCTATGTCAGGATCATGCCATTGATGACCATGTTGTTCACAGGGTCATCCTGTTCTTCAGAAAGCTGGCAGTGTTCTGTGAAAGAAAGCCTATGTGCTGGGAAGGGGCCATGAGACCATATCTCAAGGCCTGGCCTGGTGTCAGCACTGACAGCTCCATCTGGGACATAGTCCACAGCCTCTCTGGAAGCATGCTCAAAAATCCCCACTCTCCAACAGTACCTCCACTTGAGAACATTTAGTGTCTAAGACCCTGCATTATTGAGGAGTCTGTGTAGTCTGTCAGGAAATACACGGCGGTGTTATTGTTTCGGAAGAGGCCAGATGTTTCCGGATGTCTCTTCCAGGCCTGATTTATAACTCCGTGATGAGTAGGAGATTAGACCAGCAGGAGTACATTCATCAAAAGGTGATTACCTGGATGAATCCGACAGGTCTTTAAGGAAAACACATTCTTTACGTGCTAGTTCATCCCGGTTCAGATCCAGCTTTTGTTGTTTCTGTATGTGGTGTCCAAGTCTCCTCTTTCACCGACAGATCTGTGCAGGGAAGAAGCCTTGCAACAGAGAAGAAATATGTGTCTATAATTAAGGAAATGGGTAAGATATCAAAGGCCCTGGTGACATTTTATGGAACACTAAACTTGACAGAACTGTCAAGAGGGGCCTGGCTTGTCTGTAAGAAACAAGAAATGGCCAAACTTCAAACAAGCCCTCGTTCGAATGCGTGCTAATGACTCTGATTCTACTTTACAGTCTCTCCGGTGGCCCTTGCAAGCTTTTGAGCACTTCTAATTATAAGCCTTCCTCTCTGCTGGAGCCATCAATTGCTGCAGTTAATGGGATTTACTTCATATCCTGATCCCATGCTTTGCCAATCCCAGTGTGACCCATCTGTGGGCCTCCTCAAGCCTGTCTGTGTTAATTATATCGGTGGGGGAAAAGCCACAAATTTGTTTTGCTCTTCCATGGAGAGGTCTTTAAAAATCCCCAATGAAAATTAAAAACATGAGATGCTAAGCTGTCAGATCAAGTTCCATATGCCCTAGTAAGAATTCAACTTCAACCGTTTTGTAAGGGAGCAAGACTTTGCCTTTCAGGGGTAACGGAACAGCGATTTTCCTGCCTTCTTCCGCCTCTGAGAGACGGAAGGATGACCTTCCTAGTCTGGCATACAACTAGTAATTGTCAGAAGCATCTGATTTCTCTCCAGGAAACCCACATGAATAACTATCATCCTACTATCCTCCTACATAATAAAAGCAAATATGCAAATCAACCAAAAAGGCAGAACAACTGGTTGTTATGACATGCAATGACCATCAGGGGCAGATGCTCAATGCAGGAGCTGCCCCCTGGTGGTCTGTGCGCTCCCATAGGGGGAGCATCGCTCAGCCAGAAGCCCTGAGCCAGGCTCTCAGCTAATGTGTGCAGCTGCGGTGGTGGGAGCCTCGTACCCGTGGCAGTGCTAAGGACCCCTCCGGGATGTCTGTCTGCTGGCTTAGCTCCCTTCTGGGAGCAGGCCTAAACCAGCAGGCGGATATCCCCCCAAGAAGTCCCAGACTGTGAGAGGGCACAGGCTGGGCTGAGATAACCCCTCCCTCTGTGCATGAATTTCATGCACTGGGCCTCTAGTGTGACCACAATCACTAACCTGCCCAGTCGCCCTTGTCTTGATTTCTCTGACAAGACTTTTTGTTGCTTGTCTGCATTCCTTCCCCCATTATCTCAGCCTCCCCGTCTCCTTTCTCTCTCCAGCTGACCAAGTGCCCTGGCTTCCTCATGTCAGCCCTCTCACCAGGACCTTCAATTTCTTTGGTCCCAGATCTTTCTGCCATACACGCTGGGCAGACCTGTCCCGATCCCAGTCCTTCAATATACTCGGGAAAGGGAAGTGAGAGATTTGGTCTGACTTTTCCTACTGAACCCCTGCTGTGTCCTCAGGGTTACTATATATATATATATATATATATATATATATATATATATATATATATATAATTAATCTTCTAGGTGCTTATGAAGTACGCCAGTCATTCACGATTTTTTTCCCCATTTTATCGACGTGAGGGGTCGATCCATTCCTTTCGGTAATGATGTCCAGTAAAACGGGAATGTTCCATTTTCTATCCACCCTTCCCCTGGGTGCCGCTGTTGAGCATCCCTGGAGAGTGAGCCAGTGTGGTTGTCAAAAGCCCTTGGTAACTTACCTGACTCCGCTCTCCCCACGTCCTGCCTCCTGGGAGGGGAGGTGTCCTCTGTCTGCCTTCCCTTCCCAGTGGGGATGTCTGGGTCTGGGCCACAGCACGCCGATCCACAGCTCCCGGGGCTTGCTGGAACTGGGAGCTCCTCTCCTTTCAGCCTTCACAGCGACTCCTCTGTCTCTTCTGGCTTTGCAGCTCCCTACCCGTGTGCTCTGCCTCTGCACCTGAGCAGGGTTCGGTAGTCTCTTGCTTTGGTGGGGAAGGTATGACCTGAGGGATCTGGAAAAGATCATTCTGGCATCCAGAACTTTGGCCTTCCTGGAACAATCGGAAGGTCAAGTCACACGGGCCATTTCAACATGACAGCAAGGAGCAGAACCGAGAGGCGATGGCCCTCCGGATGGGCAGCCTTGTGGTCTGACTTAGGGATGCACACCCAGCCCCTTCACACACTTCCCTGTGGTCAACAAGGAATGTGCCACAGGGAACGCTTTAGAAACACCGCGGGCAGAGCCCACTGCTAAAAGTAAGACATTTGTACTATTTATAGAACAGCAATGACACTATCGCGTGATTATTTCCTAGAACAAATTTGGTAACCTTTAAACTACCTCCACTTTGCCACTTAATTATGCTATTTCTGGAGCAAGACAAAAATAGGGTGATTTTTATTCCAGGTGTTCATTATAAATATTCATCCTTTTCCTAAAAAAGGGGAAATATTTGAGACTCTAAAGCAAAATCAAAACGGGTAAAAAAGGGGAAGTTTGTGCTCTCCGGAAAAGATAGAGATAATCTCTGACGTTGGCTAGCTGGCTGCAGGAAGCACGAATCTGCCATTTTCGTGCCTAAACCAGACTGTGGCAAATTGCAGACCACAGGGACCGGTTATTGTGTGTAGTGACCCGGTGCCTGCCACTGTGTCCATGCCCCTGCCCGCTCCATGGGCCCGGGGGACGCATGGGAAGCTGAGCTCCCTCTCTGGAGAGGTTCAGAGGCCAATGGCTCCTGCATTGCTGTTGCAGGAGAGAGAGCGCCTCCGGGTGGACAGTGGTGTTTGGCATCAACAACCTGGACCACCCGACGCCCTTCGTGCAGACGCGCGGCGTGAAGAGCATCATCCTGCACCCGCGCTACGTCCGCGAGGTGGTGGACTACGACATCAGCATCGTGGAGCTCAGCGCCGAGGTGCAGGAGACCAGCTACGTGCGGCCCGTCTGCCTGCCCCGCGCCTGGCAGGTCCTGGAGCCCAGCACCTACTGCTCCATCTCAGGCTGGGGCCACATGGGCAGCAAAAGTAAGCCGGTCCGCGCCGCGCTCTGCCTGGCAGCTGGTAACGGGAAGACTCCGAGTTACTTCTTTAAAAAAAAAAAAAAAAAATTTTAATTGATTTTTTACAGAGAGATAGGGTTAGGGATAGAGAGTTAGAAACATCGATGATGAGAGAGAATCATTGATCAGCTGCCTCCTGCACACCCCCTACTGGGGATGTGCCCACAACCCAGGTACATGCCCTTGACTGGAATCGAACCTGGGACCCTTCAGTCTGCAGGCCGACGCTCTATCCACTGAGTCAAACCGGTTTTGCTGAGTTACTTCTGAGTCTTTGGCAATCCTCCCCCATTTCACTTCTGAAAGTACAGGCACAGCCCGGCCAGCGTGGCTCAGCGGTTGGACCAGGAACCAGGTTTGCTGGCTCGATTCTGGTTAGAGCACATGCCTGGATGAAGGCTAGATCCCCAGTAGGGGGCGTGCAGGAGGCAGCCGATCAATGATTCATTCTCATCATGGATGTTTCTATCTCCCTCTCCCTCCCTCTCTCTCTAAAAATTAAAAAAAAAAAAAACATGCCTTTTTCTTATCTTGTCACATGTTCATTTTTTTTATTTCTTCCTGTAGTTGTACTTCACTTTTTAAAATTTATTTTTATTTATTTTTTATTTTTAAAAAATATATTTTATTGATTTTTTTACAGAGAGGAAAGGAGAGGGATAGAGAGTTAGAAACATCGATGAGAGAGAAACATCAATCAGCTGCCTCCTGCACACCTCCCACTGGGGATGTGCCCGCAATCCAGGTATGTGCCCTTGACGGGAATCGAACCTGGGACCTTTCAGTCTGCAGGCTGATGCTCTATCCACTGAACCAAACCGGTTTCGGCTTATTTTTTATTTTTTAAAATATGTAATTTTTTTTAAAGACTTACATAAAAAAATGAATTTTAAAAAAAGTATAGGCACAAATGGTCCACACTGGGCATGTGCGTCATTCTCCCACGCAAATGACAAGTGTTAGCAATGGCACTCAAACTGGCCCAGCTCAGAGGCAACCTCAAAACGCTCCTCCAGCTCAGAGTCTCTCTCTAGGGAGCCAGTGCCAATGCTTTGGCGCTGCCAAGCCAGATGAGACCTGTCAGTCTTCCCTGTGACCCGCCTCCACGGGTGGTTTGCACGCCCTGCCGGCCAATCACCTGCGCCTGTCCAGCGGTGAGGCATTCCGCCCTGTAGTCTAGGGCTCGGCCCCATTTCCAGTCCCGCCTTGTGATTTGGTCTGGTCGACCTTTGTAAGACAACCAGTAGGTCCTTCTCCGAAGAAAACTGGTTTGCTATTTGCCTACTTAAGTTGATTAAAGTAGTCTGGCTCCCTGGATGATTTAAACATACAAAACAAAGACATTGAAACATGTTTCCTACTTACTCCCAGCCCCCAAATGGACTCCCAGTTTCGCTTGACCCCTTTAAGTTGAGAATATGAATTTAACCCAGGAGACGTTTTCTTTCCAAGGCCACTCCGTGTCATGGGTGCTGCGTGGCTCTCGGGAATGGCGATGCTGATTGCTGTCCTGTGAGCCACCTTAGCAGCCGCCAGCCCAGGCCTTTTTATTTTTTATTTTTTTTATTTTTTATTTTGTCAGATAAGTTTTGAGCTATGTTGAGTTTCCTCTCTCTATGGTCAATTGATGCCAAAAAAGAAAAATTCAATACACAGAAATAAGTCAGCGATGTCTGTAAAGCTCTCGTGTAAGAACGTCAAAGGCAAAGTCAGACATGTGATTCACCGTTCCTGGCATCTTCTTCCTAAAAGCTACAAGTAGTACTGTGATAGAGATAATAGCTGAATATACTTTCTTTAAAAAAAAAAAAAAAAAATATATATATATATATATATATATATATATATATTTTTTTTTTTTTTTTATTGATTTTTTACAGAGAGGAAGGGAGAGGGATAAAGAGTTAGAAACATCGATGAGAGAGAAACATTGATCAACTGCCTGCTGCACACCCCCTACTGGGGATGTGCCTGCGACCAAGGTACATGCCCCTGACCGGAATCGAACCTGGGACCTTTCAGTCTGCAGGCCGACGCTCTATTCACCTAGCAGCTAGCAGCCCTAGCCAAACCAGTTAGGGCTGAATATACTTTCTCTTACTGCTCCCACAATATCCACATCAAACTGACAGCAATCCTGTAACAGATCACACCTGCCACAAATATAGTGCAGCGTGAGGAGCAAGGGTGCGGGTTACATACGTATTTTCTGGCGTATAAGACGACTTTTGAAACAAAAAAAAAGTCAACCAAAAATCGGGGGCAAAAGACCAAAATTGCACAAAAATTACCGCAGATCTTGACGGCAAAGTAAGTCTTTTCTTTGAAGTGGGGGGTAGTCTTATACATCGAATATAGGCCTAAACCTATGTTTTATCTGTAAAATTAGGGGGTCGTCTTATACGCCGGAAAATACGGTAATAGCAACTGCCTAATATATAGGACTATTGTACAGCTGACAGACAAGAGGCCCCCGAGCACGGGGAGTGGCGGTGCCTGGCCTGATCTGAGTACCCAGTGCATGTTAGCGATTGTTCTTACCACCATTCTCTGACAACGCCTGAAACTCCCGCTGTCCTCATCACACTGCTTTTTCCAAGCATGATTCCTCCTCCCAATAAGACACCCTATGCATTTCCACTGCACTGCCGTCACCTTTAAAACGAGAGCAGGGTGTACAATTTTGTAGAATGGCGAAACAACCACAGATTCATGCTTCGAGAAGCCATTGCCCTTTTTTGAGAACTTTCCAGCAAGATGGCATTCCTACTGTCCCCTCAGACACTAAGGGATGGCTTTGTCCCTTTCAGCATCTCTCTGTCCTGTCCTCTAGGATCAAAAGTTCTTTCCTCAAATAACGGCCCCCATAGCACATGGTCTGGTGGTGAGACAGTCTTTAAGCTGAGGACAGGAGGGCTCTGCCTGCTGGAGACGCGGGTGTGTCCTGGGGCAGAGCTGGCAGCCTCCATCTGGGGCAGAGCGGGGTGTGTGTGTGTGTGTGTGTGTGTGTGTGTGTGTGTGTGTGTGATCACTTTCCGTTTCATTGCAGTGGCTGTTGGTTTTACTGGGGAAAGCATGAGCCCAGTGACTTAGCTACTCTGTGCCTTGCTTTTCTCAATACAACAAAGGCTTTGACTTAGAGGAGTGCCATCAACCTTCTAATTGGAAAATTCTGATTGTGAACAAGCCTTGTTTTTGAAATGACTTTTTAAGTAGAAAATGTGGCTTTGGGGGAATAAAAATGTGATCATCTCATGTATAGTTAGCCTCATTGTGAGCCATTTTACCCTCTTGTATGTTTCCTTCTTCCCTCCCTCCCTCTTTTCCTTCTCTCCTGCCTTCCTTCCCTTTTCTTTTTTAATGCCCCAGTGCCCTACAAGCTGCAGGAGGGAGAAGTCCGGGTGATTTCCCTGGAGCAGTGTCAGTCCCACTTCGACATGAAGACCATCACCAACCGGATGGTATGTGCGGGCTACGAGTCCGGCACAGTGGACTCCTGCATGGTGAGTGGTTTTCTGATGGGTGAGGTGGTCCAGTGCAGCGGTCACTCCGGTGGGCCCAAACACACTCATTGTTATTCACACGAGGCCCTTGGGGAGCATTTTTGGAAAATGACTAGTTAGCAGATGTTTATTCGCACAGTGATGCCCTCCATGCAGGACCCTGCGAGTCCCCTTACTGCCTCCATGCTCTCGGCTTACTCAGGTGGCCTTCAGCTCGCTCCTCCTCTGCCTGGGGCACAGAACGTGCGTCAGCCACGGGAGGGAAAGCAGCTGTTCTGGTCCATTTTAGGGGCGAAGACAAATGAGTTTCTAAGAGGAGCGAGTGGTAACCACGGCCCCCACCAGGCTGCCTGGGAAGCAGGGGACACCAATGGCGTCTTTTGCCATTGGGGTGAAGGCATGAAAGCACAGGCAACACCCCAGCCCCGGGTGTGTGAAGAGCCACCTCTGTCTCAGCAGTGAGCACACCGGCATTGTCTGGGCCTGCACTGGGCTGCCAACATGTCTACAAATGTCACTGCATGTGACCTCACTGGGATTCATGGTCACAGCCGTTCATAGAGCATGCTCACTAAGCAGTTCAGGGAAGCGTCTTCTTTGCAACTTGATAAACACTCACTGGCTGTTTCACTGGACTCTGTCCCATGGAAGGAAAAAAGGGCAAGGGCGCAAAGAAGCTTACTACAGAGTGGGGACAGCAGTCATTCTCCGTCCAGGCTGTGAAGCACCTTTGCTATTTCACTGCTTTGGAGTAGGTCCAGTTGCCCCGCCCCCATTTTAGAATTGAAAGAAGAGATTCAACAATGATGTTACTGCTGACCTAGCATAATAAAATGACACTTCTGCTGGTCCTGTCTCAGAGTGGGCAAACCTGAGGTTTGGGGATTGCCTAGTGGGGATTCCTTAGACAGTTGCCAGGGGAAAGAGGGAGGCAGACAGCTGGTTCCCATAACATTTCACTGAGGCCACCATTGCTACGGGCCCTTGGCCACACACAGCCAGCTGAGGTGGGCAGTGGTAGAGGAAGCCTGTCTTCCAAGGTTTGATTTCTGGGACTCTTAAACAATACATAAATATCTAACTAATAAAAGAGAAATATGCAAATTGACTGTACTTCCACAACAAACACCAGCCAATCAGGAGTGAGTATGCAAATCAACCCAACAAAGATGGTGGGTTAATTTGCATATGCAGGCATGGGCAGGATACCTGCTATGATGGGGATGGTGGGGATAGAGGGAGCTACAGGAGTGATGCACAGGCCAGAAGCGGGGACGTGCAGGTCCCAGACAGCTGGGAGTGAAGCCAGGGGAAGGAAGGCCTTTTCTTGCACAAATCTTCATGCAACAGGCCTCTAGTTATTTATATTTAAATATATATAAATAATAAACATTTTTAAAGTAGTGTTTTGGGAGACAGAATGGTTGTAGGGCTTGGGACACAGCATTTCGTGAGTTAGACTCTTCTCTTCTGGTAAGAATGTGACCTGGAGAAAATATCTAACCTCTCTAGATAGGCTTTTCCTGATTCAAGTGGGACTGAGTCTAATTTGCATGGTGTTTGGTGTCTGTGAAAGCCCCTATCTCTCACATGTCTGTATGGGATGTCTGGCATATATGCTCAATGAAGAGTGACTGTATGGATATTAACATTTTTCATTTGGTGCTTATTGTGCTGCAGGATCTCTTCCAAATGCTTGATAACAACTCGCTTAATCCTCACCATCACCTATTGTAATTGTATCATTGTTTTTCCTAGTTTACAAATGGAGAAAAGAAGGGACCAGAGAGGTTGAGTAATTTACTCAATATCACCCAGCACAAAAGGTGGTAGAGTGATGCTATGAACACAGGAAACCTGGCTCCAGGACCTGGGTGTTGGGCCAGTACACTATCCTAGTCGCAATGATGACTGTGAATACATTTTTCCAAAGGAGGGTGATTCTTGAAAGGGAACTGAAGGCTGTGCATAGCCACAGGCACAGGCATCTCATACCTGGTGTCTAATGTGAACTTGGTCACGCCGACTTCGTCAGCTGTGGGAATTTGGCTCTGCGGGGTGCATACCGGTGGTTCTCTGACACAGCTCCTGGTAGAACATAAAACAAACCACAAAACAAACCGAAGCTACTTTGACTAGGTCTGGAGCAAGAATCTTCACTGGAGCCTCTCATCATCTTTCCGATTTATCCACAGGGCCCTTTGGACGCTGTGGGTCCTTCCCGTTAAGGTCTAGAAATCATCGGGTCAATCCTGAAGCCAAACATTAACTTGGGCCCACAGACCAGTTATACGAAGAGGGAAAGAGGGCCAGAAAGACAGACAAACGCCTCAGCTGTATGCTCCCTGTCGTTTTGAATGGCCACTTCTGCACCTCTTGCTCTCTACCTTAGAAATGCCCCTTACCTCGCTAACCCACCTCAAACCCAGGTGTTAGGAAGGCATTTTTTCTGTTCTTCCCCACCTGGAGGTAATTGCTCATTCCTGTGAGGGTGCCTTAGTCCTTAGACTTTGCTTTCGTGTAAAGGTATTCTGGTTAGCAAAGCTGACTTCTGGCTCCTCAGTGACAAAAACAGTGCCTTCCTCTGTGGATCTCAGTACGGAACCTTGCAAAGAGCAGATGCTAAATAATTTTCGGGTTAAATTTCTGATCTGGAATTGTAGAGCAAACCCATACACACGCCCCATTTTAATCACTCTCTGGCATACTGAATAGCTCAACCTGAGTAAGTCAACGTCTTAGTATTCCTTCTATATAAGGGGAGATGAAAAAATTGTGGAGTATGTCTAATAAAAATTGAGGAGTATATCTAACGTTTCCAATAAATTTCGCTTCAGGTTTTCCCATTGGGCTTTTTAGGCAGAACAATGTATTCATACCCTTGCATGGTCCACACTCATTACTTAGGTTTAAGGCATTGGGAGTTTATGAATGTCAAGATCACCACCGCCCCAAAAGCACACAGCACAATCAAAAACTCAGTTTTGCTTTCACAGCAGTTCTATTCACTGACGTTTCTAAGGAGCCAGTTAGCCTAGTTATAGGGTTGGAACCATGGTGCTAGGCTGCCGGAGTTTAAATGATAGCCCTGCCAATCAACAAGTTCTACACTTGTGGTGCTTCATTTTTATTACCTCTAAAATAAGTTTAATAATAATTATTATATCACATTATTATTATTATTATTATTATTAACTCATAAGGATTGTGTGAGGATTAAATGAAGTAATGCAGGACAAGTGTTCAGAAAAGTATCAGGAAACATGATTACCATTGTTCTTCAATGTCGCCAAGGGGGAATGAGCATAGATATACTTCCAAGTTTGAAACTTTTGCAGTGCCAGGAGTATTCATAAGTGTCCACCATATTTGCTTCCTTATTTTCTAAGGTATCCCTTTCTTTTGAGGCACTGCAGAATACACCCTCTAACCTACTCTGATCTTTCAGATGTAGCAACTATTAACTTTATAAAGTTATCGAGTTTTAAGATTAATTATATGTGGCAAAAGAACCGAATAAAACTCAAATGCAGCACCTAAACTTAAATATCAAGAATATGAAAATCTCTATGCATATGAAATATAGATATAAAAGAAATGAAATACCTTATGGTAAGTAATTCTCGTGTGGCATTTTCTAATTGACAAGGTCCTAAGAAATGCAGTATGTGGTCCCCGAGTATATTTTACTTAATGCATTCATTCACATAGAATCTTGAACGTGGTAAGTTTGAATGTTCCATGTTGGGTACTTTCTACATTTATAAAATGGATCAAAGTTAAAGAGTGTGATTACGAGAGAATTGATTCTGATACAATAAGTTTAAGAAATAGGACATATTTTGATAAGTACGGGAAATGACTATTAAAAATGTTTTTTGATTTCACAGAAAAGAAAAAAAAATCTTTTCCTAAGCCACCCCTCTCCTTTTAGACTTTATTTATTTATTTATTTAAATATATTTTATTGATATTTTACAGAGAGGAAGGGAGAGGAATAGAGAGCTAGAAACATCGACCAGCTGCCTCTTGCACACCTCCTCCTGGGGATGTGCCCGCAACCAATGTACATGCCCTGGACCGGAATCGAACCCGGGACCCTTCAGTCCGCAGAACGACGCTCTACCACTGAGCCAAACTGGTTTCGGCTCCTTTTAGACTTTAAAATGTCCATTTGGAAGTACCATTTATGGAGTGGGGAGCATGTCCCTCCACAGGTTGACAATAAAAGCTTTGTGGGAATTTTCCAAAAGCTTGGTTACGCTGGGTTTGGCTCTGGCGTACCCTCAGGATGACACGGACACCATGCGGGCTCTGAAACACCTGTGACTAATGCTCCCTGCTCCTCGTTACAGGGGGACAGCGGCGGGCCTCTCGTCTGTGAGCAGCCTGGAGGACGGTGGACATTGTTTGGCCTTACCTCATGGGGCTCCATCTGCTTCTCCAAAGTGCAGGGGCCCGGAGTTTATAGCAACGTGTCCTACTTCACCCCATGGATTGAGAGACAGATATACATTCACACCTTCCTCCTGATCTGACTCCAAAGACGGCCAGGACTGTTGCCGGCGGCACTGAGAGAAAACGGGGTCTTGGCTGTGGAGCACTTCCCGCAGGCAGCTGTACAGAGGAGCACTCCCTGGACACATGGGCAGTGCACTGCACCGCGTGTTTCAGGCTAATGTTATTCAGCTTTATTTTTCTTATTTCAAGTTCAATGAAAGTCTTTAAAAAAAAAAAAAAAAAGAAGAAGCAAAGCTTATTTGGTTGTTTTGTCAGCTTAACCTTGACCACTAGTGTGAAACTGCGGACCCTGGAGAGTGAGGGTAATGCAGGCATGAGGGCAACAGTTATAAAGGTTCCTCTTCCCCAGTCACGAAAAAGCACACTGAGCTGCAGGCTGACCAGTCTGCCAGCTTTTGTTTCTCACGTATAATATAGCATAGTGGCAACTTTCATATTAACCTCGGTGACTTGCTTTTGATTTATTAAAAGCCAAGATAATTTAGTACATGCTTAAGTTATTGACTAGGACTCTTCCAAAGTCTTTAAAACGTTGAGCACTGAGGAAAGGCGGAGGCGAAAGACAAGTAGCATCCCTGTAGGTCGCTGCAGCAGCGACACACTGAGCACAGAACACTTCAGACATCACCATGAGCACAGACTTTAAAGTGTCCATCTGGAAGTACCATTTATGAAGTGGGGAGCATGTCCCTCCACAGGTTGACAATAAAAGCTTTGTGGGAATTTTATTGTAGAGTTGCTCATTCTGAATTTAAACCAAGGTTGTGATGTGGTAGAAACGTCTCCACAGAACTTCCCCTATAACTGGGGTTTGTTCAGTGTCTGTCAGTTGGCTGACTGAGATTTCAAAAGCTAGGAAAATACCCATGAGCAATATTTTTATTTGGTTCCCTCCATGTGACAATGGAATTTGCGATTCTGCTTTGCCAAAGGAGAACTTGCTTTCGACTGCAGAGATAAATTTAAAAAAAAATTTTTTTTTTTAAATTGCACCCTACCCCAATGAAATATTTTCCAGTTTGTCCATTCCAATAAAGTACAGAAATGTATCTCAAAGCACAGGAAAGCTCTACATAACATTTTATAATTTTCCCCGAAAGATGTTTAATATCTGGTGTTGCTCATTCTTCCCATCGATAATTAAAGCAAACATGTAAAGATGCTTTTAAGCACTGGGCCACTTTACCCACATCAATATCTTTAGTGATGAGTGGTCAAGTTATTTTTCCCACACTAAAAAGCTTCAGAACACAATTCAATCAATAGCTGCACCTAATTGAACACAATTCAACAGCTGCACCCATTTCTGCAACATCCAAATGCCTTTGGAACAAGTAGGATCCCCTACTAAGCTCCATCAGCAACCCGGACTGCCTCAGCATTCCACATAGAAACTACCTGCAGTTTTATACATGTATTTTTGTACTCTTTTGTATGTGCACACATATTTGAAATTCAAAAAGTTGCCTTGACACTTTCCATGTTATTCATCGCTTGTTCTGTAGTTTGCATAAACGTATGGAGAGTGTGAAATCCAGCAGTTGAGTTTGGGTCACAGCTGTATGAAAGTTGAAGAAAATGGGTCAGTTTTGTTTTGTTATAGTTGTACATACAGACTTAATGTAACAACGTTTAGCCTTGCTCAACTGATGTTCGGTGAAATGTACATATTGTACTTATTTTAAATAACCATTAATACAAATAAAATGATATAATCTCTTTTTTTATGTGTATGGATAGAATGTCCCAGAAAACTGTCTTTCCCAATATAATTGTTGGCACCCAATTTTTTACCCATCAAAATACCTGTCTTATTTCAGATTTTCACAAGAACACACTCTTTTACTAGTTTAGATGATAGATAACACCTTGATTAGGCTGGAGTTAGAGGTTGCTAATACTCTCAAATTACCCATTGAGCATCCAACAAAAATTGAGAGTATAAGGATTTTTAATGTCTAGAGTACATTTTCAGAAATGGATCCAATTCTTTCATAAGTCTTTTGGGGTAAAATTGCATCCCCAAATATATACTACGGTATTAGGCACTTTTCTTTGGCTACTAGGAGCAATTATATTAATTTCTCAAAATTTGGTGAGATAGATTTGATACCAAAATGCAACTGTTCACATCAGCTTGGGTAAGCCGTGTAAGAGTTTTTTACTTGTAAATGAGACCATTTAAAGACTTAGAACAGATCCCAGTTCCTTTGCACTTGGGAGACAGATGTATTTAAGAACCCAGAATTTTTCAAAAATTTAAAAATACACTTTAACACCCAGAAATAAAGTACAATTTTCTGTAGCAAATATATAAAAATTATATTAAGTACATGACAGCTTCACCTCTGTTCTGGGCATCGAGTTTGTAACTAACTTATTTTTTAAAAATTCAGTTTTTAGTGTTCTTGGGATTTTGGGATCAAGGAATTGTGGCCCCATAACATGAACAATTAAGAGTTTCATTTACTCATATGTATAAATACTTGACAGCTTTTCTTAGTCTTTTTGGCTCATTCTTTTACCATTAGATTCTAAAACTTTATTTACTAGTAAAAATATTTCCAATTTTTTATTTATCCAAAGATTTATCTCAGGGAATGAATGCCAGCTACTATGAGGATAACAGGTGATATAATATCATAGATTTTTCCATATAAGAAAGAGTCAAAACAATATTCTGGTAAAAGGTGTACTTAGGGATTTTCCTTCTAAGTTCTGGCACCAATTACAGTTGGATTCAGTGAGTATCCACAGGAATGATGACAGTTTTGTATCACATTATTTATTGAACAGTTTGTTTAAAATAAAAATCTATAAGGAAGCAGAAAGCAACTTCTAATAGCTATGTGGGATTTTGAAAGTTCTGGAAATTGGTCTATATGAAAGACTACCTATATATATAAAAGGCTAAGCAACCGTCGCATCTGAAACAACAGAACGGACGACCGGACAGTCTGCGTGGGGCAACCAGGATGGCAGGGGTGTTAGTGAGGGGAGACCAAATGACTGAACAGCAAGCTGGGTGGGGCAACTAAACTAGGACCACGGTGGGGAGGGGGGAAAGGGGAGAGGATGGTGGGCAGTTGGAGGTGACCACGCTGGCAGGGAATGCACTATGGGGCAACCAGGCTGGCTGGAGGGGTGGGGGGAAGGGGGGCAGGCCAGCAGGGGGGACAGTTAGGGGTGATCAGGCAGGCAGGAAGGTGAGCAGTTAGGAGCCAGTGGTGCCAGATTCTGAGAGGAATGTCCGACTGCCCCCCCCCCCCCCCCCCCAACACACACACCCAAACCGGGCCTAAACTGGCAGTCAGACATTCCCTGAGGGTCCTGGATTGGAGAGGGTGCAGGCTGGGCTAAGGGAACCCGCCCCCCAACCATGCATGAATTTCGTGCACTAATCCTCTAGTTTACAATAATATCAGAAGGCTACAAAAATCAGACCAAGACAGTAGACAGCAGGTAGAAGATAAAGTCCTGAGAATAATAGTTTAATAGTCATTAAGACAACTTTGATATAGAAACAAAACATTAACAAGGAGATTTCATGAAGGGAATTCTGGGTAATTGGTGGCTGACAATTTTCAGATGAACCGATATAGAATTTTAAAAGAACTCAACAAGAACACATGATCTTATAACCGGCCTTATTTGGTATAAAATAGTTTTTGTTCCAACGAAAGACAGCATACATGATTTGCAACAGCAGTTGACCTGCTATAGATATTTCTGTCCAAAAATGTATTAAAATACAAATTTTTCTGAGAACCTCATGGAATCCTTCTGAGAACCACCTGTCCTAGTCTCAATTCCTAGCTCATTTTTTAGCGTTTACAACCCCAAAAATGTTGCAAGGACTATGAACTCTCAAATGGTCTCTTGGTGATTGTTTTGAAATTGATTGTCTTATCTTGATCAGGCTATTGTCAATTTTAGGATACAGGGGAGTGCTAAATGGCCCACAGGCTCAGCTGATGCTGTGTCTTACCCATGGCTTTTGTTCCCCAATTAACATCTGCACACTGATTAACCCATTACATGATGGAGGCCTAGCCGCCCCCTTGCTCCTTCCCAACGAGAACACTGAAATGAACACAGAGGTATGCCTAGCATCTTCAGTCAGAAGACCAAAAACATCTCATAGGAAATAAAAAACTATTAATAACTAACTATATTTTATCATTCTATTTTAGGTACATTGTTGTTCAAAGGGCTCTTATTTTTTTTCCTCTGGAAATTAGCCATTTATAACTTTTTTTTAAAAATATGGAACTCTCTGAATTCCAACTAATCAATCAAACTACATTTTTTTTTTCTTAAAAAAAAATCAAATCAGATTGGAGTCTGCTCAGTGAAAGCATTTCTCTGGAATCTGAGGTCTCACAGTAAAATAAATATATCTCAAATAAGTGAAAACACTTATATGTCTAAGACACTTAAAATGCTCTCATAAAATCCAAAATGTTTCATAAAAGAAACATTTGATTCTGAATTAAATACTTTAATTCCTTACACTCTGTCTAGGTCAAACTCTACCCTTTCTTACGAATGCATCTAGGAACATACCATCGAGGTCAACGCGATGGCTTTTTCAAACCAGTAACATAGTCATGACCCTTCAGGAAGAATTCGAGTCATGGTTGCTTGGTAGAGGTGCCTCTACAAAGTCCTCTTCCAAACTTGAAGGAATACTTGCAGCTCCAAAGAGGGTATCCTGCCTTTTTAACCGTTTGAGGGTCCAGCCACCCATGAGGTCTCCGTTTCACAATGGTCTGAGTCCAAGGCAGTTTCATGTACATTTCCTTGCTCAACAGCACAGGAAGTGGCTAACGTCATGGCAAAGGCGACAGAAGGCCCACTCATGGCTCCTCCCTCTGACGTGGCAGCTGAGTGGTCAGCACACGTAGACGTTGCTTGACCCATCTTCCCAGCCCCTCTCCACTTCTTGAGCGCTTCAGTCCTCTCCTCTGGAGTCAGTCTGTCCAAGTGCTTAGCCCTCAGGAGTGGCGACGGAAACAGGGATCCCTGAAGAACTCGGTATATAAACCTAGGTTACAAAAAGCATCACCGAATTACCTTCACCTCAAATGCATCCCAGGACACACACAAAAAATACTCACCAATCAGAGCTAGTAAAAGGGTGTTCTGGGGAGGATAAGCACAATATAAAATAGAACAATATTAAATAAATTAATATTTGTAAAGCATTTAGGAAGTAGTGAGTACCTTATGAGTGCTTATTAAACAAAGAAACAAAAATGTGTATAATAAGTAGAGATACCACTAGTGCTGCATCATAGGTGTACTGTTAGGTTAAACAAGGAAGTACATGTAAAGCAGGGAGAGTGTTGGCACATAGCAAGTGTTCAAAATGTTAGCTATGAGTGTCTTAGAGCTACGGTAACAAATTACCACAAACTCGTCCTGAAGCTGGCAGTGTTTATGCTCCTATAGAATTCTCAAAAACCTTGTGGGTCACCAATGTATGTCACGGGGATTTGTGCCATTAGAGAAGAGGGTCTTCACAGATCTTTCCCGCATCATCCCATCTCCTCTCTGGAAGGCTGCAGAGATGGTAGAGGGATCCATAAGTCAGACTCCTAATCTCTAGCAAAAGGTACTCCAGCCATGCTCTTGGCCTCTCTAGAGCATCCTCCAAACAATCAATCTCCTGCTTTTGGCAACTTCTGAAATCTGAGTAGGCTGAGGATTTCCTAAATCTAGTTCTTTTTTGACTTCAATAGTTCTTCCTTCATCTCATTTCTCTCACAATTTATCATAAGCAACCAGAAAAAACCAGGCCAGACCTTCAACACTTTGCTTGGAAATCTCCTCAGCTAAATATTCAAGTTCAAAATTTACTAAGTCTGCATTCCACATAACAGCAATGCCTTTCGGCTACATTTTCTGCTACTGTATTACGCCCTGCCTTGAACTTTCACATTTCTAACAATGTCCTGTTGATGATAATATATGTATTTTCTACGCTTTCTCACTTTCTTCTGAGTCCTCGCCAGCAAGCATTGATGTCCATATTTCTACCTATCGTTTGTTTAGGAAGTCTAGTATTTCCTATGACATGCTTCAAAATTCTTCCGGTCTCTGCCCACCATCCAATGTCAAAGCCACTTGCACATTTTTGAGTAATTGTTACAGCAGCACCCATCTTCCCGGTGGCAAAACTTACATGTTTCCTGTGGCTGCTGTAACAAGTTACCACAAAGTTAGCACCTTACAACAACAATTTATTCTCTCATAGTTCTGAAGGTCAGACTCTGAAAACACTTTCGCTGGCCAAAGGGAATGTTTCAGAAGGCCCATGCTCCCTCTGGAGAACCCACGCCTTGCTTCTTCCGGCTCCCAGGGGCTGTCAGCGTGCCTTGGTTTATGGCGAAGGAAACTCTGGCCCCCTGGTCACGGTGCCTTCTCTTTTGTCTGGTCGGATCTCCTTCTGCCTCTCTCTTATAAGGACACTTGCTATTACATTTAGGGCCCACCCGGGTAATGCAGGATATTCTCCCTGACTCAACACCCTTAACATAATTGCATCTGCAAAGACTATGTTTGCTACGTAAGGTAGTACTTACAGGTTCTAAGGATTAGGACATGAATATCTTTATAGGGGGCCATTTTTTTCAGCCTACCACAGCAATATTAGAATTTTAAAAAATATATATATTTTATTGATTTTTTTTACAGAGAGGAACAGAGAGGGACAAAGAGTTAGAAACATCAATGAGAGAGAATCATCATCGATCAGCTGCCTCTTGCACACCCCCCACTGGGTATGTGCCCGCAACCAACATACATGCCCTTGACCGGAATTGAACCTGGGACCTTTCGGTCCACAGGCCGACGCTCTATCCACTGAGCCAAACCGGTTTCGGCTACAATATTAGAATTTTAATGGTAGTACTCTTGAAGGGATTTTTGAAGGCTACAACTTTAAAGGAATTGTTTCTTCATAAATTCTACAAGTTCATCTTGTTAGTATTTTCAATCTTAGGGCTGGGAATACCAGAGAACACCACAGAAGCACTTCAGTTTAAGAGAAATGGTTAAGTAGGCAACTGAGACCACCACAGAATGACTCGGTGGGTTTTCCTGGTGCATTTCTAGAAGAGACACCCATTAGCAAAACAGGTTTGGGGCCGTGGTGCTTGATGGTGGTGCTGTAGATCGGGGTTGGCAAACTTCTTCCAATGGGCTAGGTAGTAAGGTTGCAAGCCATTTAGCCTTGCTGCAACTATTCAACTCCGCTGTAGAGCAAAGGCAGCCACAGACAGTAATTAATGAGCATGGCCATGTTCCAATATTACTTTATTTACAAAACCAGGCAGCAGGCCAGATTTGATCTGAAAGTCACAGTTTGCCAACCCTGTTAGAGAATAACATGAAATCACCATTTTGACTCTCAGATCATGTTTAAAAATATAAAACAACTATTTCTATCGTGCTTTCAGCTAGACAGATTTTATAAAACTGTAAAGAAGAAGAGCTCTCACAGACTTGAAAGGATCTATAGATTAAAAACCCATGCATACTTCTCAGCCATTTTCATCCCATGCCATAACAGAAATCAGTTAAACCTAGAATGGGAAGAATAACTGAAGTCAAATAAGGAAGAAAAGTTGTGTGGTTTTACATGTCTATGAGCAGTGGAAGATGGCAGCACAAAAAGATAGAGGAGAGGAACTAAGTCGTCGGATAACCGGCAAAGATGCTCTGTCCTGTGGCCTGGACTGTCCACCAGATTAGAGTTTCCCCCGAGAAACAAACCTTCCCTTTGAATATATCACTTTTGTTCTCCGGTAAAATAATTAAAAAACAATACTTTAACTGGAAGACAGACTGACTTCTTCACTGCTAACTGGATAGTCTGCCATGCATTCTTAGCAGCTGCGTGGAGAATCTAGGGCTCTGACTTCACACATGCTCCTGGTGGTAAAACCAATACCATACCTGGGGAGAAGGGCCACGCAGATGGTGAGGACGCAGACGAAGTAGAAGACGGGGTCCAGCAGGTGCTCCTGCATGATCCAGTAGGGGTTGGAGGGGGGGTTGCAAGTGACACACATGGCTCCAAACGCCAAGGCGAACAAGAAGTAAGACAGGATGCTCCCAACGATGACCAGCACGTGGACCCACGTCTGCAAGACAAGAGGCACAGGGGAGTGAACGCTGGCTCACGGGGTTTGCAGCTGTGCTGCAGAGACAACGTGTCTAGGCAGCAGGTGGATGGGGTGACACCTCAAGAAACAAAACACAAAAATATCGAAGTGTTCAGACAAGAGCATCTTTCATGAATAGCTCGGATCCCTATTTAAATTGGGAAAAACGAAGTCAAGTGCCAAAAGGTAATTCTGATGACTAGTTTATTTTGGTTATTTTTTAGAAATGCATTATTATTGATTTCAGAGAGGAAGGGAGGGGAGAGAGATATAGAAACATCAGTGATGAAAGAGAATCATTGATCGGCTGCCTCCTGCACACCACACACTGAGGATCGAGCTCACAACTGGGGCATGTGCCCTGAACGGGAATCGAACTGTGACCTCCTGGTCCATAAGTTGATCCTCGGTCACTGAACTACACCAGCTGGGCACTAGTTTATTCTGTATAATCCACGAACCATGAGATAGTTGGATTTTCTCATTAATTTTTTTTTTCATATAGTCTCACCCATTAGTCTGTTTCTTCATTAAGGTAATACTTTAATCCAGTGAACCTCAAACTTTATCCATTCACATTGTTGTAGTAATTACTGTTGCCCACCAATATTCTCATTCTTTTCCTCAAATAAGCATTCAGAAGGATTGTACTTCTCCCATCCTCTCAAAAGTAAGCCTGGCCACCTCTCTTGCTTTGACCATTGAAATGTGAATGGAAGGGACATGCACAACTTTGAGGTCAGAAGCAGGGAAAGAGCTGGTGCATATTTTCTATGCTGTCTCCTTTCCTTCCATGTTGACCAAGAAGTTCCCCTTGGGGACAGTTCCAGAAGGTAGAGCTCTGAGACTCAGCTGGGTCTAGAGCCACCCCTCAGGAAGATTGTCTACAACCGTAGTTAACTTTACACACTAGTGTGCAAGAAATAAATCCTTGTGGATCACAGCATCACCTAGCCACCTTCATATTCATGTACAGCCTGCAATATTCTTTTAAAAAATATTTTTCTCTAAAATGGCTATTTAATTACCTTTATTTAGAAAAAAATAAGCATTAGCATTACCTGTATTAATAGTGCTAAGTCTGGAGGCTGGTCTGTTTTTTTTCTTGTTTGTTTTTTCGTTGTTTTTGTTTGTTTGTTTGTTTTAATTTATTTAGCAGTGGTTCTCAACTTTTTTAATGCTGCGACCCTTTAATACAGTTCCTCATGTTGTGGTGACCCCCAACATGTGGTGACCCCCAATTATTTTCATTGCTACTTCATAACTGTAATTTTGCTGTTATGAATCGTAGACATCTGTGTTTTCCGATTGTCTTAGGCGACCCTGCTAGTGGTTCTCAACCTGTGGGTTATGACCCACAGGTTGAGACCGCTGCTGTAGGGCCTAAGGTGTTACATATGTGTCCTTATTCCCCTATTAACCCCCACCATCTCCCCCACTCATGCCCTCATCCCCCTCGTCTCTGTGTCCATTGGTTAGGCTTATATGCTCGCATACAAGTCCTTTGGTTGATCTTTCCCCCTGACCCCCATCCTCCCCTACCTCCCCTCTGAGGTTCGATGGTCTGATCGATGTTTCTCTGTTACAATAGGAAATTAGCGAGAATTGTTGTGATAAAACAGAACAGCCCCTCTTTGACAGACTTCCTCTTTGACATGATGTGAAGTATGATGAGAAAAACACCTTCGCATTATGTGGTCTCCAGTGTTGTTTAGTGCAGTGCATATACAGTCCTGCCTAAATCACAGTGTATACTTTAGCTCTGTATGCTTTTGGGGAAAGCACTGCCTTTATTCGTCTTTTTTATTTTCCCACCGTTACACTTTCCAAACAGGAGCCCATTTTTTCCTTCACGCTCAGTCGTGTCAAGTATTTCCCCATGGTCAATATCTTCAAAAGTCACAAAGGTTGCTTTTTTTTAAATTTATTTTTGTAAAATGTACAAACTGCTTAGAAAATATAGGCTAAATCCATAGGATCTCATGACTCTAAAACAACGATGTCTTCTTTCTCAAATGAGCCTACTGCCCGAAAGTTAACATGGGCTTTGGCAAGCGAGACAGTGCCTTGATGGAGCTGACACATGAAAATAAATTGATACAAGGAAGTTAAGGTCAAGGGAAATTGGGTAAAAACCAACAGGGAGGTGGGAGGTGACAATGAGATGGTGAGCAAGAGGGGAAGGGAAAGCCATTCCTGGTCTCAGGATGGCTGACTCATTGAAAAGGCCCCGAGCATAAGAAACAATTTGATTCTCACGCCAGGGAGAAACCATCATTAAAAAATCGTTTCTTTCTGGCATGGAGACAAGTCTTTAATGATGCATCCTTTATAGAGCAGCCACTGTTTTTCTTGGCACTTAGCTCTCACTTCCCTTCCTCTTACGAGGACACGGGCATTATCACAGTCTTGGCAACACATTGCTCCTCTGGGCAAAGCCTGTGACTGGAGCCAAGGGAATATAATTCTGTCACCACGGAATATGCTCGGGGCACAATGAGGCAAGAGCAGAAAGAAAGGACTGGGGTCAATTCAGAGCAGAGAACCATCCCGACAAGCCTGCCCACTAGTTTCTGTTCCCGGATCTCCGGGTTCCTCGGATGTTTTTGTTATGTTTTGTTTTACCAGGGCTATTCCAGATACTTTTAATAACTTTCCTATTTGCTCAGGTTAGCCAGAGCAGATTGCTGTTGCCCAGTGAACTCACATTTTGTGTTAGATCTTTCAGGACATGCATAAATGTCAGAATTTATGACCCTTCCCTAGGCAGTAACCAAAAGTACCTACATAATTGCTTAATGATGAACCTAAACAGATCAAACAATATCAAGTATTTTAGTTCTAGAATTCCCTTTATCCTCCTCACCTGGTATTAATTAACCTTTTACTATACTTGAGGCTTATAAATAGGTTATACACAAAGCGAGGGATTCCAAAAAATGCTCAGCCCTCTTTAGAAATCATGATATACACTTCTAATAATAGCTCATGTGACATTTTAAACTGTAACCTCACTCAGCTACTTTCTGTTTGAAATACATCACTATCAGGATGGTAAACAGACCCCAAACACTGGTTAATCATATAATCATTCATTTACCCATTCGAATATCTTTGCACATACTGTGTGCCAGTCTTGTCATAGATAATAATGGAACACAGTGGTGAAAAAAAAATCAACATGAACAGGGCCCTCAAAGAGATGATAATGTAATGCAGAAGAGAAACATCAATCAGGTAATCACATAATTAAATGAATAATTATAAGTTATTATTAGAACTATGAATAAAACAAGAGGATGACATGAGAAAACTGGGTGGCTGGGGAGAGGCTCTTGGCAGAGGAGCATTTTTGCTGAGACCTCAGGTAACTTAGGAGCTGGGTGAAGAACAGGGATCCAAGGGGAACAAGGACGACTCCCATCAGAAGATGTGGTAAATGCTGAGGCTCTGATGTGTAATGAGCTCAATGTATCTGAGAAACTGAGAGAGAGAGAGAGAGAGAGAGAGAGAAAGAGAGAGAGAGAGAGAGACCCCGTGTGGTTCCAGGCCACAAATAAGTGGAAATGAGGTGGGAGAGAGAAGTAGAGGTGTCACTGCATGAAGTCTCACAGGCCACCTTAGGACTTTTATATTTTACTAGAGGCCTGGTTCACGAAATTCGTGCACAGAGGAGAGTGGGGGAGGAGGAGTCCCTTAGCCCAGCCTGTACCCTCTCCAACCAGGGAGTCCTTGAGGGATGTCTAACTGCAGGGATCAGGCTTAAACTAGCAGTTGGACATCCCTTTCACAATCTGGGACCCTGCTTGCCTGCCTGCCTACCTGCATGATAGCCTCTAGCCACCTCTGCCTGCTGGCTTAATCACCCCTTAACTGCTCCCCTGCTGGCCTCATGGCCCCTAACTGCCCACCTCTGCCAGCCAGATGGCCCATAACTGCCTTCCACTGCCAGCCTCATCACCTCTAACTGCCCTCCCCTGCCAGCTTGATTGCCCCCGTGGCTTTGTCTGGAAGGTGTCTGGGTCTAATTAGCATACTACCCTTTTATTAGTATAGATTACAAGTACATTGGGAAGCTGCTGAAAGATTTCCACCAAAGGAGAGCAAAAAGGTAGGATTTATGTCTTCATGAATGATCCTGGTTGTTTTGTAGAGAAGGGCTAGAGAGAGGTCAAGGCAGAGGTGGGAAGATTAAGGAGGCTGTGAGATGACAGTGAGTTTGACTACAGCAGAGATGATACCAATGGAGATGAGTGAGCAGCATAATAATCACAGAGGTAGTTTATGCTCCTGAGGTGGGTGGGTGTGCTCTATCTGCAAGGGAAGGTTTGCAATAAAGCTCCCTTTGTCTAAATCCCACACTAAGGTTTTGCTGCAGAGAGCTACCTTGCAACCATTTTGATGAAAAGACTTAATTTTACCATTAACTCAGCAACTAAGTTAAAAAGACCCAGATTTAAGCAAATGGTAGAAATTCTGAGGGAGAAAATATATTTATTTTGTATTATGAGAAAGTCATAAAATCATCACTTACTAACTAGAGTCAGTATACCAGAACTGACAGCATAACACCTCTTTTTATTTGGGTTGGAAGGCATCAGCTTGGTCTTGAAGAATGCTGGCCACAGAAGGATAACTGTTGCTCCACCTGACACCCCTCCACGAACCCTCCACTGTGGACACCAGGCAGGTGTGTTCCCCTTTCCTGGCTGCATCCTGGCACCAAACCATCAACAATCCACAAGCTACGTATCCCCCTTCTTCCATGGGGACATCGCTCTTTTCATTACCACTTGTCTTCCAGGCGGGAAGGGCTCGGGAGGGGCCCTGCTAACAGAAGACATTTTCCCAAGCACAACGCGTTCAGGCTACTTCGGAAAAGCCACTCACCAAACTCTTGCTTTCAATGACCAGATGGAGGAGAATGATGAACAGAGCAGCTGTGTTCAGGGGGTTTCCAAACGTAAAGATGTCGATGTCTGAGCCCTGGTAGGTCTGCAAAGAGAGGACGGCAGGAGGTGATCTCGGAGAGTCATGCACACTCCGTGGTGTGAGCATCATTCCTCTATCCCATAGCTCAGCAAAGCACCGAGTCCCTTTTACAACGTTCCCAGTAACTGGTCATTTAGGATAAACTTGAACATTTCTAGACGAGAGAGGCTGGCGCCCTCTCAGACAGGCTATCTAATCTGTGAACTTTTCATTTGGGATTTCTCTTTATTCTGAATCGTAATCCATCTTCCTGAAAACTTCTACTCAAACTTCCTGCTCTTTAAGGCATGGAGAAATATCAAATATGTTCTATTTAACAGAGCTGCAAATCTTGAAATAGCAATCGTGGCTAACCTGAGTTTATATCTCTGATAATTAAATATCCTCTCCTCTTCTAGATATATGTTTTCGACTCCTTAAATTATTCCCCATATGACACAATTGTCTGATCTTTTAAATTCTAGTCACTCTTTTCTGAACGCACTTCAGATTGCCCAATCTATATTGCTCTTGAAATGCAGTTTATCCAGGATGTTTGTACCTGGGAAAAGTCAAGTCATTTTATTTGAATAAAGAACTAAACAATAGAAATTGTTAACTCAGAGACTGTCATCTTTTTTATTCTACCATAATAATAACACCATCCATGATCAAACGACTGTTTTCTCCCAGGGATGGGTGTGTGGATGAGCGGCTATATCATGCTGCTCTGTACTTGGTGTTGGCCTAACTTTTTAAATTAATTTGTACACATTCTTTGCTTAGTAACATTTCTTCCATCCTTTACCTGTAAAACAGGTTTTTTATTTTTTATTTTTGGGAAAACTATTTATAAGAGCTTAAATGTAATACTCTGAATGTCATCCTGATAGAATTAGCCCAGCATTCACTAAAAATAGATATTATATTCTGGCTTTTCCTCTCTGATTTTGATTCATTCAATTATATTGCCAGACTTTCAATTTTATTTAAATCATTGAAAAAAAATTATCAAGCAGTAAAGAACCAAAAAAAAAGACCTAAGAGGACTTACCTAGGTATTTCTTTCCAAATTTAATCCATTATCTAAAATCTATTTTTTTTTTTTTTGGGGGGGGGGGGGTTGTAATAATTTAGTCAGTTAATAATCAACTTGATACTACGAGCAATCTGCCCTAACATACCCAGCCAAAGAGTACAAAGAAGCATCATCGATTAATTTGTAACAAACCCTCTGAGTGGACACGGACTCACATAGTAAGGCACAAAGAAGCAGACCAGGCTTTGATAAAAGGCATCCAACAAGGTGATCCAGAAGGTGAGGGGTAAGTATGCCTGAGAAGGAAACAAATATCAGGGAGGAAGAAAGATTAATAAGGGCCAAGCAGAGTTAAGGTACAATACAAGCTAGTACTTATATTTGCTTCTCTGGGAGAAACCTCTCTTACTTCATTTGTTCACTCAAAAAACATGGATTTGCAAATAGTGGTGGGAGAATATGAGAAGATATTGAACTAGTTCACAGTTGAAAAAACCCTTGAAGGAACTCTTTAACGTGTTGCTTTAGTCACTGCATCAAACATAAAGCTACCTCAAATAGAGAGAGTGATACTCACTTCTCATTTCCTATTGACCAGAAAATGCTGTTTCAAAAATGTCTCCAAATTTATCTACTTCTCTCTATCTCTACTACACTCTTCATTCTAATTCGCCATCCAATCTATAAGTGACTGGATAGCCAACTATCTAGCCTCTTTGCCTCCTCTCCTACTCTAATTCAACCTTTTCATAGCAGCCAGATGTTTTTAAAAACTATAAATTAGATCACAACATCTCCCAAATTAAAAAAAGTGACTCCCTCCAATCACCTTGCACTGCATTTCCAATGCAATCTAAGCTCCTTCCCTGGGTCTATGAGGTCCTGCATGATCTGCTCATGGAGTCCCTGCTCTCCAGGGTCACCCCTACAATTCTTATCCTCCTTCCCACCCTCCCACCACACAGAGTTCATTCTGTTCCTCAAACATATCAAATCCATTGTTTCCTGAGTCTTCGCTAGTGCTGTTTTCTCTACCAGAAATCCTTTGCCCTGGACCTCCCACATGACCAGTTCTTCACTATTCATATCCTAGCTCAGGTATCACTTCCTCAGGGAGGCATTCCAGACCAGTCTGAAAGCAATGCCCGCTCGATCCTTTACTACCCTGGCATCCTTAGAAGTCTCTCATCACCATAAAAAAATAATCTCATTTTGTTTACATAGTGATTTTCTGGTCCTCTCAACTGAATACAAGTTTTATAGAGTGGGATTTTGATTCTTTAATTCAAATGTTTAAAACAGTACCTGGCACAGAGCAAGTACTTCACAAATATTTGTTGGAGTAATATACTACCCTTATGTAACTTATCATGAGCTTCTTACCAAAAACTTATAGAAAGAAACAGAAATCAAGTAGAGACACTAGTCACAAGTAATTGAAAACAGGTTTCAATCCGAAACCAACTTGGATTGGATGGTAATGTGTGTGCAAAAGGATTCGGAAGCTGCATTCAGACCCAGTGGGAAGGGTAGAACATTATAGTTTATTAGTGATATCTGCCACAGACAAAAATGGCATCACATGTAGCATATCCCTGAGCCAGCCTTCTATTTTGTTAACATGTTCTTAGTTTTATTACCTTCCAAATGAAAAAAAAGAGGCTAAAATCTCCTTGAAAAATATCCAATTGTCTCCTGAAGCTTTATAAGTGTACAAATTCTCCATATACTTCCTTCCACTCTTCAAAAGACTACACTTGCAACTTTTATATCTATCCTTTTTTATCTGTCCTTTGGAAAAAATCAAACAATGAAGATTCATTGTTTCCAGCCTACTTTTCCCTGTACCTTCTTTTACTATTTTCTCATCGGAAATGAGGGAATCTTTGACCTGCCTTCCTTCATCCAAATGTCCATAAAATCTAAGTAGAAGCACAATCAAATGGTGAGAGAGAACACGGCAGAGTCCAAGGGTCAACCAAATGCCACAGGACAAGAGAGACAATTTGGGAATAAGTTAAAATACAACTTCGGGCTTCTGGGAAAACAGAGGTTGCTTAAAAAACTTAGAGCAAAAATTTTTTAAAAATTTAATAATAATAATAACTTGTATACATTCATGTGAGTAAGGGGACTACAGAAAGTAGAGAGAGAAGGGTCAAGGGTAAGATAAATGAGAGGCTGAAGGAAATAACTCACGAGATCTCCTGGAAACTGAAAGGCAAAATCTGGACATGAAGTTAAAGCCAGAAAGGAACTCTGTGAGGGTGGTGAAAGATGGGTAAAGACAACCGCTTCTTGGAAGGGAAGCCTTTGACTGCAGCCTCCCAGACCTATCTCCTTCTCAGGAGAAAGATTCTATAACCCGGGAGAGTATATTTCATGACAATGGAGATAGGAAATGACCTCAGCATAAAATAAAAAATTTATTTGGAGACGAGGTTCAAAAAAAGGGCAACTCTTCTGGAAGGTAAAGTCAATGAAGTCAATTATTTTTTATCAGTAGCCACATGCTGGAATCTGTCTATTATCAGCCTATCCAATAAAAGAGTAATATGCAAATTAACCGCCACAACAATACACAAGATGGCTGCCTCCATGTGGTCAAAGATGGCTACCACAAGATGGCTGCCACAGATGGCCTTCAGGGGAGGGCAGCTATGGGAAATTAGGGGTGACCAGGTCAGCAGGGGAGGGCAGTTCAGGGGGACCAGGCCTGCAGGGGAGGGCAGCTGGGAGCCAGCAGTTGTGGATCGTGAGAGGGATGTCCCAGATTGAAGAGGGTGTAGGATGGGCTGAAGGACACCTCCCCCCATGCAGGAATTTCATGCACTGGGCCTCTAGTGTATTATAAAACCAGCTGGCTCAGTAGAACAATGTGTGCAAAGGATTGATAACAGGGCTCAACAACAGGAAACAATAACCTCAACTCTTCCAGGAATAAGGACAAACTACAATCTTCAGCTTGTACAAATGGGCTTTTAAAACACCAGCTGTAGCCAGGCCCGGAGCAGCAGCAGCCAGGCTCGAAGCAGCCAGGCCAGGAGCTACCAGGCCCGGAGCGGCTGGGCCCGGATCAGCCAGGCCCAGAGCAGCAGCAGCCAGGCCCGGAGCAGCAGCGGCCAGGCTCGCAGCAGCTCGCTCCTCGCCTGCCCATGCCCCAGGGCTGCTTCTCAGACATGGCTGGAAACTTTTGGGGGAACTTGAGGGTCTGCTGAATCAAGTGATGAAGGCTTAGATCTGCATGTGTTGAGTTGTTATAGCGCTGGGGGGTTGATCTGTGAGTGCCTTGTGTGGGGTCTGGATGAGGTTGGTTGATCTATTTGGATGTGTCTTTTGTTTGAAGTGTATCCTTGGGAAAGTGGAGGTATTATTGATTTGAGAAAATGCTAAGTAATTAATATGCTACTTGAAAAATTTAAAGTTCTGAAAGTTTAAGGTCTCTGACCAAAAAGAGGTTTTAAAGCTAACACCTTAAATTTAATGGAGAAAGGGGAGGACAAGCCCTTCCCACCCAGAACAGGTAATCCAATTCCAGACAGCAGCTATCTTTAAACAATGTGTTCATTTACATTTGAATGGCTACGCCTTTTGATAGCCTAAGGGCAAGTTTACATGTAAACAAGTTTGCTTCTCAGTTCCCAGGGCAGAAAAAACAAGGTTTAAAATTATTAGCTTTTAAAATTTATTCTTAAAAATATAAAAGTTTATTAATTAAAAAAAAAAACAAGGAAATTAAAAAACCTGATGAACAATAAAATAAATAAATAAAACACCAGCTATAAACATTCTGAAGGGCCCGCTCTCACCTCTCATTCTCCAGTGGACCTGGAATTTTTCTTAGGCCTGGGTACAAGACAACCCTCATTAATATCAACCACACATTCCTGCCTTCTGGCTTGGACCTTTAAGTCAGATTGGGCTCATTTAGGAAAACCCCAAGTCTCTATTTGATCTGAATAGATGACATTAAAGGATTATAAGGATTTCTTCTCAGAAAGCGAAATGTGTGACTGAGCCTCTGTGGTGACTCCCTCACATAACCTATGGGCGTCAAATTAGTCTCCCAGCTGGAAAGGCAGTTCAAGCCAGAATAAAGCTGGACTAATGAAAAGTAACACACCATCTTAAACATGGGGTTTCCTCAAATGTCTGGTTAATTTGGGGGGTTAAAATATAACAATATTGAGAGCTAGGACTTTTACACATAGGATCTTACTTAATTCTCACACCATCTCTGTAAGGGAACCGAAGGGCAGGTGAGTTAAATAACCTACAAAGGTCACACACCACAGACACAGAATTTAAATTCAAGCTAAACAGAACCCATACTTTCCAACACGCTGATCTGTGTCACCATCTAAAGAACAGTAACAGAAGGTCAACATACAGATTTCATCTGGGGGGCCTCAGTCCTGGCCGTCCAGTCCTTCCACAGAAAACCCTTCTTCCCAACCCTGACCACGTGGTCAGCCCTAATGAGGAAAGATCCACGTCCCAGGCCTGGTCAATGAGAAAACAGTGATAAAACACAGGCAAAGGCCTGGGACTCCACCTTGGCCAGTGAGTGATAACATAACTATAAACGAGGACATTTACTGGTGCTGTAAGAATAGTAGTGTTCTGTTACCATCACACCTGGATTTTGCAACTATATGAGACAATTAATTCCCCTTTCTCAGTAAGCCAATTTGGTTTTTTGTCACTTGCAAATGAAACAGTCTTCACTAACAGAATCCTCTTCTCAAGACTGGAATATCTGACGAGGCTGATCCCCCTCGGCAGGTGTCTTTAGGTTACTGGTCCACCTCAGTTCCCGTGATCCTGACAATGCGCTTGCTTGCGAGAGCACTTTGCACTTCTGTCACTAAATACCATGATGTTTGTGTTGGGGAAACCCAAAGACTAAAGGCAGCATCAGTGTTCTTTCTGCAGCAAAGCATTAATGGTAGGCACCATGGGCTCAGGAGCTGGGTGCACCTGCACCGCACACTTGCCCCGGGACCTGGGCAGATACTTAAGGTACCTCCCTGTGCCTGGCTTTCCTCACCTCAGTGTGGATAATGATAGCATCTATCCTGCAGGGTCATTTTGAGGATTAGATTTATGCATGTTATGCACTTTAAAACATGGGCTGGTATGCAGGAGGCATGACATAAATGCTTGTTAGCACAATCTTAATGGTGGTGGTTATTAATTTTGTGAAAGATGAATTAGAAAGAAAAGAGTTTTGTGACAGCTAACTCCATCGGCAACTGTAATATTCTAAGAGACAACGGGGCAGTGAGGGAAGGGTGGAGAGGGAGACAGGTATGAGTGAAATGTCACTGGCAGACAGGAAGGACTGAAACATCGATAATGTGGAGGCGGGGCATGGTTTTAAGGGGAGGGTGCCATGAAGATACTCTCCAGTTTTGTGTGACAGTACAACCTGGAGGAATTAACTCTGGCTTTGGAATGAGATTCCGAAGGGGTCTTGCACTGGCTCTGCCATTTCCTAACTGTGACGTTTTTGGAAAAATTACGTAACCCCTTCGAGGTTCAGATTCTTCATCCCTGAACAGGAACAACACCAGGTTCTCTCTCAGAGTGTTTCATGAGGTAAGTGAGACAGGGATGCGTAGTGGATCGCACAATAAAGGGCAGAGCGGAGTTTAGTAAATGCTAGATATCATGAGCTATAAGGTCTACACTCTGGATTTTCTCTCTTCTAAGTACTTATGGTATTTCATAATTTTACCTCTGTTCACCTCAGAAATGGATAATTTATTATCTGCTGTTAGCAGAGATCTGAAATAACCAGATGATAAAAAAAGGTTTTTGTTTTGTTTTTTTTTAATTGAACCTGAGACCCTTTTTTCTTTTTTAATACATTTTATCGATTTTTTACAGAGAGGAAGAGAGAGGGACAGAGAGTCAGAAACATCGATGAGAGAGAGTCATCGATCAGCTGCCTCTTGCACACCCCCCACTGGGGATAGGCCCTTGGCCAAGGTACATGCCCTTGACCGGAATCGAACCCGGGACCTTTCAGTCCGCAGGCCGACACTCTATCCACTGAGCCAAACCGGTTTCGGCTGATTCGAATAGTTTTAAGTAGTTCTGCATGTACCACAGTACCGGAGCTGGGCTGCCTGAGAAACACCACGCTTTGGCCACAGATGTGCACCAGCCTGAGCGCCTACCTCTGATGCCTGGCCGCTCTGGTAAAGTTCGGGCAGCTGCATGAGGGTCTCCGCAGACACGTCTTTCTCCAAAACGCCGTAGACGACGGGAGGGGCGGATGTAAAAAGGAGGTTGAAGAAGATCAAAACCCAGTAGTCAGTCATGGATGTTCCTGAAAACCCACAAAAGAACTGGTACCAGAAAAGGAGGTTCACATAGGCCTGGGAACACAAAGAGGGACACGGGCGTCTTAGAAACAGCAATGCCAGTGGGACTGACTCCACCTCCACAAGCCGCCATTCCCACCTGCGGGCGCAACCTCAGGCAGTTTCCTTACTTACAAAAGGAAGACCACATCTTACCGTGCAGCTTTTATGGGGACAGGGAGGGGAGGGGGGGGCAAATGGTTTATTAAATTCAAACACACACACCAGATATGTCACTGGTAGACGGGTACGTACTGTGTGGTGCTGGCACAGTTCTAAGCTTTATAGAGAATTCATGTAATCATCATAACCACTTGGGAATTATTCTTGTCCCCATCTTACAGATGAGGAAACTGAGGCACAGGGGGGACTAAGGAAGTTGCCCAACGTTACCTGGCTAATAAGTGGCAGAGCCGGTATTCAACTTGAGATATTTTGGCTCTGGATGAAGAGAACCCAGTCCCATGCCTGGTACGTACCAGGCACACAACACATGTTCGTTCTCTTGCTTTTGGGGTCCACGATAATTTTTTAGTGATGAAATGGGACAGTGCCAACAGGATGAACAACCATCCAGTTCGCTTAGGACTGAGGCGTTTTCCAGGAGATGGGACTTTTGCTACCCAAACGGGGACATTCCCAGGCACAGCAGGGCTGTCAGTCATCCTGGTGGCCAGGGGCATATACTCTGCATTGTTCCCTCCCACATTTTGTCTCAAATAAACTAAGTCCGTGATGGCCCAGATACATTTTAGAGGCTTGCTAGAGGATCCTCCTGCTGTAAATGCCTGCCAGCTATGAGATAAGGCATCCTACTGGGTTTCATCTATATCTTCCATGTAACATAAGGAACATCAATGTGGGGACAGCAGCTATGTTTGGGAGCTCCTGTAAAATGGAAGCAAACCTTTTCATTCGCCAATGACAGGTGGTATTAAACATTTCGTAATCCTGCTTGTCACAACCTTTATAGGGAAGGTCAGAAATTGGATTTTAAATGAACCAGACAGGCCTTAATTGAATTTAAACACACAGGGAATAGAACATGCGAGCGGGTGGACAAGCCTAGCAATTGGCTGTCAGCAGCTGAAACATAGCACATTCCAGATTATTTCCATTAAGACAGCAGGGGTGCTCCTGGCTGCCCCCAACACATCAGTGAGGGAAGTGAGCTTCGTGTAGGGCACTTCATTTTCTTTTCTTTTCTTTCTTCTCTCTCTCTCTCTCTCTCTCTCTCTCTCTCTCTCTCTCTCTCTTTTATAAGATTGTTACTTTCATTTTATTTTGTTTTTAAAAAATATATATTTTATTGATTTTGTACAGAGAGGAAGGGAGAGAGATAGAGAGCTAGAAACATCGATGAGAGAGTCATCATCAGCTGCCTCTTGCACACCCCCTACTGGGATGTGCCCGCAACCAAGGTACATGCCCTTGACTGAAATCGAACCCGGGTCCCTTCAGTCCCCAAGCCAACACTCTATCCACTGAGCCAAACCGGTTTCGGCTCTTTTCTCTTTTTTAAAAAATAATATATTTTATTGATTTTTTTTTAACAGAGACTTCGAATGGAGAGGGATAGAGAGCTAGAAACATCAATGAGAGAAACATTGATCAGCTGCCTCTTGCATACTTCCTAACAGGGATGTGCCTGCAACCAAGGTACATGCCCTTGACCGGAATTGAACCTGGGAACCTGCAGTATGTAGGCTGACACTCTATCCACTGAGCCACACCGGTTAGGGCAGGGCACTTCCTTTTCATCCCATAAGCAAGCAGGATTGAAAGGTGGGAGGGGGAAAGGGATAGATCCTCTGCAGCTACATACCACGTTCTTGTAGAAAAAGTAGAGGATCATGTTGGACAGTCGTGTGTAACACCAGTGCCCGTGGACAAGGAGGAGCTTGCTGAGATGTTTAAACTGAGAAATGGCAAAGTCGCTGGCCATCACAGCCTGAGGAGGCAATGAAGAGAGAACCACCTTGAGCAATTCAGCACGTCAGAGCAGACCCAGCATGGCAGGCTGAGCACCACAGGCTCATCAGTCAAATGTGTGGTAGAAACATTATATGCAGACCAGAAAAAAAAAAATCCAAAAAACAAAAGAAAGCCCAAACAAAACAAATAAAAAACATATACCATAAACAAATAACTCCAAACAAACAAAGCAAGCCCTTACAGAAACCTTAACAGGTGGCATCAAGTTACTATTCAGCTTTTTGATATGGTTGAATGAAACACTTCTCCTCGGTCACTATTCATGATGTAACGTCAGCAAGAGAACTTTCAAAGCAGCTCCTTTAGCAAGAACTGCGTGAGTTACGTATGTATTCACTTCTCCTCAATGAGGAGGATATCAAAATCGGAGTCACAATTTTATGTAACTTTGTATGTGTCAGGCAAAGAGACACTTGAATTTCTAATCTTTTGTACAGATGTCGTAATTTACAATTTTGGGGAAAACCTAAGTCTCATGTCCTATCTTCCTCTCACAACATATGCTCCATACACAAAAAGCAGTATTTTGGATACGACTCTATCTGAATTATGTGCCTAAAACACTATCAGACACACAGGCACCCATGCATGCATGCAAATGGGACACTCCCATTCTCTTTTCTCTCTTCTTCCTCCCTCTTTAGGATCTTTATTTTTTCAAATCCTTAGTAGTCTTTATTTTCAGTTGAAAAAGTCACATTATTGCATAATATGTATACATAGTTACGATCTAGGTTAGTTATATTTTTAAAACTGAACAGGTAAGTCACGGAGCTAAAATTACACAGGAAAAGACCATAATGCACAGTAAATAATCAATGAATAAATGAATAAACTTCCTGTTTCCCACTCCTGAGCTAACCAGAGAGTCTCATTCTACCAGATATTTTACCATAAAGAACACTGCCTTGGGTGGGGGAGGTCAAGTTCATAGAACTTGGGGGCACAGCATCCACTCACCTGCATGCCTTCTTGACCTGAGATCCCTATCCCAATGTCTGCCACTTGTATCATGCTAACGTCATTGGCGCCATCACCTTTATGGGACAGAAGAAAAGGCGAGACACATATGAGGAGTAAAGAAAGAATGCAAACTCTGCAGATCAATACTGGCCACTCAAGCAGACAGACACATCCTTCAAAGTTTACTCCAGGGTCTCCAAGACACCTGTACGCTAGTCAGAAATTAAAGATGGCACCCAACTACCATCAGGATGAATTCCAAGTTCAATTCTGCCTTAAAATCCTTCATGCTATGGCACCTTTCTGGACTGATCTCTCTTTTCTCTATGTCACCCACTCTACTTTCAATTTTCCAGATATATGACCTGCTTCTTGCAGCCACTGCACACGCTGCTTTTCTATTCCTATAACACTGTCCTCATCAACCCCACTCCATCTTGCTGGGTTTCAATTGCTCTTGATCTTAGTTTAGATGCTATTTCCTTTGAGAGATCTGTCTCATATTTCCTTTAGAGCAGATGCCCCTTCCTTAGGCTCTATCACCACCCTGTGTATCTCTATTATACACATGATATTGTGTTTGCTATAGAGCTCTGGCTCTCCCCAGCACACTGGAAGCTTCTTAAGCAGAGCTACTGCCTTTCGGTGGGTAACGAATATTTACTGTTCCCAACTACCCACCAACCATTCACTTATATTCTGGTAATAGTATCCTGATTTTCCTTGGGAACTACGAATCTATATGGTTTGTTCATACAAATCGAAACCCCGAGAGTTAGAATGGACAACTGCTTGGACAGTTAGCATTATCTGTCATTAGATTCAGTGATTGGTTCAGATAAGGTCACATGATATAATTGACATGCCCAGAACTTAATTGATATAACTGTCATGTCTGGGGGTTCTAGCCTCAGGAATATCTGGATCCAGCTTGACCAATTCATTCATTGATATGTCCATTCAATAAAACAGTTGAACAAAGTCCCACCCTAATCATGATGATTGACTCCAGAGACTTAAAAGGAAGTGCTATCTTTTCATTAAGGCTGTCAATAGGATAGGAGGCAAACCTGGAAATTTTGGGTGGCTATATCAGCATCTTGAGGGGAGAAGCTCCCCGAGACTGAACACAATCCAGGTGAAAATAGAGACCCTTAAAAGAGATAGCTGAGCCGAAACCGGTTTGGCTCAGTGGATAGAGCGTCCGCCTGTGGACTGAAAGGTCCTGGGTTTGATTCCGGTCAAGGGCATGTACCTTGGTTGCGGGCACATCCCCAGTAGGGGTGGTGCAAGAAGCAGCTGATTGATTATTCTCTCTCATCAATGTTTCTAACTCTCTATCCCTCTCTCTTCCTCTCTGTAAAAAAAATCAATAATATATATATATATATATATATATATATATATATATATATATAAAATATTTTTTAAAAAATATATATATAAAATATTTTTAAAAAAATATTATATATATATATATATATATATATATATATATATATATATATATATTATTGATTTTTTTTACAGAGAGGAAGGGAGAGGGATAGAGAGCTAGAAACATCGATGAGAGAGAAACATTGACCAGCTGCCTCTTGCACACATCCTACTGGGGATGTGCCCGCAACCAATGTACATGCCCCTGACCGGAATCGAACCCGGGACCTTTCAGTCCCCAGACCGACGCTCTACCATTGAGCCAAACCGGTTTCGGCTATTTTTTTTTTTTTAAGAGAGAGATAACTGACTCCTCTCATCTTGCTAATCTCTAGACATTGGAGTGTCTCAGAGCTTAATCTGACACTACTTCTTCCCTCCATTTATACTCACTTTTGGTGATCTCATCAAATATCAAGGCTTTACATATCACCACTGGATTTATGATTCCAAAATTTATACTTCTGGTTAATTCCTCATTGTTGAATTCTATTCCTTGATCCAGCTGCCTACCTGACACCACTCTTCCAAACTTAACATGTAAAACCCAACACTTGACTCCATCTCAGTAAATGGTAGCTCCTTCCTTTCTGTTCTTTGAGACAAAACCGTATTGTCACCCTTATTTCCTCCTATCATATAGCATATCAAATTCACCAGCAAATGTTATCCAGTTCTTTCTTCAATTTCATGTCCATTCTCTGGCCATGTCCCACCACCTCCTCGGCTTCTATCTGGGCTCAAGCCACCATCACCTCTTGCCTCATTATTTCAATAGCCGCTCAACTGGTGTCCTTACTCATGTCTAGACACCACTACAATTACTCTCAACACAGGAGACAATGTGAGCCTTTTAAACTTAAGGCAGATCATGTCCTTCTCCTGCTCAAAGTACTCCAATGACTCACTAACTCTAAATAAAGCCAAACATTTATAATGACCTCCAAGAACCTACATGGTCTGGCCACCTTCCACCTTTCTGTCCTTTACTAACCTGCAGAAAATTCTTCCCTTCTCTTAAATTTTCTTTGGCCTCAATCATACCAAGCATTGTCCATGAACTTTATTTCAATTGTCTTCTCTGCCAGGAATGTCCTCCCCACAGATTTCCCTCCCATGGTCCACTTATCATTTCCTCTAAGTCTCTCCTCTCATGCAATCTTATCAGTGAGACCTCTGAAACACATATTTAAAATAGTAGCCCCCTCTCCCTCCCTAATATTCTACATCCCCAGGCTCTGCTTTATTTTTTAATAGTATGTGTCACTCTGAGATATCTTATATATTTATGCTTTTTCATTTCATTGGTTACTACATTCCCTCCTACTAGATGTAAGCTCTTTAATTAAAGGTGCTTTGTCAGCTGTACATACTCTTAAATCTCCATTGTCAAGAAAAATGGCACCTAAAAGGCATTCAATAAATATTTGTGAATAGATAAATAAAGGAGTTTTGTTCATGTCCCTGAATTAAATTTTCTTGGAGGTAGAACTCCTAGATTTTTCAGATTTATGGTTCAATACATTGCCCTTCTTAATCCAGTTGATTTGGGGTTCTGACATGGAACCTAAAGAGTCTTGGCTATTATATGGTCACATTCCTACTATCTGGTTCATAGCAGGTCATCAAATAGGTGATGGAGAGAAAGGAAGGAGGCGTGGTGGGATGGAAAGAAAGAAGGAAGAAAAAGGGGAGGTAAAGCACAGCCAGTCAGAAGGGTAAACAGATATACAGAAGGAAGGACAGACAGAAGGATCAGCCTTGGGGTGGCAGGAAAGTGAGAAGCCCAAGGCTAGGTTCCATCCCCACTCACCAATGGCCAGGGTCATCACCCGGAGATGGTTGCGCACCAGTTTCACCACCTCGCTTTTCTGCAGGGGTGTGGCTCTGCAGCAGACCACGGCCTGGCAGCAAGCAGTCAGCTCCAGGAACTGCCTCTGCAGGCTCTCCTGCAGGGCGAACTCTAGGGCCTTCCCGGTGACCACGAGCCCAGCCCGCAGCCCCGAGTCCCGGGGGCCAGAAGGCTGGTGGGGTACATCCTCACTTAAAGATGCTTTCTCTGGAAAGACTGGATTCTTCTTCTGGAGTTCCTTCAAAATTGTGCCCATCAGCACCTCACAGGCATCCTCGAAGCAAGAGGCAGAGACAGTTAGCCTTGGGGCTCTTTGGTGGCCACATCCAGCGAAATGTGTCGCTGTCATTCTTTAGCAATTGTGCACCATGGCAACCCTTGGTGCTTTCAGAGACCTGACAGCTCTTCCACAAAGGCTTCTGTGTGTATGTGGGAAGCAGTTAAAAGAATGAAGACAGTTCATGTCCAATTCTACAGCTACAAAAAAATAGTCATAGAATGTCTTTATTTGTACAAGTTACCTTCTCAAACACTGAATCTCAAGAGCCCTTTGGTCTTATTCTGCCAGTTACTAGCTGCCTGACTTTGGGCAAATCGTGTAGCCTCAAGGTTCTCATCTGAAAAATGTAAATGTTGTCTATATCTTAACATCATTGTGAGGAATGGGTGAAATAATGCATGCAAAGCCTTCGTGTAAGGCATGACACAGCAGAATTTAAATTAGTAAATATTGTTTTTATATTCTTTACTTAAGGCATTCATCCATCCATCCATCCATCCATCCATTCATTCACTAAGTATTTATAGAGGAACTAGTGTATGTTGGAAAACATTCTAGGTGCTGGGGATATGCCAAATGAACATGAAAATCCCTGCCCTCCTGGATGGATATTCTGGTTGGCACGTTCTTAGTGGCGCTTATCACGTTTGGTGGGTGTACCTCTCTCCACTCGCCCCACCCACACTAGTCAGGAAGTTCTTCTTTTAAAACCTTCCGAATGCCTAAAAGAGAGCCACATAAGACTCAATCAATATTCATTGAATGAATTCTACTGAAAAAGACTAACCATCAAAACCTATCCAAAAATTGTATCAAATGACGGCTAAGCAGAGAGCCAAGTGAGATCCAGGAGCAGTGCATGATATAAGCTGAGCCTGAAATAGTTAATTCGTCCAAGAGCCCCTTACTCAGAGGCCATTTAACCTGGATTTCAAATGCTGTTTTATCAAGCATTTCTCAACCCACAACAAAATGCGATGGGCAGGGAGGAAGGAGATATGGCTATGTACGTATAACACAACAAGGACTTCATAACTGTACAAACTATAAACAAGAGACTCCACTTTACAATGGAGCTACCTGGAAACCTTTACCTCTGGAACAGATCTGATCCCAATACCATGAATAGTCCTTGTAGCCTTCATAAGCTCACAGTGTACAGAATGCAGCCTGAGTGGATGCCCTCCAAAATACAAACGTAAATTTTCTGTAGTTTTATGATTCTATTATCCTCTTATTTGAATATGCATGTGTTTAGTTCATAAATTAACTGTACTTTCACTTCAGAAGTGTGTATGAACACACACACACACACAGTTGATCTTCATTATTTGTGCGATTTGCGATTTTACCTATTTGCTGAAATTTGTCTGAAAGCCTACTATCAATACTCATGTTGCTTTTACAGCCAGTTGTGGACATGGACGGAGTGACAATAAATGAGTCAAGAGCTGTGCACCTGTCCAGTGAAAGGTGACACTCTGCCTTCTCATGTCAGCTCCCAAACTGTAAACAAGTGTGCTTTTTTTTGGTGATTTCACTGTTTAAAATGTTCCCCAATGTAAGGGGGAGAGATCAACCAAAGGACTTTAATGCATGCATATAAGCCTAACCAATGGACAGAGACACCAGAGGGGGAGGGCATGAATGGGGGTGGGAGTAGTGATGGAGGGCAATAGAGGGGGGGTAAAGAAAAAAAAATGTTCCCCAAGTATAGTGCTGAAGTGCTGTCTAATGTTCCTATGTATAAGAAACCTACAATGTGCCTCATGGAGAAAATATGTGTGTCAGATAAGGTTTAGTTAGACATGAGTCAGTGCTGTTCAGTGTTAATGAATCAAACATGGATGTGTGTATGTATGTGTGTATGGGTGTGTACAATAAGTTGTCTTTAAACAGAAACACACAGGAGACAAAGTTATGTACCGATTGGTTGACAAAAAGGTTGTGACCAGAGGTCCCGGGAACCTAATCCTGTATTTCCCTTATGGGTAATGGATTACTATTTGCTAACTCAGTGTTTTTGACAACTTTATATAACTTAGCTCAATGAATAATTAGAATCAATTGTATGTAAATATATCTGTAGACAGGTTGATACAGATTATGTAATATGTAGTTGATCTTCATTATTTGTGGGATACTATAGAAAGCATGCTTGCAAGTAATCAGCTATAGGTACTTAGGCAAATCATCAGAACCTTTTCAAATCTCAAGCTATAGAACAGTAATACTATAATTTTATCTCCTCTACTTATTATAAATATCAATGAGATCTTGTATTAAAAAGCCTTTTATACACTAATAAACATGAAAATAAGAAGTTACTATCTCAGGAGAATATATAAAATTATAAAACTTAAAAAACTAAATGATGAATCCTAAAAGACCTTTATATATCACGGTGCAATAAATAATCTAGGAAATAATTAAAACATAAAAGCAAAAAGACTTTTATGAGAATGGAACTTTGTATAGAGTGGATACGTTTACTATAATCCAATTTACAAAGTTAGAAACAAAGGTTGACGGGAATTTTTAACATTGAGCGCTACACTGTAGAAAGGAGAAGACATTCCACTAGCCGCCAGGGGCCCATTTAGAATGTCACAGGAGCAATTCCTCCCCTAAATGACAAATTGGGCTCTGTGATCTTCAATTCCTTTAACTCTTAGGATGATCTCCAGAGGGGTGCAGAGAGAGGAAAAGAGGAAATAATACCAGTGACTGAGCCCCTGATGTGTCTGGCATTTTATAATCATGAACTTGAGTCATCATAAAACTAAATTAAGTTCACTGTGTTCTGTTTTGTTATTCTACCTGTGCTTTTCAATAGCAAAAAAATAAAATAATCTTTTGAACTTAGAACACTCCACAGATGATACACTGTGAATTTTTCTTGGGTTGGTAGTGTTAAATGCTTTTACCATAAATTGTATATCCTATATAATAAGAGGCTAATATGCAAATTGACTGAACATCAAACAACTGGTCACTATGATGAACACTGACCACCAAGGGGCAGATGCTCAGTGCAGGAGCTGCCCCCTGGTGGTCAGTGCACTCCCACAGGGGGAGTGCTGCTCAGCCAGAAGCCCTGAGCCAGGCTAACGAGTGCAAGGGAGATGGCAGGAGCCTCTCCCACTTCTGTGCTAAGGATGTCTGACTGACAGCGTAGGCCCATGGGTCTAAGCCGTCAGTCAGATATCCCTCGAGGGCTCCCGGACTGCAAGAAGGCGCAGGCCAGGCTGAGGGACTCCCCCCGCCCACCCACCAAGTGCACAAATTTTGTGCACCAGGCCTCTAGTTTACAAATACATTTCAAAATACTAAATATTTTACTGCTCATAAAATGCCAAAATTAAACACCAAAAATTAATTACTTTTCCTTTTTAAGATTCATCGAACCCCTGGCCTCTGCCAGGCAAAACATTAAACAATTTAGGTTTTCTCATTTAAAGTCTATATCAACCTTATGAAATAGGCGTTACCCTCATTTTACAGGCAAGGAAGAAGGCTCAGGAGGGTAGCTCCACAAGGTCACATACCTGGTCACTGGCAGGCCAAGTCTTTGAACTTGGGTCTTACCAACCTTAGGGCACATTCAATGTAGTGACTACGATACTAAGCATTCTCTTGTCTCAGCCTCTGGCTGACCCTGGGAGCTGGCTGGTGATTGTGGTTAGGGGTCCCTGGGCCACTACCAACTGCCAGAGAGAACCTACTTCATGTTAACTATGGAAAATTTTATTTCCTCTACATGTACAGTCTCGTTGGGTATGGCCTGAGGCCTGATCATAGAAACATGGCTAACCAAACGTGGCAGCAGGTGACTGAGTCCCAGATGTGACCGGGTGGGAAGCTCTGGGGTGTGAAAGTCAGGCTGCCCTGACAGAATGGATGCCAGTGATTCAGTCTGATTATGGAGGAAGGAGTGAGGGAGGTATTCCAAGTGAATTACACAATATGCAGAAACCTTAGAATGTCACTCACTATGCTAGGGACTTACTGGAAAAATAAAATCGTGTACTGATTAGAATGTTTGTGTTAGAGATTAGGTGGGAAGGGAGGGGTTAGAAACAACAGTTGGTTCCAAACCTCTAAGTTCCTTTTCCTTAAGAAAAATCCCTGCTTAGCCAAAACTGGTTTGGCTCAGTGGATAGAGCTTCGGCCTGTGGACTGAAGGGTCCCAGGTTTGATTCTGATCAAGGGCATGTACCTTGGTTGTGGGCACATCCCCAGTAGGGGATTTGCAGGAGGCAGCAGATTGATGTTTCTAACTCCCTATTCCTCACTCTTCCTCTCTGTAAGAAATCAATAAAATATATATTTAAAAAAAAAAAAATCCCTGCTTAAAGAGTTCTTCAAATTTTTGGAATTCTCATTAGCACTATACAAGAATTACCACCAGAGGGCATGCTTACCCTGAGAGTCTATTTTTAGAACTACCATGAAAATATTAACTCATTCACCTGATTCCAATAGAAATCATCACTTCCTCTCAACTTGAAGGGGAGATAGATTCCTATCCTAGAGCTTGATATATTCTGTCATTAAGGGCTAATCTTGTCAAACCCCTGGTAAGCCACACAATAACTTAAGGGAGGGTGCGGAGAATAAAAAAGAAACTTTCTTTTCATTCCTTTATTCAGCAATGGCTCCTCCGAACCATTCTGACATCTCACCAAGCCTTTAGAAGAACTACGGTATTACCCTCCCCTCTCCACAAGCACGAGGCAGGCTGCTGCATAGAATAAATAATTATCAAGGAGCTAATGGTTATCGGCTTTTCTTCCTCCTCACATTCATCAAATCACAAATGCTCCCCTGGCTTTGAAAAAACAGACAAAAGCGATCAGTGTAAACCTCACGATTCATACTTTACTCTGGGTGTTGAGGATAAAGAGCTTGTCCTCGGGCTCCAGCAGTTTGCACGCGTAGGCGATGTTGACAGCCGTCTCCTGCTTGTCCCCCGTCAGCATCCAGATCTTGATGCCGGCTTTGTGAAGGGCCTCGATGGCCTCGGGGACTCCCTCCTGCAGACGGTCTTCAATGCCGGTGGCACCTGCAAATTCCCCAAAGGGCAATGGGGCTTGTAAGAGACTCAGCCAGCCGAGGCTCACCGAGGCTGTCACTGAGCCCTATCAATAAGTCAACCCGGTCTTGCTCTAGTAACTTCCAGGGATCCAAAGGGAGTGTGAAGACCCAGGCCAAAATCGCATGCAAAGTAACATTTTCAGAAGGAAGCCTTAAGAATCAGGAAGTTTAGCCAAAACCTGTTTGGCTCAGTGGATGCAGGGGTCTTCAAACTACGGCCCGCGGGCCACATGCGGCCCGCAGAGGAGTCTGATCCGGCCCTCCAGGTTTTTTGGGCAGTGAGCACAGCCGAGGTGTTACAGTAGGAATTAGTAGTTCATATAGTCCGGCCCTCCAGCTCTCTGAGGGACCGTGATCTGGCCCCCACTTTAAAAAGTTTGAGGACCCCTGGAGAGCGTCAGCCTGCGGACTGAAAGGTCCCAGGTTCGATTCTGGTCAAGGGCATGTACATTGGTTGCGGGCACATTCCCAGTAGGGGGTGTACAAGAGGCAGCTGAACGATGATTCTCTCTCATCGATGTATCTAACTCTCTATCCCTCTCTCTTCCTTTCTGTAAAAAAATCAATATATTAAAAAAAAAAAAAGAATCAGTAAGTTTAGCAAACTTCCTTATTCTCCCTTTGGCTAGCTTTCTTTTCTGTAAATGGAGGGGGCACTGTTTTAGTTACTTAGGTTACCTTACTCTGTAATTTTATAACTCTATGACACTCCCAAGGGTAAGGGCAGAATTATAAAGAATGCTCTTGTCAGTAAGGCGTAACACCTATTTTCCATGCTCTTTTCCTAGTGTTAAGTCCACAATTCTCTTTTCTGAAATAGGGCCAGATTAGTACTGGAATAAAACAATTTTACAGACTTTAAAAAGATAATATGGTGCACATATCATATGCTGTAATATTGTATATGATAATCTGGCACAATGATACTTCTGCAGCATAGCCTACACATGTTCACACTAGTTAGGATAATAAAGACGTATAAACACTCTTATCAAGTCGGGCCTGATTTTGCTGCCAAGTGAGTCCTGGCACTGGGCCCACAGAGTATTTTAGAGTTTGGAATTTCCGATGAAGAAATACCAAACAGGTACTCACTCTGTCACTGAGAAAGGACTCAGCAGCGGGCATCATCATTATTTTATTGGCCAAAGAGAGAGCGTTGTTTTTCTCTGAGCCAGAGGAATGGGGCTCAGAGGCCGGTCCCCTGGATGTTAGTGTTTATATTGGAAACCAGATCTCCAGGTCTAAGGCAGTGGTTTCCAACCCTGTCCGCCTCTTAGAATTACTTGGGGAACTTTTGAAAATTCAAATGTCCCCCTAGCGGGTTGGCCTCAGTGGATAGAGCATCATCGGCCTGCGGACTCAAGGGTCCTGGGTTCAATTCCAGTCAAGGTTCAATTCCAGTCAAGGGCATGTACCTTGGCGGTGGGCACATTCCCAGTGGAGGGTGTGCAGGAGGCAGCTGATCGATGTTTCTCTCTCATGGATGTTTCTAACTCTCTATCCCTCTCTCTTCCTCTCTGTAAAAAAATTCAATAAAATATATATTTTTTTAAAAATTCAAATGTCCAGGCCGCACTTCAGAACAATTAAATTAGAATTCCAGACGCCAATGTTTTTTTTGAAGTGCTCTGGAAGAATTCAGGATACAGCTCCATCTGACACAAGGGATGACAGGGTGTAACTTTTAGTTGAAATCAGGAAGTCAGAGAAATACATTTCATTAGCCCAACTGCAGATATAGAATAAAGAACATGGGCCCTGGAACCAGGCAGGCCAGAGCGTCTCCGTAATTTTGTCAGTTAGGAGCGTGTGGCTTAGGACACATCACTGACTGCTCAGTGCTCCAAGTTTCTCCTAAATAAAATGAAGATTTGTTCTGCAGATTCAGAAAGAGCATATATATATATTTTAATATTTTATTGATTTTTCACAGAGAGGAAGAGGGATAGAGTTAGAAATATCGATGAGAAAGAATCATCGAACAGCTGCCTCTTGCACATCCCCACTGGGGATGTGCCCGCAACCAAGGTACATGCCCTTGACCGGAATCGAACCTGGGACCTTTCAGTCCGCAGGCCGACACTCTATCCACTGAGCAAACCGGTTTTGGCAAGAGCACATATTAAGTAAGGCACCCAGTGCCTGGTAAGATGCTTCAGCTTTCTTCTCTGGAACCAGGATGCTTATATGATTTGTACTCTATGTTATGTGTTGGGTTTTTAAATGACCTCCTTAAGAAAGACCACCCCGATTCGACCACAAATAAAGTCTAGTTCACTGCAGTGGGGAACAGAAAAGAAGGATTGGAACTGGGTTGATATGAGACCGCATAGGGTGGGCAGAACCACGTGTATCTATTAGATCAAAGTGGGGGAGGGGGAAGGCACTGGTGAATAACTTAGAAATGCCAAGTGGTTTTCAAATTTGTGCTCAGAAAATACAACATAGTCTCCCTACCAAGTAAAGTCAGTTTGTTCTCCAACCTCATGGCAGATTCAAGCAGTAATTCTTCCCTGTTGTCAATGCTGGTTTCAGCTAAAAAATGGTTCCTCAGCCACTCTTCATATTCAGTGTCACTCATGACCTGGGGGGAGGTGGGGGGGAGAAAGGAGTTACAAGACAAGTCACGCAATGATCCTGCCAGGACCTATTCCTGGAGAAATAGCAAGCCATCAACTTATTTTAGGTATTCCTCTCTCCGGCACCCTCGTGCCAGGCCCACACCCTGGTCAGACGCTTCCCGAATTATATGATCAGCCTACTGTAACACTGATGATGAATGGACCCTATCGCTCAGTATCTGCATTATACATGAGGAAATTGGGTTAACCCTGTGGTCGGCAAACTGCGGCTCTTTGGCCCCTTGAGTGTGGCTCTTCCACAAAATACCATGGCCTGGGTGAGTCTATTTAGAAGAAGTTTTAAAAAATTGGCTCTCAAAAGAAATTTTAATCCTTGTACTGTTGATATTGGGCTCTGTTGACTAATGAGTTTGCTGACCACTGGCCTGGTGTAACATTGATGATGAACAGACCCTATAGCTCAGTATCTTTGCACCATACATGAGGAAACTGGGTTAACGCATTCAGTTAAACCAGGGAGTATGCAGCTGGGAGGAGTCTCCGCTTATTTAAGTTCAGGTGATTCTAATGGTGTAGCGTGAGGTAGTATGAAGTCAGCAGCACCTGATGTCTTCTGATGGTCTGCTTATAGGGTCAGTTATTTGTAAAGGTAAAAAGAGAGAGCAGATTCTGCTGGTAAAGCAAGAAAGGCGTGTTCCAAACAAAAATTAGGAGGAATTCCTTGAGAAGGAATGAATGATGTATTTTCCTTTGTCTTCAGGTTGCCTTAGAGCACATGTGTCAAACACAAGGCCCGCGGGCCAAATCCAGCCCGCCAGGCCTTGCAATGTGGCCCGCACCACGCTGTCATCACTGCACTCCGCTGTCAGTTTATGACATTGTCAGTTTATGACTGTTCAGTAAACCATTCGGTCCACGATTTAGGCTGGATTTTAGATTTTGGCCCCTTCTCTGATTGAGTTCGACACCCCTACCTTAGAGTAAGGTGACCAGACGTCCCGCTTTTTAACAATTTGTCCCGCGGAGTTTTAAAAAAAAGTCCCGATTTAAATGCCACGGGATGCGGGACAAATTGTTAAAAATCAGGACTGTCCCGCCAAAAGCGGGAAGTCTGGTCACCTTACCTTAGAGTAGGGGTGTCGAACTCAATCAGAGAAGGGGCCAAAATCTAAAATCCAGCCTAAATCGCGGGCCGAATGGTTTACTGAACAGTCATAAACTGACAATGTCATAAACTGACAGCGGAGTGCAGTGATGACAGCGCGGTGCGGGCCACATTGCAAGGCCTGGCGGGCTGGATTTGGCCCGCGGGCCTTGTGTTTGACACATGTGCTAGAGGGAGAAATCTACATTGAAGTTCTTATAAAGCAGCTGAAGTAGAGGGGGAGAGCCACTTTCTATCTATTCACACTTAAGTGTAAGAATGGAGAGTTAAAGATCAAAAGAGACCCTCTGCCTTTTCAGTGAAATGATCCTGCCCCTGATACAAATGCAGTGGATGTCAGCTCTCTCTTTTGCCTCACCTGAGGAGATGTTTTTGTTGATTTTTAGAAAGACAGAAAGGAAGAGGGAGACAGGGAGGGGGATCTGGAGGGAGAGAGAAAGGGAGAAACATGGATGTAAGAGAGAAACATTGGTCGGCTGCCTCCTGTACACGCCCCAACCAGGGATGATACCCAAAACCCAGGTGTGAGCCCTGACCTGGAGTCAAACCCGCAAACTTCCAGCGCACAGGATGCTGCTCCAACTGACAGAGCCACCTGTGAGGGCCGTCAGGTTCTCTTAAATCAAATTACCTGGAAGGCAAGGGCGAGCAGAGCGCTAAGCAGCCTACCTTCTTGGCTATACATAAAGTGCGGAGGCCTCGTTTGGCGTAGTCATCCAAGTGTTTCTGGGTTTTCTCCCTTATCATCACCTGTTGTTTGGCCAGACTTGCTCCATCTGAAATAATTAGCAAAACACAGGGTTCCCACCAGTCGGCCCAATTACATATTTTTAAAAAAATAATACCTGAACCTACAACAAACAAAAGGCCTTACGGTTTTGGACCTCAAATGTACATTGATAAAAGGAAACCCCAGAATTCATCCATTGTTCCCATTCTCCCTGGGGGAGAGGAAAGTACCAAGAACTTAATATCAGCCCTGTTCCCACACCATCAATACCAGAAGGGACAATAACTCTAACAATATTATCAGTCCTCCATCGGGCATTTACAGTTTGCTCACACTGGGTAAAGGCTGTCCATATATGGGATGCAGTATGACGCCAATCCTCTGAGGAACCTATAAAGAAGGCACTGTAATCCCCCTTCACTGAAGACTTAGATGCAGAGGTCAGGCAACCTATCAAGACATCACTAATGACAGCGGCCAGGTTTGCACCCGGGTCTGGGTGGCCCCCAAACTTAGATGCTTTCTCACCCAATCCTACTGAGCCTTCTCTACTTCATCAAGTCTGACCGATCCCCACAAGTCTGCCTGTTTGCTCTCATCAACCACCGAGAGTGGACTTTCCATCTCCGAGCCCTTCACCTCACCACCCTCAGTTCTGCATGAACCCACCTGGGGAAGCCGCGGAGAGAAGTTCCATGATCACAGAGTCAGCACCCTTTGTATACACCACAACTTGGTGGGAAAGCGGGTGCCGGACCACAACGGACATCCTTTTCCTCACTGAGTCGAAGGGCAGGATGTGTAGGAGTTGAAATGTCAATGGGCCCAGAGCAGCGAAGTCCACCATGACCTGCTCTGGGGTCCGGGACTGCAAAGTGCATTGGTAAGCCCTGGCGGCATACACTAAGGCTGCCTCATCCGGGCTCTCCGCCTCATAACACAGACTGGAGGTCAAGGGCTGTCCGGGGAGGGCGTCCGCCCTGCCATGGGTGATGCCCGCATCACCGTTCTGTCTCTCTGTTTCGGTCGGGCAAGCGGAGCTGCCAGGGCCCTGCGGGCTCCCGGCTGTCTGGGAGGCCTCTCCTTCCGCAGGGGAGGCCGGTTTCACTCGGCTGAAGAGGGAGAGTCTGCTCACAAAGGCGGTCGGGGCCCCAGGAGATGGCTCCTTCCCACTGGCGAGAGATGGTGAGCTTGATCTTCGGACGGACAGTCTCTGGAAAAGGTTTTTAATCTCCTCCAAAGACTTAATGGGCATTCCACTTAGTGAAGAGAGTCGGATCTATTGTAGGAAGAAATTTGGGAAGGTCTCAATAATGTAGTCAAAAGACAACTCTGGCCGAAGCCGGTTTGGCTCAGTGGTGGAGCGTCGGCCTGCGGACTTGAAGGGTCCCGGGTTCGATTCCAGTCAAGGGCATGTACCTTGGTTGTGGGCACATCCCCGGTGGGGGGTGTGCAGGAGGCAGCTGGTTGATGTTTCTCTCTCATCGGTGTTTCTGGCTCTCTGTCTCTCTCCCTTCCTCTCTGTAAAAAATCAATAAAAATATTTAAAAAAAAAAAAAAAGACAACTCTGAAGTCAAACTAGAGAGGTGGGTGTGGGGGAAAAGGAGCTGCAAAGAGTTACCACTTTCTTAAATAGATAGCAACTGGCTTCATGCTTATAACAGCCGCAGAGAACAACAGTGAAAATAAAAAGAGCCATCATGAAAAAGATGTGCTAATGTTGATGGCATTATGAACTTCTACAACCATTCAGGACAAAATCTGACAAATAGCAAAAGACATAAAATGCTAATATTGCCAGCAGTGTGTGTACTTATTAGCAATTTTTTCCTAATGAGCTAATTTAAAATATAGAAAAATCCATAATCTTTATTGTAAGCATCCTAGCAATAACAATTTAAAACTTGTAAGCAAGTTTAGTATTCACTAATAGCATATTCGACTGTGAAGAGCAATTAATTGGTTTCTAAAATTTTCTCATTCAGAAATGCCCAAGGAATTAAAAAGTTTTCTTCTAAAGATTACTCGTTTTATGGTAGTCTGAGGGACTCATGATGGCCAATTTTTCAATAACCCATTAGGTTTCTGTATTCCACGAGAATTCTGATTAGCTGCTTTTTTATTGCTTCATATCACTACCTTGAAACATCATGAAACTTAGGCTCGTATATACCTATATTTTATTTTCGGCCATAGGATATTATATTCTTTGGAGATAGGTATCAATATTTCTTAAGCAGAAAACACTAAAAGATGTCTGCTTTGGAAATAGATGTATATAAACTATTATGTTGGGAGAAAACAGAACACTCCACAATTTATCCTCTAATTACATAATCACTTTCAAAGGGCAACTTTCTAGTTGAAATCTTATAAAAATGTATAGTTTCTGAGCAAATGAAAGCTTAATTGGAAGTAAATTATTTTTATGTTAAAGTTGACCACCTCTGAAGTTGCCCAAAGAAAATGATCTGATGGAAAATTAAAATCTAATTGGTTTGTGCTGCAAATTGAATTTTAAGTGGCCGTGTGCAAAAGGGGAGACAGTGATACACAAGGAAGCCAGCACAGCGAGCGGCGAATCACCAGCCTCTAAAACGAGTTTTTCTTTTTAACTGGAAATGAATTTTCCATGAATTCTAAGCTCCAAGTCGACTTTAGAAACCCAGCTTTCGTGGGAATTGCAGAACCTTGGTGAATTATAGATGTATTGGATTTTAGATAGATTGATTTAAAGCTAACTCAACTGGTACATGAAAAAGGTACATTCTCATGAGACATGCTAATAAATCTAATATGCTGTATCTTGTTTGATGCAGTGCATACTATGGTGGAAGTCTCAGAGGCCTCAAAAAAATAAATAAATAAAAGCTTCAATTTGGTATGAAAACTTAAAGCAAAATGAACAGAGCCGCATTCCATAAGAAATCGCTTTCTTCAGCTACCCTCCTAGAAGCAAAATATATAGTAGCCCTGAGCCATACTTCCTGGGTCCAAACCCCACCTTCCCCACAAAACCATCCTGTGACTGGGCAAATTACTTAGCCTCAACTGTTTTTTTTTGTTGTTGTTGTTTGTTTGTTTTTTAATTGATTGTTTACAGAGAGGAAGGGAGAAGGATAGAGTTAGAAACATCAATGAGAGAGAATCATTGATCAGCTGCCTCTTGCACACCCCCTACTGGGGATGTGCCCACAACCAAGGTACATGCCCTTGACCGGAATCGAACCTGGGACCTTTCAGTCCGCAGACTGACGCTCTATCCACTGAGCCAAACCGGTTTCGGCAACTTAGCCTCAACTGTTAAGACAGAAAATGACAGTGGAGTAATAGCACCTGAAATCACTTAGGACATCGTAAGTGCAGAGCACTGATTAATTGCTGTGTAATTGTTAAACTGGTATTATTAGCTACTATTATTATTATTATTATTAATTATTATCCACATAACAAGACCAGTATAGGTGCATTTAAATCCAAAGTTCTCTTCTGAAAGGTGACCTTTGTTTGCATTAGAGACCTTACCTTTTGTCGTGGTCGGTTAGGAGCAGAAACCACTACTGTGTTGCAAATTGCCAAAGCAATGAAGAAGTCAATGATGCACAGACTCTCCTGTGGTGGATCTGGGATGGTCTCATCCAGGGGGCCAAAGAGCTGAGGTGTAATCTGACTAAATTTGTCCAAAAGCCTGGTGTCTGGCACCACATCTGTTTCCTGGAGATCCAATAAGACAAAGTGTTATTATAACAAATGTCTAAAAATGGGACTTTTGAATCTAAATGAGAAGCTTTTATAACCAGAATATATGAATCATGACACAGTAAACTTTATTCTTCTAAAACAATATTTAGCCCTAGCTGGTTTGGCTCAGTGGATAGAGCGTCAGCCTGAGGACTTAAGGGTCCCGGGTTTGATTCTGGTCAAGGCATGTACCTTGGTTGCGGGCACATGCTCAGTGGGGGATGTGCAGGAGGCAGCTGATCAATGTTTCTAACTCTCTATCTCCCTTCCTTTCTATAAAAAATCAATAAAATACATAAAAAAATGTATTTGCCTTTCACCAAAATCTAGCATTTTTATTTATTTTTATTTTTTTAAATACACAGAACCAGAGCTATACAAATTCCTGTGTTAAGGACTCTACCTTGGGCATAGATTCATTCATCAGCAACTGATGAGTATCAACTCTTTAAAGTAAGGGCATTATTCATACCATTTATTTTAACAAAATATTGTATGACTCAAGTCACTACCATTGTAAAAAAAAAAAACCAACCCTCCAAAATAAAAATTACTGTGAGCAGGCTACCAGCTTTAATCAGCATTTCCTAATAACCTTCTACGGGGAATTCCTAAAAGTTCTGCCAAAAGATTCCTGATCATCACAATTTTATGGCAACTCTATTCTGCGCTCTCCTCTTAAAGACTCTTTGTACAAATTGGCTCTAACAAGTTGTTGTTGAAAAAAATACTCCACTTTGTTCAACATGGTACTCCTCACACTTATTTAGGAGTGCTAGTTCTAGCAAGGAATGTTGTGGTAGAAATCTGTTTATAATCCAGTAACATACAATCAACTTAGGAGTTTTTCAGATGAGTCAAATGAGGAACTTCAAATCAATTTCACAAAAAAGGCCACTGTACTCTAGATGCAATTGAGTCCTAGATGCAGATGGCTGGCAAAGCATCTTGAATGCATGAAGTGATTTAGGGGGGAAAAATAAAATATGGAGACACGTGACCTTAGCCTTAGAAGACTGTGGCACGTACTCTATGCTTAGGAGTTTGGTGAGAACTAGCATGGGCTTGATAAGCAGAGAGTACAGGTTGGAAATCATATGGGTTTGGGTTTGGTTCCTAGATCCACAGCATACTAGCTCGTGGCCTCAGGCAGCTTGCTTCAGCCTTTGAGCTTCATTTTCCTCTCCTGAATCATGGTCAAAGTAACACCTCCCTCAGAGGGTGGCTGTATGAAGTAAAGGAGACAGTGCGTGGGATGAGACCAGCACAACAGAAACCCAAGTAAGGTAACGTTCCTTTTCTTTCTCAAAGGATGCACTCACCTTGAGCCAGGTTCCCAGGCTCACAATGGGTTTTAAAAGTCCACGTGATCTGCTGTTACAAAACATTCTTAAATTTCTGTCTAAATACTTGTATATCTGCTGTCTTGTGGTATCTGACTTAGCAGACTGATGGAATTCACAGGCTCTGATAATCTGGTGGCTATTCTTTAATGAGCTGCCCACATTTCCTCATGCATCTCAAACAGAGTAACACTGAGCTGGGGACTGGCTGGGCCCTCGGTACTCAGAGAATAACCCTTCCCTCAAAGTCAGTAGAAGACAGTAGTGAAATTTGAGACTTCTCACTCGATGTTCAGTCAACCAAGGGATGCTTGGGAAACTTGTTGCACGACCTTTATCAAGGCCTATGATTAAACCACCAGCTGGTGCCGGTCAGACTCCATGGGTTGGAGCAGTACTCCAGAGGCATCCTTCTCAGAATGTTAGTGCATATTAAGCAAACAAAACAAAACCCCAAAACAAACAAAGAGTTGCATACTGAAATACGTTGGGAAAAAAAGTTTATATTAAACAGGTTTCTTTTTTTTTTTAATATAATATATTTTATTGATTTTTTTACAGAGAGGAAGAGAGAGGGATAGAGAACTAGAAACATCGATGAGAGAGAATCATCGATCAGCTGCCTCTTGCACACCCCCTACTGGGGATGTGCCCGCAACCAAGGTACATGCCCTTGACTGGAATAGAACCCGGGACCTTTTAGTCCGCAAGTCGACGCTCTATCCACTGAGCCAAACCGGTTTCAGCTAAACAGGTTTCTTTACTGCAGCACTTTTCAGGGGGCTTACTGGATACTGGGAATCTCCAACAAGAGACTGGTATGAACAGGATTCTCAGATTTCATATTTCAGAGATGCCAGTTCTACGGAACACGTCTGGGATTGAGTGAGAGATCTGAGAAGCTAATGATTTCATTGTACCAATTGTACTCGACGTTGACTAATAACTGGCTTCAGAACATAGAGATTACTGCATTCTGAAGTCCATCTCAGACTGATGAAAAGTTTGCAACTTCCGTCTTTGTGACAAATGCCATTGATGTAAGTCGATCCAAATACCGCACTTGGGGAATCTTAAGGCTGCATGACTGAGAGCCTGCGCTGTATCCATAATAAAAGAGGTATTAGAGCTGGCCAAAGCTGGGCTCTGGGTCAGCAAAGCTGTGTTTACAAAAAGTACTGTCATAATAAATGTGAGAGCCCTGGCCAGTGCTTCTCAGGAGTTAGAGCATCAGTCTGGGCACCAAGGGGTCACAGGTTTGATTCTCAGTCAAGGGCACGTACCTGGGTTGCAGTTCGATCCTTGCCCTATGGGAGGCAACCAATCAACGTGTCTTTCTTTCGCTGATGTTTTCCTGTCCCTTCTCTTTCTCTCTCTCCCCCTCCCTTCCACTCTCTCTAAAAATCAATGGAAAAAAATATCCCTGGGTGAGCATTAACAATAAATAAAAATAAATAAGTCCTTGGAGGGTACCAATGATTTAGACATACTAACCTGTGTACGAGGTAACTCTGGTTAGCTTTCCTGAGAGTGAGCTATGGTCCTTACAGAAGATAGCCTTCTTCAAGCTCAGACATGATTGGCCCTAATAAGAAATATTCCTATTTTCCCCCAGAAATAATATATTATCTCTCAACACTGAAGTTATCCCCCAAATTAGGAGATATTGTGATTTGTTTGTTTATACTTTTAAATATATGTATGGCACTCACACTAAACTGCAACTATGTGGTCTCTTCTCTAGTTGAAAAGACCACAGTGTTTGGCTCTATTATAGTTATGAGGAGATTCCGGCATTATTCACTATTGATGGACAAGAGGCAAGCCACGCGTTCACACTTACGATGGGGCTACTGAAAGCAGCCTGTCTGGAATGAGGCGTTTCGCCAGCTCCTCCTCCACTTGCTAGAGCAGAACAGCTCCCAGCAAGATGACTTGAGGATTTACTTCGCAAAGGCCCGTTAGGAACCATCCTGCAGTTGGGGGCCCTCGGTTTCGCCATATTGCCAAGGGAGCCACTGGGAGTGTCTGCAAGATCCTCATCTTCAGAGGCAGTTTCCTGATAGGACTCTAACCGCTTGGCTGAGGGGTAAAGAAGTCACACTGCATCATTACCTGAGAAGAACCACTTGCAAGTTGAATATGTCAGGCATTTACTTAAGACAGCTATTTCGTACCATCTCCTCCGTTTTCAAACCTGGCCTCCAACCACTCCTCCCCCAATACCCTAAGCTAATGAACTTGCCTCATGGAGAAAAGGAGAAGCATTCAGATGGGGACTCTCTTCTTTTCCCATCATTGAATCAACCAACCTACCTGCATCTGTACCCAAACTCTCTCTCTTCCTACTATGGATAAAGATTCAAACGCCAAACCCTCCACTCAAGCTCTCCATCCAACCCTCTGGCCTTCTCAAGGACTTCACCCTTAGAGTTCTCCCCTCTTTCACCTACACCAATCTCTCCTCAACTAATCTCATGGCTTTCTGTCCCTGTCTCTTCACTGACATTGCTTTTGTCAAGATCATTTATGAGCTTCCTGTCACCAAATCCAATGATTGCATCTGCCTGTATTTTATTTGAACTCTTAGCAATGTCCAACAGAGCTATTTTCTCCTTGAAATGGCTCTTCTTGTTTCTCTGACATCATGCATGCCTATTTTTCCTCTTACTTCAATGGCTGTTCCTTCTCAGTTTCTCCTGCTGTTTTCTCTCCTCCCCAAGCCTCAAACATTGAGCTGCTGTAGATAGGGGTGTCGAACTCAATCAGAGAAGGGGACAAAATCTAAAATCCAGCCTAAATCGCGGGCCGAATGGTTTACTGAACAGTCATAAACTGACAATGTCATAAACTGACAGCGGAGTGCAGTGATGACAGCGCGGTGCGGGCCACATTGCAAGGCCTGGCGGGCTGGATTTGGCCCGCGGGCCTTGTGTTTGACACATGTGCATGTAGAAGCTCCCTCCCTTCTCCACCTATAACTCTTTCTTGGTAATGTCATCTGGCCCCATCTTTGAAATAGCATCTCTTTGCATATGACCTCCAGGCCTAAACCTTCAACTTTGACTTCTAATTGGAATCCAATTCTTCATATGATGCTTCCAGTTGGGAGTCAAGAAGGTTCTTCAGCAAATATCTGTATGGCTTCCTCCATTACTTTCCTCAAGTTTCTTAGGTTCCCCTTATCAATGAAGATTTCCCAGATCTAACCAGACTATTTACTGTGAATCTTATCCCAGCACTTACCATCTTCTATATACTATACTAGTATATCTTATTTGCTTATATTTTTAATATAAACTCTTAAAGGGCAGGTCATTTTACCTGCTTTTTATATCTCCAAAGACCAAAGCAGTGTTTGATACTCAACAAATACTTGTTGAATAAATAAATGACAGATAACTTAAATTTGACATGTGAAAACAGAACTCTCCTATTCTTCTCCCTCAGACATACTCTTTCTCTGTCTTCCTATCTTTGTAAATGGTACCTAACTACCCTGTTTCTCCGAAAATAAGACAGTGTCTTATATTAATTTTTTCTCCCAAAGTTGTGCTAGGTGTTATTTTCAGGGGATGTCTTATCTTTCCATGTGCTAGGACTTATTTTCGGAGGATGTCTTATTTTCGGGGAAACACGGTATATACTAGTTACTCATAACAAAAATCTAGGATTCTCCCTGATTCTTCTTTTCTTTCCCAGCCCCATTTGTCATAGCATCACAAGAGCTGTCCATTGCTCATCCAAAATACATCCCAAATATCTTGACTTCTCTCCATCTCCATTACCTTAGTCCAAGCCATCATCATCTCTCAACTGGACTAGTGCAATAGCCTCATAACTGGTCTCCTTGCCCCTCAGCAATCCATTCCTCACACAGTAGCTAGAGTGATCTTCCTAAAAGATAAAGCAGATCGGATCACTCCCTGCACAAAACTCTCCTGTGGCTTCACAGTTCACTCAGAGTAAAAACTGAATCCCTTTTCTTGGCTTATGTAACTCAGAATGAATGACCTGACCTCCACTGACCTCTCCAGCCTTCTTGTCTCTCCTTCCACACTTTCACTAAAACCCAGCTTCACTGGCCTTTCTTTTACTTTGAAAACTGGCAAACTCATTTCAGACTGAGGGCTAGACCAGCTGCTCCATGATTGTAAGACTTTTGTCCCTGAACTTTAAGATCATGTAATTTAGAGCTAGGCTCTAATGTCCCCGCTGAGAGAAGCCTTGCTCAGTCATTCAATCCAAAGTAGGCTTTCAACCATTCTTTATCATATTACCTCATTTTAATTCTTTGCAAAGCACTTTTTGCTATTTAATGTTTTTCTTGATTTAAAAATTAATTTCTTTGTGACTATTTTCTCCAGTAGAAGCCACATGAAAACAGGGGCCTTATCTGTCTTGTTTATGATTATGTCCAGTATCTTGAATGCACAGTAAATAAACAACAAATATATGTGCTTGTTGGATTGTTAGTTGTCTTTACGCTGCTTAGTCCATGGACCAGATTTCTAAATTGCAAGGTTTTAAAACATAAAATGGTCTTGTCATATGTATTTGGTTCAATTACATATGTGTAAGGGGTTATTTCCAAGTGGCAAAATTCTTTATGGTAATATCTTCTAGCCAACACTTTTGCTAGAAAACCCTGAAGGGTTAACTTATTTTCATTTCAGTAAAAATAATATGTCTCAGAATTAATAATATATCTCTCCAGAATTAAATTATTTGGAGAACTGGCCTCTACCATCACCCCCTTCAGCATTCTGTGTGTGTGTGTGTGTGTGTGTGGTGTGTATACATGGACTAATTTTTAAGCCATTGCAAAGAAAAAGACCAGAAATTCTAGATGTATATGGTCAAGTAGATTTCAGTCTGGTGAAATAGATTCTCAAAAGCATTTATAATGCAATAGCATTGTCACATCTACAACCTCAACTTTCTATTTCTACTGGTAATTCACTTTCCTTTAAAGGAAACCGTGGCAGCAGATCCTTGCCTTTGACCTACTACTTTCTGAATGGATGACAATTAAGCTTAATGCCCATCTGGATGACTTAAGTACCCAATGCTTAAATATAGCACTTCTATGCTAGTTATCAAACCTTTAAGTGGGTATAAAATGATCAATGTTAAGGTTATCATAGACACACAACACTCACCATTTTCTTCATGACCGTAATCAAAGCCTGCCACACTACATCTTCGAAAAACCATCTTATTCTCAGTGAGGGTTCCTGTCTTATCAGAAAAGAGGTACTGAATCTGTCCTAGATCCTCCGTGATGTTTAGGGCTCGGCACTGGATAGTAGAATCCATTTTCTCATTGTAGAAATCCACATCACTTTGAATAAAATATATTTGTCCAAGCTTCACAACTTCAATGGAAACATAGAGGGAAATGGGAATCAAGACCTAAAAAGAACCAAACAATTTAAAAATGCTAAAGAGGGGGAGAAAAGGTTGAGTAACTGAATATAGCTGAGTAAGTGGCAAAAATCTTTAAATTCTATGATAAGCTCAATAGATATTACCTGTAACAAAATGATCATGGTCCAAAACATGTAGAATCCTGCCAACACTGGTGATATGACATGCCCATCAGGCTCAGGGATTTGGAAAAGGGGTATGTTTTCATATCTACTCAACCAGATTCCATGACCTTTCAAAAAAATACACAGATATCAAATGGATGCTATATATATAGTATGCAAATATAGAACTTTATTTCTAAAGAAAAAAAACAAAAAAACAAAACAAAACAGGGATGAGTATTTATTTTGTTGAACACCAATGACTTGTTTTTGAAACAAATTCAAATTCAAATTCAAAATGCTACACATTCTCTTGTCTCTGTCTCTCTCTACTTAAATCCCTTCCCTGGTTCCAAGTTATGTGGCATGCATAACTGAGTATAACTAACATTCATGCTTTTCAGGCCAAAGAATTAAGATTAGGATTTAAGGGGGGAAAATTGCTGGCAAATAAAACCTTTCTTACAGAAGTCAGATATTCATAAATTTTTTAAAGTAAAATACTTTTAAATGATTAAACTGCCGAAAAGATGTCTGCAAATAATGAAATGTTACCTACCCAATGCGCCAGTTAAACACATTATCACCAAAAGCAGAACACACCAGAGGACATCTGTGTTTGCTCTTCTTTCTAATTTGCTGCGCTTGTACCTGGGACCACTGTTGTTCAGCATTGCTTTGGTTTCATGGCCTGTATAAGTGAACACAATATGCCATATTAAAGCCAGGCAGCAAGTATCATATTTTAAAATCTCTCTGGCAGATAATTTCATAAAAAAGTAGTTGTATAATAAATATTGTTAATTTAGTTTGCTTTTGTAATCCATTTAGAAAAAACAGAGACCAATGATTAAGCTCATCAAGACAAAATTTCCTTTCTGCCTCTGAAGATGACACTTGGAGCGAATGGAACATATTTACACGTAGAAAAGCGCAAAGGAGTCAATGGCGAGAACCAACCTGCATAAACCACAATGCCCACAACGGCCTCTGTGTTTCTAATGGTGCATCCTCTAAGCAATAGATTTTCTTTCCCAAGACCCACACGTTCTTTGTTGGAATGTTCCCTGTAAGAAAGACAGCATATAGGTTCATTTTTAAACAGCAAAAGTGGGGATGTAAAAATAAAAAGCATGGTTTGAGTCTTCTTGATTAGAGTACTAAGGTAGCTCTCAGGAAAGCTTTCAATGCTCTGGCCCATTTGCTTTTGTTATGTCAGTGTTACCTGCTATGGCTGGGGAAAAGATGTAACAGTTTCTAAATACCATTGCTTTTTAGTATTCAGATTACACAGTGGGTATAGGTTTAATTTTCCAGGAAACTTCCAAACTGTTTTTACAAAGTAACTGTACCATTTGACATTGCTCCTAGCGGTATAAGTGTTCCCATCCCTCTATAACCTCACCTACATTGGGTACAGTTGTTTTCTGTAATTTTAACAGTGGTGCTCTATGGTTTTAACTTACATCTTTTCACACAGATATTTGTCATCCAGATATCTTTGCTGAAGTGTCTGTTCAAATTTTTTGACCACTTTAAAAAGTATAGTGTTTGTATTCTTATTACTGAGTTTTGAGAAGTCTTCATATATTTTTATTTATTTTTTAATATATTTCATTGATTTTTTACAGAGAGGAAGAGAGAGGGATAGAGAGCTAGAAACATCTTTGAGAGAGAATCATCGATCAGCTGCCTCTTGCACACGCCCCCCTGGGGATGCGCCCGCAACCAAAGTACATGCCCTTGACCAGAATCGAACCCAGGACCTTTCAGTCCGCAAGCTGACGCTCTATCCACTAAGACAAACTGGTTTGGGCCTATATTTTTAATGTAATGTATATACATTGAAAATATTTTCTTCAGATTTGTGACTTACATTTTCAATCACTTAATAGTGTCATATGAAGAAAAAAAGTTTTTAAATTTTATTAAGTTCTTTTATTTTTTTTTGCTTTTGCGGATTATACTTTTACTGTTGTAGCTAAGAAATATTTGCCTAACCCAAGGTATTGAAGATTGACCCTATGCTTTCTTCTAGAAATTTTATAATCTTAGGTTTACATTTAAGGATAGGACCCCTTTTTTTAAAGTAATGTTTTTAATGGTGAGAAGCCTGCATTGTAATTTTTTTTTTAAAATACAGATATTCAATTGCTACAGCACCATCTATTTAAAAAACGGACCTTTCTTTACTAAATTGCCTTTGCATCTTTATCAAATACCATGTGTCCATAAATGTCTGTGTTACTTTCTGAACTTCATATTTTCCATTGATCTACTGGTCAATTTTTATGCCAAAATGACACTGGCTTTATTATTGTAACTTTTTTTTTTAAATACCGTATTTTCCGGCATATAAGACGACTTTTGAAACGAAAAAAAAGTCAACCGAAAATCGGGGGCAAAAGACCAAAATTGCACAAAAATTACCTACATATCTTGACGGCAAAGTAAGTCTTTTCTTTCAAGTGGGGGGTAGTCTTATAAAGCGAATATAGGCCTAAACCTATGTTTTAACTGTAAAATTAGGGGGTCATCTTATACGCCAGAAAATACGGGTATATTTTATTGATTTTGTACAGAGAGGAAGGGAGAGAGATAGAGAGTTAGAAACATCGATGAGAGAGAGTCATTGATTAGCTGCCTCTTGCACACCCCCTACTGGGGATATGCCCGCAACCAAGGTACATGCCCTTGACCGGAATCGAACCCGGGACCCTTCAGTCCCCAAGCTGACGCTCTATCCATTGAGCCAAACCGGTCTTGGCTGATTATTGTAACTTTTTAATAAATCTTGAAATCTGATGGTGTTAGCTCTTCAACTTTCTTCTTTTTCAAAGTTGTTTTAATTCATATAGGTAATTTGCATCTCCATATAAATGTTTAGAATAAACGTGTTAATGTCTAAAAAAAACCTGCTGGAATTTTTATTTTATAGCCACAAAATCTACACAATAATTTGGGGCAAACTGACATGAAAACATTGAGTCAATGCACGAGTATGTCTCTACTTTAAATTCAGGTCTTTAATTTCTCTCAGCAGTGCTCAGTAATCTTCACTGTGTGGCCTTTTGCATCTCTTGTCCAATTTATCCTTAAGTATTTTATTTTTCCTGCTGCTATTGTACATTATATTTTTAAAATTCCATATCTATTTGCTCATTGCTAGTATGCAGAAATACAATTGAGGTTTTTATATTGCTTTTGTCTCCTATAACATCCTTAAATCCAGTTATTATTTATAGATTTTTATCAGCTTTTCTACAAAGACCATTACACCATCTGTAAATAAAAGTTTTACTTCTTTATTATTTTATGTCCTTTCTTTCTTTCTTTCTTTCTTTCTTTCTTTCTTTCTTTGTCTGACTGCACTAGCTAAAATCTCCAGTTCTAGTTTGAAAAAAAAATAAAAAATGGTTAAGTGAATATCTATCTCTTGTTCCTGATCTTAGGAAAAGAGCATTTAGTCCATTACCATTAAGTATGATACTATCTATAGGTTTTTCATAAGTGCCCTATTTCCAGTTTGCAAGAACAAAAGTTAAATTTTGTCAAGTACTTTTTCTACATCTATGAAATGATCACAGGGATTTCCCTTTTAAATATGTTTCTTAATATGGTGAATCACATAGTTTGATTTTCAAATGCAAAACCTGGTCATGATGTGTATTATCCTTTTTATATATTGTTGGATGTGATTTGCTATAATTTTGTTAGAATTTTTGCATATATGGTTAATGTGGGATAGTGATATTTCTTTAAATGTCTTTGATTGATTTGGGTAGCTGGGTAACGGTATAAGGATAATTCTGGTCTCAGAAAATGAGTTGGGAACTCTATCATTTTTTCACAAGATTATCCCTAATAAGTAGGTCAAATTGTCTCCTTTTAAAAATAAAGAAACTAAAATAATTCTAGCTACTCATGCAAAAGGGATATGGAAACCACAAGAAGCCTCCAGAGTGAACACTGTTGACATTGTTCTTCCAATGATGTGTTTCCAAATCCTTGGCTAACTCTTGCCAACCAGACTGTCCATGTGCTCCTCTAACTGCAGGACACCAACCTATCATGTCACTTAAACTGTTAGTTCTGTCCAAACACCTCTTTCCAAACAACTAGAATGTGGGCTTAATGTGGAGCTTAAGTAAGATATTCTTATACCACTGAGATTCTAGGATTAGCTTAAGTACAAGGTTTTGTTGTTATTTTAAAAATATACATCTTCACTAATAAAAGAATAAGATGCAAATTGACTATACCTTCACGATGCCCACCAGCCAATCAGGCGTGAGTATGCAAATTAACCCAACAAAGATGGTGGGTTAATTTGCATATGCAGGTGCCCAGCGGCCAGGGACGGGACAGGATGCTTGCATCGTTGCCATGGTGACGAAGCAGGCATTCTGCACCACCCCAGTTGCTCCGGGCCTCTGGGCAGCATGGGAAGGTGGAAAGGCGGCTCTGGGCCAGAGCGAAAAGGTGGCTCCGGCTGGTGCAAAGGCAGTGCCGGCAGCCAGGGTAAGGAAGGCCCATTCTTGCACGAATCTTTGCGCATCGGGCCTCTAGTAGATAAATATTTACCAAATTTATAAATTGTCTAAACATATTGACCACTAGTGATTTAACTTGGATATAAGTACATAAAGTTTTACCTCAAGTTAAATATAATTGCAACACACAATTCCACTCACAGCCACAAAGGTAAGCCATGTATCACTCACAGGAAGCCTCGGAATCTGTTGAGGTCATTGTTTGGACTTTCACATTCTATCCTACTGGAGAATTTCTCAGGATCAACTTCAGAGTCCTAAAATATATATTTATACACATATTTTTAAATCATAGAACAAGAAGATTTAAGTGTTTATCCCTTCACCATTTCTTAAGGTAAAACAAAGGCTTCCTTGCCACAAAGTTTATATTACAAATTGCCCAAATGAAGAAAAGCATCGGCATAATTATGAATTAAGAAATTGGATCCGAACGGTCCTAGAGCATTAATAGGCATAGACAGGCAATAGGAATGTCCAAATCACATACTGGAATCTATACAGGACTCTAAGGAAGAGAGCTTCTACTCATATAGTAACCACTTATCTAGAAGGCACTGAAAAGATGAAAACACTGTTGTTTTTCAACCATATAGATATTTTCTGATGGTAAATGTATATGTGAAGACTTTGAGCACATATGCATTTGATCTCAGTATATTTTATTGAAAAGTTAAAAAATGAGCTAGACATCAATATCTTACAAAATACTCTAATGGAGAAAACAATAATTTTAGAACACTTTATAAAACCAATGGGCAAATAAGCAAAGTGTCTTTAAAGACATAGGTATGGATTCACTATGAACAATCCAAGCCAACCCTATCTCATTTTCATTTTATTTTTATGAGGTTTCATGGCTAACAAAAAAATGCTATTGATACAGCTCGTGAAATATTAATATATATGGAAAATGTGAGTTATGATCATGTAGTTTGATTTACTAATAATAGTGTTCAGTTCTTTTGATGCACTGAATCTATGTTATGCACTCTAAAAATATTAATTAACCATTTGTATGCCAGAAGCGTCTATAGACACAAGCAGTGAACCTTTTTTAATTAAATTCAAAACATCATAGCAGTTAACTGGTTAATTTCTTCTTCCTAGCCCCAAGTGGTACTATAATTAGGTCTAATTAATAGATGAAGAGAGCAAGACACAAAGAGGATCAGTAATTGGCTAAAGGTCTCAAAACAAGAAAAAAAATTTAGAACCAGGATTAGAATTGAGGTCATGGAATGTCAGAGTGCTCAACCTTAATTCACCTTTAATTGAATCCAAAGTGTGCTGATTAATTAACCAGCGTCACCCTCAATGTAGATATTTAGTGGTATGTAATAAAATTCCAAGACTTTTACCAATGTCTCAGGTAGAGGAATGCTTACCAAGGTGACAATGACAGTAAGCTCAGCAGCCTATCGATCACAGAGGTCTAAATACATAGGCTGAAAGAAGGGCCTGTTCTGACATCAGGTGTTGAAATTTACTAAAGATAAAGGTATTTATTTCTCTGGTTAACATATTTTCTGGCTTCCAAGTATAAGATGAAGAAAACCTGACCCAACAGTGGTTCATTACATTTTAAAATACTTCATCTCAAGTGCTTCTAGAGAAAGGGAAAGAAAACTGCTATTTAGGCACTTTGTAAAATGCTTTTACGTGTATTACTTCACTTGAGTCTCTCAGCAATGCTCTGAAGGAGACATCATTTCCGTCCTAAGATAAAGAAACTGATGCATCAAGTATGCCCGTGAGTTGCTTAAAATCCCACAGTAATTAAATAGCTGAGTTGGGACTCATTATATTCATGCTAATGAATATAACTTCAATGTTCTTGATTCCCTTACCATAGCCCGTGAAAGGTCTAGGAGCTCTGTGGTATGAGAAGCTACAAAAGTCTTAAAAGGCCTTGGTAAATAAGTAACTATAGGTTTTTTGGAACAATGATCTATTTATGTCTCCAGCTCCAATAGCGTAAGGTCTAAGCTTAAGAAATATAAATGAGAAGGTGATTATTTCTGTTACAAAGTAATTTCCCAAATTGCAAAATAATTCTTTTAAAATTAAATTTATTGGGGTGACATTGGTCAATAAAATTATATGGATTTCAAGTATACAAGTCGATGATACATGATCTGCATATTGCATTGTCTGCCCACCACCCAACATCAAAATAATTCTGCTAGGTGCCTGTAACTCAGTTCCAAATAATATATGATTGCCCAACTGAAATGCTTCAACTCCGAAGTCATTATATCCTATTATCTACAAAATATAGCGCACGTCCACTGATACCGGAGCTGTAGTAAGCCTTCTGGGATTGTATTTTTTAATGGCAAAAATAAAGTTTAAAATCTCTCTATCTATACATGTGAAAGTAAGCTTAGTCATTTTCTAAAAAGAAAATTAGTTAATGTCACCAACTGCCGACAAGTTATTTACCTGCTCTGCGTATCCCCGAACCACCTGCCTCTGTTTTAAATTGCTCTCTCCGTCAAGCCCAGAAGTCTCAATATGACAGATCCCATCTGGATCGGTGGAAAAGAGTAAGACCATATCTGCAGGAATGACCTCGTTACAGGAAAGGCGGATAAAGTCCCCAACAGTAACATCTTTCCAGCAGCGATCAAGGTATTTTTTCTCTTTCCTAAAATTGAAAAAAAAAAAAAAAAAAAAGTTTAAATAGAATATCTAGCTAAAAACAATAGTTTTTAAAGCTTCACTGTACAATTTAAAGCACGTTTAAAGTATTAGAGTGAATTTTAATCTATTCAATGCTAAAAGGGAAGCCACATAATTATAAAACCCAAATTCCACAACTTACTTTTCCTAAAAATTTAGTTATTAGCTCCTAAAACACATTTTCATCTCTCTTTTTTTTTTTTTTCCTGTGAGATTTTGAACCATTAAGTTGTTTGAGTATAAATCTGGAATAAAATTAAAATTACTATTTGATGGTTTTTTTGTACATGAAGTGATTTCTACATCTACGCTGTGGTCAAGGTGTCAAGGATCCAGAAGTACACAAGACACAACATCTGCTCTCAGAGAGCTTCCATGTGGCAGGAAGGAAGGGTAATTAAATATAAAAGAAATGAAACAAATACCTAGATACAACATTAAAAAAATCATTATACCACCATTTTAACAGGTCTATTTATAGATATATATTTATACCAAATGTCCTTCCCACTGTCCGACCTGTTGCTATGATGCGCACTGACCACCAGGGGGCAGATGCTTAACACAGGAGGTGCCAGGACGGTTACTGGCCATTTACAAAGAAATGGCACTGCAGACCTAGTGCCCACAAAGCAACTCTTGGCTTCTCCCAAGTGGGACACAGGCCCCGCCACCACCCCAGAGTGAAAGCCCACCAAATCACAGCCATTGCTGCCGAGACCCCATGGCCAGCCCAGAAACAATCGCTGTGGGTGCTGGGTAATGACATCAGGTAGCAATGCCTGGTTTCCTCTCCCTAGCAACTAGCCTCCTTGCAGGTTCTTCAGCCCAGGAACACCCAGGTAGAAACATTTTACATTTCAACCAAATGTCTGTGAAGTATTTCCCCTTGCTTCATCTCATTTGATCCTCACAGAAGTCCTAGAGTAAGTAGACAGGAGACTCGGTAGAATCCTATTGTCTTTTCATGAGCTGGAAAATGGGAGATTTAGAAAGCTTAGAAACTTGACTCAACTGAAAAGAAGAAATGGTGGACCTTGAAAATGACTTCAGGTTTTCTCATTGTGCAGACTTTAGTTAAACACTGCTGCAGTTAAATAGTTTACCCTTTGTTCTCCCTGAGTGATCTACAATAATAATCTGCTTCATGTTGATATTTACTGCTATGTTGCTTTCAATTACCTGAGAGAAGTTGGTATGCTTCACTGGGCTAGAAAAAGTTTAGCTAAATCAGGAAGCAGGTCTAATTAAGCAAGTATATTCTATAGCTATAAAAGGCTAAGTTGACTTGCGCAAGCATGATACATATAAAGCTCTTGCTGGCGCTAATCATACGCATGTGTTTCCATCTGTCACTGTCAATTGTGAATTTGATTGACACTTCTATTATAGAGAAAGGGTGAATAGCGATATTAAAATATTTCTTCTAATTAATTTCCTTTCAATGTGCACAAATTCGTGCACTGGGCCACTAGCCATTTAATAAAAATACTGGTTAACACAGTCCTAAACTATTGCTGCAGTGGGAAGGTTTTATTAGCCTTTTTTGTGCCCCCAAAGAACATTTTCCTTCATTTTACAGAATCCCTTTTCTCCAGACAGCTCTTGTCTTCTTTTCATATTCCATCTTGTTCTCCATATTCATTCATATTTTTCATACCCCACCCTCTTCTAATCCCAAACTGTATCATCGAGGATGAAAACCTATCTGCTTGCTTTCCTTCTGATGATTTTAAGTTTTATTCTCTCAGTTTCACTTATAAGTTATAGAGGCTTGTGTCCTGCATTGACAACATCTCATAGACTTTTGTTTTCCTATGACACAGGAATTAAAGTCACTAATACATATTAGTTGAAAATATCATCACCACCACCACCAGGGTCCTGGTCACATCTGAGGGGGAAAAAGTAACAATTTTCAAGCTTCTAAATAATGCATGTGTATTCCCAGGACAGGTCCTGTTTACACTTACCTACTGTAAACTTTGGTTAATAAGTTGTTGATCTGCTTGTCAATTTTGTATTTTCGGTAATCTTCCAAGCCATCTTTAATTGCGATGATGGTAAGGACCACCACCAGAGGCAGCATCGTAATTTCCTTTTGGAAGGCCTCTACCAAAGGCACCCAGTTCAGGACGACTAGAAATAGGAAATATAAATTGGCGGCTCTGCAAAGAAACACACACAAGGAGTTTGTAAACAAATCACATAAGCACCTAAAGCAAAAGAGGAGAAAAAAACCTCAGGGTGTTTTCTTACAGGTGTTTATTAGCTGATTTTAGATGATTCAGAATAAAGGATTAGCAAAATATAAAAAACCTGAACCAACAATTTATTACTCCTGCAAACATCTAGCACAAGGGATACTTTAATAAATGAGAGGTAGTATTTATTAAATATGTAACAGTAAATACTGGAGTTTGGCAGTCTTGAGTCGTGTGACTCAGGATCCTATCTAATAAAGAGGGTATATGCAAATTGACTGTCACACCATCACAAAGATGGCAGCGCCCATAGCCACAAGATGGCGGTGCCCAGTCCCTTCAGCCTTGCCAAAGTCTTCCAGTCCTTTCAGTTCCGCCGGGGATGTGGCAGGCGCACAGTGCGGCTAAACCCGCCTTCGGCTTCCCAGCCGCCCAGGGCCGCCCAAGGCTCAGGTAACCAGGGCTGGCCTAGGTTTGTACTGCCAGCAGTGGCCGCAGCAGAGGTGTGATGGGGGTGTTGTCTTCTCCTGATCACTGGGTCACCTCCCACCCCTGAGGGCTCCCAAACTGTGAGAGGGGGCAGGCCAGGCTGAGGAACAACCCCCTCCAGTGCATGAATTTTCATGCAGTAGGCTTCTAGAATAAAGCATAATAGGAAATACTATTTTATCTTCAAAAGTTCAAAAACTGACAGGAAATTCAGTGTTGTGGGTTATAAAAATAACTTTTTTAAATGATACAGCCATCCACCCTTCAGAAGTCAATTGGTATGGCCAAACATTACAATCAAACAAGGCTCAAAACTGGTAGAAAAGCCTGAGAGGTTTTTCCCCCTTGAGACCAACTTCTTATTTCTGCTTTGATGCTATTCAGAACCACTTTTTCAGGAACTTCCTCCATTCCTCATTTTATATACTTAAAAACTCCTCCACTGGCCTGCAAGGTAAATTCAAGTGGCTCTTTATCTTAAAAGAAACAAACAAAATCTCAATGCTGCATAGCCCCTTGAATTTTCATCACATATTTTTCCTGTTAAACTTTTGAAAATAATCTACTCACATTTCTCCTTCCTAACCTCCAACTCCCTTTACTCTGAAAAATTTTCTTCCTTAAATCCTTTGGCTACTTATGTGGACTACACCCAAATCTCCAGCACTGGCCCTGAACTATTCAAAGTGCAGTAGAGTGCAAACCCCATAAAAGGCAGAAACACCCATAGCACTTAAAGGGATTAATTTAACCAATTCACATGTATACTTTATTTTATTATTTGTTAAAATATACTTTTATTGATTTTTAGAGAGGAAAGGAGAAGGAGAGAGACAGGGAAACGTCAATGAAAGAAAAATATAAATCGGCATGCAATAGACTGGGGATCAAGCTTGCAACCTAGGCACGTGCCCCAACCGAAACTGAACTGGTGACCTCTTGGTGCATGGGAAGATACACACCAACTGAGCCACACCAGCCAGTCCACATGTATACGTTAAACCCATCACTATTCAACGAATGCATGTGGAACACATATAGAGAGAATGATGAGAATGAATATCGATTGTTGAGAATCGCTGTACTCCCATTAACATCTCAAACTCAACATTTATAAAAACAAAATAATCTTCCAGCCAAGCTTCTTTTTTTTATTTCTGCCTTTAATTTTTCTGTTAATCCTTTTGGTCATCTCAGCTCAACATGGTCACACCATCTTTTTCCTTAATTCCCCATATCTAATCCATAGTATCCGCAACAGATTATCTTTCTTTTCATTGATCTAAGTTCAGGTCTCTCTTACAACTCGCCAGGACATACACGGTATCTTCCTGAATGATCTCTCTGCCTTTAGTTTGCCTCTCATTGTGTTAGTATGAACGTATGACTTCCCAGGCCTCAAGAAAATCTTCTGTGCGACTGCTTGGCACACCCCTTCCTCCAGCGGACACGTGCTGTGCCGACACCTCTGCCTATATCCAGTTCAAATGCCACTTCCCCTTCTGCTGCCATGGCAATCAGCATCCTTTCTCTTTCTCTTTCTGAGGCTTCCATCCTACTAGGCAGCCCTTTTTAACTCTCTTCACATCCACTCTCTCTTTCCGCTGTTTGTATACACATCTTGCTTCACTTGCCAAATGACCAAATCCACAGGAAGGGGCCCCATGTAAACTTGCACTTCCTTCAGTGCCTAAATTCATATGGGAGAGCCAATAGATACTAAACCAGATTTTATTGTTTCACCTAAGAACTGGCTAATCACAATGCCAAACCTAGTTTCCTGATCCATACGAAGAGGATAACAATGTCTTCCCTGGTCAAGAAAAAGCACGTTGTCAACTATATAACGTGCTATGTGAATGTAAGTGGACATCATTCCACGACAGACCCTACCAGAATCGCCAAAGACCACGTCAAAAGTCTCAGCCTAAGTAACATACAATGTTATGAACGTGAAAAATCTTTCATATCCTCTAGAATGATAAGAACAAAGTTATTTCCCCCAAAACTAAAAGTACCTGTGAAATTGTTCAAATAAATTTCTTGGCACAAAATTCAGAAGCGTGTACTTTGTCGTTCGTATTCGGTTATTCACGTAGGTCCCAGAGAACTTTTCATACTCCTCCTTGAAGGGCTGGAGGTGGGGGACAACAACCCGGTGCCTTCCTGCCAGTCTCGGGGTCTGCGAGGACTTGCTCCCGCAGGCAAGCAGCGAGGAATAGCTGTACGGCCTCTCATCCTCCTCCCTGTTGGGACCGCCCATCAGCCGCCGCCAGTGGTATCTGGCCCATTGAACCGGCTCAGTCATGTCCAAAATGCGGTGAGATCCAGGTTGGGTAGGTGATCTGGCAAAACAAACAAAAGCCCACTAAAACACTCCTCATAAGCTTCTGGAAAGTCTTAAAGAATAATAAGGATAGTAAAGCTAAAAATTTTTTTTCTATACCAATAAATATATGACCCAATGGTTCAAGGTATAAATGGGAAAGTAAAACCAATATTGGCAACTCCATTTTAACCAAAAGTTTTTAGTAAATAAAGGATACTCCTTCTCATGGGGTGATCTTCTAACAGGAGGCAAAAGTAGGTTTGCCCCAAACTGTATATAGCCTCCATTATTTGTGAGAGAAAATATTCTTAAAGTCAGTCTTACCAGTTTTATACTCATATCAAAAATAAGGGGGGGGGGGAAGAGTTCTATCTTTATCAAATTCTGTTCTTTGCAGTTGCTCTTTAAAATATTTGTTCAGAGAGAGCTAAAACAATAAACACTGACTGGCCAAAACAATTCTCAATATGTTTTCGAATAATGTTTTTAAAGTGTTCCTCTGAAGTGATCTGAAAAGCCTGCTTTTTTCACTTCAGTTAAAAAAAAAAAAAAAAAAAAATAGCTTCCTCACCTAGATTAGCAGATATTTGGTTCTGCACAAAACATCCATGGAGACATTTGCTCCAGGCCAAAGGTCCTTGAAATTTGGTCTCATCAGAAATATCTAGAAGCATATCTGGTCCAGGCCAAATGGTCCTTGATATTTGATCCTGTCCAAAATGTCCACACTTTGGAGACATACCAAGGTTTTAATTGATCATAACATTTATTTCTACTTTTGGTTTACAGAATTAAGGACCTTTTGACATGGACCCAATGACTCAGTGTGTGTTTAGGACAAGACCAAATGTCCTATAAGGCTTAACCTCCAACGCAGCTTGAGTTGTTAAGGTAGTTCATTAGCACATTCATAAATCTCCCCCAGAAGTACCTTGGGCTTTATTAATAAACCAGTAAGAATGTAAAACATTTAATATAAGCACTCAGTGCTTTTTATGCATTTCACCTCATGCACAGTAGGGGACCATTATGACAAACCTCAAATTTTTTAGAAGGGTGAAATCAGTACAATTTATATAATTTCTGGAAACTTTGAAAGAAAAGTTTTCACTTGTAATTACAGCAGGTCCTCCAATAACATTCAGTTCAATTGTTATAATGTTGATGAGATGCCATAGGAACTTAACTCTTGTTTATACCAATTAGCCTGTGGTAAAAGTGGTTTTGTTATGCATCTTTTTGCTTCAAGTCACACAACTACTGTATCTTCAGCAAGTAAGTAAGCACTTACTGTAAATTCTTATTAAGACAGAGTAGTATATATTCCTCTATTGTCCACAATCTCATGCAACAATCTAGATTCTACCTAGATTTTTAAATTTCACAATACAATTTCTTGAGAATGCAAATTTAGAAATATTTTTAAAAATATGAGACATAGGTGATGCTAACTTGTGGTAATTTGTGGTGTATTTAACTAACAACCTCACACTAGAAAAAATACTCACTGGTTTATAAAAAATAATCAGCTTTTCACTCCACATACATACTCAAGAACCTTATTTTTTCCCATTCACTCAGTTCCAAAGAGACAAATCTATGACTGGAAGACATTTTATTGCCCAAGTTTCCCTCGGTCTGCTTTCCTGTGTACCTTTTCAATGTCCTTAAACTTATACTAGGTGATCTGTCTATCATGAGATTGCCTCTCCTTTCCCCAGGCTCAGCGTCCTCTTCAGCATCCGCCCTCAGCCACTGAGTCTCTGTCCTACTTTCCCAGGTTGGTGGCTTGTCATCCTGTAATGACTCTCCCTCCCTTCACCACTGCTACTCTGTTCCTAATAAGTGACGATCGGATCAAGGAACTGATCTACACAAGAGAGAAAAGTTGCTAGTTCTTGAGAGGAATAGAAGAAAAAAGACCAGGAATGCAGGTACCTAGCATGTGGGGAAAAAATCCTTTCAGGTTTCCAGCTTAGAATTTAAACCATCTTATATTAAGCAGGAATGACCAAGGATCTACTTAGTCACTCCAGCTCAGTGGTTTTATTTATTTATTTATTTATTTATTTATTTATTTATTTGTTTATTTTAATATATTTTATTGATTTTTCACAGAGAGGAAGAGAAAGGGATAGAGAGCTAGAAACATCGATGAGAGAGAATCATCGATCAGCTGCCTCTTGCACACCCCCTACTGGGGATGCGCCCGCAACCAAGGTACATGCCCTTGACCGGAATCGAACCCGGGACCTTTCAGTCCCCAGGCCGACGCTCTATCCACTGAGCCAAACCGGTCCCGGCCAGCTCAGTGGTTTTAAATTTGGTAATGGCCAGCCAGTGGGAAATACATTCTATGATATTCTATGGTGGACCTGCAGCATAGACATAAACATACATACACACTGAGTGGCTACATTATTATGATCTCTGAATGCATAATAATCTGGCCACTCAGTGTGTGTGTATATATATATTCATGCACCAGGCCTCATATATATATATATATATATATATATATATATATATATATATATATATATATATATATATATGAGGCCTGGTGCATGAATTCGTGCATGTGTGGAGTCCGGCCAGCCTGTCCAGAGGGAGGGGACACGGGCGGTTGGCCAGCCTGCCTGCTGGTCAAACTCCTGATCGAGGGGACAATTTACATATTAGCCTTTTATCATATAGGATATACACTGAGTGGCTAGATTATTATGCATTCAGAGATCATAATAATCTGGCCACTCAGTGTATAGCTGAAAGAAAGTCTACAAAACAATTTTTTATTCTTATTACTTGTAACGCATGCATTTTCTATTCTACAGTAACTCTTTCAGTCTCTCTCTCTGTCTCTCATTTTAATACTGGTCAAGATGCACTGAACTGGTTTTAAGATTCACTAATATGTTGCTATCCACACTCTTGAAAGACTCTATTGCATGTGGCTCTGTGATGGAGAAAAGACAGCATTTGAACTAGAAGGCTCAGGGGAAGACAACACTTTACTTACCATATCGCCTGGAGTAGGAGCCTGTAGCCTTTTAATCTTTCCCCACATGCCCCAGCAAAGTTAAAAGTATATCAGTACTTAGAGAAGGTTCTATGATTAATAACATGTCATGTTACGGTAATCAGGAAATTTTTTTTCATGATATGAAAGGAAAGCAAATCAGAATAAATCATACCACATCAAGAATCATGATATTTAAAAGCTTAAACTTTAGCCGAGGCCGGTTTGGCTCAATGGATAGAGCGTCGGCTTGGGGACTGAAAGGTCCCGGGTTCGATTCCGGTCAAGGGCATGTACCTTGGTTGCGGGCATATCCCCAGTAGGGGGTGTGCAAGAGGCAGCTGATCGATGACTCTCTCTCATCGATGTTTCTAACTCTCTATCTCTCTCCCTTCCTCTCTGTAAAAAATCAATAAAATATATTTTTTTTTAAAAAATTAAAAATAAAAGCTTAAACTTTAGAGATTATTTAATCTGAAGCTACAAACTAGTAGCCCTTAAGCAAAATTCTATCTAATGATGTATTTTGCACCACAATGTTGGCAAACACATGGTTTTTAATACAGGACATTTAAAAATGGAGATAAATTCGCATAAAATATTGATTATTAGATTTTCTTAAAAAAGAAAATAACAACAGGATGTTGGACACAAATTTTCATATAGTGACAAATGTCAGAAGCTTCTTCACTGTAGTCCCTGCCCCTAATCCTGTATTTCCTATTTCACCTATTTTAATTGAGTGAATGAGCACTCTGCTCACCATTCTGAAGAATCGAATCCCCCTGCTCTATAGACCAAGGCTCACATAGCAGGTGTATCACTCATTAGATCTCTGACCTATGTCATTAACCTCTGGGCCTCAGCTTGCTAATGAATAAAATAAAAGAACATTAAGAGTCATGGGCACACTTATAGATGAACAATGCTCTCGTTCCTACTCTCCTCTTTGGCTATTCCTCAGGTCATAAATAAGTCAAGGTCTGAAACCCAGTAAATTGGTCTGAGGTCCAAATGTTTAACAGATTGATTTCAAGTTAAATAAAGTTGCCCAAGTCTAAGTAAATGCTCAGTTCAGTGTCATATATATACTATATAATAAAAGTCCAAAAAATAAAAATAAAAATCCAGCACCAAATGGCAGAACAACCAGAATGACCAGTTGATCAGTCGCTATGATGTGCACTGGCCACCTGGGGGCAGACACTCAACGCAGGAGCTGACCCCTGGTGGTCAGTGCGCTACCACAGTGTGAGTGTTGCTTGGCTGACCAGGATGACCAGCTGCTCCTGCTGCGAACCCTGGGCCAACAGGCAGGAACCCAGGCTGCCATCATCACTTCCTCGCCCCAGGATCCTCCTCCTTGCTCCCTGCCACCTCCTCTGGATGCCCGCAGGCCACATAGTGCCACTGCGCTGGGCTCACGGAGCTGACCCCGGAGACTGGGAGGTGGGTTCATGGCCGCGGCGGGACTGAGGCCTCCTCTGCTGCCTCTCAGAGCTATTGTCCCTGGTTGGTCTGACTGGGTCCCCTGGAGAGGCGAGGGCTCCAGCTCCACAGAAGACGTGGGACCAGGGAGCAGCCACTCAGAGGGCGGGTCCACAGCCGCCTCAGCTGACAGGGATGAGCGGAGCTCCCACAGCGGGCCAATTCCCACAGGTCACACACCCCACCAATGCATGAATCCCGCGCACCAGGCCTCTAGTCTATAGATAACCTTTGTACCATCTGATCTCATCCTTCACCATCTTCTTCAAATTTCATTCCAATTGTGTTCTTGAACAAACTATTGTATATTCCACTTGTCCTGGGGCCCCTTGCTAATTACAGTCTCCCAGGCCCCTCCCCTGGAGATTCTGATTCAGGAGCATGAATGCAGGGTTTAATTAGTACCCAGATGACACGTCTGGGAGGTTGCAAAGCACAGCCTATAAGCCACCCCTTTGGAAATGCTGCCCTCTCTTTCCAGAGGGCTGGCCCATCGTATCGCCCACTCACCACAACAGCCCCTGCTCATCTTGTTTTAGCTTGCCCTTGGAGTGGGAGAGATGGAGAAGGATCCACACAGGAGCTGCAGGAAGGTACTCCCGGCTCTGCTCCCTTTATAACCTGGGCATGGCTCAATCATTGGCATGTGCTACACTGTGTGCTTCAGGTAGCTTCGTTCTTCAAGGTCAGGGACCTAATTTCTTCCCAGAGTCCAGAGAGTCTCATGCTTGGCCAAAGTTAGATGATCAATGACACGTGTATTTAGGATCCAGTACTATCTTTGGCTTCTGGAATCTTCTGGGGGTCTTGGAACCCATCGCCAGCAGATAAGGGGGGACGACTGTACTTGTGTTTGCTCAGACTTACTCCTGCTTCCGAGGGCAGGAAAGCCATGCCGAGACATGGAAGAGGAAACGAGGTGTTTCTGCTTCCTTTCCCCGTACTGCCTCTTTAACTGAAGAGTCTGCCAGGCAACCAGTTAGCTACAGAGAGTAAAACCCTCTATCAACCGTTCCCATGGGAAAGCAGAGCCACCCAGTAGACAAAAGCTCTGAGGAACATTTTTAAGGTTCCTTTTCAAGAATATCATTCTTAATTCTAAGATTTAGCCCACTCCACAAGGAGCAGATTTGTTATGGTTTCTGATAATAAACAAAATGGTCCCATGCTTTATTTGACCTAATATTATGCCGCTGACTGGAACCCTACCTTGAGAATTAACAACAAATTTAAAAAACATACATACACACAAAGAAACAAGTTCAATGACCACTACTTAGAACCAGAGAGAATGCTTAGGTCTTGATATTCTACTCCCCCAGAGAGCTGTAGTCCTTACAGGCAGGGAGATTTAGCATTTCATTAAAAAACAAAATTTAGCCGAGACCGGTTTGGCTCAATGGATAGAGCGTCGGTTTGGGGACTGAAGGGTCCCGGGTTCGATTCCAGTCAAGGGCATGTACCTTGGTTGCAGGCATATCCCCAGTAGGGGGTGTGCAAGAGGCAACTGATCGATGACTCTCATCGATGTTTCTAACTTTCGATCTCTCTCCCTTCCTCTCTGTACAAAATCAATAAAATATATTTTTTTAAAAAATTTAGTTTACCTAGGTTTTTATTAAAATCTCCCTTCTTAACTTCATTTTAGTTTAAGAGCAACTACTACTATGTGGAAATTTGAATTACAGCAAACTTCTTGCTGGTTAGTGATGGAAAATAACATTAACAATTAACTCTATGAAAAGGCCTGCATGCTCCTGGGTTGAGCGTGACAATCTGATGTTCAACATTTCCCAGAAATGCAGTGACAAAGGACACCTGTCTCTGGACACCTTGCTTTAATTAACTGACATTAGCGTTTTATCTAGAATGTACATGTTAATTCATATGACCAAGATCAAGATTCTTAACATAGCCCGGCTGGCATGGCTCAGTGGTTGAGGTTCGACCTATCGGCCAGATCACTGTTAGTTCCCAGTCATAGCACATGCCCAGGTTGTGGGTTCCATCCCCAGTGTGGGGTGTGCAGGAGGCAGCCGATCAATGATTCTCTCTCATCACTGATGTTTCTGTCTCTCTCTCTCCCTTTCCCTTCCTCTCAGAAATCAATAATAAAAATATATTTTTAAAGAAAAGAACCACCAAGTTCTTTGTACCACCAACTACAGCCAACTAGGTTTAAAAAAAAAAAAAAATTCTTAACATAGAGGTTTAACACTGGTAGAGAGGAACTGAATATGAAATTAATACAAACCAAATGCTATATACACCCAACTTGCAATACTTTTTCACAGTAAGGCAATTATATGGTAGGGGGGGAAAATTCATTGCAAGTAATCATTAATCACCATCAGAGAAATATCAACTATGGTCTAAAAATACGCATGTGTAAATGTCTTTATAATTGGCACAAGAAAATTATAAATCACTTTTACTTATGAATACTGATGAAAAATCTCAATAAAACTTAGCAAATTAAATATACTTCTGGCAATGGGAGTGGGAATTGCTACAATCTATTGGGTTCCTCCACAACCCCTCCCCACACCACCCCCCCCCAAAAAAAAATAAAAAAGGAATAGTAGGAGCTTGTTAACTTTTCTTTCTTTGTTACAATGAAATGTATTGGATTATAATTTTTAAAATTTAATTTTCAAGTTTTTAAAGGAAGAAGTTTTTTTGTTTTTTGTTTTAAATAAATTCAGGTTCACGGTTTTTATTTTTATTTTTCATTTTTTACAGAGAGGAAGGGAGAGAGATAGAGAGTTAGAAACATCAATGGGAGAGAATCATTGATCAGCTGCCTCTTGCATACCCCCTACCGGGGATGTGCCCGCAACCAAGGTACATGCCCTTGACCGGAATCGAACCTGGGACCTTTCATTCCGCAGGCTGATGCTCTATCCACTGAGCCAAACCAGTTTCGGCAAAAGGAAGAAGTTTTAATTAACAGCTATGAAACAGTCTAATGCTGCCCTATGCATTATGTGTGCGTGATGCTACATGATCCAATATCCCACTGACACACAGAAGCTGAACAAAACCTGTGATTAAAGTTCTAAAATCTATAACCTATCAATTTTAGGCATAAGATCAATTAAGATTAGAAATAAAGAAATATAAGCCAAACATTGCTAGAAAATAAGTACATATAACACTTTCATAATAATTAATGCTTACGAAATACATTTCACATGCCATTTAATTTAATCTTCACAACATGGTATGAAGTTTTACTTCCTAGTTTCAGAAGAAGAAATAAAAGGTCAATGAATCTAACTCAAGGCATGCAATGTTTGACTCCAAAGTCAGGCCTTTCCAACTATACAATTCCATTTATAGATAAAATATCAAATAATCAAATATGATCATTTAAATTAGATTATCTCTAACTAATAATCTATATTTTTATTATAGTTATTTAAAATAACTATATTTTTCTAGAAGATATTAAAAGCAATTAATTAAATTAATTAAAGGCACAATCTCTAACAGAGTGTGCCTAAAATAATAGATACTATGTTCCTTCGTGTGTACAAATGTACTTGAAAGCAGACAGAGCTCAAAACCTGTTTCCCTCAATGAATGCTTTATGGAAAATTTGTAGCAGAGCAGATCATCAAAGACAAATACGGGATAATGAATTCCCTTAAGCCCAGTTAGTATTTAAAAACTTATGAGGTCACATCAGCCAACACACAACTTGAAATGTACATACATGAGCTCACTTGTCTAAAAGAGAAAAACATTCTTGTATGTAGTCACTTCAAGATGCTCTGTTTGTGGCTGTCAAATTCCAGTAGGCAACTGAATGTACTGAAGCACTCCCCCGTGTTGCTGATCCAGCAGTCTGGGGTGGGGCCCAAGAATGTGGATGTCTTTCCTTCCTGGTGTGGCTCAGTCGGCTGGGTGTCAGCCTGTGCACCTGGGATTGCCAGGTTCATTTCCCTGTCACGGCACATGCTCAGGTTGCAGGCTCAATCCCCCGTTGAGGGCATGTAGGAGGCAGCCAGATGGATGTTTTTCTCTCAGATTGATGTTTCTCTCTCTGTTTCCCTCTCCTTCTCTATCTAAAAATCAATTTTTAAAAATCTTAAAAAAAAGAAAAGTCTGCATTTCTAACAAGTTTCCAGGTAGTACTCAAGTTGGCCCTTGGAACATACTTTGAGAACTCTGCTATGTAAATTTATTTCCATATGTAAAGTTGAAATTAAGAATGAAAATTTAATTAGATGTCACTCCTATTATTGGGCAGTCTTTCTTCTTTGAGTGTATAGACCCAGGCTATGTACCGATGGCTTGACAGCTGATACAAGCAGACCCTCTCATCTAAGGCTAGAATTAACTAATATAGCCAAAGTCTAGTTACATTTAAAAACAAAAACAAAAACAAAAAAACACCCAGCAGTAGCCCTAACTGACTTGGCTCAATGGATAGAGCATCGGCCTGCGGACTGAAAGGTTCCAGGTTCAATTCCGGTTAAGGGCATGTCAATAGTAGGGGGTGTGCAAGAGGCAGTTTCTCTCTCATCAATATTTCTAGCTCTCTATCCTCCCTTCCTCTCTGTAAAAAAATCAATAAAATATATTTTAAAAAATACCCAGCGGTAGCTGATAAGGCGTTCAGGATTGATTCTGCAGATTTAATACAATTACATATCAGTTTCAACCGACATTTCCAAAAGTTTGGCAAGAGAGAACAATGGATCCTGGCCTCCAAGGGAGAACAATGGGTCCTGGCCTTGACAGACTCATAACCATTTTCTCAATCAAGATGAGAAAACACTAACAAAAATATCAAAGTTCCTATATACCCCAAACCTGGGAAGAAAAGAGAATTTACCTGTCAGGGTCAGTAAAAAGAGAAAGAGAGATGTTATAGCTATAAGATAAGAAATTTTTCACAGTAGACTCGGGATGTGAAAGTTTTCTTGACCTGTACCTCTCTGAAATGCAGATAGAACTAATGCTTGTTCCAATCTGGGTCTCATCTGCCCTACTTCTCCAGCTCTCTATCAGAAGCTTATTACCTCAAGGAGACCGATTCCTCGTCTGACAGGTAATAAGCAGTAAGGTGGCAGCAAGATCATCTGAAATCTTTGCTGGTTTCTTATTGCATCAGCTGCCAAGGTGACATGTTGGCACGGCTCCCTTGGTGATTATTTCTGTGCTACCTATAAAAGGAGAGGAAAAAAAAGTCTTTTTCTTCACCCACATAATCTTTGGAAAAGAAGATAAGCAGTGATAGGACGCTAACGGGAAAAGGCCAACTCTAATCAAGCACATAGCGCTCATGCGTCTTTAGAAAAGGGTGCATAAGCCAAGCTCAATCCGTCTCAATTCACTCAGCAAACAAGACCTGAACACCACACGCTATGACTCATGGTGGGGAAACAGAACCTAAAGACAGAGTTCTACGTCACAGAAGCAGCCTCTCGCTCAGACGGAGGGGAGGCACCCTCCGCAGCCGCGTGTTTTATTTTATTGCTGAAGAAGAACTTTCAAATAGAGCATGTTTATTTTTAAAGAAGACAGAGGTATAAAATGTGACTGTGGTGTCAGGATGCATTGCTTTCTACTGGGAAAAGTTCCTCTCTTCTTAATGTTTCCAAACTACATTAAATAGAAAGCGATTTTTCAGTTTTCATGTGTGAGAATTAAGTATTTATGTGTCCATTTAGACACTGAAAGCTTTAGTACCTCTTTTTTTTTCTTCAATATATCTCAGCTTTTTCTTATAGGGATCATACCTCCAATTGAGTCACCTTTTGCTAACGTTTAGGCTCAAAACTGGTTTAAGCTAGCAAAAAGGCAGGGAAAATGTTACAGTGGTTACAGTGGTATGTTGTCTCTTCCTGTTACTAGAAACTAAAAAAAAAAACAAAACAAAAATCTCACCCATACTCATGGGAAGTTGCCAATATGTCGTAGTCTATTCTTAAAGCTGAAAAATTATAAACATATATTAAAATTTGAATGATAGCAATATTTAATACTATGTTCTAACATTGGTAATCCTGAATACTCTTAAAATCTACATTAAAATGATAGAATAGTGTGTTTTTAAGATTCAGTTATTCAACTGTAATACAATATTATTAATTCAATAAACCTGAGATCATAACAATATCTACCATTTAAAAAGACATGCAAAGTCCTGTGCTGGGCATAAATATACATAACTTTAATCTGACAACAATGTATGTGTTTTTATCCCCGTTTAAGGTTGAAAACATTGAGACTCAGAGTGATTGGGAAACTCACCCAAGTGACACAGCTTGGTAAATGGTTACCCAAGCCTGATCCAAATACCTCCGCTGGAGTGAGAGCCAGCAGAAGGCTCTGATATGGGGCAGAAGCTTGAGCAATAAGTTGGTAGAAGGCACACAGCTTCTGGCAGCCTACCAAGGAATGCTGAGGGTTTGGAGAAAGAATGGGACTAGGATAAAATATTTGAGCTTAAGTCATTCAGGGGGAAAGATACTAAAAGCATACTTCCTTTGAAAAAATAAATTAACAAATTCAAATATTTCATTTTCAAACACTCATTAGATGCATGTGCTAGAAAGCTCTTTACATGTATTTGCAATATGATCCAATATATAAAAATATAGTTTACTTGTAAATAAATGATCCATTTCAATATCATCTGGTCCCACAGGGACCTGCGAGCAACTGACCCCCTATCTTTCACTGCCCCTCCTTCTTTTTTTATTTTTTAAATATATTTTATTGATTTTTTACAGAGAGGAAGAGAGAGGGATAGAGAAAGAGAGAGCTAGAAACATCAATGAGAGAGAAACACCAATCAGCTGCCTCCTGCACACCCCCTACTGGGAATGTGCCCACAACCAAGATACATGCCCTTGACTGGAATCGAACCTGGGACACTTCAGTCTGCACACCGATTCTCTATCCACTGAGCCAAATCGGTTGCAGTATCCCTTCCTTGCATGGCCTCATCTCCCTGCTCACATGTTTAGAAATTTATGGTCAACACTGTGATCACTTCTTTGTATGTTCTCTCCACCCCTTAGGTCCTCTCTCACTTCTTTCTTGGCAAAGAAGTGAGAGAGGACTCTTACCCTAGTTATATTCAAATCAGCTATATCAAATCCCTATACTAGTACACTGTTCCGATACCTATGGGTTGAAAGTGCCTACAGAGAAACACATAATGTGCCTGGTTAGTGTCACTTTAAATTACCGACCGTGAACTACAGGTTGGCCGCACATGCCAACGGCAATCATACAGGACTTCTAGTCTCTTTACTTTCCCATTTTAACAGGCAACTGTTTCATACTTCCTGCTCTAACTGCGTATCTTTCTCCCAACTTCCTTCCTGCTGATGACCTTGTTTCTGTTTTACTGAGAAAACTAAGACCATCAAACGAGAACTTCCACAGGTTTCCCTAAGTAACTATTCTCCAGCTCAGAACTCTTCCCCCAAGTCCAGACTCATCCATCTGACTGCCAGCTATCTCCAAATGGAAACATGTGGAACACTGAGGTCCTTGTACTCTCCCCAAAGCCTCTGCCCCCTCCCCCAGATTAGCCCGGGCAGCTTCATCCTTCTAGATCCTCAGCCCCAAAGCCTTTGAGTCATCAGGGGGTCCTGTCTTCCCTCAAAACCCGTATAGTCAGGCAGCAGATTCTGTTGGCCCTGCCTTTAAAATATATCCCAGAATCTCACCACGTGGCATCATTCCCACCGTCCCTCTCATCAAATACTATATCATCTAGTCCTGCTAAAATCTAAGTTAGATCCTGGCATTTCCACAACTCCAAATCTCTAAGGCTCTCTCTCCTTTTCATTATAATTATAGCCGCCAGCGCCTCCATATCTGCCTCCCCATCTGCCTCCCCCTGTCCGCTCCATCCCCCTCTCCTCCCTCACTCCTCTCTGCACAGCCTTGTCTCAGCAATCCCGTTTTCCTCCCGTTTCATTTCTCATCAAACTCACGTCCCTTTCTAATAAGGTGTAATTATTTTTGTATTTTAGCTCTGTTTTCTTCTGCCTCCATCAGAGGAGGAGTTTATATCTCTTTTGTTCATTGATACGGCATAGGCCTACAATAGTAAGAATCAGGCATCGAGTAGACTCTCAATATGTTTGTGGAATGAACATACGATTAATGAGCAACATAATACCTCTCTTACATGCAGACGATCTGTAATAATCTTATGTATACTGGCTGTATTAGTGCTATGTGCTTAGTTATTTCCTGGTAATTTGTTACAGCTTTTATTATGAATGCTAAAGTTATTACAGTTCATAGTAAAATCTACAGCATGTCAGCCTAAAATGGCCACTTGCAAGACTGTAATAGGGAGACATAAAAAGGGAACTAAAACAATTCAAATCCGTTTTTAAAAATAGCCAAGATATGTTAATTTCAAAACTCATAGGAAGGAAGTTCTAAGTAACCTATTTTTTTTTAAATACATTTTATTGATTTTTTACAGAGAGGAAGGGAGAGGGATAGAGAGCTGGAAACATCGATGAGAGAGAGAGACATCGACCAGCTGCCTCCTGCACACACACACACACACACACACACACACACACACACACACCGGGGATGTGCCCAAAGCCAATGTATTATACATGCCCTTGACCAGAATCAAACCTGAGACCCTTCAGTCCGCAGACCAACACTCTATCCACTGAGCCAAACCGGTTTCAGCAGAGTAACCTATTTTTTTATTTCCTGACAGCTTAAGGTTCATTCCTTTAAGTACCCAAAGAATTTCATCCAGGGTGGAAAGCATTATAAATGCGTTCTCAATTTCCCTATACTTTATTCAGCATTTGAAACGCGTTTCCTTCTCTGAGAACTCAGCACCAGTGCGCTGAGCACCAGTCATTGCAAAGTGCTCTGTACAGTGATGCTTCAGGGTCTGCAGAAGCCTCTCCGTAGGTGGGCTTCCAGGAGTTGCAGACCTCCTGGTTTTGAATGCTCAGTCTAATTTTATAGGTTTGTTTCTCCCGTGGCTGCCAAAATATCTGCCTTTCTTAAAAGACTTAACTCCTACTCCCATCTACCTTAGAAGAGTTCATAAACAGAAATAAATGGAATTAATGACCTCAAAGGTCTTCAGGGAACAGAATATAGAAACTTCACAAGACGTTTTTAGTGAAACCTATTTCGCTGTTCAGAGATCTCTTTTCCTCAGACCTGTGTAACAAACAGGTACCAAAAGGCTAACGGGTCAGCCATGCACTCTTCCAGGCACTACAACCAACACGGTGAAACATCCTATGTAAACTACACGGTTCTTGTCTCCAAGGAGTGCATAGTTCCTGAAGAGGGGTCAGGTGTGAACTTCATGAGATTCCCTCATTACCTGAAATTCTTCAGGGGTTAATGCTCATGAGATAGGCTTTGACATGTTTATGGAAAAATTCAGCTATAATTTCAGCTGAGCTTTCAGAACAGCAAAAGAAAGTTGAGATAATTGTTGCAGTAAAACATATACTTAGAAAGGGCACATACATTTCTAGATATCAGAGTAACCTCAAAAACAAGTCTGTTATACTTTTTAAATACCATCTTCATTGCTCTTTACATTAGAAAATTCAAGTTAGTGGGAGGGAAAAAAAAACACACTTATTGGTCAGAAGGTTCTCAATTCCTAGATAAGAACCTATTTCAAGATTCCTTCCGCTGATTCCTAATATCTTCAGAACATGACCAATCTACAGTATTCTGAAATGACCGTGTTCAACATCATGTGGGCCTGGTAGCAGAAACAGAGGTGGTAAATAAAATTACCAGCAATTAAGGAGAGATGTAATCTAACTTGATGAAATCCAAAGCATATTAAAGGAAAAATAGCCCCAGTTGTATACAGATGCAGTATGAAAATATTTTTATGCTGGGTCTCTAACTTCACATAGAATCAATTAATTACAACTTTAATGACCTCTGTTAGACTCTTATCTTTCCATAACTCTACAGAGATACTCGGGACCACTGATAAGAAAACTTGATTCCCTAGGCAAAACAAAAATCTTCGCTGAATGTCATGAGGATTTGTATTTCTTTCCTTATCTTTATCTAAAAATATACCCACGATGAAAGAATGGAGAAAATGTTCCTTTCTTTTTTACTTATGAAACACTAACAAAAATGTTTAGTTTTATTATGTCTTAAAAGGGAATCTGTTGCCAGGAAGTACATACTAAAACCAGCCAACACAAATCTTTAAGTATTAAACTATGTCTTTTCCGACTATTTTTAAAGCTTTGTGTCTCAAATGAGTGGCTTTCGATGTCAGTCCAGTGATAACACAGAAGTATTGGAGATGGCATGCAGGAAAAGCCAATGGCATTGTCTTTCCTGGAGGCATTTTGTTATTACCTACCCTCCATAGAGTTGAAATGTTATAAGTTCCTTTTGCTAACAGAAATGTAATTGTGCTCATCTTCCTCATTCAGGAAGGTTTTATATGGACCAAAGCAGATTTTAGAAAAATAAATTAAGGAAGATTTAATGAAGACCCATCAGCATGAGACCTTAACAGACATGATCGACAGGAAATGGAAAAGAATAGAGCTTGAATCAGACCCACACTGCTCATTCTTCTAGAAAACAGCTGGAGTCAGAAGAGTGAATGTGACTAGAATAAGTTTTATCTGGTGGTTTCCCTTATAAATCAAATGTTCTCACCAGCAAATGTAATTCAGAAACAATGACACCTGACATGAAACTACATATAAGAGACAGTGGAAGCTTTGTGAAAGAGGGGGAAAGTAACACCGTCTATATTCTCTTCATTCTAGGACAAAACTAAAATATATTTATTGTAGAAATTTTACAAACTACAGATAATATTATCATGAGAAAAATAGAAATCATATATAATCCCACCACCCAAACTAAGTACTATTAACGTTATGTTTTTATTGATCTCAGAGAGAGGAAGGGAGAGAGAGAAAAAGATCAATGAGAGAGAAACATCAATCAGCTGCCCCCTGCACGCCCCCTACTGGAGATCAAGCCTGCAACTCATGCATGGGCCCTGACCGGGAATGGAACCATGACCTCCTGGTTGGTTCATAGGTTGACACTCACCAACTGAGCCACACCAGCCCGGCAGGGATCCTGGGCTCTTCAAAGTTTGCATCACACCACTCATTTTTTCAAAAAACCCACATTAGTACCTGGCTTTGCTAAGCAAAAGAAATCCGAAGAAGATTTTCAATTTTATAAAAAAAAAAAAAAAAAAAAAAAAAGACAAAAAGTGAAAATAGCGTTCAGCATGCGTTTGGCAGCAATCATTAGAGAGGCAGCAGCGAGAGTGGCCCCGCCAACCCCTCTCCCGGGGAACTACATTCAGCATCTCAGCATCAGGCTGCCAGAGCTGGGAACTGTCTGTGAACATCTGTGCTTTATCTCGGTTTCTCTCGCACCTCTATTAGCAATATGTGTCCCAAGGTACCAGAACAGCCTAAATGCTCATAGGGTGTTACGTGGAGTGTAAAACTGAACATGATTAAGAGTATTTGGTATGAGTTGGTAGGTTATTATTATTATTATTATTATTAGTCCGGGAACACTCAAATTTTTCCCATATAAATTAATGTTAACTGCTTCTTTGCCTTATACCATTTTTGGTTTGCGATACCTTTTCATAGGAATGCTCTACTTTCGAACAGTGGGGGGAAACCATTACAGTGTTGACCCAAATAAAGAAGCAAGCTCAAAACTGTCAGAGAGAGAGAGAGAGAGAGAGAGAGAGAGAGAGAGAGAGAGAGAGAGAGAGAGAGAGAGAGAGGTGAGTTCGATGAGAAATAGCAGAAAAATTACAACTTGGAACACACATGTAGCAAGCTACAGGCAAACCCACGGAGAGTTTGGGGTAGGCTGTATTTATGGACAGGGAACAGGAAGTGGAGAGAGTTTAGAGTCTGTTAAAATGAAATCAAACACAGACCAGCTTTGAAAATTCCCCAAGCAGAAAAAAACCAATCCAGTCACACAAATAAAGCTCGGTTCAGACCCATTTGGAGAGACCAACTCGGCCTGGGTTGGTCTTGTTCCCATTTCTGGGAACAGAGGTTTATAAGCTTACGGCTTATGAGCAAAACTGTCAAGGTTGACGTGAGGCCACCTGATGAACACCCTAATGTTTAAGAAAATGCCACAGGATCAGTTTTCTGTAAAGCAGGCATTTACAGAAAATCACCTATCAGTCCTTTAGTTTTGTTTTTCTGAGGGCACATGCCTAAGGCGGTTTACTTTATATCCTCTAGCTCACTTTGGATTGAAATTCTTTCACAGCGGGATGATCTCACTTTGATAAAAACAAACTATCCGCATGGAGGTGTGTAATATGCATTTGTAGTGAGAACAGGAAAGAGTCCAGGAAGACATGACTTTTACTGTAGATCGTTGTGGGAGTTCACACTGGGGCGTGAGTGAGTTCACTGTGTTGCAATGACTATGTATTACACGTTTGCTCTTAAAAAGCCAACAAAGGTCCAGCCAGAGGGGCTCAGAGGTCAAGCATCAACCCTTGAACCAGGAGGTCACAGGTGGATTCCCTGACAGGTTAACATGCTGGGGTTGTTGGCTCAATCCCTAGTGGGGGGGATGAGAGCGGATGCAGGAAGCAGCCGATCAATGATTCTCTCACACCACTGATGTTTCTCTCTCTCCCTCTCCCTTCCTCTCCGAAGGACTTGTATGCATGCATATATGCAAAACCAATGGACGAAAAACTCTGGGGAGGGAGGGTTTGTATGGGAGTGGGGGGAGGGGCAATGGTAAGATATGTACACATATAATACCTTAATTAAAAAAATGGGAAAAAATAAAATAAAATAAAAAATAAATATACATGTTATATTTTTTAAGCCAACAAAGATTTAAAAATATATATATTCTTATTGATTTCAGAGAAGAAGGGAGAGGAAAAGAGAGATGGAAAACATCAATGATGTGAGAGAATCATCAATTGGCTGCCTCCTGCAAGCCCCCCACTGGGGACCAAGCCCACAACCCAGGCATGTGCCCTTGACCAGAATCGAACCCGGGAACCTTCGGTCTGCAGGCCAACGCTCTATCCACTGAGCCAAACCGGCTAGGGCAAAGATTTTTTAAATGATGGTATCTTCACAGAAATGTGACCTAGCCCAACTTAAAAATAATTACCTACTCTGGAGTTACTTTTCTGATACAGAATATAATACATGTTGGTGGATAAGTCCATGTTGGTCCATTGTCCATCTTTCAAGGTTGATTTTAGTCAAAGGCTTGCTCTCAGACTATAGGGTTGTTGTTTTTTCTCCTTGCAAAGAACTAGGTGCAAAGAAGCAAGAAGGAACTTTGCTCCTATTTAGATAACTTTCTAAATACCTGCGCTAACATGCCCTTATGATTAAGACTACTTTAAATGCATCCTTTCTGAAGGCGCGGGGAGGGTAACCCTCCACGCTGGAGTGTGTCACTGACCCAGCCAGCGGTCTCCCTGCTGTGCACAGTCGAGAGTGACTGTGTGTTTTCTAATGTAAGACGAAGGATGCCTCAAACAGCTACTAAGTTCTGCAAAGTTAGTGTTTGCTGGGAAGAGCACCAACTTTTTTTCCCCCCCAGCTCCCCCTTACAAACTACTTGTGGGCAAGCGCCAAAACAAACATCCTTTTCCCCCTTAAGGAACCAACCCGTGGCTTTTCAGCCTCCCATCCTCTTCATTGTCTTTGAGGCAGAGCCAAGTCGCCTTAAACTCCTGCATTTCAAAATGAGATGACAAAGGTAGGAGAGAGAGAGACAGAGAGACAGAGAGACAGAGAGACAGAGAGAGAGAGAGAGAGAGAGAGAGAGAGAGAGAGAGAGAGAAGGGGAGGGAGGGGACGCAAGCATCATTTGCCTTTCCACAAAACCCAGCATTCAGAAAAGATAAAAACAATTTGCTCTTTCGAAATCAAGGAACTGAAACTGGTGTGTTTTTCCTTAAAAAGAAGTTTACAACCCTATCGTCTAGTTCTGAGGCAGTTCATCAACCCTGAACACAATCACTGGGGGAGAGGGAGAAGGAGAGGAGAAGAGGGCGACAGAGGAGAGAGAGAGGGAAGACGGAGGGCAATGGAACCGAAGGCGGGGGTCACCAGAGGGTCCGCTCCCCCTTACCGAGTCCTCCCCGGCTCGCATCACAGCACGGCGATCCCGAGTGCCAAGAAGCAGAAGAGCCGAGCACAGATCCGCAGGGTGGAGACGGGTGGTGCTTCCACGCCAGCCATCGGCCTCGGGAGTTAAAACAAAATAAAGTAAAAAAATAAAATAAAATAAAATAAAATCACTTCTCAGACAGCTCCCAAACTCAGCTGCCGGTGCTGGAGCCGCGCCGGGCAGAGCGCGACCTCCCCTTCCCGTGCCCTGTCCAGCCTCCGCCGGCTCCGGGCTGGGGTGCCCCCGGCCAATCGCCCGCCGCCCCGCCCCCTGTGACGCAGGGGGCGGAGCCTGCAGCTGGGCCGCCCCGCCTCCCGCGACGAAAGGGGCGGAGCCAGAAGTTGGGATGCCCACCCCTAGCACAGATCCACATGCCTGCGGATCTGTGCTCGGCTCTTCTCCGCCCCTAGGGACACGGGCGGAGCCTGCAGCTGGGCCGTCCCGCCTCCCGTGACGCAGGGGGCGGAGCCTGCAGCTGGGCCACCCGAGCTCCAGGTGTGGGTCTGGGGGCCGTTTCCCCAGCACAGACGCCCGGGAACCCATGGCCTCACCAACAGGATACAGATGGCCTGCGGTTCAGAGTCTGGCTCCTTCTTGTTTTGCTGAAACTCTGTGTAACAATTCACCCCTTTACCCAGGCTTGAAACGCTTGGCAGTTTAGTTTTTGGAGTGTAAAGGGATAAAATCGAAACATTTCATGTTATTGTTTTAGAACTGGGAAAGAAACGGAGAAAAATAGCTCAGTCCTAATTGTTGTTGTTTTTTTTGGTTTTTTTTTTTTTTTTTTTTTTTTTCACTCCCTGACATTCATTCCCTCCTTCATTAAGTAGAATGTGGCTTTATCTGCTCACCTGCCACTGCCAGGCTCTGTTAGTTTTTTTTTAGTTTTTTTTATTTTTATTCCTAAGTAAATTCTAACAACCTTGTCTGATCTCTCTAAACCTCTGATCAAATAAGTGCTTTGAGAAAGGGAAAGGGCATTTGTTGCAGGCAGAACCAATGGAGGCAATAATGCAGGCCGAAACCTAATGGTCATGAGAAGGAAAACCCTTATTTTGTAAAAAAGAAAAAAAAAAACAACCCTGCTGTTTCGAATATTCTGCTGTTTTTCTTAGATGGCCTCTTATTCTAAAAAAATAACTTTGCTTTCTAGCCTGCTTTAGCCTGTTTGAATAATGATGAAGATAAACTCAGCTGTATGACCTTGCAGGCCAGAGACTAGACATGCCCATAATCTCAATGCCATGCCAGGCTCATTTTTTAATTGGATAGAACTGTGTTGTTTTCAAGGCCAGCAGCGAGATAACCACTAAGTGCACACAGGGCTGGCTCTTTAATAAAAAGGGAAGTTCTGCTTGTAGGCTTGCTTAGAATTTGAATTCATTTTCTCTAAGCCCACCGCGGTGAATAAAGTGAATCTCCAAACTCTCCTGCATTGTTTGATTGTTCGGGATCTCTGTAATAGTCACAGACTGCCAATTGTTGCATTTCCCAGAAACAAAATTAAAAGAGGAGCAAAAGCCTCCATAATTCTCCTGTTTTGTGCCTCTATCTTTCAGGTTCTCAAATGCGTAGCGAGAGTCAAGAACACGAAATGGCCATTTGGCTCAGTGGATAGAGCGCTGGCCTGCAGACTGAAGAGGCCCAGGTTCCATTCCAGTCAAGGGCATGTACCTTGGCTGCAGGCACATCCCCAGTGGGGGGTTTACAGGAGGTAGCTGATCGATGTTTCTATCTCTCTATCTCTCTCCCTTCCTCTCTATTAGAAAATCAATAAAATATATTAAATAAAGGAGAATGAGGAGGAGGAGGAGAAGAAGGAAGAGGAGGAGAAGGAGAAGGAGGAGGAGGAAGAGGAGGAGGAGGAGGAGGAGGAGGAAGAAGAGGAGGAGGAGGAGGACGAGGAGGAGGACGAGGGGGAGAAGGTGGTGAAATGACCTTCCACATGTTTCACCAGGACACATGGAGCTGACTTGCAAACTCTCCCAGTCCGGAGAGGCTGAGCAAGTTCCCTCATCCAGAGAGGGGTGCCTCTCCCAGACCCGGAGAAACAAGTTCTGGGTGCGGCTTCCTGTGACGGGCAGCTGGGGAGACCTTCTGCAGGCAAGAGCACATCTCTGCAGTTTAGTTAGCTCAGGGACTACTACGGCCCGCGGGCCACATGCGGCCCACAGAGGAGTCTGATCCGGCCCGCCAGGTTTTTTGGGCAGTGAGCGCAGCCGAGGTGTTACAGTAGGAATTAGTAGTTCATATAGTCCGGCCCTCCAGCTCTCTGAGGGACCATGATCTGGCCCCCACTTTAAAAAGTTTGAGGACCCCTGGACTAAACCCTGCCTAGCAGAGCAGACGGTTACTTACGCGGCCTATGAAATTCCTGGCCCTGGTTACACGTTTTGCAATCATGTGAATGTCACGATTTAAGAGAAAACAAGTTTCCTCTCAAGCCCGTCTTCTTGAGGAGACTTTAAGTGGGCGTCCCAGAGTCTTCCCTATAGGCACTGCAGCTGTGCTCCTAGAGGTGGGCCTTCCCGGGAGGATGTGTGCCAGAACCATTCCGCAGACGGCTGGCACTTCCAACCTTTGGGTTGCTTAAATCGCTGGTTTTAACTAGCTACACATCTGAGTCATGTGGGGAGCTGGATGCCAAGGCCCCACCCAGGCCAATTAAACTGGAATCTCAGGGGGTGGGGCTCTGGCAATTTCTTTTTCTTTCTTTCTTTCTTTTCTTTTTTCTTTTCTTTTCTTTTCTTTTTTTTTTTTTAGCTCCCTAAGTTATTCTAATCTGTAGCATGCATTTAATCACTGATTAAGATGTAAATGATTGTCTTAGAGGAACATCTACATTATATTTAAAACCAAAAATGCACTAGCAGAATAATGTGAAACATTTTGAAACCCAACTTATCCTTGTATATATTCTTTACATATTAGTATATTTTAATATTAATGAAGAAAATATGTGGTAATATACACATCAAAATTGCCTGCCCTGTTTCCTCGAAAATAAGACAGTGTGTTATATTAATTTTTTCTCCCAAAGTTGCGCTAGGTCTTATTTTCAGGAGATGTCTTATCTTTCCATGCGCTAGGTCTTATTTTCGGAGGATGTCTTATTTTCGGGGAAACACGGTAGTTAGTGTAAAAGATTGAAAGAGTGAGAGGATATTACTAGCTTTCTATTTGTTTCTATCATTTGACTGAACAAAAGGTGTATCCCATGTATGATTTAAATATACCTAATCAAGTTTTAAAAATGAATACTTATGAATGTCATTGAAAAGAAGCACTATGAAAATGGGCTCCAGTTTGTTCCTTTTTGCGAATGTTTCTTGAATATCTAACTTTTTTCTAAGGGTCATTTCTATTTTGTAACAAAATAAATAAATAAATCCATAAAATCTTTGATTTAACACATTAGATATAAAAATGTAAGTATTAATCCATGCAATCATTGCCAAATTTTTGCAGTTACTTTCTTATAATTTCAGAAATATATTCAATTTTTCATGTACCTATCTTCTCATGAAATACTAATATTCAAACTATGTCATATAGATATAAGGAAATTTCATCTTTTCCAAGTGAAAAATTATTTGTAATTAACATCTCAATACTAATAGCTTTATAATTAATTGCCAGTAGGAAACAGGTAACATAGTCAAATATCTAGGTTTGATCTGGCTTTAAATCTTAGCTCTGCAAATTTGTAGCTATTTAGTCTTTGGTACCATCTCTAAGCCCCATGAATAAAATGAGTCTAATAATATCTACCTGAGTGTTATTAAAATTACATTAAACCATACAGCTAAATTGCTTATGAATGTGTAAAGCAAGTAACAGGTGCTTGATTAGTGATAGTTATCTATTCATCGACTTCTATTTTTTTCCTCTCTTTTCTAAAACATACTCAGAGATTATTAACATGGCAGCAGTGAACTAAAAACTTATTAGAAAACAATTTCATAAAGCAGTAAGCGTAATTATTCCTATGACCAATGAAACTGCTTATCTAGTGATGAAGAAACATATTCTTTCAGGTACTGCTTTCACGTGTAACACAAAAAACAACCATGTTTTGTTTGTTTGCCTCAAAATATTTGACATATACCACTGTTTCCTAAACACTGATGTTTTTTAAACACAAGCTGGGTTTTCATGACTCATAATCAACCATTTTCCCCTCTATATGTATCTTGTTGATAGAATGTGACTTAAGCACAGATGAGGGTATTTCCCAGGATCAGCCTTCTGACTAACTTTGGGGAAAAAAAGAAAAAAAGAAAAAAAGGGGGGTGGGGAAGTAAATGCCTCAAGCAACAAAGGCTTATGACTTATAGATGAACACTGATTTTAATAGCATCATCACTGCTTTTTCCTCTCTTTTTTTCTTCTTTATTTAATATTTACCGAGCAGTAATAAGATATTTGTATGTCAGGCACTGTTCCTAGTAGTTTACAGTTCTTATCTCATTTCATCCTGTTATCAGCCCTATGAGTTCAGTGTTCATTTAGAGATGAGAAATCTGACATGCAGAGAGGTACATGGCACAGCTAACAGGTGAAAGACGTGAGGGCCTGCATTCTACTTTTAATGACTTAGGAAGGTGAGTATTAAATTATTTTTGTTTGGGAGGACGGTAAAATGATGCAATGACTATAAATAAGTGCCTTCTTTAAAATAGAAATTCTATATATGGGATGGACAAAAGTATATTTACAGTTGTTTGTATGAAATATGACATGCGGTTATGATCATTACAATAACTTCATTAACTTAAAATAATGTCATCAGAAAACTGTCAACCTACTTTTGCCAACCCCTATATTTTGGAAACAACATCATTATTCACAGTTGTGAACTTGACCTTAATTTTATGTGTTCATTTCTTAAAAAGAGGAATTGCATTTCTTTCTCTTTGTATCAACTGACTCACTTCCTTCCATATGAGAACAAGTTGGCTTTTAACCTTCTAAAAGATCTTTGAAATGCGATGATTACACAGAATATCAGAAAGGGAAACTCTATAATGGTGGAGACTCATGCTGGTGCCAGAATTCTAGATAAGTCCATCTGCCCCTTCTTAATCTGTTTGTAATGTGATGAAAAACCCTGTTAACAGGACAGTAGTAGAGTTCTCACATGGATTGATGGGCCTTTAGTTCAGGAAAGATAATTCTTCAGTTCCTTACTTAGGGGTAGGCCTCAGAGCTTTTGTCTGCATTTAGATGTAGTTAAGACAAAGACGTGTACATTTCTCTGGATATTACATATTTTGCCTACCGGCTAGAAAAGTGAGGAGCCCAGGAGGTTTGGAAAGGTGAGAACTGGTGAGAGAGCTCCACCCAGGGAGCAGATGGGATCCAGCCTCGAAGGGAAGGCATGCAAACTTGCACCAGAGATGAAGGAAGGCCGGTGACTAATTCCCAGAGCAGGTATGGCCAAAGACATTAAGAAAGTGATGTCTGATAGTCATGTTAAGTCATTTGCTTTTCTGTGGTGCTGAATACCTTACAGATCAGAGTTCCCCAAACAACAGGCTACCGCTGTGTAACCAAATAACAATCTCTCAGCCCTAGGGCTGCTGCATGGGACCCGGGTGTGTGGACTCCATCGTGGACAAGGAGAACCCTGGGATTGATGAAGAGGTTTGTGCAGGTTCCCTAAGAAAACAGTGACAAGACTGAGGGAATATTTGGGGGGGCTGGTAAGGAACGCCACTCCAGGTCTGGTTCCAGTTCTCTCGGTCAACAAATCTTGGATACTCTCTCTATTTCCAGCTGTGGGGACTGTTGCACCTTAGCACGTATGTTCTAAGAGCTGAGAGCTCTCACATTTACCACCAAGAGAGGTCATCTCTTTGCAAATGACAAAATGGACTTCAATTCCATGGGGGAGCGTACTGCTCTGGAGGAAGTCTCCTTTATGGTGCCAGGGAGTAATCACAATCCAGGAGGATGCGAAAACCTCATACTTCTTGTCTGAATCTCTCTGGTTTATAACCTCTCTCTCTCTCTCTCTCTCTCTCTCTCTCTCGCTCTCTCGCTCTCTCGCTCTCTCGCTCTCTCGCTCTCTCGCTCTCGCTCTCTCTCCTCTCCCTCTCTGTCATTGGGTATTTTAGCATCTACTTTTCCAGTTAATGCAAAGTGTGCAGGGGCTTCATACATTTATATACGTAGCAAATGCTTACTGACATGGTGACTGGCTAGGTGCTAGGGACCCAAGAGTGAACAAAGTCTTTGATTTCATGGGTTTTTTAGCCTAGTCTGAGAGAAAAGCAATAATCTGACTTTTTTTTTTTTTCTTTCTTTTTTTTTCTTCTTCTTTTTCTCCAACGAGGAAAGTTTAAATATTGTGGAAGCAACCTAGGTGTTGTAGACAAGACTTCCTGGAGAAAGTGATATCTAAGCTGGAATCTGAAGGATTAAGAGAAATTAGTCAAATGAAAGGGTGACTAAGGGGAAGACCATTTGGGGCAGAGGAAAAACTCTGGAGGTGAAAGGACTAACCTATTTGAACTGATGTCATTTCATGTTACCAGCACAGACAGCTTTATAGATATTAGAGGCTTTGGCCTGAGTAGGATTGCCTTTACGATGATTTGACATTTTTGGCTCCATATTTCAAGGGCCTCCTACATGATCATGGTCAACTCTCTGTTCCACTCCCCTTCTCCTACCTTGTCAACCCACCTGTCTGTCCTCAACCTGGGGTAACTGCCAGCACTTTCTTCCCTTATGTTTACAGGTTGTATTGCAAGCATGTTGCAGGAGAATTTTATGAAAACAAGCCACTTATTTCCTCTGAAAGCCCCAGTCAACTCCATGGAGTCCACACTCTTGATTAACAATCTTTCTGTTTAAAAGATTCCTTATTACATTCTCAACTAAACCTGCTCCTTCTAATGCATACCCACCAAGTGCCAGGCACCGAACAATCTAAGGCCAGTCTCACCACCGTCACTCACTGCAGTTGACTAGGCAATATACTGCTGTGGATCCAAGCCCCATGCCATGTGAGTCCCGTTCAATCTTCCCTCTCTCCATTCCTGAATTTCTATGTAAGTGATGCTCTCTTTTTAGAGTAAGAAGTTCTATTTCTCTCTCAAGTTCATACCTTTGGCTACTAGCTCTTGGCCAGGGCTTTATGTTACCAAGTATTGCCTCTTTTTAAATTCCTACTTTGTTTCTTTTCACTGGATTATTCCTCTCAGCCTACAAATATTTAATTTAGGGATGAATATCTGTTTTATATACTGAAAAGAACAAGAAATAAAAAGAGAAAAATGAAGGAAGGGAGAGAGAGAAAGAAGGATTTTTATGGAAAAAAGAAGAGAAAAAACAAACCTTTCCCTTGATCTCATTCTTGATCAAACTCTGGTTTCCCCTTCTTACCACACTACCAACATTTACTAGAATTGTCTTAACGCTTACTAACTCCTTAAGTCTCTGCGGCCTGGCTTCCTACCTTTTCTCCCCTGAAATCTATCAAAGGTCCCAATTCCAACTGTCAGATTCGTTTCTCTCCCGTTGTCCATTGTCACAACTGACTTTGATGACCCTGCCCTACGCCTGGAACTCCTCCGTTGAAGAGTTGCTGCTGTTCTTCCTGACTTCTTTTTTTTAAGACTCCTACCTGGCTCATCTGCTTTTTCCTTTACCTCGGACATAGGTGGTCTTCCCAAGAACTGTAACCTTATTTATTGTCCTGAACTTAGTTTTGGTCTCTTGATTCAGGATTTCCCAGTTTCTTTCTGCCCTCTACTGAGCTTCCATTGGGCATTTCCAATGCCCGGCAAGCACCGCCTCCTGGTGGCAATGTCCTCTCGGTACCTCCACAGCAATGTGCCCTTCTTTCTATACCTCTTCCTTCCACTTCTTCTTCCTGTTTCCCTGTCATTCATGTGTAGGCAGGTCTGGCAAACTAGTGGCGCCCTACCAGAAGCTAATTAGTAGAGGAGACCAAGAACCTCTTGGGACTTAGTCATTAAAAACAAACAAACAAACAAACAAACAAACAAAAAAACAGGCCCAGGTGATTGGCCCAGTAAAAGACCTTACTCCTTGTAAGGGTTGGATGATTCTACGTGAACATGATATTTTCCTTTAGAATTATCTTTGATCCTCTCCCTTAACATATCACCACAGAACCTTAATACCAGCTTATAAAGTGCTAATAGAATACATGTTTACACTGGAGGTAGGAATCAGGTACATGGGCATATATACAAGAGCAGAAATTAACTCTTCTAATGGGACAAGGGAGCTAGCAAGTTTTATATAGGATTTGTCATTTGAGTGGGCCTTATGATATGACTAGGAATGCTCTGGAGGAAAAATAAAGAAAATGCTCCTAGCAAAATGCAAAACAACAAATAGGAGAAACAATGCAAACACATTGGAGTATATGACACCTTTGAGAATTTGTTCGTTTTTATGTGACGGGTGCACAGCAGAGAAGGAGACAAAGAATATTGGGAGTCCTCAGCGAAGGTTTTTGAGAAGGACAGTTGTATGAACCCAGAAGCCCAGGGTGGGACAGACACTGCAGAGTGAGAGCGATGAAATGACGGCCTGAAGCAAGGAAGGAGTGTGGAAAAGAAGGGATGCATTCCAAAAGTCTTCGCAAGGTCAAGTCTTCCCTGTTTTGATAAAAGTGAGAAGGAACAGAACTGCACCCAACAATATAGCTTGTGTAGCCTGCAGGAGTGTTACTGCTCTGCAGTGATGGGGTCACTCAGGGAGGCCTGAGCTCCTCAGAAGAGTCCAAACTGAGCAGGCTGCCTGGCAGAATCCTAGCTGCTGCGTGTTTGGTCTGACAGGCGATGCATGTCTTCAATGGTGATAAGAAGTGACATGAATTCATTAAGCCCAGTGCAAGTTTCCATGCTGAATGTAGTGATATCCATGCCATCTACTGGGCCAAGTGCCAACTCTCCTCCTTGAGTGATTTTGCTGAGCAAGTGTCTCTGTTACCAGGAAAAAAACACAATACAAAGTCAATATGACCCAGGGAGGGATGTACAGTGGAACTCAAAAGCTTAGAGGATGTTCTGTTATTTCTTAAGCTCAATAGTGGTGTATTAGTCAGGATTCTCCAAAGAAATGGAACCTAAAACATGTAGAGAAATAGAGAGAGAGAGAGAGAGCCAAAACCGGTTTGGCTCAGTGGATAGAGCATCGGTCTGAGGACTGAAAGGTCCCAGGTTCGATTCCGGTCAAGAGCGTGTACATTGGTTGCGGGCACATCCCTGTTAGGGGGTGTGCAGGGGGCAGCTGGTCGATGTTTCTCTCTCATCGATGTTTCTAGCTCTCTGTCCCTCTTTCTCTCCCTTCCTCTTTGTAAAAAATCAATAAAATATATTTTAAAAAAAGAAAAAAGAAATAGAGAAAGATGGAGAGATCTTAAGGAATTGGCTGAAACAATTGTAGAGACTGGCAAATCCAAAATCCGCAGGGTGGGCGGGCAGGCTGGAGGCCCAGGGAAGAGCTGGTGGTGCAGTCTGATTCCAAAGGCAGCCTGCTGCCAGAGTTCTCCCTTTTTTTGCAGGTCAGTCTTTTTCTATTAAGGCTGTGGACTGATTGGGTGAAGCCCGCCCACCCATATTGTGGAAGTTAATCTGCTTTACTCAGAGTCAGCCAATTTAAAGTTAATGTCATCTGAAAAAGTACCTTCACAGAAACATCTAGGATAATGTTCAACCAAACATCTGGGTACTGTCACCTACCAAGTTGACACATGAAGTTAATCATCACAGGTGGGTAGATGGGTTGTTTTTAAACCGTTTACGTACATTAAACATTAAAACAAACTTAGTATCTTCCTTCCTCCTGAAGGCTGAGATTATAATGTGGAATACAAGCTCCCAAGGTTGGCCAAGACGGTTGTGAAAGTCCCTATGATCAAATAAAATAAGACTTAAAAATATATATATATATATATATGACAAACCAGGCCCTTTGGAATGCAAGGGAGTCAAATATGTAAACAAGCAGCTCCGAAACAAAAGTCAAGGACAGGCAGGTCTTTCCTGCTCTCACTCGCTTGGTCCTGGCCCCACGTTATCATCTCCAATCAATGTGCTCCCAATTGGAAGTTCTGGGCATTTGCTGAAGTGTTCGTTGAAAATTAAGGGGAGAAAATATCCTAGCGATTGCCTTCGTGGATCAGACAGGCAGAATGGAGAGGCAGAAAAGAGAGCTGGCTAGACCCCACGTGGCTGATCCCCTTGCTGTGCCTAAAACTACTTCTGCTGACACACGCTGGCACTGACTATTCCTCTGAAAACTGTTATTGCTCAAGTCTACCCGGGGCATAATGTCTAATGGTTAGCCTAATTTGGACCATCTGTCATCCAGGGGAGACACATGTACTAGATGCGCCGTGAGTGTAGAGCAAGACAAACATTTATTTTTCTGTTTAACCAAAATAATGCTTCTTAACATGCACGTGCTTGTTGACGTCCCATAAATCAGATTTTAGTTCACATGCCCTAGAGAAGTTCATCATTAAAGAAGCCTGGTAATGAATCCCTTTATGATGTTAATTTTGCTGTGTCTCTTTTCTTAAAAGAGGGCACTAGTCAGGTGCTTCACTCGCCTGCTAGATTCTGAGTGGTCCTTCCCTGGTCCCCTGGTAGGTTACTGCAATTTACATAAGATCCATTTGCTGTCATTGATATAGGGCTCTTACAAAAATTATAAAAAAATATCATTGTGTGTATGCACCATTAAATCAGCTCTAACAGATTCTAAGAGGGCTTATGTTATTCCTTTATACAGTCTACGTTTCCTCGTTTAATTTATACTAACATTTCTTTGACTTTTAAAAATATATATCTTTCTTTGCACATAAATAGATTTGAATAAAAATGGATTGAACAAAAATGAATTTACAAAAGTGTCAGTGTTTTCTCTGTGGATTTAAAAAGTTTGCCATCTAGAGCAGGCAGGGGTGGGGAACCTGTGTGCTGCCAAGGGCCATCTGGATATCTATAACATCATCCGTGGGCCACATAAAATTATCATCTTAAAAATCTGCCTGCTATATTTGGTCAAACACTTAGTTAACTCACCCCTAATGCCTCGTAGGTCCGGAACAAATGACTTCGCGGGCCTTCTATGGCCCATGGGCTGGACGTCCCCCTGACCTAGAGCATACATTATGATTTCCACTTATCTTTCTCCTTATGTAGCAGCACATCAAGTGGATCACTCTAATGTCCCATAGAAGAAAGTCAGACACGATCAGCTTTACTGGATTGTGTTCTGAGGACTGTGATGCTGTGGTCAGAGTCTGCATCGGACTCGACCACTGGTGGCTTTAAATCCTGGGAGTGAGTCCCTGTTCTGTAAGAGGAAGTGAGATTAGGTGCCTTCTGAGGCTATACACTGTAACTGCCTGAGTTCTTGTTTCGTGCTCCTCAGCTCTATAATTTAGCAAAAATGCCTACAGTGGGGCAAGCTTAGAAAAATCTACTTGCTTTGCTTCGGATCTGAATATTCCTCAGAATACTATACATAGAAATTTCTTTTTTGACATCAAATTTTGATTTACAAATTTGCTCACTGGGGGGTACATTCTGACTTTGAGTTTTATTATCTATCCTTTTGTTTTGTGTGGCTCATTGCAACTGAATCACTATGCTCATCCTTCCTGCCTATGGGTTTTCAACCCATCCCTCAACCTATCTGCTCATTCCTTCGCCACCACGAGTCTGATTGCCCTGAGAGTGAGTTCCCCTTCCTCCCAGCTCCTTGCTTGGGCCTATCACGGGAACTTGGCTTTCATTTTTGTTTTGTTGTGGGACATTTGAAAGATCTAGAAAAGTATAAAGAACGTAGAGCAAATGTACACTGTCCTACCATGTGAAACTAATCACAGTTGCCATTTTGGATTCTGTGCCAGCTAATCACAGTTGCCATTTTGGATTCTGTGCCTCCAATCTCTTGTTTCTTTAATGAAGATATCAATAAAGTCCTTTTTAACATACTCCAAGACCTATTTCCAAAAGCTGCCAACATAAAGTTGTGTACCTTTCCAGACCTTTTAAACACATACACATACATATGCTGCGGCTAACGTACATTGTGGTGATGATTGTGTACATTTAGGAAACCCCAAACAAATTATACATTAAAAGCCTGGATCTTATGATATGCAAATTACAAAGCTATTTAAAAAAATGTAGCACATTTAAAGTGAAAAATCATCACTCAAAAATGTCCTGGGGTGACTCTAATGTGCTATCTTCTTGATTAAGAACCACTGGCTGAAATCCTAACAGCTTACAGATGTGGAGCTCTCAGTACAGTGATTAAAATAGGTGGCAACTGGGTAAAAGGAGGTCCTGCAGGCACAGAACCTTCATCAGGAAGACTAATTGAGCAGTTGACATGTCATTAGAAAAGACAGCCAACCCCTGCGGATATTGTGTAGATTACAATGCATTATGTCTAAGGTCCAAAATTGCAGTTCACTCAAGGATTTCACTTGAACAGAGCAATTCAAAGCTTTAAAGACGTTGCATCCCTCAGTGGTACACCGGAATAACTAGTGTGGGATCTCTACTGCCCTTTTAAAATGCAAATGTCTGTCTTAGAGATTTATTAAATGGAGAACTCAGATGGCCTGAGATAAAATAGTTTTGATAAACAAAATAGGGAATAAAGGGGTGTTAAAAGCATTTCTTAATTAGTAGACAGTTCAGAAAAAAAGACATAGCCCTTCAGTTTCTTAAATTTTTTCACCAGAACGAAATGATTTATCCAACTAACTTTCTAAGAAACTGCTTTTACAGACAAGATCAAACACAATACTTTCCAAATCTTTATAAATTAGCTATTCAGAACTTCTTTCAATGCAATAGAACCAAAGCCAAATATAACATTTAAATATTTCCTGTATGATATATATAACACTTTCAACAATAAAGATTTTTAAAAAATTCCTGTATGGTTATAAGATAATAATAAAACTCATTTAAACTTGAAGGTCCTTGTCTCTCAACAATTTATGAACAAGAATGATTTTACATAGATTGCAATGCAGATCACTAAGCACATCTGTAATGTAACATATCTAATTAAGGTGAACAAATTAGTCAACTTTAAGTCATAAGGTAACCTGAAAGGCAGGTTTGAAATGACTGAATAGGCCGAAACCGGTTTGGCTCAGTGGTAGAGCCTCCGTCTGCAGACTGAAAGGTCCCAAGTTTGATACCAGTGAAGGGCATGTACATTGGTTGCAGGCACATCCCCGACTGGGGGTGTGCAGGAGGCAGCTGGTCTATGTTTCTCTCTCATCGACGTTTCTAGCTCTCTATCTCTCTCCCTTCCTCTCTGTAAAAATCAATATATTTATTAAAAAAAAAGAAAAGAAAAAGAAATGACTGAATAGGTGTGAAAAGCCACAGCCCATTTCTTTTATTAAAGGATGCCATAAACTCTGAATAAGGAATTCATAGCTTTTCCTGATTCCTCAAACATTTATCAGAAATTATAATGAATGCAGCTAATGTTGTCAGTTCATGGATGAAAGTAGAGAGCCTGGAATTTAGGGACAAAGGAAAGCTATCATTTAAAATTTACTACTAAGACTCAACCTACAATGATGCAGAATAGAAATTCCCAGAGTGGAATTTCTCTATGGAGAACTGTTTCCTAAATCTTGGTCAAGGGTCTATTCGAAACAATAATAAGGGTGTATGGCATCTGGTGAAAAGGAGAGTGCAAGAAACAAAGTTCCCCCCCCCCCCCCACACACACAGTTGAGATAAAAGAATGCTTTGCTCTTTCTTTACCCCCCAAAAATGTCCCTAGAATGAAAACGGATAGTTTATCACAATTCAAAGGGAACGTATTTTAGATTTATCATTAAAGTAGTTAACCTACTCCAACCAATACCAAAATTGGTATGAACCATTTCCTAAAATATGTAGTTAGAGGCTGGCAGAGGCCTGAAAGCTAGGATTCATGATACTCAGTGCGTTTGACAATTTGGCAGGCAGATCCCGTGCTGAGACTAGTTCTAGACAACAGGGTGGGAAAATAGATCACTATCACTGTATATTGGTTGTTATTGGTTGCCTTCAGCAAGCTGTTGGAAGAGGAGGATGAGTTCAGGCAAGATCTGTTTTTTTAAAGCGGAAATCAGGTGTTGGCACTATGGGTTCCTTCTGCGGGCTGTGAGAGAACGGTCTGCTCCAGCTCCTCTCCTTGGAGAGCCAGGCCAGCGCCTCTGTCTTGTACATCGCTTTCTCTCTGTGTGTATTTCTGTGTCCAATTCCTCTTTTTAGCAGGACAAGGGTCAGACTGGACTAGGGCCCATTCTGATACCCTCACATGAACTTGATTACCTCCCTAAAGACCCTATCTCCAAATAAGGTCACACTTTGAGGTACTGGGGCTTAGGACTTCAACATATAAATTTTAGTGGGGATAGAATTCAAGCCGTAACACAAGAAGAGATTTTGGGGGACAGATGGCAGTTGGTGCCACAATGCCCAAATTATGATGACTCCCAGCTTAAGTTTGAATGGTTGGCACAATCCATCTACCCCTGCCCAAGATGTATGGGAGTTCACAGGGATGAATCAGGTCCATTTCTCTCTTTTGCTTTCCTTATCAAGCACCTCTAGCATGGTCCCATAGGGTGTATGTGTGTGAATGTTTTACTTGACTTTCAAGGACTCCACGCTATTACTGCTACTTGCTGAAAACAATAGTTAAGCTTGACTAAGGGCAACTTACATTCTAGGTGCTATGTTAAACACATTGTATGCATTATTCCATTTGAATTTCACTTTATTAGGTGGGTGGTAGTTTCTTCCCCATTTTCAGAAAAACAAAAGAAAACAAAAACAAAATGAAAAATCCTGAGATGCAGAGAATTTACCCCCAAGATCATGTGGCTGATTAATGACAGAGATAGAATTAGAACCCAAGTTTCACCCAACTGTAATCACTGATATATATTGCCTAAACAGCACTACATAGCAGCCTAGATGGGTTTCAGAATCAGATCACATCCTGGGAGCTGAGACTGTCCAACACCCTGCTTTCTGGAACCCACTGATCTTTGGCCGGAAAATAGGAATATGGCCACTTAGAAGGGAATCTGATAATGTTTTCTATGTGCCAGGTCAGACTCATTTCAAGAACTTTACACATATGAATTGACAATGACTCTGTAAGTTCTATGCTGACATTATAGCCAATTACAGATGAGGAGCCAGAGACACAGAGAGGTGACCCAGCTCGCCTGGTTAGTAATTTGCCAAGCTGGGGTTTGAACTTTAGGTTAGCTCCATGTTTTTAACCATCATTACAAGTAAAATTTGGAAGATGGGGACTAGAACACTTGCACACATAGGACAAGAAGAGCCAGAAATATGTTTTGAAAACCTCTTGGATTACACACATAAGGACATCAAAGCACAAATAATAAGCTCTCTTCCTCTCTCACTTTGTGAGCTGTTTAAGCTATATTTGTTAAAAGTTGAATGCCAAAGAAAAATTATTGGTACCCAGTGTTGTTATCTGAAAGAGAAACCAGGACCTAATGCTTTGTCCTCTGACTAACTCTTGTGCCCTGCTTGCTGTGCCTATTTGCTTTGAGTAATCTGTTGTATGGCATTAAGTAGTCACATCACCTCCAAATGCCTTTCCTTCTTCATTAGAGACACGAAGCACAAAGACTGAGGCCACCAGTTCCAGACTCAGACCAGTGACTTTGCAACTGCTGTCTCTGTGACCTTGTTTCCTCATATTTAAAGTTGGGATAATAACCACGACACAAGGCTGTAGAGAGGATTAAGAAGATAAAATATATAAATTGCTCGGAAATAGCAGACTTTTTTTTTTAATTTCAAAGAGACAGAGGGAGGGACAGTGGGAGGAAGGGAAGGAGAGAGAGGGAGAGGGAGCGGGAGCGGGAGCGGGAGAGGGAGAGAGAGAGAGAGAGAGAGAGAGAGAGAGAGAGAGAGAGATTGATTGGTTGCCTCCCATACACACCTGACTGGGGATGGAACCCACAACTTGGGCATGTGCCCTGACTGGAATCTGGTGACCTGTCAGTGTATGGGATGATGCTCCAACCAACTGAATCACACTGGCCAAGGCAGCATATAGTTACTTGATAATATTTATCAAGTAACTCCTTGATAAATATTATTATTGCAATTATTACAATATATAAAACTTAGTTTTGTCTTAGGAAATAGACCTTGCCTTCAGTAGACTTATTAACAGATATAAATTAGATAGTTTTCCAGATTCTTCCCCATTTACTAAATATTACTTGGGGAGCCCCTCTGCACAAACATAAAACATCTTACGGCAATTATGTTTCAGTTGGAACAAGAGTTGTACATCCTTACCTATATTAAGAACTAGAAATATTTTAAGTGAGAGACCATCATGAAAATTCAGAAGAGGGAGAAACTGCTTTCACTTCCAAGAGTTGGGGCACAGAGTAGAGATAGGGCATTCGAGCTACACCTTAAACTTTAACTAAACTACTTTCTCCTCTATGGCATGCTTCATTACTTTGCACTGCTTTTTAGACATTAAATATACATTACATTGTGATTCCTGTTTCTGTCTCCTCCTTATTGTGCATTTTGGATGGCAGGGACTGTCTTATCACCACTGAATTCTCCAGCACCCAATTAAAGGAATAACTGCAGGAACAAATGAAACTACAGAAAAGCTGTTTGGGTTTTAGGTTCAGCCCGATGTTGAGTGTGGCTCTAGAACCTGATTGATTTTAACTTCAGGCTGTGCCTCTTGGCTCAGGCACGTGACATCTAGGATTGAAAGATAAAAACAGGACACCCAGTTAAATTTGTATTTGAGATGAACAACACATTTTTGATCTCTGTGTGTGCGCCCCATGCAATCATTATGGCATCCATATAACAAAATATTATCTTGTTATAATATTTTAAGAAGTTAAAATATAAATTGTTGCTTATCCAGTTTTTGGCTTAAGTGTGCCCCATGCAATCATTATGGCACACTTATAACAAAATGTTATCCGTTGTTTATCTGACATTTCTTATTTAACTGGACACCTGTGCATTTTACTTGCTAAATATGACATCCCTCATGGGCTCTGGCCCTGTAGCTCAGTTGGTTAGAGTATGGTCCCATAAGCCAAGGTTGCAGGTTCTATCCCCAATCAGGGCACATACAAGAAGCAACCAATGAATACATAAATAAGTGGAACAACAAAGCTTGCTTGCTCTCTCTAGTGACCAGCTGCCTCCTGCACACCCCCCCACCAGGGATGTGCCCGCAACCAAGGTACATGCCCTTGACTAGAATTGAACCTGGGACCTTTCAGTCCGCAGGCTGATGCGCTATCCACTGAACCAAACCGGTTTTGGTTGACAACCATAGTGACTTCTCTCTTATCTGTTACTGGGAAGTGGGATAATCTTGTCCACATCAAACCCTTAATTCACCTTCCAAATCAGGATACTTTAGTAGGAGATACATATCAAACCTCTAGGACAAATGGGCCGAGTACAATCCAAATATGGTTACCCTTAGTAGATGGCTTTTTAAAGAGTGCAGAAGAACATCACAAAGATCATACACCATGACCAAGTAGGATTTATTCCAGGAATGCAAGGATGGTACAATATCCGCAAATCAATAAACGTGATACATCACATAAACAAATTGAAAGATAAAAATCATATAGTCATATCAATTGACGCAGAAAAAGCATTTGACAAAATCCAACACCCTTTCCTGTTAAAAACTCTTAAAAAGGTGGGAGTACAAGGATCATACCTCAACATAATAAAAGCTATATATGATAAACCCACAGCCAACATTATACTCAATGGGCAAAAACTAAAACCATTCCCTCTAAGAACAGGAACAAGACAGGGATGCCCACTCTCGCCACTCCTGTTTGACATAGTTCTGGAAGTACTAGCCATTGCAATTAGACAAGAGGAGGAAATAAAAGGCATCCAAATTGGAAAAGAAGAAGTAAAGTTATCCTTATTTGCAGATGACATGATATTGTACATAAAAAACCCAAAAGACTCCATTAAAAAACTAATTGACTTAATAAATGAATTTGGCAACGTAGCAGGATATAAAATTAATGCCAAGAAATCCATGGCATTTCTATACACCAACAGTGAAACTACAGAAACAGAGGCTAAAAAAGCAATTCCATTCACCATCGCACCAAAAAAATTAAGATACCTAGGAATAAATTTAACTAAAGAAATAAAGGACCTATTTGCGGAAAACTACACGACACTGAAAAAAGAGATAGAGGAAGATGTAAGGAGATGGAAGAACATACCATGTTCATGGATTGGTAGAATCAACATCATCAAAATGTCCATACTTCCTAAAGCAATCTATAGGTTCAATGCACTCCCCATTAAAATACCAACGACATATTTCACTGACCTAGAAAGAACTCTCCAAAAGTTCATTTGGAACAATAAAAGACCCCGAATAGCCACAGCAAATCTGAGAAAGAAGAGTAAAGTAGGAGGGATCTCAATACCAGACTTCAAACTATACTACAAAGCCACTGTTCTCAAAACAGCCTGGTACTGGCACAAGAACAGACAAATAGATCAATGGAATAGAATTGAGAACCCAGATATCAACCCAAATCACTATGCTCAATTAATATTTGACAAAGGAGGCACGAATATACAATGGAGTCAAGACAGTCTCTTCAATAAATGGTGTTGGGAAAATTGGACAGACACATGCAAAAGAATGAAACTAGATCACCAACTTACACCATTCACAAGGATAAACTCAAAATGGATACAGGACTTAAACATCAGACGGGAAACCATAAAAATACTAGAAGCATCCACAGGTAGCAAAATCTCAGACGTATGCCAAAATAACTTCTTCACTGATACTGCCCCTAGGGCAATGGAAGCTAAAGAGAAAATAAACAAATGGGACTACTTCAAAATAAAAAGCTTTTTTACAGCAAAAGAAACCATCAATAAAACAACAAGAAAGCCCACGGTGTGGGAGATCATATTTGCAAATATTACCACTGATAAAGGTTTAATCTCCAACATTTACAGACAGCTTATACAACTAAATAAAAGGAAGATGAATGATCCAATTAAAAAATGGGCAATGGACCTAAACAGAATATTTTCAAAAGAAGACAGAAGGAAGGCCAAAAGGCACATGAAAACATGCTCAAAGTCACTAATTATCCGAGAGGTGCAAATCAAAACAACAATGCGGTACCATCTCACACCTGTCAGAATGGCCAACATCAACAAATCAACAAACGACATGTGTTGGCGAGGTTGCGGAGAAAAAGGAACCCTCGTGCACTGCTGGTGGGAATGCAGACTGGTGCAACCACTGTGGAGAACAGTGTGGAGTTTCCTCAAAAAACTGAAAATGGAACTCCCATTTGACCCAGTAATCCCACTTCTAGGAATATATCCCAAGAAACTAGAAACACCAATCAGAAAGGATATATGCACCCCTATGTTCATAGCAGCACAATCTACAATAGCCAGAATTTGGAAACAGCCTAGGTGCCCGTCAGCAGATGATTGGATCCAAAAACTATGGTACATCTACACAATGGAATACTATGCTGCCATAAAGAAGAAGGAATTCTCATCATTTGCAGCAACCTGGATGGAATTGGAGAACATCATGGTGAGTGAAATAAGCCAATCAACGAAAGAGAAACACCACATGACCTCACACATCGGTGGATGATAAAGATCTTTATAAACTGATGAACCAAGAGACAGATATAGAGAAAGTAAAGCAACAGGCAGACTGTCAAATTACAGTGGGGAGGGTAGGGATATCAGGGGGAGATAATAGATCAACCGAAGGACTTGTATAAATGCATATAAGTACAACCAATGGACATAAAACTATGGGGAGGGAGGGGATGTGTGGGAGGGAGGGAGGGGGGCAATAAAAAAAAATCAAGAAAATATGTAAAAAATAAATAAATAAATAAATAAATAAAAATTAAAAAAAAAAATAAAGAGTGCAGAAAAAGCTCAGTAAAACTCTCAATGAAGTTGAAGACTTTGAGAAGCTTGCAAACTTGCCTTCAAAGTAACCCTACAGCGGTGCTTCAGCCATGCAACAGCAGGCAGAAAAGGCTGGGCTGCAGTTCTGCGCACGCGCGCCAGAGCGCCCCCGCCCCGCCCGGCCCCGCCCACCGAAGTCACGTGGGGGCGGCCGGCCGGGCCTTGTCACGTGACCCGGACCCCAGCTCGCCCAGGGATGGAGTCGGAAGAGGGAGCGCCGCTGTGGCGGCTGCAGAAGCTCCCAGCCGAGCGGGGCCTGCAGGTGAGGGGGGCGCGGGCGGCGGCGGCGGCGGGGGCCGGGGCTGCGGGACCGCCTGGCCAGCGGGCTGGGCGCGCGGCCCCGGGAAGGGAGGGGTGGGGGCGGGATTTCGGGTGTCCGGCCCCCTGTGCCTCCGGGTGAGCTGTGGAGGCCGAGACTTGGGGCGCCACCCCCTCGCCCTGGCCGGGAGTTGCCCCTCAGGGGGATTTGGGCGCAGACTTTGCGGGACCGGCCGCACCCTCACCTGGTGGCGGAGGCCCATTGCTCCATGGGGTGGCCCTTTGCTTCCTGGGGAGGCCCATTGCTCCCTGGGGAGGTCAGTTGCTTCCTGGGGAGGCCCGGGACCCAGTGACCCCGGGGGGGCGTGGAACTGCCACGTAGTCTGTGAGAGCTTATCTTCTGGACCGGTGGTTTGCAGCTTCTCACTTAAGTTTCATTCACTCACTCATTCATTCATTCACTCATTCATTCAACATATACCTCCCGGACGCTGCCTCCGCTCTAGGCACAGTGCCTCGTGCCCGGGTTACCGTGGTGACCTGGACAAGCATACCTGGGCCCCTTGAGGGAGCAGGAAAGACATTGGCAAGCGGAGTCTGCCAGTAACGTGGTGACTGCAGTAGGTAGTGAGTTCCAGGGCGGCCTTTCCCTAGACTCCATCCAGAGGACATGCAGGCCGGCAGCTCCAGCCTGAGCAGAAAGCCTCATTCAGTTGTTCATCCCGCTGCTCCTGACACCGGCCGCGCGCCCAGTGCCCCGGGGGTAAGGAGGAATGGTCACTGGGACCCAGTCTGTGCCCTGGGGGAGCTTGCTGTCCAGGAAGGAAACCTGCAGTCATGAGTTTGAAGGGTTTGAACCCAGCAACCCAGATTGGAAGGGGCAAGGGAAGGTTTTCAGAGCAGCAGCATCTAGATTTATTTCTACGTTTAGTCCCGAAGGATGGGTAGGAACCAGAGAAGTGAGAGGGGAGAGAATGTTTCAGACAGGAACAGGCTACAAAGGCTAGAAGAAGAAGTCCCCACCACCACCGCCACCGCCCAGGGGGCTTCGAGGACTTGCTATAATTCTTAAAGGCTGGAATGCAGAGAGAAGCAGAGGCGGTAGCGAAGGCAGGTGAGCAGGAGTCAGGTGGCTGGAGTCTGACGATGCCATGCTCCTGTGTTTAGCCTTACTACGAAAGGCACTGGCATTTTTTTTTTTTTTTATATAGTTTATTGATTTTTTACAGAGAGGAAGGGAGAGGGATAAAGAGTTAGAAACATCGACCAGCTGCCTCCTGCACACCCCCCCACCGGGGATGTGCCCGCAACCAAGGTACATGCCCTTGACTAGAATTGAACCTGGGACCTTTCAGTCCGCAGGCTGATGCTCTATCCACTGAGCCAAACCGCTTTTGGCAAGGCACTGACATTTTGAAGTATTGCTTTGGGCAGCAGCAAAACTTGAGTGAGTTTGAAAGATGAGAGAAATGTGGAGACAGTAAGTACGTATAACGGCATTTTGACTGTGAACTGTGAAAGGAAGAAAGCCCAGTGGTTGCTATACCAGGAATATCTAACTGAGAAGTGGGGCTTCCCCCCCACCCCTTGAACTTTCAAGCAAAAAACTTAGCGCCCCAAGTCTTAGACCTGAAGGAAATTTGCTGGCCATCAGAGAAAGCGGTATATGTGACCTGGAGCTTCAGCATTCGCTTTGGGAGCTGTGGTTCTCTGCCTGCTGACCTCAGACTGGGACTGACAGTTGGTACTACAATTAGTATGTTACTATGTGTACTTCCACCATCTCCGTTCCCCAGCAGTTCAGGCCTGGTGAGGTCTTCCTTGAACACATCTTAACTGATCCTCTTGCCACTGGTCTTTCTCCTACTCTGAACTCCTTCAGGGTAGTCACTTGTTTTATATCTCCAATTCTTTTTTTTTTTTTTTTTTTAATATATTTTAATGACTTTTTACAGAGAGGAAGGGAGAGAGATAAAGAGCTAGAAACGTCGATGAGAGAGAAACATCGACCAGCTGCCTCTTGCGCACCCCCTACCGGGGATGTGCCCACAACCAACGTACATGCCCTTGACCAGAATAGACCCTGGGACCTTTCAGTCTGCAAAACCGACGCTCTACCGCTGAGCCAAACCAGTTTCGGCTATATCTCCAATTCTTGAGAATTGTGTCTGGCCTAAGGTGGTTCTTAAATTGATGTTTGTTGAGGAAAGTAATCAGTTGATGTACATTAAACTCACTTTATCATTGCAACAGTCATCTGGATACCAATGATGGGCAGCTTTGCGTAAGTTCCCTATTCTGTTCCATTCAGTATGGGGGAAGGGTGGGCATGGGTGCTTAGCCTACATAACGTGATAGAGGGGTGTGTGGTAAGTACCTTCTATAAGTTCCAAAGTTGGCCTGCCTTTTGTCTCTGTTCCATTTTATAGTGGGGAAAGGGTGGCGGTGGTGGGGGCGGGGTTTGAATAGAAGGGATGAACTTACTTAATTCCTGGCAGGATAAACAATAACAACAACATATTCTTAACCCTTTCCTTTGATTTTACAAATGAAGAAATTCACATGGTGCATTCGCCAGCCTTTGGAAGTGGGGTCACCAGGAGCTCATCTCTGTTCTGATATGTGTGGTGTTATAGAGAAGTTATTCCTTAAAATGGAGTCGATATGATCCAGGGGGAAAGAGGTGAAAGACTGGCTGCTAAAATGCATTTCGAACCTGTTTGGCTTGAAATGCTCTTTTTGTAAGACATAAATAGCCCCTGAGGAAGAATACCATGTTATTCATTTGCCTAGAATAGTGCAGGCATAGTAGGTACTCAGTTCATATATGTTAAAGGCATGGAACATAGTAGTAGTAGTAGTAACGATGACGACGATGATGATGATGATGGCTAGCAATGTTTAAGTGCCTTGTATAAGCTAGCAATGTGGCAAGAGATTTGCATGTATTCTTTCTAAATCCTTACAACATTACAAGGGTATGGATATTGTCCTATTTTATACATGAGAAACAGAAGCACAGAATGTTTCAATAACTTGACAAATCTAGTTAAGTAGTACAACTAATATTCAGACAAGCCAGTTTCATTCCAAAATTTGCAGTCTTAATTACTGTGTTCAGCTATGTATGTGTTAGGATTCCCATTGCTGATATTAAGGTAGGATAGAGAAAAAGGAATATAAAAAAGGAAGAGAAAGGCACTGAGGGCTTTCTTGGGTGGACCCAAAGAAGTAAGTATGAATGTGGTGAAAAATGGAGGTAAGGGGAAAATGTAGTAGATCTACAGTAAAAGACTTTGCTCTAAGAGTTACACTTGTTGTAATTGGTATACATACAATGTCTAAGGAATCCCAAGATGAATCCTTTATACTCACCATCTTCCTTTCAGTAACATTGGAAAAACACTAGTGTAACTTTTTAGCTTCTGAACATGGACAAAATGGTACGTGTGTGTGTGTGTGTGTGTGTGTGTGTGTGTGTGTGAGACGTTCTAACTTTTCATTAATAAAATAATGTTAAAAGCAGTTACTTGTACACTTCACCCTGGCTGGTGTGACTCAGAGGTTAGAGTGTCGGCCCTCACCCCTGAGGGTCGCAGGTTTGATTCCCCGTCAAGGGCACATAAACCGTTGGGGTGCATGTAGGAAGCAACTAACCAATGTGTCTCTCACATAGATATTTCTCTCTCTCTCTCTCTCTCTCTCTCTCTTTGTCTTTCTTTCTCTCTGCCCCCTTCCTCCCTTCCTTTCGCTCTCTCTAAAAATTAATGGAAAAGATATTTTCTGTGAAGATTAAGAAAAGTAAATAAATAATTACATTTCAACCTCAGCTGCTCTTGCAGATGATATGAATTTCTTTCAACAAGAGAAGTTCATGTTTGCTGTAAGGGAAATAAATATGTTTATAACTTTATTCATAATTACATTTATTTTGTTTTTACTCTAGCTTCTTCACAAAATAATTGATGGCATTTGTGGCCGTACTTATCCTCTCTACCAGGATTATCAAAGTGTTTGGGATTCCACAGAATGGATGCATGTTCTGGAAGATATTACCAAATTTTTCAAAGTTGTAGTGGGCAAAAAATTATCTGATGAAGAGGTAACGGTAGTCTAAATTCCTATATATTATAATAAATAATAAATAGTGTTCAGATTTTTTTTTTATTAAGTTGGTCTTTAGGACACTATATATTATAAGGGCCATCATTGGTAAGTAACTAACAGGAAAAACCTCATTGTAAGTAGAAAATCTCATTGTAGAAGTTCTGGGTTTTATAGTTTTATTTTGTTTGTTTATATTTTTTAAGTTGTGAAACATTTAAATGTTACAGAAGAAAACTGAAAGTTAAGTAGCTAACACCTACATTCCCATTACCACAGTTAAACAGTTGTTAACATTTCTGATATATTAATATTAATATAATTACACCAGCTTTTTTTGGTGGTCTCCAGATATAATCACGTTCATGCTCTTCATCAGTCAGCACTTTTACTTTCTGTTTTGCAAAAATTTGTTAAAACCTAGTTTGCTGGTTATGTATTCTCATCTTATTTTCATAGTGACAAGTATATATATATATATTTTTTTTTTTTTTCTTCCTCATTTACTATTTTAAACGGTATGTGAAAGGAGAGTGGAACTATGTGTTTACATTTTAAATAGAGAGGTCCTTTCACTTATAACCATTTCTTTTTATGTTCATAGATATCTCAGCAATTGAATCAGTTGAATTCATCTCATCAAGAAGCTATCATGAAATGCTTGAAAAGTAGAAAAGATGAAATTAAGCAGACTCTGTTAAATGAAATAGTTGATATTTCCTCTGCACAGCTACAGGATTTTGATTGGCAGTTAAAGGTGCGAATCTATTTATTTAGGAGTATGTTTTTATTTCAGTTTTTGAATAGGAAGATATGTTTATTTTTTTATAGTACACATCTAAAATTTCATTTTGAGAATGCAATGTCCCATAAAGATATCAAAGACAATTAAAATTATATCTTTTGTATTAACTGGACATCAATATATTATAAGTATCCAAACCAGGTGTAATAACTTTACAATGATAAATTTCATTAACTGGAGCTGTAAATCATTACATGTTTCAAATAGTGGATCGATCGATCTAATCTATCTATCTATAAAGAGTTAATATGCAAATTGTCCAAGACGCTGTAACATCACAAGGAGGAGGAGGTTGCACGCTCAGGTGGGCAGGAGGGGACTGCGTGCATGGTGAGGCAAGCCACAGATTTCGCAGGCCTGCAGCCAGCAGGACCTCTTCTCTCTGTGTCTCCACGCAGCCACGGCAGCTGGCACCTTTTCTGGCCTCTCATTGGCTAAGCTCTGGGTACACCACTCGCAATGCTCTTGGTAATTTGGGTAGTAAGAATCCAAGAAGGTCATCTAGGGTTTTTCCACCACACTCCTGGAGGAAAAAACGAAGGTCTGCTGCTGGAGGGCTAAGAAATGTCATATCCTGCCCTATCCGGTTCGACTCAGTAGAGAATGCCTCGGCCTGCCAACAGCAGGGTTTGGGTTCGATTCTGATCAAGGGCATGTACCTAGGTTCCAGACTCCTTCCTGGCCAGGGCCCAGATCAGGGCTCATGCAGGAGGCAACCAACAAAAGTGTTCCTCTCACTTTGATGTTTCTCTCTGTCTTTCCCTTTCTCTTTCACATTCTCTAAAAGTCAATGGAAACATATCCTCAGGTGAGGATGAAAAAAAAGAAAGAAAGAAATGCATATCCTATGAAAGACACTCTTGAAAATGCCTAAAGAAAGTTGTCATTTTTTCTTAGTGAATGGACTGGAGTCCCTGTTGATGAAAACACCTTGGTGGCTGCTGAAGCCGGCAGTGGCAGCAGCAGCAGGGTGATGGGGGCTGTGACTTCCCCTGATCAGCCAAGTTGCCTCCCGCAGAGGGAGGTCAGAAGGACATCCCCTGAGGGCTCCCGGACTGTGAGATGGGGCAGGCTGGGCTGAGGGACACCCCCTCCTCGCCAGTGCACGAATTTTTGTGCACCAGGCCTCTAGTATGTATATATTTAACATCTGTTTCAGCCTGGAATTTTCTAGATGTTATAGTCTTCCCAAAATTGGTCAAGGTGTTTCTATCTCCAAGGAAAATCTGTAATGTGTTATTAAAACAGCATTTAAAAACACTTTTCAAGGAGAGTAATAAAGAACAGTTTTTGTATTTTAGATCTATTGGATGCTACTTGTTCCACCTTTCCCTGTACCTGACAGTGAATAGGAGTACTTTATTTTTTATAAAATGTGTTGTTCATAAGCTCTGATGCCTATTTAATATAGGCCTGTTTAATATCTATTAATTACTGTTTTCCTCATTTTAACCAGCTTGCACTTTCCAGTGACAAAATTGCAACATTACAAATGCCACTTTTAAACCTTCATCTAGACGTAAAAGAAAATGGTGAAGTCAAACCATATTCTATTGAAATGACTCAAGAAGAGCTAAAGAACCTAATAAATTCCTTGGAAGCAGCTAATAAGGTGATTGTTTTAATTTTGTTTTGTGGTTTAAAATGTTTAAGTTTTGATAGACACCAATAGAGCCATGTAAGAAAAAACTCATAGTATGCTGTTAATATTTCTTTTCTTCCTGATATTTTATGTCAAGCACAGAAAATACTTTGTTATGGATCTTTAGATTTAGACATTATCTTAATTATAACTTGTAATTTTAATTACTTTGGAGCATAATTGATCAAGTAGTTATTTTTGAAAGAATAATAGTGCTGTTCTAACAGCTAGATTTATTTTGCTCCATTGCACATTAATGATAAAAATTATTTTTTTTTACCTTGGGTATATGATATTAGTTAATTCTGAAGAGTTTTTATGATTTAAAATAGCGTGATCTTGAAAAAAAGAGTGTCTTATTTAACTGGACAAATAGTAGAAAATTGTTTTAACTACAGGAGACAAAAATATGCCTTATAGTTATGACAAAATTAGGTTGAGACAAGATAGAACTAATGAGCCAAAACTGGTTTGGCTCAGTGGATAGAGCGCCGGCCTGCAGACTGAAAGGTCCCAGGTTCGATTCTGGTCAGCATGTACCTTGGTTGTGGGCACATCCCCAGTAGGGGATGTGCAGGAGGCAGCTGATCAATGTTTCTAATTCTCTATCCTTCTTCCTTCCTCTCTGCAAAAAAAATCAATAAAATATATTAAAAATAAAAAGATAGAACTAATAAATGACAATGACTAAAAGCTTTACATTTACAAAGGGCTAAATAACAGTAACCATTCTCAGTGTTCTATTAATGAGAAAAAGAATATTTAAATCATAGAAACTGCTGCCTTGAGGAAGAAATAAAAATAATTATCTTTGCTATGTATGTTCCCTTCATTTTTGCTCAGCATTTTCTCAAGTGATCAATCTCAGTGATTAAAGTTAGTTTTGTTACCAGTCTCTTGCCACAAACCAATCTTGTTGTGTCTGTGTTTTTTTTTTTAAACCCTCGTATACTTCAGCTTCCCTTCATACTCTGCGGTTTTTCAGCTATTTTAGTGCCTTGATGAATGGTCTACCTGCCCAGTCACCAGACTGGTACTGGCTCGCCTTTGAATGGGGCTAAAGGTCTGACGGGAGTGTGGTAGAGCCTGGTATAAACGTGAAATGATTCTGAGCCATGGATCTGGCAGGCCTGTGCCATCGGCTACTGAGCAGTATATTTGTTTTCAGTCCTTGAGCCATTTCACAGACTGTAAAGCATCTCGTACAGCAGACGTTGGCATCGTTCTGGTATAAACTGACTGTGCCTTTCCCCTTTGTTTTTAAGGTCATCCTGCAGTTCAAATAACTGGAAATGATGAATCCCAGCATCATCAGATTCCACTGTTACAACTGATAAGACAGCGAATGCTGTGTGCTCAGAAAACCTGCGATATGCTATTGTGCTACGCTGAGAAAGCAGCCGTGTTGAGATGACAAAGATAAAAATTTATCAAGTTCCCTAAAGAACAGGAAATTATATGGTTGACAGGAAATGCATTAAAAAATTAAAGATAAAAAGCTATAGTAGCAGTTTATATTTTCATAATGACTGTCCTGCCTCATTTATTAAATATTTGACAGATCTTTATAGATACCGAGGTTTACTGAAAACTAAAAATAGGCTCTAAACTAATGTTAACATACAAAGCATAAATAACTTTTTGCTAAAAGTAGTATGTGAATAGCAAATATGTGTATTATGGATATATACAGAATGTATATATATATATGACTAATTTGTGATATTTTATAAATAACTTTTAAAGACTGTATAAGGTATATATAACTAAGGAAATTGCATATCTTACTCATATTTCAAAGATTATAAAATGAAAAAATTCTTAAAGAAAGAAGCTCTTCAGATGAATTAGAAAATACTATGGACAATTTTGAGTTTATGAATCCTATAAACTAAATCATACTAGAACAGGAAGAGTGCAATAACAGATGCTACTCTGGTATTTCTATGGCTGGCTGGAAGGGCATGAGCTGATAAAAAGAATATATGTCATTGTATAGTTTATATATTACTGTTCAAATAGCTAAAATTATGTCCATTTTTTATAAACTCTTAATATTGAATTTAACAGTTTTGGATGTTAACTTTGTTGGTAAACAGATCATTTTTAATTTCAGTTAAGTTTAAAGATAAGCATTCTGAACAAATAAAAACAATTTTATTTCAAATTATTTTCTACATAATGCAATAATACATAATTAATTGGTACCTGCTGTTTGTAAGCTTTATAGCTCATCAGAGCATCAGGCTGAGGTGTCCAGAGCAATTATTACTACTCAATTACATATAGATGAGGATAGACTTAGGTTAAAACATATCAGAGTGTAATCTAGATGGTGCTCTCAAAATGTATCTTAGACTTCTGACACTGAGTTATTTATAAGTTAACTAGAAGCCCAGTGCATGGATTAGTGCACCGGTGGGGTCCCTTGCCAGGCCTGCGGGGATCAGGCTGAAACCAGCTCTCTGACATCCCCCAAGGAGTCTTGGATTGTGAGAGGGCGGTTCTTGGGTGACGTAGCTTGGAATCAGGCTCCCTCCTCTCTGATTTCAGGTGCGTCACATGAGAACCACCACTGCCAAGTGACTGCAGCTCAGCAGCTCCGGTGTTGAGCGTCTGCCCCCTGGTGGTCAGTGTGCGTCATAGCTACTGTCTGGTCAGCTGGTCACTTAGGCTTTTATATATATACACACACTAGTAGACTAGAGACCCTGTACACAAAATTCTTGCACTGGTTGGGTCCCTTTTTTTTCTGGGACCAGCCAGTGCCTCCCTCCCTTATCCCGGCTGGCCCCACCCCCTCGCCAATCTCCCGGGTGAGGGGACAATTTGCATAGTATGCTTTTATTATATAGCATAAAGATTATAGACAAGCTGGTGCCAGAATGCTCATCAATATGCTTTCTTCACTGGGAAATTTTGGTTATGAAAGAATATATATATCAGCTGAACTAAATTGTGCTTAGGGAGGTAGTTGATTGATCTTGTGCAAGTTCCTCATGTCATTATTGAAGGTCCTTGTATTTCTACCCCGCATACAGCACTTCCTCTCTGAGAAGGAAACAAATCTTGGTCTGCTTAGTACCACATTACCACTACATTAGCATATCGAAATGCTTTATTGAAATCTGACTGATATACTGATAAATCTGAGCTGGGCTCAGGCTCACGGCTGGCAAGCACAGCAGCAGTGGTGGGAGCCTCTCCCGCCTCCAAGGCAGCGCTGAGAACCCCTCAGTGGGATGTCCGACTGCGGAGGAGCAGGCCTAAGCCAGCAGGCGGACTTCCCCAAGGGCTCCAGGACTGCGAGGGGGTACAGGCCAGGCAGAGGGACCCCTCTACCCCCTGAGTGCACAAATTTTCATATACCAGGCCTCTAGTATATATATACTGAGTGGCCAGATTATTGTGATCTCTGAACACATAATCTGGTCACTCAGTGTATATCCTATATAATAAAAGGCTAATATGCAAATTGTCCTTTAGACTAGTTCAATCAGCAGGCAGACCGGCCAACCGCCCATGTCCCCTCCCCCTGGCCAAGCTGGCCAGACTCCACCCATGCACAAATTCATGCACACATACACACACACACACTGAGTGGTAGCCCGGAACCCCTTAGGGAATGTCCACCTGCTGGCTTAGGCCCGCTGGCAGTCAGACATCCCTCTCGAAGTCCAGGAGCCCTCAGGGGATGTCCACCTGCCAGCTTAGGCCCACTCCCCTGGGGATTGGGCCTAAGCTGGCAGTCGGACATCCCTCTTATAGTCCAGGAGCCCTCAGGGGGCAGGCCTAAGCCATTAGTTGGACATTCTTAGTGTTGCCATGGAAGCGGGAGAGGCTCCTGCCACTGCTGCTGAGCTGGCCAGCCATGAGAAAGCAGCTTCTGGCTGAGCAATGCTCCCCCTGTAGAAGCGCAGTGACCACCAGGGGGCAGCTCCTGCATTTAGTATCTGCCCCCTGGTGGTCAGAGAGTGTTATAGTTGTTCAGCCATTAGGGTCAATTTGCATATTATCCTTTTATCATATAGGATAGTTCTCAAATTTTTAAGTCAAAGTGGTACAGAAATAAGTCCTGAAATTGAGGGAAAAATGTTGGTGTCCCCCCCCCCCCCCCCCAAATTGTTGGATAATACTGCAAAGAATTTCTTCCAAATATAAGGGTTTTGCTTTGTATTAAATTTTACCATAAAAGCTCTACAATGATAGATTCAGAATTTTGAACATTGTAAATATTACACAAATATATCTGAAGTTGTGCATGTTTTTAAAATGGCACAAAGTAAATTTTTTACAGGTAGGCATTTTGACTAAAAAATGTTTTATTTGTTTTAGGAATAAACAAGCGAACATAAATAGTACATATTTACAGCAATAAACTACACTTCAGAAGCTGCACCACGGCTTTCGGAGGAATAGCTGATGGTTTTTCACATCGGCCTTCACATGTGTTTTCTTTGATTCACTGCAACGTTTAAAATCTTAGAGGAGTCCAAAGTAAAGAAAACAGCAACTTAGCTTATAGCAAAGCCACATCGTTAACACAACTACTGAGTGAACTACAGTCCTGTGACTGCTAGGGTATCTGTGAGTCCTGAAATTGAGGGCACAAGTGTGTCTTGTGTCCTTACCTGATTGCATGTAAGTTGGTTTTGCATTGTACAGGAATACACAATTACTCAATGAATGATTACGAATAGAAAAGAAGGCCATGGAGGGTAAAGGGGGCAGGAATCAGAGGATGCTGAACAGTTTCTTATTCACTGATTCACTGCTTGGTGGAAAAATCTGTTTCTTCTTCCATGTGTAGAGGTCACAGTCTACAGGCTTCGTGGATCTTGTCCACAGATAGTTTTTGAGATAGCAGAGGCATAACATCACATATTTTAAGCACACAACAAGGGATGGCCGAAACAGCTAGAATATTTTAATCAAATCCTTAACAGAAAGGAGACAATCAAGCACACTTTAGGAATGGCTTCCAAAGGTAAAAAGCAACTACAGAAAATCATACAAGTTTCACTAGACGGAGCCGCAGTTTTGGTCAGAAAATGCTCACAGAGGAATACAAAATAGAAACTTGAATTATAAAAGGAGTCTACCCTTCTTTTCTTGACATCTGTTAAACCTGTCTCATGTTGTCAAAATTTCCATAGGATTCCAGAAATACTCATTCTTGCCATTTAGCATTTGTTGGGGCCTGGTAGATATACAAAAGTATCTGTGTACACAAGAAAGCAAATGCTTTTATGTCAAAAGAGCAAAAGAACATTATAATACTGTGATTTACGTTTCTTTGCAATGAAAGGAGTTCTGCCTGCTGACAAATAAAGAGGGAGAGAACTGATACCAATCCGATAGGGACGAGCTAAGTCATGTTTGGTGGGAGGGTGTCTAGACAATTTGGCAAATTGACTAGCGGGGTTTTGAAATCACAAGGAATCAAACAATTCACATTTTTTAACCTATTTGCTGAGTTTAGCATAACGGAATCGGAGAGGCAACGGAAGCTGTGAATTTCTTTCTGTGTACTGGTGTAGGTAGCACCTGCTTCGGAAAGCCCCAGCTGTTCAGTACAGGGTGCTGTGAATGAAAATAGCAGGAGTCCGATTGGGAAAGGTTAGCTGATTTTTGGATTTTCCACGACACTGCAGTGAGTCAGAAGAGTTTTTGGATTGAATCAAGGTTTAGGTGAGGTGGTAGCCAAAGAGGTGTTCCATTGCTGGCAGGATAATCATATTCTCATTCTCGAGCCTACGAACCCTGCTTTCCCAAACCCCCAGAATCACCACGCAGGGACCTTGGCCAGGCCTCCCCCGATCAAGGAGTGAAATAACTACTCAGGCATGATGGACAGCCAAGAGAATTTTTCAAGCAAGCCACCCTAACTCAGATGCGCTACTCTCAGAAACCGTGTTATTTGTGTTTATACCATATTAAACTTTCCAAGTTACATTTCCACTGACCTGTGAAATGACATGTCGACATCATTTCACATTAGTCATTAGGTTCCAGTCACAATGGCATAAAATGCTGCCTGGCAGTCAAAAAGCTTATTTAAAGATGTAAAACATTTTTTTGCTCCTTGTAAACATTTATATCACTTGGGATTTCCAGAAACTTCATGCAACCTAATGACTTTGTAGTAATGACACATGGTAGTTTTATCAGGAGGGCTCATGGTCCTCTCTACACGGAGGAGGAGAGCAACACGGTCAAATATATGCATATCTGGTCACAAGAGTTCCTTACTTAGAAGCATAGCAGATATTCTGAATGGGAAATGTCACTTGGACATATAATTCTGTTTCTATGACACTGCAAGTAAGTTAGAATAATCAAGGGGCTTCCTTAAAAAAATGTCTTGGGGTACTGTTGCAAAATATAAAGTATTTCAAGCTTTATCCAATGAGCATTTTTAAAAGATGTAGAAAACAGATGAATGTGAGTTCATTAGCTTAAAAAAAAAGAAATTTGGTGTATTTGGGGGAATATTAAGTAGAAAAATATGTTATCTAGTAAAAGTGGGGTGGCTGGTTGCCACTCTGAGGTAAGGCTTGCAAATGATATTTTTTCTATGCTAATATGTAAATAATAGAACAGAACAGGTAAAGTTAGCTACTGAAAGGGGGAGAAAATGAATTTTACCATACATCTATGTATGCAATCTTGAGGGACAGCGATGAAGATCAAGAACTGCCCATTCCTCTAGTCTAGATAGTTCTAAACTTCTGTTTATTTCTTGGCAGGAATGAAATTTGGCGTGCAATGCTCTCTGAAAGTATTAACTGAATTCTCAAGTTTCCCAACTATGCGGTGTAGCCCCAGCATTGAGCACAAACAGCCTCACAGAACCTAGATTTTAAAGGCATGGAAGAAGGCGAACATGGGGAAATGAGGAAAAATGAAATTTAAATAAAGATTTTCCTTTTCCTATAGATGCTTTGGGCAATGCAACAGAATGAGAAAATGGGGCATTTACCCTTAAGGATCTTATACTTTATTTAGGGAGGCAGAGCATCTATTTGCAATAGTACTGGGAAATGCCCAAAGGAAATACCTGTTCTTAGGACACAATGGTCATAAGAACTGAGGGAGGACTAGCAGGAGAGTGAGCAGAATGTGGGAAGATTGCTCATGGTTGGCTTTTGGATGATGTTGTCCTGATTTATAATCCTGTTGGGAAGGAGAGAGGAAGAGGGAAGTCTGGGTAATGGGGATAACATGTAAAGCGTCAAGCATAGCAACAAGACCCTCTTGGGAGGTGTGGCCATGGTGCTGGAAAGGAAGGGAAAACCTGAAGATGAGCTTGCTGGGTGCTGAGAAGGGGAACAAGGAGAAAGAAGGTGCCCATTAGTGGTGGAGAAGACAGGTCAGACTTCACAAATGATTCCATAGGAAGCCAAGACATACATTTTCTCCAAGGTGTTAAGTTATTAATACTTCTCATACCCTCCAGGTATGGGAATTATGAGAGCTGGTTATTAGTGGGACTATATACCTTACCATGTAAATGGACAACGGACAATTTGGGAGTGAAAGGCGGTTCTATTGATAATCACGCACCCCTGGGACTGTCTGACTGTCTTAGGAAAGCTGGGTCATACGTTCCCTAACAACATTAAGCAAAAAGAACCAGGGCACCATTGAGGCTATTCAGTTGCTGCGAAAACGATTCCTTCTGTGATTTCCTTCAAGAGAAGAATGAAGGCTTTGGTGTGAGGGCTGGGGGAAGAATGAAGAAGGATAAAAGGAGAACTAGACAGTTTACTGGGCATACATGGGATCTAGCTGGTGGGAGTGGAAACTGATCTCTTTCCTCCCACTCTCCACTCACTTTTGAACTAATCAAGACCAGGATCATCAAGGCAAAAAGAACATAAGACAGTGACAGGCTCCAGGAATGGGGAGCAACATTGAAGGGGGTTGCTACAGCATTTCTGCTCAGATGTTACTCAGAAGTTGGCTTTTCCATTCATGAGGGGTATTTCTTGGCTTTTCTGGAGACCTGAAAGTAGAGACCACCCTGATTTGTCTTATCTGAGGGTCTCCGATGCTCTTAAAGGGAAATACTATAGACCATTACCAAAACCATAAAATAATTTTTTTTGCCACTTGCCTGCCAATTTAACTTTATGTTCTATATGTATCTTAAAAGGAACATAGAAAAGTATTAAATTCAATTCACTTGACATCTGATGGCTTATTCCCAAAGACAGGCAAGAAGGAACATGATAAGCTTTGTGGGGCTATGTTAGCAGAGACCATGGTCCTCCTATGCATTTCCGGGACTCTCCCATACAAATGAAAACAACTCCCTTTGAAATTTAGTTCTGGAAGGGAGGTTGGAGCTCATCTGGAGGCATGTCCAAAGTCACACAATTGGGCAGTGGTAGAGACAGCACAAAGGCTGTCTGAATTCCAAGGTGTTGTGTATCCCACTATGATTTCCCTCGGCCTGCCATGCAGCTCACGTATGGTTAACTTTTAACGTTACATTGCACATTGTTAAGTGTAATGTTTAGGGAACTCACTGTTTTCTAAGTATAGAAATGCTATCTAGAGGAAAAAGATGTCCTACATATTTTATAGGGGAAATTTAAGACAGTTTGCGTTATGACGAAATTACTAACTATATTTAATGTCTGCTAGAAGGCCAAGAAGGCAGAGTAGGGAGGGTGAATCACAGGGGTGAAAACCTGTAATAGGAATAAGATGCAGAAAGGGTAAAATGGGTCAAGTTCCTGGAGGTTAGTTGGTAACTAGTCGTGTGCTACGTGAATGATAATTTATCCTGGGAGGAATAATAGATTTTTAAATGATGCACAATTAATGCAGCTGAAGGAAGGTATGAATAACTGAGTTGGAAGAAAAAGAATTGATACTGCATGAATTCGTGGTATTACAGCTATAATGTAGAGAGATGATACTACCATCAAACATTGGTATGGATATACATTTTCCTATGCTTCAGCTGATGATTTTTATTTCCACTGTAGTTTGAATTGCACTGGGAGAGAGAAGGTTTATGTAAACATATATACTCTTCACGTCAAGGCTGAAATGCAGAAAAAACGAACCCACGACAGTTCAGAGGGGGCTATGTGAGCACACAGGCTGCCTCCCGAGGCCCCTTCAAGGCGACAGGAGAAGGAATTTGGGGAAGTTATTAGAATTCATTTTTGTGTGGATTCAATTGAAGACGTGCAATATAAGTCCACAGAATCTGAAACGTTCAGCTACTCATGGGCAAAATAGCTTTTGAGGTTTGCAATGAGAAAGAGGAAAAATACATGAATCAACTTCACTGGGTTAAGGCATGAGGGTTAGGGTTCTGTGGCGTGGGAAAAAATGAACACAGGAGAGGTAATCTATTTCACACGGCCACACCTGCAAAACGCACACACACATCGCAGTTTAATACTCGTCACTTATAAAAGTTTTACTGGAAAATGTCCCCCCCCTCCCCCATTTCTCTTCAAAAGCAAGCCCAGGGAGACTCAGGGCCAGAGAGCAACAATGGCTGCGCTGAGCTTATCTGTCCTCTGGCTTCCCCTGGGGCTGTTTTAAGCTAGTGAATCTGTGACCCTGTATACCTAAGGCAAATGCACCATGTTATTTGGCCTCTCTTCTAATGATTTATATATTTATTTTAAAAAAATTGTATCTCTTTACAATTTACTATGGTGCTTTTATACAAAATGAGTAAAGAAAAGCGTTATCCTCAGCGTTTTGAGTGCTAATAGGAGGTGTACCCTGCCATTCCCAGAGTGGCTCATCCAAGCACTTACTATTTCCTCCTCTTGTATTGTTTGTTTGGGCTGCCTTAGCAGGCAGGAATTCAGGTAAGTTGAAAGGTTGAAGTGGATGAAGGAGGAGGGGGAAAGACTTTTCCATCTTTCTCCTTCTTGCCCATGCCTGTTAACGATTTAGTTTTATTTATTTATTTATTTTTTCTATTGTCTGCAGAAAAAATGCAGGCAGAGTTGTTCAATGGAATGGAGTTCCTTTCCCAGTTGGCTCAGAACTACCACACCGACTTTTCCCATACTTAGTTCCTACTGGAGCCTTTGGGACGAGTGCTGGCTGCTCCAGGATGTGCAGGGTAAGTAGGGGCCAACCAGGGAGGGCTGTGAGCCTCTGGATGTACCAAGGACTCTTTGATTAGGAAAAACAAAAGAGACGTTAGACATCTTGAGTTCCAATAAGGAAGTTCTTGCTCCTGGGGAAGGAAAAGCTAACTCCAAACTCTTTCCTGTACCCTACCAGGACCTTCGTATGTTCTGGTTTGCAACTCTTCCATTAAAAAGCATTACCTTTCAAACGTCTGCTTTTGAGTTGTAACCTCTAACAATTAATTTCCCGCCAGTATCATTGGTTTCAGTTAACTAGAAAAAGCACGTTTAAAGTAAAAAAGCACAATGTATTTTGATTGTAGAAATTGATCAGTTCTAACAGGGTATTTTTCTTACTCAATCGGTGGTAGACCCTCTTTGGGACATCTTGGAACCAAAATGTCTCACAGTGATGGCTCCCTGCACTCTTCTGGCACTTAAAATGCTGGCACGAAAAGCCCTGTCTTGCCAAGTTCTGACCTCTGAGAAAGACATTGGATTCTCTACAACATTTCTAAGAAATAAACCAATCGATGTCCGTGCTTGCTTGGATATTGTGAACTTCTGTGGACACTACCACCCTCTCTGGGACTGCCAATTTGCATGGAAACACATCTATGGCATCACATCCACCATTCTCAATGTCTTTTCCAAGAATATCAGGACTGGGGAGAAATGCATTTGAGAATACTCCATTATCAAATTCTCTTTGAAGTTTAATTAGCATACATCCAACATATCTTGGGCCCCCCAGTTGTAAAACATCTGTTTTCATTCCCAAGATCTCTCTTTACCTTTAAAAATAGTGACACGGTTCCCTCTGGGTCTCTCAGAAACGAGCCCGCCAGCTTGTGTTATCAATGTCATTTGCTGTCTCCTCCTTGTCTCCTTCCCATCGTCTGGACGGTTGACTGTGTACCCCAATGAAAGCCTTCCATCCACTTCTAGGCTTATTAAAAGTTCTGGGGAAACTTTGTGGAAGGGAAAAAGTTCAATGGTGAAGCATCGGTGCAAATGAAGCTTCGGATCACCTGTGGGTTTTGGTCATCTCTCCCACTCCTCACCCCCTGAAATGCACAGGTAATTCGGTATCTGAATGTACGGATAGCCGCGAAGGACTCAGGAACAGGTCCACTTTCCAGGACACCTTTCCAGGAGCCGCTGGCTGCAGGTTCTGCCTCTGCTGGTGCGCCGTCCCCGAGCCCGGCAGGTGTGCAGCCCTCCCCGCGGGCGGCGACTGTCCCTTCCGGCGGGGGTGGGGCGGGAGGCAGTGGTCACAGACACCTGGCAGAGTTACACAAGTGCACACACACAACACGGCGGCGAGAGAGAGCAAGAGCTAAAAAAGATTCTGGTTTGGACCCAAATCACTGGTCATTTCACTTCATGAAGGAAAGCGAGTGCCTTGGAAGCTTACAGTATTTACAATGCTCAGCGTTTTCAGGTGCCCGCCCAGAGCCGAGGACCACCCCCGCAGCAGGAACGGTTCAGGGAACTATGTACAGAATTTACAGGGAAAGTTTACAGAAGAGTCTACTACATCCCACGACCAAGTGTACCTTGTGGTGTACTTGTTTGCGTTCAGAAAACCGAGACAGTTCTGTGTGTCCTCCGCATCCCAGGGGACCAACGTGAGCAAATGCTGGCACGTGCCTTTGGCTTCCCTCTGGGATACACGGTTACACTTTGATTAGGAAAAAAAAAAAAAAATGTGGCATTTTCACCCTTTGGTAAGATACTGTTCCAACGATCTGTGTAAGAAATCTTGGAGATAAGTTTCCTTCTAGCATTAGAAATTGTACCTTATTTTTGTTGTTGTTGAACTTGGCAAATTTTAATTGCATTCTATTTATAAAGGAGTCATTGATTTTTTTTTTAGAGATATGGGATTTTGTCAACATTTATGTGGATGGCACAAACTGTGCGCTGAAGGAAAGCCTACCCTTGGATCCCTAAACCGAACTCTGTTCTCTGCACCACATTTTTTTCTCTTGGCACTTTCAAAATCTTCCACTGATTGTAATGCACAGTAAGATGGTTTGTATGAAGACACGTATCATTTCATCAGCAGAATGGCCGCCCAGTCTGCTGTGTCTATTTGGCAATGTAGAGGATGGAGGCGGCAGCCTCCAGTGATTCAAGCCAAGCACGTCTTTCCCTGGGCCTTTGCTTCACCAGCCTGGTCCGTGTTACACACGCCACCCCTGACATGGAAAGCCAAACGACGTGAGTGGAAGGGATGGCTGCGTAGTCATCACTGTCACATGATGGAATGTCACGTGAAAGACGGGATGTGCGCGGGGGTTTCGCGGGAACATTGACGACACAATCTACGTCACTGTTTATAGAGTGTGAACATGGGGTCCCCTGGACATGACTGTAGCGTAAGAGAGTCCATACAATTTTCAGCCTCGCTGCCACTCAGGTAATGAAGGAGGTTATGGCTATTTTCATGGCAAGAAGAAAATAACCGAATACTATAAGCTGAACGGTAACCCCTGTGTCAGGCATTGGTCTGAATCTTTCAGGAACAGGATCGGTGTGAGGGCACTTGGGAACATCTGACAACGTTCATGTGTTAGGTATATCACTTTGGGCAGAACGAGGGAGGGGGAGAGGCAGAGAAGGAAGGGCATGTTTCCATGCAAGGTTCAGCCTGGAGGAAGAGTAGGAGGGGTCTCACGAGGGAAGGGTTCAATGGGGAAGTGTCCAGAAGAGTTGGAAAAGGGGTCATTAAACAGAAATATGGCAGCTTCTCCTTTTTTTTTTTTTTTTTTTTTTTTTTTTTTTTTTTGTGGCTGCCACGGCCTCTAGAATCAGAGCTATTTAACAGGACTTGCATGATGGTGGCTGGGACCCCTGACCATCCGGAGACCCATACAGTGACACCGTTTCATGCCTGATAAAATATTCAGGCTTACAAATTTTACATTTTACAAAGATTAATATATAAGAATTCAAAATGTTCTCTCTTTTTTTTTTTTTTTCCTGTTAGAGATACATTTTAACCTACAAGCATAAAATTCTTTAGACTTTTAAGGCAAGATAAAAAAATAATAAAAATATAAATTACCTCAATCTTTTCCAAGAAGAATGATCTAAACAGATAAAGAAACATGGATTACGGATACTTCCTTTCTGATTTAGCATTTCATCTCTAAAAACTTTTAAAGAGCTTTGACATCAGAATGATTGATTCCTGTGAGGCATGTAGCCAAAAGGCTCCCATTCTGTGTTTAAAACAGATGGCTGCACAGTGGTTCCTGGGTGGTCGTTGGAAATATTAACCTTACAGTCATGTGGGGGATTTTTACAATGGCAGAGCATCTCACCTGCCAAGGAACTAATTAGTTTCAAAATGGATCACTCATCCTCAGAAGCTAAAGATTTCCTTGACCAGAGGATTGTGATTGTTCAATTAAAACCTGAATGAAAATTTGGTCCCCATACCCTATTAATTTCTTATGAAACCATTGAGATAATTTTCCCAATGAAAGCAGAGTTTTCACATGTTCTCTAGTGTATAGTAACTATCGCCATAACCATTCATTCATTCCGGGATTCTCTTTCCCCCTGGCTTTCTAGAAGAATATCTTACAACTCTTTCCTTGGGTTCATCGATAAGAATTCAGCCTGATCTTTCAATGCAGACTATAATTTCTAACAGCTGGTGCTATTGTAAACATGGACCCTCATCACAGCCTTGGGGAGAAAGTCAGGTTTTCAAGTCAGGCAATCATCCTATTATTTCCTCAATCCTTATTTTAACACCCAAGGAGTGGGTCCCAAACACCTCCGTAATTGACTGGTTAACTCAGGCTTTCACACCACCTTGGAAATCAACATACAGAATTCTTTTATGCTCCGTTAAAGGAAAAGAAAAAAAAAAAAAAGCAATGGGTCTTTAATGGCATAAAATGGTATGAATCTCATCTGCAGCTGGTTAGACGTCTTTAGAATCACGTGTTGGGCTACCGAGAGACACCCCTTCTATGATGACCATGACCAAAGTAATGTATGAACGGAGATAAGGCAGAGCAGTGATGACAGTGATGAATGGGTGTGGCTAGGGTCTGGGGTAAATGTTTGAAGGCCCAGTGAGTTTGTCCTTGTTATCTGCGGTGTTGCCCTTTGGAAGGTTTCCTTTAAAATAGAAATCTGGCCTCGGAGAAGTATGACACTAACATGGGTGTGATGTGCGATCATTTCGTAGTTTGGAGTGCAGAGCTCAGAGAGCAGAGCCGTGAGGTGCCAGTTGATGCTGGTGCAACTAGCCTGTCGCCACCAGAAACTGCTCTCTGGAAGGCTAAGAAATATATACTATTTGATTTAAGATTTGGCAGTTCAGGTCACTGCCCAGGCACCCTTTTCACAGCAGATAAGTCTTGCCTTCTTCATGGAAAGAGCAATGATTCCCCCATCTCTGAAGCTCTCTTCTCCCATGCCCCTCCCTCTCACTCTCTCTGGGGCAGGAACCAGGGAAATGTGATGGCATGGCTTCATGTCAGCAGCGTCAAGTGATTCCAGGCTAATGAATGAGTTCAGGGCTGTTCATTTGAAATATTAAAAAAAAAAAAAAAAAAGTCATTAACCCCCCAAACTCCTCATTCTCGAGAAGAAAGGAAAAATGTTCTCAATGGTTACCAGGTTGGATTCTGATGTTAATCTTAAGTCAGCCTGGAAGTCTGAGAAAGAAGCGTTTCTCAGAATGTCCGGCTCAATGGTGAGGTGAAACTGGCAATGGCCTCCACCGTGCTTGCCAATCCTCCCTCCTCTGCCAGGGAGCTGAGAACCCTGCCCGTGAGAATTAGGGGTGGGAGGCGTCTTTCTCTTCTAGGCTCCTCTTTGTTTCCTTCCTGGAAATCTGTAACTGGTCAATGGCTTTGTGTTTTTTTTGTTTTGTTTGTTTGTTTTTTGTTTGTTTTTCTTCTTCTGAGATCCTGGAAATTGTGGTGGTGTTTTTTTGGCAGTATGAGACTGTTACAGTTTACCAGGAAGCAGCTTGCACAGAGAACGAGGCCCTCTTTTTCATTCTTATTTTTAAAAATGATAAAATCCAGGGCAACTAGGAAGGACTGCTCGAGAGCTGCCTGTCTAACTTCTCTCTTTGCGTGTGTTTGTAAACATGGCAATTGCAGAGAGCTCGAAAGAGCTGGTAACCTGGACCACAGTAGACTGGGGGGGAAAAATAGTGGTGTTGTTTTTCCTTTCTTTGTAGTAAATATGGTGCAAGTAATAAAATTGATATGCAAGACCTAAAAACCAATAAGATGGCTGAATCTCTTACCTCCAAAACACAGCAGCCTCGCTGCTGGGGACCTGCAGGGGTTAAAAACTCAAAAGAGGAAAAGCAGTCGTTCCCGAACGAACCCTCAGGACAGACCTTAGTGCACATAGTAGAGCCAATACACCACGTTGAAGAGAGAGAAGGTGATGGGGAAAAACATTCGGGACCACTTGTCTATGGAATTCACGTCAGTCAAGTCGGGGATCTTGACCTTGAGCTGCGAGGCGCGCCTGCGGATGCGGCCCTTGGCGTGCGCGCCGTGGCGGTCCAGCGGGTGGCCGTAGGCGTCGCGGGGCGCGCGGGGCCGGCGGTAGTGGATGCTGGCGCTGTCGTAAGAGTACATGGTGGTGCTGGGGTCACTCAGGCCCGTGAGCACCTCCGAGCCGCTCGCCTCGTTCCTCATTTCCAGGGCGCTGAGGATGATGTTGCCGTGGGCATCGACCTGGCGGAGGAGAAAGAACACGCTCAGGCACAAAGGCAGGGATAGTATATAGCCTGTTTTCATTAACCTGTTACTGATGACACCGCTTGGGTGCATTTAACATGGCCAACTAGTCATGCTCTGCGTGCCTCCTAGATCTGGAGACGATCTATCTATCTATCATCATCTATCTATCTATCTATCTATCATCTATCTATCTATCTATCTATCTATCTATCTACCTACCTACCTATCTACCTACCTATCATCTATCTATCATCAACTACCTATCATCTGTCTATCTAACATTATCTCCATCCATCCATCCATCCATCCATCCATCCATTGATCTCTAACCACAAAACACGTGTATGTGGGCATATTTCTTCTAATTAATTTCCTTTCAATGTGCACAAATCCATACACTGGGCTTCTAGTATATATATATAATTCAGCCATAAAAAGGAAAGAATGAATCTCTTTCACTTACTATAGCATGGATGGACCTTGAGGATATTATGTTAAGCGAAATAAGTCAGACAGAGAAAGACAGATACCAAATACCATAAACTATATATTTATACTTGTATTTATATTTAATTATTTTTTATTTATATACTATTTTTGTTGTTAATAACTACCACTCATTACATCCATAGAGGTACATGCAAGGTGTCCCAAAAAATGTATACACACTTCAACAGCTGATAGCTAAATTTTGAAAATAAGAAGTATTTTAATAAACACTACCTATATAATTATTCAAAGTGTGTATATACATTTTTTTGGGGAACAGCCATATATATATATATATATATATATATATATATATAGTTTGTCTATATGTATGTATATACACATATGGTATTTTTTTTTGTTTGTTATTACAAAGGTGGCACATAGAAACTAGAAACAGGAAACAAAAAGTAAAAAGTAAATATCCATTTGTCACCTCAGAGTCCATTATTTTTAACATCCTGCCAGCCTCCCACTCTTTTTTCTGTTCATATATATTTACTCACACAGTTTCTCTGGGTGTATTTTGCTTTGCAACCCGCTTTTGTCAGTTAGCAATATAACCTGGTAATCTGTCCATGTTAGTAAGTATTCCTGTGATATCATTTATTCATAGATGATATGGATACATTATAATTGAATTAATACATATAATGTTAGATGTCAAGGCTTGCTTTACTTTTGTAGTGTCATGTAAACAAGCCTTCAAGGCACATATTCAAGCTAAATCTTTGTGCAAGTCCATGACTATTTCCTCCGGCTAAAGCCAGGATACCTAACTGAGGCCTCCTGACTATGGGCGAACCTTGGAGGGGCTCACATATGCAGGAAAGCCTGGGATTTCACTGCACAGACATGGAGTAGGGGACCCTCTCCTTCCTTCCGGCAGTGCAGTGCTTATCAACCACAACTACTGTTTTTAAATTTTGAGGACACATGGTCCTGGAAAGAAAGTAGTGAACAAAACAGGCAAGTCCTTGAACTGTGGGTGCTTACATGCTTAGGGAGAAAAATGTTATCACATGGGAAACAGTATAGAGGTTCCTCAGAAAGTTAAAAATAGAACTACCATATGACCCAGCAATTTCACTTCTGGGTATTTAGCTGAAGAAAAAGAAAACACTAACTCAAAAAGATATTCCTACCCCATGTTCATTTCAACAGCATCTATAATAATAAAAGCATAATATGCTAATTAGACTGGACATCCTTCTGGGCTGCTGCCTCAGCCCTCAGAACCCCTTGCGTGAATTTTGTGCATCGGCCTCTAGTTTACTATAACAACCTGTTACTATGGATGATGGATGGATGAATAAATTAATTGTCCTATATAATAAAAGCCTAATATGCTAAGTGTCTGACTGTTCGACCAGTTGCTATGATGTGCACTGACTGCCAGGGGGCAGACGCTTCAACCAGTAAGTTAACTTACTGCTGGGGTCTGGCTGATCAGGACTGGGCAAGATTGGCTGGACACGCCTTGGAGCCCTCCTGCAGTCCCTCCCTGGCTGGCCAATCTCCACGGTACTTCCCTGGCCTCTAAAATATTTCTTCTTATTAATTTCCTTTCAATGTGCACAAATCCATACACTGGGCCTCTACTATATATATATTGATAGTAGAGGCCCAGTGTATGGATATATATAAATAAAATTCAGCCATAAAAAAGAAAGAATGAATCTCTTTCACTTACTACAGCATAGATGGAGCTTGAGGATATTATGTTAAGTGAAATAAGTCAGACAGAGAAAGACAGATACCAAATACCAAATGATTGCACAAAAAACAAAAAGCCAGAACACAGAACAACTCAAGCTCACATAAAGATTGGCAATTGCCAGAGATGGGGAGATGGGATGTGGATGAAATGGGTGAAGGGAGTCAAAAGATAGACTTCCAGTTATAAATAAACTAGAGACCCAATGCACAAAATTCATACAGTCGAGGGGTGGGGGTGGGGGGGGGTGTCCCTCAGCCTGGCCTGCACCCTCTGGCAGTCTGGGAGCTCTCGGGAGATGTCTAACTGACATGTTAGGCCCACTCCCGCCCACTCTCCATGGGGAGCAGGCCTAAGCCAGCAGCTGGACATCCTTAGTGCTGCTGTGGAGGCAGGAGAGGCTCCCGCCACTGCCGTTGTGCTCGCCAGCTGTGAGCCCAGGTCGTGGCTGAGCAGTGTTCCCCTGTGGGAGTGCAATGACCCACCAGGGTGCAGCTCCTGCATTGAGCATCTGCTCCCTGGTGGTCAGTGTGTGTCATAGCCACCAGTCATTTTGTTGATCAGTCAATTTGCATATTACCTTTTTATTATATAGAATAGTCATGGGGATGAAATGTGTAGTATGGCAGCCATGGTTACTAATACTGTATTGCATATTTGAAAGTTGCTATGAGAGATCACAAAAGTTCTTATCGTAAGGAAAAAATATTCAGTAAATATGTCTGGTGATGAATGCTAACTAGATTTGTGATGATTTCATGATAGATACAAATATAGAATCATTATTTTATACACTTGAAACTTATATAATGTTGTATGATGATTATACTTCAATAAAAGTATAATAAAATAAAAACTATGTGAAACCGTAACATCTTAAATAGAACTGGTCAGAGTAAAAAAAAAAACAAAACTAAAAATATGCCACAAGAATTATCTACGTTGTAGTTGTGACAGATGGGTCACAACTGCAACGCAGAATCCTGCCCCAGTTCCCAGCCTGCCTTACAGATTTTGGACTTGGTGTTTTCCACAACCACATGAGCCAATTCCTTAAAATAAATCTCTTATTGTGTGTGAGTTTGTTCTGTTTCTGTTGGTTTTCTTTCTCTGGAGAACCCTGAGTGATAGAAAGGGTGGGGCAAAATTCATAGGGGTGATTTAATTGTTTTTCTTTATTGATTAAGGTGTTACATATGTGTCCTTATTCCCTTCCCCTATTATCCCCCTCCACTCATTCCTTCACCCCCCTGGTGTCTGTGTCCATTTGTTAGGCTTATATGCATGCATACAGGTCCTTTGGTTGATCTCTTCCCCCTTACCCTTACCCTCGTCGTAAGGGTGATTTTTAAAAGTCTAAAATCCACAAAACATTGATCTGATGGCTGTGTTTTATCCCTCAATGGAAACCCTATGCAAACATGCAATTCATTTTCCTGCTTGGGTCTATCCTTTGTCCCACCCTCTCATTCTCTGTCTCTCTCATCCTCTCTTCTCTGCCTAACAATATCCCCTAAACAGTGCCTTAGGCTGTGAAAAATGTTGCCACTCACTGAATATAATTGTTCTGGATATTTCAAATATATAAACATAGCAGAACTCATTTCAGTGTAATTGGAATAAAATATAATCTTGTTTTCAGTGGCAGTTTTAAAGCCCTGTTGAGAAATACCTCCAGGCTCAATCTACTTTGCAAACAGAAAATCATTTCCTCCTTGCTAACTGATTCTATTAGATTCATATTCACTAAGTGAGTCTGAAGTACAGAGCAGGAAGCCGAGTGAAGTGGTGCTGACCACAGACTGAGCTGCCCTCCAGAAGCCTGCAGTCTACACCGTGCAGCTGTCCAGGGGAATGGCCCTGCGCTTCCGCTGCAGAGAACAGAGAGCCACACAGCCCAGCTTCCATCTGCCCCTCCCACTCCTATAATGCACCGCATTGACGCTGCTGCTGTTACTTACTTGTTCTTACCCGGGGTGCCACCCTCAATCCCTTGGTCTCAAATTCCTAAAAAAAAAAATTTTTTTTTGGGGGGGGGGGGGAGGGATGCAAAGGAAATCAGAGGCTTTGCTGGAGATGATTTACATCTCTCTTTACTTGTCTTGACAACTACAGGCAGCAGTGGGAACTTTAATATTTCTAAAAGTAATAAAAGGTTAAGCATAAACTTACATAAACACTGCATATATTATTCAAGAAATAGAGAAGATAAAAGATGAAGATAAAATGAAACAACTGCCCATTTTCCAGAACATTGCTCAGGGAGACACATTTATCCCGGATCTTTTTATTTCCCTCATTTCTCTCATTCAGTGTATTAGCAGATCCTAATGGCTCTATTTTGGAGAAAGATTCTGACCATTTTTCGCCACTGTCATCTCTTGATGCATAATTGATCTTCCTCTTTCCAGGAGTGAGCCCTCTTGTCTTTTCTCTAGAAAAGGAGTTATCCTTTTAAAATGCAATAGAGATCATGTCTCCTCTATCTGGATCTTCTAGCTACTTCCCAAGACATAGACTAAAACCCATATTTCCCATTTCAATCCACAAAGCACCCATTTGAATCCACAAAGCACCCACAAAGTTCATACAGGCACCTCTGCCCTCCTTTCCTACCACTCTGCCCCTGAACTCTCTGCTCCAGTCACATTGTCCTTTGTTGGCTGTCCCTTGATGCCTTAAGTCCTCGGGGTATTTTTCACCTGCTACTCCCTCTCTCCTGGAGTGCTCTTGCCCAGGTTGTTACCTGGCCAGCTTCCCATCATTTTCTTCACCACACTGATCATCATCTATCATTAGATCTTTTATCTACACATTTGTTGATGACCTCAAGTGAAACATAAGTTCTAGGAGAACAGCTGCTTTTTTGTTGCTGTTGCTGTTCATCATTGTATATTCCCCTTGCTCTTTGGAGAACCAAGCCTGAGATACTCCAAAGGAGGGGCTGATAAATGTCCGAAGAATATGGAACTCTGAAACTCAGACTTGGAGCCACCTCTCTGAGCTCTGCTTGAGTTTCACTGGCTAGGACTTCTGCAAAACTGGAGGAGGAGCACCAACTCAGCCTGAGGCATGAGGGAAAACATCAGTCAAGAGGTGAATCTGGGCAACAAGCCAAAACAAAGGTTCCACAGAGTGAAAGCATGGCAATTTGGGAAAATCATGTTCTAATTCTGGAGCCAAATGCTGTTGGTGAAGGGGAGAGGGAGAAGGAATGAGGCAAAAAAAGAAAAAAAGAAAAAAAAAAGAAAGCATAATGAAGCAGTGGTGGCCCTTGTGTCCCACATTAAGGAGTCTGGATCTTTTCCTCTAGGCAGAGTTTGAGATAGATTGTGGTGAATGCCAATTGGTTTGACATACCTGATACTCTTTCACCTTCCTGAAAACATAGCCCTGACATTCTTTTGGTGCATGTTATTGAGGTGAGCCTCAAGGACCCTCATGTCAACGTGAGCCTTTCATGTTTTTCATCTTCCTGTTCAGAGGAATTAAGTTTGTCCTGAGAATATAACTCCATGCTAGGATTTTTTAAGTGTAACTATTTGATGTAAGAAAGTACTTTTGTGGGATGACCATGTGAGAAGAGTTTACTGTAAATAAAGCCAATATAAAGGAAAGCAGGATTATGAGATGAAGAGAGGTGCTTTCTAATGACACCATTTGAATGTGTGGATATAGCCACATGTGAACCCATCAGTTATACTGGCTCAAAATTCCTCTTCTCCCTTTCTGTTTCTTAAGCCAGTTAAGTAGTAAGTTTTATGTCTTTCTTGTTTACCAAAAATTATCCTAATTGTGTGTAGAGAAAATAAGCAATAGACACTAGATAGAAAATGTGAAAGAGAATCAGATGAGATAGTTGAGATGTGTGTGTGTGTGTGTGTGTGTGTGTGTGTGTGTGTTTGAGAAAGAGAGAGAGAGAGAGAGAGAGAGAGAGAGAGAGAGAGAGAGAGAGAGAGAGAGAGAGATAGGCCTAGAAATTATTAGAAACATTTGGCTGTCAAAATTAGATAGGATTAAGCAGCAAAGGCTGAAAAACAAAAAGAGAACCAAATCAGATTTGGGCAGGGATTTGAGGACCAAAGATATGAACTGTCAACACAGATTTATCTGCAATTCAAGATGCTAGTCAGAATAGCTAAAGTTTCACAAAGGCTGAGGGAAGTGTCCTTGTTGGCTTGAGGGCAATGCAATGATGTGGGGCCCTGGGCCTAGGCTCAAAGCTGGTATAGTTATCCAGCTGGTACAAGTTAGACTTAAGGAGAGAGCTGTTTACTTTCATATACCTTGGAATTAGTCATAATACGAAGTTGATTTACATTTACAAATTTGTCTAGAAATGTAGGTGTCTGAAATGTAGATGACTCACTACAGAGAATAAAAATGAGAGAAAAGAGTCCAGTATCAATAACTAATTTGAAGGAAAAATTCTGTTGTTGCTTTTTTTTTTTTTTACTTCTGGGGTTGCAAATGCACATTTGGCAGATCCGACCCATGTCCTCCATATCTTAAAATGATTTAAAATCTATCTCTGATCAAAGATCATCCATGTAACAACCATTTAATCTTAAACTGATCTGTTGGCAAATGGGCTGGCAAGATGGCCAGTAGATACAACCATATATGTTGCAGATTAGGATAAAAGTGTTCCAGAACCAGAAGTGGCTTCCTTACCGTCTCATTGTATTGTGAAATGTGTCTTTCAAAACTCTAAATACCATCTCTAGTTTCAAATGATGCTCGAGGGGTTCATGAATCTACAGCCGTTATCACCTTGGAGGTTGAAACTCTCCTAATGTCTGTATTCAGCATCTGTACTCATATAAAAAAGATGCTTCAGTGCTGCTGGCGGCAACATAAATCAAGACAAAGCAAGCACTTCTGAGGCTTCAGTACAGCTACCCCTTGACATGACTGCCCAGCCAAGGCCATCAAAAGTAATGTGTAATAAATGATCAATGCCACTCTATGCTCCGGGGTACCAAGGCAAATATTAGGGAGCCTTCAGATGAAAATTCTCTGGGACCCACAGCACATACGTTATTTGAATTCAGCTGTGTATAAGTTTCTAAAAGGAAAGAAAAGTATAAGCCAACAATTAAATGAAAGGAAAAATGTAATGTTTTCTAGTTTTTAAAATTCAACCACGGGGTAACATTTTTAAATACCACACAGGTTGCATTATCTTCATTCCTGGAAATGGTACACTGAACAGATGAAGTAATACATTTATATTGTTGTTGGCACACTGTCTGTCTGAGCCCCTGGTTTTAGAAGAGGACAAGGAAGTTGGGATATGGAAAAACTGAGCAGCTGCAGGGATGATTATAAGTGGCCTGAGATAGAAACACTGTATTATTATTCCATACAAATGTGAAGAAGGTTACAAAAATCTTAGCCATGACACTCCTCTAAGGTTATATCTATCTGAAATCATATGACACTGTGATTCCAAAAGAATAGCAGAAACTGATATAAAACATCTTTAGGAAATGTTAAAAATCAAAGCGACAGAAACAGTAAGAAAGGGCAGAAATTAAAGGGGACTATAGTCTTTTTTTCCCCCTTACTTTTATGACTATACCAGTATAAGGATTTTATAAGACATTATAATGTACTACTTAATACCTTGTGTGATATTAAGAACTTGTCTTGAGCAATTACTATTTGGTATTTTCTCTATATCCAGGAAACAACAGTGAGTTAGGCATTAAAAGATAATTACACAGATAAACACATAATCACTAGAGGTCCGGTGCACAAAACTCGTGCACTGGGGTGGGGTGGTCCCTCAGCCCAGCCTGCGCCCTCTCACAGTCTGGGAGCCCTCACTCCTTGCCACCTGCCTGCTCGCTGCTCCTCAGCACTTGGCTAGCTGCTTCTTGGCACTGCCACAGAGGCAGGAGAGGCTCCCACTACCGCTGCTGCACTCACCAACTTCAAGCCTGAGCCCGGCTTCTGGCTGAGCGGTGCTGCCCCTGTGGAAGGGCAATGACCAGGAGGGGAAGCTCCTGCGTTGAGCATCTGCCCCCCTGGTGGTTAGTGTGCATCATAGCGAAGGTCATTCTGGTTGTTCTGCTGTAACGGTTGCTTAGGCTTTGATTATGTAGATAATTGTGATAAGTCCCATGGAGAAGAGCGCAGGAAGCCATGAGGATGAATAATAAGAATACCTAACGTAAATTAACAGAAGGCTGTCAGTTAAGGCATCCCTTGAGGTAGTAGCATTTATGGAAAGAGCTGGTACTTTGGAAAAGTTGAGATAAGGCCAATATTGTCTTCAATTTTACTAATTCTTTCTTCTGCTGATAAAATCTGCTGCTAATCCATCTATTTCTTTGTCAATTCTATAATTTTCATTGGTTCTTTGTCATAGCTTCTTTTATTTTTCTCCCGAGACTCGCCATCTCTTCATGTATTTTATTAATCTTTTCCTTTGGTCTTCATTTTAACCATTAAAAAATATTGTAGGATCCTGTAAAGTTTCAAAAATAGCAGAGAGGTTCCATGTACCCTTCACCCAGTTTCTCCCCATCACTAACTTCTGGCAACCACTAATCTGTTTTCCATCTTTATAATTTTATTTCAGGAGTGTTAGATAAACAGAACCATGTAATATGTAATCTTATACTTAGCATAATCCCCTTGAGAGCTATCCAAGTTGATGCATGTATCAATAGTTCATTATTTTTATATTATATATATTATATTAGAGAGGGAGGAAAAGAGAGAGAGAGGGGGAGGGAGAGTGAGAGAAAGAGAGAGAAACATTGATATGAGAATAAACATAAATTATTTGCCTGCCATACACACCCTGACCAAGGATTGAATCTGCAACCTAGAAATGTGCCCTAACCAGGAATTGAACCCACAACCTTTTTGATGTGTAATAGGATGCTCCACCAACTGACCCAGCTGGCTTAGCTAGATGGGAACATTTAAATGATTTATTAGCCAGTCATTAAGTTCTCTTCAGAGCAAAATATACTACTCATCTAGATATGATATGATATATTAAGTTTTTTCCCCTGGCCTTTATTTTTTCCTTAGCACCTTAGAAAATTCTCATATCCTGCTCTGGAATCATGGCAAATGCCCCACAAAATTGGTTAAAATTTGTTTTATAATCTTTTTATTTTATTGAAATAGATTTCAGTTTGCTTGACCTTTCCATTTAATTATTCTCTATAGAACATTGCTTTTCTAGCCAATTGAAAGAGTATTTTCTTTGTATCTTCACAGTTCTACCTATATTTTAAACGTCTATCCAATTCATATCTTCTAAATTTTCCTACCAGTTCTACTATGCCACTTTATGTAAGACATTTCTTTATGATGTATCAGTTAACACACATTCCAAGCTATTCAGAGTATTAGTTAATAGAGTTACAAGGCAACTGAGATGGGGATGGAAATAGAAGAGAGGTGTCCTTGAAAACTATGGCTGAAATACTTCTAAAGCTGTTAGGGCTGCAATCAGACAGTGGGAAGCTTCTTCCTTTCAGATATATTCCTCAAAATAAATGCCATCCGGCCTCATTTTATAATTCAATCACCTCATAGGAGTATACTTTTCTTCCCCAGCAAGATTAGAGAATTCTCGAGGGCAAGTATCATGCCTGTTCATTCTCTGTTAGCATTGAGTTTAGTGCCTCCCACAAAAATAAAAATTTATTTGAATCCATTGGTTTGAGTTTTGACCGTGTGGCTGAGTCTGCATGTTTCCTTTGCTCATAACTTTCTAATTATCTGGCAGTGTTTGTCCATATTTGAGATCCTATGAAAGAGCGTGAAGATACACCTTGAAGACTCATAGTCTGTCTTCTGCCTGATTCTCCAGCCACATTTCATGGTCTATTTTCTTTTTTTCTTCTTCTTTTTTAAATATATATTTTATTGATTTTGTACAGAGAGGAAGGGAGAGAGATAGAGAGTTAGAAACATCGATGAGAGAGAATCATCGATCAGCTGCCTCTTGCACACCCCCTACTGGGGATATACCCGCAACCAAGGTACATGCCCTTAACCGGAATCGAAACCGGGACCCTTGAGTCCCCAAGCCGACGCTCTATCCATTGAGCCAAACCGGTTTCGGCTCATGGTCTATTTTCTCTCTCACTTTCTGTGCTCTTACTTCATTGGTTTTCTCTCAGTACTTTACAACATCTCGCAATTCCTGCCTGAGAGCCTCGGTCTTATTTCCTTTGCTTACATGGGACAGGATATGGTGGCTGCTTCTTATTTCTCAGATCAAATGATAATTCCTCAAAGATGACTTCCTAGTCACCTAATTAAAGTCCCCTGTTGCCTCAACCTGAACCAAACTATTCTCATCCCCATTACTGTTTTTACTTTCTTCATAGCACATCCCTGTACCTGAAATTATCCTCTTAATGCTGATTTGTGTGTATATTGCCTGTCTTCCCACGTTAGACTCTAAACTCCATGAGGGCAAGGAACTTTGTCTCATTCAGAGCAGTGCTCACAACACTGGTTAAATGAATGGATATTTAAGTTGTTGCCTGTGTGCTGTCTTGAAAACAATTTGTAGTGAATACAATATTTCAATGTACATAATTTAAAATGGATTCCAGTAAAAATGGCATAGAAGATGAGACTACAGAGATGTTTTAAAAGAATAAACAGTGCATTAATTTTATTAAATTCCACCCACTGGGAGTATAAGTCATAAGATTTACCAATAAACAGCAAAAGAAAAAAGAGTGACAATATCTTGTATATAATGATAATAGCTAATACTTACTGAGTACTTACTATGTTCCAGGATTTGTTTTAAATAGTGAACTTAAAAAACACCTATTTAGTCCTTATAACAAGTCTGTGACATAGGTATGCCATAATCTTCTCCATTTATGGATGATGACATTGAGAAACTGACATTAGATGAGGAGTTACATAGGTTGATTTGCCTGAAGTTATAAAGCCAGTGACTGGCAGAGTTGGGAATCTAATACAAGCAGTTTGATTCCAATCTGTGTTTGTGACCACTGTGCTCTATTGTCTCATTTCCACTTCCAGAGTACAGTGCTTCTTTACTTTAGTTCTTTTTTATTTATCAAGTAGACTTGGAATTATTCTTTTGCATATAGTTTTACAACTATGTAGTTTAGAATAAAGAATAATGAACTTGAGGTTGAATTTTAAGTCCAGGTGTGATATTAATATATGTAAACATCAACCTAACTTCTTCCATCCTCAGTTCTCAATTATGTAAAATGAGGGAGTATTTGAGCCTTATTAAACGTAAACTAATATATATTTTTTTCTGTTGTGGGAGCCCTGAGCACCATGCTGCTGCTAAATTTCAGAGTATTGTTAGGAATATTAATCCTCACCCAAGGATATTTTTCCATTGAATTTTTTTAAAAATATATATTTTATTGATTTTTTACAGAAGAGAGATAGAGAGCTAGAAACGTCGATGAGAGAGAAACATCAACCAGCTGCCTCTTGCACCCCCCCCCCCCCACCGGGGATGTGCCTGCAACCAATGTACATGCCCTTGACTGGAATCGAACCCGGGACCTTTCAGTCCACAGACCGACGCTCTACCGCTGAGCCAAACCGGTTTCGGCTGAATTTTTGAGAGAGTGGAAGGGATAAAGAAAGACAGAGAAAAATATTGATGTAAGAGAGACACATGGATTGCACACACCCCAACCAACCAATGCGGGGAAGGATCGATCCTGCAACCAAGGTACATGCCCTTGACCAGAATTGAATCCAGGATCCTTCAATCTGTAGGCCAACGCTCTATCTACTGAGCCAAACCAGTTAGGGCTTAGGAATATTTAATACATTACCTGGACTTTATTCATCTCCAGTTTGTTCTTATCATTGGCACTCTGGTTGTGTTTGCCAGATCCCTTTTTCCGGGGGCCTTTTCCGAAGAAGATGTAATTTACAAAAGCATATTCCAGCAGAGCCAGGAACACAAACACAAAGCAGCCCATCAGGTAAATATCAATTGCTTTGACATACGGGATCTTTGGCAGTGTCTCCCTGAGGTGAGTGCTGATGGTTGTCATTGTCAGCACCGTGGTGATTCCTATGAGATGGAAAGACACAGCTTAGCTGAATGCACTTGTTAAGTTGCCCTTTTTAAGACTGAGAGGAAAGATGCCATTCCCTTATGGAAGCTCAAGAATGATGGCGGTAATGCAATAAACCACTGGGCAGAAAGGGCAAACATTTTGAAATACAAAACTGCAGACTCCCTACATAGTCCACGAACAAATCATAAAGTGGGATGTGGCACTAATGGAGAGCTAAAAAAACCCCCAAACATATTAAAAATAATGCACCAAGAAAAACGACAAATGGATGGAAAGGCACATCAAAATCTCATTGATATGCCTACTGACTAGTGTCCAATACTCCTTATCCTATTATATGTTACATCTTACTTCTTCTTTCAGCATCTTATCTTCCTTCTAAATCTGTTTTTGTGATACTGATCCCCACAGCAGGCACTACCAAGCTGAAAGTTGGTGACCAGTTTGAGGAAACCTACTTTATTCCACAAGTCTGTAATGTACCTAGATCACAAGGTCAGTATTACATTTTAAAATAAACTGATAGAGACAACACTAAAAAAAGAAGCATATAAGAAACTCATGATTTTCATTAAGCACTGGATTTATGTGTGTTTTTTTTTTTAAAAGATATAATCCTAGCTAATAACAAACAAGTCATTTACAAATCCACTAATTGTATTTCTGTTTTCACTCCTTGGTTTAAATTTTTAAAGCAAGATGGGTTTGTAAATGAATGTCCTTTCTAGTTAGATAAGTATTAAAATACCATAGATTTTACATCTCAAAGTACAGGTTAAGCTAGCATATTTATATGCTAATATCAAATATAATAAAAATATTATTAACTTTGAGGACAGAAGTGTAGGGAGAACCACAATTGATGACCTCTGTAGCTGTTATTCTGGACATCATTCAGTAAGTTTTCCTTAAACATAGCACATATATTTATATTCACATTAAAATAACATGCAGCTACATACATATGATGTAATAAACTACTAGTTTTCTTTTCTTAGTCTTGGAATGTTCAAAGGTTAATAAGGGACTGTCAACATTTGACTTCATGAGCTTTATGTACTCAGCCACTAGACATAAACTGTAGAGATGACAATTAATCTAGGTATGATAGTGTATGCTGATCATTTTACCAGTTCAGTAATCTCAGAAGACATGTATGTTAGTATAGCAATAAATTATGCATGTGTGTGTCTGTGTGAATAAGACCCAGAAAGTGCTAATTGAAATGGCTCTATGATGAAACCATGAGACAGATCCACATATGCTCAGATTCATCAAACAGACTATACATTCTAACTTTCCAAGGAACCATTTAAAGTCTCAAATATAGCCTTACAGCTTGCAGCAACTACTCAACCATGGCAAGATTAATTCTGAAAATTTTCCCCCAGGATGGAAACCATTTTCATTCTGTGCTGATCACAGAATAGAGCTGTGAATTATCTGTGCCTAGCTCATTAATACTACTGATGAATTATCTGTGCCTTGCTCAAGTACGATGAGCTCCAGTTAAGGGAGACCCAGATCAATAAGATTTAACTTTAGTTAATGTTCAAGAGAGAGAGAGTATTTCCCAACATTCAACATAGCTTGGTAATAGTCATGACATCCATCTTTCTTCAAATCTACTTGAGAATAATACACTGTAAATTTTCTCCAATGCAAAGTAGGGACTGAAGAGAAAATCAGTCCCTACTAGTAAAAATTAGTGTAATAAGAATTTAAAAATATACTCTAGAAACACTTACATAGTATTGAACACGCTCCAAGATCCTTTTTTTTTTTTTTTTAAAGCAGCATTTTCAGCAAAATGCTGAAAAGGTATGGCAATGTAAAACATTCACTCAGGTGCTTTATCATTAAGGACTCAAGCTAATTGCATTCTCTGCATTGCTATGAGAGAAGACCCTTGGCTATAATTCCAAACACTGGTGATTTGTTTAAAGCCAAATCCCACCAGCTCTCTGTGGTGCTGGCAATGCATTACCTAGTGCGACTCTGGCTGCAGAAGCATCATAGTTGATCCAAAAAGACACCCAGGACAGAATTGTAATCAGTGTGGAAGGCATGTAGGTCTGCAAAATGAAGTAACCAATGTTTCTCTTTAGACGGAAACTTAGTGATAGTCGTGGATATGACCCTGAGTTGAAAAGGAAGAAAAAGAAAAAGAATCAGATCCTCACTTGGTTGAAAACATCTTCTCTCTGACACAGTGCCCTAGTTTATTTTGGAGGAAACATCCTCACCAGTTGTGAACTCCACCTTCTTGGACACCATCTTGTAGTCGACAATTGAAAACTGAGGAAGCTCAATTTTATTTACTCCGGTTACTGCTCCCTCTCCTCCATTCCAGTAAAACTCAATGTCATCAGTGGTATAGCCATCTGAAACCAAGAATATTGCATAGTTAAATAGAGTCCAGTGGGCCTAAGAGTTCATTTTGAAGGCTGGGAGCTGAAGACACAATTCCCAGCAAGTGATAGTAAGATGACTGTGCTTTAAATCGGGATTCTATGTAGAGTTGTAGTGAAATGCAAATTTCACCCAATTCTCATTATTCTACAGCTTAGGCTTATCAGAGGGGGCTGAGTGGCCGAGATTCTAGTAGAGATGAGCCATGCCTACAATCTGTTCTTTTTATAGACTCAAATAAACATTTGTGTGATTATGTGACTGTGTGCTAATGGGAACCCTGGTGCAAGAGGTGGGTCCGCTCAGAAAGGCATAGCCTTAGGAACCAGCAGCTGGGACCAGCCTGTGTTTCTATCCACTTAACTCAGATCTACTGAGTCTGCTCCCTGCCAGGAAGAAGGAAATGAGCTTTCAGGATCATTTGGACCTTTCTCTCTACACAGCCATAAAAGTGCCTTTCTATCACAGTATCAGATCAGTTAAAAAAATTCACAGTGTCCATGAGACAGAAACAAACCAATTGGCCTGAAAGAAGAAGTATCTGTCATGGACCTTTTTTGTTGGACGAAAAATGCCCCAGCATCGTCCATTTAGGAAGTTGGCACGAGAAATAAGTTTTTTCAAAAAGATGGATGGAATCAACATAGAGTTTAGTTTTAAAAAATCCTTTCAGAAGCCAAGACAATATATCCAAAATTTCAAGTTGTCTTCTTGTCCGACTTGATCGGAGTGTGGCTTTTTCAAGAGCCTGTCTCATACCCTTTGTTCACCTGTATGTGGGCCTGGATGGTCTTTCATTCAGGCAGGTTTTTGGCTAGCTCCTCACCTTGCACAAATGAATAGCTCTCCTATTCTGAGCTAGATGGAACATGAGTTGTCTTTTAGTTGACAACAGAGAATATTTAAATTATTAGTATTTGTTAGGGAGAAAGTTCTTAAACCCAGTAACTCTGTGGAAAGAAACATTATTTATAGATCAAAGCCTAAATACCAACCTTTGCCCTCATCTCATTTTGAGGCTGTATTCATTCACCTATAGTTTTTCACCTCATTATGCCTCTGTAATTAGCTTGATGATGATCCTGGGTATCTTCTCTCTAGTAGGCAGCACATAGACAGGGCTGATAGAACAGAGCTTCTATATGCTTCCCCGGAGAGGCACCCTCTTGCTTACATCCCCTTCCTAAGCGCTCTCATGTGGGCTTTGCTGACTCTTCTATGCTGCCGCGGACAACTCTGGACTCAACCTCTTGTCTTTCTAGACATCCATCAGGACTCCTGCTGAAGCACACACCCCTACCACCTCTAAACTGGCCAGGCAGATGAATGGAAATTATATTCTACATTCCAGTACACATATTTTGAGTGCCTACTATGTGACAAGCACTATTCCAGGCAATAAGCATGTTGAGTGTCTAGGAATAGGCCTAGTTCTGCTTTCCAGGATCTAGGTCTAACAAGCAGTCTCAGCAAATTCTGGACCTGAGGGAATTAGAGATGGCTTCGCAGAGGGTATGGCCAGATGGCTAGAGCAGACCTGCTGGCAGAGAGATTACTTATTACATAGAGTGAATAACATAAAGGAAGCTGATGCCAGTGTCAGACTTATTTACTTCATAAAGTTTATTCAGTAAGCAATTTAATTTTAGCAAGAATATGGAAACTTGTAGGGCGAAGTTGAATGCATACAAACACTGTAACATCCTTACAGATTTCAGTATGCTAAGGTAAAACTGAGCTGAGAAGAATAAAATGATCAGGTAGCCATGATGGAGTGTAGGAAGAAGTGTGGACAGATATCCAAGGCAACTACTCATAGTCCTTCCTGCCCACAATTGCCTTTTATCAAGTAGACATTGTGCTCACCTTGAACAGAGCATGGAACCATGCTGAATTTTACTTGTCTTATCTGTCTTTCACCCACCAGGTTCTGAGCTCCTTGATCAGGGACTGGTTCTCATTCCTTTCTATACCTCAGTGTCTAGCATACGTACCAAGCTCCTAACATATGGTGGTATCCAAAAAAAGTATGTAGAATATTGCATTCTTGCTTCTCATCATCAAGACTCCCTGCTTTGTGTTACCAACCTTAACTTTACAACCAGGCACTAACCTAAGCACATGTCTCTACTCATTCAACGAGTAGGTATTTATTGAGTACTGACTATCAGATGGTGGAAAAGACCTAGGAGTTTAAAATTGGCCTGGCTCTTGTCCTCTGAGAGCTTGCAAAGGGTATCTTAAATGTTACACATTTCATAAAATTCATTCTGTGACAGGTATCTGTCTGGACTGGCTTCCGTTAGCATGTTCTCCTCTCCTTTAGGAAATATGAAAACTACAGAGTCCTTTGCAACTAAGGTTGTGGATATGATTTAGGTTCTCTGGATCACATAGAGTTAAATGATGTCAGAGGTGGTGTTGGAGGCACTCATTTGTTGGTGCAACTCCTATAGTATAGGTAGTTCTGGACACAGGAATTCTGGTTTTAGCTTTGGTGGTTCTCAAGTCAACACCAGCTTCCTGATTGTGATGGAGCTATCAATAGGCTAGTCTGCACTGTAGTCTGGGAGTCATTTCCAGTGGCTTAGCCTACAGCCTACTACTTCAGTTCTTTAACTTTGTAAGCACCACTCTCTGTGTTAAATATCTTTCTGTTTAAGCTAACCAACTAGACTTCCTTTATCTGCAACAGAACTGCATTCTCTCTTCTAGGGAAGAAATATCTGCTCCAGGTTTGGGATTACCAGGGCTTTACATGAAAACCTCTGTTGTGGGTTGTGCCAGCTATTGGTTTGGTGTTTCTGAATCTCATATCTTGCTTTCTACTCTGTATTGTTGGTCCTAGGCTCCCTGTCTCTCCAGCTTCATGTTAGGTGCTCTCCTTCAGAAGAACTGGCTGGAGATTAGAAGTTGAAGGGAGGGAAGGCTCTTGGTTCTGGCTCTGGAAGTGGTGGTGCTGCAGTTGCTTGTGATTGCTGCCACGGTGGTGAGGTGATTCCAGACTCTCACAGATGAAGAAGGGGCAGCACCTCTTTTTTCGAGTTCATAGACATCTAGAACAGCATCTCTCATAGGAACACAGCAGATTCAGGCCTGTGGGCTCCAGACAGGGCTATTAGCAGCTCCTGCCCTTTGCACTCTTTTCTCTTCCTTCCTTTTGCTTTCCCATTTTGTAACCAACTCTCTCAATTAAATTCCCTTTTGAAAAACCTTGAGTGGTTTCTGCTTTCCTGATGAGATCCTGTTAATTATACAGTATATCGTATAATGCAAATATTTTATCTGTGTATATAACTGTGTTTACCTCTGCCTTTGTCATCTCCATTGTATATTATTATTATACTACACTAGGCCTGGTGCATGAATTCATGCACAGGTGAGGTCCCTCAGCTTGGCCAGCAACTGGGGCAATTGGGGCTGCAGGAGATTGGCCAACTGCAGGAGACTGGCTGTGGGAGTGCACTGACCACCAGGGGGCAGCTCCTGCATTGAGTGGCTGCCGCCTGGTGGTCAGTGCACACCATAGCAACCAGTGCACAGGTAATTTGGCCATTCAGTCTTTCGGTCACTTCAGCTTTATATATATGTGTGTGTGTGTGTGTGTGTGTGTGTGTGTGTGTGTGTGTGTATAATGTTATATTACATTAAACACTTTTGAAAGCAAGGACATTCTTTTATTCATTAAAAAAAAATTCCTGATGCCAAGAACAGATTTTGTCTATATTAAGTATTCCATGCATATTTTTGAATCAATGAATTAGTGAATACTCTTTGCTGCTTAGAATTCTAACTATTGTCCCAAACCACTAACCTGATATAGGTAACTTATTTGGTAGAGTTCGTGAGCTACATTTATTCCTTGATAAAGATGATTCTGCTCACAGGGGGCTTATAGGTAGATCTGGGAACCAACAAAATGGAAAAAGCTGCTTGTTAATTTTAGGCTAACCGAGTAACTAAGTGATAAATTACCACCTCAAGCTAGTTTTTGAGTTATAGAATCCTAAGGGAGAAACATAAGTGATAATTATAGTTGAGGGCCCAGAGATGGCTTGCAGTTTGGAGGTAAAAGAGGTGGAGACTGGGTGGGCCAAAACAGCACTCCTCAATGTTCTGTGAAGAGTGACAGAACACCTCAAGGTCATAGACAATTAAAAAGCTGCGATATGGCTATCAATCAATGCAAATTTTATTATTATTTTTAAAATATATTTTCTTGATTTTTTACAGAGAGGAAGGGAGAGGGAGAGAGAGCCAGAAAGATCAATGAGAGAGAAACATCAATCAGTTGCCTCCTGTACACCCCCTATTGGGGATGTGCCTGCAACCAAGGCACATGCCCTTGATCGGAATCGAACCTGGGACCCTTGAGTCCGCAGGCCGACACTCTATCAACTGAGACAAACTGGCTAGAGCTCAATCAATGCAGATTTTGATAGTATTCAGCAGTTTATATGGTCAGTGGTCTGGGTCTAGATTTCCAAGCTCACTTGCACTCTGTTTAACTAAAACCCGTTAGGCTTAGTGTTCAAGGAACTGAGATAATTATGGATGATGTCGGGGGGGGGGGGGGGGGAAGAATGCTCACTCCATTTCAGTAGAAGTTTGAGTTCTCCTGGGAGCAATAATGGCAGCTGGATTCAAAGGAAAGAATAAAGGCCTACAAATACACTATTATTCAAAGGTTACACAAGAACATTTGCTACAGAAAGAGAGAACATCAATTTACTCACACCTAAACAACCTATTTACCAAAGGTTTTCCTTTATGAACCAGTGGCTTCACACAGTGTCTCAAAGCTCAAACACTTGGATACCACGGATGTTGTTTCCTAGCAACAATAACCACACAGAAGCTCTCAAATTTTCCTCTCAGCCCCCGGGGACTTCTTAGTGATGCAGAAAGTACAGATAAAATTAAGTTGATGTCAGCGGATAAAGATGCATGGAGCTAGGACAAATGCAGAAGTGTCTGGATGTTATTGTTCTTCTTTGCTATTTGAATCACTCTATTTAGAATGCATTTTCTAATCTGGAAATAAAAATTGCTCCCTGCTGTGCTTAATAGAGCTAGGAGGATGGTCTAAAATTGTACTTAACTGAGTTTTAGATAATGTAGAAATCTAAGCTTTTAATTCATGACTGAGCCTAAGTAAAATGTATTTCCCTTTGTGGAGCAGCCATAGCCTCATCGTTGGTTTCATGGCGGTGGGGCTTGATTGGCTTAGACCAATTATCAAAATATCTTCTCTATGGCATTTTGCTATGGTGACTGGCTCATGGTTTGGCAATGGACAAGCCTAAGACAGTTAGTTCATAGCAATGCCCTAGCCAAATTAATTGCTTAGAAATAGACATGCGACCCAAGTTGATCCACTCTTAGAGAAACCCAGGACTTTTGTTCAGACATTGGAGGGAAGAGATTTCCCCCTTTCTTTTAGCTGTTGGCAAACACAAAATGCTGAGTGGAGAGTGGCTGAGCTAGTTACAGGAGCCAACATGTTCCCTTCCTGCTTTCATAGTCATTACTAGCACCTAATTGAAGTAAAACTTGTGATTATCTGTTGTTTTTTTTTAAATGAATTTATTGGGGTGATATTGGTTAATAAAATTATATAGGTTTTAGGTGTACAATTCAACAATACATCATCTGTATATTGCATTGTTGCATCGTGTCTTCCTACCCCAAGTGAAATTCTGTGATCAGCATTTCAACTATGGTTAGAAAATGACCCATTGAAATAACCTTAGTTATCTGCCACTCCCTATTTCCTTCTGCTCCTCCCACATGAGGGCAGAAATATTAGAAATTTCTCAGTATCTCTGCTCTGTATAAGTGTAGATCCTTTCCATGCCAAGATGATTAGATATTTGTAATTGGGCATCTAGGCAGAGGATAAGAAAGCCAACTGGATCAAAGAAAGCCAAGTGGCTCCCTATCTGTTATAACATTTATTCTAAAGGCTATTTGAGATTCCTTTCTCACCCATATCTGTATCTCCATATCTTAAGAAGCAGCAAGCAAACCATGGAAGCCAGATTTTTAAAGTATTCTGACAGCATTGAAAACCCCTAAGGACAAATCTATTCAACAATCCATAGACTGTCTTCTACCTGACCACCAACCTTCCGAGTGGTAAGTCATTCAGTTGTTAGATATGGCCATCTCACTATTTTCTCAATCAACTCAATAGGATTTTAGGTAATAATTAGACAGCATGACCTTATAATAAGTAAAAGTTCATCTTCTTGGAGAGCATTCATCATCTGATGTTGATGTAAGTGGATGTCTACCCCCAGTTTGCTTTTCTGCCCCTTGAAGTGTGAAGTCCTAAGCTGAGAAGTGGGCATGTCTACCTGTCTCTTCTTCCTTTGAGTTATCTGGATCTTTTCCGTGTCTTGACTCACACCCGAGGTTACTCCTGGCTCTGTCATTGAGCTGCTTCTGACTGGTTTAGGAATTAAACAGCAACAGACTTGGAATTACATCATGTCCTTCTGATTTAGAATCTTAGAGTTCAGACATGGTTCCTGGCTTCTTAAGCATCCTCTAAGGGGCCCCCTATTTCCAGGCAGGCATAGGACCTGATGCACCAGGAACTAAGTCAGATTCTCAGGTATTTCCATTCTAGTCAATTCCTTGGCATCCCCTATGTTTGATCAACATGCAAATTTTCAGAATGGCTTTTCTAGAGTCTGCTACTTCATATCTGTTTGCTTAACACTGTCTAGTCCATTAATCCTTGTCTACCCCAGATTATCCTCATTTAAAGTCTTTTTGCCCCCATGCACTTTTGCTTTTGGATAATAAACCTTTTCAAAGTATAGCAAACACATTAAAATGCATTCACAGTCATGTTAAATATTATTTACATGTCACTATAAAAGCATTAGATTGCAGCTGACTTGATAACACAATGTTATATTAGTTTTAACATTGTAGTTTTCTTTATGTATTTTGGAGCCAACATTTTGTTTAAGACACTTGAGAAACCTCAGAGCACATACATTTTGCTTACAGTGCTTGATGGCAAAATGATTTGGCTGAGCCCCAGATACCAATAGGGCCCTAGTGCACTGCCTAAGATCTCTTTCCAAGCTTTCTTAATTTGGAATACACCCAGCTCCTCTTAAATGTCCCACTGGTGGGAATCCTACTGCCATCATCAGATCTCTTGACCGCGACTGTGGCCCATCTTGACTTCTCAATTAGCCAGCCACTTGAAATATCTCAAGAGCAAATTGTCTTCCAGGTTGGACTGCATGTATTAGCTATCTCCTTGGATTGTCCAGTGCCCTCTCTGAGCCTCTGTCTTATTCTATTCTGACCTTCTCTACCATTCCTCTGGCTTCATGCTGATACATTTTTTAAATGCTTTATGCCATGCCTGCTCCACTCATGATGTTCTTGGTGTGGGTGGCTAGCAAAGATCAGGACTTCTTTATTCTAGTCATCAGGTTTCTATTAAATCAGCACAAGTTCAAATTAACTTTTTAACAGTCACATTATTTTTCCTTTGGATTCAAATGTAGGATCTAATATAGTCCCCATTACATTTTATCTAATTCAATTTGAGCTGCTGTTCTAGCATGCTGAGTTTTTTTATTTTAATACTTATTTGCTCATCCTCTTAGTTTCATGTTATCTCCAAATATGACAAACATGCCTTTTATCATTACTTTCTTGATTGAGACAAATGTGGAATGGCAGAGACAAAGACAGAGCGCTGTAACACTCTCTTGGCAATATCCTTGTACTAGTTTGATATCAAATGTCTGATCAGCATTTTGCAAGGTGGCACCATTGCTTATCTATTTAATATCTGTCTAATTGCTTTAGCCTCCAGTCTGTATCTCTGTATTTATCACATTTTCCCTAGTCACTGACTCTGCAATCCTGTCAAGTAAGACAGTGAGATACTGCTTGACTTGTGTTTAGAGAAATTAAGCTGCCTCCACAAATTATTGATTCCCCTTCTATGGGCTCCAGGGCTAGAATCTTGCCCAGACTTAATCTCATCAGCTTAAGTTTCTTAGAATATACCTTTCCTACCTTTTGGAGCAATGGGATGGTGTATTGCATTCTGTCAACATCAGTGACCATTTGGTATACTAACTTAAATGTACAGGCTCATAATAATAACCTTTCCTTTACAATGTCCAATTTCTTTTAATAAATGCTAATGGAACTGCATTAATTTATGCAGTTGCAAATGTTTTAGGAAAATTATTGGTTACAGATAAGAAAGCAACATTGTTTCTCTATGGCCCAAATCAGTGGTGGAGTTAAAGATAATCACATGCACAAATGCTAAAATCTTATTATTAAATGTTTATCTTTTATGGTATCTCCAATAAAATTTTCTTAAAACCAATTGCCACCAGCTATCTACATATGATTTATCTTTTTAAAAAAAAATATATTTTTATTTATTTCAGAGAGGAAAGGAGAGGGAAGGATAGATAGAAACATCAATGATGAGAGAGAATCATTGACTAGCTGCCTCCTGCATGCCCTCTATGGGGATTGAGCCTGCTACCTGGACATATGCCCTTGACTGGAATCGAACCCGGGACCCTTCAGTACGAAGGCCAATGCTCTATCCACTGAACCAAACCAGCTAGGGTCATCTGATTTATCTTAAAAGTCAAGGAGACAATAGTTTTTGTCTCAGAAAAAAATCCTTATTAATTTCTTTCCAATTTCTATGAACAATCCCAGGAGATTTTTTCTGGGATATTTATAGTCAGATTTTCTTTTATAGCCTTGTAATCCTCTTACACTGTTTATAGATTTAATTACCATCCGAACTCCTTGCACCCTTCCTCCTTTAAAAACATAATTTAGGCAAAAGATAGAATAAACTGTGACTGTTAAATCTTTTTTTAAATTTCTTTATTGATTAAGGTATTACATATGTGTCCTTATTCCCCCATTATCCTCCACCCCCTATTCATGACTGTTAAATCTTGTTCTGAAGTTCTGCCAAGATTGGGTACAACCTTCTCAAAAAGATGAACTTCACACTACTGCAACAAAATAAAACCTGTACTCATCACAAAGTTGAGTAAGAAATCTCTTAAAAAATTGAGATAGCCTTTTGCTTAATATTGTTGTCATGGAGTGGGGAGGGCCTTGATTGTTCAACTCACCTCAAATGAGGTCTTGGAGTATTGTGATTGAATGTAATCTCTGCCAGTTATTTCTGCATTAGATAAAAGGGAAGATCAAAACTCCTCTCCAGCCCCGGCCAGTATGGCTCAGTAATTAGGCAGGGGTGGGGAAACTTTCTCTGCCAAAGACTATTTGGATATTTATAAATCATTAATAGGCCATACAAAATTATCAACTTAAAAATTAGCCTGCTATATTTGGTCAAACATTTAATTAACTCATCCCTAATGCCTTGGCAGAGCCATACCAAATAATTCTGGGGATTAGAACATAGGTCCATGCACCAAAGGGTCATGGGTTCGCTCTGGTCAAGGGCACATACCTGGGTTGTAGGTTTGATTCCCAGGCCCAGTTGAGGCATGTGTAGGAGGTAATAATCGATGTGTCTCTCTCTAATAGATGTTTATCTCTCTCATCGATTTCTCTCTCTCTCCTTCACTTCCACTTTCTATAAAAATCAGTGAAAAAAAATATTCTTGGGTAAGGATTAGCAACAACAACAAGAAAACCCCTCTACATGCCGAAAGAGTTGCTTAGTTGTGGGCAAAGGCCTTTAAACCTGTATTCTCTCAGCAGTGGAGTAACCATATTCACTTGAACATATACAGAAAGAACTCATCAGCAGGGGATCAAATATAGTGTGCAAAATCAGAATGTTGTGTAAGATTATTTTAAAATCTGCTGTAAGATTGTATATTATTTAAGAACTAGTGGCCCAGTACACAAAATTCATGCACATTAAAAGGGAATTAATTAGAGGAAATATTTTATTATTGCTATTTGCCCTTTCTCTAGAGTAGAAGTGTCAGAGATAAAAGAAAATTAGTAAAATGTATATGAAAATATCCCTCCTGTCAGAGTCTGGGGTGTGCCGCAGGACCCAGAGTCAAGTCCCTGCCCACCTGCGCCTGCCTGGAAATTGTGCTAGACCCAGACCCAGCCAGCCCACTCCCATCAAGCCTCACAGGGAGGGGGACGCAGCCTCAGGTGTCCCCCCCCCCTCCCCCCCCCCCGCTCCCCGCCCAGCCTCAGGTCGCCCAGCCCAGCGTGAGGGCGAGAGGGCATGAGGGTGTGACAACCACTTGCATATTAGCTCTTTATCATATAGGATAACTAATCTATTTGGCATCCTTAAAAATGTGCATGATTGCTTTGTTTAAAAGAATAAAAGACAAAGTCAGGCCTAATCTAGATAAAGGAGTCTGCTTCTAATTTTGACAAGCACCCAATATGTCCCATGTAGCTTTATTTTCTGAAGTGTATAATTTGGAGGAGAAATAAGATCATGAACAAGTATAGTAGAAATCTATGCAATTATCCAGCTAATTCAAATGCAGTATTATTTTAACCTTATTACTCTGGCAATGTTATTGTTGGCCTGAAATCTTAGATTAGTAGTTTAGATAACGTCAATTATATAGGTGAATTTAATGACCAGTTTATATATGAAATATAAAAAAAATTATCCATAACATGTTTAATTTTTTATTTGAAATCCTATCAAGTAAGTAAATGAAGCCTGGTTTGAGTTATGTTTAGAGAAATCAAGATACCCCTACAGATTATTGATTTTCTTCCTATGTGATCCACTCCTAAGTGGTTATTAAATTTTATTTTATTTTATTTAAATTCTTCTTTTCTCCCTCCCTCACCTTTTTTTTTTTTTTTTTTTTTTGGTGGGGGGAGGATCACTTTCCACTGAGAAATCCTGATAATAAGAAATGACGATTTGAATCAATGGACACAGACAACAGGGGGTGAGGCATGAGTGGGGGGTGGGGGGTTATGGGGGAATAAGGACACATATGTAAACAAATATATTACTACTACTACTACTAATAATAAATTAAAAAAATAAGAAAGAAATTGTGAGGTAACCAGATCCCCCGCCCCCCCCCCCCCCCCCCCGCAAAAAAAATGATGATTTGGCCTCTTACCCTTTGAGACAGCACAGAAGGACCTGGAGAGTATCATGCTAACTGAAATAAGTCAGTCAGAGAAAGACAAGTATCAAGTGATCTCACTCATATGTGGAATCTAACTAACAAAATAAAGTGATGAATGGAGTGGATCCAAAGACATGGACACAACGGAATAGAGTGTGAGGGAGGGTGAGGAAGGAAAGGAAGGTGGGTGAGAGGTAATCAACCAAAAACATTGTATGCATATATGCATAACTCATGGACACAGACAATAGAGTGGAGAAAGCTTGGAGTGGGGGGCTGGAGGGGGTCAATGGAGGAAAAAGGGGGACATATGTAATACTTTCAACAATAAGGATTCAAAAAAGTAAATAATCAATAAAACACATTTTGGGTAATACCCAAACCAGTCATAGTAAAATATTTACAGTGTGTTTTAAGGAAAAAAATCCAATCTTAAAAATGTATGTGCATGTGTATATTAACCAAGAATATATATGAAAATAGTTAATAGTGGTTATCTCCAAATATTAGAATTATAGGTATTTTATTCCAAAAATTTTATGTGGTGAACATGTAATTCTTTTAGAAATAAAAACCAAATAAGTTACTTTTATGTTCTAAAATTACCCAAATATATTTTGGGAGACTAAACTCCAAATCTGTGAAAATCATCTAAATAACCTGTAGAGGGCAATCAAGATCTTTCAGATTCATAGGCAGAGACTCAGGATACTGCCTGAAAATGTATTCTTTTCAGTTGCAGGAATTTAGCTTTGGATCATTGATTCTCACAAGGTTTTATTTTAAAATTAATTTATATTAAATAATACTAGGACAATTGTGATTAATATTCCTTGTCACAAATTCAGATTTCCAGCTTGAAATATGTTTATATTTATATACATGCAACTCTAATTGATTACTAAAATAAGTATAAAAATTGCCTCTTTTGCTATATTTGATGCTTAAATTATAATCTTTTCACTAATATCTTGAAAAGGACAGCCTATGCCTTTTAGCTAAACATATAAGTTAACAAATATCTATGTGCAGCAAGTGATAAAGACTCATTCTTTATATCTCAGTTATGATTATGCAGCTGGTAACAATACAATTGCTAACTTATAAATTACCAATTTTATCAAATCTGAGTTTATTTTCAATTTTTAATAATTTATTTTCCTAGTTTCTAATGTCCTTTAGGTATATGTTTTTTAGTCTCAGATCCCTTATTCACTCACTCTTAGATGACATTTATTGAGACCCATTCAATTAAATTTATAAACCTGATTGATAAGTTCCGCATTTGGAAGACATCATGTAGTCCCTGGAATTATGTAGTCTCTTCCCTGTGTTTTCACAGATGCATTGCATACAACCTGCAATAATCACATAGTAGCAAGCTTTCATATTTTAAAAAGCTGTATTTTTTCCCCAACAAGATAGATTCTTCTGGCAATTCTTAGACATCTTAAAATATCCCATATTTTTTAAATGGGGGAAAGGAGACTTTAAACAATAAAGAATTTACATTTTAAAAATCCCATATTTTTTTGAGTTCCATTTAGGATCAGGTTTGATAGCCTTAACAAAAATTAAGCCATGTACCCTTTTTACTTGTTTTTAATCCTCACCTGAGGATATTATTTTTTTAATTATTAATATTTTTAAGAGAGAGAAAAAGAAGCATTGATGTATGAGCGAGAAACATCAATTGGTTGTCTCCTATATACGCCCCTACCAGGGATCAAACAGCAACCTAGGCACGTACCCTGACTGGGAATAGAACCAGCAACCTTTTAGTGTACGGGACAATGCTCCAACCAACTGAGCCACCTGGCCAGATCTGAAGCCGTGTACTTTTGTGACTCACAAACTATTATATGCTCTTGTATAATTTCTTGGCCTTTGAAAACCATGTGAATAGTGTAGCAGAGCCAACAGTTCACAGTTGTTTGTAGCTATAGCCTATCTGCACTCATTCCCAAGTGCTAGATTGGTGTCACAGAGGTTACCATGGTATGCTTGCTGGACACATTAATATCTGTTTTAAAAATTGCATTGTGTCTGGGCATGATGGAAAAAACTATTCGATTATTACTGGTTTTGCAGGAATTGATTTTTCACTCAGTGTAATTTGGCTGTTACATTGATGAAACATGTGCCTTGCTGCCATTTTATTCATGTTGAAGGCTTTATTTCTGATGCCCATGAAATAGGAAGACAGGCAAATATAAATTTATCTTTGAAGCTGCCTGGTGCAGCCGTGTGGGAATAGCAGTTATGAAAGGGCAATTCTCCCTAGTTATTGTTCTACCGGAGGCCAGGGAAGAAAAACAATGATTATCATTTTCATTTTTCAGAGGGGGAAAATTAAAGCACAGGTTTCCATGACCTGATTGGAAAGCTGAATGCTTCGAAGTTTCCATCTGTGGAAATTGGGCTAATAATCTGCTACCTGACTCACAGGGAAGATAAAAAAAAGGTCGTTTGGCATAGTTATAGCTACAGAGTGCTTCTCAGAAGCACTTTATCATGGAAATACTTAGAAGCCTGAAGCAGGCATCACATGTTGCTTCAGGATGGATTTTTGCAGTGGTTCTCAATCAAGGGTGTACATTTTGGGTCATTATAATTTGGCAATGGGTCCTGCTTAGTATCTAGTGGGTAGAGGCCAGGGATGATTCTGAACCTCCATAGTGGTCAGGATAGCATTCTATAAGGATTATCCAGCCCAATATGTCAATAGTGCTGAGAATGAAACACCTGGGCTCATAGCTATAGAATGCTGTAGTAGTGGAAGGGTTCATATTAAAACCATTTGTACGAGCGATGCAACCAGTGGTTCATAATCCTAGGTCTCATTCTAAGTAAATAGTGCTTTTGGGAAAGGCAGATACAACATGCTCTGTAATCAAATGGCAAGTGGAATTTCTTCACTGATAATCTAAGGGCCTCATCCCCAACTCTGGCCTGGATAAAATGATTGTGATCACACACTACTTGGGGAGGGGTGGGGAGAGGAGGAAGGGTCCTTGGGGAATCTAAATAATAAGCATGGCAGATTCTTGGTCCTTTGGTTTAAGAGATGCTAGTCTGAAAGTCAGATAGAAGGATGTCTACACATGCAAGTTTTCTAAAGAATTTTCTTCACTCTGAACTCCCATAATATATATACATATACATATACATATACATATACATATACATATACATATACATATACGTATACGTATACATATACACATACATACACACACACACATATGCTAATTAAGGACACTTCCAGGAAGGAAAGAGGGGAAAGGTCAGTAGAGAGGAAGAGAAGAAGGGGTCAGATGTGAATTTGGGAAGCTCTGTGTCTGCCTCTCCCATTCAAGCTGGGTTCTGGGGTGGGGGTAATATGCTAGATAACCTCCTAAAGTTTTGGATCTGAGCAAAGCCTGGGCTTTATGCTGTAGGCAAGCAAGCTTGCAGAGAAGGCTTTCTATTCCACCATTTGGGAGATAGGCAGTATGGTCTGTTGAGGCTGCCGAGTGAGAGAGATTACTGTGTCTGAGCTTCTGGTGGGTTTATAATAGTGAGGGAGGATTTCAGAGGGTCTCTGGTTACAGACTTGCAGTGGAAGAGAACCCATGGTCCTCTCAGAGATCTCAGGGTTACCTCATTAAAAGGATGCAGCAGGCACATGACTAGTGCTAGAGAGTGGAGTGGGAGCTGAGTCAGCACCATTGCAGTGAGACCTGATTTCACTTGTGGCTGAGTCCCAAACAGGATAACTTACCTCTGAGGTGACTTGAGGTAACTCAGAGGCCCAGGACCCAATGGACTGAGCATGAGAGGTGGACATCCACTCCTTACCACCCCCGCCCCCTGCTGGGGAAAAGTGTCACAACTGAAGAATGAATTAACTAAGGCACATCTCCTCTGTTCTCCTGGTAGCATTTACCCTGGAGCCCTCTGAGCTCACTGTCAATGCCAGTGGTAAAAGCAGGAAGATAAAAAACAATCCTGGTATGACTGCATTTATATATGAAGTGTCTGAAAAATTAATTGGTGAATTTGAGAGTATGTGGAAGTTATTAGATTGAGCCATATAATCTAAAATTAAATTGTATCAAAGGAGTTGTATGCATGCATATAGGCCTAACTAATGGACACAGACAACAGAGGGGCAATGGGGGGGATAAGAACTCATATGTAATAACTTAATTAATAAATAAATTAAAAAAATAAAATTAAATTGTAGAAGATTAAGAATGCATTTTGACATACTTTAGTTTGTAGACGAAAATTCTTACTCATTTTAGCTGTATCTGTGAGAAAACAGTTCAGAGATCACAAAATCTATTCTTATTTACAATTTCCATATAGTATCCAAGGGCCATATTAGAATTTTATGAAGAAGACATACAGTTAGATTCCCATGAAACAACATATTTGGGGATTTAAGAGTAGATTGAACTGCTTTATTCTCCCCCAAAGAATCGTCATTTTTTATCTTTCTCAATTATATAACCGGGTGTTCAGTTTCCAGAAATTCTATGTTAGAATAGAAATCTAAACATAGATTTCAAAATAAAATAATACTGTTATCATTTTCAGGAACAATAGGTTTTGTCCACATACTGCTGACCAAGAACATTGGGAATGAAGGTAATGCTGGACACTTATCTAGATTGCTTTTGGAGTAGCCGTATCTGGTTATTAATTTTCATTTCAAAAGGAAGATTTGGTTAGGGTGTTTTTCTAGTGCTCACAGCAGTCAATGCTCCTAAGAATTCTTTGAGAAATTTCATATGAATATTTTTTTCCTTGAAACCCTCTGGCTAAAAGGTATTGCTTGACAGGCAGCTTCTTGTTACATGCTCCATGTAATGGACCTTTTAATTCTGGGACAAGTAATATGCATTATCACAAAGTTCCAAAGAAACAACATAAAATATATGTATAGAAAGCTAGAGAATCTGCAGAATAAACCCTGGGAATAAATATCAGTGACTAAATAGACACCTTATCTCAAAAGCATCCATGTCCTCTTGTGATCATAATTATAGCTGCCATTGATTCAGTGCCACTTCCGGGTCAGGTCCGGAGCTGGGCATTTTATACACCTTCAATCTTTGCAACAGCCATTCTAGAAGAAATTGTAATCTCCAATATAATGACTAGGAAACTAGGTTTGGAAAGTTTAGATAACAGGGTTCCAAACCTTTCGGTCTATTTCCAAAATCTTTCTTCCTCACCGCACACCACACTGCTTAGTTTCATACTAATTAATCTGCATTACTAGCTTATACTTTTAGCTTCATACTGTAGAAAGAACTGCTCTGTACTCTATTAGGTTGAATCACATGAAAATGCTGACATTTGAACTTTTTTTGGGGACATAAAATAGCAATTTCATAAGGTTAATTTCAATACAGTATTGGCTCAGCCCAGTCACGACTATAGATTTGGGCACTGTGGGAATCTGCAGGCTGGTGTTTTTTTTTTTTTCTTTCTCGTTTTTTTTTCCCCCCTCTTTATTTCTTTTTGTTTTTTGTGCTATCCACATCTCAGATTGCACTGTTAATCTTGAATAGAGTGAGGTAGTTGAAAAGCAATGAATAAGTCATTTTGAATCCATCACCCCAGGAGAAAAGATGTCAAGGCAATTCTGTATGATCAAGAGAAACAGGCATGGATCCAAAGCCTGGAATTCGGTCTCAGTTCTGCCGCCTACTGCTTGTGACCTTGTGCGAGTTGTAGCTGCCCTGAAGTCTCACCAGCCTCCTCTGTGAAATGAGGCTAATCATAACTACCTCACAGAATTGTGAGGATTAAATAATTTAATTTAAAAATTTATTGCATGCTCACTATACCCAGGCCTTGTGACGAGCTTTTTGGTATAAACAGATCAATTAAATCTTTCTCCCCAAAGAGTGCATTGTCCTAAGAGAGATATGAGGAAGAAATGAACACAATATGATGTTGTAAGTGCTAAATTAAAGGAATGTACAAAATGTTACAGGAACAGCAAAGAGGAAATGTAACACTCATCCACTAAATCAAAATCTCAAGAGGGAAAAACCTAGGCATCTTGCTTGTAGCTAGTAAGCCCTTCCTGAATATCAGTTAAAATAATTTGCAGGGGTCTTCAAACTACGGCCTGCGGGCCACATGCAGCCCCCAAGGGAGTCTGATCCTGCCCGCCAGGTTTTTTGGGCAGTGAGCGCAGCCGAGGTGTTACAGTAGGAATTAGTAGTTCATACAGTCCGGCCCTCCAGCTCTCTGAGGGACCGTGATCTGGCCCCCACTTTAAAAAGTTTGAGGACCCCTAATGAACAAGTGATTCCTAGGGTTGAGGAATAAACGCCACTTTCTTTGCCTCTTCCATTTTCTCATTGCCTTCTCCTGATCAAATTACATCAGCCTAGCTTGTGTCTACTCCTCTCATGAACCTTTTCTGCAATAGCTTCTTCTTCGTTCTTTCTTTCTTTGCAATCAAACAAACGAGAAAAACATATTCCCAGTGTGATTTTAAACAGGCAGGTCTAGGAAATGTTTCAAATACCCAGCAAAGGAAACAATTAAACAATCCACCGAGTCAAAAGGCAAGCAATGGGATGGGAGCAAATATCTGCAAACCATTTATCTAATGAGGGGTTAATTTCCAAAAGATACAAGAAATTCATGCAATTCTATAGCAAAATGTCAAATAACCCAATTAAAATATGAGCAAAGGACCTGAATACATGTTTTCCCAAAGAAGACATACAAAACGGCCAACAGGTATATGAAAGGGTGCACGACATCATTAATAATTGGAATTGCAATTCAAAACCACAATGTGTTATTACCTATTACCTGTTAGAATGATTGTTATAAAAAATTTGAAAGATATGTGTTGGTGAGAATGTGGAAAAAAAGAAACCATGTGCACTGTTGATGGGAATGTATACCGTAATAATACAACCATTATGAAGATTCTTCAAAAACTTAAAAAAGAGAATACTTTATGATCCAACAATTTCACTTCTGGGCACAAATGCAAAGGAAATGAAATCATGACCTCACAGAGGTATTAGCAATCCCATGTTTATTGCATCCTTATTCACAACTAGTGACACAGTGCAAGAAATTCGTGCACGGGGTAGGGGTTGTTCCTCAGCCTGGCCTACACCCTCTCTAATCTGGGATTCTCCAAAAGATGTCCCACTGCTGGTTTACAGGGATTGGGCCTAAACCAGCAGTCAGACATCCCTCTCACAATACAGGACTGCTAGCTCTTAACCGCTTACTTGCCTGCCTGCCTGATTGCCCCTAACCACTCTGCCTGCTGACCTGCTTGCCCCAAAATGCCCCCCCCCCCCGCCAGCCTGATCACCCCCAGCTGCCCCCGTGCAGGTGTGCTTGTCCCTAACTGCTCTCCCCCCCCACCCCCCCCTCCCGCCGCTGGCCTGCTCGCCCCACCCTCCCTCCCTGCTGGCCTGCTCACTCCAAACTGCCCCCACCTTTCTATCCTGATCACCTCCAACTGACCCCCACTGATGGCCTGCTCACCCCCAACTGGCCCCCTGCTGGTCTGCTTACCCCCAACGGCCCCACCTCCCATCAGCCTAATCACCCACAACTGCTGTCCCATCCTGGCCTAATCACCCATAACTGCCCTCCCCTTTTGGCCTCTAACTGCCTCTACCTCGGCCCTACCACCATGGCTTTGTCCAGAAAATGTTCAGAGGGTCTCCTGGAAGGTCTCCCAGTCTAATTAGCATATTACTCTTTTATTAGTATAGAGGCCTGGTGCACAGGTGGGGGCCAGCTCCTTTGCCCTGAAGGGTGCCTGGATCAAGGTGGGGAGGTCCTGCTGGGGTGCCTGACCAGCCTGGGTAAGGGGCTGAGGGCCATTTTCAGGTTGGCCACACCCCATTCAGGGTTGGAGTCCCGCTGGGATGCCTGGCCAACCCGGGTGAGGGGCTGATGGCTGTTTACAGATTGGCCACAGCCCTGGCAACCCAAGCTCCTAGCCCCTCCTTTTTTGCTTTTTTTTTTTTTTTCAGTGCCTCCTTGAGTGGAGGCCAGGGCTGGCTGGAAGCAGGTATTTGGGATTTATTTATCTTCTATAATTGAAACTTTGAAGCCTTGAGCGGGTGGGAAACTTGGCTTCCTCCATCACTGGGGGCAACCCAAGCCTCCTGCTCACTCCACCTCCATGGCTGCTGCCATCTTGACCGTAGTAGAGGTACGGTCAATTTGCATGTTTCTCTTTTATTAGATAGGATATGCAAGATATGGAAACAATTGAAATGTCCATGGTTGAATGCATAAGGAAAATGTAGTACACATACAATGAAATACTATTCAGCTTATAAAAAGAAGGAAATTTGTCATTTGTGATAACATGGATGAACCTGGAAGACATTGTGCTAAATGAAACAAGTCATAGAAAAAAAGAAAAATAATGCATGACCTTACGTATCTACGAAATTAATGAATTCCTAACTGCCAAGTTAACTGGGCCCTCTCTAGCACCTGACTTATTAGTGTGTTTGTTGTTGCTGATTATGTTTTCTCAGAAACTCTGATATCATTTTTTTTTTTTTTTGAAATGACATTTCTGGGTACTCTCCTGTCCTCATTTTGGGTTTTTCTGCTCAACTAAAAAAATCTAATGTTCCTTAGGGAACATCCTATTCTTCTTGGATAGTACTTCCAAGATTGATTTTAGATATTGATGATGATTCCTAAATCTTATTCCCAGGATTTCATCCTCTTTCAAGAGAAAGACTTTACATTTCCAACCATCTACCTGTCATCCTGGAATGAAAATTCTTATGGCACGTAGTTCAAAATGCTCAAAAATGGGAGTCATCATCTCATCTTCCAAACACTTTGTCTTTCTCTGGGACTATCATGCTCCCAGTACATGGTACTGCCATTCCCATAGTTGCTGGTGGAAAACATCCTTGATGCTTTCTTCTTCTTCACTTACGATAATGTCATTATCAATATCTGATTTTCCTCCCATCCCCAGGCACATGGAAGGTCACATTTCCAAGACCCCTTGTAATTAGCCAAGGGATCTAATTCCGATCAGTGTGCTGTAACCAAGAGTAACAGGCGTTACTTCAGATCAGTTCTACTCTCTAAATCTCCAAGTTCTTTTCAATTTTGTAATGACCCAAGAAACTCTCTTTTTTCGATAGTGCTGACAGAATCTTCACCATCTGGGTGATTCTGTGGAGCAGGAGTGTCCCCTCCCTCCATTAAACATATGGTAGACATTTAGTGTAAACAGGGTAGAAACCTTTGCTGTGGTAAACCATTGAGATTTTGGTGTATATTTGATGTGTGTTTCTCACCACAGCATGACTTAGTTCTCCCACTGATATACCACCAGTATTTACCGCATCTATTACGTAGAAGCTCCTTTCAAATTTTTCTTTTCCCCATATCTATTATCTTATTTCTATTCAGGCTTGCTTTTCTGGATTACTTCCACAGCCTCCTGGCTGAGTTCATTAAATACTCAAAATTTTATCCTTTCAAATGTATCTTCTACATATCTACCAGAGTGTTTAATTTAAAATACAAATATAATAATGTCACTCCCAGCTTGAATCTTTTAATGATACCTCATTACTTATAATAATAATTTTTAAAATTCATTCCCTGGAACAGTTAATTGGTGTTCTGAAAAAACAAAACAAAACCCTAAAAGACTAATGTCCCCAGATTCAAAAAGGTTGAACCAATAATGCACAGAGTCTTGGAGGTTTACAAATGCACATCATTAGAATATCATAATATCATGTGGTAAAAAACAAATTAGTAGAACTTGTTTTAAACTGTCTTTCCCTGATTACTGGACCCCTAACCATTTTTAGACGAATGGCTTTTAGTATCAGAATATCAGAATATTGTCTAAATTCTTTCCTTGTCCCCAAGGCACTTTATGATCTCCCTCTGTCTATCTCTCCAGCTTCTACTCCTACTACCTCCTACTTCACAGTTTATGCTTCAGCAACATTAAATGCCTAAAGATCTTGAATACATGGTGCATGGAAGAAATTTGCACCTCACTCTCTCAATGCCACAAAGCCTACCTCCCAGGCCTTGCTTGTTCACTGTGTGCCTGAGTGCAACCCTTACATGACCTTGCATGGACATCTGTGTGATTAATACACTGCTGTTGATGTCTTCCATTTGCAGTCAGGTATCACATATTCAGCCACTCTAGGGCAAGAGTCCTTCTCTTGTGAACAGAATGATCAGGCAATTAAATTGGAGATTTTCATAGACATCTTGCCTCACAGTTCCCTTAATTCAACCTGACCTAATGGGCACTTTGTATGTACTTTTCCTTGTACTTGCCACATTTTATTGTAATTATATATTTATGTGTCTGACTCTGTATTAGATTGTGGACCTCTTGATGTCTGACACCAAGCCTCATCTACTCAGAGTCTTAAACATTGTTTTCACAATGCTGCTTGTGAATCTAATGGAGATATTCAATAATGTGTCTTAATGAGCATGTTTTTAAAGTCATAGCTCAAGGCTCCACAAGGTTGATATGATCCTTATTGTAGAGGACCTTGATCTTTTATTGAGCAACTTGTCTTAAAACCACACATGTTAAGAGGCAGGGCTGGATCTTGAATGTAGTAGGTGTGTCTCTTAAGACTATGGTCTCTGTATGTAGATGGATGTGCCCAATGACTTGGTGATGTGGGGGTAAAACTCATGGGAATGTGATTTTCATTTTGCCCCCCAATTGGTGATGGAATCCAAAACTGGGGGGGGAAAAAAAGGTACAAAGGACCTCACATTCTGAAGATAAGCACAAACAGGTGGGACTACATGTCCCTTCCTGGGTGCACTGAGGCAGCAGACACTGCCATTTCAGTCACCATTCCCACACCAGCCTAAATAAAAAGAGTGGAAGAAGAGAGAAAAGAGGTATGGAAACTGAGAAAGTAAAGGATGAGTGGATCGCTTGAGATAATTATCAGGGTGTGAGCTGTCAGTTAGTGGAGAAGGTTATGGCTTTCTCTTCACCTCCTCATAGGAAGGGTAAACCACTTAAAAACTTGCCGGAAAAAACACTTAACACCTCCTTCCTGCAGGGACTGTTTACGTGGGTACAGACTTGTTGATATGACCCCATGCCTGCAGGAAAAGGGTGTAAGATCAGGTAGAGAGGAAGAGGGAAGCAAGAGCAGCAGCCTGTCCTCAACTTGACTGTTTAGCAAGGTCAAGTTTCCAGGGGCTCAAGTGGACCCTCTAAGAGGGCTGCCTGTAGGGCAAGTGAGCAGAAAGAGACATTTGGAGATTCTCAGGGCCAGGGTGTGTGTGTGTGTGTGTGTGTGTGTGTGTGTGTGTGTGTAGGAGGTGTTGGAGGGAGGGCATTAATTGGTGGTGGTAGCTGTTTACCTTCACATCAGGGAACTGTGTAATGAGGAAGCCCCCATATCCCCAGAACTTATACCCAAAGAGAGAGGCAGTCTTTGGCTGCCAGCCATGCAGAGGGCATGCTTGGCCAGACTGGGTAAGCAGGAGAAGCACTGCCATCTGGCACAGGTTGCAGTCACTGGGCCATCATCTAGCACAGACCTTTTTTTTTTTTTCTTTATGCACATTCCTCCTTCCAATATCTAGTCCCAGAGAGGAAGGCAGAGTGACAGCACAGACCCAATCCCTTTCTCTCCTACTAGGATTATGTGAGCTACAGGGTGGGAAAGGAAGAGTTAGTGGGAAGCAACTGGAATTTCATTTTATTTTATTTTACTACATGAATGAAAGAAGCTTTATATGACAAAGATAGAGACAGAGAATGGGATTGGAATTTTAAACAGGACAGAGTTTTGTTGGTAAATAACTGAACATGGACAGAGAGTTATGGAAGCAGCTTGGGACAAAGGGATAGAAAGAGGAGAATCATTAGCACTTGGAGAGCCAGGATCAGAGAAAGAAAAAACCCCACAAACTTCTGCTTGAATCCAACAAGTTCTGGCTGTTTAGTTAACCAGCCACCTGAAGAGACTGTTAAAGTGACAGCCTTCTTGCTTCACACAAAGTGAATTTAGTTTGGACAGTGGAAATATGGGAAAATGTTTTCTATACTGCTCAGGGGATACCTAAAAACTTGTTCCTGTCCACTATAACGATTCACTTATGAGCAGCTTGGTGGTGTCCCTGATTAAAGGCGACTATTTATCTCTGGGTCTGTTCTTGTTCATCAGTCTGTGTTGTTCACCATTTCCCCTAGATGAGTGAGATCATGTCCTACTGGAAATATACTTATAAGAACAGACCCAGAGATAAGGAGCCATGGGTCAGACTGTTGGACCTCAAAGGGAGGGTGGAGATAAAAGGGAGAGATCAACCAAAGGACTTATGTGCACATATATGATCCTAACCAGTGGTCAAGGACAATAGGGGGGTGAGGGCATGAGTAGGGGGTGGGGGTGGGGGATTGGAATGGGGAGTTGAGGACAAAGCTGTGATACCTTAATCAATAAAGAAATTAATAAAAAATTAAAATAAAATAAAGGCGACTACTTGCTGCTTCTGGGAAACCTGGGAAGACAAGCCACTGAGCACTGCTGTCATCTCTAACACTCCAGGTGTTAGCCCGCCTCGGAGCACAGAAGCACCTGCAGGGCATGTGGGGTACACACCAACTTCCCAGAACTCTAGAAGTCACAAATATTGTGATGTTTCTTTCGTCATAATCCTTAATTTTAGCTCTACTGGACCATTATTCTGAGCATCACCTAAAGTCTCCCATAATATATCCTTAAACTGAAGGCGAGTTAGTGGGATACAAAAGATTTGCTTACCAAATCCTAAATGGCCACTACAAACCTTGAGGACAGCAATAAAATGACGTACACACATTTGAAGAGTCCGACTCTTCATTTCAATGAATGGGAAAACTGAAGCTTGGAAGGGATATGATTTGCTTAGGATCTCACAGCTGGTTAAATGGCAGAACGTGATCTTTTTTTTTTTTTTATGATACACAAAAGCATGTTTAGGAGAGCTAGTAGGAGAACTAAAGAGAAGCATAGCTATGATATTGCCTATATTTAAACTTGATTTTTGCTCTCTATTTCTTTTAGTGTGGGCTGTAGAATAAAAAAAAAAAAGGAAATCAAGGACTGCAAAGATAAAATCACAAAATCACTACCCTTTGTTGCATGTTCATAGTCAGTCATTATTCTTGAAGTTAAAAAAGATAAGCCTTTTTCTACTGTTACGTTATGCAATGCTGAAGTCTTCACTTGTGAGGGTGATTATGCTTTCATGACACTAATCATCCACACAGGTGTGGGAGGGTGCGAGGTTAGGCTGAAAGAGGTTCTGGGTAGGCAATGTATATCAGAACTAGAAGGGAATTTGGAAAGTGAATCTCTTACTTTGCCAAGTGGAAACTAAGGCCCAGAGAAGAGTAAGACTCGGCTGAGCTCACACAATGAAGATGGACCTCCTACCCACCTCTGAGCTGCTAAACAGGAGAGAAACAAGGGTCTGTCTGAGCCAGGGAACTGTGGGGTTTATTTGTTCCTGCAACATAGTCTGTGTTCTACTTACATGGCAACATGACAAGATGGCCCGTGAGGAGATGAAGGCTGAAGACAGGATGGGAACTACAAATTACTGCCCAGCAGCATAGCAAAGGGATTCATTGGACAGAAGAGTCCATGAAAGGTTTCTGGGAAAGCATAACATCTACCTGATTAGACTTTCCCTGCATGCGTTGCATGTGGTCAGGTAGAAGGTCCATTATCAAAGAGGTTCCTTTCAGTTTAGGGTCTCTCTGAGCTGACAGGAGATGTACAGTGAAGTTATCCCTTCTCTGACAGATTGAGAGGTCTGCCTTCTTCGAGCTGCCTTTCGTAACTAGAGGAAGCTTTGACTTGGGCTGTAAGTTATTTATTGAGCTTCTATTTTTGGCCACTTCTTGGGGTGGCATGCTAATGTGGGATACAGAAAAGTATTAGACAAGGTAGCCCTCTAAAAGCACTTACAGTCTAATCAGGGAACCCTGAGCTATATTAAGAGACACATGCAATAATGCAGTATATGAGAAATTCGCCAGTCCACAGCAAGGTGTCTAGAGAGAATGATGCTTGAAATGAATTTTGAATGGAAGGTAATAACGGTAATGCCTACTAATTATTTTGCACATGGCATGTGCCAGCAGTATTTGGATAAGCAGACAGGAAAATAAACATTTCAGGCAAGGGAACAGAGAGGCCTGGAAGAAAGGAAGTCAGATTGCATGTGGTGGGCATGCCCAGGTTTTGCAGAAGGAATGCAGTATTGGGTGTGGGAGACATCACAATGTTGGTACCCCAGCTGATAACCCACTTACAATGTGACAGTCTCATGTCACAAAATCTCAGAAAGCATTTTGACAGTCTAAGATGCAATAGAGACTAAAACATGATAGCACACAGAATCAGTTAGATAAGTGTGAAGTATAATTTACATACTTTCTGTCCATGTTGCAGTGTAAACCTTGCAACTCTTCATCATGATAGAAATTAAAATCAAAGGAAAATTACGAAAGCTAGCTCATGGAGGAGTCCACTCCTGCTGTGCGATGTGATTCCTCTGTTATTGAAGAATACAAGGGGGGAAAATAGGGGTGGTGTTGAGGTTCTTTTCCCTCCCTACTTCATGCTATTCCTCTAATGGCAGGGCTCTCTGTAATGGTGATAAAGGGGAAGACTTGCTTGTAGCCAGATTGTGAATCTTACATGGCTGAATTTATCCCTCGGACAATGAGAAGCATTTTCAAATCAGTCGGTGGCATAATGAGAATGTCTTTATGGAGAAATGAATGGGGGACAACACTGGAGGAAAAAAGTTGTTATTTTTTTCTCTTTGCAATGAATAATTCATAGCAATGTAATCTGAGGGCCATTAGGAAACATCCCACTATCAGGGCAACAGATGATTCATTTTCTGGCAGAGACCAGTTACAGGGATTCACCTGCATGCACACTGAAGATATACGAGTCTTGGAAAAATGGCTCAATATATAGACACATTTGGGTGAAAAAGGAAGTCAGATACATTCGACATGATGCAATAGTCCCATAGGTATACCAAATGGGGACCTATGACATAGGATACTGTTACATAGGAGACTGACAAAGCTAAATTTGCCTATGATATACTATTCTGTGTTCATCAGAGTCCCAGCAGAAAACCAGATGGCATACTCAATGTTCAAGAGTTAATAAAAGAGTTATTTACAACCTCAGTGATAGGGCTAAGAGAAACCAGCAAGGGCCAGCCAGGTTAGCATTCCAGGACCAGCGACAGCCAGGGAGCCAGTTACCAACCACTCCTAGGACTGAAGGGTCAAGAGGAGAGAGCAGGTTGCCTGTGCTCACACTCCAGAGGCATTGATTCTATAGAGGAAGACAGCCAGCAGAAACTGTGTGGCCTTGGTCGAGGGATGGAATCCATGGCAGTGAGGGAACCACAGGACTAAATACATTGATGTCTCTCTCATCTCATTCTCTGATATCTTCCCATGCCTCCCATTGGTAAAATCAGCCAGAAGGCTGAGGGTAAGCAAGCCATGGACACATGAAAGTCAACCTCCCAGAACACAGAACACAGAGCAGAGCGGAGAAGGGTGAACAGAGATAGGGAGAGGTGGTGGGCAGTGGGGGTATAACACAGGGAAGACATCTAACATGAAACTTCCTGGTGTTACTAATCACTAAAACCTAGGATGGAAAGAAAAGATTCCTAGCCAAAATACCTCTCCCATGGGCCTCCTTTTAAAACGAAAGATAGCCTGGAAATGGTAGAATTAAATTAAGAGAAACTACGTGACAATTAAGTAATCTAACCTAATAATAGAATAACATGCAAATTAACCATCAATCCGTGACACAAGCCACACCCACCAGACACACCCACCAGCCAATCAGAGTGAGTATGCAAATCAACCAAACAAAGCTGGTGGTTAATTTGCATATGCAGAGGGAGGGAGAAGTGAAGACTGAAGACAGCTTAGAAGGAAGAGGGAGGGAAAGTGGAAAGCAAGGCAGCTGTGGCCGCTGGAGGGAAAGCACTGGCAGCCTGTGTGGGGCTGGGTGGGGCGAGGCGCAGGGGCAGCGGTGGGAAGCAGCAGGGGCAGTGGGTGCAGCGAATTGTGTGGGTGGGGCATGCCCCACCCATCCCACCCATCCCTGTCCTGCCCACCGCAGTGGGAGAGGTGGCAGTGGCGGGAGGGAAGCCCACCAGAAGTCTTGCAGGAATATTCCTGCAACAGGTGCCTAGTAACTGAAAAATAGGTTAAAAAGTAGGAGGATACTGAAAAGATAAACAAATTAGAAAACATAGACTATGTATGTTTGGCAACTTTACCTAGAACTATCCATACCTAAGCTGTTGAGATTTTGTTTATGCTTTTCTATTCTTTAAATATATTTTTTTTATTGATTTCAGAGAGGAAGTTGAGAGAGAGAGAGAGAGAAAGAGAGAGAGAGAGAGAGAGAGAGAGAGAGAGAGAGAGAGAGAGAGAGAGAAACATCAATGATGAGAGAGAATCATTGACTGGCTGCCTCCTGCTTGCTCCCTACTGGGGATTAGGTCTGCAACCTGGGCATGTGCCCTTGACCAGAATCAAACCCAGGACCCTTCAGTCTGGAGGTTAATGTTCTGTCCACTGAGCCAAACCAGCCAGGGCTTAGCTGTGTTTCTTTATTGTAAGCAGTTGGAAGGCTGAGTTGAGGATTAGACAATAGTATTGGCATACCTCCTTTTATTGCACTTTGCTTTATTGAGTTTTGCAGGCATTGCATTTGCAGCAACATCAGGGCAAGACCTTCCACCAGTAAAAAGATTACAACTCACTGAAGACTCAGGTAATGGTTAACACTTTTTTTTTTTAACAATAAAATATGTTTAAATTAAGGTAGGTTCACTTGCTTTTTTAATCTAATGCTATTTACACACTTAATAGACTATAAGCATAACTTTTATATGTACTGGGAAACCAGAAAACTCTTGTGACTTGCTTTATTGCAATGATATGGAATCCAACCCACAATATCTCTGCAATGTGCCTGTATTTCTTTTCTTTTCTTTTTTCATATATGAGAATTGAAGAGGTGAAAGGAAGGACAGGAACCAAGGATATCCTTTTAGAGTATGGTTTACTAGGAGTTCATTTCTTCCCCTTCTTTGGTTTATTGCTTTTATTTCCTATAACATCAAGAACATGTGCTGATATACAAATCAGCATCTCAACATTTTTAAAATTTCTTATTGCCATGGTGTATGCTGATTACTTATTTCCCCCCTCTGGTTCCATTTTAGTTTGTTCTGCTTAATTCTTTAGGATCCTTGTTTTTCCCTTGCCTATCTCAGGAAGAAACAAGCAAATTTGAAACAATCTTTAAAATAATCTTATGCTCAACTTGTAAGTATTGCTTTTAACTTGGTGACACTTGTTTAGCTTTTACCTGTCATTCCTCTGACTTTCATGTTTCTAGTTTTTTATCTCACTGGTTCTAGGTCTTATGTGGTTTATTTATTTATTCTGGGTTACTTTAAAATTTTATACCTCTTACATTTTGATTTTTAAAAATTATTGGTTTTAATTCATTTTTTACTTTTATTCTTTAGGTTTATTTTTAATAAACTTGAAAGTTTTAGGCTATTCCCCCCCCCCCCCCCCCCCCCGTATTTTGTTATTTAATTTTACTTAGACTTAATTTTTTGCTTTTATTTGCTTTTAAAATTTCTTCTCTGCCTTCATCATTCTACTGTGACAATCTTACTCCTCTCCCATTCCCCACAACCCTTTCTCATACTCTTTTAAAAAATATATATTTTATTGATTTTTTACAGAGAGGAAGGAAGAGAGGTAAAGAGTTAGAAACATCAATGAGAGAGAAACATTGATCAGCTGCCTCCTGCACACCCTCTACTGGGGATGTGCCCACAACCAAGGTTGCCCTTGACCAGAATAGAACCTGGGACCTTTCAGTCCACAGGCTGATGCTCTATCCACTGAGCCAAACCGGTTTTGGCCATCTCATACTCTATTCTTCTTTTCTTTATTTTATACCGTTTTTTTTTTTTCATTTCAAGAAGGGTTTTATAATTTGAAGAAAACATAAAATAAATGGAATTTTTGGAGGCCTTCTTCTCGCCACCTGACCCTCAGCCACTTTCCTACTATTTCCTTAATGACCTCTCAGTTCATTGAAAGATAATCTCCCCAAATGCTCTTTCCAGAATCCTAAAAAACAATCCACATCAATACCAGCTTCCTTTAGTTGCTCCTCTGTTGGTTGATTTTCTGACAGTTTGTTATAACAGAACTAGAAGCTGGGTGCACAAATTTGTGCACCAGTGGAGTCCCTCAGCCTGGCCTGTGGGATTGAGCCAAAACCAGCTTTCCAACATCCCCTCAGAGTCCCAGATTGCAGGCCAGGCTGAGGGACCCCACTGGTGCACGATCAGGGCTGGGGAGGGACGCAGAAGGTTGGCCAGCCAAGGAAGGACCAAGGGAGGGCTCCAGGGCATGTCTGGCCCATCTTGCTCAGTCCTGATCAGTTGGACCCCAACCGCAAGTTAATCTACTGGTCAGAGCATCTGCCCCCTGGTGGTCAGTGTACATCATAGCAAATGGTTGAGTGGCCTTAGCATGAAATTAGCATATTATGCTTCGATTGGTTGAATGGACGGCCATGCACTTAGCATATTAGTCTTTTATTATATTCAACTAGAGGCCCAGTGCATGAATTTGTGCACAGGTGGGGTTCCTCTAGGTGGCCTGCAGGGATTGGGCCAAAATCTGCAGTCCAATGCCTTCTGCAGCTCCTACCTACCACTCCCACTCATCCTGGCCCCACTGTGCCTGCTGCGGGCTTGGGCACAATCAGTTCCAATCGGGAGAGGCTTGTGCTGCCACAGCAGTGCTCGCCAGCCATGCCCTGCATCTGGCACCCTCCCAAGGGGACTGGCCTGTGATATTAGGCTGAAACCAGCTCTCTAACAACCCCCAAGGTATCCCAGATTGTGAGAGGGCACAGGCCAGGTTGAGGGGACCCCACTAGTACACGATCAGGCTGGGAAGGGACTGTGGGAGGGCTCCAGGGCATGTCCAGCCCATCTCATTCAGTCCCGATCAGCTGGACCCCAGCAGCAAGCTAAATGACCAGTCAGAGTATCTGCCCCTTGGTGGTCAGTGCACCTCATAGTGACTGGTCAACTGTCTGCCCCCTGGTGGCCAGTGAACATTATAGCGAGCAGCCTATTACGCTTTGATTGGTTGATTGTTCTGCCGTTCAGTCTATTTGCATATTTCCCTTTTATTATATAGGATACCATAGACTGGGTGTCTTATAAACAACAGAACTTGATTCCTCATAGCTCTGGAGGCTGGGAAGTCCAAAGTCAAGGTGTTAGCAGCTTCAGTGTCTGGTTAAGTCCTGTTTCCTGCTTTATAGAAGGCCCTCTTCTTGCTGTGTCATTACACAAGACCTCTCTGGGGTTTCTTGCTAAGGACACTAATCTTATTTATATCATCACACTGGGGATTAGATTTCCATATATGAATTTTTCAGGGATATAAATATCCAGTCCGCTGCAGGTCCTATGGATAAGGCTTCTGTGATGTTGATTTCCTGCTGCTACAGCTTCTATGGTGCAATTTTAGACCCTCTCTATCTTCAGTGCTTAGATAAGAATAGCATTGGGGATAAGTCAATTAGCCTCTTTCCTCCCTTGACCTTCGGACTGTTACTGAGGTCCCCAGCTCATAAGATGGAATTTTCTTCTCTTCTGAATCAGTATTTCGGAAGCTAGTCACGATTGATCTTGATGTGTATCTGCCCCTGTCAAAGTGAACAGTGTTTCTCTTCTTTGATCTTCTGTTTACTTGCTCTTCACAGCCTAGAGTGGCGCTAATCACCTCTGCTGCTCTAAGTGCCACGACTGCCAGGTGGTTTGATGGAGCCCAACTTGGAGTCATTAGGGAAGGAGCAGGATTACTTCTCTGTGAGCTCTTTTTCTCAATATGGGCTTATTAACCTAAATAGAAAATTATCCCCCAGCCCATTCCCACCAAAGTTTACTTTAGAGTAGACAGAACTTGTTGTTCATTCTGTTTCTTTGCTATGTTGGTAATTAGAAAACAGAGAAGAGTAAGATGGAACAATTTTAAGGCCAGTGATCTGTCCTTCCCACTTCCATTATCCCATTGCCAACACACACAAAGCTTGGCTAATTTCTAATTCTATTTATGGTGTATATGGCATGGTGGTACAGAAGACAGGCTCTGAAGGAAAACTGGGTTTGAATCCTAACTCTCACACTCATCTATCATGAACAAATTACTTAAACACTTTCTGCCTCCACTTCTTTATCTCTAAAATGGGCATAATAAATTGGTTAAGATATAAAGTGCTTACCATGTTACCTGGGACAACATCATTTCTCAATAATGTAAATTGTTACTATCATTTAAGACTCTGTTCAGGGGATTTTATCTCCATGAAATAATCCATGACTGAGCTCCAGAGGTGTTCACACATGCACATATCCAGACACATGACCTCTTTTTTCAGTCTGGTGCTTCACATATCATTTCAACATAGCATGCTGTGCATATCTCTTTGTGAAATTTTACAGTGTACTAATGACTTCTCTTTACATGTATTCCTCTTCTATTATTAGATAAATATCTCGAGTTAAGGGATTATGTCTTTTTCACCTTGACATTCTCAACATCAAGCATAGCTACTACATAGTGTTTAATAGATATTTAATAAAAAATGGTAATGAATGTTTGATGCCTTAAGACTTTTAATAATTATGCCCTAGGTAACTTAAGTGAAAGGTTCTTCCTCTTAATTCTTAAGCAACAGATGGATAATAACCTCAACTTCTATAAACACTCTTTCTGTCTTCTGAGTATCCAAAGGATAAGACTTTTCTGTAGTCAAAATCGTGGCAAGGTTAATGAATCACTATATAAAAGAAAAATAAGACTCACGTGATCCTATATAAATTGTGATAAATAATAAAATATGAATTTATTTGAAAATATTATAATTATGTGTGTAATCAATAGTTTAGAAATGTGGGCAGGTTATTGATATACTGTCATTGGAGATTTGAATTTTATATCTGAGATCATTCCCTTTATCTAATTATCTCTCTCTTGCCTTCACCCTAATTCCTCTCTCTGTTTCAAAGACAAATTTCTATAGAGTTTTCCACAGCTCCTGCATTTCCTCATTACTTATTTACTCTACTCCAGTCTGACTCCTGGGAGTTAATGTTAATATGGCCATGACTTTCACTATCATTTTGTTATCTTTAAGGTTTCAGTCCCCATTTTACTTGACCTCTCAGCAGCATTTGACCTTGTTGTCCCTGCCTTCCTTCTAGAAACTCTCCTCCATTGATTTCCCTCTCACCATTTTCTCCTGGTCATGCTCCTACTTATCGGAGAGCCCTGATTATAGGTAATTCCTTGCAGACCTAGGCCTTCCTGTCTTCCCACTCATTTTATGTTTTATCCTCAGATGAGATATCAATGTCACTGGCTTCTGTAATGCTCTCTACCTTGATAGTCTCCAAATATATATGCCCAGGCTAGACCTCACCTCTGAGCTTCAGATCCATGGTCTCACTGTGAACTTGACAAATTCCATTGGTGACTAGAGCCACCTTACTATCTTTAATATGGCCTCCTGAGCTTCTCATCCAAACCTGTCATCTACACAGTTGCATTAGTCATATATTTGACAGTCATCTTTGACATCTCACTCCAATCTCCAACATTTAATCTCATACTTTTAGAATTTTAACATGGGAACATCTCTTGAATCAGTTCTTTTTTCTCTGTCTCCATTGATTCTGATTTCATCACTTTTGATTAATGCTACTGTAATATTTTCTAAGCTGCTCTAGTTGCTACCACTTTATATCTCTCCAAACTGTGTTTTCCAGAGTGGCAGCCAGTGACCGATTTCAAAGTGCACCTCTGTTCACGTTACCTACCCTGCCTAAATTCTCTCATTGGTTTCTCACTCCTTTTAGGACACAAGACCAAGACCAGTAACAACGTCTACAAAACCCTGAGTGGAAAGCTTCCTCTCTTCTCCCTCAGGCTGTCCTCACTCTGACTCCAACCACTCTGGCTTCAGTTTCATCTCCTCAAACACCCATGTTTTGTCTTGTCACTGGTCTTTGCATATGCTGCTATTTCTGCCTGAATCTGGAATATTTTTTATTTCATCACTTTGGCTAATTTATTATCAGCTCATAAGATATTTTCATAGGCATGTTTTTGCATTGTCTGCAGGAGAAACTTTTTTTTTTTTTTTTTTTTTACTTATTAAGGCAAAATAAAGAAATAAATAAACAAACCCCCACAAACAAACAAACAAACACATCACACAACAGCATTTGAAATTCTCTTGACCTTTTTGTTTTACTTTCTTTTACTATAATATTGCAGGCACAATGAACTATGTAATGTATCATGTTTCCTTTTTGCCACCAGCTTCTTGAGTGTCCACATTGTATAGCTGTCCCTGGCCTGGGCTCTGAATCTAAATTAACTAGGTTTAAATTCTGGTTCCTGTATTCACCAGCTGTTTGATCCTTTTACCCTTTCTGTGATTTTATTTTCTCATCTATAAAATCTCTCTCTCTCTCTCTCTCTCTCTCTCTCTCTCTCTCTATATATATATATATATATATATATATATATATATATATGCAAATTAGGAATGCTGTATCAGGTCACGACTAGACAGGAGAAAGTTGCATGCGCAGGTGAGGCCCAGAGGAGAGATGGAGACAGAGGCAGGGGACTGCCTGAGCAATTGCAGTGGCTCTGGAGGCCTGGAGCTGACACAGGCAGGGAGGGGGCTGGAGGGACCTGGGGCAGAAGTCAGGTGCGGGTCCAGGCTGCCCGCAGTGCCGGTCAGGCCTGACTCCTGCAGCAGCCCGCAGGGTGCTTCCTTGCACGGTAGGAGGTGGGGCGCCTCTTTGCGTGATTTCAATCACGCGCTGGGCCTCTAGTAGAAATAATAATAATAATAATAATACTTACCAAAGGGTTGATGTGAGAAGTAAATGAATTAACATGCCCAAAGCATTTGGAATGCTGTCTAGTACCTAATAAGCACTCAATAAAATTTGGTATTATTATTATTTCCCATCTTATCACAGCTTGAATCGTCAGGGAGCTTTACGTGAAAATGACTTTTGGGTCTTACTTATATGGATTCTTGACTCAAAGCTCCACTTTGCTTTGCATGTAATAACACATATCGTATTTGAAGAATAGTTTTGATTATCCAAATTCAGATTGTAAAGAAGCGCAATAGACTCCCCGTTGAAATGATAGATATTTTATATTAAAATAGGGGAGATGCTATTTGTAGGACTAACTGTAAAGGCATTAGGATTTGCTCCAGAGAACTGTATAATCAAATCAATAGCAGAACGTAGCTTTGAAGCAAGGGTTTATCTGCACCCCCAAATCCATGGAAACACGGCTGCACACCATATCAGAATCCCGGCTGAGAGGCATGTTATGTTATTAACACAGGCAGCGCCTTTCCCACTTGCTATGTGAAAGTAATTACTTCTTTACATATTTAAAGATGTGGGATTTCATTTTATTTTTGAACATCAAGTAAACGGGGAAAAAAATAAATCAAGTCTGAATTGCAATACTGCTGCAATAGAATCATTTAAAACACATACAGGCAACAAATATAATTGTCTCTTAGATTTTAAATCCCCAAAATGACCTTCTACTTTCTGTACTCTTTGTATTTCAGGGGGAAAAAAGAGATCTTTCTTATCCCACATCACATATGTCTCCGTGGCTACAGACTCTACCAACGGAATAATAACAAGAGGATTCTCAAGATTATGCTTCGTGTGCTCATTTTTTTTTTCCTTTAAGCTTTCCTGCAGAGAGCTGAAACAGCCAACGTCTTTGTTGTACACCGCGTGGTTATATTTGGACAAATTAGGTGATCCCCTCATGCCCCCAAAGTTGGTCAATGTAACAGGCTCCCAGAGTGAAACAAAATGGAAATTCATTTTTACTTCACATCTGATTCAGAGGCACTCAAGCAGAAACGCAGGCCACTATTTTGTTTAAAAAAGAAACCACCATCTGCTTTGTGTAGGGAGAAATAAATGTTCAGGCCTCATATAATTGTGACAAGTATTTTCGGCTTAGGATCTTTTGACCAAAAATTGCCCTCCGTGTTTCTTTAAAGGGAATATGTAGGCTTGGATATTAACCGAAAAGCAGAATGGGAACAGAGGCCTGTTTTTGTCTGAAAATCTTAACAAGGTAACGTTGGACTTAAAAGCTAGCCCTCCAGAAAATGGTGTTAAAAACAAAGTAAACAGTTAAGAGACTGAAAATCTTGGGAGAATTCCCACAATTCCCTAAGGATTGAATTTAGTAGCTTCACTGCTTGTGAATTTGTGTAATAACGGGGCCTTGATTTTACAGAAAGCTTTCAGAGCAATTTCATCACTTTGGGTCATGTGTTTGCAGCTCCTAAAGTGCTCTCTAGGATAGTTAGTCACGTTGGGAAGCTGATTTAACTTTCAGGCCAATCAAGGACCATTTAGGATGAAATGTACTAATGCATGTACAAGCACTTTGGAAGTACAAAGCACTCTACAAATGTAGAGTGGCTTAGTGGCTATTAAATCGCTGATGGAAGTGTTGAGGTGTCTTTTCCAAACACTCACCTGCACTGGCAACCACTGAGTGACAAATGCCCATGTGAAAAAATGACAAATGTTCCTACCAGGATGTTCATTGCTAAGGGGTGTACTGCAGACCTCGCAGTGCTGCCTGAGCCCCTCGAGGCTTGGAACCTTGGCAAGACCTGTGTGGTGACAGCCAAAAGCCATTAGGACTTGAACAAGACTATTTTGAGTAGCCCTGTCATTGTGCCATAGCACAGCTTTGTTTCACTTGATTCTCCCAGGGAGTTAAAGTACTGGGAAACTGCAGTGCAGCTAGTTCTTGGACTTTTTGTGGAAAACACAATCTAAAATGTCTATGTAGCTGGGCATCATCAGACCTGAGCTATTCAATAAGGACACAGGAGACCTTGGTGACCGATAATAATATGATTACCATTTTGATGGTGGCTATGGGAAGGACTGGTCTTTCAAAAACTGAGCCTCCCCCCTCCAAAACAAACAAACAAACAAACAACAACAAAAAACCAACACAACACCTCTAGGTATATCACGCATACTCAGAAAAATCCTTGAAATTATATTTACGTTAGAGTGCTTTCAAAAGTGTTGCATTGAAGTTATTATTGTTATAGACTAAATTATGATGTCCCCTTCAAAATTCATACATTGCAGTGCTAAACCCCAGTACCTCAGAATGTTTTTTTTTGTTTTGTTTTGTTTTTTGTTTTTGTAGATTAGGCCTTTATGGAAGTAACTGAGTTAAAATGAAGTCATTGGTGTAGATCATGATCAATATGACGATGTTCTTATAAGAAGAGGGAATTTGAATACAGACACCCACAGAGAGAATTCTGCCCCTGGGCTATTTCCGGATTTGAGCTGCAAAGTTAATTCTTCCCGGGGTCTCTGGCCTGCTGGCCTGCTGGCCTGCCCTACAAATTTCAGACTTTCCAGCCACCACACTTTTGTAAACGAGTTCCTGATAAACAAATCTTTTGTCCCACATACTCTATTTGTGCTGTGCCTCTGGAAAACCCTGATTATTACAACTACCTATTGATATTTACCTTCTTAAAACATATGAGTACAAACTACTCCTAAGTTCAAGTTTAGTGACTGAGTGAATAGATTTTAGAGTCACCTTGATGGCTTCAAACCTTGGCTCTGCCACTTTCTGCAGTATGACTTTGAGCAAGCCACTTAATCCCTCAGTTTTCTCATCTGTAACATGGGAATAACTGGGTTGCACTGAGAACTTAAAGAGTAAAGTTAGCAAAGTGTACTGTCACATTGTTAGCTCTTAAGTTATGCTAGATATTATTATCACTGCTGATATTTATGTATTATTTTGGTCAGGATTCTTAGTCATGGGCAGTAGGAACTGATGAAGGCTGGTTTAAATACAAGGGCATTTATTAAAATATATTTGGGAGCTCACAGATTCCATTAGAGACTGTCAGAGGACCAGGCTCTGAGGTCACCAGAAATCATTGCCAGATGGATGTCATAGAATTGGCCCTGTGAGACCCCACTTCTACTGCCCTGCACGTCACTTGTACCATTAACACCATGAATGCTGGAGACAGAAGGGCCACCAGAACCACTCCTGTAGCTGTTGTCATGAGACTACCTTTGTCATAGTGGGCTCTGCATGTTCCTTCCTTCTTCACATCACTAATTTCTGATTTGATGTTTACATGAACATGAATTAGTGGTAGAACCAATCATCTCATGCCCAGATGCAGGGGGTTCTGGGAAAGTATGAGGTATTTTCAATTTTGATAGTGAGAAACAGGCTCTGCCCTACAAGATAAGGGGATACATAGACTTAGAATGCTGAGTATTCAAAAAGTGACAAATATTCACCATATGCATGAATGGACATTTAAAATAATCTCCTCACTTGTCACAGAAACTCTTGTATGTATCTCTATTTATAAAAATTATTTTCTAAATTTTGTTTCTTTCTCAACAACTGCTACCTATAATTCCCATACTCTTAACCCTAAATTTCCTAACCTTTCGGTAGATATTGAGTTGGTTCAGGAAATCTGGTGTGACAGGTGTCACATGAAAGTCTAACATCATTTCATTATCTGTGATGATATTTCATTATGATTGCAAGAAAAAAATCCTCATTACAAGAGAGAAAGGTATCAAGAAGCATGAATATTGGAATCATAAAGAATGGGGTTTATATCTTGATTTTCTGCTTAGCATGATAATGACCACTGGAAAGTTTCTTGCCTTTTCTTCATCTCTCCATTTGGTTTCTTCTCCAGAAGTACCAATAAATTCTGACCCTGAAGGATGTCTGTGAGAACTGGGCATAATGTATTGTAGGACATATTTAATAATAATGTATTATATAATGTAACTTGGGACAAAACTAGGACCTACTGCAATCACTGCTAAGCTTTAAGGGGCATTAAAACGACCAATAAAGCAATACTTTTAATCTCATGTAATCAGGTTTGTATCTACAGAACAAATAAATGTCAATTATTTTTGCATGGTTCCTTTCCTTTTGTTCTAGATAACATTATTAGTAAACAATACTTGATGGAAACTTTATGGAAAAAGAACCAGCTTTTTTCTTCATCCAAGGCATTTTTAAGATATATCGCCTGCCAAAATACACTAGCAACCTTGTTACACAAGTAGTACAAGGACCATCTTATCTAGGACAGGTACTTTCCAACTACTAAATACAGCATTTCACCATTTCTCCTTTTGTCTTTATGCAGCTAGAAAGGGCACGACAGACAAGACTGAGTGAGTACTTAACTGGTCACGGTCAGTCAAAGCTTTGCCTAAAATTTGCTCCTTGAAAGAATCTGTTTGGAGACTAATGAGGAACAGAGGGTGTTCTTATAATGGCAAACTGACTTTTCTAAATACATACACTCGATAGTTGTCTTGAAAACATTATTTTTTTTGTATCCTGAAAATTAATCTGAACAAGACATATCTATTTGCTCATTCCTTTATTGAAAATTTTATTTAATGAGACATTTTCAATTTCTGGTATGGGCCAGGCACCAGGATATAAGGAGGAATTACAAAGACAGGATCTATCCAGTTTTTAGACCAGTTGGGGATCCAGGTCTTAATCAAATTCAGTCGCATGCAATTCGTTCACTGAATAATTATGTATTGAGTGCCTACTAGGTGCAAAACGGTGTGCTATATGCTGGTTAATAATAGCCACATTCAACGCACGCTGGTTATCTGTTACGTACTGCTTTACACACACTTATTCTTCACAACAAACTCGGAAAGCACACATATTTTATAGATGGATAAACACAGGTTTAGAAGGATTAAGTAACTTGCTTAAGGTGATGTACCTAGAAATTGGAATAGCCATGGGGTCTGTGTGAGTGCAGGGCCAAACTCCATGACTGCTCTACAGCTTCTCAGGAGAAGTTCATTTTGTGACTCACACAGTTGACAAACCAAACGACTAGATCATTTAAATGTACAGCAGGAGAATTACTGCTCCCTAGGACCCTTGATGTATGTGCATTAATGGCGCTTACGATTTCTATAAATAGGAAAATGGCAATTAGGTCTACTGAGTTGAAATCCAGAGGTAGAAATGGTATTGAATAGGTATAGCCAAAGATAGGGAGGCAAAAGCCAGAGAAAGAAATGTATTGCCTTGCTCAATGATCCCAGGAAATCTTTAGACCATATTGTTTTTATGTTTTAATCTCTGAAAGAATTAACAATTCTATTCCCTATCCTTCAATTATGATACTTGGGCTCCTTGGTATTTACCAAAAAGAGTTGGAAACTTGTTCACAAAAATATGTACATGATGTTTATAGCAGCTTTATTCATAATTGCCAAGACCAGGAAATAAACTAAGATGTCCTTTAATAGGTAAATGGATACTCTGTGGTATATCTATAAATGGAATATTATTCAGTGCTAAAAAGAAATCAGCTATCAAACCCTGAAGACATGGAAGAAAAAAAATTCCTTGACCCTTCTACCATGTGAGAACATAGCAAGAAGACAGCTATCTATGCACTAAGAAGTGGGCCCTCACCAGATTCTGGATTTGCCAGCATCATAATGTTGGACTTCCCAGACTCCAGAATTGTGAGAAATAAACATCTGTTATTTGTAAGCTACCCAATCTATCTTATTTCATTAGAACAGCCCAAGTGAACTAAGACACTTATGATTCCAATTATATGACATTGTAAGTGTTTCCAGATTAAAAGTCCTATCCTATCTGGTACCTAACATGATCAAAATGGTTTACCATAAGGCTCACCATTATGCAATTTACAATATTAGGGAGCAAATAGAATAGGCTAAATGTTGAAAAGAAAAAAATTGCATGCATATAAAGATTCAAGAATCAGAATAACATTGGCCTTCTCAACAGCAATATCAGAAGCTAGAAGACACTGTAATCTTGCCTTCAAAAATGAGAGGGGAATTGATTTTTTACATAGGAGTTTCTATATGTAAAAATTCAATCAACTGTCAAGAGTGAATAAAGGCATTCTGATACATGCAAGGCATCAAAAATTTATCTTCCCTGTAGGTACTCTCAAGATGTAAATTAAGGAAGATGACACTGTAGGATTCAGGAAACAAAGGCTCCCTAGCAAGACAGACAAAAAGTCCCTCAAATGAAGGGAAAGGAGATCCTAAGATGACAGTAGTGTAGGCAGACCTGGAGATAAATTCATTCCAACGGGAGTCAGAGAACACAGAGTTCTGAGAGCGATGTCCTTAGGAAGATTAATCTTACAGAGCACCTGTGTGTTGGAGAAGAGATTTACACCTGGAGCAAAGAGTTGGTGGGTAATTTAATAATGGGGAAGAGGCAAATTTGCCCAGCAAAGTGAATTTAGTCATAATATACCAAATAGTTCAACTGTGTACAATGTTCTCAGTGTTGTAATAATGTGGCCATTGAGTATCAGTATAACCAAAAATTGTCATATGACCAGAGATTATATTAAAATATTAAATATTTACCAACTGGTCTGGTATGGGCCATAAACCAAGGCATACTGGACACTGGGCAGTACTGAGGGCATGTTGTTGTGTTAGGAATTACTCAGTTCATTGCCAAATTGTAGGAAGAGACTACCTGGGAGTTCCAGGGAGTGGGGTTGGGCTTATAGAGTGGAGTTGTCACTTGGGAGCCTCAAATACATCACTGCTTTCCAATATATTTAGGATATTTTCTATATATTAATTCTAGTGAATACTGGTTGATCATTAGCCATCAATATTAGGAGGATGAAGGGGAAAGAAGTGTGTGTGTGTGTGTGTGTGTGTGTGTGTGTGTGTATGTATTAATTTGGGGATGTGCTAGCATGGCAATATACATATAATGTGTAGATCTAAAAAACCAAGAAGTAGCATGACCAGTGATGCTATATTTAGAAATGTGAAGGTAAATAACAAATAGACTAAAATAGTTTTAATCAGTTACTGCTGGTAATGGAAATGGAGGGAGAGGAGAAGCAGAGGGGATGCTGTTTTTATAATAGGCATTGGGAAACTACCGTACATGCATTACTGATAAAAATAAAAATAGAAAATGAATGCTTCCTATGTACTAGGCTCAGTGGTATTTCAGGATAGGTATTGCCAATCCCATTTTACTATGAGGATTCCAATTTCTTCTAGCTTCTTATATTGTTGTTGAGAAGATCAACACTATTCTGATTCTTGAATCTTTATATGTATGTAGTTTTCTTTCTTTACAACATTTTAAGGTATTCTATTTGCTCCCTAATTAGTGACTTTTCTCCTGTTATGGTGGGAAAGAGAATATTATTTTATATATTGGAAGATAAATTCAAGGCATTTATAGTAATAAGATTTTTGAAAGCACTAACTTAAATTAATTAAGGATTGATCTCGCTTCACCTTAAAGTTGTCAATAATTAAGTTACATACTTATTTGTGATAGAAAAATCAAAGGGATCACTTAACATGAACTCCCCTGAAATGTGTCTGATGTCATTTTCAGAGAAAATACTGAAGTGAAAGGACCTATGGTGGAATTCATTATTACATTTTAATACTTTCTTAGTAATCTTTGCTTAATTAAAAATAGTGGAAAGAAACTGGATATAGAAGTATGCCAGAAAAGATTCCTCCTGAGCCTCCTATACTGTCTCTTCATTAAACATTCACTACTAGGAAAGAAATAAACAAAATATACAATATAAGCAAAGCCAAATGTACAAACCAAAAAAAAAAGTGTGATTGTCAAAATATCAATCAAGCAATAGGGAAATTAGAATATACCTATATGCTCAGAAGCAAACAGTATCTTATAGAAGACACAATTAAATGGTAAAGTTAAAAAAAAAGGGAATCAACAATTTGTTTTGGCATCTGGTTTGAATGGATTGAATATTGTTTTGTTGAGGAACAATAAAACAATATTCTATTGTTTGGCCCATTTTGGGCCAAATAATAAACATATTTGGCCCAAAATGAGAGGATTAGATGAAGATTTGATGAAGGTTATTACTTTATTCGGCGATTTTTGGAAATGATCTTGTGATTATCTGGTTCACAATTTTCCTGTCTGGCACTAGGGCAAGGACCTATAGATATGGTTCCGTTTTTAACCATCACAACTATCAGTTGAGCTGATGAATGACTGTAGAGCCCTGCAAAGCACCAATTTTCCACAGAGCTGTGAAGTTTGCAAAATCAGCATAATCTCTAATTTATATACATTTCCTAAAAATGAGAAGAAACTCTATTCATTTTGTTTCAGTTAGTCATTCACTCAACAAATCATTACTGAAGGAATTCTCTGTGAAAGCCTCTCAGTTGGGCTTTCTTTCCTGATGAGTGGAAGAGAAACCATCACTTTCTTTTCTCAAATCATATGAAAGTGAATTATCCTCATTGACCAGGTCATGAAATGTTTCCACTCACAGGCCATGAGATGACCATAAACCCAGAGTCAATTTGTTTTCAATGTCATCAGGGTTCATGGCAGGCTGAATATATTGAAAAGCATGTGATTATTTTTCTAGATGGCATATATGTTAGTTAACAGCTTATAAAACAGTCAATTTTTTTTAAAAAAATTATTTATTTATTATTATTATTTTTTTACAATTCCAGGTGGCAATTTTTGCATTTCTGGAGCCTATAACACTGGCTTCCTATTATTATTGTGATGTCAAGAAGGTATTAACATTTATTGAGTAGTTATGTATGGTAGACATTTCCTTACAGCAGCTTCATGAGGTAATAATTATCTCTATTTGACAGATAAAGCAAATGAGGCACAGCAACGTGATGATGACCTGCCCTAGTAGCAAAGTTTGGATCAAACCCAGAAATGTTTGATTTAAAAAAAATATATTTTACTGATTTTTTACAGAGAGGAAGAGAGAGGGATAGAGAGCTAGAAACGTCGATGAGAGAGAAACATCGACCAGCTGCCTCCTGTACACCTCCTACCAGGGATGTGCCCACAACCAATGTACATGCCCTTGACCGGAATAGACCCTGAGACCTTTCAGTCCCGCAGACCGACGCTCTACCACTGAGCCAAACCGGTTTTGGCCAGAAATGTTTGATTCTTATTCCCTGCCTTTTCTGCTATGCTATAGCCCTGCCTTTTCTGCTATGTTACAGAGGAGTTGGCCAGTAGGGCTTGCTATCTTTGTAATACATTAAGGCCAGATATATTCAAATATACACATAAATTTACTTAAGGAAACATATTGCAAATCCAGACTTTAACTGACAGAGATATATATTCATTAATGTCTTAAAAACTTATTATATATATATTATATATCCCAGAGGGAAATATTTTATTTATTTACTTTATTTTTTAAATATATTTTTATTGATTTCAGAGAGGAAGTGAGATGGGGAAAGAGATAGAAACATCAATAATGACAGAGAACCATTGATCAGCTGACTCTTGCACGCCCCCTACTGGTGATCCATCCTGCAACCCAGACATGTACCCTTAATCAGAATCAAACCCAGACCCCTTCAATCTGAAGGCTGACACTCTATCCACTGAGCCAAACCAGCTACGGTGGGAAATATTTTAAATTATGAGAAAATAATAACTGATGTTAATTAACACATTTTTTCAAGTATTAATTTAGCTGATTGCAGTCACTTTGCCAGTGAGCTTCTTATGAATAAATAAACAAAAGTATATTGCTAAAATATATTGGAAAATACAGATTATAATATTCCATCCTTAGCACTTTCATGAATACAAAGTCAGAAAATATTTTTAAAGCTGATAAAGGACTAACAGAAACAAAGACCACTACATGTGAGAGAACAGTAAGGTGTGCGTGTAAACATATTCCGACATTGTAATTTTGATGAGAGAAATATATCACAGCCCTGGTCTGTTTTACTCAGTGATTAGAGAATTGGCCCTTGGACTGAAGGGTCTCAGGTTCGATTCTAGTCAAGTGCCTGTAACCTCGGTTACAGGCTTGATCCCTGACCCAGTCAGAGTGTGTGCAGGAAGCCACCAATCTCTCTTACATCAATGTTTCTCTCTGTCTCTCTCCTCCCTCCCACTTTCTCTAAAAATCAATGGAAAAAATATCATCAGGTGAGGATTGAAAAAAAAAAAAAGAAATGTATCAAAAGACTGAGGCTTAAGGTGTGAGAATTAGTATCAGAGCTGGAATTCAAACTCCATGCTCTTTCCTTTATTCCATTTTGCGTTTGACTAGAAAGATGTGTAATTTTCCCAATGAGACAAAGATAGATACATGGATACTTGGACCTAGGTTTACTTTATTTTCTTTCCTTGGCCTCTGCAATGCCACACTCCATGATTTTCTTCCCATTCCTTCCTTGTCTCCTGTCCATTCTCATCTTATTTTACCTAATCATGAAATATTGGAGTTTCTCAGAACTCCTAAACCCTCTTCATTCCTTACTTTGCATCACCTATTCAGGAAAAATCACCTATCCCTATAGCTATAATTATCATAAAAATATTCAGATAATTCGGAAATTTGTATTTTCAGGGCAGACCTCTCTCTGTGCTCCATACCTGTATCAAACATCAAGAAGTCCAAAATTAAACTTGTCTAGGTCCCCATCCAGAATCTTAAACATCCCTTTCTTTCCGTTTTTTGGCAAATGGCATCCTTATTCATCCACTAATACAAAAAACAAACAAAACAAAACAAAACAAAACAAAAAAACCCTTGGAAATAGTAGAGGTCACCCTTCATTCCTATATCTTTATCATTCATATTGAATCCTTCACCCATCTGTTTTTACCTTCTAACTCCCCCTTGGTTCCACCTATTTCTTGCCATTTTTATACTGGTTTAAGCTAGCATCCTCTCACCCTGGTCTACTCTGATATTTTTGATGAAATGGTTTATTTGCCTTCTCCACCTGCATTAATTAATTCTCAACTCTGCAGCTATAGAATGTTCAAACACAAATCTTATCACGTGACCCCCCTCCTTCCTTCAGCTAGAAAATCTTCAGTGATCCATCGTTCTTAGGATAAAAAAAAGTGGAGGGGCATCTGTCATACTTCAACAATAAAGATAAATTACAAAGCACACACAACTCTCACAAGATCCTACCCCCTGCCTCTCCAGCTTCAACCCACACCATGGTCTGCTTTTTTCTCTTGCTGCTACAACCTCACGTTTGCCAAGATTCCTCTTGCCACAGATTTATATTTAATGTTCTCTCTTCCTGAAATGTTCATTTTCTCTTTCTTTGCCTAATTAACTCTTTACTCATTCTTTAGATCTTTAAAAAATGGACACATTCTCAAGAACACTCTCTTGACCTCCATGAATTCAAAATCTCCTTAATTTGGAGTTCATCACCACCAAACCAGAATTATATGAATTGCTGAAGGGGGTTCTTTCAGAAGAGAAAGTAAATAAAGATAAAAATTATGAACAACAAATACGTAACTATCAACAAGTGAATCTAAAAACCAAGGAAATTAAAAAAAAAATCTAATGAACACTATTAACTGTTGAATATAATAGAATCAGAGGTATGGAAGGGGAGTGAACTAATGATTCTTGGGGAAAAGGGGAGAGGGGAATGTGGGAAGAGACTGAACATAAACTGTGCACCTATGGATGAGGACAATGGGGAGTGGGGAAAGGGCAGAGGGTGGGGTGGGAAGGGGGGGAAGGGAACACTTGTAATAATATGAACAATAAAAATTTATTAAAAAAAAAGAAAAAAAAATCTCCTTAATTTACCCTTGAGTTGCACAATAGCATAATTTATCCTTTAATAGCGCTATTAAATGTTTACTGTTTTTTTTTGTTTTGTTTTTTACAAAACCAAGAGGTTTAATTAAATTCATTATTTTAAAATTCAAACTTATACAAATTTTATTACTTTTTTTTCAATGTTTATCTTTATTGGTATGAGTCTCCGATAAATTACTGTCTCCTTCCCCTGCCTGGGAACTCCATGAGGGAGGACAGGGACCTCTTCACTTTGGCTCACCACTGTCAGCTAGCATGGTGTCAGGCACCACCCAGACTACAGAATGGATTACTGAAAGAATTACATCGTTTACCAAACATCTCTGATTAGAGGATGCCATTTCTAGAAACTACCTATGTTTCAAGAGAGGATATTTCATTGTTCAGGGAAGGGAACAAATCACTATTATGGTAAGATCAGATGTAAATTATAATAGTGTCTTTAAATGACCATGCACTGAGAGATACTATATAGACTCAGGGGTTCATGCATTAGAATGCTAGAGGCAGTAATAGGCTAGAGATACTCTACAGACACAAGAGATTTCAAAAAAAAAAATTTAAATACAATCATGAAATGCTAATGGTGATTGCTGAACTCCAGGGGATGGTGGGCGAAAACAGATCAATGTTTGATTTCAACCAAGTTACATACGACTCTATATGCATGTTGAATTTTCCCCTTCAAATGATAAACAATCACCCTTTAACATTCTCTTGGACTCAAGATATTTAACATTGTAGAAACCCAGCTTCTAGTACTCTAACCATATAATACCATGGTGGCACTGAATGAATATGGTAAAGGATTTAGGTTCCCTTCTATATACCCAGGTTCCATTTTTATTCTCATACTCTACAAGTGTTGACCAGCCCCAGAGAAGACAGTAGAGAAGCAGTGTGGAACACAGTACTGAGAACCGGATGGCCTGATTCTCCATTAACTGGCTGCAGGCCTCTGGGCTGTTCACGTTTGGTATCTCATATCCAGAATTAGAGGATTGGGCTAATGATCCCATAGGTCCTCAGTTATCCTTGATATTCCATGATTATTCTCCTAGGAATTGCTTTTCTTTATAGTGCTTTAGTAATATAAAGCAACAGCTCCAAAAAGCTGAGAATCTATATTATGCAGAGTCAGAGGTTTAAAAAAAATCACTCGCTTTTGAGTTAGAAAGACCTGGATTCAAAGTCCTTGGCATTAATCATTTTGTAACGTTGAGCAAGTTACTTAAAGTTTCTGAGCCTTTATTACTACACCTACTGACAGTTCTTCCTTCATGGAGGGGTTGTGAGGATGATATGAATCATGTACTGCATGCAAAGCATGATATCTGGCACATAGTTAGCCTACAATTAGATATAATGTAATAAAACTTTTATTTATAAAAAGATAGTCCTTATTACTCCCTCTGTGCCTATGAATGCACTCTGGTAAGCATAGACATCATTGTCTAGTATACATGAGACATACCAGGCTACTAATTTCTGAGCCTCATTATGGAACCAGAGTCCATCATGTATTGTCAGCCATTCTCTCAATCAGAACAGCTGACGGAATCTTCAGTGAGGTCACTATTTTTAGCTTTGGAGCTGTTAGAAAATCTACAGGGGATTTACACGGCATTCAACAAATTAGCAAAGGTCATCAAAACAAATCCACTTACTGCATTCATTGGCTGGAAATCCTACCAAACCGGTGGTGTCATATTAAATTAAAGAACTTTTTACTGGAAATATTTCCACAAAAGGATCAAACTTTCTGTTTAAATTGGATTAGGTTTTCTGTTTAAATTTGCTCCTTTATCGCTATATTTTAAATACACAAATTTTGGTGACAAATCTACTTGTCTCCTATCTGCATCCTCCCCACCATGTGTTCATGTGATTTCTTCCTAGTCTCTCTGTCTGCCCAAGTTTAAGCTCCATCTCTGTCTAAACCATTCCTAAATTCTCTAACCCCTGATCTCAGGTCTGTTTTACTCTTGACCCAGAATAGTCCCCCCCTCCCACCTTTTTAATGTTGGGCGGTGTGATTTTGACCTTATTTAGCTTTGAACAAAGGTATTAAATGTGACATTTAGGCTCCTACATTTTTACAGATGCCCTTAATAATACTTATCTCTGCTTGTTGATTCTCCAAGCTTGTGGAGCTGCCATTAACCAGCATGACAGCTTGTACATCATGTACATCATAGGCACTTGCCAGATATCACAATGTTGAGCTCCTTACTTTCCACATTGCCATAAATAATGTTTGGGAGAAATACTTGAGGACAAGTAATTGATCCATTTCTCTCCATAGCCTGAAGGATGCCTTTGAATTGAGCCAGACCACAAGGCTGCTGGATCTTTCAGCGACATCATTTTAGATTAAATAGAATTGCTCTACTGAATTGTACTTTGGTATTATGCCAATGGACCACACTGATGGATTGTATAAGAAAGAACTAGAGAAACATCAGAGTTCTCTTTTTGAATACCTTGTTGGAGGAATAATAGTGTAAATTTGGTTTTGTCTTATGAAAAATCTGAATCCTATAAACTGATTGTGCTTACTTTGCATTTGCCATTTAAAAACTTACTGATAAATCTGGGGCCCATTTCTTTTACTGTATAGTTCAGTTAAAAGAAATAACCCCTATTTGACTTTATTATTATTTTTGCCCATAGTTTTCCTTTGCCCTGGTCACCACATCTGCTTACTTTATTCGTTTTGCATTGAAAGTATTTTTTGTAAAGTGCCTCACATCTTTTGTATAATGAGATAAAGACTAAAAATAAATTCTTGATATATTTCTTCTGTGAATTACAGCAGTTATAGATTCTGGACCATTATTTAGCAATTATTTCTGGCCTTGTGTTCTGCTTTCATTGCTTAATGTCTCCACAATTTGATGTTAAGCCAGAGAATAGTCTTAAAATTTTCTTATATTCTCCCTACTCCCCCACACACATCCTCGTAGTATAGTAACTCACTGAACATTTAAACCAGATTTCTGCACACAAATATGCTCCTAAATAACTGGCTGTGAGACTTTAACAGTATCATTGAGCTTCACAGGATTTCATTCTCCTCATCTCTATATGAGAGAACTGGCTTAAATAAACCCCAGTATCTTCTCTTGTTCTAAGATCTGTCTCAACTGCCTGTGTTCCCTAAAAGGATTTTTGCCAGACACAGATATTTCAAAACAGATCTAACTTCATAAACTACTTATAGATAAGAATGTGTCCAGGTGGCCTATTTATTGCAGAGGGTGTTCATGAAAGGAAGGGCTCTGTCAAAGGGAGATTTGCTCATTTATTTTTCATTAAACAAAGAAGAGGACAATTTTAGACACCTCAGTTCAGAACATAGCTGGAAGAATAATAACAAGTGGGCAATAAAAATGATTTAGAAGGCTAGGTCTTTTTAAATTCTATAATTTTCATATATAGCAAGTACTGACTCTAGTTCTTTTAATACAAAAGAGACAGTGAGATGCTGTAGAAGGACCCTAAGATGATAGATAAGGCCTACTTTCAAGTCCAACTTGGTCAATAATTAAATATATCATTTATTTTCCTTTACTGTGTTCTTAGTGTGTGCTTTTTAATGCTCACTCAAGGATATGTTCATTGATTTTTATTTATTATTTTTATATATTTTTTTATTGATTTCAGAGAGGAAGGGGAGAGAGAGAGAGAGAGAGAGAGAGAGAGAGAGAGAGAGAGAGAGAGAGAGAGAGAGAGAGAAAGATAAAGACATCAATAATGAAAGAAAATTATTGATTGGCTGCTTCCTGCAACCCGGGCAATGTGCCCTGACTGGGAATTGAACCCACGACTTTTTGGTGTAGGAGACAATGCTCCAACTGAGCCACCTGGTTAGGGCTGTCCTTAATTTTTATTAATGAATACAGAAAAATTATTTGCCCATATCTGAAAGATGTTTTGTGAGGGTCAAACAAAACAATGTTAGAGAATACCTTTTAATAAGTACAAAGTGTTATACAAATGTTATGGACTATTGTGATAATTTCCTGAGAGTATGGCTGTGAATCAAGAAATGACATTTGATGTCTCAGTGGGTATCTTGGATTGCTTTTCTGACAAAACTAAATGATTTTTCAAAGTTGGTCATTAAGATGCTGAAGCAATCTTAGACTTTTGATGTTCCTCAAATTAGTGAATGACTCTAGAACAGTGGTTCTCAACCTTTCTAATACCATGACCCTTTAATATAGTTTCTCATGTTGTGGTGACCCCCAACCATAATATTTTTGTTACTACTTCATAACTGTAATTTTTATACTTTTATGAATCATAATGTAAATATCTGTGTTTTCTGATTGTCTTAGGCAACTGTGCTAGTAGTTCTCAACCTGTGGGATAGAACCCACAGGTTGAGAACTGCTGCTGTAGAGCCTAAGACCATTGGCAGAAGGATGCGTGTGGCAACCAGGCTGGCAGCGGGAGAGTTAGGGGCGATCAGGCAGGCAGGCAGGTGAGCAGTTAGGAGCCAGCGGTCTCGGATTGTGAGAGGGATGTCCGATTGCAAGTTGGATTGGAGACGGTGCAGGATGGGCTGAGGGGACCCCCTCCATGAATGAATTTTGTGTACTGGGCCTTTAGTAGTATAATAACTATGTATAGTGCCAGGTGGGAACTTATCAGAGAAATCTCTTTGTAATATTTGTAAATGTCTAAACACTAGGCTGTATACTTGAAATAATATAATATTGAATGTCAACTATAATTAAAAAATAAATATAATTTTAAAAAGGAAAAAAAAAAAAGAAGACCTTTTAAATTCAGTGGACTAAGCCAAGATGGGGCTACAGACTAGAGCAAGGGAAGAAGACAAGAGCCAGTGGTTCAGAATTGCTGAGTGTCCTGGTGGCATTGAACAGATCTTTCTACACCTCAGTGCCTGGTGCTCAAGCTCGTGAAATGTAGACACACTCGAGCGCAAGCATGTCAAACTCTCAGCCTGTGGGACGCCTGACCCATTTATTTGACCCATGTTAGCATTTGAGTTTGATGTGCTTGCTCTAGCATATCTTTCCTTGAGCACTATTAACATTATTGGATTTTCATAATTTTCCCATCAAAACAGTGTGCATATAAGTCTGCACAGACTCACACACAACACACACCTCTCCACTCTTCTACCCAGGTTTTCTTTTCTTCTGTACACCTGCCACAGCATGGGATGCTTCTGCATAATATTTGTTTTGATTAGTTTCTATTCCCCTAAAATAGCTTGTGAGGTATATCTTGGCAGGAGCTTTGTTTTTCCTAGAACAGTTCATAATACATGATAAGGACTCCAGAAACTCTGTGGGTAAATGAATAAAGTATGAGTCTCTGAATTACTATCCAAGAGGTTTTTTTTTCTTCATTCTGCTTGATTCCCCAAACCCTTAGCTACAAACTGAACCGTTAAATCTACAAAGAGGATATATTTTTAAGAATATCCTAAAGATGAAAGCTTCACCCACATTTTCCACCTTAAGGAAATGGAGGTTTTATCTATAGTTGTGTAGGAGCCACAGTTCTTCAAATGCAACAAATAATAAATATTTCCTTCCAGGGAATTAGCTAGAGAAACAATGGATCAAATTCTTTGTCGCATCACATCCTTGTCCATAAAGCAAGTTGAGCAATCATCTGCACAGTGCTTCATCCAACGCACAAAAGAATGTTGAAAAGTAGTCTGCTTAACAATGAGATGCACAGGAATATGCTGAAACCAGTAGCTGCATTTAAGCTGCCAATGATAGGGAGAAAGATGTGCCCACAATCTCTTCAAGTGATCCCAAGTTAACCTCAGAGGAATTGAGGCACTGCTCTGTGATCCTGATAAGAAAGCGCATTGGACTTTAATGCTAAGATAAAATATCTGTAGCTACTGGTCAATGATCTAGTTAATAATAATCTTTTGTAAAAATGCTACGTTAGGAATTTAGCCTTGGGGAACTATGATATAGTCATCTTGTCAGATTAGAAGTTCTGATGGTATCTGAAATGGTATCTTCACAATAAACACCTGTATATGATGAAAGGATCAGAAACTTCTAGAAACCTAGAAATAGATAAAAAGAGCCAAGAAGAGTGAGACAAGTAGTTGTTCCTGGCACTCTGTCATCAGTCAGCTCAAGAGCAGGGGAGAAGAGGGCTTTCATTGCTTGGCGATGTACAGAAAGCTTGGCTTTTAGGTAAAAGCCAAGAGAGATGGGAGAACATAGTTAGAAATGAAGAGGGGAGAGTGATGAGGACATTGACAGCAACAGTGGGTACAGTCAGATTGATAACAAGTGCAACAAAATGGAGAAAAGCAGCACTTATAACATGCAGAAGTTGGAACAGATTAGAATTTGGGGGAACAGACATCAGATTGATTGCTTTACACTGATGATAGTTGTGACCACAATTTATTGAGTAGTTAAAATGTGCTAAACATAGTACCAGGCACTTTACATGTTATGATGAGATCTCATAAGGATCTATATGTCTATTCTGTTCCCATCTCCCATCCCTCTATGATCCCTCCACCCCCTATGCCCAATGAAATGCACAGTCCGGGAGAAACAAAATCCTCTCTATCCTCAACCTCCTCATCCTCACCACATGTTCTCACCAAAACCTGGCTCTCCCTCACAACACACCTTAGCCAACAGCCCTCTCAAAATACTGGCTGCTTTTCCTCCTGAATCCCTGGTATTGGACCTGGGAACTGCATTAAGTGTCTCTGTGCCTCTCACTGTTCCTTCTAGACTATTCTCTCCCTTCTTTCTAAAAACTTCTAACTTTGAGTCTCATGTCATCTTAACTGCTGTCATCTACCAATCCAAGGTTAACTCCTTTTAGCTTCTGTCTACCTACATGCTCCTGACCTAATTCTTTGTGAATGCAATATGCATATAGATTATTTTTTCTATACACCAGATTTCAATTATTTGATCTCTTTTCCTGAAATGTTCATTTCATCCATTTCACCTTACGTACAAAATTAGATCTTGACTATGTCTGAGAAAAAAACTTACCACAAAAATATGTTTTCCATGTGAGTTCTGTTGAGTTGATATATGACTCAGAGCTGGTGTTCTGTGCCATCTTTGTCATGTGTTGAACTTTCTGCATGCATTCATACCTCCATAAATATTCAACATATAGCTCACCTTTAACCAGGTGAGGTCCCCCTGCCCTGGATAAATAAGCTTTTCCATGGTCTAAATTTTGATAATGAACATAGTATCTGAGACATCCTATCTCAGCATGGTTTGGCTCAGCATTGCTACTAACATCCTAGCAATTCTATACTTATTATTACCATCACCATCACCATCACTATTATTATTATTATTACTATTATTATTCAGCCCCAAATGGAACAAAAATAGAATTTTTAATATTTTTTATGAATGAAATTCTCCTCAAAGTAAAATTGGAAGAAGAGTAACTATGATCAGAAGTCACAATAGCAGAAGGATACGTTTTTTCATGCAACAGAGGAAGAAAATTCATTTTTATTAAACTGGCCAGGAAACTGGAAATCCAGCAAATCAGAATTGACCTTCTGATTAGGTTACTAGATAAAAGGTCTGAAGTAAATAATACAGAGGACAATAGGAAGAGTATCATTTCTCATTTCTTGGGGAAGATACGTCTTGATATTTCCAATCTAATAGCAGATGACAATTATGTAAGATATCTTCCTTCTAAAAGAACAAGGTACTGTTTTAGCATAGGTACTATGTACAGCTTTAAAGAGGAAGAGATAAAATAATAGCAGGAACAGTAAGAAGGGGTATGATATGTAGCAAACCCTTATAACTCAGGAATGGATACTGAATGAGGGCAGGTGACTGGTGAGCCCTCACCATGGCAGTCAGAATGAAGAAGGTAATGAGAAGGTGAACTCTGAGGATCTGGACAATGGCTGAGACTTTGAAGCTAACGATTTATGATAGAGCTAACACTGGTCCTTAAAGAAGATATTAGATTACTTAAAATGAAAACTATGCCAGGAACACACCTCTGACTTGAGTTCTAAGTATGCCTAATTGACTAGAGATGGGCATTTTTTGGTTGACACATTGTTTATGTAGATAGGAGCCTTCATCGATCCTTCTAGACAAACACCCACAAAAAGGCAGGTCTTAAGGTCACCATGGGGATCAGAATGTACATGCCTCACATCTGCCTTTGCTTAGATGAATAATGCTCATAATCCTGAATCATTAAAAATAATAAATGGTTTTTAGAATTCTCTATTCAGGAAGATTCACATCAAAATAGATAAAGTCTGGGAAACTTGCGTTCTTCCGAATGAATGACTCATTAAATCCCAGATAGGTAGCTAGCTGAGGTGGAGCAACATGCCCCCTCCACTAAAAACCTCTCATTAATGGACAGAATCAAGTACCACTATTTTTTTCTTTATTAAAATTAAATCCTTTCCACATATATTCACCCAAGTATTATCTTTAATGTGGACTTCAGAGTACTAATGACATACTGCATGTGGAATCTTCCACATAGAAAATGGCAAGGCACAGAAGTTACACACCGAGGTATTTTATAAAATCTAAAGCTTTTCAAATTCCAGTGTTTTTGGAGTCTTTCAGATAACCTGAAAATGACTTTTCTGCCTCAGGTAATTTAAAACTCCAAACTCCTGCAACCAGTGAGATGAAGGCTTTTAGCTAATTATTTAAATCTCAGTTGGAAGTGAACTGGCTGGGTAGATTGAGGAGCATAGGTGAGACAGACTTTTTTTCTTTTCTGTCTTTTACTTACCCCAGAGTCTTACTACTCAGTGTGGTTCATGAATGGCATAGGTATTGTCAGGTAACACATTAGAAATGCCTATTCTCAGGCCCTAGCCCCAGCTCATTAAACCAGAATGCATTTTCATAAGATCCCTTTAAGAACATGAACATTTGACAAGCACCACAGGGAGCACATCAGACAAGTGATGGGTTTCTACGCTGGCAGTTTCTAAGGTAAGAGCAGGCAAGCCTTCGGCTCTATTCAGTGACATTTTTTGTCTGAATTGCAGACCTACAGAACCTAAGTACTACGAATACAATCTGCTTAGAATCAGTGCAGATATTGAATGAGATCTCTGTAACAAATATGCCCTTTTCCACAATCAAATAAGTCTAGTCCATGTTTATGGGACAGAGTGTGGGGAGATAAGAGTGATTATAGAAATTATGACTATGTTATTTTTTTATGGGTGAAACAAATAAACTGTGCTTAATTTCAGCTTGATTAAACTAGTCCTGGAAAGCCTGTTGCTATGCACTCATCCAAATGTAAATTTTAACTAGCCATTTTCTTTATTTAACATGATATAGAGAGAATGTTACTAAAAGCATTTGATGTCCTCTTTCTCTAAAGTGGAAAACTCCATTTACCACAGACAGTATCATTATACAAATTAATGTTTCATTAATTGCATTTCTATTAATACATGGTATTCATATTGGGGCTTTTAAAATAGAGTTGTGTCTTATAACAACTTGAACAATTATTACATGGATTTAAATATCTGGTTGAAGCACTCAGTGCCAATGAAAAGCAGAGTCTACTGGTCTACCTAGTTATTTCAAGGCACGCACTTTTAAATAGAAAGAAAAAAAAATGGAGCCTTCTGTCAGGAAGGATAAAAGAAAGAGTAGTTTAAATGTTCTCCTTTGATCATTTCAGTGATTTCTTTCTTTGAAAATCATGCTATTTTCTGTTCTCTGCTGTACTTTCTTCTCTTATTTCTGTTTCCATTCTGTTTCCCATTTAGAGAACTGGGTCTATCAGAAAAAGAGAGGAGCAAGAATTCAAAGCATGATAGCTTTCAAGGGCACCTTCCACAAATTCTCTTTTTGGTCCAGGTTGGGATCATGGTATCAATATTTTATAAAAGCTCCCTTTAAAAATATTTGATCTGGAAGAGAAGAATAATGAAATTTAAATGTTGAAAATGATACCTAAATGAAAACTAACACATGGTTCCTTTCTGAATGTGGTTCACAGAAAAATCAAAGACAAGACCCCACATGAGAATATGTCCATTTCCAAGATTATAGATGTCTATGCAATAAAATTAAGAGAAATGAATGTTTTTTGAAACTATAGCACCACTCTAGGCAGTCAGGCCTAGCATAATCCTAAAATCATGTGGGAAGTAGTATGTGTAAACATCTAGAAGAGAAAGGATTTCTGACCATTGTGTGATCTGTTGCAGGTAGAAGTGACCTGGTAAAATAATGATTATCCTTAAATTATATCAAAGTTCAGTTAAATTGGCAAGAATGTCAGAAAGTAAATGCTCATGTAGAAACTGAATTGAGAGAAGGACCAATTAAAACTTGCTTTGTTCTCAGGTGAGATCTTTTCATAACGACCCAACACACACACAGTGGGAAAGATGGAGAGAAGAGTATTATGAAGACACTATGGAGAAGTTTTCTTAATAGGGTTTCCTACATGGGCTAAATTTTAGACTTTCAAGTCAGATTGCTTGAGTTCAAATCCCATTTGGACCACTAGTTTTGTGACTTGAAGAAATTACTACTATGTTGGTGCTTTGATTTCCTATGTAAAATAGAGTTTTGGGGAAGATTCAATGGGAAATCCTTGTTAAGTGTCTGGCCCATCTATATAATAAAAGCCTAAGAGACCATTATGGCAGAATGACCAGAACAACCAGTCCCTATGATGCACACTCACCACCAGGAGGCAGATGATCAACACAGTAGCTGCCTCCTGGTGGTTAATGTGCTCCCACAGGGGGAGTGCTGCTCAGCCAGCACTCTCCCCACTCCAGGGCAGCGGTAAGGAGCAGTGGACTAAGCGGTAAGGATCAGACAGGCGGTAAGGAGTAAGGGGCCAGGAACTGCAAAAGAGGCAGTCCCCCAGTGCATGGCTTTTGTGCAGTGGGCCTCTATTAATACTATATAGTCAATAAATATTAGCTGTCATTATTATCAAGTTTTGACCCCCCAGTGAACCAAAGCCTTCAGTTTAACAAGAGTGTCTAGTTCTTGAAGATTAAAATTCCATTATAAAATGTCTCTTTACCTGTTTGGTTAATATTAAAACCTTTATGTAAAGCAATAGCTTTGCTTTGACTTCCCCTTAAGAAGTTAGCAGCAAAATGGCCATTCATCAGAGAACCATGGAGAGAAGAAATTTCAGAAATCCAAAAGTATAAATCTGAGATATCCTCATTATCTAGACAGCCACTTACCCAGGCATGGAAAACAAACTTAAACTGTCATAGGGCTCAAGTGAACAGCTATGAGGCTAACTTTATAGTCAAGTTGATTGCAAAACTAATTTTCATAAAAGGAACTCCATTCCTTCACTGGCTTTTATTTTATAACTTAAAAAGATCAGAGATTTTTCAGAAAGAGTGTTTTTTTACAGTTTCAAAGAAGCACTCTAGAAAAAGAAATAAATTAATTCAGAAAATATTTCCTCCTTCCCTACACCCACTCATCTGCTCATCAAAAAAGCTACAGGCGTTAAAATTCATTAACATTTCTATAAACATAAATGTGAAATACTCGTTTTCATTAAGTATTCTACTGAATATGGGAAAATCAAATTTATTTAAGGAGATATCCAATGCTGCTAATTCCCTTGACAATGGGGACATAAAGCAAGGAAAGCCATGAATCATTCATAAGGTTCAATTTGCTTCTGTTATTTTTGGTGTTTAGCATCCATGAATAGAAAGTGTGCGGCATGTTGTAGATGCTATTTTTAAATTACTTCAGATCAGAATTAATGATTTGGCAGGCAGCAATAAAGTAAGAATGATTCAAAGGTTTTGCTGGTAATTGTCCTATATTTCATATTTTCTTGTGAGTATTTATATGTTCATGTATTCGTAACATCTTTGCTATATTATAATATCCTTTATAAACCAGGATTACTTTAGAACCATTATTTTAGGCAAGCACATAAAGTAACTAACTGGCAATGCAAACTAAATTGAATAAGCTCCCAGAGTTTCAGATTTTGGGGCTGAAAGAGATCTTTAAGGTTATATAATGAACTGGCATCTCAATGAGGAATTTCTTCTACATTCATGCTGGTCGGTGGCCATTTCCAAATAGTTGAAGTGTTTCTGAGAAGGGAAGTCTATCTTAAAAAGGGACTGATTTCATGAATGTGTATCTTGGTTCATTGGAAAGTATTTTTCTTAAATTCAACATCTACCTTCCTGTAACTTCTGCCCACCTGCCCGCTCAGCTGCTGCTGTGACACTAGCACTTAGCATACAGAGAACATGTAGTTATCAGGTGAGAAATGCTAGTTGAACTAAATTGAATTGAACGGGTTCAAATCCAGTATTGAGTGGACTGCTTTCATGTATCAATTCGAGTGAGCCAAAAAGTGCCTCCATATTGGTTCCAACCTTCTTCCTGCTCCTGGGAGGGTGCTTTTGGAAGGGATTAACCTTTAACTAATAAGACAGTAGACGGAGTAAAGTAGATTGCCCTCCCTAATGTGGGCAGGCCTCATCCAGTTAGTTGAAGGCTTGAATAAAACAGAAAGACTGACCTTCAGAGTAAGAGAGAATTCCTCCTGCCTGCCTTTCTTTGAATTGTGACAAATCAGCTTTTTCCTGCTTCAGACTCAAATGGAAACATGGGTCCTTCCTGGATCTCAAGCCCCCTGGCCTTCAAACTAGACCTGCACTGTCATCCCTCTAGTTTGCCAACTTACTGTGCAGATTTGGGATTTATCAGCCTGTATAATTACATGAGAAAATTCTTTATAAACTCTCTCTCTCTCTCCCTCCCTCTCTCTCCCCTCCCCCAATCCTACTGTTTATGTTTCTCTGGAAAATCCTAATACACTGGCCAGCACCAAACCTAAGATTTTTCTTTTATGTGTTAGCATTTAAAGCATTCAGCAATGGCTATTATTCCTCCATAAATTTTCCCCCAAGATAGCTTGGTCTCTTCCTCTAAAGAAAATTACTTTAATGCAGTATTAAGAACTGGACACAGTTCTCCACATGTGGCTTTATAAGGACAGACATTTGTAGAACTACTCCTGCCTCATATCTAGACAATACACTTATTTTGATTTTATTTCCAAGTGTTAATGTAACACATTATTATAAATAGAACTCAGCATTTCAACTGCGAAAATCACATTTTTCACAGAAAATTTTCCATAGTTAAGACACATTTTTTTATTACTATTTTATTTTTTATTTTTTGTGAACATGAAAACATTAAAATCAACACAATGACAATATCCTGCAACTAAAAGATAGATTGAGTGGGTGATTCACTAAATTGAACACATTAAGACAATGCCTAAGTTAAAAGTTTCCAAATCATGTTTTGAAAACAAGCTATAAATATAAAAATAACCAGGTATCACTAAATGGTATCTTTGTTCAATAAATTGGTTGTGGTTCAGGTAGAAGGAATATAGACAGTCAATGGGTCAAATGAAACAAAAATTAGTGTGGTGAAGGCCTGGGGTGGGGGCAGGAGTAGGGCAGAGTGGGTCAGTGGGGAGAGGGAGGGAGGAAAGGGGACATCTGTAATACTTTCAACAATAAAGATATATTTTTTTAAAAATAAAACAAAAATTCATAGGGATTTATCAAATTTACCAGCACATCAAAATTCCTAAATATTTCCATATCTGGCTCTTAGTTGACACATTTATAATCTTGAGCTCTGAGATAATCTTGAAGTGCAAATATAAAATTATACAAATGAAAGCCTATTTTATGACAAGTAAAAGAACCCATGCCTTAAATCTTATCTGAGAACATGAAAACCAGACATCTATCTCTTAGACTTAAAAGACTTGAGAAGTTCGGAGCTAAGAAATTTAGCATAAATTCACTCCAAAAAATTTATTATTAAATACTACCCTAAGTTGTAATTATTCTTGTGAGCAAAGTAATGATCCTTTTAAAAATAGGTTTTATTATAATCCACAGAAGGAAGAAAAAATAAACATACAAACATATAAATGCTACATGGGAAGCTAACAGAATTTGGAGATAATAACTCGGGTACATAATTTAGATTGGATTCTCAAAGGCCTCTTATTGGAGATGTCATTTTAGGGGAGAACTGAAGGATGAGACGAGAAAAGGCAAAATAACCATAACGGATAAAAGCAATTCAGCCATTCATTCTATCTTGCAGGTAGAACGAATGGTATTTGACAATAGATTAGAATGGAGGAGTATAAGGGAGATGTCAACAATTAGTGCAAGGATTCTGACTGGATACTGAGATTAAGGAGACTGGGAATAAAACTCATTTGGGAGGGAAAATGATAGTTAACTTTTGAGCAAACTAAGATGCCTTTGAGACATAAAAATAGACATGTCAAGAAGAGTGCTATGTACCTCGTCTGGGGCTTAGAGTATAACTGAGCTGGAGGTATATTTTTGGGGACAGTGGGAATAAAGATGGTAGGTAAGGAGAGGTGATCTTTCTGAGAACAGTATCAGTGGAGGTGAGAGATGGGTAGACTTGTTCCAAATTACAGTGGGCTGAGAGGAAGTTGAGGCACTGGACAACAGATACAGACCATTATTCCAAGTAGCTTGAAGGAAAGGAAAGTAATTATGAAAAGATTAAGGGGAGCTGTAGGGGGAGAGTAGAAGTGTTTGATAGTGAGAAGAGTTTGAACTTGTTTTTGGGCTCTGAATAAAGGGCCAGCCAGAGGGTGAGATTGAGGATCTAAGTGATCAGGAGGTAGATTATGTGTGAACCTGAAAAAAAAAAATTCTCAGAGGAGGAAGACAAATGGAATCCTGAGCACAGAGGCCAAGGTCAGGCTATAATAAAAGAAGTAGGAGCACCTCTTCCTCTGAAATACCTAGGGCTAGCTTAGAATTGGTGAAGGTACAAGGAAGTTTAGAACAAGATGGGTGAGCCCACTGAGAGATTTCAGGCCTGAAATGGCTTCTACTGCTTTGGGGTATAGTGACAAGTGACACGATCTTGTACTGAGAGGATGAGATCAGGGTCGATATCTGCCTCCATTGTTGCTGCAGAGAATTGGAAAAGGCACCTGAATCCTCCATGATCGTTATCCCAAGTCATTCTATATCTACATGCAGCTCGTGGCTATCAAACCTTTACATGGTAGCTATATTGATTTCAAATTCCAAATCTTCTTAGTACTAAATTTCTTGATCAATTTTTCTATGTGCCATTAACTGTTTTTATAGCATCTCAGGGCTAGAAAGCTATTGACCTGCTCCAAGTTCAACTAAAATTTCTATTTAACAAGGCTTTATAACCTTTCCAATTTTATTTGATTAGATGACATTTTGAAAAAGCAAAAACATCTTTAATTTTTTCCTCAAAAGACCTAACCAAGAGAAACATTGCCCCATCCTTGGGATTGTGATGGAAGAGAATTGTGATGGAAAACTAGTGCATTTTGTACAGTAGGTAACGTTTCTACTCTATTGTTCACAAAAGTATAAACGGTTCAACTTTACTTTGCTGGAATGTCTACTTTATCATTCATATTTCCCAATATACATGACAGCCTCTCATTTTTAATCACTTTAAAGTTCAGTTATAGGCTTCATATATTCAGGGAAGGCTATTTCAGCAAATAAAGCAACACATGTTTCTTCATGAAGAGTTAAAAAACAATGAATAACAGATTCTGTATTTATTAGTACTTAACAACATATTGATTATGTTCTTAGGCAGGAAACAAGCAAAGCTCATTTTGAACTCCATAGTGTTGTCATATGTAACTTCGTTGCTTGGAATTATTTATTTTAATACTTAAGATCTCTTTACGTTGATTTATCTATTGTTAAGAAGGGATACATTTTAACTAAAATATTAAAGCTAAACAATGTTGTCATTTGAGGCCTTTATGTGTTTTCTGTTTGTTTGTTTGTTTTTTAATTAACATGAATGGAATCAAGGACTATCTGGCTTTCTGCATCCATAGACTACCCTCTCTTGCAGTTGCAATCATTTGACCTTTGACCTAGAAGCCAGCTCTGCCTCAGCTTCTGGGCTCTCTCTTAACCTGCATTAGGGATAATTTTAGGAAATACAGACCAATCTTTGGTTGACTCAGCATCCTCAACCTAGCTGCGAGTGGCTCCAACAGGTGCTGCCCCTCTGATTGTTGATGTTCAGCTCCCTTGCTCAGCTGTTGATTGCAGGATTCTATGACAGTAAGAGTACCTTGTTTTAAAGCCCCACTTCACCACTGTCCTTGGCTTGGGTAAGTTATTTCACTTTCTGAGCTTCAGATACATTATCTCTCAAAAGTTGGTAGAAATATTTATGTTACTGTTATACTAATACCTAGCTTTGGTCTGGCAAATACAAGGCAGTTCTGTGATTTCTCCTCCCCCCCCAACCCTTTCTCTCAAATTCCTGTCTTTATAAACTCCTCATTACACAGATTCTTACAGACTCCAGTCTCTGCTTTGCTTTAGGTAAATATCTGTAGGGACTAGAGTTCTGTGACCTGCTGTTGGGTCACTTGAATGATGGCCACCATCTGTCTGCAATTCTACCTATTAGCTGACTTGAGGGTTCCAGTGACCTGCCTCATCCATCTGTCCAGACAGCTGATGGCATATTACTGAATTTCCTCATGACTCCATATGCCTGAGTCACCACCTGTTGCCTGACACCATATTTTATAATTATTTTGGAGTATCTAGCTGTTTGTGCTTCTCCCATCCCTGCCACATGAAACTTATATTTTATTTCTTCCTCATCTATAGTTTTGTTTTGGTCATTATATGATATAATAGATGGACCTCAAAGTCATCTACTTCCTAAATATGAATAAAGTTAATTACCTACTTAAAGAAAAATCTTCTCCTACCCAATAAAAGAGTAATATGCAAATTAACCATCACTCTGCTCCACAAGCCACACCCACAAGTCAATCAGAGCGAGTATGCAAATTAACCCCAACCAAGATGGCTGCAGCCACAGAGGAGGTAGGCTTGGGTTTCTCTGGCAATGGAAGAAGCCAAGCTTTCTGCCTGCCCTAGCCAGCCTAAGCCTCCACTCAAGGCTACAAAGTTTCAATCATAGAAGGTAAACAAATCCAAACAGAAATGGCTGCCGCCATGAAGCAAGCAGGGGGCTTGGCTCCACTCCGGGCTACAAAGTTTCAATTGTAGAAAGTAAATATATCCCAGATTCCAGGGCTTCTGCTTGGGTCGCTGGGGGGCATGGCTGGTCTGCAAACCACCACAGGCCCCTCCCCCAGGCCACTCCATGCCCCAAGGGAACTCCCACCCTTATCTGGGATACCCTTCAGGGCAAACCAGCTTGCCTTCACCCATGCAGCAGGTCCATAGCCTATATAATAAAAGAGTAATATACAGATTGACCAACACACCAACACACAATATGGCTGTCCCATGTGGTAAAAGATCCTGCCCCTATGTGGTCACAAAATGTCCACCACAAGATGGTCATCAGGGGAGAATAGTTGGGAGGAACCAGGCCTGCAAAGAAGGGCAGTTGAGAGGGACCAGGCCTGCAAGGGAGGGTAGTTGAAGGTGATGAACCCTGCAGGAGAGGGCAGTTAGGGGTGACCAGGCCAGCAGAGGAGGGAAGTTGGGGGCAAACGGGCTGGCAGGGGAGCAGTTAGACATCAATCAGGCTGGCATGGGAGTGGTTAGTGGGTGATCAGGCTGGCAGGCAGAAGCAGTTAGGGGCAATCAGGAAGGCAGGCAGGTGAGCAGTTGGGAGTCAGTAGTCCTAGATTGTGAGAGGGATGTCCTAGATTGGAGACGGTGTAGGCTGGGCTGAGGGATACCCCCTCGCCCCCCACCCCATGCATGAATTTTGTGCACTGGGCCTATAGTAACTTATAATAATAGAAAAATTCAATATGTATTATAAAATAAAAATGCATTTCAGGAGATAATAAATCCTGATAATTTTAGCACTTGATAATTTGCAACACAGAATAGTGAATTCAAGGACTTTTCAAATTCACTACTTCTTTAGGTGACTGATGTAAATAAACCATAAGGTCCTTGAATTTTGAGAGGATGTATCCTACTACTTTCCAGAAAAGTAAAGGTAAAAGATCACAATCCATGGAAGAGATGCCAAGGGTAAAAGGCAATCCATATGAAGCAGCCCATGATGACCTCTTTCCATGACAGTTCCAAAAGCTGGTGGTTCACTTGCATAGCTTACGTTCTGCCTTATTTATGAACTATTACTGGCCATTAAAAATGATTGTCTTCATATTTCATTTCTACCTTTTGAATTTGGTTGTCATTTAAATCCAAAGTCTTCAGAATCACATAGAAACAGCTATCAACCAGCTTACTTATATAATGCATTTAAAAAATTAGAATATTTCTTAAAGAATAGCTCATGGATTTTCTTATTCATTCTAGTTTTATTGGTAGTATATCGCCATCTATGTCTGAATCTATATCTATATCTACATAAGTATGTTTATCTATTTCTATGTTTATATTCAGTAAAAGTAGAAAATTAATGTAATCCTATATACTAATAAAAACTTAATATGATGTGTCCCGTTGTCCAGTTGTCTGTTCAACCAATCAAAGTGTAATATGCTAATGACATGCTAAGGCTGCCCAACTGCTCACTATGATGTGCACTGACCACCAGGGGGCAGATGCTCTAACTGGTAGGTTAGCTTGTTGCTGGGGTCTAGCCAATTGGGACTGAGCAAGACAGGCCAAAGATGCCCTGGAGCCCTCCCACAGTCCCTCTCTGGCTCACCAAACTCCTGCATCCCTCCCAGGCCCTGATCTTGCATCACTGGATCCCTCAGCCTGCCTGTACCCTCTTGCAATCCCTCAGGGGATGTCGGAAAGTCGGCTTGGCCTGATCCCGCTCAATGCAGAAACTGCCCCCTGGTGGTCAGTGCGCTCCCACAGGATGAGCGCTGCTCAACCAGAAGCCAGGCTCATGGCTGGTAAGCACAGCAGTGGCGGTGGGAGCCTCTCCCACCTCCATGACAGAGCTAAGGATGTCTGACTACTAAGCTGTCAGTCAGACATACTACCCCGAGGACTCCCAGACTGCTAGAGGGCACAGGCCAGACTGAGAGAACCCCCTGCCCCCCTCCAAGTGCATAAATTTCATGCATTGGGCCTCTAGTTCATTAATAATCAGATAATTAGGAGTACAATACTATATTTACTGGTATTCTTTAATAATACTATGAGGTCACCTGAATTTTTCCCATTTTCTTTTACTCTTTTGATGTTTAGATCTGCGAAGAATTTTAGATGATTTAAGTAATTATCTTGTCTATTTCTCACATTACAGTAAGTGGCATTGTAACACTCTGAATTTACTACTGCACCTTTCTGTGTCCCTTAAAACCAGGAAATGGCCTAGGCCTGGTATTCACAATAAATGGACTTAAATGCCTGCTTGTTGATGGCTATGAAACAATGATACAAAGTCAGTAACATTGTTTCAGTGACTAAAATACTCAAATTGTTAAGAAAGCAATCAATGAAAACAGCCCACGAAGATAAACCAAAATCAGTCACTAGACCTGAAACATAGCAAGTCTTTGGCCCAATGCACCAGCATCATGAAGGTTTGTTCTTCCTATGAAGAAAGACAAAAGTGCACAAGACCCTACCATAGTGTTTTTCTAAAACACAACAATTTACAAACTTTAAGTTTAAAGTTTTACAAACTTTAAGAGTTTGTAAAATCTCTTAAAGTCTTCACAAACTAAAATATCCCCCCCCCCACCCCCTTGTTAATGCAGTTTGGGTGTTAGAACACCTTGGGAGAAACTCCACTCTGAAAAGGAGATAGCATGAGTTTGTCAATTGTCCTGCTAAACTAAGTAGACTTTTCTTCATGGTTCAAAAGTTTAATTGCATTGAAATGAACTTGAAGCCACCAATATAAGGGGGAATGTCACTATTGTTGGAAACCCTTAAAACGTTGGCAGCATAGTATAGCTGAAAATACCCTGTCACCTCTTCAACACGAGGTGGAATGTAACTGGGTCGAGCAAGCACCTCCCTTTCCATTCCCCCGTCCAAGTAACTCACAACTTTCAATCTCCAGAGTGCAGTTTTGTTCATCCAGAGGATATCTTCGTAGATCCATCATACATGCAGCTGTGGTTGTGATTCTGTCAAGATGAGAGAGAGAAAGATAGCATCATAAGGATGATGGCTTCCGTTTCCAGGCTTCCCAGCCCTGAATCATGTTACCAGTGGGCATAAAAATTTTGTGGTTAAATTTTTTGAAGGCAGGCAGATTGAATTTGAGTCTGTGTTTGCTGCTAACTAGTCTTGTGAGCCTGGGCTATTTAATTGAGCTCTATGAGCCTCAGTCCCCTTATCCATCATAACACCTACTACATAGGATGAATGGCAGAGAGAGGAGTGCTCCACAAATGCTGGTCATTATTCTAGCTATTTTTATCCCAGGGCCCTTCCTAAAACATCCTGGCAATGTCTCTGCCAGTATCTTCAGCAAGTCCTGCCTATGAATAGGTCATCTACATTATGCTTCAAAGCCTACCATCATCTGCTACAACCTAATAATAAAACAACAACAACAAAATATGTCCTCCATAACTTTCAGTGCCTAACACTACCCACTATTAGAGAGATTTGTCAGATTCATCTCTGAGACCTTGGTCCACCTATACTCAATGTAACTAGGAAAGAAACACTACTTTAGGATGAGTGTTCATACCACATAGTCACCAACTCCAGTTGAGCTTATGTTTTTATTCAAACCCAAAAACCCTGACTCTAGATATCTCACCTGGGTTTCCATTATCCCTCCATTTTCACTTGCCTGGGTTATGGAATCTGAGAGTAACTGAAATTTCTAGGCTATCCACTCTTAAAAACATTGCATATTACTATGGAATTGAAAAAGTGCTTTTTGTTTTTTAAAAAATTGCAAGCTCTTCTCTCACTAAAGTAATGTGTGATCATAATGTAAAAAATTCAAAATATTCAAATTTAATAATAGAACGTTTCCTTGCTATTTTAATTCCCAGGAACCATAACATTGGAAATTTTCCATGAATATTCCATGTACAAATAGGAGCACAGTTATATCTTCTTCTTATAAGACAACTTCTTAGACAGCTGTCTACGTGCTCTAAAGCTTTCTTGTTTTCATTAACAATGCACTTTGGAATTGGTTTTATATCAGTAAATAATAAGCTGTCTTAAAATTTTTACTGAGATATGTTCAGTTGTATGGGAATACCATACTTTATATTCCCAGTCATCTTTTGATGGACATTTACACTGTTTCCTGTCTTTTAATTTTGCTTTGTTTTGTTTTAAATATATTTTATTGATTCTTCACAGAGAGAAAGAGAGAGGGATAGAGAGCTAGAACATCAATTGGAAAGAAACATAGATCAGCCACCTCCTGCACACCCCACTGGGGATATGCCCGCAACCAAGGTACATGCCCTTGACCGGAATCGAACCTGGGACCTTTCAGTTTGCAGGCCAACGCTCTATCCACTGAGCCAAACTGGTTAGGGCATGTCTTTTAGTTTTACAAATGAAGATGTGTTGAATATACTGGTATACCCTACTAAATGGAAAGAGGTTGGTTGGAAAAAGGTATATGCATTGTAAGTTTTGTTACATTGCCCTTGGTAGAGGTTGTGCCAATTTATGCTCCCACTAACAGAGTATCTAAATTTGACAAAGCACTCTTCATTCCTATTTTTTGAGGCTGCCAAGGTGACTTATTGTTTTGATCATGTGTGTTAACCTAACAGGAACCTTCTTCTTAAAAACACTGTTACAAAAGGCCCTAATCTGAAAATACAATTTCACAAGCTTGTTTTTATGGTCTACAAGTATTTTAAAACACCCTAATGAGACAACACAATATTTTAAAAATATTTTAGAAAATATATATCTACCCTACTATAGTCTTTGTTTAACAGCTTCTTATGAGTAAAAGGATCATGAAAATTATCTGTAAACCAGAATCCCAGCACATGAAATCGCATGGCCCCACTGTGCTCACAGCCCCACCCAGGTCTTTGGTCATTACGGCGTTAGGGCCATGAGATTTTTATATATATAGATTACTAACGTGTGTCAAGTCCTATGACCCTATAACTTAGCCAGTGGATAATTTTCCCCCACAAGGGACATTTGACGACATCTGTAAACATTTTTGATTGTCAGGCTGGTAGTGGAGGCCTGATACTTGCATCTAGTTGGTGGAGGCCAGGGATTCTACATAACATCCTGCAATGACCAGGAAATCCCCCAACAGTAAAGAATTATCTGTTTCAAAATGTCAGTAGCGCCAAGGTTGAGAAATTTGGCTTAATGGTGGTTTTCAAATAATTTCCTTTGAGGAAAACATTAATGAAACAAAATCTTAAGTAGAAACTCAATCTATAAAAATAGAAATAAAATAAGTAAAAAGAGTATTTTGTTAATGTAAAATTATCTTTTAAGTTTAATGTTGACATCTATTTTAATGAGCACACAAATTTGGAAGCAGGAATTATAATTAAGGCCTTAAATCTCCCTCTGCAGCAATATTTTTCTGTTGAATTTTATTAATATAGTATTGAGAAAATCCTAATAGTGAAAAATTTGTTTCTAAAAATCTTACATGACCAGTCATAAGCTACCCTGAATTGGGTTAAAAAACCCATATCTGTGTGCCTCTGTGATCAATGACATCTTTCTAAATCAGTAAGCTCCTGATAGAGATCAACTACCTACATTCATAGATAGTTGATCTCTAGCAGGAGCTTACTGATGTGTTAAAAGGAAGCATTACTTGCTTCAAAGCAAAAATTCTCTATGCTCTGCATAAATTTCACCTGGCTGCATAAGTTAATATTGTGATGGTCTTGGATGCATTAAAATCTATATAGGACACTATATAGTGTACTTGTTTTTTTTATTATAGTATTAAATAATTATAACATTTTAACATAGAATTAGAATGAAATATTATTTGTGGGGCTGTTAATGATACTTGAAATTTAGAGATACTTGAAAATAGCATTTGACTCCCACTGTTCAGCATATCTCACTTAATTGACCTCATTTTCAGACAGGTGTCATCTGATTAATTAACCACATCACATCAAAATCAGGACATGCCTTGAAATCTTATGCTGAACCACTGATTCACATGTTGTGAAACTCTGGAGTTTTTACAAAGCAATTTGAAAAGCTAACAAAGCCTTGTATGTAAAATGAATAAATAATGTCTCATGTGCATGGATCCTACAGTTGCGAGTAATTAAAAAAAAAAAAAAACACCCAACTTTTGGAAAGCACAACAGGACTTACTATTGCTATCTGTTATGATCAATCCATTCAGGAATCAATAGATAAGATAAATCTAATTGCTATTATCTTGGGAAATCATACATCACACTATGTCCAAGACTTGATATTTTTTCAATTATGATATCCTGGACAAGTTAGTTTCTCTTGCCTTAAATCCTATTATGATACCAAGAAAAGCTGAGTAATCATAACTCAGAAAGGAAGGGAATCAAGGCAGCTCCAGGAAATTGAGCTGTAGGATGTGCCTGACTTCCTCTGGAAATCTGAGGTTAGTGAAACATTTTCCTTCTTGGGATCTATTTGCTCCTAATGTACAATTCCCCAGAGTATTTCCTTGGTTCAACTTGGATAGGTGATAACTCTTCCAAATTAATTAGTACAAGATGGAAGCAAAGTCACAGTTGTACAAATATAGTCACCAGGAGCCCACAAAGGTCCTGAGAAGGGAGGGATCATTGAGACTTTTGACAGTTATACATGCAGGTACTCAGAAAATGGTGTTGTGGCCTGTAGACATTTATGCAAGAGAGCATCAGTTTCTTCTAATTTAAGGGATTGTCACTTCTACATTTTTAAAAAAGGCTTATGACTAAGTTTGCTGAATGCCTTGGGCTCTTTATGAGGGAAAAAATGCTCAGAAATAATTCCCAGGATCATTAACAAATGATCTGGGTGAGAAGCAACAGTGAACATCTATAAGAATGAGTACTCCCTCCCTGTTTTTCCATTTGTTCACCTTGCTGAATGCAATTGCTCAGCAGTAGTTAGTAACCTCTGCAATTAATTAACACTTCCATATGGAAATGTGTTCACATTGTGGTGGAAGCAGCCTGATAATCTATACCTATGGAATCAAAGGTGCCAAGGATTAAAAAACAAAAACAAAACAAAACAAAAAAACCCCAAACTGGATGGGTTGACCATTTCAAGCTTAAAATGTTTTCTGAAATTTTTTTTTTAACTTTTCACACTCAAGTCATTAATTTTGAATGTGTAAAATTATTATTAGCCAATAGCAAATGAAGGTAGCACAGAGTATTACCAGCTAAAGCGAAAATAGTAATTCCTGTTTTTCTGAACATAGACTTCCCAGAGGTTCAGATTCATGATATCCATCTGTCTTCTTTCAAAGACATTTAGAATGGCTTACATTATAATCCAATTTATTGACATTTTGAATGTTAGGTCAGAACACTATAATAGGCTGTTAGAAGCTATGGTCCTGTGATACTTGGAAGTGAATGGAAATCGTATTGCTGTAGTATTCATTTATGAAGGTGTATTCTACATGGTCACTGACAGAAAAAGTCACTGTAATTACAAATTATGTATATTTGATGTCTAAGGGCAGTGTGACCCTCACTGGAGACAAAACACAGTCCAGGAAGACCTGGCCCATGAATAGCTTAAAACACACACACACACACACACACACACACACACACACACAGAAGACTTTGCAAATACTAGTAAGAATGTGAAATTAAATAAATGAACAAATTTTGTACATATGGTTGGGATTTCAATTTTATAGGGATGAGCTCCCATGTTTTAAACTTAATTTCTGTAGAACATAACTGTACCAAATCAATAGAATCTATATTAAGAAACTATGGGAACAGAGAGGGGGAAAGCCTGAAAATGCTGAATTCTAATTACACTCATAAAATTGGTAAAACTGATAGTGAGTCGCAATTTTAAGATTGCTATCGGTATCATTTAGTAAAGTTTGTTTGAAGAATGGTTTCTTTGGCCTCGAGGCTGCACCCTTGATCCAGGTGAAGTTTATCACTCAAAAACACTAATGAGAAACTGATGAACAAGCTTATCCTCAGTTATAACCACTGAGTACATGGATTTTTTCCCCCTTAGCTAACACTTACCGAATGGCGAAAAGAAATATGTATAATCTTCATAATTGGTGCTGGAAACTAATTTCAGCATGTCATAAATGCAAGTTTCATCAAATGGTTGATGGAACTTGGGGACTCAGCAAGGGCTGAATCACATATCATATTTTCTTCTGGAAATGGCTAAAGGCATTTCCCCAAACCTGAAAAGGATGCATAAATGATTGCTTGATACCAGACAGCCGAGGGGATTTCAATCTACATGTTATTGTCTCCTACTGGCCAAACACCTGAATAACTGTAGGCAGTTTTCCCAATCTGGAAATGAATTCTATATACCAACCTTACCCTTTGATATGTATATCTACCTTGCCTTAGGATAAATTGTGTTAATAAAAAGCAAGGGGTCCAGAGAGACAGGAGAACTTGGTTTCTTTAGCTAAGTTTTCTCTGGCTCCTCAAAGTGCCTTCCCAAATTATGTTTCATCTTTGGACTCTTGATTAATTTAAATGCAGTGCCTTCTCCAGGTTCCTGAACCCCTTCAAGATGCTGGATTAAGATTACCAGCATTATTTGGCATCAAATTTTATTTTTGGCAAGCTACCATGTTTAGGAAAATATCTTGGTATTTGAAGGTGAAATCCTGAGCATGTGAGAATAAACAACTAATCTTTTCTGTCAAAGATAAGTTTAGATAGCCACCATTTTGGACTGTATAACTTGGCAGCAACCATGTTGGCTGCATGACTTGTAGCTTCCCTGGGGGCCACCATATTGAAATGACAAAGGCTAACCCCTCCCTTTGAATTAGCCAATCATGAAAGAGTGTGCACCTGAGTTCCAATTAAGAGTGAGGGACAGGTCACGTGTGTCAGGATTAAAACGCCTACCAGAATTTTCCTCTTAGGGAAAATACTGGTATAGAAGATAGATTTGAATCTATTAATGAATAAGTCTTGTAATTTATTTGAAATATCTCTTAAAATGGGTCATTAATATCTCTTAATCTGAGATATAGTAATTTCATGCCACCTAAAAATTAAGGTTTCTAAGAGTTAAGAATTCTAAAATTAGCTGAAACTGGTTTGGCTCAGTGGATAGAGCATCAGCCTGCGGACTGAAAGGTCCCGGGTTCCATTCCGGTCAAGGGCATGTACATCCCCATTAGGGGGTGTGCAAGAGGCAGCTGATCGATGATTCTCTCTCATCGATGTTTCTAACTCTCTATCCCTCTCTCTTCCTCTCTGTAAAAAAAATCAATAAAATATATTAAAAAATAATAATTCTAAAATTATGAAAAAAATATTGTTTTGGTATAATAAAGAAAGCATGAGACATGAAAATACATTTTGAAGAGGAAAGCAGTTTCTTGATTATTTCTGAAAGTTATAAGATTTCTGAAGAAAGATTTGTGAAAGTTATGGAATATTTGTAAAAAAAAAAAAGTTGAAAAGAAATTAAATAAATGATACAGGCCTATAAGCCAAAATAAATAGGGAAATTGAAATAATTAAACAGCAATTTGGAGTCATCTAATAAACCCTATCTTCCTTAAACCAAGGACACTTACAAGTAAATTATTTGCATTTTGCCTCCCTGAACAGAAGGTAAATAGCTTATATCAATGTACTCAGGGAGACTGATAGCAAAAATCCAATTAGTGTTATTTGCTGGCCATACCCAAGGATAAATGAAGTTAGAAAATAAACCTTATTTTGGTTAATCCTTTTCTGAAGCAAAAGTTCTATAAATTGTTATATATTAACTAGAGGCCCAGTGCATGTGATTTGTGCATGGGGGGTCCCCTCAGCCCAGCCTGTACCCTCTCCAATCTAGGACCACTTGGGGGATGTCTGACTGCCAGTTTAGGCTCGATTGGTCTTAAACTGGCAGTTGGACATTTCTCTCACAATCCTGGACCGCTGGCTCCTAATTGCTCACCTGCTTGCCTGTCTGGTCGCCCCTAACTGGCCCCCTGCCAGCCTGGTCGCCTTATGCAGCCTGCTTGTTCAATCATTTGGTCATCCCTCACTAACCCCACCATTGGCCTGGTCGTAGGTAGACATCTTACCAGGATGTGAGGGTTAATTTGCATATCACCTCTTATATAGGATATTAATAAGGTATTTAAAAAAGTAATCTTAGTTGTGGGTACTAAAGTTTTACTAGCTTATGTTTGTGTTTAATACCCTCTTGTCACTTTGAATATTGTGTAATCCTTTGGTAGTATGGGTTTGACAACCTTCCTAGGGTTTAAATTTTAAGAAAAAAATTTTTTTGTTTGTTTTTTTACCTAGAATTGACTGTAGGTGATTCCAACAGGCCTTGAAATGCCTCAAGATCTTCCTACAATGGAAACTAGGTACCAAGTTTCTTAAGAACTGTGTACTGATTATGTCTTCTACTTTAATCTCTCTCAGGTTAGGAGGCCTCCTGACCCAAGGCTCTCTTGAGTTTCTGGTTCATCGCCATCGGCCTGGAGACTATGTTTGTTTTAATTAAGACTTGGAGGGGAAGCAAGTTGGAACCCTCCTGGGAAGGACCCTACCTTGTCTTGCTGTTTGGACTGCAGAGTGATGTTGGACCCATCACACACAGGTTAAGGGCGGACACACCTCAACTTGAACAGCCATACCAAGATATATCCTCTTGAAATTGATGCTAAAAACTGTGAGCTGTCTTAATAACCATATTGTACTGAGTTCTATTTGCTTTAAGGATCTGGCAAATTACAAGGGCTTACAATGTGGGCTGGAGAAAGGTATACAATCTGGATCATGTTTACCCAGTTAAATTATTGTTTATAGATAACTTGAATGACTTGGATATTTCAGCTTTTAGGTCAAAAGATTGGCTAGGACTAGATTTAGGAATAGAAGTCACAGGACAAGATCTCCTAGGTCACTGCCACCACCACGCAAATAGAAGTAGGATACAAGGGAACGAATGCCTGGGTGGAATGGATTAAATATTATGTATGCACCCTAGATAAAAGCAACTGTTACACTTGCAAGTCAGGAAGGCTAGAGGCTCAAGTGGTCCTATTTCTATTTGGATAGACCTCAGACAGCAATGGGATGGAATATGTGCTTGCCTTGTACCAGGAGGAAACTGCCTGGGGTAATGCTTTCTGGAAGACTCTTGCCCTCTTGTTCCCATTCAACAGAGGTAAAGAGCAAGGACCCCCGCAAAATGATCTGGTCCTCGTCCTCAGACATAAATAATACCTCCTGCCTTTCAAGGGGGGCAGAGGTAACAGTACTAGGATTTATGAGAAATTTATCTGGATGCAAAATTACCAGGTATCCTCAGAAGACAATCAAGCTGCACTGCCGATACCCCGTGCTGATGTCTGGTGGTGTTATAGGGGACCCTTTCTTGGGCCTTGCCCAGCAAATGGAGGGAAACTTGTGCTCTGATACAATTGGCTATCCCTTTCACTTTGACATATCGTAAACCTTTTTCAATGGACAGGCTAGGAAGAGGAGAGTGAGTCCAGGGGGATCCTTTGATCCCCATATAAACACAGATTCCATTGGGGTTGCAGGAGGAGTGCCAGAGTAGTTTAAGTGCTAGAAATCATATTGCCACAGGATTTGAAACTGTCCTGTTCTGGTGGCCCACTGTAAACAAGAATGTGGTTGGATTACTTATATTTACTACTAGAGGCCGAGTGCACAAATTTTTTTTTTTTGGGGGGGGGTTTGTCCTCAGCCCAGCTTGTACTCTTTTGCAGTCTGGGAGTCCTCGGGGAATGGCCTATGCCAGTAGTCGGACATCCTTAGTGCTGCTGTAGAGGCAGGAGAGGCTCTCACGACCGCAACTGTGTTCACCAGCCATGAGCCTGGCTTTGGCTGAGTGGTACACCACCTGTGGAAGTGCAAAGACCATCAAGGGGCAGCTCCTGCATTAAGCATATGCCCCCTGGTGTCAGTGTGCATCATAGTGACTGGTCATTATGCTATTCAGTCGATTTGCATATTAGCCTTTTATTATATAGGATAACCAGCAAAGGCTTGTTAACTATACTCGAGATGCAGTTAAAGGTATAGCTGAACAACTACATGTCACCAGCAGGATGACCTGGGAGAACAGGTTGGACTTGAGTATGATTCTGGCAGAAAAAGAAGAAATATGTGCATTGTTGGGGGTCAGTGTTATAGATTCATCCCTGACAACACAGCCAGATATATCATCACTGAGGCTCTGCAGGCATTGTCAGCTTTAGCTAATAAGTGATCTGGAGCCTAGTATTGAGGATCTTTTTTCTGATTCACTAGACATTGGTTTGAAAGTGGAAGGGAGCAATGGTATCCATGTTTACCTCTTGGATTAGGAGTTTCAATGATGAGATGTTACATCATCCCATGCATTATCCAAAAGTTAACTGAAACCGCATGGACCAAACAGCAAATTAGTCTTCTCCTAGGCACTGTAGAGCATGAAACTCAATGAATGTCAGCCAAGTTTGAAGAAAAGAGTTTAAATAAAGAAAAGGGGAGAATTGTGAGAATAAACAAGTCCTCTTTTCTGTCAAACAGCTTAGATAGCTGCCATTTTGGACTGCGTGACTTGACAGGTACCATGTTGGCTGCATGACTGGGTGCTGCCATTTTGAAAAGGCAAAGGCCAACCCCTCCCTTAGAATTAGCCAATCACAAAAAACTGTGCACCTGAGCTCCAATCAAGAGTGAGGGATAGGCCATATGCATGCCTCAGGATTAAAAAGCCAAGCAGACTGCTTGCCTAGCGTGTGTGTGCTCCCAGACCATGGTGTGCACACCCTTCTGTGCAGGAGTAAAGATACTTACCTTGCTGCCTGGCTCCCAAGTATGTTTTGTGTTCCACCAGGACCCCTGAATTTGCCTTATTTCTTACAAGCATGAGACGGGAATGGTGAGAAAACAAAAGGAGATAAACTGCTATGTAAGATATAAGAGGAATTTAGAGTATGGGAGGCAAAATGATGAAGTAATAAGAAAATTTTAAGGACACTCATATTGAATAATCAATTTTAAGATTTTTGTATTGTGATGATAAATTTTTCTCTATTTGCCTGCCCCAGTGGCAGAAAAAAAATCCTTACATAAATGTTTTATTTTTATTCTTGGAAAGGGGCTGCATTCCTTATCTTGGCAGCATTCATGGGACAGTATTTTATAAATTGAACCAATTCAGCAAAAACTCAGTTCTGAAACCAATTCAGAGCTTCAAAGCCAGAGATGGCCAAATCATCTTAGCCCCACGGGAAGCCTCAGTAATCAGGGGGAAAGCGTTGAAGTCTCACAAATAATGGATTTGGGTTTTAAGCTACTCTTGTCAGGATTGTAAGGGGCAGAATGCCCTGAGATAGTATTATGCTAGGATCTTATATGAGAAGGCACTGTTCTAAACATCTTAAATACTGTATTAGTTTCCTATAACTATTGTAAAAAGTTACCACACATTTAGTGGCTTAAAACAACAAAACTAATTTTCTTATAGTTCTGGAGGCCAGAAGTTTTTAAATCCAGGTTTCAGCAGGGCTGTGTTCCTTCTGCAAGCTCTAAGCAGGAGTCCATTTTTTAAAATTAATTAATTTATTTTTTGTCATTTTTATCTCCCAGAGGATGCCTGCATTCCATGTTTAATGGCTCCTTCCTCCATCGTCAGAGAATATCATTCCAGGGTCTGCTTCTGTCCTCACCTCTCCTCACCCTCTCACTGCCTTATATATGAACATTGGGCCCAATCAGATAATCTCATCTCAAAAATCCTTAAGTTAATTACATTTGCAAAGTCCCTTAGTTTTGACATGTAAGGTGACTTATTCACCAGTTTTGAGAATCAGAACATAGATATCTTTGGAGGACTATGACACATTGTATTATTGGATTTGCTATATAAAATTGCATTTTTATACCAAATTCAAAGATAAAGAAACTGGCACCTGATGGGATTAAAAAATGTTTCCAAATTTACATGATCTGTAAATGGTAGCACTGGGATCAAAATTATATATATATATATATGTGTGTGTGTGTGTGTGTGTGTGCGTTCTTTTAGTTATCAGTAATTTAGAACATTCTTTACCTAATCGATAATGTGTATAAAAATGATAAAAGACATATGGTAGAAACCAAGGAATACTGTGAGCATTGAGACTTTAGCACTTAAAATATCCAACTGCACCTTTATGCTCTCAAATCTATTTTGTTTTTATTTTATTATTGTCATGTCTCCAAAAACACAAGATAGAGACACTGTCTATTGGTTTCATAAAATGGCCAGGAAGGATATGCTTATCTCTCATTTGGGACAATCTTTGCCATTTTTTGAAATCTAAATATCTTATATCAGAGAAATGTTTACATTGTCAAGAAAGCATGAAATTCACTCAGGAGAGAGAGTGCAATCCTGCACTTACTCACTTGGTGGCAATTTAGACCAAAGGTGCCTTAACCTTGATTTATGAACAGAGGTATGATGCAGGTGGGAAGCAGCATGGAATAAGGAATGAGAAGAAGGCTGTTATATGCACACAGAAAGTTAATGCTTGGTACATAGTAGTCACTCAATTAACTGTAGCTATTATTGTTTTAAAACTATATGCTTCTAAATAAATACATGTAAGATTATTAATACAAATACACTGTAAGATTAATGCACAGGCATAGTAAAACATCTAGAAAATACAGAAAAGCTATAGATAAAAGAATAAAAATAACCCATAATTTCATTATTAAATCTTACTATTAATTTCATTTCTTCTAAGTATATTGTTTAATAAAGTTGAAATTATACTGTACTTAACAATTTCATTTGTTGCTTTTGAGGTAACTTTATTGGTAAGAATTTTCTTAAGCCCATGAGCACAATTTTAATAGAGTCTCAAAATTTTATTATAGATAACCCACATTATACTTACCATTCCTCTATTGTAAGACATAATTAGGTACTCTTTGGTGATTAAAAAACAACAACAACCCCACACTACAATCAGTACTACTCTTATATTTTTACTGGAGGCCCAGTACATGAAATTCATGCCCAGGGGCACAGGGGGTGTCCCTCAGCCCAGCCTGCACCCTCTCCAATCTGGGATCCCTCTCACAATCCAGGACTGCTGGCTCCCAACCTCTCTCCTGTCTTCCTTTCTGATTGCCCCTAACCGCTTCTGTCTACCAGCCTGATCACCCACTAACCACTCCCATACCAGCCTGATTGATGTCTAACTGTTCCCCTGCCAGCCCGTTTGCCCCAAATTTCCCTCCTCTGCTGGCTTGGTCACCCCTAACTGCCCTCCCTGCAGAATTGATCGTCTTCTTGTCCCTCTCAACTGCCCTCCCTTGCAGGCCTGGTGCCTCCTAACTGCCCTCCCCTGCTTGTCTGATCACCCACAATTGCCCTCCCTTGCAGGCCTGGCCCCTCCCAACTGCCCTCCCCTGCTGGCCATCTTGTGGTGGCCATCTTGTGTCCACATGGGGGCAGCCATCTTGTATGTTGGAGTGATGGTCAATCTGCATATTACTCCTTTATTAGATAGGATAGAGGCCTGGTGCACAGGTGGGGGCCAGCTGGTTTTCCCTGAAGGGTATCTTGGATCAGGGTGGGGGTTCCCTTGGGGTGTGGGGCAGCCTGGGCAAGGGGCCTGTGGTGGTTTGCAGGTCAGCCATGCCCTCTAGTGACCCAAGTGGAGGCCCTGGTATCTGGAATTTATTTACCTTCTACAACTGAAACTTTGTAGCCTGGAGCAGAGCCAAGCCTCCTGCTCACTCACTCTGTGGCTGGCAGCCATTTCTGTTTGGATTTATTTACCTTCTATAATTGAAACTTTGTAGCTTTGAGTGGAGGCTTAGGCTGGCTAGGGCAGGCAGAAAGCTTTGCTTCTTCCATTGCCAGAGAAACCCAAGCCTCCCTCCGGCTCTCTGTGGCCGTAGCCATCTTGGTTGGGTTTATTTGCTTACTCACTCTGATTGGCTGGTGGGCGTGGCTGGTTGGAATAGCAGAGTGATGGTTAATTTGCATATTACTCTTTTATTAGGTAGGATATTTTTATTTCAGGTTTCTTTCTCCCTTCTGTTTAGTACTCTTAATGCTGAAAGTTAATGACACTCTTAATGCAATTCCAAGCAGTCTTTTTCAGGTAATTAGCTACATACCAAACATTGTGTAAATGGGCTCATTTTTATTCATTTCTGTCTGGATGGGGTGATTCATGAACCACTTTGTGAATATGAGAAGCAGTTCATAAATCAGAGTGGCTGGGATGGGGATGGAGGGCAAAAATAGTAATAATAAGGCAGTAGTAATTAATAGATCCTTGTTAAGGATCCAATGCCAATCTTAGTCATGTTTTACTATAGATCTGGTCGAGTTCAAGACAGGATATTTTTCCCCCAAAACATATCACTATATTCATATATATATGAAGTATAAGAGCATATGTTAAATTTATACTATGTCTAATGTTTCCTAATAGTGATTAGCTGAAATATATCCTAAGGGGAAGAAAAAAATAAGGCTTCTTCTTTATATATTCTCATCATCTTGATCATAAGGAATTTCTATGATGGAAAGATCACGAGGAATTAAAATAATAACAAGCCCTTTAATAATAGCAAGCCTTTTAATAATAACAATGGGAACGAACTTAAAAATTGAAATGTAAGTCAAAATGGAAGTCAAAGGAAATGTTTACCTTGAATTGGATGCCATGATTTGGTAATAAATGAGTACAGGATAATAAACAAGGACTCAGTCAGAATTAGGCGGTAAAGCTATGCCCTCTTTCAGTTACTTTTTTTTGAGATTTTTTTTTCTTTCAAAAATGCTCTATTGCTTTGCTACATCATGATTTCTCCCAGAACAAAGAGCTGACACATTTTCTGAAAGGTAATCAGAGTAATCTTGAAACTGTATTCCTGAAGGAGCAAAGTAAGATTCAAGAGGGACAGAACATTAAAATACTGCATTGTCTTAGGACATGGCTTTCCCTTGAGAAACAAAACAAAACTCAAAACAAATATAAGTAAGGCAGGTGTATAAATTGTGCAAAATCGTGAGCTCCCCATGGGAATGAGAGCAGAGCTTGAGAAGATCTGCCTTTTCTTTTTAAAGAAATACAAATTTTAAACAATTCTGAGAGTAGTGGAGAAATATTACTACCACAACAGCTACTGTGGTATATTAGCACTGTGGTATATTTATAGTCAATGCCCCTTTGTGGGATTTTTTTCACGTTTGTAAACATGTTCAAGATTATGTTATCTGCCCTTTAATTCTTAATCATAATAGTTTCTTCCTTGGTTTTAGGGTTGCAAAACTTTTTATGGTAGAACACAATATACCTTATTTTGGACACTTAGATGGTTTTCAATTTTATCAGTTTAAAATAGGCTAAAATCAAACATTTTCATCACTGTACGGCTTTTCCCACATTTTGGATTATTTCTTTATGATAGAAACAGAAAAAGTAAAATTACTATGCCCAAATAAATAAATAAAAAATTGTTTTCTTATAACACATATGGCCAAAGTATGTTCTTAAAAGATTGTCTGAAATTAAAATACAAAGGAATACTAATTTTCCTACACTATTGCTTAATTGGATGCTGTACTTTTTTTTAATAGATGAAAATTGGTACTTTCAACGTATTTTAAATTTTTTATACTAACATAGTAAAGTACTTTTAATAAATTTGCTTACAAATGTATTTGGAACCATTTTTCCTCCAGAAACTAAAATCATTAGTGGTGTGTAATTTTATGATTAAAAGAAGACCAATAATAGAATTTTACCAAATGTCAGGCAAGAGTACAGAGTCACATTATTGATTAACTTTGCTGCTGTCTTGTTCAATTAATTAGGTGAATAAATGTATGTTGAATTTAATATGCATTTTTATGGTTTTGCTTTTGACATGTATTTTCATGGTTTTACTGTTAATTTTTTGAAGTATAATTATAGAAATAAAAATTTAAAATAAAGCTTATATTGCTTTTTTGGAGTTCATAATGAACACATCAAAATTAAGCTAATTGAGAGGTGATCATGCATTCTAAAAGTCAAAAATAGGAAGGGGATTTCATATGTTCCCAAGTTAATGATGAAGCATTCCAGATATTATAATAATAATAAAAATATTATTTCTATCTCAGGGCTTTTGTAAAGCAAAAATTTCCAAAATGGAGCTATAATATATAATTGTCTTTTTTATTCATTTTTCAAGTACAATGTTAAATTTTTCAATTGACAGTTACAGTTCAGCATGATCCGCCATTCCACACCAGAGATGTTTATTCATCAGGCACTCCTGTAATAGCAAATGGGTGAAGGTCCCAACTCTCCAGCAAAGCAAAAATGGATTGCAATGGCTTCTTTAAAAAAAAAAAAAAAAAAAAAAAAAAAAAAAATATATATATATATATATATATATATATATATATATATATATATATATATTATTGATTATTTTACAGAGAGGAAAAGAGAGGGATAGAGAGTTAGAAACATCGATGAGAAACATCGATCAGCTGCCTCATGCACACCCCCTACTGGGGATGTGCCTGCAACCAAGGTACATGCTCTTGACCAGAATTGAACCTGGGATCTTTCAGTCCTCAGGCTGACGCTCTATCCACTGAGCCAAACCAGTTAGGGCTGCAATGGCTTCTTAACAGGAGTTAAAATGAATAAACTAGGTCTATATGCATCAACATGTGTATGCCTCACATAGTGTTGTGTGAGAAAACAACACCCTATATAATAAAGATCTAATATGCAAATGGTTGTCACACCCTCATGCCCTCATAGAATAAAGGCTCAGACACACAATACTGGGGAGAGAGGGGTATGGGTACAGCCAGGAACAAATGAGAGAGAGAGAGAGAGAGAGAGAGAGAGAGAGAGAGAGAGAGAGAGAAAGAGAAAGAGAGAGAGAGGAATGGGGATCAGCCAGGCACAAATGAGAGAGAGAGAGAGAGAGAGAGAGAGAGAGAGAGAGAGAGAGAGAGAGAGAGAGAGAGAGAGAAAGAGAAAGAGAAAGAGAAAGAGAAAGAGAAAGAGAAAGAGAAAGAGAAAGAGAAAGAGAAAGAGAAAGAGAAAGAGAAAGAGAAAGAGAAAGAGAAAGAGAAAGAGAAAGAGAAAGAGAAAGAGAAAGAGAAAGAGAAAGAGAAAGAGAAAGAGAAAGAGAGAGAGAGGAATGGGGATCAGCCAGGCACAAATGAGCTCATGAGAGGGAACGGGGGCCAGCAAGGTTGTGGCCCAGGAGAGGAACAAGCTACATGCCCCATGGTCCTGGGTGCCAGCAGCTAGGGCTGTGGCCTGGGAGAGGGGCAAGGTCCCTGCATAGTCCTGGGCACCTGTAGTCCTGGGCGCCTGCTGCTGTGGCCCAGGCGAAGCTGCCCGCCCATGGTCTTCTGCGTGGAGGCCAGCCCAGGTGAAGCTGTCCTGTGTCCTGGGTGCCTGCGACTGGCCAGAGGAGGGAATCCTGGGTTCCGGGTGTGGGGCGAGGCAGAGGCAATTAGGGATAATCAGACCAGTAGGGGAGCAATTAAGAGTGATCAGGCAGGCAGGTAGAGGTGGTTAGGGGTGATCAGGCAGGCAGGCAGAGGGGTTAGGGCCATGGTCTGTAAGCTGCTGCTCTTGAGCCACATGGGGCTCTTTCGCCCCTTGAATGTGGCTCTTCCACAAAATACTACAGTCTGGGCAAGTCTATTTTGAAGAAGTAGTGTTAGAAAAAGTTTAAGTTTAAAAAATTTGGCTCTCAAAAGAAATTTCAATCGTTGTACTGTTGATATGTGGCTCTGTTGACTAATAAGTTTGCTGACCACTGGGTTAGGGGCAATCATGCAGGCAGGCAGGTGAGCGGTTAGAAGCCAGCAGTACCGGATTGTAAGAGGCAGTTGGACATCCCTTGAGGGGTCCTGGATTGGAGAGGGTGCAGGTGGGTTGAGGGACCCCCCCCACGCTGTGCACGAATTTCAGTAGAAACTATAAAAACTACATTTATTAAAAAATTCACAAGACTGAATAATATTTCTTAAGAAATTCTGAGTATGTGTGTGCATGTGTGTGTGTAGTAAAAGACAAAAATAGACATTAAAATGATACACATATGATTTTGGCACAGTAGTTGTGCTGAGGGAGGGAAGGGCTGATAGGATGAGAGGCAGGTGGAATTGTGGTAAACTCTTGAAAGTTATCCCTCTCCCACCCATCTTTCATTCCCTCCCTCCTTTCCTTCCTTCCTCCCCTCCCTCTCTTCCCTTCCCTTCCCTTCATTTCCTTTGTCCATCTTGCTGGCATTCTTTCTTTAAAGAAAGATGAAGCAAATAGGGCAGCACATTAACAGATATTTAATCTGTCCGTTACCCTCCAATTTTATATTCACAGATAAATCCTTAAGTAACCCACTTACACTCTTATTTTAAATGTTGTTCTGCACTGTGTGTAGCCATTTTCCTGTCCCCCATCCCAGAATTACCATTAAAAAGGGAAAGGAATACAACATTTCTCTCTCCCTCACATTAACTTTCTGCCTGATTGGTGTTTAATTTCATGTGGCTATGTGTTTAGCAAATGCACACAAGGGGAGGTTTATAATTTTCTGCAGTGAGTCCCTTCAGTTAAGAAATCTATCAACTCATATAGATATCAGTGTTTGAAACGGATATATCTTTCCTCACATTTCTCATCACAATTTGCAATTACACATTTATTTATTTGAGTACTTGTTTCTTCAGTGAGTGATCGCTTGAGTAGATGGTAAGTGCCACCAGCATTAATAACTCGCTTACCAGCTTCCAGCCCAGCGACTGGCACAGAATTGAAATGCAAATTAATAGAATTAATATGCAACTTAAGGAAACACTGAAACCATCATTTCTCTTTCTCTCTCCCCCCCCTCAAAAAAAAAAAAAAAAAAAGACAGCATGCTGTCTTTCTTTAAAAAAATGATGCCAATGTTGTTTGGAATATAGGTTCAGGATAAAGATCCTTTTTCCCTCCAGCCCTATTCAATTTCTTATTAGAAATCATCTTGTGTGCATTTGCTAAACACACAGCCACAAGATATAGTCAGTTAGAGAATTCTTAGGATCATGAAGCTGCTGAAAGCATGCTTAAATGAAGCTAGCTATCATGGACCTTCATCTGTTACCTTTTTTAGATGCTCTAAAGCATAAGAGAAAAGTGGTTATAACACTGGCACGTGCATTAGATTGTCCAACTGTCAGTAGAGGTTCAGGGACTCTTCCTTCCGTTACTTTTGACAAAACAGGTTAGGGCCTCAAGGTACAGAAAGATGGTTTCCATTCCAGGAGCAAAATAAGGATTGTCCTTGCCAAGAAGATGAAAGGAAAGGGCCTTTAGTGGTTAAACTAGTCCCTCTCCTATTAGGCTGGACTTTTCTATGTGAAAAGCAAATATTTACAAAGCAGGAGAGGATTTCAAAAAATCATTAAAACATCAAATTTGCATCAGCATTACTAGAATTCTAACTTCATAAGTGGTTAATAATTAATAATTCATGTCAACTCGATTTTTTATATTTATAATTGAAGAAAAATGAAGGAACCTTTAGATTATCCAAGAACTGAAACATAAATGGACATAAAGAAAAGAAACTTACTAAAAATATCCTGTAACAGGAAGTAACATTTTCACATACGTAAACAATATATAAATAGCACACCTTCAACATTTTAAGTATAATTTTAACTATCATCAGTATTCTCCATTGAATATTAATAATGCAAATTTATCTATATTTATATCCATTTATATGCAAATACATAATTTATACCTCAAGAGGGCTATGATTTGTGTATTAAAAGACAAGTAAAAGTAAATTGCATAAGTCACAGAAGTTCTATGAATTTCCTGCCTTTTTAGGGTAGACCTTACTTTTAAAACAAGTTTTAGTCTCTAGAAATTCAGAGGAAATGAATATACATTCCCGGTGCCAGGTTGGTACTAGCCTATTTGGGAAAGCACTTTGTAAGTCATATAAATGTCTAATCACTGTGCTGTATAGCTGAAACCAATATATTGAATGTCAACTGTAATTTAAGGAAATAAAATATAAATTAAAAAAATAAAAAGCATGAAATAAAAGCAAAAACAAAACAAACAAAAAACACGCACTAAAAACAGCAACCACAAACAAACAAAAAAACCCACGTTCTTGCCCATGCCTTTCCCTGGCTTCTCTGCCTCCTCGCGGACTCTGGTGCTTCCCCATGTGGCCCCATGTGGCCCTGCGTGTCCTTCCTCTTGGGAGCTGTGAGAAGAAACTCTCTTTTCTAAGGCCGTTGTCTCCTGATCTGTTGTTGGCCTCATCAGACTTGAATAAAAAGAAAATCCCAGCTATCTTTAAAAACAGAAGAAAAGCTTAACCAAAGAACTTATATGCATATACACATTGCCCATGGACACAGACAATAGGGCGGTAAAGGCCTGGGATGTGGTGGGAACCAGGTGGAGGGGGCCAATGGAGAAATATAGGGGGACATTTGTAATGCCCTCAACAATAAAGGTAAGTTAAAAAAACAACAACAAACACACACAGAAAAAAGCCAAATGTGCACTTCTTCTTATCTTCCCTTTTTACTAACATCCTCAAATTAAGTCACAGAACAAGAAACCCCTAAATATACTTTATCCATAAATGACACATGAGCACATATATGGATTTCTAAAGTTAAAATATGTTCTATTTCACAAGGGAAATTATATCTTTGCCTATGTTACATTAACCATAAAGTTATTTCTCTGCTATTACCCTTGAGAATAATAAAATACATAGGGACCATTTTTAGGTTGATGGAAACCTGAATGCTCCAATTAACTCTGGTAATTATTACTCTGAATAAAAGACTGTTTTAGCACCTTGTCTATTTAAATGAATAAGCAAATGGTGCAATCCTATTCCATGAAAAAAAACACAAAAAACAAAAAACCCTGCATAAGTCAGAACTATATTTTGGTGAAAACCATTATATTACTAAGCAAGTTCAAAATGTTGAATCCAGCCGAAACCAGTTTGGCTCAGTGGTAGAGCGTCAGTCTGCGGACTGAAAGGTCCCGGTTTCGATTCCGGTCAAGGGCATGTACCTTGGTTGCGGGCACATCCCCGGTGGGGGGTGTGCAGGAGGCAGCTGGCTGATGTTTCTCTCTCGTCAACGTTTCTAGCTCTTTATCTCTCTCCCTTCCTCTCTGTAAAAAGTCAATAAAATATATTTAAAAAAATGTTGTATCCAATAAATTTTATTCATAAATTATAATTATTTACAATATAAAGAAAATGTTGTGCAATATACATATTGAACTTAATTTTGAATATCCCTATATATAATAATTTGGGTTTAAAAAACATGCTGCTTTGTAGTAACTGATTCCTGAATTTTGAATATTTTAAAATATTTGAATGAAGTTTATTAGCTTAATATTTATGAATATTATACTAATTAATCACCAATAATCTTACAGCAACTTGTATATTTGACAATATTCCAAACTTATAATATCACTTATGTAAATAGAAAGTATTAATATAGAAATGTAAGTAATATCTCCATCTTAAAAATCAAGTTTTAAAATTTCACATTCAAATTTTCTACAAATAAATTGCTTTATGTAATAGAAAAATTTACGTGCTACATTTAATACAGCAAATAAAAAAATGAGAGTGGAAGGAATAGTGCTTGGTACTTTGCATATATTTTCTTCCCAAATCTCAGTATCTCTCTATGCTGGGAATTGTTTGATCAGAAGAGAAATCTGTTATATCAAAGCAGGGAAACATAGCATGACCATTAGTTCTATGTTTCTATATTTACTTTTGACCTGTGGCAAAGTATAGAGCTGAATTTATAAGCACTCTATTTCTTTCTATCTATAATTTAGGAAGGCCTTTCTCATTTCATAGAGGAACTTGTGAAAGATTTTGAAACGAACCAGAAAGTTTACTAGATGTCAGGGCAATCTTATCTTTCATTGTCTAAGTTCTATTTTGCAACTCTGTCCATTATAGAAAAATGATAGAAATATAAGTGATTCTTATCCACAGAATTGCAATGGTTACTGATTACTGCCTTGTGGGTATTGGCCAGTTTGCATTTTTGTATAAATTATCTTCCATATGCTATGTCTTTTCGGTGCATCTGTCTTTGGATTACCCTTTGAACTGATTGAAACATCTTACTAGTTCTCTCATTAATGAGTAAACTGAAATCTTCGATACATTTTTGTTCTACATTTTAACATTATTTTTTATCTTTTTAAATTGATTGCCCTTTTATAGCATTGGAGGTAGTCCATCAAGATGACTAATGTATTTACCTAACAGAGACAAGTAACATGTTCCCAGAAAAGTGCACCTTCTTGGCAGCGTAAGCTCTTGGTCCCCAGAGGTGAACGAACTATGTATATATTGATTCATCTTAAGGTGAAACACAAAAATATAACTTTGCTGAATCTGTTGCTTTCTTTTCTTTCCCTCCACTGATTTTTTTGTTTTTGTTTCTGGTTTGCTTAAAGCCAATATGTTATTTCCTGTTGGTGACAGCAATGATTGAGAATTGGTTTCATGGTCTGAACATGTAATGATTTCTGTAAGTAGGCTAATGGATTATAGAGTTAGAGTTCTGCACTCTGTTGGATAAGAGACAACAGAGAGTCTCATTTGTTAGTCTTTTTTTGTTTGTTTTATCTATTTGATCAATTTGAGCTCAAGACAATTAAGAATCTTGTGTTCAGTGGAATGGAAAGCAGCTGTTTGATATCTGGATCATGAATTTTTGTGTTTCTATATTTACTTTTCACCTGTGGCAAAAGTGTAAGTCTGAATTGATAAGAAGTCTAAGAATCTTTTTACTTAGAATTCAAAAAGGACTTTACTTCTCATTGTGAGAGAATTAATAAATGAGATTATAAAGCCTTAATGTAAAGGGGCTCTGTCCTGTTTGGTTTATTTAGGTAAATAAGTTCTATGTAAACAAAATATTTCAAAATTCCCCCCCAAATAAAAAACAACTGTACTTTTAACATTTTAAGTGTTTCAGACTTAAATATTTTCTTTATCAAAACTAACATAGGAACATTTATGGATCCAAGTTTACCTAGTTAAGATAAATCTTTGGTAAATAGACCTAGTTTAATAATTTTGGTTTAATGTAAAACAGCTACATCTTTTCTGATTTATCAATATTAAATGTAATGAAAGCATACCTTTTGCTCTACTTTGATTTGCTTTCCCTAAACTTCTACACATTTTCGAATCAAATGTAGTGACATTAATACTTACTCTATAATACTTAAGATTTTTAAAAATGTGAATTTGTGTTCAAATAAATTGAATCATTATTCCAACAGCAATTCTGTTTTGTGATATGTGTCATCTTGAAGATAATTTTCTTGATTTCTAGCTTAAAACCTTGGACTAATATTAAATTGAATAAATTAATAAGTAAATCAGTATTTATCTAGATTTTAAAAAACATTTTGATAGTTGCATTTATTTTACTTTTTTCTTTATTGATTAAGGTATTACATACGTGTCCTTTCCCTACCACTTCCCTTACCTCCCCCCACTCATGCCCTCAACCCCCTGGTATCTGTGTCCATTGATTATGTTTATATGCAAGCATACAAGTCCTTTGGTTGATATCTCCTCTTTACTCCTGCTCTCCCCTACCTTCCCTCTGAGGTTTGATCAATGCCTCTCTGCCTCTGGATCTGTTTTTGTTCATCAGTTTATATTGCTCATTATATTCCATAAATGAGTGAAATCATGTGGTATTTATCTCTCTCTGGCTTATTTCACTTATCATGATGCTCTCCATTTCCATCCATGCTGTTGCAATTGTTAAGAATTCCTTCTTCTTTTTTTTTTTTTTTTTTTTTTTTTTTTTTTTTTTTTTTTTTTTTTTACTGCAGCATAGTATTCCATTGTGTAGATGAACAACAATTTTGTAATTCACTCATCTGCTGATGGGCACTTAGACTGTTTCCAAATCTAGTTATGGTAAATTGTGCTGGTATGAACATAGGGGTACATATATCCTTTCTGATTGGTGTTTCTAGTTTCTTGGGACATATTACTAGAAGTGGGATAACTGGGTCAAATGGAAGTTCTATTTTTAACTTTTTTAGGAAACTCCATACTGTCTTCCACAGTGGCTGCACCAGTCTGCATTCCCACCAGCAGTCCACGAGGGTTCCTTTTTTCCTGCATCCTTGCCAACATTTGTTACTTGCTGATTTGTTGATGATAGCCATTCTGACAGGTGTAAGATGGTACCTCATTGTTGTTTTGATTTGCATCTCTCAATGACTAGTGACTTTGAGCATGTTTTCATATGTCTCTTGGCCTTCCTAATGTCCTCTTTCGAAAAGTATCCATTTAGGTCCATTGCCCATTTTTGATTGGGTTGTTTATCTTCCTTTTGATAATTTTATGAGCTCCCTGTAAAAGTTGGAAATTAAACCCTTATTGGCAAACATTGGCAAATATGTTCTCTCATGCAGTGGGCTTTATAGTTGTTTTGTTGATGGTTTCTTTTACTGTGCAGAAGCTTTTTATTTTGATGTAGTCCCATTTGTTTATTTTCTCTTTGGTTCCCATTGCCCTAGGAGCTGCATCGGTAAAGATATTGCTTCAGCATATGTCTGAGATTTTGCTGCCTGTGAATTCTGCTAATATTTTAATGGTTTCCTGTCTTAAATTTAAGTTCTTTATCCACTTTGAGTTTATTTTTGAGTATTATATAAGTTGGTGGTCTAGTTTCATTTTTTTGTGTTGCGTGTATCTGTCCAATTTTCCCAACACCATTTATTGAAGAGACTGTTTTGACTCCATTGTATGCTCTTGCTCCCTTTGTCAAATATTAATTAAGCATAGTAGTTTGGGTCGATTTCTGGGTTCTCTATTCTATTTCATCAGTATATATGTCTGTTCTTGTGCCAGTACCAGGCAGTTTTGAGAACTGTGGCTTTGTAATACAGCTTGATATCTAATATTGAGATCCTTCCTACTTTGTTCTTCTTTCTCTGGATTGCTGCAGCTATTTGGGGTCTTTTTTTTAATTTCAGATGAATTTTTGGAGAGTTTGTTCTAGGTCTGTGAAATATGCTGTTGGTATTTTAATGGGGAGTGCACGGAATCTATAGATTGCTTTGGGTAGTATGGAGATTTTAATGATATTGATTCTACCAATCCATGAACATGGTTTGTTCTTCCATCTGTTTATGTCTTCCTGTAGCTCTTTTTTCAGTGTCCTGTAGTACTCCAAGTACATGTCTTTTGCCTCCTTAGTTAAGTTTATTACTAGGTATTTTAATTTTTTTTTTTTTTGTGCGATGGTAAATGGATTTTTTAAAAATCTCTCTTTCTATAAATTCACTATTGGTATATAAAAATGCCATAGATTTCTTGGCGTTAATTTTGTATCCTGCTACATTACAAAACTCATTTATTAAGTCTAATAATTTTTGATGGAGTCTTTAGGGTTTTCTATGTACAGTGTCATGTCATCTGCGAATGACAGCTTTACGTCTTCATTCAAATTTGGATACCTTTTATGTCTTTTTCTTGTCTAATTGCGATGGCTATCACTTCCAGTAATATGTTGAACAAGAGTGGTGAAAGCGGGCATCCCTGTCTTGTTCCTGTTTTTAGGTGACATGGTTTTAGTTTTTGCCCATTGAGTGTGATGTTGACTGTGGGTGTGCCATATAAGGCTTTTATTATGTTGAGGTATGATTCCTCTATTCCCACTTTGCTTTATCAAGAAGGTGTTTTTTTTGTTTTGTTTTGTTTTTTGTTTGTTTTTTTTATCAAGAAAGGGTGTTGGATTTGGTCTAAAAGTAAATATTATACTTTAACATTGATTAAAAAAGGTGAAAGAACTCATGGACATGGACAACAGTGTGGTGATTTCAGGGGGACAGGGGTTGATGGAGGTGGAAGAGGTTATAGGGGGATCAATTGTGATGGAAAAAATAAAGATAAATAAGAAAGATAAGAAAATAAATAAATAAATAAATAAATAAATAAATAAATAAAATTTATATACCTTTGCCTTTTTTTTTATTAAGCTATGGAGTAGCTATTACTTTGGGCTGTGTTGATCAATGTGTTTATTTTTGGCCCTTTAGAAAAGATGCTAAAAGGATGAATGGGTATGTCTGTAAAAAGGTAGGTTAAGTGTGTTCATGAGTTTTGCTAATCTGCTGCAATACCTACGTATGAGGGAATTCTTAAATCAGATCATATATCTACATCTGTATCTAAGTATCTTTTATATGTAAAAATATATTTTAATTTTCCAAGAGGGCCCCTGAAATACCATGTAGTGATTTTGTAAGAACTACCTGTGAAGAGTTGTCAAGTAGGAGGATATGCTCAGCCTGCTCCCAATTAAGTTTACATAGGTAAGATATTATTCCTATAAATATTTCAGACAGCATCGGCCTCATGGGAAGTCCCTGGAAATGTGTCAGTGCCCTTGCTTTTCATAAGTATTAACCTCAGAGAAGCACCGTTCAAAAGTCTTACTAAATAGTTCTCTCTAGTTTTCCTATATTTACCGTATATTTTCTATGTTTATCTGAGTCCTGATGGAGTGCTTTGCCTTAAGATGGGAAGCAACAAGAGTATAATGGTTTGTTGTAATTTCAGTTAACTTTTAAAAGTGGAAATTTTTCCACAGTCTTACTTCATTAATTTTAATCTAGCATCTTCTAGACAGAAAGGTGCCAGGCTGGCTCCACCTGTGCTATTGAGATGTATTTCTAGACAAAACTGCAAAATAGATAGTCGTATAGTATTTCCTGCTGCATTTTGGGGTCATAAACCTCATTTGCTAAATCTGAATTTCAGCATAACTGAGTCCTACTTTTTGAAGGTTCCTATGATGCATTGCTAGCTCGTTGTTATTTCTGGGTCTTGTAATGCTTTCTACTACAATCTCAAGGCTAAAAATGGTAGAGACCCTGGTGGGGGTCAGGTTTTTGGCTTATTTGTTTCTTGTTATAGCTTAACTTCCAACCTAATCTATGTGTAGAGGCAGGAAGGCTGATAAACTGTCCTGCAACTTCCACTACTTACCCAGTGTTCCTCTATGATGTTCACAATAGAATCTACTAATTGGCAGACTAAACTGAAAATAAGGCACATACTATTTTAGGGAGTGGCCAATCTATCATAGTGAGCACAGATAAAAGACCAATAAAAAGAGAAATTTCCTGTGGTGGAGTTTAATTTTCCCAGAGGCAGGCTGAAGGTTGAGAACAGAACAGACAGGTGTTCCCAGCATTTGGTCTGTGATAATCTATGAGTAATCTCTCCCCAACCCCAACAATAATAGCAGTGAATTCTTCCATTTGTGATTACCACCATTTCAGGTTTGACTTGTAACGGTGATGTAATAAGATTGCTATATGCCAGTTGGATCTTGTTTCAAAGAAATAATGCACTTCAATTTTTGAGTGAGCTCACTTAAAATAATAGTTTCAAAATACAAAATGGAGAAAAAAGAACGGTAGAAGAAAAATAGGATTCTTGAAAATGTGGCATTTTTTGGTTTGTTTTAGTTTTCACTCAGGCAGAATGGGGAATTGGAAAGGTCTCTGTGGACTGACAGTCTCTGTTTCACATCATCACAGATGATAATAGGTCCTCAGGGAAGAGTCAGAGAATTCCTCCTTCGCTGATGTGCATGTCTTTTTCACTCTGAAGATAAAAACCCAGTTAAAAAAAAATCTCTGGTGCTTATTACTCACTCACTCACTCACTCACTCACTCACTCACCTTGTACCTATCAATCCTCTCTATGGCACTATGCTGATGAATGCATACAAAGCAAAACATATACAATGTACATATAGTATATATGATATTAGAAATATAAGATATGGATGTAATCCCTTTCGTCAAGAATGTGAGCTTTAGATAGTCTATTCACAGCCAGGCTTTTTAAAATTTTGACCTTAGGCTAGTTACCTCTCTGTGACTCAGTTTCCTTCTTTCCATGATTACATAAAAGTATACCAATAAAGCATTTCTAAAATTGCCTTGAAGGGCAAGGGCTCAATTATTACTTGCTTTGTTATTAAGATTAGTTTACCACAAGGAGTCTTCAAATCACTAAACATCTCAGACATGAACCTCATATATCCCAGGAGCTTTTAGACCCTAGGAAAACATCACTAGAATAGAAGTCTTATCTTTAAATTGCGAGGAATCTAATGGGTTTCACAGATATAACACACCAGTGCTCTGTGATTAGCGTTAGAGTAGAATTATATCTCGGAAATGTATGGACTATCATTGGAGCATAAAAAGTAACCCCCAAACTTAGCAGTTTACAATAAAACATTTGTTATCAGACATATTTTGTGGGCAAGGAAGCTGGGCTTAATGTAGTTTGGTGCCTTTGTCTCAAGGCCTTTCACCAGGTTGCAATGAAGGTGTTGGCTGAGACTGTGATTTTATCTGAAGGCTCAAGAAGCAGGATCCACTCCCAAGCTCGGGAACACGGATGCTGTTAGTATGACTCAGTTCCTCGCTGGTTGTTGGCTGGAGCTCATCCCTTTTCTGTAACAAGCAATTCCACAGGGCAACTCCCAACTGGCTTTCAATGAGAACAAGTGAGAAATAGCAAGAAAAGGCCAGCCAGACAGAAGGAAGAGTCTTCTCTTGGCTATGCCCCCCTGTTCAAGCTATTGCCTTCCCCTTTTTCTTCTCTCCTTGGAACTTCTTGGAATAGTGTCTGCATGCTTCTTTTACCACAAAGATCAATGACTGCACTTAGCCTTCTGCACTCAGAGATCATCACTGACTGTCACACTGTCAAATTTAATGGCCACCTCTCCATCCTTACCTTACTGAATGTCTCTGAAGTACAAGTCACTGTTGATGACTTACTGCTTCATAAAACTCAATTTTCTTGGTTTATATTCTACTGATTTTTTTTCTTGTTTGTTTTCATCCCTTTCTTTGATTTTCCAATTTCTTCTTTGTTAATGGACTGCCTCTGATTTGTCTGTCTCTTAAATAATGGCACTGCTCTCAGTGCTCTCTTTAGCCCACTGCTCTTCCTGTAAATATATGCACTGGTAGATTCAATTTTGTACTTGCTCTCCCATCCTCTGCATTCAACTATTTTTTCTGAGTATTCACTGTATTGACCAACAGTGGCTATAATCCCACCAACTGATGCTTGGCTATGGACCTAGAGAAGTGATAGCTCAGCAGAAACAGCACATTTTTATTGACTTCTCACCAGTTCCCCTTCATTGTCTCACACTGGTTGCTGAAAGCATCTGGTTTTCTAGGTACCCCTGTAATACCCAACTTGTCTACTCACACTACTGATCCAGAAGACTTTGTCAGAGACTGCTCTTTGATGCTCCAGAATCCATATCAGGACTGTAACTTCCCAGGTTCTCCCTTAAATGAGTAAGGTCTTATTTCTTTAATAAATCCCTTATCTATATACTAGAGGTGTGGTGCATATAATTTGTGAATGGGAGGGGGAGTGTCCCTCAACCCAGCCTGCACCCCCTCCAATCTGGGACCCCATGAGTAATGTCTTACCACCCATTTAAGGCCGACATGAGCGAGTCAACAGGCAGTTTGACTTTCCTCTCATAATCCAGGACTGATGGCTCCCAACTACTCGCCTGCCTTGGCTTGATTACTCCTAACCCCTTCTGCCTGCCAGCCTGATAACCCCCTAATCACTCCCCTGATAGCCTGATCAATGCCTAACTGCTTCCTGGCCGGCCCAATTGCCCCTAACTGCCTTCCCCTGCAGGCCTCTAACTGCCCTCCCCTACAGGCCTAGTCCCTCCAACTGCCCTCCCCTGCAGGCCTGGGTACCCCCCATCTGTCCTCCCCTGCAGGCCTGGGTCCTCCCATATGTCCTCCACTGCAGGCCTGGTCCCCCTAACTGCCCTCCCCTGCAGTCCTGGTTCCCCTAACTGTCCTCCTTTGCTGACCTGGTCCCTCCCAACTGCCCTCCCCTGCATGTCTGGGTCCCTCCCCGCCCCCAACTGCCTTCCCTTGCTGGTGTGGTCTTCCCTAACTTCCCTCCTCTGCTGGCCTGGTCACCCCTGACTGCCCACAACTGCCTCCCCTGCAGGCCATCTTGTAACAGCAATCTAGTATCTTAGAGTGACAGTCAATTTGCATATTATTCTTTTATTAGATAGGACAGTGGTCAGCAAACTGCAGCTCATGAGCCACATGCAGCTCTTTGGCCCCTTGAGCGTGGCTCTTCCATAAAAAATACCACATGTGTGTGCGCATATGCAGTGAGATTGAAACTTGGTGGCCCATGTGCAGAACTTGGTTTTTGGCTCTCAAAAGAAATTTCAATCATTGTACTGTTAATACTTGGCTCTGTTGACGAATGAGTTTGCCACCCTCTGAGATAGGATATAATAGGCTAAGTGACCAACCGTCCATCCATCTAACCATCCAACCAACCAACGAGCTGGTACATATGACATTCACTGGCAACTTAAAAATAAAAGTTGACTCGCTCATTTGCAATACATATAAAGCTCTTGCTGGCACCAAATGCACACATGTGTTTCAATATGTCATTGTCGACCATGAATTTGGTTGACACTTTTATTACATAGAAAGGGCGAATAGTGATAGGAAAATATTTCTTCGAATTATTTTCCTTTCAATGTGCACAAATCCGTGCACTGTGATATTAGTGTAGTAATATTTTCTGAGGTTTGGTAGATTTGCCTCTGATAAAAAATTGTGATAGTTCTGTTCTGATTGTTCTCTCTTTCTTAGATAAATACTGCCAAGAACAATTGTTAAAAGTGAGAAGATGGTGTGGGTAGAAAAGACTTGAGAAGAAAATATGTGAAATAGTCTCAGATCATTGAATAGTCAGTTAAGAAAAAATGCAGTAGGATTGCTGGAAAGTGCCTAGGGCTTCATAAAGTTTGATTATACATTGGTAATTTGATCCAAGGTCATTTGATCCCAGAGAGTCTGGCTCTGTCTGTCCTAACCAGCATATATATGACCTCCTAATATCTGTACCTGTGTTGTAATTTTCTCATTATTTCCTGTTGTAGAATCATTACATTAACACATTTTAATAAAAAATTAACTCCACTACTATGTAAATAACAAAAGATAAGTATAAAGTGATCATAAATATAAAGCAACATTATTAAATTATAACTAGTCACTACTGCATGCCAGAGGCTCTGAGAGGGGGCTTACTCTCCATTTATTACAAAAAAGATTAGTAATAGTTGGAGGGAGATAAGAGTCTTGTGCTAGTTGGGGAAAATTATGAAAGACTTTGAAATGAACCAAAAAGATAACCCTTCTATGTTATCTCAGCTTTTCATTGTTCTTTGAGTTAAGTTGTAGAAAATGATGATAATGCAAATAATTCTATCCTCAGAAACACAAATTAGTTGTGTCAAATGGGTTGAAACTGATATTGTCTGTGAATAGGCCCATTTTGCATCTAATTGGAATTTTATTTCAGTGTTTCTTATTTATCTGGATGTGGGAGTCCATTGAACCTCCCTTTGGCCTGCTTACTACATCTCACTGGTTCCCTTCTTAGCCAATGAGTTCAATCTTTCACATATGTTCATTTTATATTGGTATGAGTCACAATTTTACTTAAAAAACAACACAAAACACAAAACATCCTATCCTTTAACATACCAAACAGGTTTTTCCTCCCTTTTATAATCAGAAGGATAGGTAAGATTTGCAAAGGGAATAATTTCATCACTGTATGATTAAATACTATTTAATGTTTTTGTCACTTAATGTCTCTTAGTATCCACTCTTTTGACAAAAGTTATCTTAGTAAGCATCTCACACTTGACCACACTGAATTATTGTTTCTGTGGCTTGTTTGCTCCTCACAACTAACTGTGGAATTTAAAAACTGCTACTACAATACCGATCATACATAATTGTGATTTCAAAAGCACATAGCTGAAAACAGTATGAAAGTTCCTAAAAAATGAAGAATAGAGTTACTAATGACCTAGCAATCCCTCTTCTGGATATCCCATAAATTTGAAAACATTTATTTGGAAAGATATATGTATCCCTATCTTCATTGCAGCAGTATTCACAGTTGCCAAGGCATAGAAACAACTAGTGTCCTTTAATAGATGATTAGATAAAGATGTGGTACATATATATATAATTGAATACCACTCAGCCATTAGAAATGATGACATACTGCCATTTGTGACAATATGAATGTATCTTGAGATCCATAGTAAGCAAAATAAATCAATGAAAAAAGTCAAGAACCATATGATTTCATTCATACCTCGAATATAAAACTGAAAGCAACAAACAAACAAAAAGACTAACAAACCACACACACACACACACAAAAAAAATCAGAGATACAGACAAGAGTATGGTGGTTACCAGAGGGAAAATGGGCTGGGAGATTGAAGAGGATAAACGGGGTCAAATATATGGTAATGGTAAGAGACTTCACTTTGGGTGATGAGCACACAATGCAATTTACAAATGATGCAGTACAGATTGTACATGTGAAACCTATAATGTTATTAACCAATGTCATCCCAATACATTTAATAAAATTTTAAAAAGAGCATATAGTTGGAAAGAAAATATCAGTTAAAAATATATATGTGCTAGGACCCATAAGAGGTTTAAAAGGGATATCATGTAAATGTATATCTCTAAATACTGCACAATTGCAATTATATCACATTCCAGAAAAGGCAAAACCGCAGTGAGAAGAAATATTAGTGGTTTCCAGAGCCTGGGAGGTGAGGGGAACCATGAGTAAGTATAGGACAGGGTGTTTACAGGACAGTGGAACTATTTTTATAATAGTGTAATAGTAGATACATATCGTTATACATTTGTCAAAACCCATAGAACTTTTCAGTACAAAGAGTGAATGCTGCTGTAAACTATGGACTTTAATTAGTAATAATGCATCACTATTGCTTCATCAATTGTAACTAATGTTGTACACTATTTCAAGATGTTAATAATAGAGGCACCTGTGTAGAGAGAAAAAATAGCATATGGTTGAAAAGATGAAAGATAATATTAGTTAAAATATGTGTATGTGATAGGACCCATAAGGGGCTTATAAGCTGCTAGAAGGACACTCAAGCTAGGTTGATGGGGTGAGAAAAGCTTCCTGAAGGTGCTTGAGGTAGGGGAAAGGGCAGTGAGGCAGGCAGTATTGTAAGAGAACGTAAGAGTACTGTGTGCAAGGGTCTAGAGCCACAAGAGAATGTGTTTTGGAGAAATGAAGCACTGCAGCATGATTAGAAAATGAATTTCTAATGTATAATTTGGAGATAGGGTCGGGAGGTGAGGGCCTTTGTTGCCAGTGGCTTTCAGACTTTTTCTTACCTTCGCTCTCTGAGACAACCTGCATTTAGCTTTGTGACCTGTGTTTTAGTTTTCAACTCAATACAGCATACTGAGAATATTTAAGAAAATATTCATGAAGCAACATTTACCCTAAATACTTAGAATGCATTTTTTCTTCTCTTCTCTTCTCTTCTCTTCTCTTCTCTTCTCTTCTCTTCTCTTCTCTTCTCTTCTCTTCTCTTCTCTCTTTTTTTCTATTCTCTCTTTTCTTCTCTTCATTCTTCATTTGTAAAAATGCTTGTCACTATCCACAAAATTGATTTTACCCATTAATGAGGGAAAAGCAGTATAAACACATTTGAATTTTGTTTGTTTGCTTACTACACTAAAGAATTTGGATTATCCTAAAATGTTTAAGCATGGAAATGAGATGATGTTTATATTCTCAATACTTGTTTGTTAACTGATTATATCCATCCATCCATCCATCTATCCATCCATCCCTCAGAAATAAAGTGAAATAAAGACTTTTATACATACAGATCCTACTTCAGTCTGGTTTCCCAAGTGATTCATAAGGGAAGATGCAAATAAGAATAATGAATAATGAAAATGAGCAATAGAGTACCAGGGCTCTGGCTGAAGGAACACGAGCACAGCTTGTGCTTGCTGACCCCCAGAGGCCATCTCTAATGAGCAGTGAGACAGTTCATCTAAGTCACGAATCGTCACCATAGCTTCTGTTTTTTTTAGAAACAGGGCAACTGGTGAAGCTCTTGGCTCTGAAAACCACATAAAATATCCAGTAGCCAGATGGTCTGGCAATCGAAATTGTCATGCCTTTGTGAGCATTTATCATGAATTGGCGTCACACGAGAGAAGAAATTCTTTCAAGTGAGAACTGAGCAGGGATGGAAAGGTGCGACCAGCAGGAATCTGTTGGTAATTGGCACTGAGGGGCAGGCAAAAGGCAGAAACCTGGGGATTGAAACTGCACCCAGTCCGACAATTCCCAGTTTACTTCTGTTGTCATTGTTCCTACTGCTTTCTCACCCACGAAGCACAGCACTGTGAAATAAATGCTGTCTCCATCCCCACAGTGTCTAGGGACAAATGGAATTTTGAACACATTTAATACCTCTTCAAACAAATCAATTTTTTAAATATATCTCTTGCAAACAGAAAATGCTAACCACCACTAGGAGAGACCAATGTAAGTATTTTATTGTTCCCTGGCATATATTTCAGAAATTTCTGTGGCTTGTCAATGCTACTGCTATGGGTAAAATACTTGCTAGACAATTATACCTGAATTCTGCCATATTATAAGACACTAAAGAAATAATAATAATAACTTCCAGTTATTAAGTGTTTACTATGAGCCAGACACTGTACTAAACATTGTTAGGAGAGCTGGTGTGAGGTAGGTAATAGTATTATTCTAATTTTATAGATGAAGAAACTGAGGTTTAGAGAACTATTTAATGTGGTTATGGTTATATTCAGTAATTTAAGTGCAGGTGAGGTAGAGACTGTGCTTTTAGCCACTAAACAACTTTACCAATGGCCTTCCTAAGCATTAACATCATAAGATTCAAGAGCTTTAGAACAGGGCTTTGAAAACTTTTTGAGTCACCCTTTTCACAGTCAAGTTAAACCTAGGAATGCCTTCTCAGAAAATGTACAGAAGCAAAAAAAGTAAAGAAAGAATTACAAAGGAAAATAATCATTTTGAAGTACTGCTAACAAAATTTAAGAAATATTAAGATGATTCATCCTTATATATATTAAGAAATACATATGGTTCTTTAGTAATGTCTTGAATAAGACCAAGACAGTGGGTCAAATAGCTACCCATAATTTTGAAATAGTAAGTAAAGTCATTTATCCTAATTTTCACTGATATATTGAAATATGTGCAATAACTGGAACCAGATATAAAATCTGGTATTTAGGAGCGTTTTTATTGGTTGAAAGTCACAAGTACTGATAATTCACAGTTGCCAACATTTATCATGGAAAAAAAAATATTAAGTTTCCCTTTCCCATTCAGAGGACACCTAGAATAATCCCTCCATGGATTCCAGAATAGGAGCCCAGGTTTTCCAGCTGGGACCAGTTTCACTCCCTGCCCAGTCCACAGAAACTTTGGGAATATATGAGACTTTTGGTTATCAGTTCAGGAGTGATATAGTACTGGTTGCTAGTGGGTAGAGGCCAAAGACACAGTTAAATATCTTATGATGCTCAGGATAGCACCAGAGAACAAAGATTATCCAGCTGAAAACATCAGTAATGACAATTTTTAAAAATCCTGCTTTAGAGCAAGAAGACCTGGGTTTGAGTTCAAATGGTGACACTTATATGCTGAGTGATCTTGGAAAATATTTCACTTCTGAATCTTGCTTTATTTATTTATTTTTATTTTTTTATTTTTTTTCAGAGTTAAGATTAGAGAGCTTTTGTGAAGATAAAATAAAATGGTATGAAAGTACATAGTAAAGTAATGCATCACACAGTTGCTTCAAACTATGTTGTTTTGAGTCCTTGGATTACACAAGGTCATTCGGGGGCAATTTCTCATGAGTGATGGAAAGGTTATAAAGTTAGCCATCTCACCTACACTTTTAGCAGAAATTTTCTGCTTTTCATTTATTATATAAATGAATCTTCTGTGAAAGATAAAGAAAATATGCTGTTCAATATAATGCTATTTAAATATTATATAATAATTATTTAAGTATTTAATTAATTATTTTAAGTCATGATAGCCAAACATAAGAAAATGATTCTGACCCCTTTATCTTTTAGCATGTCATCCCTTAAATGTCCACATTACTGAAGGGGTTAAGTTAGCTAGCATTACTTTTGTTCAAAGTTTGGACACAGCAACTTGCAAATAAAAATACACACTCAGTTGGCTTCCACGTGTCCCATTTTAGCGATCCCTTTCTTCATTCCAGCATTGAAAACACATCAAACAAAAGTAGTGAGACATTCATTTTCCAAAACCACCTTTCCTCCTCCTGCTGACACAGAACAGAACTTTCTCTTTCTCAGTTTCATGCATATGGAGATCAGTTTGCTTTCCTTTGAACTAGATAATTGTAAGAATCACAGAATACCCAAAGCCTGTCCATGTATATTTATGTTCACTAACACGGTTACACAAGGGATCAGCAGAAATACTACTGGTTCTGTTGGTTTAAATTAAATTCCTTAATCAATCCCCTGAGAAGTGTTATCCAGGAGGTAACTGCCGAATGTGCATGAATCTTTTATGTGGTTCATTCTATAACAGTTTCTGGGAGGCCTGCAAAATGTGAATTTTGCACAACAAAAATGATCTGCTGACATGAGACAAAGCATCAAGTGGTTTCCTCATCTCAAAAACTAATAATACAGGCCTGATACAGCAGAATAAAATAAAGTGTTATGTTTCTCTCTCTCTCTCTCTCTCTCTCTCCCTCCCTCCCTCCCTCCCTCCCTCCCTCCCTCTCTTTTTTTTTTTTTACTTAAACCTCCCTCCATCCATCTTCCTTAAAGGTAGCAGAAGAGAGTTCTTCTACTTCTATATGCCCAAACTTTATTATTACTTAGTTTCCAAAATAACCAGTGAAGCCAGATCTATTATTATCATCCACTTTATCAACAGAGAAGGCCAAGGCTCAGAGGTTGAGTAAGTCCATTAGCCCAAGTCACTTAGCTTATAAGTACCTAAAGGAAGATAAGAACCAAAGCTTTATTTTTATTTAGGAGTATATGGTCTTCCACCCATTTATATCTTTTTCAATTTCTTTAGTATATTAAATTTTTTTGAGTTCAGTGTCTTATAAATTTATGTCCTTAATTAAATTTATTCCTAGATTTTTTTTTGTATTTATAAACGGGATTGTTTTCTTAGCTTCCTTTTATGATAGTTTATTATTGGTATATAAAAATGTATCCTGCTACTTTACTGAATTCAGCCATACTATCCAAAGCAATCTATAAATTCACCTCAATTCCTATCAAGATACCAATAGCGTATTTCACAGAACTAGAAAAAAATATTCCCAAAATGTATGTGGCACTGTTACCAGATAGAGGTTATCAGCACACTGCTGAAATTAGAATTTCAGAAGCCCCACGGGAAAATGAGATGTGGTAAAAGGCTTTACTTGCATGGGGTTACATTTCTCAGGTTCCAGAGTCCCATATCCCTTCAGCCAGTCCTGGAAAAGGTGCAGCTGGGGTTCAGCAGAGCCAAAAGCAAGGCCAGTGTCCAGAGTTTCCTTTTCGTGGTGCAGCTGGGTGGTGTTCAGCATTCAGGCCAGATTGAAGGCCATTAGTCTGTTGTGTGGAATACCACATCGCCATGAGCCACGGGGCGCAGGGGCGTACATCCTGCCACAGGAGAGCCAGGAACCCAGTGTGCCAGAGAGAGGAGAGAGAGCCTGCATCTTTGTCTAGAAGTTTACATATTCAGGTTCTGAGTGCTTGTAGTGGCCACACCTATTCTGGCCACTGATGTGACTGGCAGACAGGCATGTACCTTCCCATGTCACTCAGGCCTTACTGGGCATGCATCTAAACTGTCTTTATCCAGTGCCCTTTCCCACTGAGCTGTGGGGAACAGACATGGAGATTATTAAATGCAGCTTTTTGGCAAAGCCATATAAATGACCTACCATTCTAATGTTTCCTGTCCTCCTTTCCTGTTAAATAATAAGCAGGCTATTACAAAGGCATCAGGACCACAAAAGACACTGAATAGCCACAGCAATCTTGAGAAAGAACAAAGTTGGAGTAATCACACTATCTGATATCAAACTATACTACAAGGCCACAGTAATCAAAAGAGTATGGTACTGACATAAAAACAGACATATAGATCAAGGGAACAGAATAGAAATCTCAGAAATAAACCCATACTTTATGGCCAATTTATATATGACAATGGAGGAAAGAACATACAGTAGGGTAAACACAGTCTACTCAACAAAGGCTCTTGGGAAAAGTAAACAGATACATGCAAAAAATAAAACCAGCCAATCTTCTTAAAGCATACATAAGAAAAAATTCCAAATAGAATAAAGATTTAAATGTTCGACTTGAAACCATAAAAATCTTAGAAGAAAACATAGGCAGAAAACATAGGCAGACATTTTGTGTAGCGTTATTTTTCTGATACAGCTCCTTGGGCAAGGGAAACAAGTAAAATAAACACAGGGGACTATATAAAACCAAAAAAGTTTTTGCACACATAAGGAAACCATCAACAAAATAAAAGGACAACTCATTGGATAGGAGAACATATTTTCCAATGATGCATCTGATAAGGGTTTTTAATATCCAAAATTTATAAAGAACTTATACAACACACACACACACACAAAACAAAAACAAAAAACAACCAAACAATTCAATTTAAAAATTGGGCAAAGGACCTGAATTGACACCTCTCCAAAGAAGACCAATAGATGGCCAATAGATATAAGCAAAGATGCTTAACATTACTAATCCTCAGAGAATTGCAAATCAGAATCACAATGCAATATCACTTTAAACCTGCCTCAGAGACATGGACAACAGTATAATGATTACCAGAGGGAAAGGAGAGTGGGGGTGAGTATAAATGGGTAAAGGGGGATAAAGGGTGATGGAAGGATACTTGACTTAGGGTGGTGAACACAATACAATATACAAATGATGTCTTATAGAATTGTACACTTGAAATCTATACAATTTTATGAATCAATGTCAACTCCAATAAATTCAATAATTTTTTTTTAAAGTATATGGTCTTGACTACTGCTAGAGACTGACTTTCTTCATCTAAACCTTCACCTCTTCCCTGTATTGGCAATGTGGCAATATGGTGATTATTTAAGCACTTCATTTGCAATTTGCAATTGAACTAGGAATAGGGTTAGTTTCAAAGGACCTGACCACTCTTCTGTATTTGCTCCTCTATTGCTTTCTTACCAAGGTTAACTGGCTGTAGAAGCAGAGAGGAAATGTAAGGTGCACCCTGAGTGGTTTTCCTCCTTCCATGCTTCATTGAATTGTACCCTGAAGTCCTCCCTAACTCCTTTGGCCAGGTGGCTGGAGGTGAAGCCCTCATTAGCATAAAAGAAAATTGTCAAAATAGATCCTGGGAAAAAAGTTGCCAAAATTTCAGATGCTGAGCTTCCAAAGGCTGTATTTCAAGTCTTGTAATGAAAACAGTTTGAAAAGGGATTTAACCCAGTTGTTGACCTCTTTCCCTCAACTGAAAAAGCAATCTCCTTTAGCCATGGGAACGGCCATTCGGACAGCAGGTAAGTCCACAAAGATAGACTTCCCAAGCTCCACACAGCAGGTATAGTCGGCCAGTAGCAGGTGGGATGTGACACCATGGCCTCATGAACAAGCATGGACAAAGCCCATGCTTTCAGTTCTCCTTCTTATGGTCCACTGGTGAGAATTCTGCACTGAGAGTAGCCAATGTATTGTATTTTCAATTTCCTGTAGAAGCAATGGTTGCCTGTGTGCCTAAGACATTGTTCAGTGCTCCATTTGGTTTACTTGGATGGGTAGCAGCCTTCTCCACATGCTGGAATTGAGCACTGGGGGCATGTGACACTTACCGGAGTGAGCATGTAGGCAACATGTAGAAATTGGAACCAGCTTACTGTATCTAACAGTTCATAGACAGCCAAAGAAAAAGATTTTTAACTTTAAAAAAATGTTTTTTTTTATTGATTTCAGAGCAGAAGGGAGAGGGAGAGAGAGAGAGATGGAAACATCAATGATGAGAGAGAATTATTGATTGGCTTCCTCCTGCAAACCCCACATTGGGACTGAACTGCTACCTGGACATATGCCCTGACTGGGAATTGAACGCTGACCTCCCAGTTCACAGGTTGATGCTCAACCACAGAGCATGACGGCCGGGCCAGCCAATGAAAATAATCCCTTTCACACACAAATACTTTTATATTTCCTACAAGTGTTCAATAAAATGGTCTTTAATAGTTATAAGCTCCCAGAGAGAGGGTATTGATGAGCTCCAAGTCTATGAATGAGCCTTATATTGACTGAAATAGTTTAAGTACTAATTGTAAAGCAACTAACATTTATGGAATTCTTAACTATGTGCCTGGAACGATGTTTAATGTTTTATACCCACTATCACTCGTAACCTGCATGAACCCCTATAGAATTATATTGTTTCATCTTCATTTTACAGATGAAGAAACAGGTTTAGCAAATATGAGGGTTGGCAGAGGTCAGAAAACTGGCAAGAGATAAAATTTGGATTTGAGCCAGGTACTCCTAGGTGAACAAGAAGTAAAAATAAATAAATAAATAAATAAATAAATAGCCAAATAGTAAAGGGAGATGGAAGCAGCATGCATCCATTTTTTTCTTAAGGAGAAAAAACATATTTATGTATGTATGTAAATGTTTGTATGTAAATGTGTGTGTGGGGGGGGGCATGAGGGAATCTATCTTTGAGAAAGAGAGAGAAACTCTAACTTCAATGTTTGTGTACCTATGGTATCTATGGTATACCTTCAAAGAATTTAATCTTCTGTGGGAAATGCATCAATCTCAACAATAAAATAATAGCAACTGGTAGATATACTGAGGTTGGATGGGATGCCTTGCTTGGACTCCGGTCTAAATTGTAAGTTTCCCACTAGGGCAGGTACTACAACTTGTTTATTGTTTTACCCCAGAGCCTAGTGCAGCCCCTACCGAGCCCAGGGTCACAACACCAGCCAGTGGGATTCAGACTCAGGCAGTCTAGCAACAGAGTCAAACTCTAAACCATGACTCTGCCCTGCCTCTAACAGAACAGTCATCTCCCTGATACTCGACACTGTGATTTTAGGGCAGGGCTGATTCCTTGGTGTGGTGTGTGTGTGTGTGTGTGTATCAGATTCTCCTTATATTTCACATGTAACTTTAGTAGAGAATAAACTATCCAGAGAAATGCTGTCTGCCTCTGAGCTTAAGAACAAAGCTGAATATCCATAGCCTCTTGCATCATTTTGTCAATTTCTTATTCAGAGTGTGCCTCAAAACATGAATAAATATAGAAGATTAGGATGCCCCAGATGACTAGGAGCTGCCTGGGAGGATTTCATTCTGCAAAGCTTCTGCATAACATGATAGATGGAAATGTTAAGGAAGTCTGCACATAAATAATAGATGCATCTAAAAAAAGGGAGATACTTGAGGCTTTTTAAAGCCACTGCACCATAAGATTTTTTTGGTTTCTTGTTTTTGTGTTGTTTTTCTTTTTCTAGGATGCTGTAGGTAGGTCATATAAATTATGGACACTCAGCTTGTAGATAACTATTGAATAAGCTGGAGTTCGCTGCAGTGATGTGTCACATCTCCTAGGTGTTGGATAATCCATTGTTCCACTTTTTGGCCTTGTTAATGCCTAACAAGTCCTATAAAATCACACTGAGGCAAAGTCAGAAAGTAGGAATAATATTTGTACAGAGATATTCAATACAGCATTATTTATAACTAGAAGCCTGGTGCACAAAATTTGTGCACAGTGGGGGGAGGGGGGATGTCCCTCAGATGAGCGTGCACTCTTCCAATCTGGGAACCCTCTCACAATCCAGGTCTGCTGGCTCCCAATTGCACACCTGCCTGCCTGCCTGATTGCCCCTAAATGCTCTTCTGTCTGTCAGACTGATCATGACCTACCCACACCCTTGTCAGCCTGATCAATTTATAACTGCTCCCCTGCAGGCCTGGTTGTCCCAAACTGTCCTCCTCTGCCAGCCCAGTCGCCCCCAACTGCCCTCCCCTGCCAACCATCTTGTGGCGGCCATCTTGTGACCACATGGAGTGGCCATCTTGTGTGAGGGTATGGTGTTCAATTTACATATTACATTTTTATTATATAGGATAGCAAAATCTGGAAACAATCTCATTGTCCAAAATTAGGTTGTTAATTTTTGGCATATATGGATAAAGGAATGTAATTATAGTAGTGTAGTATTCCTAATATAAAATATCATTAAATGCTTAAAATATGAAGATAATGGGACATCTAGAGTACTTGATATTTTAAATACAAAATCCTCATTTATAAAACCAGATTATTTTCAGTAATAATCATGAAATGTAACAAACAGTAATAATGGGTCAGAAGATAAATATGAATAGTAAAATATTTCTAATCTTAAACTTTTTATATGATTACATGCCAATGAAGAAACAGACTACAGTAGATTTAAAAAATAAATACTATAATATCAAAAACAGAAAAAGTAATCAATTAATATTTTTATACTAATTTTTTGGAAGGAAAGGGTAAGTGCATGGGGAAATATCACCGAAAGGCTGAATTCCCTTTTTCAGTAAGCTATTTGCACAACTAATAACATAATGAAGTAACTCAAGTGCTGTTTCTTCATTTTTATAACCACTGTGCTAGCATTCCTTATTTCAAATCTACTGGCTAAGTGAAGAAACATACAGAGCATAGTTGAATACATGAGCTGAACCTAATATGAGCTGGGATGATTCTGAACCCTCTGGAACGACCTTTTAAGAGGGAGGAATATGTCCTAGCCAGTTTTGTTCAGTGATTAGCATCAGCCCATGGACTGAAGATTCACAGGTTCAATTCAGATCAAGGGCACATACTTTGGTTGCAGGCTCAATCCCGGGCATTGAATGGGGTGTGTGTGTGAGGCAACGAATCAATGTGTCTCTTTCATATTGATGTTTCTCTCTCTGTGTGTCTCTCCCCTCCTCTTTCCAATTCTGACTAAAAAAAAAAAAATCAATAAAACAATATCCTCGGGTGAGGATTAACAACAACAACAGCTAAATAACAACAAAAAGAGGAAGGAATATCTATAGCTGGTTCTTTGTGTCATGGACCACACAGGGATTCATTTGAATTAACTCCAAAGCATATTATTAAAGTGTAAGTAACTAAACTGTTGTGATTTGAAGCTTAAATATATATTATAACTAGTGGCCCAGTGCATGAAATTCATGCACGGGGGCAGGGTATGGGGGAATGGTGTGTTCCTCAGCCCAACCTGCACCCTCTCTAATCTGGGACCCCTCAAAAAAATGTACTACTGCCGGTTTATAGGGATCAGGCCTAAATCGGCAGTTGGACATCCCTCTCTCAATCCAGGACTGCTGGCTGCAGCCCCTCAACCTACCTGCCTGCCTGATTGCCCCTAACCACTCTGCCTGCCAGCCTGCTCACCCCCAACTTCCACCCACCACCTGCCTGGTCACCCCCAAATGTCCCCCTGCTGGCCTGCTCATCCCCACCTTCCCTCTCCACTGGCCTGCTCACCCCAAACTACCCCCGTGCTGGCCTGCTCACTCCAAACTACCTCCCTCCCGCTGTCCTGATCACCTCCAACTGACCCCCACTGGTGGCCTTCTTACCCCTAACTGGCCTCCCTGACAGTATGCTTACTCCCAATGGTCCCTGCTGTCCCATCCTGGCCTGATCACCCCTGGCAACCGAAGGTCCCAGCCCCTCCTTTTTTCTTTTTTCCTAGCGCCTCCTTGAGTGGAGGCCAAGGCCATCTAGAAGCAAGTATCCAGGATTTATCTCCTATAATTGCAACTTTGTAGCCTTAAGCAGAGGCCAGGGCCAGGCAGGGCGGGTGGGAAGCTTGGCTTCCTCCATTGCCAGGGCAACCCAAGCTTCCTGCTTGCTCCAGCTCTGTGAATGGCTGCCATCTTGGTTTGGTTAATTTGCATACTTGCTCCTGATTGGGTGGCAGGCATAGCTTGGCACAGCAGGGTGATGGTTAATTTGCATGTTTCTCTTTTATTAGTGTAGACAGAGGCCTGATGCACAAAATTCATGCACAGGCCTTGGCCCCGGCCTCCATCCATCATCGCCACAGCTTTGTCTGGAAAGAAAGACATCAGGAAGGATGTCCAGTCTAATTAGCATATTATGCTTTTATTATTATTATAGATTAGTAAAATCCATCAGTGTCTTCACTAAATGTTTATAATTTAGATTAGCAAAAAAAAAAAAAAAAGAAAAGAAAAGAAGCTATAAGGAAGAGTATTTTATTTCTGACCTTTAGAATGCTGGAGCCTTGTGATAATACAAAGCAGGATGAATTTTAGTTGGTTTTATTTATTAATTACTGCTTTTAATTTTTCTCTATTCACCCTCTTGCTGCCCACACCTGGGATGACTATTCCTACTGTCCCAATCCTGAAACATCCTTGATGACAATGAATCTCTGGGGGGAAATGTATGATTGTATATAAGGTATACTTATTTAGGCTTATTATGTACAAAGAACCTTTGAGACTTCATTTTGCACAAGATAGGATGGAATGGACTGGTGAGGTTTCTGCCATTTTGATACCTGAAACTAAACAGGTCACCTGGCACAAACTGAGTAAGGCAGAAAAAGAGATCTCCCTGCTGGATAAATGCCAATAGACCAATCGGAGCCTCTTTCTGGAAAAATATAAATGCCAAATGCACACACGAAGGAGGTTAATTACACTTGAGTACTCATTAAATTCATTGAATATTCATTTGGTTCTTCATGAAGTCAGTCTAGTCTGTTTTGTTTTTGTATTTGTTTTTGCACTAAACCCTCCATTATCCAAGCTTATCTCTGTGAGTGAAACTTAAAGAATGGTCTAGTTTAAGAGAAAATGAGCAAAAAATAGAGGTATGTTATAAACACTAGTAGGAAATATATAAACATTTTATCTATAGTTAGATTCAGAATTGTGAGATAATGGATGCTTTTTTATTTTCTTAGCATTTTTTTTCTATATATCTACCATGAGCATGTGTTGCTGGCTTTTCAGGAAATTTTTTAATAAGATAACTATATTTCTATTTTCAACTTGATTGGCTTTAAAAGGAGGAAAAAAAACACCACAAACCCTTTTATATCTAGATTTCCTTGCATTGAAGAAGTTCTCTTTTCTCTGGAAAAACAAATGAAGGCCAAAAGGAAAATGGCTATAGCCTGCTGAGATACAACCCAGTTTATTCTGGGCCTAGTCACCCGAATTTTTATTTCTATGCTGGGGGGGGGGGGGGGTGGGGGGGGTAAAAGGACCATTTGAAATTTTTCCGAAGTAGGAAGAGACTGAGATAATGGTAAGATAGTTACTTCGGGTTGGAAAGGTGAGGTGGGTTAGCGATTTTAACAATCTCTTGCTTACACCAAAAGGTTATTTTTGAAGATAAGAGTACCGAATGTTCCCAGTTTCCACAGTTGTCATGGAAACCTTTTAGCTAAGCTGAATAGGTTAGCAGGATTTTATGTTCCTCACTTTGACAAATACAAGAAGACATGATCCCAGCTTTGCATTGCTAATCAGAAAACTTCTGTTTTCCAGTCTCCTAGTGCTTGATTAGTCACCTTTTCTTAATATTTATCTTCTCCTCCACAACACAAAGCAACAGGCGAGTTCTCTTTAAAAAAATCATTCCCACTTTAGAAGCGGAGCCAAAATTGTGACTGGGCTGACCTTGTTGTGTTTGGGAGCAATGCTGCTCGCGGCGCTGAAAGGCTCCTGCAGGTTAATTTAGGCTCCTGCCGAAACTCTTCTGATTTGTACTGACTTTCAGCGGTTTCCTGGAGGCAAACTCACTTGCTAATAGGCAGGAATTATTCCTCATTTTAGGAGCAACAGTCTGCCCACTCCAGCTTATAAGGACAGGTAAGCTCTCCGAAAAAGGCACCCTGGGGCTAAAACCAAAACAGCCGTGCCACATGGGTGAATGCATATCCAGCAAATCTTTTTCTTCCTATTTTTTTTTTTTTGTAACAACACTCCACATTGCTTCAGAAGGTGGGCATGGTCTGGGAATCCAAAGGCAAGCTGGAAAAACTAACAACTGCGTTGCAGGCAACAGTCGGACAAATTTGGACAAACTAGTTGAAAATGGAGCTTGTTGGGTTTTGCTAAGAACAAAGCCTTGTGTGTGTAAAGGGCACCTCAGAGCATGTAGTTTATGAAGGAGTGTGCAACTAACAATTAAGTACAATGTAACAATTAAGAACACGGGCTTTCCAGCTATGTGAATTTGGGGAGTTCGCTTTGTGTCTCAGTTTATCATTACAACAGAAATAACACCCATCTCATAGGGTCCTAGTGAGGATCACTGAGTTACAATAATATGTACATACTTCTTATCAGCCCTGATACAACACATGTTATTTGGTTCAAAAACTGCATGAGGGAGTCAGGAGTGATGGGAAACAAAGAAGAATGAAAAGACAGAACAGAGAGAAAACCAATAAAGGGGAAAGAACCATAAAGGAAGAAGGCACATCTGGCTGGAGGGTAGTGCCATTACCAGTTGCATCCACTGTTGAATGTTGTCCAAAAACTCCCACCCCAGCTGTACATCCCGCCGAGCCTCATTTGCACTGGTTGCAACTGAGATGATTTTACAGAATTCGCCGGACTAACACAATGCTTTTCAGGATCTGATTATGCCCCGATGGAATCCTGCTTTCTTTTGTTCAATGTTCTAATGTCTGTCCTGCACTAATGCAATGATGCTTGTCTAAGAAACCTCTAGTTAATAATAATATAAAAAACTGCAGATCCGAAGGGCTTTGGGATGAGGGGTTTCAGCCTTGCCATAGCAGTTATATTTCTTCTGGGAAATTCAATAATTAAAAAAAAAATGCATCCGTAGATTCTTCTTGCAAGCTGAAAGTAATAAATAGATGGATGCAAATGAATAAAAAAGAAACCAACCTAAACTTCATTGCACAAAACCCTGAACAGTGTGTAACACCAGGCCAAAAATCAATGATTTGAAGACCATCAAAACAAACTGTAGCACAGATCACAATTCCAACATTAAAAAGTCAATGCCAAATGAGAAGCCAGGCATGAAAATAAAACAGCTCGCATTTATGCTTTATATGAAGCATGGGCTTTCCTATACTTGCAAAATGACTTTTCATATACATTATGATAAATTTGGAGGACTTTTTGTGTAATAATAAGTGATAATATGTATAATGCAAATTGCATTCTCTATTTAATCAATCATGTTATGCAAAAATATTTTATAAAACCTTATTTTTGTAGATAGAAAAAATATCTACAATTCTGCCACTTGATAATGATAGTATATATTGCTCTGCATTTTTAAAAAATATTTTTTGTTGATTTTTTTACAGAGAGGAAGAGAAAGGGATAGAGAGCTAGAAACATCGATGAAAGAGAGACATTGACCAGCTGCCTCCTGCACACCCCCTACTGGGGATGTGCCCGCAACCAATGTACATGCCCTTGACCGAAATCGAACGTGGGACCTTTCAGTCTGCAGACTGACGCTCTATCCAATGAGACAAACCGGTTTCGGCTGCTCTGCATTTATTCTCTCACTTTTTTCATGTGGCTCTTTTCAATCCTACTTCACATTCCAAAAGTCTTTTTATTCCCACTGAGCACAGAATGTGAGATGCTTAATAAATTTGGGCCAAATAAATGAGTGAATTAGGACTTAATAATGGGCATTATGATTTGGAGAATTTAGTGAATAATAAATTGACACTCTCAACTCTTGAAATGAATTAATTCTTATTTAAAAATTAAATTTCATTTTTACCAATGTAATATATGCACATAGTAAAAAATTTAAGACATTTTAAGAAAAAAAGGCAGCCCCTGCCCACTTTTGTCTACCCTTTAATCGGACTCTCTAGAGGCAATACCTTTGAATCATTTTAGATTTTTCTTCTGGTACTAACTTTCACATTTCAAGCATAATACTTTTGTTTTATTTTTAAAAATCTTTATTGTTGGAAGTATTACATATGTCCCCTTTCCCCCATTGATCCCTTCTAGCCCACGCCGGCCCTGCACCCCGGGCCTTCACCACACTATTGTATGTGACCATGAATTATGCATATATACATACAAGTTCTTTGATTGGTCTCTTCCCACCTAACCACCCCTACCTTTCCTCTAAAATTGCACAGTCAGTTCCATGTCTCTATGTCTCTGTATCTACTGTGTTTATCATTTTGTTTTGTTCATTAGATTCCACATATGAATGAGACCATGTGATACTTATCTTTCTCTGACTGGCTTATTTTGCTTAGCATAATACTCTCCAGGTCCCTCAATGCTATATCAAAGGGTAAGAGATCCTTCTTTTTTCTTTCTTTCTTTTTTTTTTTTTTTTTTTTTTTTTTTTTTTTTTTTTACATCTGAGTAGTATTCCATGGTATAAATGTATTACAACATTTTTTTATTCACTCATTTATTGATGGGCACTTGGACTGCTTCCAGATCTTAGCCACTGTAAATTGCACTTTTATGAACATAGAGGTGCTTACATGTTTTCTAATTGGTGCTTTGTTTTCTTAGGATATATTTCTAGAAGTGGGATCACTGGGTGAAATGGCAGTTACATTTTTAAGTTTTTGAGGAAACTCCATACTGTTTTCCATAATGACTGCACCAGTCTGCATTTCCTGCAGTATACAGGGTTCCCTTTTCTCCACATCCTCACCAGCACTTGTCATCTGTTGATTTGTTAAGGGTAACCATTCTGACAAGTTGTGAGGTGATACCTCATTGTTGTTTTAATTTGCATCACTCTTATGATTAGTGACTTTGAGCATTTTAGGATACTTATGAATAAACTTAACCAAGGAGGTAAAAGACTTGTACTCTGAAAACTACAAGACACTGAAAAAAAGAGATAGAGGAACATCTAAACAAGTGAAAGAATATACTGTGTTCATGGTATAATTAATATCATTAAAATGTCCATACTACACAAAGCAACCTATATATTCAATGCAATCCCTATTAAAATACCAACAGCATATTTCACAGATCTAGAACAAATACTCCAAAAATTTATATGGAATCAAAAAAGAACTTGAATAGCTACAGTAATCGAGAAAGAATAACACAGTTGGAGGATCACATTGCCAGATATCAAGTTATACTACAAAGTCACTATAATCAAAACAGCCTGGTACTGGCATAAGAACAAGCACATAGGTCAATGGAACAGATCAGAGACCAACCCAAGCCATTAAGCTCAACTGCTATACGACAAAGGAGGCAAGAACATACAATGGAGTCAAGACAGTCTCTTCAATAAATGCTGTTGGGAAAATTGAAGAGATATATACAAACAAAACAAAAAAAAGATAGTCAACCAATTTATACCATACACAAAAATAAACTCAAAATAGATAAAGGACTTAAATGTTAGTTGTGAAATCATAAAAATCCTAGAAGAAACTCTCAGATATCTCTCATAGCAATATGTTTGCGGATATATCTAAGATAAGGAAAACCAAGGAGAAAATAAACAAATGAGACTACATAAAAATAATAAGCTTCTGCACTGCAAAAGGAACCCTAAACAAAATGAAAAGGAAGTCCATTCTATGTGAGAGCATAATTGGCAACGATACATCTGATAAAGGGTTAATCTCCAAAATATATAAGGAACTCATACAACCTAACAAAAGGAAGACAAACAATACAATTAAAAAATAGGCAAACGACCTAAATAAATACTTCTCCAAAGTGGACATATGAGTAGAAATGGCCAAGAGACATAACATTATGTTTTTGCCACATCCAATTCTCTGACACTAACTTAGTGTCTCACAATTCAATTATAACTAGATTTTGTTCCGACCCAAATCCCAAATGTCTGTTCCCACTGTAGATCCAGCTGTGAGTCCTGGATTTCCCCAAGCCAATTGCACTTCCATCTTGACTATAAATTTGGGAGTTCCTACAACGCCCTTTCAGGTTGGATAATTTGCAATCACAACTCACCAGACTTACTAAGAGCACTTACAATTACAGTTTTATTATAAAGAACCCAACTCAGGAACAGCCAAATGGAAAAGATGCCTAGGTCTTGGTGAGAGTGGGGAGACCCAGAGCCACTGCGCCCTCTCCTAGTGGAATCTGGACATGCCACCCTCCCAGCACATTGCTGTGCTCACCAGCCTAGAAGCTCACTGTCCAGCTTTTTTTTTTTTTTTTTTTTAATCAAGGTTTCATTATGTAGGTATGACTGGTTAATATCATTGGCTACCTGATTGAGCTCAGTCTCTGCAGGCTGTGAGAAGGGCTTAAAATTCCAATGCTGTGGTCACCTGATTTTTTATTTTTGCTGACCGACCCCCAATCTTAAGCTATGTAGGGACCTACTTCATTAGAATAAACTCAAGTATGGTGGAAAGGGCTTTTTATGAATAACAACAACCATTCCCATCACTTAGGAAATTCCAAGGGATTTTGGAGCTGTGTACCAGGAACTAAACAAATATTATGTTTCTGATTATATACATGGCGAATCACCTAATTGTTAACCTTAGAATTTGAGGGCAACTGTCTAGTAGAAAAGCCTACTGCCCCATGTGAGGGTCAGACTTGTCTGTGGCTGAAAGTAAACCGACAGAGGCATGCTGGCATTGCTAAATGTGGCTGTCTCAAAGATGGATGTCTGTTGCTGCATGGACAATTTGGCTGTGGGGACTGAATTGATCACATCAATGGCAACAACTGAAGGTTTCAATCAAGGCTGCAATCTACTTACATCAGCTCCATATGGGCATGCCCTAGAATAGATTCACTTGATTAAATCCAAAGGAGCAGACAGAAAGTTGGGTGCAGGCATAGGAACTAAAGCATTTTATTAATAGTTTTTGTGTAATTCATTAGAATAGACATCTATTAAATTAATAATAACCCTGGGATTAGAGGCAAGAGATCTAGATTTCACAGTGCACTGGTGTCCCACTCATTTCCAATTAAAAAGATAGTTTCTTGGGAGGAAGTGAACTGTTTCTGACCATATATGCATTTGAATGTAAATATTCCAGTGGTTTTTATAAAATATCGCATGTTATTTTGTGCACATAAATAAACTATGCTGAATATGGTAATGCATTAGGAAATCAGTTCTTGACTAGTAAGTTGTCATTCTTCTAAATCCTGAATTTTTAAAACTCTTGTATTGTATATGTGATCACTTTACAATTTTCCAGAAAAACTAAATGTGCTACCTCTGGTAACTTTCATTTGTTCATAATTTCTCAGGTTTATTATTTCTTCAATAGTAGTCACATTGCCATGTTTTTAATATATTACATTTACCTGGTAACTTTATAATATCCCCCTAGCTTTTGACTTCTTAATCAAAGAAGTAACATATTTAAGTGTAAAATAGCAAGTGCATAGCTTAAACTTATCTATGAGTAGGACAGGGATTGGTGACTTGTTACATCGTTACAAAACTAACACAAGCACAGGGAACTGGTATCTTGGCTGCGACTGCACCCTTCTCTGAACTCAGATTAACAATTCTAATCAGTTCTGTAAAGTTGAACATCCATCTGTTTTCTGGTGGTTTCATATATAATTTGCTTTACTCACATATAACTGTCTATAGCACTATCCATGACACTCTATAATCAGGAGTATGACAGCACACACTGCAAGAAATTAGCTCTTTTATCAGGATATGAAGATGAGAAGATAGCGCAGCATTATCTAGAATGCTACTTTTCCTTCTCTGTGTTTTCATCGTCGAACAAAGGTCATCTACATCCTTTGATGAGGTTCTTAGTTTAAATGGCCTCTTCAGAAACCTCACAGAAACTTACACGCCATCCTGTGTCATTTGTGCACCACACCATTTTAATTGCTGTCTTGCTGATGGAAGGGGCAGGCACTGGAGTGAGGTGTGAGAATGAGAAAACCAAGGGTTGCCACTTAATATCTTCATAATGATGGCGCTTTAGACCCTATCTGTTTTTAAACAGACTGTTGCTGTCATATAAAGGTGTTGAGGGCTGGGTAGAGAATCTTTTTCTTTCCCAATTAGGGTGAACTGGTCAAGAGGCCAGAGAATGGATTTTCATTAGTCTTTTTCAACCTCTTAGCTTTTCTTGGTTTCTAGAAACCCATTTAACTAGATGTGCATTCTTTGCCTTCCTCTGCATTCAGTTCCAAAATATGGGAGAGAAGACTCACCTATCAAACCTTCCTTTCCCTCTTTCTGCTCCCCCCTCCCCACCCAGGACTCTAAAAGCATGGATCAGTTTGTGGGATTCAAATCCCTGCTTCTTCTACCCTTTAGCTATGTTCTGTGATTGCTCAAAGTAGTGTAATTTGATAAGAATTTCATAAAGGGACTAATTTTAAAACTGTAAACAGTTCGTAAGGAAACTATGAAGGCTGTTGTGCAGTGTCCTAGTTTCAGTAACAAAAGAGCTGTCACTACACCTAAACCTTAAGGGACACAGGAGGAATGGGTTCCTGGAACCAGGGAGGAGAAAGCTGTGTTGGCAGGGCCACTTTCAGAGGATCTGACACTTTGTTGTGGAACACAGTGTGATAGAACATGCAAGAAATGAGTAAAACTTAGCGTCACTGTACTACTCCCTCTGGTCTCCTGCCCATTTCTCCTACTTGGAAGCTTGTCCACATGGGTCAACTTCCTGGGGCAGAAAGCAGATGGAAAAGAATGGAGAGTGAACTGGAGGGGCACATGGGAGATACCTGAAACAGCAAAGGCCTTAACCTGTAAGCATGGCTTCTTCTTCTCTAAAGCGGGGCTAACCATGGTATCCATTCTGTATAGTGTGTTGAGAATGAAGTAAACTACTAAGGGCAGTGTATGCAGAATAGTTCCTAGTGCAGAGCAAGCACTGAATGTGCATTACCTATCATTATTATTATTTGGGAATTGTTTTACCAAATGGATAAAGGTTGTCAAAGTGGTCAGTAGTTAGGTGGAACCTACTAAGTTCTTTCAAACCTGTTCTATTTTATTATGGATTTCAATATATAAAATGATTCCAAATCATCTTGACAAGCAATTAAAACTATTATGGTTGATATAGTTTATTATAGATTGTGAATTCTCAAAGAGCATCTTCAACTAGGTTCCTTCCATTTGACCTCATACATCAAGTTCTATTTCACCTTTATCACTACTCTAACTTAATTCAAGCCCCTATCATCTCTATCCAGGTTTATTACATCAACTCCTCAACTAACCTACCAGGCTGCAGGCTTCCCAATTCCAAATCTATCCCTATAGCACTGATCCTTCTACAATGGTCCTCAGACTAATCACAGTAGATGCCAGGTTGTATGACCTGGGTCATTTCTTTCTCCTCAGGCCCATATCTGAAACATGTTCATTGCATTATTTAATCAATGACAAACCCTAGTCTTTGCAATCCCCAAATACATTATCCTATTCCAATGATTCTTAAAGTGTGCCCAAGCTGGCATCATTAAGTCAATTACGGTCTTATAGAAAAGGTAAATTATTAAGCTTTATCTGAAACTTATTAAACCAGAAACTTGGGGGATGAGGCCCAGCTATCTGTTTTCAAAAGCCCTCCAAACAATTCTGTTGTACACTCAAGTTTCAGATATACTCACTGCCTCTTAGTCTATTGCATTTAATTCATCTTCAAGACTCGTTTCAGGCATCAAAGACTCCAGGATTGATTTGCTGATTGACTTTTAACAAATTAATGTTAGCTTTATTGAATCTGAGTAATTACTTGTTCAGAGAACTCTCATGTTTAAAAAAAAAAAGAAACCTAACTCTTATTATAACTTTTTGGGAAAATAGTTTTGCACAAATATTTATTCAGAAGGTTGATGCATTTGTTAGGAGAAAGGAGGAAGCTTTAACATAATCAGATTTCTGCTGAAAACATGATAAAAAACTGCAGACAATGATAAAAAACTACTCTTTCTCCTACTAATAAGTTAATGGTTCAAACTCGATTTAATTGGCTTCATTTTATAGATGAAGAAATTGAGGCTCAAAGAGGTTTTGTAACTTGTTCAGAATTACAAATCTAGCAAGTAGAAGAGCCAAGACTGGAACTCAGATTTGTCTGACTTCTAAATCAGATACTTAAACACTGTATTACCTTTGAAACACAGAGAAAGTAGTTAATTTTTTTAAGGATTCACTTTTTAATTCAAGCTAAGTCGAAAGAGAGGAGAACGGTGTTCTCTTGTAGGTAATGTAGTTTAGTTCCAGTTGGTCAGTAGGTAAATGGAAGACTTGCTACTACATATCAATTCTCTCCCATATTGTTGTAACAAACTACTATTTCCAAACTGATTAGGTATAATGTTTGCTACAAGTAATATTTAAAATAATAGATTTTCTTTATAATTATTTTTGCACACACTAATAAGGAATCATGATTATCTATATAATAACATCTCTCCCAGATTCTTGCATATTAATATGCTTTTGTCAAAGGAAGAGAAAGAGACTGGCAATATAGTTACTGGAAAAGAAGTTGCACAAAAATTACAACCTATTTTGTGGGAGGGGAACATCATTGATCATGTATATTCCAGTAAGAGAAAATGTCATTTATGACTTTATAGAACTGCTAAGTATATAATGGAGTGGACATTGGGGTTATTAGGAAAATTGAGAAAGCTTCTCCCAATTTTATTTCTCACTAAAAGCAGGGAGATTCTCTACAGTTCATTCTCTGGTGCAGGCATTCAAGAAGATTCAATCTTCTTGATTATGGGCCCTACACACAACTAGAAGAGAAAATGATCTATCACATTTACAAAATAGCCACTTCACAACTTCTAATTTCTTTCTTTCCAAAATAAGGTGCCCCCCATTGTCAGTACGATAGCCTATATTTTTTACTTGTAAGCATTGTCAGCTCATTTGCTACTCCAATCTTAATAAAGTCAGAGACAGAATTAATTTAATGGATCACATTACTGATGAGTACCAGCATATTCAATAAAGTATACAATTATCAGTCCATTAGCAATTTTACTAAAAAAGTTTAATTATGAACATTAAAAAAATAGCTGACTACTTTGGCCTTTTCTTTTATGTACTGGAAAAATGTGTCCTAAAAAAAGTGAGCTTCAAAAATCTCTTTATTAGTTTTCCTGCACATACTTCACATAGACTACTTTAATGATTTGTTTTATGTTTTATTCAATCGTCAAAATTTCATCCTTGTAAGAGTAATGGGGCCAATCAAATGAAAGTTACTTCCATAAAAAAGGATGGGTAGATATTATCCCTTAAGGCACTAGGATATACTTAATCATTCAAGGAGAATAATTTGTAAATAAGACTAAGGAAATGGAAATAAAGAATGAGAGACCTTACATCACAAGGAAGACAATGGTAATAGTGAGTATAGTACATTTAATTACCATAATTACTCTACAGAGGCACTTTAAAATTTAAAAAAAAACCAAACAAGCCATGTTTTCAAAGTCACCCTCCTGGTTTGCCATCCTTGAGTCTCTTCAACTGATAGTCAAGTTCATTTGTAAATAAAATTCCATTTATTTCTGGTTTTAATACAAGCTCATGTATTACATGTAATTGCCTGTGAATGAGCATGTGACCTTTCTGGAGGAGGATTTCTTCCCTGCAAGTAGAGGGAAAAGGTAGGCAAACATTTGTCAGAAATGCTGTAAGGCAAGGAGCAGGTTGTTGGTGAAAGTTCCTCTGATGTAATCCTGAGATATAGGAACAGTCCTGGTGAGATTATACCCACAGTGTACTAGGCTGCTACCCTCACAGTTAGGTAGGTACAGACATCCTGCTCACTAGCCTGCACAAAAACACAATAACCACTTACATGCTGTAAGGGGAGGGAGGTGGTGGAGAGTGAAAACAACCATTCTATCCTACAACATGTTAGCACTTTTCTCCTAAGCCCAAATTATCTTCAGGGAAAAGAAGCCATTTTTAGCACGAAATTTGTATTGTTGCCACCCACCGCAAGAAATCAATGTGCACAAAATCTCGGTTTCTTTCACTGGAAAATGACCTGTGAAACTATAAATGATGCTGCAGAGCTCAAACACAGGAAGGAAAGTAACAGCTTTCTGCACTGCAAAGATCTGAAAGTTGTCTGCAGGCGACATGAGGAATGCTGATTCATTATATACAAAAAAGGGCTCGGTTCTAGAGATTGGCGCTTTCCGTGGTTCCTGCTAGTCATATAGGGCATTTTAATGAGAATGAACAGTTTGTGATTTCTCTATGTAGGAACTGGAGGGCAGAGGAGGAGGGAGAGGAATGGGATGAAGGAGAAGGAAAAGAAAGGCGATGGTAACTGTCACAATAATAATGATGGTGATGTTGTTGAGTAAGTGCCACGTACCACACTATGCCCTGGAATGGCCTGATCCCCCTAATCTCCACCAACGTCCTACAAGGTTGGCATTATTGTGATGCCCATCTTATGTGTGAGAAGAAAAAAGCCAGGAAAAGGTAAGGCTCTCTGTATATTCTGAAGCTGTGAAAGGAAAAGCACATTTACTTTCTAGCTCCTGATGGTTCTGGATTCAGCTTTTTTGAGAGCTGTGGGCATATCTTTAGGCACAAAGGAGGTGAGGCATATGTGTGCACCATCCCATGTTCCCGCTTGCTCTGCTCTCATTTAGTACAGACAGCCAGAGATCCTGCCTCTTCCCAGGCTGCAGCCTTAGAGCAATGCACTGTTTATATCGCCACTTTGGACAATGGAATTGCCCATTGACTCATATGCAAGCACAGTGTACAGATATAGTCTGTTGGAAAACATAGCTCTTGTCTCTCAGAGAAATATCCTGATAAGCAATTTGGCAAAAACAGGGACTGGTAGAGGTGTTTCGTGACCAGTCAAGATTTTGACGTTTCAGCCCCCTTTTTAAGACTTTTACCTTTTATCCTCTTGCTCTTAAACTAGCTCAGAAAAGTTTAGACTCTGGAAACTATCTCCTAGTAGCTGCCTGCAAAAGTGAGAAGAATCATCCTAAATAATATATAATCACAAACATGTTATTGAGACAGAACAGCGGGGTGGGATGATGGCAACTCCTAACAAGGCCAACAACTGAATAAATTGCCTCTTGATCTCTCCACTGAGAATAAATTCATGTAAATCTGGGGAAGCTGAGCTGCTGCTGCTGCTGCTAATCCACCATGTGTGGTGACTAATTTTATTAAGTGAAATACAAGAAAAGGAAAGAGCCTTGCAGTGGGAATGTGTGCAAAGATGATTGCCTTGGCCTCGGTGCGGAGCCCTGTGGCAGTGCGGAGGAGCAAGGCCAATTAGGCGGGCTCAGCAGGCAGCGCCGGAGCTCAGCCAGCAAGGAGGGTGCTGAGCTGCTGCAGGAAGGCTCAAGGCTCGGAGCACACGGCTGCATCCACTCTGAGCCTCACCAGGAATGTGAGAGACAGCGATTGCTCTTGACTCTGAGGTAACCTTGGCTCCTGAGAAGAATGGTTCACTGTCCTTGGAAAAGTTCACCTTTCTCTAACCGAAATACTTCAAAGCCACTGCTACTGAAAATTCGGTGCTTATAATTTCAGGTGATTCAGTGTGCGAAGTTCTCTCCCTATTAGGACTTGCAAACTCAAAGCCTTTCTGAACCAGACCAAACAAGACTGTAAGTAAATAATATAAGTAAATAAGGCTGCAGAAGGGATGGGACCCATTGCTAACTGGACAGGCCCACTCACTGCTACTTCAGTTTTTCTGCCTTGGACAATGTGCCGGTATCTACTAAAGCAAAGCATACACCTAGCCTTCATCTCAGCCATTCTCCTCCTATGCAAATTCTCAGTACATATATACCCAAGAGATATGACTGTTTATGTTCACCAAGAGACATTTATAAGCATACCTGGACCTAATGCAAAGAAGTTCACAAATAAGAAAATAGATAATTAAAATGTGGTATATTAGGCCTAGTAATAATTAATGTCGTTTTCTAATACTTTTTTAAATCGAATTTATTTAAACAATACAACAAAATTTAATCAACAATATAGTTGCCGTTGTTTTCTACTACTTGTGCCCAATGCTCAGGAAGCATTTTAATCCCTCTGTTGTAAAATTCTTGTGATTTTGATGCAAAAAATTCGGTCAATGCATTTTTGAGGCATTCTTCATTATTAAATTTTTTTCCAAGAAGAAAGTTTTGCAAAGAACGAAACAAATGGTAATCGGAAGGGGCAATATCAGGAGAATATGCAGGTTGAGGGAGAACTTCCCACTCCAACTGGCGCAGTTTTTCAGCAGTGATTCTTGCAGTATGCGGTTGTGCGTTATCGTGGTGAAGAATTACGCCCTTCCGATTAATCAGCGCGGGTTCTTTTTCTCTTAAAGCTTGGGCTAACCTTTCCAATTGGGCACTATACACTGCACTTGTAATGGTTTGGTTAGATGGTAAAAGTTCATAATGAAGAATTCCTTTAAAATTCCACCAAACACACAACATCACTTTTTTCGCATGCAAGTCAGGTTTTGGCGTGGGCTGCGGAGCCTCATTTTTGTCCAACCATTGAGGCTGCCTTTTCAAATTAACATACAGCACCCATTCTTCATCTCCGGTAACAATTTGCTCTAAAAACGGCAAACGGTTTTGACGAGAGAGGAGCGAACTGCAAATTATGACTCTTTGATTACGGTTGTTGTCGGTCAACTCATGAGGAACCCATTTTCCAAACTTTTGGACTTTGTCAAGTGCACGCAATTGATAGGAAATTATTTTTTGTGAACAATTTAAAGTTGTCGCAAGCTCTTGTTGGGTAATTTGAGGATTTTGCACCAAAAGAGCTTGAAGAGCTTCTTGATCAAAATTGTACACACGGCCTCGACACTCTTGTCATCTAACGAAAAATTTCCCTCGCGAAATTTCTCAAACCAACGCTGGCATTTTCTGGCGCTAACTGATCTTGACCAAGAGCACTACAGATGTTTTTTGCAGCCTCACTTGCTTTTCTTCCTAATTGGAACTCGTAAAGCATGCAGTGCCGAATATGCTCTTCATCAGCCATCTTCTTAGCCCTAGTTCTGCAACAAAAACCAAACCAAACACAAACTTTTTCAAGCAAAACTTGTTAATTGCACTTCACACGTTCTGTAGATACCACGTGTTTGAAGGTTATGTCAATACAAGTCAACGCCAAGCAAGATTTTAAAAGAATGTTGAAAAACGACATTAATTATTACTAGACCCGATATGTACACAATGGAATATTATATGGCAAAAAAAAAAGAATGGTGTGGGAAGTTCAACAACATAAATGACTTTCACTGATATATGTTGGCTCAAAAGAAAGCAGATGCAAAGGATTAAAGGCTGTGTAATTCCATATGTGTAAATTTTCTTTAAAAAGCAATGCCTATAGTTGGTGACAGAAGTCAGAATAGTGAGATATTATCTGAGAAGGGTTACAATGAGACATATAGAGTGTTGAAAAAATTCAATATCTTGGTCTGGGGATAGATACATGGATGTACACATTTGTGAAACTACCTCAAGATGAACATTTAATTTTGGTTTTACTGTATGTATCAATGAAGAAGTTAAAAAAATACAACACAGCAGAAAAAGAAATACAAAAGAAAAGTTGTCCCAAATAAAATAGTCTGAGCTGCAAATTTGTTTGCTGTCCATTACTTATATCCTGAACTAATGTTGAAGACTTTATGTCTCATCTGTTAACTCACGTTTCCTCTTTTTGGAAAATAAGACAGCAAAAAATGTGATATCTATTTAATATTTACATTGAGCTTTTCCACTTATTTTTGTTTGTATTTTGTTTAGTCTCCATATATTTGTGAATTTTCCAGTTTCCTTGTTATTTATTTCTAGTTTCATACCATTGTGGTCAGAAAAGATGCTTGATACATTGTTAATCTTCTCAAATTTATTAAGACTTGTTTTGTGGCATCACATGTAATCTATCCTGGAGAATGTTCCATATGTACTTGAGAAGACTGTGTATTCAGATACTTTTGGATGAAATGTCATATAAACATATATGTACTAGAGGCCTGGTGCATGAATTCATGCACGGGGAGGGGAGTGGATGTGGGAGGTTAGCCAGTTGGCCCCACCCACAGGTTGAACTCCCATTTGAACTCCTAGTTGAGGGGACAATTTGCATATTAGCCTTTTATTATATAGGATATATATGTGTATATATATATATATATATATATAAAATGACACATATATGTTAAGATCTTATATGGTGAAATTTTACTTTTCTTCTAGAATATAGTTAGAAGAAAATATAGTTATTAAAATATAGTTTTATTGATTTTAGAGGGAAGAAGGAAGAGGGATAGAGAGATAGAAACACCAATCAGGTGCCTCTTGCATGTCCTTTACTGGGGATGGAGCCTGCAACCTGAGCATGTGCCCTGACCAGGAATGAAACCGTGGCCTCCTGGTTCATGGGCTGATGTTCAACCATTAAATGGCTTTACTTGTAATATAATTTTATGTTAACATTTGCTAGCATTGCCACAGTTCACATACTTGTTATTTCATGCATTATATTAGTATTTTATTAGTAGACTCTTAACAATTTTACTATTTTTTAGAAGTTACAGTATTTAAAATTTTTAATTCAAAATACATGGATCCTCTTGGTTTTCCATTCTCAGCTTATTTCCTGAGATCGATTCCCTGAAGTGGTGCTATTTAGACAGAGGTCATGAGTGGATTCTCAGAGCCTACTTTAATGCCACATTATTTCTAAAGGGCTGGCTTCATTCATGTCGTCTAATGCCATTTATAAAACTATCTATTTGTTCCATCTTCCCCAAAAGTCATTATTTAAAAATCAAAATGGAATGACTCTTTATTTACAGAAACTTAATTTTTAGTGGAATGGTGGCTCATTTCCCCCAACTAGCTAACTTCCTATATTTTTTCCATTTGTTTGCTATTTTTTTTATCACTTATTAAACAGAATCGATCTAGTAACTATATTTATTAACCTCACTTTTCTCTATATTTTCAATTGAAAAAGTTTATCAATTGTGTTCATGTTATTACTTCCTTATTCAGTTCTTTTTATTTTACAGCAGTTTGCCTTGCAAAGAGTTATCTATACTAATCAAAGAGAAACATGCAAATTACCATCACTCTGCTACATCCAACAGCTATAAATGTCTAGTCAACTTACTATCTGCACTATTTTAAACCATACTTTACCCCCCTTTTATTGATTAAGGTATTACATATGTGTCCTAATCCCTCTATTAACGCCCTCAACCTTCCCCACTCATGCCCTCACACCCCTACTGTCTTGTATGCATGCACACAAGTCCTTTGGTTGATCTCTCCCCTTTATCCTCACCCTCTCCTACCTTCCCTCTGAGGTTTGATTGTTTGATTGATGCTTCTCAGTCTCTGGATCTGTTTTTGTTCATCAGTTTATGTAGTTCATTATATTCCACAAATGAGTGAGATCATGTGGTATTTATCTTTCTCTGACTGGCTTATTTCACTTAGCATAATGCTCTCCAGTTCCATCCATGCTGTTGCAAATGGTAAGAATTCCTTCTTTTTTTACTGCAGCATAGTATTCCATTGTGTAGATGTACCATAATTTTTAAAATACCATAAAATGAAATTAGCATGTCTTTTGTAAAATGTACTGCATATTAAATTTCACTTTTTAGATTTGTTAAAAATCTTATACATAGAAAGTGATACATTAATACAGCCTATTGGTGTGAACTGACATAAATGGAGAAATTTTAGTACAATTTGGTAAGTTGGCACTTAAATGTATAAAAACTAAAAGGTCTGAAAACTTAGTGCAGGAGTAACTAACCATTCTTCAAATAATAAGAAATGGCTTTATGAAGTAACATACATCATGAACAAAAAATGCGTTTAAAAAGTAGAATCCTGAAAAAGTTTGGATATGAAGAGAGAGTCAAAGATGTTCAATATCAGGGTAGTAAGTGTTTGGCAAAGATCAGGAAAAGATAATGAAAGAGGTTGGATCCAGATTATAAACCCTCTCACATGTCAATTACAGATGTTAGAATTTTATTCCAAATAGCTGGGGTTCTTGGGGTTTAGTGAGGTTTTAGGTAAGAGAGTAATGTAATTAAGCTCCATTTTGTAACAATGGGATTTTGGCAGGAGTGTGGAGAATAGTCAAGAGTAGAGAGAGACGATGGGAAGAAAAGAATTATAATAGAAACAAAAGAGGTTATAATCTGAATTATAGCAGGGAAGCAGAGATGGAGACAAGAAAAAATACTGAGAAGGGTATTTTTGAGGTAGAATCTGGAGGATTTGATACACTATGAGGAGTTGAGTCTGTCCAATTAAGATGTATGAAAAATAGGTTAGATGTGGGTACTAACAGCAAAAGTGTATTGTGTTGAGACAGAATAGGTTTGCAGAAGATTATGAGTTCTATCTTGCAACTTAAACTATGAGTTAAGTACTAAATCTGAAATCAAGTTGGGGGTATGTATAATCAGATATGAGATTCAGAGGATAGATCAGAGTTTTAAGCCAAATGGTGATTTCTGAAGTCACAAAAGTAGGTGATCATGGGTGGCCCAAATGAAAAAAGGGTTGATATACAAATTGGGGGAAGATAAATAGGTCAAGGACTGTTAGAGGATGAGGAACAGGCCAATAAATTAAAGAGGAGAAGTAGGAAAGTTCTACCTCAAGGTCAAAGAATGGTAAAAATAGATAAATATATATGTAAATATATAAATATATAAAACTAGAGGCCCAGTGCATGACATTTGTGCACTGGGAAGGAGTCCTTAAGCCCGGCCTCTGCCCTCTCGCAGTCGGACATCCCCTGAGGGGTCCTTAGTGCTGCTATGGAGGCAGGAGAGGCTCCTGCTACTGCTGCTACACTTGCCAGCTGTGAGCCCCCAAGGCAGCTCTAGGGAGCAGGTAGCTCGACTTCTGGCTGAGTAGTGCTCCCTCTGTAGGAGCACATGGACCACCAGGGGGCAGCTCCTGCATTGAGCATCTGCCTCCTGGTGGTTAGTGTGCATCATAGTGACTGGTCATTCGCAGTTTGGTTAATTTGCATATTAGCCTTTTATTATATAGGATGTGCCTAATAGAAAAAAATTAAAAATTGCAATTATGAGTCCCTGGTCATCTCAGTGAAAGATATCTGAAGTCAGTTTATCACCTTTGAGGGCCAAGCTGATGATTTCTATGTTTGAAGGGTGGAAAATATGCTCTGGCTGTGGGGCTTTAGAGTTGGACACTGTTCCAAGCACCAGGAGGGACACTGGCCCTAATGCTGTTGTGACAGGTGTGAGACAACTTAATTTTAACACCATGGACAAAACCCAGATTTATAGTCAAGTTTACTGTTTGCTTCCTCCAATTTTTTAGACTAGAAAAATAATAACTACTAGTTTGTAGACAATTGTTGGAAAAAATATGCTCTACCCAAAGGGCTTAAAGGTACTTGGAACACTGCATATAATACTTTAAAAAAATACAGTGTGCTAACTATAATTATGACCATCATCAATTTGTTGCCATGGAAAACTTTTATTTAAACTCCAGCAGAGTCTTGAACATGGACACAATACCCCAAGTTTATCAGTAATTATCACTTTACTCATCATGTCTACATCTGGTAAGGAAGGTCTAACAATGGGCTTTCCCCCTATTATGTTCCAGGCCTGCTGTAAACACAGTGTGTGTACTCAAAGAGCTCTCAGTATTTCTCTGTTCAACACGAAAAGTTAATCCACTCTCCCAAATAATGGAATTTGTCTGCCTCCAGGGTTTACACTTTCCAGGTAACCATTCTATTGTCAATTTGTGTTGTCCAATAATAAAAAGCACCATATAATACACTAATATCCACTTCCATCCAGGAAATTTTTATTTTCTTCTAAGTACATTTACAGCAGTAAGGACGTGATTTATCATCATAGAAGTAGAACATTTCCAGTTTTTAGTGACTGAGTCATAGGTTGCAAGACCACTGGCAACATAATATGGCTATAATTATATTTTCAACCTCCTCATTTTACAGATGAAAGAACTGAGGCCCAATGAAGCCAAATGACTAACACAGAGCATGACTGTGATTTAAGCGCATGACATTTCTATTTGTTCTATTCCTATTTGATTCTCTTGAAATAGCCAATTATTTTTATGGGGAAAAAATCAATTTTACTAACATCATGTATTGTTTTAGTGCAAAAAGTCTTGCTAGTAAATTGATATGAATCTTCCAGTAGCTCTTGAAGTCTCGCCAGTGGCTATGTAGCTTTAGAAAAGAGCAAGGGATGGGAACTCAAGGATTTTACTTCTGGCACAGCATTTTGACACCAATTCTCAGCCCCAGAGTTTCTGTTCTCTGTCTCTAAAGCCTTTTGCCTTACAAATCCAGCTCTGACAAGAGTCCCGGATGTGCCACAACATATTACTACACATTTGGTGGCTTAAAACAACACAAATTTATTCTCTTAAAATTTCTGGAGGCCAGAATCCAAATCATTGTCTTGGATTTGAGTTATATTATTATAGTTACACTCCCTCCTGAGGCTCTGGTGGAGAAACCCTCCCTCATTTCTTCCAGTTTCAGGTGGCTCCCTAAATTAAGCTTTCCTTAATTTGTGATTATATCACTCCAATATCTGTCCCTATTTTCACACTGCCTTCTCCTCTGTGTGTGTCTGTATCAAACTCCCCCTGCCTCTCTCTTATAAGGAAACATGTGGTTGAAGATCAGGCTCACCTAGATAATCCCAAGATAAACTCTTCCTCTTGACATCTTCAATTTAGTTAGATTGTTTGAAAAATAAGATAATATGCACTCTTTCCATATTAGATAATATCCCCAGCTTCACGGGATTAGGAAGTGACTACATCATTGAGGGGGTATTATTTTCAGGCTACCACAGAAAGTATTGTCACCAAAAGTCCATTTTTTCTTGGATATATTAATTTTCTTGCCAGCAATCAACAGAATTCTCTGACACTTGGATGTCACACAAACTAGTCAATATACTGCATGTGGTACAATCAGAGCCAAATAAGTAGTATATTTTCACTATCTACTTTCTTTGTCATAAATTGGACCTTTTTAATTGAACTATAAAAATACTGGATGGACATTCACCATGAGTTTCAATCATTCATTCAAATTCTTACAGTAAACATGCATTGAACATCATACTCATGGTAGTTCTGAATCAGACACTTCAAACAATTTCGCTCACTTCATTTTACAGAAGCCATTAAGCTAGAGCTTAGTATAGTGATTAAGATCTAGAGTTTTGAAGTCGGGCAAATTAGAGTCAACTCTTAGCTCCACCATTTACTAGCCATGGAAAACCTATTTAACCTTCCCACATGTCAGTTTCCTTATCTGTGTAATGGATGTATTAACACCTACTACACCATTCTATAAAACAGTGCTGTTTAATTATACTCATTGGGAGAAGAAAATGAACTTACTTCAGGGGTTAAACAATTTGCCCAATTTCAGACAGATGAGTTTGCCTCAAACCTTGCTCTGTCCACTGCATCATTCTAGAAGGATCTCTTTATAACTCAATCTCACTGATAAGGTTATTGCTGTGGGTGGCAAACCAAGGACAAACAACAACAACAACCACAACAACAAACAATATCACATAATGTTATGTAATATTATACAGTTACATAAATATCTCTGGTCAAGGAATATTCCATTAAAAATGCATTAAGCATTTCCCTGCATTTCTTTTTAAACACGTGTCAGATATAAACTTAGGGCTAGGATTCCTGAGTAAAAGAATATATAAATTCAGTTTATTAGATATGACTTAGTTGTTAATCAAAGTTATTATTCCATCCCAGCCTGGATCAGTGGTTGAGCATAGACCAGGAGATCATGGCTCAATTCTGGGTCATGGCACATGCCCAGATCATGGGCTCAATCCCCAAGGAGGGGGTGTGCAGGAGGTAGCCAATTGATGATGTTTCTCTCTCATCCATGTATCTATCTCTCTATCCTTCTATCCCTTTTGCTTTCTCTCTCTAAAATCAATAAAAAAATTTTTTAAGTGGTTGTTCCAAATGTATAATCCCTTTAGTGATGCATGAGAATTCCTATGGCCAACATGTCACTGCCAGGCTTTTTAAAAACTTTTCAGCCTAACGGATATGATAATTACTAGCAAAGTTATTTTATTATAAGTCCATTTGCCATTGGACTTACCTTATTCTCACTGGAAAGCTATCAGTGATTTTTTTTCCTGGCCAGGAATCAAACCCACAACCATTTTGGTGTATAGGACAATGCTCCAACCAACTGACCCGCCTGGCCAGGGCACAAAACTATAAGTGGTTTTGCACTCTTGGTTCAGGTATTACTCTGACCATAGTTTTCATTATAATAAATCCTTCATATGAATGGAAATGGCAGCAAAGAGTGGCTCATTACAAAGAGCCCTGATGTTGAATGAGGTTCAGTGTGATTCACCTGGAAATAAACAATATCACTGGGGTTAATTCTGGAGAAAAGATAAGGGATTACTTTCCCATCGCATGTTTCCTATAATCACCAGGACTTTTTTCTAAATGGAATATAAAACAACAGTATGTCACTTTATGATTGATCTCAGACACAGGCCATAGGCACCCTTTCCTTTTCTCTAGAGCCCATCCTCGAAAGATTAGGTATAATCAAGTTATATTATCAATGTGATTTGACATAATATAATAAATTTCAAATAAGTTGAAGAGTGAAAAACAATCGAATCACACTGAAAAGACTTATTTTATACTAAAAAAGAGACATTTCCCCCATAAAATCAAGCATTTTTTAATCTCTCTTCAAATGGTAATATTTATTCATATTATTTCCTATTTATTTTCATTTTTTAACTTGGAGAGACTATTTTTCTTTATGAGTAATATATTTCACTCTAGTTTGTCAATATCAGACAGCCTCACCAGCCATTTATTTAAGGTAACAGATTTCATAGAATGTGATATCAGCAACTGAAATAATTTATGCAGTTGTAAAGCTCTTGTGTGAGTAATTTGAGAGAAGCTGTGTCATCCAATATGAATGAATTTGACTGCATTGGCTTCTAAAGAGGTGATATTCATTCTTACTCAGGTAACATCTTAGAGTATCTGAGCATCTGTTTAGTGTGAACAAAATTTCTAAAGTAGGCTAATTTCCTGTAAATAAGTTATTGCAATGACCTAAATAAATTCCAAACATTAATTTGATCAGCATATTAAAATATCTGGGGAATTAAAATTAATGGTTCTTCTAAGGGTATGATTGATTTTTTTAATTCTCATCCTCATTTATAGTAACAGAGAAACAATGTCTTATAGTATGTCAAAGTATATTAGCTTTTTACTGATTCAGGTTAAATCTTATTTACTTATACATATTTTTATTTTCTCCCTCCTTAACCTAACATAGTCTTTTGAATTAGGTGTGGCTCAGTAAAGAACAGGAATTTACAATGATATTTATAACACTTTAAACACAATTGAGTTATTTACAAGCAAACGTTTAGAATTAATATTAGAGTTCAATAAAATAGCTGGATACAGAATTAACTTTTTCAAATCCACAGCAGTAATGAATATAACTAAATATAAAGTAAGAGATGAAAAAAGAATTCATTTTCTTTTCTTTTTTTTAATTAAGGTATGATATGTGTACATATCTTAAACAAATTGTAAGGTATCTAAGACTCAATCTTACAAAATATGCATGAGCTTTTTAAAGAAAGAAAGTTAGAAGAAATTATGGTAATTGTAAGTTAAATATAATAGGTCAAGTGTCATAATATAGGATCAATTACATGAATAAGAAGATGAAATATATATATGTATACATATATGTACACACACACACATATATATATATACTATTATACATATATGTAAAACATTTCAATGCATAGATGAAACATTATTCTTTTTTTAATGTTAAATGATATAATTTTTTCCAGTTTTTATTCTTTTTTGTTTAAAGTATTACACATAGAAGTACATATATCTCCTTTTGTTTCCTCATTGACCTTCCCCCAGCCTCCCCTATCCTCTATTGCATGCCCTCATCTCACCCCACAAGTGTCTTGTGTCCATTGGTTGGGCTTATATGCATGCATACAAATCCTTTGGTTGATCTCTTTCCCCCGCTCTCAAACACTTCCCAGCCTTCCTGCTGTATTTTGACAGCCTGTTCAGTGCTTTACTTCCTCTGTATCTATCTTTTTGTTCATTAGGTTATAATTTTCTTTATTTTCCATAAATGAGTGAGATCATGGGATATTTTTCTTTCATAGCCTGGCTTATTTCACTTAACATAATACTCTCCAGATCCATCCACACTGCTGCAAATGGTAAGAGTTCTTTTATTATAGCAGCATAGTATTCCATTGTGTAGATGAACCATATTTTTCTAATCCACTTATCTGCTGATGGGAATTTAGGCTGTTTCCAAATCTTAGCTATGGTGACTTGTGCTGCTTTGAACATAGGGGTGCATATATCCAGATTGGTGTTTCTAGTTTCTTGGGGTATATTTCTAGGAGTGGGATTACTGGGTCAAATGGGAGTTCCATTTTTAATTTTTTGAGAAAACTCCAAACTATTCTCCACAGTGGCTGCACCAGTCTGCAATAATCCCACCAGTGGTGCACAAGGGTTCCTTTTTCTCTGTATCCTCACCAGCACCTGTTTATTGATTTGTTGATGATTGCCATTCTGATAGGTGTGAGATGGCACCGCATTATTGTTTTGATTTGCATCTCTAGGATAATTATTGACTTTGAGCATGTTTTCATATGTCTCTTGACCTTCCTTCTGTCTTCTTTTAAAAAGATTCTATTTAGGTCCATTGCCCTTTTTTTTTTATTGAATCATTTATCTTCCTTTTATTAAGTTGTATAAGTTCCCTATAGATGTTGGAGATTAAACCTTTATCAGTGATAACATTTGCAAATATGTTCTAACATACTTTCTTGTTGTTTTGTTGATGATTTCTTTTGGTGTGCAAAAGATTTTTATTTTGATGTAGTCCCATTTGTTTATTTTCTCTTTAGCTTCCATTGTCCTAGGAGCAGTATCAGTGAAGAAATTGCTTGGGCATATGTCTGAGATTTCTCTGCCTGTGGATTCCTCTAGTATTTTTGTGATTTCCCGTCTTATGTTTAAGTCCTTATCCATTTTGAGTTTACTTTTATGTATGGTGTAAGTTGGTGATCTAGATTCATTTTTTTTTTGTATTTATCTGTCCAATTTTCCCAATGCCATTTATTGAAGAGACTATCCTGACTTCATTGTATGTTCATGCCTCCTTTGTCAAATATTAATTGAGCACAGTGGTTTGAGTCTATATCTGGGTTCTCTATTCTATTCCATTGGTCTATATGCCCGTTCTTGTGCCAGTACCGGGCAGTTCTGAGAATAGTGGCCTTGAATTACAGCTTGAAATCTGGTATTGAGATCCCATCCACTTTGTTCTTCTCAGGATTGCTGTTGGCTATTCGGGGTCATTTTTATTCCAGTTGAATTTTTGGAGAGTTCTTTCTATTATAGGTATGTGAAATATGCCTTTGGTAATTTAATGGGGCATGCATTGAATCTATAGATTGCTTTGGGTAGTATGGACATTTTAATGATGTTGATTCTACCAATCCATAAACATGGTATGATCTTCCATCTGTTTATATCTACCTCTATCTCTTTTTTCAGTGTCGTGTAGTTTTCCACATATAGACCTTTCACCTCCTTAGTTAAGTTTATTCCTAGGCATCTTAATTTTTTTTTTTTTTTTGGTGCGATGGTAAACAGGATTGCTTTTTTAGTCTCTCTTTCTATAAATTCACTATTGGTGTATAGAAATGCCATAGATTTCTTAGCGTTAATTTTGTATCTTGCTACATTGCTGAATTCATTTATTAAGTCTAATTGTTTTTATATGGAGTCTTTCAGGTTTTTATGTACAATATCATGTCATCTGCAAATAAGGACAGCTTTACTTCTTTTCCAATTTGGATGCCTTTTATTTCTTCTTCTTGTCTAATTGCAATGGCTAACACTTCCAGTATTATGTTGAGATTGGGCATTCTGTCTTGTTCCTGTTCTTAGGGAAAATTATTTTAGTTTTTTCACCATTTAGTATGATGTTGGCTGTGGGCTTATCATATATAGCTTTTATTGTGTTGAGGTATGAAATTCTATTCCCACCTTGCTGAAAATTTTTATCAAGAAAGGGTGTTGGATTTTTTCAAATGCTTTTTCTGCATCAATTGATATGACTATGTGATTTTTATCTCTCAATTTGTATCATGTTTATTGATTTGTGGATATTGTACCATCCTTGCATTCCTGGGATAAATCCTACTTGTTCATGGTGTATGATCTTTCTGATGTAGTGCTGGATCTGATCTGATAGAATTTTATTGAGGATTTTGGCATCTATGTTCATGAGGGATATTGGCCTATAATTATCTTTCATTGTGTTGTCTTTATCTGGTTTTGGTATTAGGGTGATTCTGGCTTCATAGAATGAGCTTGAAATTTTTTGAATTTTTTGGAATAGTCTGAGGAGGATAGGTTTTAGTTCTTCTTTGAATGTTTGGCAAAACTCCCCTGTGAAGCCACCTGACCCTGGGCTTTTGTTTGCTGGAAGCTTTTTGATGACTGCTTTAATTTCTTCCATAGTTATTGGCCCATTGAGATTGGAAGGTTGTATTTTTCTAGGAATATGTCCATTTCCTCCAGGTTGCCAGTTTGTTTGGATCGAGTTGTTCATAGTATTTTTTTAACAATCCTTTGTATTTTGGTGGGGTCTGTTGTTATTTCTCCTCTTTCATTTCTGATTTTGTCAATGTGGGTCCTCTCTCTTTGCTTCTTGGTGAGCCCAGCTAGAGGTTCATCAATCTTATTTATCCTTTCAAAGAACTAGCTCTTGGTTTTGTTGATGTTTTGTATTATTTATCTCTGCTCTGATCTTTACTATTTCCTTCCTTCTGCTTACACTGGGCTTTTCTTGTTGCTCTTTTCCTAACTCTTTGAGTTGTAGGGTTAGGTAATCTGTTACCATTGTTTTTTGTTATTTGCAATAGGCTTGTAGAGCTATGAACTTCCCTCTCAAGACTGCTTTTGCTGTGTCCATAGATATTAAGATTGTTGTGTTTTAATTGTCATTTGTTGCCATGATGCTTTTTATTTCTTCTTTGATCTCTTTGGTAACCAAGTCATTGTTTAATAGCATGCTATTTAGTCTCCATGTGTTTGATTTCTTTGGATTGTTTTTGTTGTAGTTGATTTCCAGTTTTATGCCACCATGATCTGAGAAGATGCTTAATGTGATTTATATCTTCTTGAATTTGAAGAGACTTTGCCTGTGACCCAATATATGGTTTTTCTTTGAAAATGACCCAGTGTGCACTTGAGAAGAATGTATATTCTGTGGCTTTTGGGGTGAAATGTTTGAAGATATCAATTAATTCCATCTGGTCTAGTGAGTCATTTAGGATAGATGTTTTTGACTGATTTTTTGTTTAGAGGATTTGTCCAATGGTGATAGTGGGGTATTAAAGTCTCCTACTATGATTGGGTTGCTGTCAATCTCTCCCTTGATATCTTCCAGGAGGTTTTTTCTTTTTTTATGTATTTGGGTGCTCCTATATTTACCAGAGTTATTTCTTCTGGTTGGATTGTTCCCTTTAGTATTATAAAGTGGCCTTCCTTATCACTTTTTATGTCCTTCACTTTGAGTTCTAATTTGTCAGATATAAGTATTGCTACCCCCACTTTTTTTCATTTCCATTTGCCTGAAAAACCTTTTTCCATCCCTTCACTCTTAGTCTGTGAGTGTCTTTTTTTCTGAAATGGGTTTCTTGTAGACAGCAGATATATGGGTCATGTTTACTTATCCAATCTGTTACCCTATGTCTTTTGATTGGGGCATTTAATCCATCTACATTTAAAATTATTATTGATGATTTGTTGATTTGGCCAATCTGACAGGTGTGAGATGGTACCGCATTGTTGTTTTGATTTGTATCTCTCGGATAATTAGTGACTTTGAGCATGTTTTCATGTGCTTCTTAGCCTTCCGTCTTCTTTTTAAAATATTCTATTTAGGTCCATTGACCATTTTTTTAATTGGATCATTCATTTTCCTTTTATTTAGTTGTATAAGCTGTCTGTAGATGTTGGAGATTAAACAACAATTGTTGGCGAGGATGCAGAGAAAAAGGAACCCTCGTGCATTGCTGGTGGGAATGCAGACTGGTGCAACCACTGTGGAGAACAGTATGGAGTTTCCTTAAAAAACTGAAAATGGAACTCCCATTTGACCCAGTAATCCCATTCCTAGGATTATATCCCAAGAAACTAGAAACACCAAGCAGAAAGGATATATGCTCCCCTATCTTCATAGCAGCACAATATACAATAGCTAGGATTTGGAAACATCCTAGGTGCCCATCAGCAGATGATTGGATCAAAAAACTATGGTACATCTACACAATGGAATACTATGCTGCCATAAAAAGAAGGAATTGTCATCATTTGCAGCAACCTGGATGGAATTGGAGAACATCATGCTGAGTGAAATAAGCCAGTCAATGAAAGAGAAACACCACATGACCTCATTCATTTATGGATAATAAAGAACATTATAAACTGATAAACCAAAAGATAGATATAGAGACAGTAAAGCAACAAGCAGACTGTCAAATTACAGCAGGGAGGGAAGGGAGATCTGGGGGAGATAAGAGATCAACTGAAGGACTTGTATACATGCATATAAGTACAACCAATGGACACAAAACTCTGGGGAGGGTGGATATGTATGGGGGGGCAATGGTAAAATATGTACACAGATAATAATTTAATAAAAAAAATAAATAAAAAAATAAAGTTATCATTGATAGGTTCTTGTTTGTCACCATTTTTATTCTTTACCCATGTGTTGCTTCTTCACTTCCTGTTTCTTTTTTTTTATAGTAGACCCTTTAGCATTTCTCACATTGCTGGTTTGGTGGTAATAAACTCCCTTAGTCCTTTTTTTGTCTGTGAAGCTCCTGATTTCACCTTCACTTTTGATTGATAGCCTTGTTAGGTGTAGTATTCTTGGATTCAGACCTTTCCTTTGAATGACTTTGTATATTTCATTCCATTTCCTTCTGGCCTGATGAGTTTCTGTTCAGAAATCAGTTGCTAGTCTGATGAGGGATCCTTTGTGGGTAACTTTATGTCTCTCTCTGGCCACTTTTAAGATTCTTACTTTGTTGTTGGTGTTTGCTAATTTAATTATAATGTGCCTTGGTGTTGCTCTTTTGGGGTTCATTTTGCTTGGGACTCTGTGAACTTCTTGGGTTCGTGTGGGGTTTTTTCTTCCCTACATCAGGGAAATTTTCTGTCATTATTTCTTCAAACACCCTTATTATGCGGATGTTGTTTCATTTTGTGTTGTCCCAAAGTTCCCTTAGGCTCTCCTCCTGCTTTTTAATTTCTTTTTTTTTCTAGAAGCTGCTCTACTTGGTTATTTTTTCCTACCTTGTCTTCTAGCTCACTAATGTGGTCTTCAGCTTCGTCTAGTCTACTCTTGATACTTTCTATTGAGTTCTTTACAGCAGAGATATAATTTTTCATTTCTTCTTGATTCTTCTTCATTTTCTCTTGGTTCTTACATGTATTGTCAAATTTGTCTTCCATTCTTTTCATCCACCTTATGACCATTTCTCTGAATTCTTTCTCTGACAGGTTGCTCGCCTACATTTCATTTACTTCCTTTTCTGGTGATGCCTGCTTTTCTTTCATATGCAGGCTGTTTCTTTGTCTCCCCATGTTCTCTCTTTTCCACATGTCTGTTTATGTAATTCTCTCTCTCCTTATCCCAGGTGAAATCTGACCTTTCCATGTTGGAGTGTAGAGCTCCTCTGAATCTGAGTGCTTGCGCCACTTGGAAACCAGTGTTCTTGGGTTCGCAGTGTTTGGTGGGTGCCATAGTTGTGGATTCCCTGGGCTTTTCAGGTTCCTGATAACATCCACTTTTCCTTCAAGATGGTGGGGTCTTTGTATCTGAGCCAGTCGCTCAGGGAGAGAACCCAGCAGCCCTGGCAGCTGCCTGGTCAGGGGAGGTCCATCTGACAGCTCCTCACAGTCTTCTGGAGTATAACTGTCCCTCAACTCACCAACAAACACTCCCTGTTCAACCACACACTCTCCCTTTGTTTTCTCACTCACATGCTATCGTGCAGTCTACCTTCCTGTTGGCAGCCATCTTCCTTGAAACATTATTCTTGGTTATTCCAAATTGAAGTATACTTAATTAGGCCATTTATATGAGGTGATATTAATACCATATTTAGAAGCTACAATTTATACAGAAGAAGTTTAATCTGCAGTTATCCCCAATTCCTTGCTAGCTTTTAGAATTAGGTCTGGACAAAAAGGGAAGAAAATCTCAAATAACAAAGCACTAAAAATCACATATATTAGTTCTCTATTTCTTAAATGAAATCTGGAATTTAGCATTCCTGAAAATATATGGCCCATAATGTTTCTGTCTTTTTGCTCTTCCATCTTGAACATGTAGGAATTTCATGTGTTTAAGACAGCCAGTTGAGCTCTAGTCATTATGTTGGTATTTCATTCAACAAAAATAAAGCAGGATGAATAAGGGTGCACCTATTCCTTTTAGGAATCCTTACATAAATCACACCATGACACTTTTGGTTATATATAATTAATTAGTACATGTTCTAGGACTATACTTTGCAATAAGGGAAGCTAAGTCATCTTTACTTAGAGAAATCACATGCCTAGCTAAAACTTAGTGTTCTGTTTTTGAATATAAAGGGAGAATCAGACATTTGGGGACCTCTATAAGTCTCTATCACAACATTAATTAGCCTTCTATCATGAGGAAATTCTGTTGACTGGTGGCTTGGAAGCAAAATGAAGATTGAGGCAGATACTGTTGTTGATGTGACTGGCTTTTAGGAGGAGATCAATTTTGAGGGAAGAGTTTTTAAATTTAATAATAATAATGAGGTAATACAATGTGGCTCAGTGGTTGGGAATCAACCTATGAATCAGTAGGTCATGGTTTGATTCTGGGTGAGGGCATATGCCCGGGTGGTGGTTTTGATTACTAGTGTGGGGCGTGCAGGGCACAGCCAATCAATAATTTTCCTTTATCATTGATGCTTCTGTCTCCCTCTCCCTTCTTCTCTGAAATCAATAAAAATACATTTTTTAAAGAATGTGGTAATACAATATATGACACTTGAATACTTTATAGCCATATTTTGCATGAGAAATATTTCAATATCGGTGGAGCCAGTCACAGTTTCCATGCTGGAGCTCAGTGACAGATGGAGACTACACAGAAGGGAGAAGTGGGCAAAGGTGATAGAACACACACCATAGTAAGTCTATACAAAAGGCGTTCTATTATCAGAAGAGAAACAATGAGGACAGGATTAAGATTTTCAGGCTGGAGTCTCATAAAACACTATTTCTGCAGACAAGAAACAAACTTGAGGTTTGGCGATAAAGATAAAAAAGGTAAAAAGTTGTGAAAATTAAAATTCTTGTTGAAGTAGGAAAGAATCACAAAATAAGAGGATAACTCAACATCTCTACAGAACTAAAGAAGGCACTAATGATTTTTAAAACTATATGTTTTTCCCCCCTATGACTGACACACACAATACTACATGCAATTGTTATTGCTGGCCAGAAAAATATAAGATATTTCACAGTGATCAGAAGATGACAACCAATGTTAATATAAGAAGAAAAGAGGAATGAGAATCGTAGAATGTCAGCTAATGAAGAGTCTCCACCAAACTCACCATGAAGCTGAGGAAAATAGTAAGGAAATTTTCCAGTCTCAGTTAATTATTGTTCAACATTTTCAGACATCAAAATACATTTTGAATTATAAATAAGAATTTAGAACACAAATTGTTCAAAGAGAGAGAAAAAGGTAGGGAAGTAGAGGAACTGAGGGAAGAGGAAAGAGCAAGAGTGAGTGAGAGAGAGAGAGAGAGAGATAATAAATGAGAGCACAAAAGATTAGCCCTCTTTCATTATCTTCATCTTTGCTAATCAAATATTACAAGTATCTATTTCCTTGCCTGTCTCCCACCACTATACCACAAACTATGTTCATTCTGTCTATGTCCTTAAGACATGGCATGATGTCTGATTCATAATAAAGTTTCAACAAGTGTTTAATTAATTCATCATTAAGTGAATGAGTAATATGCACCATGTAAAGTTAAATCTGCATCATTTTGTATGAAGACATCACTACTCTCAGTTTTAAATTGAATCTAATTCAGGAGTTGATTAATAGCTTTTCATAGTGTGCAGTAGACAAAAATAATGCAGGGAAAATGCCACAATGCAAAAATAGTTACCTTAAATGGAACAGCCAGACACCAATACAAATGTTCATATGAAATCGAAAATCTGTAGGTCCCTGAGAGACTTCTTTTCTGCCATCTAAATTTAATGTGGATAATTTATCATTTTATAAATTTCAGCTTTGGTTATCTATATGCTTCACAGCCTCTGTATGCATTTCAGCTATTTGCTTTCATGATTATACAGGCTGTAAGGTTAAATAAATTACATTGATTTTTCTATTGGAATCAAGTCAAGCATTGGGTCAAAAATCTGGAGCACACATTTAATATGCATTATTTCTTAGAAAAAGTGAGGGGATTTTACTATTAATAGATGTTCTATTGGAAGATCTGCATGATCCCCTTCCTGGTATTGGCACATCAACTGAGTAATAGTCTGAGTAGGTAAACAGAGACTGCTCTGGAACTGGAAAACACAGTTAACCAGGCCTTGATCCATTTCTGTTGTACTATAAGCAGGAAATTATGCATGTTGATAAAGGCAATGTCTTGCTCTTCTTTAATAAGACTTCAAATTTTGGACTGTAAACATACATCACAACCAGTAAGGAAATGGTTTTTGTAGTTACAGAGGCTGCTAGAGTGGTGGGAAGGCTTATCTGTACATCTCTACATACTTAATTGATGACTGGCCCACTAAATCTCTTACTAGTCACAAAACTGGACACTTTTTTTTCATTCCCATAGTCTGTGCTAAAAATACTTAGTGTGGTAGTGGGAGACAGGCGAGCAAATAGATACTTCCAATATTTGATTAGCAAAGATGAAGATAATGAGAGAGGGCTAATCATTTGTGCTCTCAGTTATTCTCTCTCTCTCTCTCTCCCTTTCTCTCTCTCCCTTTCTCTCTCTCTCTCTCTCTCTCTCTCTCTCTCTCTCTCTCTCTCTCTCTCTCTCTCTCTCTCTCCTCTTGACTTACTTGCTCTTGCTCTTTTCTCCTCCCTCATTTTCCTCTATCTCCTTCTCTTTTTCTCTCTCTTTGAACAACTTACGTTCTAATTTTTTTTTATTTATAATTCAAAATGTATTTTGATGTCTGAAAATGTTTAACAATGCTTCATTTTAAAAATCAGTGAATAATTTATTTTACCTACAGAGTTCTTTCAATGCTATTCATTATGATCCATTTTTTATTCATTGATTCATTTGGCAAACACTTTTTGTGTGTGCGTCTATGACAGGCCAGTCACTGTGGTTGTAGTGAGTTGATAAATAGCACAGGATCCTTGCCATAGAAAATTCATAGTCTACTACGGAAGCTGATAATATACCAAAAACAAACAAACAAACAAACAAACAAACAAATAAATAAATAAAATAACAAGCTTTTAAGTTATCAAGTATCTAGGGACATTTCAGTTAGGGGAGAAATGGAAAGGTCTAAAACTAATGTAATAATTAATGCTTTCAAGGGTAAGATGTGGTGGGCAACCCTGCCTGTGATGTGAAGTGATATCTGAGTAACTAAAGGGGAAGGCAGGCAAATTTGAGCAATATCATCTTCAGCTTGGTACAGTCACATCCATAGGGACATGTGTCACCAATATCTAGCCTATCCCTAAATTCTGAACCTTTTGCACTCCGCTGTCCCCTCTCAGGGGACAGCGGAATTCTAGCATATCACTCGGATGTCCACTCTCAGGGGACATTGCAGTTTATTAGTGATTACGGGGAATTGAGTTATTTCAACGCAACTTTTTGAGACAGGTGTCAAACCACTTATTACTGTCAAACATGCACTAATCAGCCTGCAATGCATATTGGGGAGTGTTTCAAAACTTATCATACTGTACAAAATTATAAACCATAAAATATTGGGGTTTTTTTGCAAATATACATTCCTCGATGTCACCCAACTCATATAAGTCCAATATCATTATAATACGTTACTTGGTTCCAAAATTATACTAAATAATACGAGGGTCTGTAAATGCACGTTTCCGCTGCAAAGTAGCGTTGAGAGTAGCTGGTAGCCAATGTCCAGAATGGTTCGGAGTGCAAAGGGTTAATAATATATAACATGGACAGCATCAAGACCTTAACAAAGTAGTTGATTTAAAGCCATTGGGTCATGTCTGGACTCATCTATAGGGTAGAAATGAAAATACTACTAGAGTATAAGGCATTTTCAGCAGGAAAATGATCAGAGGCAAACCTATGCAATTTATGGGAATATGACAGTATCAGTTCTCACTCCTATACCACATCACCCGTTCTGTGCAGACCCTAAGTCCTTCTACCTTCCTCCTATGTTTAGTTACTGATGTTCACATAAACATCAGAATATAGTTTTGTTTTGTTTTTAACAGCTTCATTGACATATAATTCATTCAGTTAAAGTATATAATTTGATGTCTTTGACACATAACATTATTCATTGGAATTGTTGTTTTTTTTTAATCCTCACCTGAGAATACATTTTTTAAATTAAAATTTTTTTTTTTTTTTTGAGAGAGAGAGAGAGAGAGAGAGAGAGAGAGAGAGAGAGAGAAAGATCAATCAGTTGCCTCTAATTTGAGTCCCAACTAGGGGACTGGACCTGCAACTTAGTGTGTGCCCTGACCAGGAATCAAACCCACAACCATTAGGTGTATGTGACCATGCTCCAACCAACTGTGCCATCCAGCCAGGGTTACATTATTCATTTAAAAATTGTGGTAAATATATAACATAATATTAGACATTTGACACCTTTTTAGTGTATAATTCAGTAGCATGAAATGCATGCACAATGTTGTACAATGATCACTATTAATTATTTTCCAAGTTTTTAAATCATCCCATGTCAGTTTCTGTTAACGTCTAATCTACTTTCTGTCTCTATGGATTTGCCTAATCTAGATAATTAATATAATTGGAATTATGTAATATTTGTCTTTTGTTCCTGGTTAATTTTACTTTGCATAATGCTTTCAAGACCAATCATGTTATAGAATAGATCAGATCATTCTTTCTATCCTATCTAATAAAAAAGTAATATGCAAAGTAACCATCACTCCACTCCCCTCACAAGCCATGCCCACCAGCCACACCCACGAGCTAATCAGGGGCAATTATGCAAATTAGACCAACCAAGATGGTTGTGGCCATGGAGAGAGCAGGAGGAAGGCTTAGGTTCCTCCTTGCAATGGAGGAATCCAAGCTTTCCAGCTGGCCCAGGCCTCCGCTTAAGGCTACAACGTTTCAATTTTAGAAAATAGATCCCAAGAAAAATGGAGGCAGCCAGGGAGCTGGAGAGAGCAGCCTAGGGTTGCTCCTGGTGATAAAAGAAGCCAAGTTTTCCACCTGCCCTGGCTGGCCTAGGCCTCCACTAAAGGCTACAAAGTTTCAAATATAGAAGGTGAATAAACCCCAACAGAAATGTCTGCTGTCATGGAACAAGCAGAAGGCTTGGCTCCACTCCAGACTACGAAGTTTCAATTGTAGAAGATAAATATATCCCAGATACTAGGGCCTCCACTTGGGTGACCAGGGGGCATGGCCAGCCTGCAAACCATCACAGGTCCCTCGCTCAGGCCGCCCCATGCACCACCCTGATTCGGGACACACTTCAGGGCAAACCAGCTGGCCCCCACCCATGCACCAGGCCTCTATCCTATCTAATAAAAGAGTAATATGCAGATTGACCATCACTCCAACACACAAGATCAAGATAGTTGCCCCCATGTGGTCAAAGATCCTGCCCCCATGTGGACACAAGATGGCCACCTCAAGATGGCCAGCAGGGGAGGGACCAGGCCTGCAAGGGAGGGTAGTTGGGGGTGATCAAGACTGCAGGGGAGGACAGTTAGGGGTGACCAGGCTGGCAGAGAAGGGAAGTTGGGGGCAAACTGGCTGGCAGAGGAGCAGTTAGACATCAATAAGCCTGGCAGGGCAGTGATTAGAAGTGATCAGGCTGGCAGGCAGAAGTGGTTAGGGGCAATCAGGAAGGCAGGCAGGTGATCAGTTGGGAGCCAACAGTCCTGAATTGTGAGAGGGGTCCCAGATTGGAGAGGGACACCCCCTCTCTGTGCATCAATTTCATGTACCAGGCCTCTGATAGTTAAATAATATTTCATTAAATTCATTTACTTTTTGTTTACCCATTCATTTGTTGATGGACACTTGGGTTGTGACTATTGTGACTGATGCTACTATGAATATTACTGTACACATAAGAAAAGTTTTTGACATAGTCATTATTCAATAACTCTAAGTAAACCCAAAGACTTAACAGATCAAGAGTAAAGTAATTCTCTAAAGGTCTTTGAAGAAGTCATACACAGGAAAATTATCTATAGACTATCTTTCCACTGTACTCTATTTTCTAATACAGAGTAACCTCTCTAGATTAAATATATAATTACAATACACCGGAGTACATTTTGGATTAAAATGAATTGGAATTCCATTTGCTACAGAGGTCACTACATAGAATGGAAACCTGCATAAATGTAAACAAACAGCTGGCCATGTGGGTGAGGAGGAAGCATTTCGACCTATCAGTATCATCAGTATATTCTGGTATATAATCTGTGCAAATGATAGGCTGCTGTGAATGTTTTCATAATGTTCTGTAAAAATACTGCATATTTGAAATCACTGGATTAAAACATCGGCATTATACTTTTAATACCTGCAATACTCAGATTTTCTAACAAAGGTTGACTACTAGCTAACTTCTAGTCAGCTTTGTATACAGAGCTAAAAGGAAGTAAGAGTATGAGAGTTGTTTTTGATGTAGTCCCATTTGTTTATATTCTCCTTAGTCTCCAATGCCCCAGGAGCTGTATCAGTAAAGATATTGCTATAACATATGACTGATATTTTACTGCCTATAGAGTCTTCTAGGATTTTTATGGTTTCTCATCTTACATTTAAATCCTTTATCCACTTTGAGTTCATTTTTGTGTATGGTGTAGTTGGTGGTCTAGTTTCATTTTTTTTTTTTTTTGTATGCATCTGACCAATTTTCCCAGCACGATTTATAGAAAAGACTGTCTTGATTCCATTGTATACTCTTGCCCTCTTTGCCAAATATTAATTGATCATAATGGCTTGGGTCAATTTCTGGGTTCTCTGTTCTGTTCTATTGGTATATATGTCTGTTCTTGTGCCAGTACCAGGCAGTTTTGAGAACTGTGGCTTTGTAATACAGCTTGATATCTAGTATTGAGATTTTCCCTACATTGTTCTTCTTTCTCAGGATTGTTGTGGCTATTGAGGATCTTTTTAAATTCCAGATGAATTTTCGGAGAGTTTTTTTCTAGGTCTGTGAAATATGTCATTGGTATTTTAATGGAGAGTACATTGAATCTATAAATAGCTTTGGGTATTATGGACATTTTAATGATGTTAATTCTACCAATCCATGAACACAGTATGTTCTTCCATCTGTTTATATCTTCCTCTATCTCTTTTTTCAATGGCCTGTAGTTTTCTGAGTACAGATCTTTTACCTCCATAGTTAAGTTTATTCATAGGTATCTTACTTTTTTTGGTGCAATGGTAAATAGGATTGTTGTTTTAGTTGCTCTTTCTGTGAGTTTATTATCCTATATAATAAAAGCCCAATATGCAAATAAACCAAACAGCAGAACAACCAGTCACTATGATGCACACTGACAACCAGGGAGCAGATGCTAAATGCAGGAGCTGCCTCTAGCCCGCAGGCCACAGGTCAGCCAAGGTGGGTGCAAGCAGGGACCCCCAATCTCCCCACTGGTCACCCTGCAGATCAGCCTTGAATGCAGGCCAGGCTTAGGGACCCTATCTGTGCATAAATTTCATGCACTGGGCCTCTAGTTGGTGTATAAAAAGGCCATAGATTTCTGGGTGTTAATTTTATATCCTGCTACATTGCCAAATTCATTTATTAAGTTTAGTAGTTTTTTGATAGAGTCTTTGGGGTTTTCTATGTGCAATATGATGTCATCTGCAAATAATGACAGTTTTACTTCTTATCCTATTGGATTCCTTTTATTTCTTCTTCTTATCTGATCACTATGGCTAGCACTACCAGTACTATGTTGAAGAGGAGTAGTGAAAGTGGGCATCTCTATCTTGTTCCGCTCTTAGGAAAAATAGTTTTATTTTTTGTCCATTGAGTATGATGTTGGCTGTAGGTTTGTCATATAAGGCTTTTATCATGTTGAGGTATGACCCTCTATTCCCTCTTTGCTGAGAATTTTTATCAAGAAAGGGTGTTGGATTTTGTCAAATGCTTTTTCTGCATCAATTTATATGATTATGGATTTTTGTCTCTCAGTTTGTTTATGTGATGTATCACATTTATTGATTTCCAAAAGACGGAAATCAAAACAACAATGAGGTACCATCTAACACCTGTAAAATGGCTATCATCAACAAATTAACAAAATCAAGTGCTGGAGAGGATGCAGAGAAAAAGGAACCCTCGTGCACTGCTGGTGGAAATGCAGACTGGTGTGGCTACTGTGGAAAACAGTGTGGAGTTTCCTCAAAAAGTTATAAATGAAATTGCCATTTGACCCAGTAATCCCACTTCTAGGAATATATCCCAAGAAAACAGAAACAGCAATCAGAAACAATATATGCACCCCTATATTCATAACAGCATAATTTACAATAGCCAAGATTTGGAAACAGCTTAAGTGCCATCAGCAGATGAGTGGATTAAAATACTGTGGTACACCTACACGATGGAATACTATGCTGCTATGAAAAAGAAGGAACTTTTACCATTTGCAACAGCATGGATGGAACTGGAGAGCATTATGCTAAGCGAAATAAGCCAGTCAGAGAAAGATAAATATCACGTGATCTCATTCAGATGTGGGATATAATAAACAACATAACCTGATGAACAAAAATAGATCCAGAGACAAAGTAACTCTGAGCAGACTGTCCATTCTCAGAGAGAAGGCAGGGGAGGAAGGTGTTAAAGATCAACCAAAGACTTGTATACATGCATATCAGCATAACCAATGGACACAGACACAGGGACGGTGGGAGCTCATCCTGGGGAATCAATCTGGGAAAAAGGAAACATATGTAATATTGTATTTTAGATAATTAAAAAATCTAAAAAATTAAAAAAAGTAATGTTACATTAGAATCAAGTTGATGGATGGACTAGGTAGATAAGTGAGCTAACCTTACATGGAGTTTGTGCAAGTTGTGCCATGATGCTACAAGTTTTGACATGTCCTGTCAAAGTCGTTGGCATACACTAATGAATTCTAATCATCTCTTTAGAAACATCTGCTCCCTTCCTTCTGTGTCAAGGAGTTAGGTTTGAGTTTATCATAGATGGCTGAGAAAATGGAAAATCAACTCACAGAAGGCACTGTCATGGTGGTTTAATGCCTTTTAGACTTCTAAATAGGATTTTAAATTCAGAAAATATTTTTTTCTATTGTAATCTGGGAAATAATAATAATTTAATAAAATGAAACCTAGTCTTTAAATCCACTAAAATCTATACTATTTAGCCCTATGTTTACATGTTTACTGCATGTTTGTGAGTTAGATTGTATGGGTTATATATTTAACTACTATTTGCTAGTTCTGTGACTTCAGATAAGTTATCTCCATTCTTTGGTTTCTTTGGGAAAATAAGAAAAATAATAAAACCAGGATTTTTAGTGTTATGGGAGTTAAGTGAAACGATGAAACTCACATGCAAAACAGGGTTAGCTATTATTTTTATTTTTCAATGATAATATTCATTATATTTTAAAATAAGAATAAAACAAATAAACCTTAGATATTTTATTGGCTATTTTCTTGAGATGCTGTTGCAAAAATTGAGCTGGACTAGGTATAGCTTTGATAAAGGTGTGAGGCCATTCTATATTTAAGGAGATCATAAATCATCCAGCTCCCATGCAAAATGCATTGCTTCCCTTAGAATTCTTTACTAAGGAGAGATTAAGCAAACAGCTGCAACACATTTATACATAACACCTAGACACAGATGGTGGTGTTAGCCAGAAGGAAAGGAGAATTGGGAGGAGGTGGGCAAAGAGGGGGATTGGGGATGGAAAGAGACTTTGCTTGTGACAATGGGCACACAATGCAGGGTACAGATGTTTTATTGAGTTGTACACTTGAAACATATATATTTATGAACCAATGTCACCCCAATAAATTAAAGAATAAATAAATAAAATAATTTATAGACTGTGACAGAATTTAGAACTTCCATAAATTTTAAAACAATGAGCAAACAAATAAAAAACCACCCTAGCACCAAGTATTTTCCCCATAGGCTTTAGCCTCTGCCAGATTAACTAACTCTTCTTTCTTAACTATGTTTTTCCCACCAGAGTGTTTGAAAAAATATATATATAAAAGCCTCGTCCTGGTAAAGGGAAAGCCTACAGCCTCAAGGTCAATTCATAATTTTAAGAAATTCGGTGGTGTGTGTGTGTGTTGGCATTTAAAAAAAAAAAAACTTTATTGTTCAGATTATTAAAGTTGTTCTCTTTTTTCCTCCATAGCTCCTCTCCATCCGGTTTCCACCACACTCCAGGTCTTTCCTCCCACCCTGACCTTGTCCATAGGTGTAAGCTCTTTGTCCAATCTCTCCCCACACCTCCCACAACAAGTTCCCCCTGATAAATCAGTCTGCTTTCTTTCCCATGCCCCTAATTTTTACATTCACCAGTATGTTCTGTTCATAAGGTTTTTTATTCACTAAATTTTAAGGTACACTTGTTGATAGATATGTATTTGTTGTCACTTTGCTGTTCATGATTTTTTATCTTTACCTTTTTCTTCTTTTTCTTCTTAGATAATACCTTTCAGCATTTCATATAATACTGGTTTGGTGGTGATGAGCTCCTTTAGCTTTTTCTTGTCTGTGAAGCTCTTTATCTGACCTTCAGTTCTAAATGATAGCTTTGCTGGGTAGAGTAATCCTGGTTGTATGTTCTTGTTATTCACCACTTTGTATATTTCTTGCCACTCCCTTCTGGCCTGCATACTTTTTGTTGATAAATCAGCTTACAGTCCTATGGGTACTCCCTTGTAGGTATCTGTTTTTCTCTTGCTGCTTTTAAGATTCTCTCTTTGTCTTCTGCTTTGGCATTTTAATTATGATGTGTCTTGGTATGGTGCTCTTTGGATTCCCCTTGTTTGGGGTTCCCTGTGCTTCCTGGACTTATAAGTCTATTTCTTTCACCAGATAGGGGAAGTTTTCTATCATTATTTCTTCAAATAGGTTTTCAATATCTTGCTCTCTCTCTTCTTTTGGCATCCCTATAATTCTAATGTTAGTACATTTAAGTTGTCCCAGAGTCTTCTTACACTATCTTCATATTTTTTGGATTCTGTTTTCTTTTTGGTTTTCCAGTTGGGTATTTTGCTTTTTTGTATTTCAAATCTTTGACTTGATTCTTGGGATCCTTTTGTCTGCTGTTGAATCTCTATATATTATTCTTTATTTCAGTCAGGGTATGCTTAATTTCTGATTGGTCCATTTTCCTATCCTTGAGGGTATCACTAAGTTTCTTGGAGGTTTCTAGAAGATTCTTGAGTAACCTTATAACCATGGTTTTGAACTCTATATCCAGTATTTTGCTTTTATCCATTTCTTTCATTTGTGACTTGTTTCTTTGTCTCCACATTTTGGCTGTGTCCCTGAGTCTGTTTCTATGTACTGGGTAGCTGCTAAATCTCCTTGAGTTGTTAGAGTGGCCTTGTGTGGTGCAAGGTCGGCCAGTGTCTGGGGCTGCCCAGGATGAGCTAAAGAGACATCCGCAGATTCCTCCTCTTTGTACGGGGTTTGGAAGTGCCCAGAGGAGGCCCAGCTGTGAAGCAAGGCAGGCTGCTGCAGCCTGGCCTTGGGCCTTCTTTTGAAAGCTCTGGAGCTCTCTGACCCAGCTGCAGTTTGAAAGGACAGGCCATTCATATGCAAAAGCTGCTGCACACAGCTTGGGTGAGGTTGTACATTGGGTGGGGTGGGGTCTCTGGGAATCACCAGGGCAGAGCAAACAGAAATGGCTGCCAGTCAGCCCTGAATGGGAAGTGTCCCCCAGTCTCCACATCCCATGCCCCATTGCAGGAACAATGATCACTGTGAGCCCCTCTTAGAGAAAGCTTCCCCAGCATTCCTGTCCAGATGCCAGACAGTCCAGTTTCTCCCCATATGTATTTGGGTCCCCCAAAGTCTTGCCCGGAACTGGAGTTCTGAGCAAATGGGAGCTTGAATCTCCCTCCTGATTAAAAGAGCAGCACATCCAGGTGCCAGCACTTTCTGTGCCTCCACACCTCTTACCAGTCTCCTTGAGCTTTCTTCACCTCTCTAGTTGTGGAACGTCCACTCCTGCCCTCCCCTGAAGGCCTGGTCCCCCCCCCCCAACTGCCCTCCCTGTAGGCGTGGGTCCCTCCCAACTGCACTCCCTTGCTGGCCTTGTCTCCCCTAATTGTCCTCCTTTGTCAGCCTGGTCACCCCCAAACTGCCCTCCTCTGCTGGCCTGGTCACTCCTAACTTCCTACAATTGCCCTCCCCTGCAGGCCATCTTGTGGTGGCCATCTTGTGTCCACATGGGGGCAGCCATCTTTGACAACATAGGGGCAGCCATATTGCATCTTGGCATGATAGTCAATTTGCATATTAATCTTTTATTAGATAGGATACCCATGGTTCTTTAGTAGTTAAGCCTGTAAAGCCTTAGCTGACTCTGAGAATATACTCTGGGCTCATCTTTTTAAGCATTTACAGATAAGTTGATCAAAGTGTTGGCGAATGGTAAAGATACCTCTGGAAAAAAATCAGTAAAATTATTTCTCCCTCCCAAATACATTATATTTAGGAAAATTCTCTTAAAGAGTTTGATTTAGCACTACATAGATGATATTTTCTTCTCTACCATTAATTTTCCTTTATTTAATAATTGCAGAAGCTCAAAAGAAAAAGAGGGGATGGAGGATAATGAATAAAGCAAAATGCTAGCCTCTGTTCTAGATAGTAACTGGAATTGGAAAACCTTCAAGAGGCTGTAATACCAGAATTTAAGAGCATGACCTTTAGAGCCATCCCAACATAGCTTTTTATGGAATTTCAGAAGGTATTTCAGAACATACATTCACATAAACCTTACATGAGACTGCTTTTAAAATGTGAAGTGAAATCAAGATATGTTGAAGTGTTTGCTTTGGAAAAAAATTAATTTAGAAGAAATAAAGTCAAGGATAAAGGTAATACTCTGACATCAAAGATGCCCCATAATTCTTACAAGCCAACGTGTTTTATATGGGTGACATAAACCAAATCTCAACATGTGACTTCATCATAATTCCTTTGAACTGAATACATCCTAAAAATTGAGAAATAGACAGCTCTTATCTTCCCTGCCACATTTTCCTCTCCATCTCATTATAATCCTAGGACCTTCTTTCTGTAAAAAACAATTCTCATGAAAGAATCTGTTATCATTCAGTATAAATTTGCATTCTCTCAGGAGTATTTGGAGGTTAAGTCTTGGAATTAAAAGTAGAGTTTATTATGACAGGAATTTCATACACGAGCAAGCTGATAAGACTGCTTTTGTGTGCACACATCTGTATCTGTGTGCATGTGAAATGGTGAGTGAAGGAGATACAGGGAAGCTGCCCTGAAACCCATCAGAAACTCATTTACTGCACGTGTGTGAGGCTGTTGACTTATCAACAGATTAAAGCCCTAGATAAGCCAAGGGAATTGTGTTTGATTAGATGAACAGTTTTGTTGATGTGTATGCTTGGGGACTTCTCATGGGAGGAGAGTGAGAACAAGAATTAGCTTTCAAGATCCCATCTAATCAGATTAAATTACTCAAACAATAATATTTGACCTGTGTGTGATCTAAGGTCTAGGCATCACAGTGATTTTGGAGCCCTGGAAATGCTAAAACATCTGTCCAATCGGTGCTATTTGGCACCATATTCCCTGCCCGTGGTTCTAATTTTGGAAACTCGCAACGTGCAGCCAGTTGTGAGCAGACAGCAGGCACACGTGTAACCACAAATGTGTCAGCATGCTAATTATGCAAGCACCCAGCTCAGATAATTTAATCACCTCATAAAGAGGACCACAGTGATTTACCACTTAAAGTTAGATTCATCTCCTGCCTTTAAAGCTCAAGGCCAGATTCCATTTTCTCTTTCTCTCAACATCTTGCACAGTCATAGTTTCAGAGGAGGGGAGTGCCAAGCGCGGGGAAATTACTGAGCTGGTTTTAACCCAGCTGTTTTATTTTTTATTCTTCAGGGTTGCCTCGGGTCCTCTGAGGTCCTTGCTTTCATTTTCTCAACCCCAGAAGGAGCAAATGGAAAAGGCTCAGAGCAGCATGGGAGTTGTTCCAAAAGCGGTGCTGTGAGCGTACACTTGTCCTGCTTAGGCGGGAGGTTTCGCCTCCACCTACGCTCTGAGCGGGCGGGCAGCTGTGATGTCTGGATGGGATGAGAGGGAAATCAATATGCATGGCAGTCTGGTGCTGTGCCCGTGGGACCATGGAGGCAAAATATGCTGCGTGCCATCGGTGTGTGACACTGAGGGTTGCCACGAGCAACCAGGGCACCTCTGTGCTAAAATGACAGGAAGGAGTGATGGTTGTAACAGCAGAAATAGATAGTCTCACTTCTTTCTGTCTCCCTTTTTCCCCCCACTTGCTTCAAAAATTCCTACTCATCATCGTTTGTGTGGTATGTCTGGGGATTCAGCAAGGTGGGATAGGGGGTGAAGAAATTAAAACACCGACTGAAAGAATACAAGGGATAGACTCCCCTGCTCAGAGGTAGGGAGAGGCATTAGCGGCATTTGGTGAGAGAATGTGAAACGTAACAATGCTTTGCACATTGCAAAATGAAGGCACACAAAGCATTTCCTGCGGTGAGAGGGCAGGAGATAGATTTTAGTCATTGAATGCCTGAGGGTGGGGAGGCAGACAAAATACTTACTTTGTAGTTACAAATGCTTGGGATTGTTTATTTTCTTAATTTATATAGTCTGACGAGGAGTGAATATGGATGATATACTCAAAAGCCGAGGAAATCAGCATTTTTCTTCAGGAAAGCCTGCCTACCGGGTATCCACGAGGGGAGGTGGAGGCGGCAGAGGCCTCATGTTTTTTTCTCTTTCAAGCCTCGCATGCCCACTTCATAGACCCAGGACACTGTGTCCCTTTAGCCTAGAGAGTGAATGAGTGCAACAGCCGACCTGCAGAGCCATGATATTGAGTGCTGATGAACACTGGGCTTCTGTTTACATGGGCAGACACCCAACCAGGCAGCCAGTGTCTGCTTTTCTTTCTGTAAAAGGATGGTCAGTTCAAAAGAACTAGTTTTAATATAGTACTGATTGTCCCTGGGAGATTTCCAAGATAGAATTTTTCTATTACTGGGAAAGAGTTCTTTTTCACACTAGTCAAGAAGGCTGTGTAGACCACTCCTGGGAACATAAGTGCTTGTCCCAGTCAAAGAAAATGACCTCATTGAGACAATCATGTCAAGTCTGTGCTTGTTTTTCCTTTCACTAACTCTGTTCTCAGGAAGTATGCCAGTTGTCCCCTTTCTCCATAGGAACCAGCTTACTACTAAAAGACATCACGTACTTGTGAAACCCAATGTGGATTATTCACATAGGATAGAAAGGATGTCAAAAGTTATGATTCCTTAACCATACAATATATTCAACAAATACTTATTAAATGAGTGAAGGCTAGTTTGAAGTCAGGATGGTGAGGGTGTAGAGACAAGAGACAGAGCATTACTTGTGGGGTGAGGGCAGTACATGATGGATTAAAATGGGAGGTCCCATATCAATTCCTTCAAGTCTACAGGCTTACTCTTTTATGCCACTTACTATAACATAGAATGAAATATATCCTTCCAAAAATTTGGAACAAACAGAAGGGAAGCATGCCACTGAAAATAAGTGCATGTGCTCTTTTGAGTTGATATTGTTTCTATGATCTATCATATATAGATTATTTGTATTTTTATAATTTTTCATTATAAAATACTTCATAAAATTTAAAGTACTTCCAATAAATTCATACATTTTAAGCATAATAATAAAACACATTTATGCCTGTGATCCAGGTTAAAAAACAACACATTTTCAATATAGCTAAATCCAACTGTGTGAAAACAATACAATTAGAAATGGACATCTTTTTTGGGGGGTCGGGGGGTGGTGGAGCATTATTCAGCATACCATAGTCCACCCTCTCTCCCACAAAGATTCATGTTCATCCCAGATGTAAAATATGTTACCTCATCTCAAGTTCCCTAAAAGTCTTAACTTATTTCAGCATCAACTCAAGACCAAAAAATCATATTGAGGTCTGTCTCATCAGCTCAAAAATTCATCACTAATCATCTAAATTTCCTAATTTTTTTGTGGGTAAGACTCTGTGTATAATCCATCTTTGATTTAAAAAAAAATCTTCTCCATCTGTGCAACTGTGAAACTAAAAAACAAGTTATCTGCTCCAAAAAATAACAATGGTGAGACATGCATAAGGAAACAGTTGTAGATGTTTCCATTCAAAAAGTGAAAAAATGTAGGGAAACAAGGAGTCATTGACTCAAAGAAATTTAGAAATATAACCAAAGCAAACTCATTAGGTTTTAAAGCTTATGAATAATCATTGGTGGCTCTGGGTTCCACAATTTGGAGTCAAGGCCATACCTCAAAAACCATCCTTCACTTATGAAAGGTACCATGTGGTTGAAGTTGACTATTAGTCTGCTGTTCCTTGCCTTAGACTTTAGAAAGCTAAGAGCCTTTTTTTTTTTTTTCAGTTTGTATTATCTATCCCTTTCATTCCAAGTAGGTAATGTATCTGCTTATGTAATATTCTTAAAAACCTCATGGCTCTCCTGTGAAAGTCATGGGAATTCACTTCACCAGACAAGAAGCTCTTCCAGGCTCTGAACTAATTGACCAGAAAGGATATCAGTTTGTGTAATACTTCATTTGATGCCTGGCAATATTCCCAACCCCAAGACAGCCTCTCCCCAGTACTTTCTCATAATATTCAGTTTTACCTAGATGGGGTGGGGGAGGAAACAATGGAAGGAGTTTGGGATATACTGAGATTAAAGAGTATTTATAGCCCTGACAGGCATAGCTCAGTGGATAGAGTGTCAGCCTGCGGACTGAATGGTCCCAGGTTGGATTCCAGGCAAGGGCATGTACCTTGGTTGCGGGCACATCCAGTGGGGAGTGTGCAGGAGGCAGCAGATCGATGTTTCTCTCTCATCAATGTTTCTAACTCTCTATCCCTCTCCCTTCCTCTCTGTAAAAAATCAATAAAATATTTTTAAGAGTCTTTATAGTGGCATTTTACAGAATTCAGGTGGTACAGACTGGCACAGTGAGTGACATACCCAGAAGGGAAAAATAGCACAGGTACTTTTATAAATAAAATTATTCAAAAGATCACTACAGGCTCATATATTGAATGACCATGTAAATGAGCAAAATAGTAATATATTATTATTTTTCTTCAATAAGCATGTATTGAATATATGTTAATAGCTAGTTACTCATTAGGACTTAGAAATAATAAGGTAAACAGGATGTAGTCTCTTTTCTCAAGAAGCTTAGATTCCCACAGGGGATGATAGCTTTTACATTAACACATTTTATAATATGACTTGGAAAGCACTATAATAGTCATGAGCTTGGATCCCATAATATAACAGCAGCACTATTGATTCACTTGGGGAAATGGACAATTTAGCACTATTTGCCTTTATCATATTTAGTTGTGGATATTAAAAATAAATCAACAGTTTTAATGAGTCATTTGATTAGGTCAACAAAAATGGGCCAGCAGAAGGGTTTTATGTATTGTGCCACATTGCCTTTAATGAATTGGGAACAGAATGGAAGAGATCAGAGCCTGGAAAATACAATTAATAAAAAGGAGTAAATCCATAAAAAATAAAATCCAATGAACAAATTTACTCAAATGACACAAAACCAACTATAGATTAATGCACACACAGGAGGTCCTAGGCTTTGTAGCATAACCAAGCTCTGTTGAATAAGACATATCATTTTGCACATTTGGTCATGCTAGATGCCTGGGAACTCCAGTCGTTTTCAGTGCTGTCCAGCCACCTCCAGAGGACGCCTGGCTGTCACTGGAGTTTATGAAAAGAGCCTTAGCCACGAACTCATGTTCTTTGTCCTAATTCTGTTTCTGCCACTGATTTGCTATGACACCTAACTTACTTAAATCTCACTGTGCCTCAGCATCTTGTCTATAACTCAACCCATGCACACTGAGAGAGCCTATGTGTGAAGCACAGAAAGGCTCCAAATATGAATGAATTGTAAATATTGCCCTCAAGGAGCTCACATTCTAGTGGTGTGAAGACAAGAAACCAGTGAAATGCTCTACAATGCACTTAAGGTAAAATGTTTGCACAAAGCACAGAAATCTAATGGGAGTGTGTTGATTCTGGCTACACCATAATTCCATAGACAGAAAGTACCAGCATTTTTATTTAAAAACAAACAAACAAACAAACAAACAAACCCACCGTGCTGACAACAGTTTATCCATATTATTTCCCTAGATGCTAACTTATCTGAACTTTGTTCTAGTTCCTAATTATGTGCCTCTGTCCCCAAGACACCTCTATCTATTGGTAAACCATAACTCTAGGGGGTCATTGGGACTTATTTGGGCTTATTCCTGGAGAGAGAGGAACTCTTTTCTATTTTTTTCTTTTTGTACCCATCTTGCTTGTTTGCATATGCACAGTGTTTTACCTGGTCTGCCATTGAGGTTACAACCAAAATTCTAGGCTAGATCAACGCAAGATCTCCCTGGTGCTTCCACCATGGGGATGATAATGCCAGAGTATGAAACTAGTGAAGACTCAGGCCCCAATAGATAGACTCTGAATACTTCTGAACGTCCTTGAAAAGAACTGTTAGAAAAGCTGACCATTTATCTTAGCCCATGAGCATTCACTTACATTTCATGTCTGACTTGTTCATTCTGACAAATAATCTACTCTCTGCTCAAGAATGATCTGTCAAGGGACTATCTGAGAATTCATTCTCTCACTGATACACAACCATAGTCCTTGCTTACCAAGATTATGTTCCAGTGTGTGTGTGTGTGTGTGTGTGTGTGTGTGTGTGTGTGTTTGTGTGTGTAGCCTCTTGGGATACAGTATTTGATAAATAAATAGCTGTTAATGCCACTGACTTTGTTCTAAAAGTCTTAAAATGTTCACTACTATAATATATGTTTTGAGCTCTCTCTCAACAAAACTCGGAATGTGTATCATGGTCTGCCTTTATTTTTCTTATTCACTTTCAATTACAGAAACAGTACTGCATTTGAGCCAGAGAAGGGATGACTATAATCTTTGACATTAAACAGAAAGAATTTGTTATTGAATCATTGGTGATCTTAGGCAAATTATCTAAACTATTTAAGTCTTAATTTCTCAATAATAAAAATTTTAAGAATCATATCTCTTCCCCCTTTGCTAAGAGAATCAAATAAAAGAATTCAGCAGAGTCTTCAAGACAGTGCCTGAACCTAATCAATGCTTAATTTAGCACTATTGACAAAAATAAATGAGTGAATGAATACATTAATAAATATTGTACAGTATTTGGAGGCATGAGTTTTTGTGGTCATAAAGTTCTATCATAATTATAATCCCTATGAACATTTAAACAGTTTTAATTTTGAGCATGAAGTGGTGGAACTATTTTAAAACTAGAAATAATAATTTGGGATATTGATTTATGTAGGCAGAACACAATCACCAATCACCCTACCCACCTCTGCCTACGTAGTGTCAAGAGGGAAATTCACTGTGAAATTAATGAAACTTCAATTTCAAGGACTCTCATTTTCACTGAACCCTTTATAAGATCCTAGAAGGAGCCTTGCAACTATATTAAACTGTACATCTCTTGGCTTCTAAAGCCTTGATATGCCTCTGTCCTGGTCCCAAGTCACTTCTTAATATGTGGCTGTGGTTCTTTAAGGATCTTTATATTCTTCACATGCTAGGTGTACCACATCTTAAAAAATCATGGGTCAAGTTCTCACTGACACAAAATCTTCTCTCTTTAGAGTATATTCATTGAGTCCTGAAGTTACTGTTTGGAATACCCTCACTGAGAAGGTCTTCAATAAAATATCTTATTAAGTGTTTAAGAATATACTTCTATTTAGTATAATGAATAACACCCACCTGATGACTCATCATGGGCAAAACTGTATTTGTCATAAGAACATAGAACTCTCAGTATATTATTAAAATAAAGGAAGCAAAAGATAAATGTGAATTTAGCCGAAACCGGTTTGGCTCAATGGATGGAGCGTCAGCTTGGGGACTTAAGGGACCCGGGTTCAATTCCAGTCAAGGGCATGTACCTTGGTTGCGGGCATATCCCCAGTAGGGTGTGTGCAAGAGGCAGCTGATCGATGACTCTCTCTCTCATCGATGTTTCTAACTCTCTATCTCTCTCCCTTCCTCTCTGTACAAAATCAATAAAATATATTAAAAAAAAGATAAAAGTGAATTTTAATACAACAGTTCTGGGATGAGGATAAAGGATAAAATAACCCCAGGTGGTATCATTATGTATTTTTCACTCGTTTTTAATAACAGAAATGGCAGATGGAAAAGGCATAACAAGAAGACTGGCAGAAACAACTACTCGTTATAAATAGAATTTAGCCATTGAAAAAAATGTAAGGTGGTTAAAAAGAGTATGTGTATTATTATGTGGTCCTTAGGCTAACTAAAGAAACACATTCCACATTTGGAATGCATGGCTCAGGCTGCTTTCTGATTCTAGGCAAGGAGACCATCTGACAAAATGACGTCAATTCTTTTCCGCACTGTTGCATTTGTGTCCTGGTTTAATCAGCTTGACATGAGTTTTGTAAAACAGAAAAGCAGCATATTAATGATGTTGAGATGAGAGTGTTAGAGTTAAAGCACAAGCCATTTTACAGTTAATGAAACTGGTAAAAATTTAAAGAGAAGCAGAGTGTAGTTTAATGCTGTCGTTTTCAGAATAATCATCTGTTGTCTCTCATTCTTGAATATTGTGTCTGAAATAATGCATTTTGCATGGAATTTGGATAAAAAGAAGCTGCTGATTTTTTTCTTGGTCATAAAAAATGGCACTCAGATATCAATCATATTTTGCATAATCTTACTTTATCACTGTCAAGTAATAAAGATTCCAAATTTTTAATGAAGAATTGTATAATGAGGCAATATTTTAATTTAAATCCACTATACATATATATAATGTAATACACACACACACACACACACACACACACACACACACACTAGTGGCCCGGTGCACAAAATTCATGCATGGGGAGAGGGGCGTGTTCCTCAGCCCAGCCTGCACTCTCCAATCTGGGACCCCTCGAAGAATGTCCTACTGCCACTTTACAGGGATCAGACCTTAACCCTCAGTCATACATCCCTTTTGCAATCTGGGACTGCTGGCTCCTAACTGCTCACCTGCCTGCCTGCCTGCCTGATTGCCTCTAACCACTCTGGCTGCCGGCCTGCTCACTCCAAACTGCCCCTCCCCCCCACTGTCCTGATCACCTCCAACTGACCCCCACTGAGGGCCTACTCTCCCCCAACTGGCCCCCCTGCTGGTCTGCTTACCGCCATTAGCCCCACCCCCCACCAGCCTGATCACCCATAACTGCCATCCCATCCTGGTCTCATCACCTTCGAACTGCCTCTACCTGTTCCCTGCCAGAAGAACGTCCAGAAGGTCTCCTGGAAGGTCTCCCAGTATAATTAGAATATTACCCTTTTATTAGTATAGATAGAGGCCTGGTACATGGGTGGGGGCTTCGTCCAATATATATACTTCATCCAATTTCTGCACAAAATTATATTGATAAAGTGGGTTTAGTCTCAATATAAATTATTTTATTATGAAAAAAAAAACTTTGATTGGTTGATTGATTAATTTTTAAACAAGCAAGGAAGACTTAATTCAAGACACAGAGTAGGAGAGATACAAAAGATGGAAGAGTTTTTAAAGCCCTGAATGTTAGTGGAAATGTATTAGGGAGCCTTATGTGTGAGACTGCTCAGTGTGATTAGGCCATCTGTGGTTGCCAATTGGCATTGTGGAAGTTAGGGTCTTACCCTCCCTAAGAGACTGGGAGATAAGGCCCTTGCCTTTCTTGATGAATACATTTCAAAGTAATGCCTTCAAGGTCCTTGAGAAAGACATTCCTGGAGGACAGACTTGGGAAACACTCTTTATAAAAGGCCACATCTGCAGAATCTTTAGATATATGTTTTATTTTAATTATCCCCCCCATCACAACCAACTAGGAGATATTTGATGTTGACCCTTTTTACCAGTGATAAATTTGAGCCTTAAAGAGATTAAATAAATTATCAGTGCTCACATATTGCATGGAGCCCAGCTCTAAATTCCAATGTGTTTATTTGTAAAATTGATAACACCACATATCTCAGAGAGCTGTGAGAAGGATTAAAAGCCTGTGTTAGTTTATAAAGTTGGCTCCACGTGGGTCAAAACATCCTCTTTATGGGCATAGCCTTGTGGGTTCTGGTGCCTGAGCACCTTGGTTGGAACTTCTAACTTCTCTAATTTTTAGACGCGTGAAGTTGAAGTTATTTACATGCTCTATTTCTTAGTTTCCTCATCTATTAAAATGGGGCTAAAACAATACAGCTTATGATTGTTTTAAGGATTAAATGAGCCAATACATGTAAGTCAATTAGAACAGTACTTTAGGACTTCATAAAGTTAAGCTATAATTAATATTGATATGGTCTCCTAACAACTGAATCAATGATTAACTTTATATTCCTCAACTTTGTTTTTTTTGAATGTTTATAATTAAGTAAACATGGGATGGGGCAAAAGTAGGTCTAAAATTGTGAGTACACAAAACACAGTTTATTCCTGTATTATTTATTAATTATTGTATTATTTTCCATACAAACAACTGCAAACCTACTTTTGCCCCACCCTGTATATTGCAGAATCTACTGTTTGTGGAACTATAGCATAGAGTTGGAGAGTATGATCTTTTGTTTCAAGGTGCCTGCCAGGTGGAGATAAGTATTATAACACATTTATTATAAACAAGTAATTGAAAATTGCTCCATATATATTTTAAAACTTATTTGTTATCTTAAGATAAAATCTGTTCTGCTTTATTTTTTAAGTTGTGCAAATTTATCTTAATCCAGAAGCTACTTTAAAACCTTTTGGAAATAGGTAGTATGAACATCTTAAATACTCAGTGATAAAATAAGGAAAAAGCATATAATGGCTAGTAATTAAATCACAGACTGAAATGTATTTTTGAAATATCCTTTTCATTTTTTTTATTCTGCTAAAATTTGAGCTAAACTAAATTGTTTTTCATTCTTTTTCACAAAAGAATGTTTTGCCGTACTTAGATGTTAGGTGATTCAAAAGCCTTAGAGAATGGATGCAAGTGGCTTTCAAAAGCTTATAGAGAGAGACAGCCACCAGCACAGGTGCTACACTCAGTGCAGACACATTTTGGTTTTCATGCCATTTGCCATCAGGCTCGGACTGAAGTAGGCATTAAAGACACAGGAACACAGTGTATCTTTTTCAAGAACCTCTCTCAAGCATCCACTTACCCTGCTTCTGGTGTGGTCACCCTTGAGCCTTAAAATAAAAAGAAAAGAAAAGGAAAAAAAAAAAACCCAAAAAACTCAAGGATGACAGCAACAAAAAGAAAATATGAATTATAGCTTGGTATTATTACAGGCTTATTGAATAATTTGGGTGCTTTGAAGTCTTTAAATGACTACTTGTTATAATTTGTCATTTTTCAGTTTGTGAATCTGCATTTTCTTTATGTGTTTGGGGGTCTCCTTGCTTCATTTGTTTGGGTTCCCACTTAAATCACTGAAATTCCATTTTTTTAATTTATTCTATAATTAACCTCTTTTGTCTGTTGCATTTTTAGTTTTTCACATACTGTGGACCCTAACTCCTCCTTTTACTCCCTATCCCTACCTGGTTCTCTCCTCAAAATTACTCTCTTGTCATGGCTAATCTTCTGAAAAAGCACATAAATTAAATGAATTTCCATCAAAGTATTCTTTCACTTCCACAGCCTTGGTGAAGCCAGTCTTACACAAGAGGAATAACAATTTACTAATTATCAAATACACTGGCATTTTCTTGGTCTCATCCTGCTCAGCTTTCGTTTGGATATTTAACAAATACTTATTAATTCTGTTCCATGAACTATGCATTTCACGAATGACTGAGGCAACTGAGATTGGTGAACAAGGAAGAAGAGAATCCCTGCATTTATGAATATTGGGGGATATTTTAAGGGATAGGTATAAAAGTTGGGGATTTATTTTTGGTAAGACAGGCTTTTCTATTGGGGGTGACATTTGAGCTAAAAACTGAAAGACATGTACCAGATGATTTGGGGAAAGAGAATCCCAGAAAAGTGATGGGCAAAGGGCCCTGAGGTATGGAAGAGCAAGACATTTTGTAGTAACTACAAGAAGAAAACCTTTGGGGATATCTGTCTTTCTTGTCCTTGTGAAATCTTGTCAACATTGGTTTAAGGACTTAGATCTCTGAAGGTTCTCTCACTCTCTGATTTTTTTTTTCTTTCATTCTCCAACTTGACTTCCATGCTGGCATTTTCCTTCTAGGTGAGGGGAAGAATAAGAAGCGGGCCACACTAATATCAATGTGATTTTTAATTCATACTCTCCCTGTGCTCTCAGAATAAATGATACATAAAAACAGAGGGGGGGGGGGAGGGGAGAGAAGTGGACCATAAATATTTTGCTGGGAGTTTAATGTCTCAAAAAAACCTGAATTTTATTTTAAAAGATCAGAAAATTCAAGGAATAAAATGTACAATATTAAGCTGAGGAAAAATTCAATATTTGAGTAAGCCTGGGTTTTACACTTGCAGGGCTTACAGTCAAACATCTCTGTCACTGTCACATTGGCCCAGATTGAATTTTCCACGCTCAGAGCCCAGTACAGTGGGTTAGAATCACAGTAGTTGAATACTTATACTTACGATGTGGTCCTGGAATCTCAGGCTCCACTGTAGACACATAGCACTACAAACTCAAAATATGCATTTTTACAAGTCCCCAAAATGATTTACAAACACATACAAAGCAAACCCTCAAAAATAGATAACAAATTTGTGGTTGCAAATTTGTGGGATGAGGATGAGGGAAATGGCTGCAAGTGGCCAATTGGTGGAAACTTCTAGCTATAAAATAAGTAAAAAGCTGAGAATGCAATGTATAATACTGTTTGAATATTGCTATGAGAGTAGATCTTAAACGTTCTCATCACAAGAAGAAAAATTATAACTATGAAACGTAATGGATGTCAACTAAACTTATCATAATAATTATTTTACAATATAGACATACATTAAATAATTATTTAGTATGCCTTAAACTGATACAATGTTATATGTCAATTGTATCTCAATAAAACTGAAAAAACAACAACAAAAAACCAAAAAACTCACGCACTAAAGTTTGAGAACTAGTGGACTTGGGAATCATACTAGCTGGGGTTCCACTTCTTATTAACTTTGTGGCCTTGCTCAGCTTAATCTCTCCGAATTTTAGTTCCCTATCCTTTCTCTTTTGTTCTCAAAAGAATATATTCATTGTGGTCTGAAGTCCGGAGATTTAAAAGTCTTTGAAAATGGTTATGATGACTTTCAAAAGTACATATGGAAGAAAAGTACTGACAATTTGTTGGAAAGATGAAAAAAGTTAGTATGTCACAAGATATTAGCACATATTATATATTCTATATAATAAAAGCCTAATATGCTAAGTGTCCGATCATTAGTTCAACTAATCAAAGCATAATATGCTAATGTATACTAAGGCCACTCAACCACTTGCTATGTCATGCACTGACCACCAGGGGGCAGATGCTCTGACCAGGTTAGCTTGCTGCTGGGGTATGGCCCATTGGGACTGAGCAAGATGGGCTGGACATGCCCTGGAGCCCTTCCATGGTCTCTCCCCGGCTGGCCAACCTCTCATGTTCCTCCCCAGCCCTGATCATGTACCAATGGGGTCCCTCGGCCTGGCCTGTGCCCTCTCACAATCTGGGCTGACGGACCCTCCCCCCCCCCCCCCCCAGCGTACGAGTTTCATGCACCAGGCCTCCAGTTGGTTTATAGTATTGTACAATATGTGATAGGTATGCTTCTCTTGTTTACCAAATCCATTACAAATTTACCATCAATTGAATTAATTTGTACAAAGTAGAACAGGGTTAGCAGGGAATATGTGGGCAGTACTTACTTTCTTAGCTGTTGAGTAAGCTGCCGGAAGATGTATCATATGACACATTCAATTATTTTCATAACTAAATTTCTGCAAAGATGGCTCCAAATGCCTTTTTTTTCCCCCCCAGAGAAACATTACTAGGTTTCTTTACACTATTCTACTTACCAAACCTAGTAAAGGTAGCATATCATATAGGAATTCAAAGTTACCTCTAATTGAAATATGTGTTCTGGCTTTATCCTGCTGAGGAGAGAGAGCAGACCAAGGTGGCCTGAAGTGCTTTCATGTATTTTCCAATGCAATTGTCTTAGATCACGAATTCCAACATAGCGGCTTCTTACCAAATATGGGCTACTACGCAGCAGTGAAAGGCTTAAGGCTGTCTCCATCTTTGTGTTAGTGTCGTGTAACAGTGCCTGGGATCTCACTGCATTAATAAAACAACACAACAGGCTGATTCAAGGAAAAAAAAATACTTATTGAGTACCCACAGTTCCAGAAACTCTGTTAGGTCCTGGGGAAAGAAAGATGAATAAGACCAGCTATTGTACCTTTGGGAACTCATAATCTAAGGTAGTACAAGAGGCATATTCTGAGTATATGAATAAAAATGCCTAGCTCCTTAACAAAATTCCTGTTTAGAAGTATGCATCAGCTATTAGAAATCCAAAACAGCCTCAGCCTTCCTGCAGTCCATCCTGCACACAGTCCCCAGAAAGCGCCTTGTTGAAAACAATTCTGAAATAGACATGAGCCTATTTTATAAACTTGGATTGCTCATCACCACCATAACGTTATGTATAAGGACCCCTCTAGGCTTACAGGTTTGATTTCTGTACCTAGCATCCATGTGCTATATTCTCCATCCATTGCAAGACTGACTCCCCAAGCTTTGCTCTAGTGACATTTTTAAAAATACTCCTTCCAATTAGTTCTTTGCTTTGTAAAACTGAATAAATCAACAAGGTCCCTATTAAAATGCCAATGACATACTTTACAGATCTAGAAAAATATTCCAGAAACTTATATGGAACAAAAAAGATGCCAAATAGCCTCAGCAATCTTGAGAAAGAAGAATGAAGTTGGAAGGATAATAATACCAGAAAATCAAACTAATACTAGAAGGCCATTATAATCAAAACAGCTTGGTACTGCCATAAGAACAGGCATATAGATCAATGGAACAGAACAGAGAGCCCAGAAATCAATCCATGCCTATATGGTCAATTACTATTTGACAAAGGAGGCAAAAGTATGCAATGGAGTGAAGACAGTTTATTCAATAGATGGTGCTGTGAAAATTAGACAGGTACGTGTATAAAAATGAAACTAGATCACCAACTTACACCATTCACAAGGATAAACTCAAAATAGATAAAAGACTTAAATATAAGTCACAAAACCATAAAAATCCTAAAATAAGACATAGGTAGTAAAATCTCAGACATATATCATAGCAATATTTGCTAATATATCTCTTAGGGCAAGGAATACAAAGGGGGAAATAAACAAATGGGACTACATCAAAATAAAAAGCTTTTGCACAGTAAAAGAAACCATAAAAAAAAAGAAAAGTAAAGGAAACCCACTATGGGAGAACATATTTGCCAGTGATGCATTTATAAGGGGTTACTTTCCAAAATATATAAAGACCTTGTACAACTCAACATCGGGAACAAAACAATCAATCCAATTAAACAATGGGCAAAGGACTTGAGTCACCTTTCCAAAGAGGACATACAGATGGCCAACAGACATATGAAAAACTGCTCAGCCCTGGCTGGCATGGCTCAGTTGATTAGGCGTCATTCCGTGCACTGAGAGGTTGCTGGTATGATTCCCAGTTGGGACAAATGCCCAAGTTGCAAGCTCAGTCTCCAGGAGGAGGCATGCATGGGACAATGGATTTATGTTTTGCCTTCTCATGGATGTTTTTCTCTTTTCCCTTTCTCTCCCTTTCTCTCTAAAAATCAATAAAAATATGTCTTTTTAAAAATGCTCAACATCACTAATCATCAGAGAGATGCAAATTGAAACCACAATGAGATATCATCTCACACTTGCCAGAATGGATTCTATCAATAAATCAACAAACAGCAAGTGCTGGTGAGGATGTGGAGAAAAGGGAACCCTTATGCACTGTTGGTGGGAGTGCAGACTGGTGCAGCCATTGGAAAAACAGTATAAAGTTTCCTCAAAATATTAAAAATGAAACTGCCTTTTGACCAGCGATCCCACTTCTGGGTCTATATACTTAGAACACCAAAACACCAATCACAAGGAAAATATGCACCCTATGTTCATAGCATTGTTTACAATAACCAAGCTCTGAAAAAAGCCAAGTGCCTATCAGTACATGGGTGGATAAAAAAGCTGAAGTACATTTACACAATGGAATACTACATGGCTGTACTAAGGAAGGAACTCTAACCTTTTGTGACAGCATGGATGGAACTGGAGAATATAATGCTAAGGGAAATAAACCAGAGAAATAAGTCAGAGAAAGACAAATACCATATAATCTCACTAATATGTGGAATCTAATGAACAAAATAAAATGACGAACAAATTAGAACCAGAGACATGGATACAGGGTACAGACTGACAGATGTCAGAAGGGAGGGAGGTGGGGCAGATGGAATAAAAGAAGGTGAAGAGGATATCCAAAGAACACATATGCATAACCCATGGGCACAGACAACAATGTGCTGAGGGAAAAAGGGTGGGGTCTGGGTGGAGAGGAGGAAAATGGGGAACATCTATAATAATCTATAATAATAAAAGCATAATATGCTAATTAGACCAGACAGCTGAACAACCTTCCCAAATACCTTCTGGACTAAGCCCGGGCTGCAAGGGCTGAGGAAAGCTGCCGCAGCTGCAAGGGCCGAACCCCTTGCACGAATTTTGTGCATTGGGTCTCTAGTCTTTAATAATGTCAACAATGAAAATAAAATTTAAAAAGTTTTGAGAGCCAAAACCGGTTTGGCTCAATGGATAGAGCATTGGCCTGCTGACTGAAGGGTCCCGGGATCGATTCCGGTCAAGGGCCTGTACCTTGGTTGCGGGCACATCCCCAGTAGGGGGTGTGCAAGAGGCAGCTGATTGATGATTCTCTCTCATCGATGTTTCTAACTCTCTATCTCTCTCTCTTCCTCTGGGTGAAAAATCAATAAAATATATTTAAAAAATAAATAAATAAATAAATAAATAAATAAATAGTATTGAGAGATGTGCTTGGTGTTGGTGCCAAAAGATTTGAGAAGACATTAAGTTAAGCATGTGGGAACCTTCTGGAAAAGCTATATATAAAACCAGTCATGATCTCTTTTGAACGTCACTTGATGATATCACTTGGTTAAGTATAGTTTAGCCACTCAGGGTATTCCTCCATGAGACATCTGAACAGAAAGAAGGACCATGTTCTAAAGAAAAGAGAATCTGTTGCTATTACCTTAAAGGAATTCTGCCCTAGGACTAAGGAGCTGGGAATTGCGTGCCAATTTTTTTTTAACACTGTTTCCATTACTTGAGATAACTTATTTTTAAAATGGGGCCCATAACTACCATTTATTGAACTCTTACTATTTGCTAGATCCTTTACCTACAATACATAATATAGAAGTCCTGTGATGTAGTTGGTGTTATTAGCATCTTCAGATGAGAAAACTGAAGTGCTATAAGATTGATTTAGAAGTTTCGCAGGTAATAAGAACTACAATTCGAGTACAGTTGTGTACGATTCCATTATTCCACTTACTAATACATTATTTTTTACAAGGGGAGTGAGCAGTGGATGGTTCTATATATCTTATGTCAGGAAGTTTAAATCTTGACCTTTAGATTTGAAGCTGAAATTTAATTCATTCCATTATATGACTGATTTCACATGAGCTGTGACCTTTTACTTCTTGGTGTGGAGGTGGTATAAACAATTCTCCAAGAGCAGTAGTTTTAGTTCTTTCTAAGAATTTATTTTGAAGGAAGCAAAAGGACTAAGAGAAGGAAGGTCACCTTTTTCTGGGAAAGCCAGGGGAGAGCTATGGTAACCTCCTACCTGTGAATAATCTCTGGAAGAGGTGGGTAGCGGAAAATTGAAAGATTTTGTTAACTTTTATGTTCCAAGGAGTGGACATTTTAATAAAAGCATGGAGATGAGCTATGAGAAAATAACTCTGTTGCAAAAAAATTATAAATATAAGCAGAACAATCCTGAAGCACAATAAAAATAAACTAAATATAAATCTAGTACCTATTTTAGAGGAAGGAAAGCAGGTATGGTAGGTCTGTTGCCTTGTAACCCAAGCCATGGCTCAGGAAGAAATAAGAAGTGAGACACATAACCATGGTATAGCAAAGTAATAATTTTGTGGTAACAAGGTGTACCTCTAAGTCCTGACCTACTCTTTACTCTAAAAAAATGTAATATTCAAAACTCCTGCATGTCGGGGATTTTCTGATCTCATAATTACCTCCCTCCATCAGGACCATCAAGGCCACCAAACTGCAGGTGTATCATTGTGAAGGTTAAGGGAGGCCTCTGGGAGCCATGGCCAGTCATGCCATCTTGTATCCTTAAGTGTTGCAGATCAAGGAGCAAAGCCAAGTCAATGTAACCACAGCTGAGTTATCATTTTATCTGACCCTTGAACCTGAATTTGGCTTCTGTAGTCTGATGTAGTTCCTGGGAGTGCAAGAGCAGTTGTTAAAAGGAAACCAATTAAATTGGGCAAAGGACTGAGCTGAGCAGGGCTTGGCATTGCTTCAGTGTAGTGTTCAAAAGCTGTTCTACCACTAACACTTATGACTTACAGTGAGGTGAATAAGACAAGATGAAAAAAAAAATTTATTGATTTTTTTAAAGGAAATCCAATCATTCCTCTATCCATCCATCCATCCATTCATTCATTCACTCATTCATCTAGCCATTCACTTATTCAAAAACAATTACATGTTTACAATATACCCATTCTTAAAGAGATAGAGAAATGTATAGCATAGAGTCTTTGCCCTTATTAATCTGATTATTTATTTTTTTAAAAATATATTTTATTGATTTTGTACAGAGAGGAAGGGAGAGAGATAGAGAGTCAGAAACATCAACGAGAGAGAGTCATCGATCAGCTGCCTCTTGCACACCCCCTACTGGGGATATGCCCGCAACCAAGGTACATGCCCTTGACCAGAATCGAACCCGGGACCTTTCAGTCCCCAAGCCGACGCTCTATCCATTGAGCCAAACCGGTTTTGGCTAATCTGATTATTTATTGAGACATGAAACATCCTCACAAGACAGATGAAAGGTATGGTAGTTATGACTAATGACTAAAACAATGACTGTTTTGGTAGAGTGATGGGCTTAGAGAGAGTGAATGATGAAGAGTGTTTTTCTCCAATGTTATCTTCTGTCTAGGAATGGAAAAAAAAGCAAGTAGATTATTAGAATGATCAAGGGTAGACACTAGTCTTCTGGAAACGAGAGAAGCTCCTAAAGTACACTGGGAATCACATTATTTGTAGCCAACCATCACATTCTGACTGAACAGGAGTCTAATGTGGGTGAACTGGGAAGTAACTAAGACCTGGAATAACTATTGAGAGCTTGTGGAGGATAGATGAGGATATTAAAATTTAAAAAGCAGGTAGACCAAGTGTACAGTTTCTTGTATGCTTTGGATACAAATGAAGTGGGAGGTCAAGGAACTAAAAAGTTCAGTGCCCTATACTATTATTTATTTAGATACAGAATTAATTGAATTGAAGATAAAATTAGATGAGAAAAAATGGAGTTATGTGAATTGTATAGAAAGTCAGCTATCACTTCTTGGCGATGAGAAGCAACAGCAGCAGTGCTTGAAAGAGGGTGGTATAGATAGATATCATAATTTCACTTATATGTGGAATATAAAACTGAACCTTGTAGACACAAGCAACAGTATGTGGTTGCCAGAGGAAAGTGGGTGGGGGTGCTGGGTGATGAGAGGTGCCTAACATATGGTGATGGACAATAATTTGATTTTGGGTGATGGGCATATGATGCAATATACAAATGATGTATCATAGTAATATACACTTGAAACTTAAGTGATCCAATGTCATCCCAATCAATTTAGTAAAAAATACAAGTTAGAAACAAAGCAAAAAACCCCCCAAAAACCACAGAGTGACTTGTTTAGAAGCAGCAACTGAGAAAAAGGATGATTTTATATAGCACTTCACTTCCAAAGTTTGATAGAACAAGTCATAGTAGGGCTCTGTGGTAGAAATAAATGGATAGAACTTGCTTTTAGATGCATAGCAGATCACATGTCCAGAAAGAATGTGGATGAGAAAAAATAACTTACATTTTTTTTGCAACAACTTATGTATTATGTAGAAGAACAATATTAAATGTTTAACAAGCGAGGACCAGAGAATTGTAACAGAATTCCACTTTAAATCTACTCACTATGGAATGAAATAAGATTTTATTTCCTGAGTCAAATAATGTTTCCTATAAACATAAGAAACAAAATGTCTTTCTTTCTAAATATCAAGGGAACTCTATGACATGGGTATTACCACTTGTTAATTATGAGATTTTTCTAAAGCATTTGCTTATAATCTTCTTTTAAAAAAAGAAAGTATTTCTAATTCTTTATTTGAAAATCTTAATGTCATGCTTTATTTTCTGTAGTGTGAAACCATAAATCTCTACTTCTAATGTGTTCCTGCATCAAACTATCCTGAAGTTTAAAAGGCATTACATTAATAGTAATCAATAGCATACATGATTATCACCCTCCCTCCCCGCAGAATACTCTAGAAATCTCTTTCACAATTGTCAGGGATATCCTAAGAAAAGTCTCACATGTTACCTATGAACCAGTTCTTTTAACTTCCAGCACAACCAGGTCACTCACTTTTGGATGCAAAGTTACTAGTCTTCTAGTCATAGGATCTAAGCAAATATGGGGGCTCAAACTAAGCCTTCTGTGCACCAATTTACACATGTGTGCCAAGTTACTGCTCTGGTTGGGGCCACTATCCTAGTTGCATTATGCTGCAGAGTCAAGGAAAAAGGTTGGAACCTTGGCCATCCAATCAGGGTCAGAGTCCTGAACTATATACCTTTATACAAGATATGGATATAGCCACTCCCCTCTGCAGGTTTGAGGCTGAAGCTTTCACAATCCTGCCCTACAATGAGGTCACTGACGTTTGCATTATCTCAGCATGTTTGTAGGAGTAATTTTCCTTGGAAGATGAGCTAATAAACAAAATTTACCAAACACACAGAGAAAATAAATACTGTGAAATCTTACACTTGAGAAAACAGTAATCATAATAATAACAGTCATAATAGCAGCTATTCATAAGCACCAATTATGTAACAGGCATTGTACTAAATGCTTCACATATATGTCTCATTACTGTCCTAACAACCCTAAGAGATAGACACTATTATTATTTTTGCCTTCTTATGACTGAGGAAACTGAAAGACTGCTACATTAAGTAACTATTCAAGAGAAGAAAGGCAGTAGGCTATGCAGCCAGAATTAGAACTATAGCATCCAATTCAGTGTTCATGCTCTTAAGTCTCCTCTGCTGCTGGGTGATAGATGGAGTAGAACACAAAAAACAAGACACTCCACTCTTTTTGTCCAAATAGTAGCAAGTTCCTGTTTTTCTGTTTAACTATCTTTAATTTTTTGGTTATAACAGCATTTTGTCATAATTGTACATTGTATGTGATGGTTTCTCAATAGTATTTATAGAGTGAAGGATTATTGCAGGCTTTTTGCAATAAGCAGGGGGATGGTCATCTCAGAGGCCAAAATCATTTAATTAGAACGATTTCACCCTCCTTGGTATGGCTCAGTTGTTGGAGCATTGGCTCATACACCAAAAGGTGGCAGGTTCAATTCCTGGTCAGGGCATATACCCAAGTGGCAGTGTCAATGCCTTGTTGGGGCACATGCAATGTTTCTCTCGCATATCAATGTTTCTCTATCTATCTATCTATCTATCTATCTATCTATCTATCTATCTATCATCTATCTACCAACCATCTATCTATCTTCTATCTATCTATCAATTATCTCTATCTCCTTTCTTCTCTCTCTCTCTCTCTCTCTCTCTCTCTCTCTCTCTCTCTCTCTCTCTCTCTCTCTCCCTTTTAAAATAAAATAAAATAAAATAAAAATAAAATACTAAAATAAAAAAATTACCCCTGACTTTGCCCAGCACACCAGTAGAAGTGGCCTGGTATTCTAATTCCAGAAGCAGTCTCACTGTCCGTTTTATTACCTGTGGTTCCTGTGATTTTGTTTCCAACTCCCCGCTAGCACAATAAGAAGCTTCCACTCTTGCAGTGGAGGGAAAATACAGTATATACAAAAGTAAGACAACACAACCTATGTTTCAGATACTCACCAGTGTCTCTGCTTTATAGAGGAGAATTAATATCCCCTTATAATCCAAACCTTAACAACTTGAATTCATGATCTTATCTTAATGGATAGATCCCAAAGTCCCAGTGGATGCACCATGATTTGGAGTCTAGGTTTCTTTGATTCCAATGCCCATTCTTGTCCCCCAAACAGAGTTAGGAAAAGGAAATAGGTAAATGCATAGACTAGTGAGCATTTAGGTGACTCTTCCCAAATTTGTTACTGCAGTTGCTGAAGGTCAGGAGAGAGAAATTTCTCCAGCACCTTTCAGACTGGGGGTATTCCAGAGATAGATGGCCCTGTTAGCACACTTGTTTGACTGGACATTAGTTATCCACTTTCTTTGAAATGTATCAGGTAAGCTAATTATTTTGCTATTGTTTCCTTTTTACTTTTCTCAGATATTGAAAACAAGTAAAGCATACATTTTGGAAAAAGTGATTGACGTAAGAGGATAGCCCATCATTCTCACAGTCATGAAGTAGTAATATTTCAAATTTTTTAAATAAAAAACAACTTGAAAGTAGAACCTAGGTAAAAACAACTTGAGAGTATAACGAAAAAAGCCACTCGTTATACTCTATTTTCTCCATATTAAACCATAAATGCTGCATTCAGCTATAGTCCCTAATTTCCTTAAGCTTCTCAGCAGAAACCAAACCTCTTGGCATCTCATTTGGCATGTATATTTCTAGATAAAAGACACAAAGGAGGCTGATCTTCAAAGACTGTCTTTTTCTAAAAATGGCATTCCTCATTGCCCTTTTTATAAGAGGGTGAATAAAAATGATTCTATTTTTTTTTTTTTTTTGCTTATATGGTTTCCTTGGTACAGAATTATCCTGTGACACACAGGACAAAGGTACATAATACTTCAAAATAATGAGCAATAACAGAGTCTCCTGTACCAAGATAATGGCTTTATTCTTCTCTGGCCCCAATAATCCAATGACTCAAAAAACTCAGAGCACAGAAAAGAATGAAATTCTTCTTCATTGTCCAGCTTGAACAAACCTAAGGAGATTCTAAAGGGTTAGGAGCAGATATCATCAAAGGTAACCCAAGTGATTCTAAAAAGGCAATGAAAGAGCCTCCCATTTAATCTTGAAAGCAGCAGCACCTCCCAAGGAAGTGCAATACCACTTTAAAGAGATAAATATTAACCCTCAGAGTAGTCGCTAAGACTAGAAATAGCTATCAGTTACTGAGTGCTTACTATGTGACAGGCACTTTGCTACGCATTTTAAATGCATTTTTTTCATGTAATTATTTCAATAATCATGCTCCATTGGCCCTATTATGATCCTTTCAAAGACACTCTAGCATACATAGGTAAATTGACATGTCCAAGGATAAAGAACTGACACACTGAAGAATTTTATGATTATTTACAAGGATGATCTACTTCCAACACCTATGATTTTAATCTTTATAAATAACATTTATGTTAGCTATATGGTAATGTGGTATTATAATACACCTAATAATCCATTTAATCAACCTCACACTCAGGGCCTGAATCCCATTTGCAGCATCTTTGATATCTGTGCTCATCTAAACTCTGTCTAAACATTCTGAGTAGTGGAGAGGCTGATGTGAGAAAAAAACATAACAAAATGCACAAATGAAGAAAACACTGCTCTTTTCACTTAACACACATTAATTCTTATAAAAACCTGAAAGAAAGATGAATATCACTACAGGCATCTTATTAATGAGAGAACTGAAGTTCAGAGAAGTTGAGTAACTGGCCCTAAGGCATGAAACCAGTAAGAGGTGGGGCCTGTTCTTCTGACTCTAAAGCACAAGTTTACTTCTTTCCATCAGCCTACCTCTCTTTGAAGAGACACTAGTAACAAGGTAGTCATTCCATTTTGAATATAAGATGAATATTTTGTACTGTACTCTTTTCACGTTAGATTCACAAAGATCAGCAAATGGAACTGACGTGAAAATCTCACATGTTTGTCATTGATCCTCTGTTGGAAGCAACACAAACAAGAATAAGCTTTCTTTGAAATTATAGACTTTCAAAATATTTCAGGTCAGTTGTACTTCTCCAAGGTAAATGAGTTCCTTCTCAATATTGCTCCTGTTTTCTTTAAATAGTATTTAAACCCATAGCTTCTCTTTTTCTCACATTTTTAAATGTAAGCGACTATATTGGAGATCCAAGAGGGATAATCTTCAGAGCTTTTTCAGAGTTTCATTACCTGGATATGACAGAGTGCCAAGTTCTTTGTTATTTTAGTAGTGCTTCTTTGGGTTTTCAATGTTCTCAAAATGTGAAATCCACAACTGAGAAAAATATTGTAGCTGAGATCTGACCTTGTGTGATTATCTTAAAATAGTTATCTTAAAATAGTCAGATTGCTTCATTTCAGATTCTGACTTTGTCACTTAAGTAAGTTATTTAACTTGTTGGTACCTCCATTTACCCATTTTAAAATGAAAAATAATAATAAGGAACACCTATCTAAAGAAGTCATTGTAATGCTTAAATGCTACCATCTCCTTTACCTGAGTATACTCCCACATGAACGGAATGATTATGCTTCTAAGGCTAAGCCTCCACTTGTGCAGTAGATCCCATATCTTCTTGCCCCATCTCTTCACTCTCTCCTGAATTATCAAATTGCTCTTCTCAAATGTATTTTTCTAAATAGAACACTGACCTGTCCCCCCCCCCCCTTTTTTTTTTTTTACAATTCCACTCCTCCATTTCTCTCCTGAATCTATTTCAGTTAATAATGTTTCCTCCCCCTTTACTATTGCACTCAATGTGGTCATGTCAAAGTCACCAAGAACCCTTACATTATTTGTCTGATCAGCAACACTTGGGACAATGGATTCCTCTCACTTCCTTGAAGCATTGTCTTCATTGGGCTTCAAAGAACCACACTTTCCGGGTTTTCCTCCTACATTCACTGGTTGCTTCTTTTTAATTTCCAGTGTTATTGTTTTTTTTCTCTTTCTACCTCTAAATGTTGGAGGGACTTCTTTCTCTGTTGTGTCTCATCTCCATTGTTTCTATGCTAATTCCCTTAGTGATATTATCTAGTCACATGACTCTAAAGGCCATCTATATATGAATTATTCCAAATCCAGATCTCCCTCCTGGATCTCAAGTTTTTGAATCCAACTGCCAATCAACCTCTCCAATTTCATGTGTACAAACATTTCAAATATAATATCCCTCAAAGAGTGCTTAACTTATCCCTAAAATTATATTGTCCATAGTTTCTCCAACCCTGTACTTTCAGTTCCTCAGGTAAAAAATGTTAGAATCATTATTGACTAGTTTTTTTAATTTTATATCCTAAAATCCAAACTAAACACTGATTTAACTAAATGTCCTCTGAATAAGTAAAAGTTCTCTGAATAAGTTAATGTCCTCCTATAATATGTTAATTATCTTATTTTCAGTAATTTCTAAATGATATTTGTTTTAATCATTCCAAAAAGAATATGATTGTCCTTACCCGAGAGGGTGGAAATGAGATAGAAGTTGAATAGTTCTTCTATTTGGCACTAGTATGTTAATGGTACACCATCTAAACTAAGCAATAAGTATAAAAAATACAAATAAGATTAGAGTGCTAAAATGATGTCATTGAAGAGAAAATAAATTACTTCATTTGTGTGTTTCCTTGGCTAAAGTATTTTTCAACTCTCATTTATAATACGTATTTATAATTATTTAATGAAACATAAAAACTGTGTGTGTGTTACAACCAGTTTTTGATCAACAAATTTTTTCACAAGTTCATTTCCCACTCTTATTTATTTCCAATAATTAGTGACCTACAAGCTAACAATTTGCCACCATCTTGAATATTTAAACATGTGACCCAAGGTTCAAATGAAATTCTTAAAGAGAAGTTGTCAAAATATTTTGAAGGATAAGCTTATATATTTCACAGGGAATTTACTTTAAAGATAAGTAATCCTATGTAATAAAGGGGTAATATGCAAATTGACGGAACACTGTAATGGCCAGTCGCTATGATGTGCACTGACCATCAGGGGGCAGACGGACAACACAAGAGCTACCCTCTGGTGGTCAGTGCTTTCCCACAATGGGAGCACTGCTCAGCCAGAAACTCTGGGCTGAGCTCATGGCAGTAGCGGTGGCATGAGCCTCTCCCCATGGGGAGTGGGCTTAAGCCATCAGTCAGACATCCCCCAGGGGCTCCGGACTGTGAGAGGGAGCAGGCCAGGCTGAGGGACTCCCCTTGCCCCACTCCCCACTCAAGTGCATGAATTTCATGCATCAGTCCTCTAGTTAAAGATAAAGCCCTCTATCCATGAACTACAGAAAAATCTTAAGCATTTAAGATCAATCCTTTGCATGTAAAGGTTTCATTTTCATATAGGTTTTATTTTCATATAAGAGGTAAGCTTTCTCCTTAATATTTAGAAAATCCAAGTACAAAAGAGATATATTCAGGGAGATATGGTTAAAAGCAGTATTGAAGTTTGAAAGTAAATAAGTAAAATGCTAAATGTGCCATTTGCCTTGAATGTGCTAACTGTGGTACACCCTGGGGAAATGAGTATAAGAACTAAATTCTATTCTCAAAACAATTTTATTGTTTTTAGGGTGACGAGACTAACATATATTGGAGAAGACATTTTACAATTAAGTGCTAAATTGTAAAAAAAAAAAATCTAAGTGCTGAGTCACTACAGATAGAGAGAACTATGAGGGTTGAAATAGTTATAGAAGATTTTAAGAGGTGATCTCTAAGTTGAGTCTTGAAATCTGAGCAATGTACAGTTAAAAAGAAAGGGGAAGACTTTTCATTGTTGAGTTAAAAAGAAAGGGAATGACTGGGTGGAGACTAGGAAATAAGAATCAGTGGAGTAATTAGGGAAAGTAAAAGGAAGCCCACACTTGTGTTGTAAGGCTTCATGGTTGAGCAAAGTCTTAAATAAAGCTGTGTAAAAAGGGTCGATCTAATTGTGAAGTGCCATGAATGTCTGGAGAGAAGTTTCTACTTGATGTGATGAGAAATTGAGAGTCAGTAGTTTCCTGAGCAGGAAAGAGACATGATGAAATATTGCTTTATTAAAATGAATCTGCTTGTAGGCTGCAGGATAGAATTGAAAGAAAAAAGACTCAAAGGGAAAAGGTAGAAAACTCCAAAGTAATTGAGGCATAAGTGAGGTGCTTGTGAGCATTCATTTGGCCTAAGACATTCCTGAGCAAATGCAGCAAATATAATTTTTAAAACACCCCTTATAATTTTGTTTTATCTCTCTCTCTTTTTTTTTTAAATTTCCAAGTGACCTGAAGACATTATGTTACATTTGGAGAAATTGAGTTAATAATTGTAATTTTAATCTCAGAATTTTCTTTTTTATTTTGGAGCCATTAATTTTTCCTTTTCATGTCTCAAATGTTTTTGCAAAACACTGAAAAGCTGGCAATCCCTGGGGCACATAGCTATCATTCTTGAGAGTAAACTATTCTTGAACCTAAAGAGATAATCTTTCTTGGTATTGTGCATTTTTTAATGAATAAGCTAAAAATATGCAAATACATATATAACATACTTAACTGACACTCATTTATTTTCAAGATTTCACTTCAATTATTAAAATATAATACAGTAATCTAGATACTAGAGCAGTACATTTCTCCATCTTCAGTAATCCTCTGATATTTAGGAAGAACAAAGAACTCTGCTTTAAGCAACTTTATACAAATTCAAAAACATAACAGTAAGAATGTGAAAATTAAATAAAATAAATAAATAAATAAATAAATAAATAAAAATAAATAAAAATAATTTACATTATTTGTTACTAGTGACCTGGTGAATGAATTCGTGCACATTGAAAATAAATTAATTAGAAAGCAAGCGGTCAAACTCCTGCTCAAACTCCTGAGGGGACAATTTGCATATTAGCCTTTTATATAGGATTGTTATTGAACTGTTTACCACTACTTTCTAAGTAGAGAAACAATGGATCTGGCAGTTGTATTAGCTCCAGCTTTGTGTGATTTCATTACAGGTTGGCTTTCCTCACAGGTTGGCTTTATGCCAATAGCTCCATTCTTGTTTTCATTAAAAAGAAAAAAAAGTTTAGAAAAGACAAAATTAAAATTTTCCTAGAAGGTATAGAAAAAGCAAGTACTAATTCTCTGGACAAAAATCTGCTCTTTTGATAGAACTGTCTATGTCCTGAAAAGAAAAAAGCATGCTTTAATTGTATAAACAGTACTCACTGTTGCAAACTGGCGGGAGGGGGGCTGGTGGTATGTAGGAAAACATTTTTTCTCCAAAATGTTTTGTGGGGCCGAAACCAGTTTGGCTCAATGGTAGAGCGTCGGACTGCAGACTGAAAGGTCCCAGGTTCGATTCCGGTCAGAGGCATGTATGTTAGTTGCGGGCACATCCCCGGTAGGGGGAGTGCAAGAGGCAGCTGGTCAGTGTTTCTCTCTCATTGACGTTTCTAGCTTTCTATCTCTCTCTCTTCCTCTCTGTAAAAAATCAATAAAAATATATAAAAAAAATGTTTTCTGGGTTGAGACACTCAAAAGAATGTGACATTAATTCTAGTAAATTATGGTATTTATTATTTAGATACAAGAAGGCAATATTAAATTTACTGCAAACATATACTGTTAACACCAATTAGTTTACTTGGGTTGATATAAAAATATGTTAATATTTTTCTAAAACATCTACTAATAGCCTTAAAGAACATGGGTTTTGTTGTATTTTAAAAAATACATTTTTATTGATTTCAGAGAAAGAGGAAAGAGAAGGAGAGAGAGAAACATTGATGTAATAAGCTGCTTCAGATGCAACCCCCCTCCCCACGAGGGATTAAGCACACAGCCTACCCCACGAGGGATTAAGCACACAGCCTAGGCATGTGCCCTGACTGGGAATTGAACTTTCCATGCATTGGACAATGCTCAACCAACTGAGCAACACAGGCTAGGGATTTCTTACTATATTCGAATGGCACATATCTTTCCAGAAATCCTCCATGATATTTCTGTTCTAAAGTAGACTATTGCTTTCATAATGATGATGGGACACTGAATGATCCATAAGCATCATATTCCATCAATTGCTCCATATCTGAAAGTTATGATGTCATAATACTTAATAATAAGAAGTAACAGCAGGTTTAGTATTATCTCTAAGAGAGAAACCAAGGTGAAATTTTAGGTCTATGAAATAGTCCCTGGTTTTCCTTTGGTATAAATATTAGGAGCTGAATTGCAATATAGCCAACTGGTGGCTTCAAGGGTAGCCAATTCACAATCTAGGATACCTAATGCTAAAAGGGAATTTTAGCTAATTTTGTTTGGTGCCCCAAGAGGTTAGTAAAGAAAACTTGGGCCTTTATTTTGATAATGCTCATTATTATGTCATTAGCACATATTTATTATCTATAATACATATACCACAAGTTTTAGAGAATATAAGTCAATGTTCATCAGACTATTACAATGTGTCAAGAATGTTGTAAGGATTCCAAGATGGCAGACTGGAGGATGGCAGTGAGGGAGAGAGTGTGAGTGCAGGAGGGAGCAAAAGGGGAGTGTGTGGACATGTGATGTGTATGTGTGTCTGAGTGAGGGACGGCTGTAACACTCAGGAACTTCAGGGGCTGGTGGACCAGGCTTACATAGCTGGGCAGCCTCTGCTACTTCTATAACATCTCCCGGAGTGCTGTCTCTACTGCAGAGGCCACACTACTCCACACCACAACCCAGCTTCCACTCCACTCAGGGGACCCTCAGACACTACCCGGAATCCAACAGCCACTCTGGCCAGGGACCTGCTGCTAACACACAGACATCGGGACTCGCAGATGACATGATATTGTACATAGAAAACCTCAAAGATTCCATTAAAAAACTACTAGACTTAATAAATAATTTTGTCAATGTAGCAGGACATAAAATTAACATCCAGAAATCTATGATTTTTTTATACATCAATAATTAACTCACAGAAAGAGAAACTAAAACAACAACAAAAAAACCCAAGCAAACCAAAAACAAAAAACAATCCTATTTACCACTGCAACAAAATAATTAAGAGACCTAAGAGTAAAATTAACCAAGGAGGTATAGGACCTGTACTCAGAAAATTACAGGACACTGAAAAAAGGATAAAGGAAGACATAAACAAATGGAAGAATATACTATGTTTATGGATTCATAGATCAACATCATTAAAATGTCCATACTACCCAAAGCAATTTATAGATTCAATGTAATCCCCATTAAAATATCAATGGCATACTTCAAAGACCTGGAACTAACTCTCCAAAAATACATCTTGAATAAAAAAGACCCAAAGAGCTGTAGCAATCCTGAGAAAGAACAAAGTTGGAGGGATCACAATACCAGATATCAAGCTATACTATTGTACAAAGCCACAGTTCTCAAAACTGCCTGGCATTAGCACAAGAACAGACATATATTTCAATGGAACAGAACAAAGAACCAGAAATGGACCCAAGCCATTATGCTCAATTAATATTTGACAAAGGAGGCAAGAGCATTTAATGGAGTTAAGACAGTCTTTTTTAATAAATAGTGATGGGAAAATTGGACAGATACATGCAATGCAAAAAAAAAAAAAATGGAACTAGACCACCAAATTACATCATACACAAAAATAAACTCAAAATGGATAAAGGACTTAAATGTAAGATGGGAAACCATAAAAGTGTTAGAAGAAGCCATAGGCAGCAAAGTAGCAGACATCTGTAGTAGCAATATCTTTATTAATGCAGTTCCTAGGGCAATAGAAACTAAGAAGAAAATAAACAAATAGGATTACATCAAAATAACCACCTTCTGCACAGCAAAAGGAACCATCAATAATACAGCAAGAAAGCCCACTGCATAGGAGAACATATTTGTTATCTCTGATAAGGGTTTAATCTCCAAAGTTTATAAGGAACTCATATAACTTAGTAAAGGGAAGATAAACAATCCAATGAAAAAATTGACAAAGGACCTCAATAGACACTTTTCAAAAGAGGACATAAAGAAGGCCAAGAGACATATAAAAACATGCTCAAAGTCACTAATCATCTGAGAGATGCAAGTCAAAACAACAATGAGGTACTATCTCACACCTGTCAGAATGGCTTCCATCAACAAATCAACAAATGGCAAGTGCTGAAGAGTATGCAGACAAAAAGGAACCTTCATGCACTGCTAGTGGGAATGCAGACTGGTGCGGCCACTGTGGAAAAACAGTATGGCATTTCCTCAAAAAATTAAAAATGGAAATGCTATTTGACCTAGTGATCCCACTTCTAGGAATATATCCCAAGAAAACAGAAACAGCATTTAGAAAACAGCAAACAGCACCCCTATGTTCATAGCAACACAATTTGCAATAACTAAGATTTGGAAACAGCCTAAGTGCCCATCAGCAATAGAGTGGATCATAAAATTGTGATACCCATGGACGCAAGACACTGGGGGGTGAGGGCACGTATGGGAGTGGGGTGGGGCGGCAATGGGAAGATACATATACAGGTACATATACCTTAATCAATAAAAAAAGAAACAAAAAGTAATAACTAAATAAAATCAGGAAAAAAATAAAACTGTGATACATCTACACAATGAAATACTAAGCTGCTATAAAAAAAGAAGGAATTCTTACCATTTGCAACAGCATGGACGGAACTGGAGAGCATTATGCTAAGCGAAGTAAGCCAGTCATAGAAAGATAAATATCACATGATCTCACTCATTTGTGGAATATAATGAACAACATAAACTGATGAATAAAAATAGAAGCAGAGTCATAGAAGCATAGAATAGACTGTCCAACCTATGAGGGAAGGTGGGGGGTGAGAGGGTAAGAGATCAACCAAAGAACTTGTATGCATGTTTATGAGCATAACCAATGGACACAGACGGGGGTGGCTGGGAGGGGTGAGGGCATGTGCTCGGGTTTGGGGGTGTCCAGGGAGAGGTCAATGGGGGAAAAAGGAGTCTTATGTAATACTTTAAACAATAGAGAGTTTAAATTAAAAAATAGAATGTTGTAAATCCTTTGTTGCTATTAACTTATTTAATATCCTATAATAAGAAGCAACCTTTATATCTCAATTTACAAGTAAGGAAAGATCACTCCACATAGAACATGGATAATCATTTTTACATTTTAATAAAATTTCTAGCTTAAATGTACTTTATTCTCTATTTTTTAAAATAATGTTTTTATGTATAAAACTAATAAAATCTTCCTTTAAATTTTTGTATGCACTTATATATACAAACACACACATTCATATATTCTTAAGTAAAAAAAGTAAATCAATATTTTAGATAAAATACAGTTATGGCAAAAAACTCAAGAAAGCAGTGCTAAAATTCCAAAGTTGAAAATGATGGTTTAATGGAATGAATTGAGAATCATGGAGTAGAATACTTTTTAAAATTCACAGACGGTTGTCAAAACCTAATGCACCTTCTTGGAAGTAGTGTCATTTGTAATACAATAGCTAGGTTCTAAGAGTCACAGCACATTATCTAACATATTTGGTTTTCCTTTCTTTATTGTTTTTTCCTTCCTTTCATCTTCCTTCCTCCATTCCTTCTTCTTTCAGCTTTTCCCTCCCATTATTTCCTTCTATCCTGAGAGTTCACATTGGTGTTATTCCACAGAATCATGAAGGTTATGAACATGAGGGGCTGTGGCTGTTTTTCAAATAAATTATGGTTCATCTTTTACTTAATTTAATTTCAGTTACATATCCATGAATCACATAACTAAACAATAACTATAGAAGCTGCATAATTATTTAAAATGCTCATTTTGTAGTTAAAGTAATCATAATTTTATGATGATCAAAAAGAATACCCTAACAAGCATTATTTTGTAATAAACCTTTTCATATACAAATAAATGAATAAGAAACACCTATAACAATAAAGGCATAATATGCTAATTAGCCTGGACATCCTTCTGGATGACCTTCCGGAGGAAGCCACATGGCAGGGGCCAAGGCAGAGGTGGCCACCATGGTGTTGGGGGCTGAGCCCCTGGCATGAATTTTGTGCATCTGGCCTCTATTAAAAATAAAATCTTTGAGAGACAAAAGTATAGTCCTTTCACTAGAGAACATTTTAAATAGCTCTTTCTGTACTTCACTGATGAAACTCTACAATATAAGTCAACCACAGTGTGAGAAGAATAACAATACTGTGCTCTTTGGTGGGGGAATTGTAAAGATAGTCTCCAGGCGTTCTTTCTAATAAAGTGAGCTATCTATTCTTTATGCATGACATTTTTTTTCTTTTTTCCTTCTTCCATTTGAAGTAAAAGTTTCTTTCTCTTAACAGGATGCATTTATCAATATCAGCCAGCACTCCTCTGCAAACACTGCACCAAACCCCATATTTATTCTCTACAATCAACAATATTTTTGCCCAACATCTCACAGAAAGCCCTGTGAGATCTGACCAGAACTCTTGAATATAATAGTAACTGCCTCTATACAGGGAAAGTCTGTAGGGAGAGATAAATAACTTTTTTCAAGGTGTACAATCAATGTAGAGAGCTAATATAAATACTTAAAAACCCCCAAACTACTTTTAAAATCAACACAGCAGGCTTCCTTTCGGATCTGTATTCTCAAAATTATTGTTTTTCCTTTTTTTCTTTGCTTTATTATGAAAACCAAGACAGGATGAGATAATCCTTCAAGGAATAGTGGAAAACTCTTTTATATCCAGTAAAGGTAGCCATTGTTTTATTTTCGTGTACAACCCATAGTCAGGCACTGTAAAGAACATCAAAATATTGATTCAGAGTAGAGCTCAGTAAGCAATGTGGTAGGGAGTTCTCACGCCCATCAGACCACAGGTTTCTGGTAAACATTAGATATATTTCTGAATGCAGAAGCTTAGAAGATTCTCTTTGGAATTTGGAGTCATGAGTATGTGCTAGAGAACCTGACAAAGTTGTGTACATTTTTTAAAAACTCACCCACTTGGCAGAGCTAGTCCCATTATTTATGCTGTGCACCATCTGCAATTATTTTCATTTCTCTAATAGTGAGAAGCAAAAGCATCATATAAGAACAACTGCCTTCCTAGAAATGAACTTCAGGGAAAGAACACACAGGACAGTACTAAGCTGCTTTGGGCAAATGTTAAGGGTATAAACGGAAATAAGAAGACTTGGGTTAAAACTCTGCTTCCAACTTTTATGGTGGCTTTGCAAAATCATTTACAAAGTAAAGACTAGTGGGTGTACAATAATTATTAAATTAAGTTAACTTAATTTTAAAAATCCAAATCAAAAGCAAAATGAAGTAAACTAGTAGATTAGCATTGCAGGAAAGAACTATTGTAAACTGAAACTTGAAATATAACTTCAAACATAGTAATTCTACTCAATATCTGTAATGTGATACATCCTAAAAAAAAAAAAAAAAGAAAAAGACTGCAGAGAAATCTTAACCTCCTTTTGGTAATCACATCACTAGTAACAATGATGATGGTATTATTATTTAAAAGCTATTATGAATAATATATATATATATATATATATGCTCATGCATATATTATGTATATTTAATAGGATAAAGTAAATAAATAAGCAGGTTAATATATTAAGAATCAATATTTTTAATGGAAAAGAAACAAAAATTAAGACAAAGAAGTTCACTAAAAAGCTCTGTAATTCTAAACTTGAGTTGGAAACATAGTATGAACTCATGATGTATCTTCTCAATGGATGGTTATCTAACATATAACTCTCGGACAAAGAGTGTGCAAGTTGGTGTAATAGAAGATAAGGAAACTATCAGAGGCAACTGGGGTCATGCTGAAAGAACTCAGGAGCCAATTTAAAGGGGCTTCCCCTGGCCAAAGGTAAGACAGAATGAAAATAAAAACTAACAATAGCTACAGTGGATGGAAACAGACATACCTGTTTTATAGCATGTGACTTCATGATGATAAACACACACACAAACAACCTGAGTGATCACATTTGTGGGTTTTTGGGAAACAACTTGTTAATTTGAAAACTGCTAAATGAGGGAGAATAATCAAATATGGATCCTATCTTCATTATACCAACTTTACCTCAGGATTACCCAATAACTGATGAGGAAGAGTTCATCTTTAGAGAATAATTTAGTTAATAAATAAATAAGGAATGATAGATCATTGTCATTTTGAAAACTCTAAGTAAGTTTAGGGACAGGTTATAAGAGGCTGCTAAAATTGTTACTGCTATGGCCTGAATTGTGTTCTGCAAAATTCATATATTGTAGTCCTGACCTCTAGTACCTTAGAATGTGACCTTATTTGGAGATATGGTCTTTGCAGTGGTAATCAAGTTAAGGTGAAATCCTTAGCATGGGCCTACTATGACTGGTGTCCTTATAAAAAGAGGACACAGAGACACCGATAGAAGGAAGGAGATCTGAGGAGACACAGGGAGAGGTCATTACAGGGCAAGGAGAGAGGCCTGGAACAGATCCTTCCCTCATAGCCCTCAAAAGAAACCAACCTGGCAGCCTCCAAAACTATACATTTTGTGACACTTTGTTATAGCAGCCACAACAAATGAATACAATTACATACAAATTAATGGGGTCATTACAGTAGATATATCAGATTGTTAATGCCTAAATCTCCTCATCAAGTTTCAGATCACAAAAAGAGATCTATCCAGGCATTTGTGTCTCCTGATAGGAGTGCACAATATGGCTTGGGAAGCAGTCTTGCCAAAACACAACATAATAACTAATGTAAGTCTGTCCAAGTCTCAGATGTAGGAAATAGAGGAACACATTTACAACAAGGAGATGTAATCATAAAATAACACGATTTTAAAATAATTACCAGGGGGATTAAAGGAATCAGACACATTTAGAGTAAAAGAGATTTCAGGTAATTCATCAGATAATAGTAGTGTGTATATCAGTTTGGACCTATCTCAGAGGGAAAGCAGGGGGTGGGTAGGAAGAGATCAACCAAAGAACTTATATGCATACGTGCATAACCTATGGACACAGACATAGGGTGGTGGAGGCCTGGGGTGAGGAGGGCAGACTAGAAGGGGTCATTGGGGGGAAAAGGGATAACATGTGATACTTTCAACAATAAATATATATATATATATATATATATATATATATATATATATATATATATTTATTTATTTATTTTAATGTATTTTATTGATTTTTCACAGAGAGGAAGAGAGAGGGATAGAGAGTTAGAAACATCGATGAGAGAGAATCACCGATCAGCTGCCTCCTGCACACCCCCACTGGGGATGTGCCCGCAGCCAAGGCACATGTCCCTGCCCGGAATCGAACCCGGGACCTTTCAGTCCGCAGGCCGACGCTCTATCCACTGAGCCAAACCGGTCCTGGCAACAATAAATATTTTTTTAAAAATTTAAAAATAAAAAGTAAGTAATAACATTTGAGAGAGGTAAAGTTACTTTAGATTTCCTAGTATTGGTATCCATAAAAGTAGCATAAAATAGTATACAGTTAACAGGGTTATGGTAAAGATTAAATATAACAGTATCAGTAGAGTACTTAGCATAGTGCCTGAGGCATTATGAAGTTTCAATTATTTATTTAGGTTATAGTTAAAATGATGTGATAAGAACATCTTACTGTGCCTGCTTATAGTGTGTGCAACACAAGTTCACATACATACTCTGCAACACACTTACTGTTTACCAGTGTGAGCTAGTATTTGGCTGGAAGGTTTTTACTACCAATTCCACTGCCCAGTCTCACACATACCCTCAAAACCATCTGGCTCTGGGCTCACATTTGCTAGAAGCTGCAAAAAAGAAGCATTATGGGACTTTGAAAGAAAAGCCAAGGCCAGGGTTAGGAAGGAAATGGAAACAAAAAGGTAGTTTAAGGAGGTTAAATATGCCACTAAATGTCTTCCCAGAATTAAGTCATCCCATGCCTGCCATTTTCATGGAAAGATAAACACAGTCTTTCAGCACTTATAGGGCTAGGCCTTGGGGAAAATCAGTGTTTCCAGCCAGCTGGATCATGTTTGGACAAGAGGCAGAACACATCTGGTTATTAACAGCAATGATTGCTCTTTTGTTAAAGTCATCATTTAGATATAAGAAATGTTGCAGCTGATAACTATCTTGAGTTAGGGGACCACATCCTACAAATTTTCATTTCGATTTTTCAAACATTGATTTGGTTTGAGAGAGGGTATACAAAGGTTAATGAAATAGAGTTCACATTTTCAACAAATACAATTCTGTTTGCATCACAGAAAGATAGAATATCATTAGGAGGTTACAAACAAATCTCATGAGCCTTTATGAGATTAAAGTGAAGTAAGGTATCAAATGAGAGAGAGAGTTTTTTATCTGGTTAGGAAGATTGCAAAAGTCCTTGTGGAGAAAATAGAATTTGAGAAAGGCTTAAAAAGATAGTAAGGAAAAAATAGTGAAGTGGGGGGAAAATCTTTGGGGATAGAAAAGGGAGTACATATCAGAAGGCTACAGGTTGCCACATAAAATACAACATGCTTTGTTATATCTGAATTTCAAATAAATAGCAGTAGTTGTTTGTTTGTTCTTTTTTTGTTTTGTTTTTTAGTATAGATATGATACATGCAATATTTGGTTCATATTTAATTTAAAATGTCCTACATGTCTTCAGAGAAATAGTAAGTTGTTTTAAAAGGCTTAGAGGAAGAAAATGGGCAATAATGAGGGAAAGATACTTCAGTTATACAGAGAGGGTCTTAGATTCCACACTGAAGACTGAAAACATGCTTTTTATGTGGACTATGGAAAACATATGTGGCAGTGATATGATCTGACACACACTAAAGGAAAAATAAGGTAGCAGTGATGAAAAGGGGAAAAACTGAGATAAGAAATTGGCCAGGAAGTGACATACATTGAGGATACTGAACTATTTAGGTAATGGGAATAGTTTGGAAATATGGATGGTTGAGACAGAGTAAAAGCAGCAGATTGGATCTCAGGAACAAAAGAGATGTAAAGTCAAAGATGCTGCATTTATGCCTATTGACAAGGGTGAAAATGATATTGTTAGCCCTGGGAAAGAAGTAGGATGGAAAAACAGATATGAAATAGGGGTCATGTCAGGAGGACCTGGCAGGGCATCCAGATACAGATGCTTAGTAAGCAATTATAAATATTTTTCTGTACTCAGTGATCTTGAGATTTTAGACATTTAAGCTGTTAAATTAATGAGTTGGGCACTATTAGAAACAACAGAGGAACAAGTGACTGAATAGCAATGAGACAAAGAAGAAGAATAATGTAATAATTGGGTTGGGTCTTGGAAATCCTTAAGTCGAAGTAAGTCATCACCAATTATTCAGAGAAGTCAAAAGTGTAGACTAAAAATGGTGCTGTGAATTATTGTAAACGCTGTTTTAGGAAGGTAACATTGATGAGGGCCACCATGGTTTGGGAGACTGAGGAGTAAATTGGTGGTGAGGAAGTAGAAGAAACCAAAGGAGGGGTGCTCCAAGAGAACACAGAGGGAAAGAGCCAATAGAGAGGGAAGACTGGAGAATTTAGTAAAAGAATTTAGGGCAAAGTCTGAAAAGAGTGTGCAGCAATAAGATTAAGGATAGCCAACCACTAGGGTAAATTCACAAATTTCATCACAGATTTATTTTTTCCATTTGTGTATTGTTTGGGGGTATTGGTGAATGTACAGACATTAATTGTAGGATTTCGACCATTAATAAGAGTTTTAGCTCCGAGTCAACGGTGTGAGGAAGAATTTTTAAGGAGGCTGATAAATACTCTAAAATAGTAGGTAAATTTGAGGCTGAATGAGTCTCTGGAAGTATAGCTTTGATCAGTTTTTCAAAGGGATCACAAAAGATGACAAAAAGAATTAAATAACCACTATTCTACATATCCTACAATAATACTAGTATGTCATAATTTTGATATTTCATAAAACTGACAGCTAATTTAAATTTTAGCCTAAAACTGTAGCTAAAAGGACCCCTATTACATGAGGGTTAATAATAGACCTCTATAATTGTATGATACCTCTTTTCTACTTGATTCTCAAAGATATAAAGAACTGAAACAAAATCCACTATGGTATAAAACATTGCTGAGAGAAATTAAACATAATCTAACTAAATGTAGACCTATTATGTTCACTGATTAAGACTTTAACATTTTAACATGTCAATTCTCCCCAAACTGTCCTACAGATTCAATGCAATCCTGATAATAATCTTAGCAGTCTATTTCAGTAGGCAGATGTAAAGGACCTTTAATATCCAAAGCAATCTGAAATAGTAAGTACAAAGTTGTGGGACTTGACTTGGTGATTTAACATAGCGTTACGGCAATGTAAATATTGTGAAACTCCCTAAGGTTGGACAAGTAGAACAACAGAAGAGAGCCTAGAAATAGACTCCTAGTTATTCAGTCAAAGGAATCAATAAGTGTTGCTGGAACAACTGGATAGCCATATGGAAAAACTGTATCTCAATTCCTATCTCACATATAATAAAAAATTAACTCAATATGAATCATATGCCTAGATATACAAGTTAAAACATAGGTATATCAGGGAATAAAACCATGTTGGACATGTGCTGTGGGGTGGGGGTGGTTGGGGAGAGAGGTCAGTGTTAGAAAAAGGAGACATATGTAATACTAGGTATAATACTTTAAACAATCAGGAGTTTATAAAACACACACTTTGGATCCTCTCAAAGTCACCACAAATATTGTCCTACTTCTTTAAAATATTGTTACCCAATTCCCTTTTATAATTAAGTAGTTATACTGAATACTTAGTACACAGTTCAGTCTGGGTGGCTCTGAGATAATTAAGCAATTGGTGAAAAAAATCAATAACTTCTACAATAACCTAGATGTGAATTCTGTCTGGCAAAGACATTTTTGTACTACTGTTTGTTATTTAAAGTTTAAGACAAATAATTCACTTACCTTCAATGGACAAAGTTGCCTAGATTTAACTCAAATGATTCCAAAAGAGATGTTCTGGTCTTTAATATAATTGCATTATATAGATAAAACATTCTATGTATTTTCTTACTTGCTTCTCTCCCCTCTGCCCATTTCCTCAAGAAAGAAACATAAAATACAACAATAATAAAACATGCAACACAAGCCACTCACCGGAGCCCATACAGAACTGTTCCGTCCGGATGCAGCCGGATCATCCGGTTTTTCACTGTAACCCCATGCACAAATGACTTCTTGTCATTCAGAAAGTATGTATCTGGTACCCAGAGTTGGTCAGCTACCCTGTTGTCTAGCGTGAGGTTTAGTGGGACTCCAGAATAAGAAAGTCTTTTGTCTTTCCAAGACTGCTGGAAATACATGGTGATTGTATAATCCTGTGAAATAAAGGAAACAAAAAAATGTACTGTCATCAACATCATCAACATCATCATCATCTGAGGCGTTTTGTTAAGAACATGATAGCTTGTGGTATTGTGAATGCCCAGAGATACATGGTCCTGTCCTCCTGTCCCTTAAGAGGATACATTTGAGTATCCTCTTACAAAATGTCATTATACATTTGAGTATAATGACATTTGCACCTCTAAGCAAGGCGACCAATAGGTTAGAAGTGCTATAGTAATAATTAAATGCATGCACAGCCATTTCCACCAATATAGGAAAAAAAAATTTAATTGAATTTTAATATTTGACATTAAGGTGATGATATCATGGGGAAGGTCAAAAAGGAAAATTATACAGAGCCATGTTCACAAAAATCAAACTCCAAATATTATATCTACTACAATGTTTGGAGAGAATGTTTGCTAAATATATAATAACTAAAAATATATGCACATAAAAGGAGAGGGTGATTTGCAAAGTATGAATGCCTTTTGAATAAATACTGCTGTTTGCCTTATGAAGATTATTAATTCCATTATCTTAATCTTTCTAGTAATGTCAACTTGTCTAATAGTCCTGAAAGGTAGTTTATGAAGCGCATTGGACGGAGATGTTTATTTGGCCTGAGAAAGACATCAGTGGTGGAACTCATCAGTTCTCCTACCCTCATCCACGCTTTGTTTCAGGAATTTGTTTGAGGTCAGAAATAGGTTTGTACTTGAGTTTGCTTTCTCACCTCCTATAAAAGGTTACACTAAAAATTATAGAAAGAGAATAACCATTTCAGATCTGTAGTTGTCTGTTTTTGTATTTCTTGGTTTTATTCTTTTTTTTAATTTAGAGACAGGAAAGGAGAAAGGATAGGTGTGGGGAGAGGGATGGAAGGAAGGAAGGAGGGAAGGAGAAGGGAGGGAGAGAGAGGGGAGAAAAGAAGGGAAGGAGGGAGGGAGGGAGGGAGGGAGGGAGGGAGGGAGGGAGGGAGGGAGGGAGGGAGAGAGAGAGAGAGAGAGAGAGAGAGAGAGAGAGAGAGAGAGAGAGAGAGAGAGAGAGAGAATGTGTGTGAGAGAAGCACTGATTGGCTGCCTTCCGCAATTGCCCAACTGGGAATAAAGTCTGCAACCAGGGTATGTGCCCTGACTGGAAATCAAATCTGCCACCCTTGGTGTACGGAACAATGCTCTAACCAAATGAGCCACACCAGACAGGGCTAAAGAAATCCATTAATACAAATAATAGTTGTCCATTAAAAAATATAACTGGTAGCATTGAAATCACAATGTTGGTTTACAGAGTGGTACCTACACTACATACAATTCACTAGTTGAGAGACATAGACTCACATCATGCCTCACATGTAGGAAAACTGTACTTTATCTAGATCTCTAAATGGATATTTATGCATGTTTTAAGAATAACACAATATTCAGTTTGAATAATGAGTTCTAGTGTCCTTTAACCATTATATTTAAGAATGCTTACACTATTTACTCAGAAGACATCTTGCAATAATTCAAAGCTCTTATTTTTTGTTCAATGACAAGGATATGTGCTATTTGCTATTAATCATGCAATATTCCCTTTAAAGTTCTAAAAGTTCCTTTCACCTTACCTTCAATTACAAAGGAACCCCCAGGTTAATACAAATTCTCTTGTTAGTTGATATAATTCTCATCTGTGTTCTCTTCAAATTCTTTACATCCTACCCTTTCTGAGGGAAATGAATTATAAAAATACTGGATCTTAGATTCCAAAATACCTTGATCTTAAGATCTACCACATGCAGAGTTATGTAACCACGACCAACTAACCTAATCCCTTGTATTTTGAATGCCTCATTTTAAGAATAATAGCATTTTACTAGCTTATTATGAGCATTACTTGGGAAAATTATGGTGAAGGTACTTTAGAAACTATAACATGCTACACAAATATTATCTTCAAAATTGTTCATTGCTATTTAAAGATTTATGTTATACTTCTAAGTTACATATTCATAAGCATTTCTATTTTTAAAGAGATGTGTATTAAAGTACTTGTAGACAGAGGACCTCTTTAAACATGAAAATAACCAACCGACTGTGATCAATTATAAGTTTTTGGTGTTGGTTTCTTATTTGTAATTCAGCCAGTGTAAGAAAAGTAATAACTAGCCAAAGACATTTTATTGTAAATTTTGCCATAGGAATTAGAACGATCAGCAATAGAATACATGTTTCAATGTGGGGGGATGGTCGTGAGGGGAGGTGGAGGGGTGTTTAGGGGTATAAATGGTGATGGATGGAGACTTGACAGTGTACAGATAATGTGTTATAGACTTGTGCACCTGAAATATGTGTAATTTTGTTAACCAGTGTCACCCCAATAAATTCAATGAAAAGGAAAAAATACTCATGCTAAATATCCATAAACTTCTAGAATCTCATGAGTGCTATGAAGGATTTCCTCAGAATAAGATCATGAAGTGAAATTCTTACTCCACATTTTCATCAGTAGTTTTAATGTGTACTGGGGAAACAATTATTGTCAAGTATGAAGGATTATAATGACAAAATAAAACTATAATAATATACTAGTACACTATAATTAAAATATAAGTTTGTGGTAAGTAAACATTGGAGAGTGAAAAGGAAAAAATAATGTAAGCAGGTGTAATCTCTGCATAGATTTAAATGTGTGTGTGTGTGTGTGGGGGAAGAGTGGGGGTTTGTGGGTGGGTATAGATCTTCCCTTCTCTTTCTGGAAACTGTTTCGTTTCCTGTGTAGAGAAAGAACTATACACCAGTCAGAGAAAGATAAATACCGCATGATCTCACTCATTTATCCTATATAATAAAAGCCTAATATGCTAAGTGTCCTTTGATCTGGTGACCGGTGGACTGTTCAACCAAACAAAGGTTAATATGCTAATAATATGCTAAGGCCACTCAACTACTTGCTATGATGTGCACTGAACACCAGGGGGCAGACGCTTCGACCAGTAGGTTAGCTTGCTGCTGGGGTCTGGCCGACTGGGACTGAGCAAGATGGGCTGGACATGCTCTGGAGCCCTTCTGCGGTTCTTCCCCAGCCCGATGGTGCCCTGGTGGGGTCCCTCGGCTTGGCCTGCACCCTGTTGCAACCCGAGACCCCTCGGGAGTGTCGGAGAGCCTATTTCAGCCTGACCCCACAGCCACTACCCTAAGGAGGGTGCCAGATGCAGGGCTCCTGGCTGGTGAACACTGCTGCGGCAGCTCGAGGCTTTCCTGATCGGGATTGATTGGGCACGAGCCTGTGGCAGGCACAGTGGGGCCAGGATGAGCAGGAGCAGCAGGTAGGAGCTGCAGGAAATGTTGGACTGCAGGTTTTAGTCCATGCTGGACATCCAAAGGGGACCACCTGTGCATAAATTCGTGCACTGGGCCTCTAGAGGAATATAATGAACAACATAAATGGATGAACAAAACAGAGACAGAAAAGCATCCATCAGACCTTCAAACCTCAGAGGGAAAATAGGGAAGGGTAAGGGTAAGAGGGAGAGGTCAACCAAAGGACTTGTATGCATGCATATAAGCCTAATCAATGGACACAGACAACAGGGGAGTGAGGACATGAATGGGGATTGTGGTGGTGGGGGCAATGGGGGGATAAAGACACATATGTGATACCTTAATCAATAAAGAAAAAAAGAACTATACACATGTAATAAGATCTTTTCTCTACACAATTCACTCAATTTTCAATAAACATTGACTAAAAGTCACATCATGGTTTTAAATTAAAGCAATAACTTACCCTATTTTCAATAAGAAGTAATTCAGTGAAAATTTATGTATGCTCCAATGTTACACTTGGAAATGGGTAATATGGGACAAGCAACCTTCAGAACTTTTCTTCCTAAGCATGTCTAGGGCTATTGGTTTTGTTTGTTTGTTTGTTTGTTTGTTTGTTTTTAATATATTTTATTGATTTTGTACAGAGAGGAAGGGAGAGAGATAGAGAGCTAGAAACTTCGATGAGAGAGTGTCATCCATCAGCTGCCTCTTGCACACCCCCTACTGGGGATATGCCCGCAACCAAGGTACATGCCCTTGACCAGAATCGAACCCGGGTCCCTTCTGTCCCCAGACGCTCTATCCATTGAGCCAAACCGGTTTGGGCTAGGGCTATTGTTTTAATCTATAACCTGATTCTATGATAAATAAAATATAGATTTATGAGATTCCTAACCTTAATAAAAACTTTTTGAAGTTACTGATAATGATAACATTATGGAAAAACCTAAAGCACACCAATCCCTTCTTTTGGTACCATCTACATTATACCATACTCAAGACAATAATCTCTTTCTCCCAGAGAGTGCTCTGTGGTTTTTATAACCCTTCATATCTACTATCACCATTGTTCTCCAAACCTTGTGAGATCGGCAAATTCTCTATGATAGACTTTATGATCTACATGTCTGGGAGATGATAAACTGTGTTTTAAGTGCATTATTCTTTCTCTCTAAAGCTTGACATAAATATGAACAGTGACATCTGAATATAACAAAGCCTATGACATTATTTTGATATATCCTATTTTTATATAAAAATAAAAAGATTAAAACTGCTGTATTTTTTTCTCATACAACAGATTTTCTATTAATTCATTAGTCCAAAGTGTAAGCACTCCAGGGAGAATGAAAATTCAGAGAAAAAAAAAATCAAAGGTATTAATAATCTGGCAGAAACCACTAAAATAATTTTTCTTCCCAAGTATATTTACAAGTATCCAATCTGCTTTCTCAGGTTTGTAAGCTTCTCCTTAAATGGAAGTGGGACATATTTAGAAACCACAGGCCATAGGGGATTCTTTGACACGGAAGCAAATTAATGGGATTAATGGGTGTGAGATTGCTAATGAAATTGGTCAGGCTAATTCAGGCATGACAAAATTTAATTCATTGAGGAAAAGCAAGATAGACTATAGCAAATTGGAGCACTCAATCGAAGGACATACTTTTTAAATCTAAAAATGTTTAAAGAAATAAAAAAAAATACTTACAACAAATGAAAGTCATTCTTTTAAAGAATAAAAATTGCATTTATTTTACATGCAGTTTAAATTCAGGGTGATTCCCCCCCCCCCACCTCAGAGCACATTAGGAATGTGTGGAGGCAGTTTGGTTCTGATAACTGGGGGTAATGCTGTGTGCTACTGGCATCAGTGGGGAGGGCCAGGGATTCCTCTACATACTGCCCTGCACAGTACAGCGGCCTCAGCACAGAATGATTTGATTCAAAATGTCAGTAGTGCCAAGGTTAAGAACCTTACATTAGATGAATACATCTTTCTTTGTAGTATCAGAAAAAAAAAAAAAACCCACCAAAATCATCTATCATTATTTATTATAAAAAGTATGTATCCCAATATGTCTACCCCAAGACTTTCATATACCCCTCGACTCTTTGTGTGTGGTGGCATTAGATCATTTATAATTTGCCACTTCCCCACGAGAAATCACTTGATAAAAATCCATTAATTACCTAGCACCCAAACAGGGGGAAAGAGTTATGTGTTAGGCAATTTTATCAGTATGAGGTATGCATTTTACCCATATGAGCTTCACCATTGTGAAGACTTCACAATGGGTTGGAAAAGTGAGCATCCCTTATTAGCTGCCTCCACGATCAGCACATTTCAGTCTAATTTGTCAGTAAAGAGACAAAATAGTGCTCTAACATCTTGCAGTATTGCATCCATTCATAAGGCCCATGTGAGCAATCCCTCCTTTTTAAATTATTTCAAAAAGGCCACATATATTGATATAATCAATGTGTGTGTGTGCATATATATGTATTATATATATATATAATACATATATATACACACACATGCACATGCACAAATATATGTATTTGTGCATGTGTATGTATGTATTTATGTGTATATATATATACACACACATGTGTGTATGTATGTATATATACATACATACACACACACACACACACACACACACACACACACACATATATATATCTATCTCCAGGGTTCTAGCACACATTTGTATTTTTTCTTTCATCATGTGAATATACATTATAAGTGGTCCCAAATACAAATTCTTCTTACCTGAAAATTATTTATGCCAGTGTACTTGAACTCAATAGCTGCTCTTTCCAAAGCTAAGGTTGCTTTTCCCAAAGGAGGACTGTAGTAGAGATATGCATTGTTGCTTACCACTTGTAGAGTCCCTTTGTGATAGAAACTGCCCTGTCTACAGCCCTTGCTGATTAAGCAAGGCTAAGTTCTATATCATTTAATATGGTCTCCATCTGCCTTGAAAATTGAGAGCGGAGGAGGAAGATGGCGACCAGCAGGAATGTAGGGAGGGAGAGAGTGTGAGAGAGTGAGGGACCGATAGAGGAATGTGTGGATGTGTGTGGTGTGTGTGTGTGTGTGCGTGTGTTGTGTGTGTGTGTGTGCGTGTGTGTGTGTGTGTGTGTGTGAGCTAGGGACAGTTAGACACTGCAGGTCTTCCAAGGGGCTGTCAAACTGGGCAGTCTTAGACGGCGGAGCCCCGTGCACAATGCCGACACTTCTGGGCAGCCAGTGCGGGCACAGAGACCATGCCATCTTGATAAACAAGCTCCTTGAGGCTAGGATCCTGGCCTCAGTACCACCCATTCTGGTCTCAGATGCAAACCAGGACCCTGCAGCCATTGGGGACAGAGACCTGCGACCATAGCTTCAGACCAACAGACAACAAGAATCCAGACATCCCCGCCACAGATTTCTGTGAGTCAAGGAGCCTATCCCCCTCCCCGCAGGCTTGCAGGCAGTGCCATTGTAACTGATAAACCCGCTCCTCACATGGGCTGCAGCGCAGCTACAGGAATTTGAGCCTGGACATCTAAACACTGGGAATATGCTCCCCACAACAAAATCGGGGGACCATTTTGAAGCAGTGCCACCTGACTTTGATTACACAGTGCTACTGTGCAACACAGTCCCCAAGCTGACCAGGACCCTGATTCTTTACTCAAAATTAGTGAAATTGAAGCATGCAACATGACCAAAAAAGAATTCAGAGTAATGGTCGTGCAATTCATACATTAGATGGATGATAAAAATCAACAACTTAGTAAAGGATCAGGAAGAAAACTAAAAGTGTTTAGCTACAATCAAAAACATCTTGGAAAGTTTCAACAGTAGACTAGAAGAGGCTAAGGACCAAATTAGTAAGTTAAAAGATAAGATAGAGAAACAAGCTCAATCTGAACAGCAACTGGAGAAAAAAATTAAAAAGCAGAAGGAGAGCCTAAGGGAGCTTTGGGACAATATGAAATGAAGTAGCATATGTATAATAGGGCTGCCAGAAGGTCAAGAAGACCAGCAAGGATTAGAATATCTATTTGGAGAAATAATGACAGAAAATTTCCCAGATATGGGGAAGAAAAAATTTACACAAGTACAGAGAGTCCCAAGCAAAATCAATCCCAAAAGACCCACACCACATCACAATTTCAATGGCAAATATCAACGACAAAGAGATAATCTTAAAGGCTATAAGAGAGAGACAGAGTTACCTACAAAGGATCCCCCATCAGATTATCAAATGACTTCTCAAAAGAAACACATCAAACTAGAAGGAAATGGAAGGATGTATACAAAGTGTTGAAAAGCAAAGGACTGAATCCAAGAATACTCTATCAAGCAGGACTATCAATCAAAATTGCAGGGGAAATCAGGAGCTTCTTAGCCAAAAAAAAAAAAAAAAAAAAAGGCTAAGGGAGTTTCTTACCACCAAACCAGCAATGCAAGGAATGCTAAAGGAAATGCTATAAAAAGAAGAAATAAAAAGGTAAGAAGGAACACAGGCACATAAATAGAAATGACTAGAAACAAGTACCTTTCAGTAATAACTTTAAATGTAAATGGACTAAATGCTCCAATCAAAAGAAATTGAGTGGCTGAATGGATAAAAAAAAAACACACGACCCATATATATGCTGTCTACAAGAGACCCACCTCAGAACAAGGGACTCACAAAGATTGAAAGTGAAGAGATGGAAAAATATCTTTCAGGCAAATGGAAATGAAAAACAAAAACAGAAACAAAAACAGGCTGGGGTAGCAATACTTAACATCTAATAAAATAGACCTCAAAGTGAAGGCCATAACAATAGATAAGGAAGGCCACTTCATAATACTAAAGGTGTTGATACAACAACAGGATATAACCCTGGTAAACATATATGCACCCAATGTAGGAGCACCCAAATAAATAATAAAACTCTTAAAATATATCAAGGGAGAGATCGACAGCAATACAATCATAGTAGGAGACTTTCATATACCACTGACATCACTGGATAAATCCTCTAGACAAAATATCAGCAAAGACACAGCGATCCTAAATGACTCACTAGATCAGATGGACTTAACTGACATTATTTCACCCCAAAGCCATGGAATACATACTCTTCTCAAGTGCACATGGAACATTTTCAAATATAGACCACATATTGGGTCACAAGCAAAGTCTCCCCAAATTCAAGAAGACTGAAATAATACCAAGCATCTTCTCAGACCACAATGTCATAAAATTAGAAATAAACTACAATAAAAATAATCTAAAAAATCTCAAAACTCTGAAACTGAATAGCATGCTATTAAATAATGACTGGGTTACCAGTGAGATCAAAGAAGAAATAAAAAGCATCCTGCAAACTAATGACAACAAAAATACAACAATCAAAAATCTATGGGACACAATGTAAGCAGTCCTGAGAGGGAAGTTTATAGCTCTACAGGCTTACCTTAAAAAACAACAACAACAACAACAACAACAACAACAAAAAGAAACAAGAAAAAGTGGTAGTAAATCATCTAACTCTACAACTCACAGAATTAGAAAGAGAGCAATAAGAAAAGCCCAGAGTGAGCAGAAGGAAGGTGATAATAAAGATCAGAGCAGAAATAAACGATATTGAGACATAAAACAAACAAACAAACAAAAATAATACAGAAGATCAATGAAACCAAGAGCTGGTTCTTTGAAAGGATAAACAAGATTAGTGAACCTCTATCCAGGCTCACCAAGAAGCAAAGAGAGAAGACTCAAATAAACAAAATCAGAAATAAGGGAGGAAAAATAACAACAGATCCCACAGAAATACAAAGGATTGTTAAAACTCTACTCCAACAAACTAGACAATCTGGAGGAAATGTACATATTCCTAGCAAAATACAACCTTCCAAAACTCAATCAGGAAGAATCTAAACATCTCAACAGGCCAATAACTATGGAAGAAATTGAAGCCAGCATCGAAAAGCTTCCAGCAAACAAAAAAAACCAAAGCTAGACAGCTTCACAGGGGAGTTTTACCAAAATTCAAGGATGAACTAAAACTGATCCTCAAACTATTCCAAAAAATTCAAGAGAAAGGAACACTTGAAGCCAGCATTACCCTAGTACCAAAACCAGATAAAGACAACACATGAAAGAGAATTATAGACCGATATCCCTGATGAACATAGAATGCCAAAATCCTTAACAAAATTCTAGCAAATCAAATCCAACAATACATCAGTAAGATCATACACCATGACCAAGTAGGATTTATCCTGGGGATGCAGGATGGTACAATATCCACAAATCAATAAACGTGATATATCACTTAAACAAACTGAGAGATAAAAATCACACAGTCATATCAATTAATGCAGAAAAAGCATTTGATAAAATCCAACACCCCTTCTTGATAAAAAAAACTCTCAGCAAGGTGGGAATAGAAGGATCATATCTCAACATAATAAAAGCCATATATGACAATCCCACAGCCAACATCATATTCAATGGGAAAAAAACTAAAACCATTTCCCCTAAACATGAACAAGACAGGGATGTCCACTCTCACCACTCCTGTTTGACATAGTACTGGAAGTACTAGCCATCATGATCAGACAAGAAGAAGAAATAAAAAGCTTCCATATAGGAAGAGAAGAAGTAAAGCTGTCCTTATTTGCAGTTGACATGATATTGTACATAGAAAACCCTAAAGACTCCATCAAAAGTTATTAGACTTAATAAATGAATTTGGCAATGTAGCAGGATACAAAATTAATGCCAGGAAATCTATGGCATTTCTATACACCAATAGTGAACTTACAGAAAGAGAGATTAAAACAGCAATTTCATTTACCATTGCACACACAAAAAATTAAGATACCTAGGAATAAACCTAACTAAGAAGGTAAAAGATCTATATGCGAAAAACTACAGGACACTGAAAAAAGAGCTAGAGGAAGACATAAACAGATGGAAGAACATACTATGTTCATGGATTGATAGAATCAACAGCATCAAAATGTCCATACTACCCAAAGCAATCTATATATTCAATGCAATCCCCATTAAAATATCAATGGCATACTTCACAGACCTAAAACGAACTTTCCAAAAATTCATCTGGAATAAAAAAAGGCCCCAAATAGCTGCAGCAATCCTGAGAAAGAAGAACGAAGTAGGTAGGATCTCAATAGCAGATATCAAGCTGTATTACAAAGCCACTGTTCTTAAACAGCTTGGTACTAGCACAATAACAGACATATAAATCAATGGAATAGAATAGAGAATCCAGAAATTGACCCAAATCACTATGCCAAATTAATATTTGACAAGGGAGGCATGAACATAAAATGGAGTCAAGACAGTCTCTTCAACAAATGGTGTTGGGAAAATTAAACAGATACATGCAAAAAAAAATGAAACTAGACCACCAACTTAGACCATACACAAAAATAAACTCATAATGGACAAAGGACTTAAACTTAAGATGGAAAAGCATAAAAATACTAGAGGAATCCACAAGCAGTGAAATCTCAGACATATGCCCAAGCAATTTCTTCACTGATTCTGCTCCTAGGTCAATGGAAACTAAAGAGAAAATAAACAAATAAGACTACATCAAAATAAAAAGCTTTTGCACAGCAAAAGAAACCATCAACAAAACAACAAGAAAGCCCATGTCATGGGAAAATGTATTTGCCAATGTCATCACTGATAAGGGTTTAATCTCCAACATCTACAGGGAACTCATACAACTTAACAAAAGGAAGATAAACAACCCAATAAAAAATGTGCAACGGATAGAATCTTCTAGAAAGAAGAAAGGCCAAGAGACATATGAAAATATGCTCAAAGTCAATAATTATCCGAGAGATGCAAATCAAAATGACAATGCAGTATCATATCACACCTGTCAGAATGGCACTTATCACAAATCAACAAAAAAACAAGTGTTGGTGAGGATGCAGAGAAAAAAAAGAATCCTTGTACACTGCTAGTAGGAACGCAGACTGGTGCAGCCACTGTGGAGAACAGTTTATGCAGTTTCCTCAAAAAACTAAAAATGAAACTCCCATTTGACCCTGCAATCTCCCTTCTAGGAATATATCCCAAAAAGTTAGAAACACCAATCAGAAAGGATATATGCACCCCTATGTTTATAGCAGCACAATCTACAATAGCCAGAATTTGGAAACAGCCTAAGTGTCCATCAGCAGATGATTGGATTAAAAAACTGTGGTATAGCTACACAATGGAATATTATGCTGCTATAAAAAAGAAGGCATTCTTACCATTTGCAACAGCATGGATGGAACTGAAGAGCATTTTTGCTAAGTGAAATAAGCCAGCCAGAGTAAGATAAATACCACATGATCTCACTCATCTATGGAATATAATAAACAACATAAACTGACAAACAGGGACAGATCCAGAGACAGAGAAGCATTGATCAGACTGTCAAACCTCAGAGGGAAGGCAGGGGAGAGTGGGGGTACAGAGGAGAGATCAAGCAATGGACTTGTATGCATACATATAAGCACAACCAATGGACACGAACACCAGGGGAGTCAGGGCATGAGTGGGGAAGGTTGGGGATAATGGAGGGATGAGGACACATGTGTAATACCTTAATCAATAAAGAAATTTAAAATAAATAAAATTAAAAAAAGAAGAAAAAAGAAAAGAAAATGGAGGGTAGATATGTTGTTTAAGAACACTTGATCCACAGGTAGGCAAAAAACCTGTGCCCGTCTCAAAAAGATGAGATGGACCAATCATAGTCTTCTCTTAGAAATTTGCTATTGGATAAAGGATCTGAGACAAGAGATGTATGACCAGTGTAAAGGTCATGATATTAACCAGGGCTGCACTGCTATTATGAGGTTTTGAGATGGGGAAGACTATGAATGAAAAGGAGAAGCCAGCCTACAAAGGAAGAAGAAAGAAAATAAAAATGCAAAAAATGGCCATCAGAGGAAAGGTCTGATATTGTTATAGAGCGAACAACCAAATTCACAGAGACTTTCTACTTTTTATTTCTAGTTCTTGTAAGGTCTGGGCATGTTCAATAATTCAATCTCTAATGAGCACTCTTGTCTCATTATGACAAACTCCACTTTCCTTGTGCTAAGTTGATTCCATCTTTATTTCCTCTAATCAGAAAGAGTCATATTAATGATGCTGATCAACATCCATATTAGATTCTCATTAAGCAATAATTATACACATTAAGGAAACCCAGGAAAAACAATCATCTGGTCCATCTCCTGATTTTTTTTTTTAAAGAGGCATTATGAGAAATCTGAGACCCAGAGCTACTAAATGACTGAATAAAAAGGGGTGGGGAAGACATATTGGTTTTATTAACCGAGAGAGCAAAGAGAGAGAAGGAAAACATTTACTTCTATCAAGACAATTCTCTGTCAACCACAACAACAATTACCAAGAGAAGTAACCTGGAGACTAAATGTAATAAGTAATACCTCCTGTAAAGATAGAATAAAAAAACCATACAATTTGCATCTCATGAAAACAAAGTATAATAATAAATGGCCTGGCAAATAAACCGATATAAGCTGTAATTGAAATGAACCACACAACATCTGTTTTTAATGGAACCTCCAGTTTAATGTATTGCATATTACTGTCACCATTATGTAGATCTGCAACAAAAATTCATCATTGTATCTGTAGATATGCTGTTAATTTTGAAACTTTTATATTATTGTCATTTGGCATTATGTTAATATTCATACTGAATACTATGTTTGTTGTGCTTAGCCATGTTCTATCTTTAAAACAAAGGAATTCTTATTGTTGCCAAAGCCCACATTCTTATTTATTATTGGTATTTATTTTACCAACTGCAGCCTCAAGCTATGCCTCAGAGATCATAATCTTTTTTTACCTTTGTCTCATCCTAAATAACCCCATTTGGTTCATCCATCTGTGTAGTCAGATTTTTTTTTTTTCAGTCTCTCATTGTGTTCTGAACAATTTTGTAATCAATCTGCTTTGTCAGTGAATAAAAACATTAAGAGTTATTGGCCCATACCAAATGAGAGTCACATGGGCACATTGTGATATGTGAAACACATATAACATTTACATGATAACTAAAGTATGTACTTATGTTCTAAAGTAAAGAACTACATGAGAGCCTCACTAGATGAAGCTGAGATGACACCAATATAAGAATTTCAGCGTTTGTAATTTAATGTCTATTATAGAAACTATAAATATTCATTTTCTTAAAAAATATAACATTTTTCTATACAAGGAATCCAATTTCTTAAAATGGATATGAAAAAATATTTGTTTCATTTGGTAACAGTTGAAATGTCCTATGTTCTAGAATCTAAAGACTCAAATTTCAAATAGAGTTGTTTCCATAGTAAGATATATTGAAATGTTAAGTGTGAAGCAGGGACGGTTTTCTAGCAACTTCTCAGTCAAAAAGATCTTAGGTTCTTAAGAGTAATTAATTCATTTTGTCAACATTTAATGATTGTTTGCTATACTGGGGTGAGCAAAAATAGGTGTATTGCTGTGAGTACACAAAATGTGTGTATTCTTGAATTATTTATCAATTATTGCATTATGTATTATTATTATTATTAAACTACTTTTATTTACCCCTGTATTGAAAGAATTTGACTATACCAGATGCTGAGGAGAAAAAGTTGAATACATTTCCCCTGCTTGCCTCAAGTAACTCATAGGCCAGTGAGTGAGATTCAGCATTGCTTATTTCCAAGCTGGCCCACTGCTCTCCCTAGACTTCTTAGTTCTTCCATCACCTGTGTAACCAAATTCCTGCATGAAATTCGCTCCAATTCACATACTCAGAGAATTTGGAGTAGTTCTACTTTTCTTTATTGGCAGCTACTTACTCATGGAGACAAGATTACTAAGTAGAAGAATATCAGTTTAACAAGCTTTGGTATTAACCTGCATAATCTTAATATATAAAGAGGTAATATGCAAATTAGGCTGGGATGACATAATGGGATGACCAGTCAGGAGTAGGTTGCGCACACAGGTGAGGCCCTGAGTGGAGATGGAGACAAAGACAGGGGCCTGTGTGACCCAGAGCAGACACAGGCGGGGGGGGGGGGGGGGGGGGGGGGGGGTTAAGGGGGGGATAGGGCAGAAGGCAGGCATGGGTCCTGGCCACCAGTTCGGCCTGACTCTCACGGTGGCCCATGAGATGCCTCCTCCCAAGGCGGGAGGTGGGGGTCCTCCTCCCACGTGTTTTCAATCGGCATCTGGGCCTCTAGTAGATAAATAAGTCAGAGTTGAGTTATCCCTGACAGGGAAGTGAAAAAGAGGAAACAGTGTGTGAAACACTTAAGGCAGAATTTGGTGACCTTTGGATTGGGGGATTAGAAGGAAGCATCAAAGATGACCACTTGGATTCTGACCTAAGTGAGTAAGATAACGAAAACGGAAGATTTGGAGCTGAGGATGACTAATGTGCTTTGGGCTGGTTTGTTTTGTGGGTGTCTGTGGCATTTGAACGTAGAGGTGCCAAGTAAGTCCTTGTGGGCCAGAACAGGACTTGGGGAGAACTATGTGAGTCACGCTGATAGATGAAGTCCTAGAAATGGATTAGCTCACCATGGAGACAGTGCAAGGTGAGGAGAGGACAGAACCCCTGGGAAATATGATTCTAAGATTAGTCACTCACTCTTTTTGAGTTCCCAAACACTTTTCTACTTTGATTGTAGCACTTATTTTGTAATTACTTCTCAGTCGCACTAGATTTTGAACTCCTTAAGGACACAAGTTTATATATTTAGGCCCTAGCATAGCGGACAGTGGATAGCAGGTCCTCAAATATGTTAGCTAAGTGTGAATTAAGTAATGCTGGGTGTTTTGGGCACCTAATATCAGCACTAAGCATGTTAGTGCAAACTCATCTTAAATTCTAAAATCCTTACTTAGATAATGTACATAGGGACTTTCAGTTAACTAAAAAATTAATAATCCAGAATTCTATTTTTGAACCACTCAAGATTAATGAGTCTATAATTCCCACTAATATAGAAAATAGATAAATTTCTGGGAGATGATAAAAACACCTGGCAGTAAAAGCAAAGTTACTCTTTAAGAATGAATTCAAAGTGACTTTCAACATTTTTAAGTATATCAAATGAAATTTCATTGATAGTTTTAATACTTTGGAAGTATAAGCCTATTTGTACTAAAGCTTTAAAAATGGATCTCTATTCAGTGAAACTTTTAAGCTCATTTACAAGTTAGTCAATATTCAAAACTATCAATAAAATAATATTAGATTGATGATTAATTCATCAGGAAAATGATTCATAAACTTCACTGACATTTTAAACAATATAAATAATTATATTTGACACACTAGATTATTTTCAAAGTTCCTTAGTTCTAGAGGATCATAAAAAAATAGTGTTTCTATTTTCTCCAATATCTAAATAAGAACATGAATCAAATAAGCTACATGGAGGATCTAGTAAAATATTCAGGATGTGGTGGTTTAGTCTTACAATTCTGAGTTGAGCTATGAATATATGACCAGAATGGTAAGTAGTATATGGTATTCAGGGCAACTCAAAAAAGCCAACTATGCAGTGAGCTAAGCTTGGATAGGATATGAAAATCAGAATTAAACCAAGATTCTATCAAAACACACACACACACACTATTTAGAAGAGATGGAAAAAAATTGTCATAATTTTCTAGCCCAAAAACATAGTTTTCTCATGATTTGTGATCTTGCAATGTGTATACAGTAGTCAACAGCAAGGATTTTAGGTCTGGAACTGTTTAGTTGGAGAAGAATAAGACCTTCGGAATGCTTAACAAAATTAATAGGGTGGTCCTGGAAGAGATAGCTCAGTTGGTTGAGTATTGCCCCCTGCCCCAAGAGGTCACCAGTTTGATTCATGGTCAGGGCACTGCTTGACCCCTAGTAGGGGGTGTGCCCGAGGCAGCCAATCAGTGGTTTTCTCTCATCGATGTTCTCTCTCTCTCTCTCTCTCTCCTCTCTCTCTCTCTCTCTCTCTCTCTCTCTCTCTCTCTCTCTCTCTCTCTCTCTCTCTCTCTCTCTCATATTTTTAATAAGTTATAGGGTGGAAAGGGAGGGATTGTTAATGGATACACTTATACCTCTCTTAGTAATCAAATATTTCTGATATCTCTTCGAACTTTTAAATACCTTCCCGGGAAGAAATCCTTAGGTAACTCTGAAGAATATTTTCAGACTTTCAAAGGGGAAGATGGATTTCCATCAAATTATTATTCTAAGGAGACAGTGGGTAATGATCTCTTGGAGCCTGAGGAATTCTCAAAATAGAATGGGTAGCAAATTATAATACCCAAATGTTGACTTTATCATGTTCACTTAATAAAAGTTTGGTGGCTACCTTTTCTTTTTATCTATTTAATAAATAAAAAGTTTTCTGTATATACTACATTTTTATAAAAAACATTGTTACCTTTTCCAGCTATTTATTTATTCATCTGTTTTTTATTTGTTTATTGCTTACCAACCACTCTTCCTCCATCCTATTTTTTTTTTTTCACTAGCCAATTGGCAATTTGGTGGGAAACACTTTGTGTGTTGCTCATGCTCATACAATTGTCTAAGAACATATAAACATATAGATGGAGCTTTTGTCATTACTTTTAAAATATATCTGGCATGGGTCAGTGGTTGAGGTTGACCTATGAACCAGGAGGTCATAATTTGATTTTCCCTCAGAGAACATGCCCAAGTTGTAGGCTCAACTCCCAATGTGGGGCTTCCAGGAGGCGGTCAATCAAAGATTCTCTCTCCCTCTCCCTTCCTCTCTGAAATCAATAAAAACATTTTAAATAAAAAATAAAATATAGCATTATATTCAGTCTGTGAATCTTTCTTTCCTTAGTGATACAGCACAGAAATCCCTCTAAATAAATGGGTATAGCTTCTTCCATTTAATGGCTACAAAGACACCATCATATAGAAATTAATCTTAATTATATTAATGTTCATTGAAGTTGTTTCAAAAATTTTACAATACAATAAAGATCTGTATTTCAATAGAGAGATGATAGATAGATAGATAGATAGATAGATGATAGATAGATCTCAAATACTGGTATTTAGTGAATCTTTAGCCTAGTATGGTGCTATTCTCAGGAGTTTAATATGATAACTTGCAAAAATAAATAAAATTTAAACCACAGTCTGCTCCTTTGGTAACATCATTTTCTAAATATTGAGATAAATTCAAATCTATAAAAAACATGGTTAGGTTTACAGAACCAAAGAGCTACATAAATATCCATGTTGGCCTTATCTAGTGGCTCAAGCTCACTGAGCATCTGCTCAAATTTCTGTTGGTCTTCTATTGGATCTAGCTAAAAAGTAAGTTGGCAGACTGCTGCAGGGAAGGATCTTGGCGATGTAATGCCATATAATGAGAGAGGAAGGGAAAAAATCAAAATCTAAGAATTTCTTTGGAACTACAGAAAGAATGGTTTGTAAATTCTAAAGCTAACAGTTCTGATAAATTTAATTTCCCTCTCATATAACTTCATAGTCATCCTTGGTCCATTATCAAACATGTATATTAAGTATAAACAGACTGGACCCAACAAGAAATAAAACCTCTATGCTAACACCATGCTAAAACAACTGAGCAATTAACTAAGTCTTTAAAAAAATAAAAATTAAAAAAATATATATGTTTTTTATTGATTTCAGAGAAGAAGGAAGAGGGAGAGAGAGAGATAGAAACTCAATGATGAGAGAGAATCACTGATCAGCTACCTCCTGCATGTTCCCCCTTGAGGATCAAACCTTTAATCCAGGCATGTGTCCTGACCAGGAATAAACCCTGACCTCCCAGTTTATAGGTTGACACTCAACTAGTGAGTCACACCAGCTGGGATCAACTATGTATTTGGTTATTTGGCTAGAACAGAAAGTTGAAATCTAGTTCAAGATTCACTGTTCATTACATCTGTGATCTTGAAGCGAATTTGTCAATTAGTCTGAAAAATCAATCTCCTTATGTATGTTATGGTCAGAAAAATGATCAACAAGTCTGCTGGAATAATAAATTGAAATAAGGTATGTAATAGTCTAAAAAACTTTGAAAATTATAATTGAATAAATAAGGAAAACCAAGTAGCTTAACACATTACATAACAAGTTAGTGCATAACATATGTTTTTATTCTCTTTAGTTATCAAGTTTAATGAGAGATGCCTATTACTGAATATTTAATTATATGACAAGTAGTTTAGTAGGCATTTTATATATATAATTTAAATCTTGCAACAACGCTATGAAGTTGAATTTAACATTCCATTTTTATAGTTGAAACTGAGGTTTAGGAATGCCCAAAGCAACTCTGCTGGAAAATGCCAGAGCTGCAATTTTGAACCCAACTCTGTCTTACTTTAGCTTCCTAGTTCTTCCCACTGTGTCACATAACAAGCAATGTCTTAAGTATGTATTACAAGCACAAAAGGTTTTCATCATAGGACATGGCTTTTATCTCTTAAGACTGACTTCTTCTTTGCTTTTTTATGGATGCCAATTAATCATTAACATGCAGTTCTAATGTAGACTTTTCAGTCCTTTCTGATGTTTTACCCATGGACTCCCCATCATCAGCTGGTGGTGACAATGAAGGCCACTGCCATGCTTTTATCTGTGGGCCGCAGCATCCCCACGGAATGCTAACTACAATCAATTGCTCATCACTGCTCTGGATGATTCCTCAGATGTTGGCTGATGGAAAGATGACATTTTTGTTCCATAATAATCCTCGAGGAGTACAGAAAGGAGAATGGTTTTTTGATGGTAGAATGCCTTTCACATTAAAAAATATTTTACTACTTCCAAGTAAAAGCCTCCTTAATCATTAGTTATGGTAGCAACTATTGTATATTTCCCTTGCTAGGAATTATTTCTAAGTGGCAGATGAAAAACAAACTTGGCACATGCCTACAGGTTCAGAATCTCTTCATTTAGACTGTGTTTATTTTGCCTAACACTCTAGAAGTGGGTGAGCATGCTTTGGTTGAAGGTAAGGGCTACTATATTCGACATCCATGCCTCTAACACCAAGATGATGGAATGCTAAAAGAAGGAACTATCCAAACCCAACACAGAATCATGGCCACTGACCCTGAAATCACCTTTTCCATTTCCACCCCCATTCTCAGTGAATGAAACAATCACCCACCCTATTGATCAAGTCAGAAATTGAGAGTCTTTCTTGATTCCTTTCTCTTCTTTACCTTTCACCTTAAATAAATCAATAAAGCCTGGCAATTCTATCTCATAAAAAATATCTCTTTATTCTATTTACAGCTACTATAATATAGTTGGGCCTTTATCATTTCTCACCTGATTTACTGCAATAGGTTCCTAACTAGCCTTCTGCTTTCAGTTTTGCTCTTCCTTAATCCATTTGTTGTGACAGATAAAGAGTTATTTCAATTTTTTAAATTGCAAATATGATTATGTTGCCCCAAAGTTTCAACTTTCAATGGGTCCACAATGTTATGAGGTTAAAAATACAATTTCCCTAGGGGCAAGCAATGTGCTCACCCTGTTTCTGTCTCTCCAGCTGCACTTCTTGATTCCATTTTTACTCTGTCATCCAGCCACCCTGGTCTCTTCTCAGTTATTCAAACACAATGTATTTTCTATTGTTGTAAAGTCTTCTTGGCCTAGAATACTCATTCATCCTCTCTTGTCCCTTTGTCTGGTTATCCCCTACTGATGGAGGCCTCAGATTGAAAGCCATATTGTAACTTTTTCCCCTCATCAGAAGCTAGAGGGTTTGGTTTTGGCCCCTCATATGCTCCCACGGCACCTTCTCATCATAGCCTGCATCCCTATCCAGGGCAATCCTCTAGGTACTCTTCTATTTTATCCTCTGTACTGTGAACTCTATGAGGGTATATTTATTTTGTGATTCCCAAGTGCTGAGCACAAGGCCGGCAGTCTAGTGAATGCCCAAAGCCTATTTGTTGAATGAACCAATAAATGAACTAGAGTGTGAGAAAAATTTGTAGGCAGCAAACTCCGTTAAAAATAATTTAAAATTACAATGGAGGTACTGTTACTATTACTAACATACTATTAGTCTGAATAGGGGCAGAAAAGCAGGGGTCATAGGACAGAAAACGAGAGATAAAATATTGCATGGAAAGAGAATAGATTTAAATTGGTTTCTGTAGGTATGGGAGAGGCAGAAAAGAATGTAGGTGCTAGCAGAAACCGGTTTGGCTCAGTAGACAGAGCGTCGGCCTGTGGACTGAAGGGTCCTTGGTTCGATTCCAGTCAAGGGCATGTAATTTGGTTGCGGACACATCCCCGGTGGGGGGTGTGCAGGAGGCAGCTGATCAATTATTCTCTCTCATCGATGTTTCTAACTCTCTATCCATCTCTCTTCCTCTCTGTAAAAAAAATCAATAAAATATATTTTTTAAAAAAGAATGCAGGTGCTAGAAAAGTACCAAATCTAGAAAAACATTGATGCATTTGGTTTAGATATTAATTTGAAGTGCTTAAAGTAGAGATATAAATACTCTCTACTCCCTTCTATCATACTAGATGATAGAAGGGAGTAGAGAGATCAGGGGTACAGATTAATGAGTCCTCATGGACACTAAGGCTACCAGATTAAATTAAATTATCAAAATTAAGTTATAGATTGAGGCAAGACAATGGCCTTGGACAGAAGCTTAGTGCTTATCAGTGTTTCTTTTTCCACTGAGAACAAAAATGCTGTTTCAGTGTGTGAATGCAAGGCGTTTCATCTGTCATCACTCAAGCGATTCGTCATATTGCTGAGGATGAGTAGCATAAGTATCCAAATCTATAGATAACCCTCAAAATACACATTAACAAACTCCAATCTTTAGCTGAGAAAAGTGTTTCCTCATGTGAAATGCAAGATGTAAAGGACAAGTAAAACTCACTTTTTAAAGCATATTATTATTATTATTTTTAGTGGGATCTATCCACCCACTAGGAGGTGGGTGGATGTTTCATAGTTAGGCATCAGCTACAAAAATGGATGAGAATAATGTACCACCCAGCTGATCAAATTTCTAGTTAAATTGTGGAGTTACATTCCAACACAGTCCTTTTAAGCATATTTAAAAGGTATTAATTTAGTCATTTTTTAATCTTTGTAGCACTTAAAGTTATTTTCTAAATATGTTATATCTTTTAAAAAAAACTCATGTGGCAAACTTGATTTGCTAATGAGAATAATCTGAGGATCTGGAAAAGTGAATTTTAAGCATATGGGTAATCTTTGACAAGTTGAATTCTCAGAGAAGGAGGTCTTTCATCTGATAAAAGTAAATTGCTTATATCAGTGATCTCACACTCAATGTATGTAATTTCCACCAGGACTACTTGGGCCACTAAGTATGATTCTGAGGAGAACTGTTCTGAAATCTGTATTTTTTGATAGATGCTTCCAAGGAGAATAGTACCGTATGCTATTAATTTTCAGATTATAATTTGAGAAACAGTGATCTGGGTATTCCCTAAGTGTTCTTCAGATTCCTACACGAGCAATGACTATGCTTTCATTCATCCTATAAAATCTGCTCCTGTTTCCACTTATGTCATTTTCAATTTTGTTAGTTTCCTTTTGCACTTTCTTTCCATTGCAGCAAAAGGAATTGTATGCCTGAAAATGTCTTAGTGTCACCTATAAAAATGCCATTTTCATGAATACAGAAAGAGGAAAAGGGAGAGACTGAGAAAAAGAAAGTTCTATTACTTTCTGAAGGTATGTGTTTTCCTGTACCTCCAACTTACTTCTGGTTTTGTACATTTATTTTTAAAACATGTAACTCTGAAGCAAACTGAAAATTGAATCCCCTGGTCAGATGTGAGGAGAAATCAAGAATAAGGAAATGGTATGGGCACTAAAGTAATATCTTAAATCATAATTCTAAATTTTATTTCCTAAGAGCAACTTGAGTTCCCTCCAATATTCCACATTTAGTCTGGAGCAATTTCCCCATCCTAAACATGGGAGAGACTGAAGGACAGGAGAGATCTCACATAAAAATGTCAGAAAGAGCCTTTGGGAGAAAAAAAAGGCTGATGTGTTTTCTCATCTGCATGGAGCAATGTGTATTTTGGTCCAGTGTTAAAATTCCTCAGGCAATTTCTCTCATGTCACAAGTTTAAGGAGTTCTCTATGAATGAGACAGCCTTGGAGTTGCCATGGTAACAATTTTCATCCCTTTGGAGTCAGTCCCCTTCTGATGTTGTCACTGAAATGCCTTAATTTCAGGAGGATCTGAGGTTCCCATTACATTTAAATATTCATTATGTTATGTATGCATTCCCTGATAATGTAAGATCACCTGAATAGAAATGGTTTTTAGAGATCTATGAATAGACATGCTGCATCATGCTCATTTCTTCCACAAGATGAAAGACAAGTCAATAAAAATCCTTTCTGTTCTCATAGTAAAATCTCTCTCCCTCGATCCATACCCTTTCTTGGGTGTAAATGTGTGCATGTGTGTGTGTAATCAATATCCTTCATAGTAGAAATAGTTGAAGAGGATACTCTGCACAGCTATCATGAGCCCCGCTTTTCAGGAGAGTGGTTGAAAATTCATGCTGCCTTGCCACACGGCAACTGCACATGAATGCAAATGATGGCTATAGTCTAGTATGGAGTCACTATGGGCAGTATTTTTGTGGTTCCCTGATTTGTATATTAGGGAAGATTCACTTGGAAGAAAAAAAATTGTTTGTACTTGATGTATCTCTAAAAAGAGATGTCCAGATAGGTCTTTGACAAGCAAGGTTCTCAATTATCTTCTCAACCTGCTTTTCCAACATCTCCCCCACCACCATCCCGCTTAACTACCTGCTCACTTAGGTGTGTCCTGCTATGGACACAAAGGGTTACTTACTATTTCCTTTACATTCTTGTATTTTTCCTTATCTATGCCTTTGGTTGTGTTTTCCTCTTCTTCAAAGTCAAAATCCTACTTACCCACAAGGTTTAGTCCAGTTTCCTCAAAGACCTTTCAATCCTCAATTCAAGCCAAATTAACCTTTCCCTTACCCTGGCCTTTGTTATCTTGTCAATGTTTCTACTATAACATTTACCCATCCCACTTGGAATGGTCATGATTAAGCTATTCACTTATCTCCTACTCTACGTTTTTGAGGCTGTGGTCCATGTCTCATTTATCTTTGTATGCCCACAAAATCTAGAACATAAACACAATAGATGTTAAGTAGATTTAAATATGTTGATATGAACTGAATAAATCATTGTCTCAACAAGGCTAGGGAAAATAGCCAACGGAGGAGATTTGGGGATCTCATTGTTCATAAGATGACAAAACAGTCATATGCACATAGGTGGGTCTTCTCTCTAATACATTATACAGGAACACTCCTTTCTTAGTGGAGCATGATGTGCTATGATAGTTCCCCTAAAATCCATTGTGGAGGTGCACTTTTAGAAAGTGCAGTCAGATAGTGTCACAATTGGAGTATAGGATTTGGAGTCAACTAGAACTGAATTCAAAGCTTTGTCTTTTACTCGCTCTGTTACCAAGTCACTTAATCTTTCTGAGATCCAATTTCCTCATCATTTTATTGAAATTAATTGACATAATGTAATAAAGGTTTAGCATAGCACTGACTATATAATTAGATATTCAACAAATAGTAATTCTTACTGCAAATATACAGGGATACTCCTAGAGGTTGCTTTATTTCCATTGTTCTCACAATACCACTGGCATCCCCTCTGTGATTGTTACATAGTACATAAAATAGTTCTCTGAGGGTGTGCCATGTCCACAGTAATTAATTTTATACATAATTTGACCATACTCTGGACAAATGACTTTCCTTGGCTAGCCACAACTCTCTGATTCAAAGATAGGACCTATAAGACTGGGGACTGGGCTATAAATATATTCATTCTGCACATTATGTTTTCTCTGTACTGAATAGAGACTCTTAAAAGTAAAGACACACAGAAAGGGACATAGTAGCATAGAATAGAAACAAAGACACACAGAGAAGATGCTTTATGGAGAAAAAAGGGAGACTAGCAAGGGTTGCTGGTGAAAGGAGGGTAATCAGATGTGTTTACAGGTAAAGCAAAGACAAGTAGCTGAGTCATCTGAATGGTACTGCTGAGGATCTCTAGAGCTAATCCTGAATCCTGAGTCCTATTTCTCAGTGAAGCCCAGCTATTAGGGAGCTAAGACTGCTGTGGGTGCTGACTCCTCCATGGGTTAGCAACTCAAATAATCGTAACTGGGCTATTCGATTTACAAGCTGAAGGTGCCTGGCCTCCAACTTCTGGTTTAGCACATTTATTTTTAAAACATGTAAGTCTGAAACAAAAATCAAATCCCCTGGTCAGATGTGAGGATAAATCAAGTATAAGCAAATGGTATGGGCACTAAAGTAATATCTTAAATCATAATGGTGAATTTTATTTCCTAAGAGCAACTTATGTCTACTGTTTGAAACTTACCCCAAGGCAATCACTTATTCACCTACCAACTATTTTTTGAGTTGTTGCTATTTGCCAGGCATTCTACTTAGCATTGGAACCTCATGGAATTTACTTCTCTCCTCTATGCTACTCATATGCCTTAGTATTAAAATGAGCATACCACATTGCATTTATCTAGTTACATGTCTATTCTCCTTCCTGGACTCTGCCTTATAGAAGGCAGTGTTTATGTGTTGCTGTTTTTTTTGTTTTTTGTTTGTTTGTTTGTTTTTACCATTTTATGCACTATATCCAGAGTATAATACACATTTATCAACACTCTTGGATGTTTGCATTGATGAATAAGTTGATCAAACAATTCCCTCATTCAGACACATAGTATGTTTCACTTTGACATAAATTTAATTCCTAGCTATGAAATTGTGAACATTTCCCTCATCCAAGCTTATGTTAATTTACTTGGCATATAAATAAAGACTTTCTGAAATTCAAATGTCAAAAAGTTCTAGATTTTGTTTCTTTATTGAAGTCTTTAATTTCATTAATACTCTAATTTTGCCCTAAGTACAGTCTATCTCAGAGATTTTTGGCACTGCCAAAGTAAGGACTCGAGGCAAGCATCTCTTGTATTTCACAGATACTTTTTTAAAAATAAAATGTCATAGAGGACACCATGATCTATTTATGATCCATTTAATTACCCCTCTCCCCAGCAATACCAAGGAACAATCACCAATCCCCTTTATTTATAACTACCTCCATATATCTAAAAATATATATTGATTGCAAACTCTTAAGGACAGAAGTTTAGTTATAATTTTTAAAGAGCTTTTGTTGTATTTAGTTATGAGTATATTTTTAATTGGTTTGATTATGAGATTCCACAGAAGAATTCCTAAGAAGACTTTGATAAGAGAAGTAGCTAATAAACACTGTGAAAGTTATAACTGGTATTCAGAAGAAAGCCTTGAACTAATTAAGTTCTCTGATCAAGAATCAAACCCATAATGTTTTTGTGTGTAGCACAACATTCCAACTGACTGAGCTACACAGTCACAGTGAAAGGGAACACATCTTGAGCATTTAGAATGGACCAGATATTTTTCTATTCTCTTTCTATACATTACAACACATAGTATTTTTAGCAATTCATAAAAGCAAGTATAGTGGTAAAACAACAAATTGAGAGAGATTTAAAGGTCTAGTGGTAAATGTCTAAGCTGGGTTTTGAATCCAGCTATGCCCAACTTCAAGACTGTAGTATACTCCCTATTATATCACATTCCTCCTATAAAGTGTTGAATGTTGGACCACAAAAGATATGTCTTTGGCTTAACTCCAAGAATCTATGAATGTAAACTTATTTGGAAAAAGGTACATAGTAGATATAATTAACTTAAGGATCCTGAAATCATCCTGGATTATTCAGTGATCCCTAAAGCGAACGGCAAGTGTCCTTATAAGCAATATACATGGAAGATGAAGTTGACAGAGGAAGTGAAAGTGATGTCAACACAAAAGCCAAGCTTGAGTTGAGTGTCCCCAAACCAAGGAATGCCGGGAGCTATCAGAAGCTGGGAGAAACAAGGATCGGTTCTCTCTTAGAGCCTTCAGAGGGAGCACAGCCCTGCAGATACATTGATCTCTAAATTCTGGCCTTCAGAACACTGAGATAAAAAAATTGCATTGTTTTAAGTCACTTGGATTGTGTATTATGGCTGGTGTAGGAAACTAACACACCTCCTAAAGCTGTCTTTGTTGTACATATGTTTTGGATATTCACTAACATAATCCATCATTCAGTCAGATGTACCAGTAATATTTTATTTATTTATTTATTTATTTATTTATTCATTTATTTATTTATTTATATTTTATTGATTTTGTACAGAGAGGAAGGAAGAGAGATACAGAGTTAGAAACATCGATGAGAGAGAGTCATCGATCAGCTGCCTCTTGCACACCCCCTACTGGGGATATGCCCGCAACCAAGGTACATGCCCTTGACCGGAATCGAACCCGGGACCTTTCAGTCCCCAAGCCGACACTCTATCCATTGAGCCAAACCGGTTTTGGCATTGTACCAGTAATATTTTAGTACTCAGAACTTTCGGTTCTAGAGTTTTAGGTCCTATGTGAGATATATAATTTATCATGTCTCTGTCTTTAGTATGGGCAGGGAGAAAATACAAATATATATAAAACAATTAATGAGCAGTATTTATTCATATATTTAGAGAAGTTTATTCAGTGCATATTTTGCAGCAAGAATAGTTTTAGTTGCTGAGAAAGCAACAATGAACAAGATATAAAACTCCATTCTCAGTGAAATCCACAGAGAAATAAGAGCTAGTTGTAGGCCCTATGACAGGAACAAGTTTGTTGGACATTAGACACAAAAAAAGACCTGGCATGTATTAAGCCTTTCAATGCATGCGAGCTGACATTGTTATTATTATTCACCCAGCTAGCATATGAGCTGTATATTTAGAATTTATTGTTTGAAAGACAAATATCTATGCAAATACAAAACCCAAGATACAAGGTCAATCTGGCCCAGCAATGAAGAAGGTAATTGCATGTAGAGTCTGATATCACAACCACTTCCAAAATGTTTTCTCCATCCATAAACCATTAGTATCCACATGATATGTAAAATTCTAGGGAAACCACACTAAAAAAAATGAATGTATTATGCCTGTATGTCCCTATGGCTTTAAGGTTTACTTTAAAGTCTATATCTAGAAGTTTTTGTACCTCCTGTCAAGATAGAGCAATCAGTAGAAACCCTTGACATTTTCAAACATGATGCCCTAGAAAGGGGAAAAAAACGACAATGCAGGTGAAGAAAATGAGAGTATCCATGGAAGACACGTTTTATACAATCCACAGTGTGCCTGGGGTCAGCACTGCTGGAAGGGCACTGCTCACTCAATTGACAAGTTAAAATAAGAGAGAGAAAATACTTGTTTTTGGTGACATCCTCCTGGCTTCCTGTTTTCACCTGCCAACCACAAGGTGGGAAAAGCGTTTTAGCTTGCTGCCCTTATTCCATAACATAGAAAAGTCATCCCAGGGTACTGCTGCTAAAGGTAATGATACAAACTTTCTAGTGCAGTTAACAGCATATTTTTAGTTTATAATGACAAATACATCTGCAATTCTGGTCCCCAGCAAGGTCAAAGAAATCATGCTTTCCAGGAGGACTAGGGAAATATGAAGTTGCGATCATTTTAATAAAAGAAAGTGACAAAGAAGTAACAAATTTAACCTATAATATACATACAAATGCTAATAAAGGGGACTGAAAATCACTCAATTAAGTGATAATTCTTTACCTTTTCCATCCCAGGCACCATCTTGGTTGTCAATTTACTTGAATATCATCCTTGACTTTGTCTTATCTTCCTTCACCTCCAACCTCCCATCCAATCAATGACCAGTATCCTTCATTTATAACTTCTAAATCCACTTCACATTTATCTCCTTCTATCCTACTTACTGTCAAGATCTATGTTCAGACTAGAATTTTTTTTCTTCTGTGATTACATTTATTTTATATTTATCACAGTCATTTATATTACCTGTTTCTTTAATGTCTTCCCTTTATAATGTAAGCTCCCCTAGGGATGGAATTCTATTTTATTCATCCATTCTTTCTAGCATCTAACTGATGCTTAGCTCATAGTTATTGTCCTCAAGGAATATAGTCTGACTTAATTGATATATGAGTCAGAAAAACAAAATAGTCATTTCAAGGGGAGTATGTTATGGATCCATCTTTAAAGTGTTAATATGTGATCCATAAAGATGGATCACATATTAACACATGGTCTTGGGATGATTTTCAGCCTAATAGATGCTTGTATTTACTTGAATTCCTCTTGAAGTTAAGAGGAGCATGTGTCTCTTTAGAAGAAACCAGGTATCTAAGCTAGTAGGGTCTTTAGTCAAAGCTTAAAAACCATTACTAAAGATACAGAGTATTTCTGAGAAATGACTAGCAACTTCAGAAAAAAATAAGGAAGTTTGTAGAATTTCATAAAGTAATAATATAGCATATAAATGACTCAAGATAAGGAGTAAATAAAAATAGGGCAAGAAATACATTTCATGGTACATAAAATACAATATGCATAATGACCACTTGAGTCCCTAGCAGGCATTTTAATAGAATATGATTCAGCACTCCTAGCTACAGTTGACTGGACTCGGAGAAAATAATCGGACCAGCTACTTTCTCCTGAAAATTCTGAATCTGAATTAAGAAATTACAATTCTGTGCTTAGAACTTGTACATGTTCGCCATCTACTTATCATGCAGACTAAGTAGCAGAACCTTTTTCCCTCAGAGAAGAATGAAGCAGGCAGGTAGACAGAAGCAGTTGTGGGAAATGGAGAAGTCCTGATACATTTTCTTTATTATTATTATTATTATTATTATTATTATTATTATTTAATTTTTATTGTTGAAAATATTACATATGTCCCCTTTCTTTCCACTTTGACCTCTTCTAGCCCTCCCTTGGCCCTCACCCCAGGCCTTCACCACCTTATTCTCTGTGCCCATGGGTTATGTACATATATATATACAAGTTCTTTGGTTGATCTCTCCCCATCCACCCACACCCACCTTCCCTCTGAGGTTTGACAGTCTGTTAAATGCTCTGTCTCTTGATCTATTTTGCTCACCAGTTTATTTTGTTTATTAGATTCCACATATTGAGTAAGATCATGTGATACTTGTCTTTCTCTGACTGGCTTATTCTATAATACTTAGCAGATTTTCAATGCCAGTTTCTATTCCTTTCTTGAGGCTCACTACCGCTCTAGTCTTGCTTAGCAATTTACATCCTGATACAAGACTAGAATTCAGCTGAATACACCAGTACATCAATATCAGTTTACTTATAACTGTAGCTCATTCAAACTGATTGGCACCAAAGTTGCATTAGTTTTTAAATGTTTTCTACATCCCGTTTTGTTTTTCTTAGGATCACGGGTAGTAAAATTCAATTTTTAACATATCTTTCTTACAGACACCTGAGGGATTGAACATGAGATATTTGATTCACAATTAAAGGGATACTTAGGCTCTTGGCAAAGAAGTCTGTGATTTGAGAGTTGTTAAATAATTTGTATATCAGATGTGCCTCTATATCCACATAGAATATACCGCCCCCCCCCTCCGTTTTGATAGGCTAGTTTAAGTCAGTTCTATTTTTTTTTTTTTTTAGAACCAAAGATATCTTAATCTTAAAGAACAAATCAAAGGAATAATGGATTAACATATACATGACCCAAAGTCAAGGAAAGGGAAGGTGTTCTTTCTCTTAATGGGAGTCAAGGGTGGGAGGTAACAGCAAACATAAATGTCAGAGCTAAATAAATCATAGTTCATATGATCAGGTTACCCATTTTGTTTTGCATGTCACTGCCAATGTACTATTTTTACCCCCATGTGATCATTATTAAGACAATTCTGTCCTTTTTTTTTAAAAAAAAAAAGTAGGAACAAAGAATTTAAGAGCCCTTTGGGAATTTCTAGATTTCCCTGTCATCCAACCTGTTTAGAAGGCATCCCAACCCATTTATCTATAGAAATTTTACATTGATATCAAGCAAAGCCACCAGATAGTTGCATATTTTTATCTGAATTTTTTGGCTACATGAGAATTAGTTTTTCTTTTTAAAAAATATATTTCTTTTATTGATTTCAGAGAGGAAGGGTGAGAGAAAGAGAGATAGAAATATCTATGATGAGAGAGAATCATTTATTGGCTTCCTCCTGTACACCCCCCACTGGGGATCGAGCCTGCAACCTGAGCATGTGCCATTGGCCAGAATTGAACTTGGGAGCCCTCAGTCTGCAGGCTGATGCTCTATCCACTGAGCCAAACCGACTAGGGTGAGAACTAGTGCTTCTTAATGATAATTCCCTGTTATGATAGAGAGATAAAAGAAAAAGTCAGGCAAATTATCTATAACAATAAAAGCATAATATGCTAATTAGACACCAGACAGACAAATGATCTTCCTGATGTCTTTCCAGATGAAGCCAGGGCTGCAAGGGCCAAGCCCTGGCATAAATTTTGTGCATAGGGCCTCTAGCCTATCAAATAAAGAGGGAATATGCTAATTGGCTCTCACATCCTCACAAAGATGGTGGCACCCACAGCTAATAAGGAGGGAATATGCCCACAGCCACAAGATGGTGGCACCCTGTCCCCTCAGACCCCCAGCCATACAGGGCCAGCCCAAGGCACAGGCAAGGCTTGGATGTCAGCTGCCCAGCCACCAAGGTTCTCGGCCCAAGGGACAACCAAACGACTAAACAAGCAGGCTGCGTGAGATGATGACCAGGCTGGCAGGGGTTAATGAGGGATGACCAAACAACTGAACAGCAGTCTACATGGGATGACCAGGCCAGCAGGGGGGCCATGAGGGGTGATCTGGCTGGCAGGTGGGGGGAGTTGTGGGCAACTAGGCCAACAGGGGGGACTGTTGGGGGCTACCAGGCTGGAAGGGGAGGCAGTTGGGGGTGACCTGGCCAGTGAGGGGGGCAGTTAGAGGCGATCAGGCCAGCACACAGAGGAAGTGAGGAGCAATCAGGCCGGTGGGGATCGGGGGCAGTTACAGGTGACCAGGCAGGCAGGCAGGTAAGCAATTAGGAGCCAGCGGTCCAGGATTGTGAGAGCGATGTCCGACATCCCCCGAGGAGTCCCAGATTGGAGAAGGGGCAGGCTGGGCTGAGGGGATCCCCCCACATTTTGTGCACCAGGCCTCTAGTTTAATTATAAAAATTATAATGTATATTACTTTTCACAGCATTCACAGAATTTGTGCTTCTCCTTAAGATTTATTTTGTGTGTTTTTGTTATTGTTTTAAGCATCCCAGGACCTTATAAGAGTGTGCTATTTCTCATTTGACTTGGCTGCCAGGAAAATAGAATTGTAGTCTTCTTATACAACTCTATAATGCCAATCAACCTGGGTACCCATGTGGCATTTGTATCAGTGTTTTCCTACTTTTATTTTTCCACAGTCCAGATTTATGATTTACTTAATCTTTTAATTATAGTGGTCCCCTCCCCTACTTATCCATGGGGCAAATGTTCCAAAGCAACCCACACCCCTCCACAGTGGATGCCTGAGACTGCAGATTGTACCAAACCCTATAGATACTATGTTTTTTCCTATACATCCATACATACCAATGATCAAGTTTACTTTATAAAATAGGGACAGTAAGATATTAACAATCATAACTAATAATAAAATAGAATAATTGTAACAGATTACTGTAACAAAAACTTTATGACTATGGTCTCTGTCTCTAGTAAACTTTATATTTTTCAGTCCAAAGCTATTTTGAATCTGTATAAATATCCCTTACTTGCAGCAAATTTCTTAATGTTTCAAGTTTCATAGAATTTCTTGCTGACATCTTCCATAAGCGCAATACTTTTTGATGCAACACATTGCTGTCAATCAAAACCTGTTTTCTGTTCCTGTTTTCTACCCACAAATTGAATGCCTTTTCTTAGCACTTATCACACACTTCGGCCTGTTTGAGAGAAAATTTAAAACACTTTTTTTTCATTCTTAAAAATTTCACAGATAGAAGATTCTTTCTTACCATAAATCTTAGCAACCTCAGCTTATAATCTTTTTTCTTTCCTTGTTAAGTCAAGAACTTTCACTTTTCACGTAAAGGAAGCACTTTACAGCTTCTTTTTGGCATATCTGAGTTGCCAGCACCACTACCCTTACCTTTTGGGGGAATTATTAAGTAAAATAAGGTTACTTGAACATAAGCACTGTGACACCACCTCAGTGGATCTCATAACCAATAGCTACTACATGAGTAATGAGTTGGTAACATATACACCATGGATACACTGGACAAAGGGATAATTTATGCCCTGGATCAGATGGAGTGAAATTTCTGGAATTTTCTATTTAATATTTTTGGACCACAATAAGGGGGGGGGGTACTGCATATGTATTCTTATTTTTTTTTTTTCATAGCTTTTGTGTAATGCACTAGAGCTGCCCTAGTCAAAATGCAGCACACAGACCTAAAACATCAGAATTACCTGGCTGTTTGTTGGAAATGCAGAATCTCAGGCCCTACCTTAGATTGACTCAATGTGCATTTTAATCAGACTCAGATGATTCATACTTACATTAATGTTAGAGAAGAGGACAGTAGAGCATTAAGAATAACTTAACATAAATTCGTCTAAGTTACTGGATAAAATTATGTACTGACTTCAATTCTATAATGGCCAACTATGGACTTACGCCAATTGGTGAGTTGGTTAAAAATGAAATTTTCTAGATCTCTCCCTCAGAGGCTTTTGACCCAACAGAAACAGAGTAAGACCCTGGAGTCTCTATTTTCTCAAGTTCCCCAGGTGATCTTTACAGGCTTAAGCCCTAGAGATCTTCACTTTCTCAAGGACATGATTTCAAAATATCAGTACTGACTTCTCCATGTAATCTCTGTCCTACCCAATATACAAAGCAGTGGCTTATGTGGTGGTGCAGAGTATATTTTCCTGCTGCTCTCCCATACTGCTGGCATTATTGAAATAAACACTCATATACAATTCAACCCTTTCTCTGCTTAATTGGCTCAAGTCGTGACAGGCAGTCCGAAACCATCGGTTGTCTGGTTATAGTCCTGCCATTCTCTTCGTATTTAACTGTGCCTGCATTATTATCAAGAACTTCAAACTGAAATTACTTTGCAGAAAACTTTTAAAATTACATGCTCATTTTGTTAAGAGTTAAAACTGGGTAATACAAAATCCATAGATCCACTAAATCCAACACTTCTCCTTAAATAAATTCAATTTTTCTTAAATCACCATCTGAGATGACTAATAAGCCTGCCTGTGCCACACCATCATGTTCACCTTTCAAATACCACGTCTCAATATGTTACAAGCAAAAGAAAATGTGGGACCTCATTGTCAACTGCTCCATCGCACGGTCCCTCTCCTCTTCCACCACAGCACATCCCATACTGTGATTCTTCTGCTCAAAATATCAGTACCTCATGTTAACCACTATAAGGCTTCCTTAGTTGTTCAAAGGCATATAAATAATGCAAGTGTATAAGTTGGTGATAAGTTAAAAGCAAAAAGACAGATGATGTGGACCCTACCAGCAATGGAGCCTTTGTTATATGTCTGCTTGGCTGAGGTCTGAAGACTACTGGCAATGATGCGATTATTGACTGTTGGAAACTGTTTCACAAGCACCTTCTCTCTCAGCCTGTCTTATGCCAGTGATATACTTTATACTTTAAGATAGGTCTGCTTGAAAGATTAAGAGTCTGCAGGGAGAGTGGTAGAAAGATTCACAAGCCTGATCAATTCAAAAAAATTCAGCTATCTTTGTAGGGAAACGGATGCACCAGGGAATGAGGAAAATAGAGAGATAGTCTAGGATTTAGCTTGTCTGCCTCCTAAAAATGTCAAGGTCATGAAAGACAAAGACAGACTGATGCACTAGTTCATGTTAAAGTGGTATGATGCAATCTGTGATCCGCGATTAGATACTGAACTGGGAAAAATAGAGCTAACTATAAAAGTCATTATGCAACAATTAAGGAAATATGAATGTGAACTTTGGAATAGATAATAGCAAAGTGTCAATGTTAAATTTCCTGACTTTGATAACTGTACTGTAATTATGTAAGGGTATGTCCTTGTTATTAACAAATCCTCACTGATATATTTAGGAGTGAAAGAGCATAATGTCTGCAATTTAGTCTCAAATGGTTCAGAAAAAAAATCTGAGAGAATGTGTGTGTGTGTATGTATATCTGCAAGCAACAAATATTTAATGGAGGAAATGGGAAAATGTAAACAAAAGGGGAATTTTGGGTATAATTCTTGCAACTTTTCTGTAAATCTGCACTTACATCAAAATAAAAAGCTACAAAATATATCTAATTTTTAAATAACTTTTTCTTTTTAAAGTAATGCTCACTTGCTGAAACCGGTTTGGCTCAGTGGATAGAGCATTGGCCTGCAGACTGAAAGGTCCCCAGTTCCATTCAGGTCAAGGGCTTGTACCTTGGTTGCGGGCACATCCCTAGTAGGGGGTGTGCAAGAGGCAGCTAATTGATGTTTCTCTTTCATAGATGTTTCTAGCTTTCTATCCCTCTCTCTTCCTCTCTGTAAAAACTCAATAAAATATACTTTAAAAAATAATATGCACTCATTCTAATATTTTAGCACTTGATGAAAAGGTCCTTGAATATTTTTATTTCATTTTTATCTGCATATTTTTTTAAAAACTTTACTTTAAATTAATTAGAATTTATTTTAAAAATCAATGTGTATTTTTAAAACACTAAAATAGTAAGGAAGGAGTATCCTTATTCTGTTGCATCTCAAACTTTCTTTCTTTTTTAAAAAAATATATTTTATTGATATTTTACAGAGAGGAAGAGAGGGATAGAGAGTTAGAAACATCAATGAGAGAGAAACCTCCATCAGCTGCCTCTTGCATACCCCCTACTGGAGATGTGTCTGCAACCAAAGTACCTGCCCTTCACTGGAATCGAACCCGGGACCTTTCAGTCCACAGGCTAACACTCTATCCACCGAGCCAAACTGGTTTAGGCTCAAACTTTCTTTTAAAGAAACTAGAGGAAGAGGATGGGGAGTCCCAGCAGGACAGGGTGGGTTGACAAAGAAAAGAGAAACACTGATGTGAGAAGAAGTCATCGAACAGCTGCCTACTGGGGACAGAGCCTGCAACCTGGGCATGTGTCCCAAATGAGAATCAAACCAGCAACCCTTTGGTCCATAGGGCGATTCTGAACCAACTGAGCTATACCAGCCAGGGCTCTGCTCAAACTTTTAAACATTTCTATTTTTAGTTTTGGTAGATGTTTTCATAATTCTAAGTAATAGACCTATTTTTATCTCTTAATCTATAAATTCTAACACTATCTAACACTTTCTGCTATTATAGATTATGATTTAGCTCACATAATCTCCCCCCTCTACAATCTAATTGTAGCATTATTTTCTTCTATTAGTAATCTTTGAAATTAAAATATTTTCTTATATTTCTAGAATTTATTTTCTATAGACTTTCTCTTGACCCCCCCACTTTGTAAAATAGGACATTTACACACTGTGTTTTTCTTCATGTAACTTTGTATCCACCTCCCAAATTTTATCAGCTATAGCTTTGTTCTCCCTCCTAAGGACTGAGTTGATAACATTTCACTCAATAAAAACAATTAAATCTTTTGTACTTTGTCTACAGATTTACTCTAAAATTTAAAAAAAGAAAAAAGAAATAGCTTTTTTTCTCATGACTATGAAGACATAGTTCAATGTAGATACTTCCTTACCTCCTGTTCCAGGGTCAATCTTCAGAGCTCAAAGGAAGGCTACATGGACCCTCCTTTTTTTAAAAAAAATATTTTTTTTAAAAATCTTTAGTATTTAGATTATAACAGATGTTCCGCTTTCTCTCCCCACCCCCATAGCTCCACTCCACCCAGTTCCCAGCACTTCAGGCCTCCCCCCCCCCCACCCCACTGACCTCATCCACAGGTGTAAACTCTTTGTCCAATCTCTTCCAGCACCCTCCACAATAGGTTCCCCCTGAGAATTTTCAATCTGCTCCCTTTCCATGATCCTAATTCTTACATTCACCAGTCTGTTTGGTACATAAGGTTTTTTATTCATTTAATTTTTAGGTTCACTTGATAGATATGTATTTGTTGTCACTTTGTTGTTTATAATTTTTTATCTTTACCTTTTTCTTCTTAGAGATGAGCATTTCATATACTACTGGTTTGGTTGTGATGAACTCCTTTAGCTTTTTCTTCTCTGTAAAGCTCTTTATCTGACCTTCAATTTTAAATAATAGCTTTGCTGGGTAGAGTAATCTTTGTGATATAGGTTCTTGCTATTCATCACTTTGTATATTTCTTGCCACTCCCTTCTGGCCTGCATAGCTTTTGTTGAGAAATCAGCTGACAGTCATATAGGTACGCCCTTGTAGGTTACTAACTGTTTTTCTCTTGCTGCTTTTAAGATTTTCTTTTTGTCTTTTTCCTCATGGCATTTTAATTATGATGTGTCTTGGTGTGGTCCTCTTTGGATTCCTCTTGTTAGGGGTTCTCTGTGCTTCCTGGATCTTCCTTTTTAATGCTGTGCCAGTAATGCCAAATTTTAATTTGCTTAATATTAGGATGTACCTTTGTATGTATCTTTGTATGCATGTGTTTGCAAGATAGGGAAATAAATCATATTCCTAATATGGTTTCTTCCTTAATTGCTTGAAATCTATTCCTTTCACTGAGAAAAACTGACTTTAACTTAATTTTTTCTTATGGTTTTTATATTTCTATTTTTTACTTATATTCTGTGCTTTTAACCTAATCTTAAATTATTTCAAAGTTTCAATGACTATTTTTCTCAAACACCATTTCCCTTTAACCCCAAATAACTGTTTTTAAATTTTTTTCAATTACAGTTTATAGTCAATATTATTTCTTATTATAAGTTTCAGATGTATAATACAGTGGTTAGACCATCATATACTTTACGAAGTGTTTCCCTCATATTTCCAGTACCCACCTGACACAATACATAGTTATTACAATATTACTGAGTGTACTAGAGGCCCAGGGCATGAAATTCGTGCACTCAGAAAGAGGGGCTCAGCCAGGCCTGTGCCCTGTCGCAGCGTGAGAGCCCTTGGGGTTGTTCCCTGACTAAGCCATCAGGTGGACATCCTTAGCGCTGCCGCAAAGGTGGAGAGGCTCCAGTCACTACCACTACACTCGCCAGCCATGAGCCCAGCTTCTGGCTGAGTGGCACCACCCCTGTGGGAGTGCACTGAGAACCAGGGAGAAGCTCCTGCATTGAGTGTATGCCCCCTGATGGTCAGTGCATGTCATAGTGACCAGTCATTCTGCCTTTTGGTTGATTTGCACATTTGCTTTTATTATATAGGATTCCCTATACTGTTTTTACATCGCCACGACTATCTTGTAACTACTAATTTGTATTTCTCAATTCCTTCAACACTTTCACCCAGTCCCACAACTCTCTGCCCCTCTGGTATCCATCAATCTGTTGTCTGTATCCATGAGTATGTTTCTGTTTTGTTTGGTCATTTATATTGTTATTTAGATTTCACTTATAAATAAAATCATATGGTATTTGTCTTTCTCTGACTGACTTATTTCACTTAGCATAATAGGCAGTAGGTCCATCCATGCTGTTACAAATGGTAATATTTCATTATTTTTTATGATTGAGTAATATTCCACTACATATATATATATATATATATATATATATATATATATATATATGAATATTTTTTATCCACTTGTCTATTGTCAAGCATTTGGGTTACATCCATATCTTGGCTATTGTAAATAATGCTGCAATGAATATAGGGGTGCATATATTCTTCTGAATTAGTGTTCTGGATACCTGTGGATATATACTAGAAATGAATCAGGTCTTCCAGAGGCTTGATCCCATGTAAGTTAATTTCTCTTTAGATTACCACAGAGATGTCTTTATGAGATTTACCTTTATTGCTTTTACTAACCCAGGGATTCCAAATATTTCTTTCTTTATTTAAATATACGTTCTCGATTTTATGATAAACATTCTCAAGTGATTTTCTCAATAAACTTTGAGCCTCTAAAAATCTTGAAATGTCTTTACTTGACTCTTAATTTACTGATAAATTGCTAGATTTTAGATTTTAAACCATTTTCTAAGAAGACTTTGAACTCAATTATCTATGTATGCTAAAATGCTGTTGAAGATAAATTTATGCCAATGTGATTCTAATTCATTATCAGTGAAGAATTTTTTTTAAATTACTGTTTGTTTATTTTTCTACTTCACTGGAGTCTTAAAAATTTCCCTTTATCTTTAGTGGTCTGCAGTTTCATAATGATATTCCTATATGTGGTATTGTTATCATTTATTCTTTTTTATATTTACTAGGCTCTTTGAATTTCAAAATCCATGCTTTTCTTCATATCTAGGAAATTTTATTTAGTTGGTTTACTGAGAATCTCCTACCTTCTTTTTCTCTTTCTGGAATCCCTAATAGTTGTATCTTAAACCTCCTGGACTTTGTTTTCGTTTGTTCTGCTTGATCTTTGTCATCCCACATGATTTCTTCATTATATGGCAAATCTTGATTGATCACTGTGTTTAAGGATGAAGCAAATATACTGACTGGAAGTCTGTGGACTTTGGTAAATTGATAGGAAGCCAGCCATTATATTGGGGAACCCTCTGCCCAAAGCACTGGCATCTACACTAGTTGCTACGGTTTCTGTGGGCCCTTTATTCATTCCTTAGATCACTTCCTTTCCCTACACTGCCTAATTGAGAATAAATATCTAGGTACCAGTTATTATAAATACCATAGTAGGAAAGTGTGCAGTTTAGGTGAAGGCCATGTACAGAAATTTATATTCACATTTCCATCATTCACTTAATCAATCCACAAATTGTTATTAATGGTTTACAAATTAGTCAACCAAACAGATAAATTCTTAGGAAAGTTACTTTCTTTTTACAAAAGAGATATTGAACAAATTAAAACCTGAAAATATAATATTTTAAGTATTATGAAGAAATTAAAGCAGAGTGATGGTTTTGAGGGGAAAGGGAGAGATAATCTTTGAATAAAGCGGTTCAGTGTTTGATAGATAGTATTTGAACGGGTACTTGAAAGAAATGAGGTAGAAAGATATAGAGAGGGTAAAAGGAAGCATATTACAAACAGAGAAATCAAATATGCAAGGCAAGATGAGATTTTTCCTGATGGAATTATAGATATGTCTAATTCTTGACATGGAGTCTCTCTGGAGGTCTGCAGGCATGCTGACTCCCTACTCAGGGGCAGGGTTTTCAGAACATATTCCAAATGGTGACTATGTCCATCTAACTTCAACCCATATTCATGTACTTTCCTACAACCCAGAAATTTGTTGATATTTCTAGCTCATTAATGGCTCTGTTCTTTGTTCACTGTCATGACATTTTACTTATGAAATCATCTTTCTAATGGACTCTTCAAGAGTAGAGGACATAAATGACTGGGCTCAGGTCATCATATTAAACTACATAAAAAAATACTCTTCCCAAAATGATCTTTCAGCCTTTTTAATATAAACCAAAAAGAGGTAACTTTTTCATAGAGGTTCTAAAACACCCTAAGGGCATAGGAGGATTTTAATAGTAATACTAAGATGAGGAACTGTATTGTTATGCTATCTCTCACATCAAGAGGGACATAGCAAGAGATAAGTTAGCATATAGAATATAAGCAATGACTCACATTGCTAAAACACACACACACACACACAAAAACCTGTAAAAAAAAAGAAATTAAACCTGAATGGTACTTACCCAATGAAATCAGCCCAATGCAATGTTTTATGAATTGACTTTCACTTTTCTTCAATATCTCCATAGTTAAATATCCAATAAAATATGATTTAATAAAACAAAGCAAATAAAATAAACCTAGTTCTCAATATATGAAAACTCATTAAACTTCTTTTCTTTCTGGGGTTAGTAGCCAAGAGGCTGTTCTCAAGTTAAATTGCATTTTTTAAAGAAAATATATTTAAATATGGTATTCTGATTCTGAGCTATTAAAAATAGTTTTCATCTGCCAGAGAAATCATAATGATCCTTAGGAACAGTACTTTTCAGCTAGAAGATACTCAGAATCTTTAAACCAATAGTTGGCACAAGTTTATGAAGAGTTGGTAACATAATGGAAATATAAACTGGGCCCTCACACTCCAGGTATTGGTTCTTCCATTGTATTATAACACTGAATAGCTCATTTGAAAATTAGAAATATTTCCTATATCCAAATCTGGCAAATTTTCCCACTGCTTCCTAGCATTGCAGGATAGGCAATGATGAAATCTACAGCGGGGGCTACATTATGTAAAACTGACTTGCATTCAGAAATACCAAGATATCCAGAAGGAACATTGAATGCAAGCTATCAGAAAATGACCTCTTCAGTTTTCTTCCAGGGCAAAGAGCAACACAATTTTTGTATGATTATGAGCACACAGAAGCTGACACACTTTCAGCTTTGGTTTTACGCTACTTGTTAATCTGACCACCAGTCAATCTTCAATAGATCTGTTCTCTGTAATTTTACCTAAAGGACGTTAAAAACTTGCCTTGATACTTGCTCTCTCAAATATAACAATACTTTCTTTAATCAAGAAATATTTAGTGAGTCCCTCCTGTGTGCCAATCCCAGTTCTGAGAGCTGGGGATACAGTAGTGAGCAAAACAAAAAAGTCCTCATCCTTTTGGATCTTAGAGCATATGGAGTCCCTGTTCTCATTGTGGTAATGACCTAATGCAGGAGAGATTGGCACTAATCTAATAATAATTACAAATTAAATATATAAATAAAATGTTAATTAGTATTATAAAAGAGATTGCCTGCCTCTATAAAAGCATGAAATACAAGGCTTTGGCTATTCCTAGATGGGGAATGGGGGACAGGAGAGGGACAAATGATCAGAAAGGATTCACTAATAAGTATATTTGAGAAGAGCCAGATTCAATACAATAAAAGGCAGATGTAGGCTTCAAGTGAAGAGGACAATTTGTTCAAAGGCCATGGTGCAGACAGGGAGCACAGTATGTTCCAGGAACTGACAGAAAAGCCATGGTGCTGGAACCAAACATGAGCAGAGATGAGCAGGGGCTGGCCCACCCAGTCCTGGAGAAGATTTGTGGCCTTTGTCTGGGGCCAGTGGAAAGACTGAAGGGTTTAAGCAAGGAAGTGACAAGAAAAAAAAAAACAACAAAAAACAAAACACCACCTGCATTTTGGAATGAAAACCCCTGGTTTGGTGTGGAGAGCAAGGGCTGTGGAGATCACTTAGAAAATTATTACAGGAAACTATAATCTAAGGCAAGAGATGTGAGGACATGCAGTCTCCTAGGAAAATTTTAGCAGACTTTCCAATATACTTTTCAGAAGCTAATGCTAAAAAGGAAAAGAAAAAATAACAGTCTATATGTATCTATCTACCTATTGGGTCTAGTAATAATTAATGTCGTTTTAAAACATTCGTTTAAAATCTTGCTTGGCGTTGACTTGTATTGACATAACCTTCAAACACGTGGCATCTACAGAACGTGTGAAGTGCAATTAACAAGTTTTGCTTGAAAAAGTTTGTGTTTGGTTTGGTTTTTGTTGCAAAACTAGGGCTAAGAAGATGGCGGATGAAGAGCATATTCGGCACTGCATGCTTTATGAGTTCCAATTAGGAAGAAAAGCAAGTGAGGCTGCAAAAAACATCTGTAGTGCTCTTGGTCAAGATGCAGTTAGCGCCAGAAAATGCCAGCGTTGGTTTGAGAAATTTCGCGAGGGAAATTTTTCGTTAGATGACAAGAGTGGTCGAGGCCGTGTGTCCAATTTTGATCAAGAAGCTCTTCAAGCTCTTTTGGTGCAAAATCCTCAAATTACCCAACAAGAGCTTGAGACAACTTTATATTGTTCACAAAAAACAATTTCCAATCAATTGCGTGCACTTGGCAAAGTCCAAAAGTTCGGAAAGTGGGTTCCTCATGAGTTGACCAACAACAATCGTAATCAAAGAGTCACAATTTGCAGTTCGCTCCTCTCTCGTCAAAACCGTTTGCCGTTTTTAGAGCAAATTGTTACCGGAGATGAAGAATGGGTGCTGTATGTTAATTTGAAAAGGCGGCCTCAATGGTTGGACAAAAATGAGGCTCCGCAGCCCACGCCAAAACCTGACTTGCATGCGAAAAAAGTGATGTTGTGTGTTTGGTGGAATTTTAAAGGAATTCTTCATTATGAACTTTTACCATCTAACCAAACCATTACAAGTGCAGTGTATAGTGCCCAATTGGAAAGGTTAGCCCAAGCTTTAAGAGAAAAAGAACCCGCGCTGATTAATCGGAAGGGCGTAATTCTTCACCATGATAATGCACGACCGCATACTGCAAGAATCACTGCTGAAAAACTGCGCCAGTTGGAATGGGAAGTTCTCCCTCAACCTGCATATTCTCCTGATATTGCCCCTTCCAATTACCATTTGTTTTGTTCTTTGCAAAACGTTCTTCTTGGGAAAAAATTTAATAATGAAGAATGCCTCAAAAATGCATTGACCGAATTTTTTGCATCAAAATCACAAGAATTTTACAACAGAGGGAATAAAATGCTTCCTGAGCGTTGGGCACAAGTAGTAGAAAACAACAGCAACTATATTGTTGATTAAATTTTGTTGTATTGTTTAAATAAATTCGATTTTAAAAAGTATTAGAAAACGACATTAATTATTACTAGACCTAATATTTATACATCTACGTCCTGATGTTTAACTTTTGTCTTCTATGTGGACCCCCTTTCTATTCCTGGCAGGTTGATTCTCTCCCCTCAAGCGGAGTTTTGGACGCTGCGTGCATCCTCTTCTGGGAAGTAGTCTTCCTTGCCCTTTCCTCTATTCAGCCTGAGCAGGTTAGTCCTAATCATGCTTTGGCCTCACTCCGAGAAGTCTTAAATTGACGCCAGGGAGACAGCTCATGGCCCTTAATTAACTATTCACAGTTGCTTATCTAACTCTATGTTTCTCTCACTCAACTGTAAGTACCCTGAAGGCAGGGACTGTGTCTAGAAGAGCACCTTTTTATATTTTGTAATATCATGGGAACGGAGAAAGTATTTACCAGTTAACCGAATGCATTACGTAAAATAAAACTTTATTTGGCAAGACTAAATCCACATTTATCTTTGAAATACCTGGGTTCTTTTTAGGGTGACAGTACATGTTGGCATCTGGCTTATGCTATTTGTGATGATGGGAAGAACATCTCATTTATTTCAGATTTGTGTTTGAGTTGCTAGTGATTGCCCATCATGCCTCTTTTACAATGTTTGCTTTAGAGAGCAGTTTTCTTGTGGGCCTGCAGTTAATTGAGAGAACATTTAATTTATGTACCTTTGGATAGGGATGGGGAGGGAGAGGCATGTGGGGAGGTGAAAAGAAATGACATATTTGGAAATAAATTATGTCCGAAATTCACTGCCTATGAAGTGATTTTGACATTGTGCACCTACGAGTTGCCTTTTGGTAAAGACACTGTAGTATTCTCATGGCAAATCCAACCACTACTAATAGCTATTTTTAGGACTCTATTTAAGGTTATGTATTTGCTTATCTAGAGCTATGCTACCTTTAATTGTCACACACTAGAGCTGTGGCTATGCTGCATTTAATCCACAGCAATTGATGACTGTGCTGTGAATTGAAATTTAGTGATAGAGCCCACAGAGTCACACTCTATTGAACTGAGACAGATTTCATTCACATGCGTTTCCTCTGAAAAAATATGAGAAACCAGCCCCCCCTCCCCATCTCTCTCTCATAAAAGTCATCCCATTAAATAGTGGATAAATATTTATGAGAGATGAGAGATGAGAGAAATGGACCACAATATTGTAGTTACCCATTAAAAGCATGTTCTTTGCTTGGGGAGGTCCATGACCAGCATCGGGAAATCATGAATTCAAGGATGATATACGAAGGATTGCTGCAGTCTCTTTTTGTAAATGCCAGGAGAAAATTCACAGCAGCATTTATGAGGTGCATTAGTACAACCATGGTCAAATACATATATTTATATTGCTGAGAGTATTTTATTTTTCATTAATTCCTACAAATAGGTGGCCAGTAGGTCATCAATTTTGTACTTAAGCAATTTACCTGATCCAGTCAATATAATCAGGCCCATACTGGAGTAATGCAGACTGAAAACAATAGAATAGAAAGCAGAGCCTGGAAAGATCAAGAAAGAAAGAAAAGTCAGGAGTCCCACATAGTGACATCAAGAACTAAGTCATGGCACTACTCACCTTCCCCAGGAGGTAAAGGTCTTTTTGCCCCTGAGAGTGATGTCTCAATGTCCAGAAAGGAAAAACTCTGAAGCATGATAACTGGAATTCGATAAAGTAAGAAACCTATACATAAAATCAGCTACAAAATATGCTCTCTATATTCTAATCCTGCCTTTTCTAGAATTTCATATAAATAGAATGATACAATATCCAGTCTTTTGTGTCCAGTTTCTCCTGCTCAGCATAATTTCTGAAATGAAGTTACAGCTCCTCTTTTATTAATGATATTGATAATGTATTGTATCTTTTTATATTGATTAGCTTAGGTATATTAGTTTAGGTAGAAGTTTTTCTATCACATTGAATTTTCTCTTCTATCTTTATTATTTTCTGTCTTATATACATAACTTGATTTACTTCCCCCCCCCCCCAATCATTTACAAGCAGTGGGAAAGATTTAAATGGGTGCCATATCAACTAATAGAAAGATAAATGGAAAACTAAAAAGACATCAGTAAAATTTGCTTCAACAGCATGAAAGAAAATCTTTTTTGCATCAAATTGTGACTGGCGATGAAAAGTGGATTTTGAGAATCCCAAATGCACAAAATCATGGATTGATCCAGATCAACCATCAACATCGACTGCAAGGCTGTATTGCTTTGGAAAAAAGACAATGCTCTGCAATTGGTGGGATCAGGAAGGTGTGGTGTATTATGAGCTTCTAAAACCAGATAAAATCTTTAATACTGATTGCTACTGACAACAAATAATCAATTTGAACCACACTTTGATTGTGAAACAACCAGAATGGGCCAGAAGACACGGCAAAGTAATTTTGTTTCATGATAACACACTATCACACACTTCAAAACCAGCTAAAGATACGTTAGAAGATCTTGCACGGGACCCATCCACCATATTCACCAGACCTTGCTCCTTCAGATTACCACTTTTCTGATTGATGGCACATGCACTTTCTGAGCAGCATTTCAAAACATATGAAGAAGTGGAAAATTGGGTCTCTGAATGGTTTGCCTCAAGACAAGAAAAGTTCTATTGGGACGGTATCTACAAATTTCCTGAAATATGGGGGAAATGTGTAGCTAACAATGGACATTAGTTTGAATAAAGCACTTTTGGCGAGTCTTGAAATTATCGTGTTTTCTTTGATTACAAAATCCACCATTATTAACTGGTACACCGTGTGTGTGTGTGTGTGTGTGTGTGTGTGTGTGTGTGTGTGTGTGTTTAGTTATTATAGTCTTTTTCACAACCCTAGTTCTTTATAAAGCATGGTGATCTCATACCTATATGCTTGACATAAATAAAGTTTTTTCAGTCCACTACTATTATAATTAATAAAATCAACATTTAATCCATATAATATGATATAACTAGGAAATGAGATTTAGTATAAGGAGCTATTCCTATGTTTTCTTAAAATTCCAACTATATCTGATTTAGGCCTATTTTTATCATTCTTAAAAATAACATGGAAAGGGACAGCTGTGTATTATGAATGTGGAAGCAGAGGATAACCACCTACATAGAAAACATTTTTAGTGCCTCATCTAGCTTATGCAGTAATGAAGGCTTACTGTAGGAAAAAAAAATACATGGAAAGACACATATAATTTGCTCAAGTCCTTATTCTCTCTTTTCTATTGGTTTGGCTTCATTACTAATCTTCCTCAATATTTGGCAGTATGTTCTCTCTCCTCTGACTCAACCTTCACAAAGCCATTAGCTTAACCTTGTGAGCTTTTCCCCAATTTGCTCAAAATTTTCCAGTAGCTCATCCACTAAACAAATAACAAGCCAACTAACATAGCATTAAAAGGCTTCATAGTCTGACTCTTAATTTCCTCTCCAGGATTTTCTCTCAATATTCTTACTTCAACATCATAGCCAATGTAAAATAAATGTAATTATTTTTGTCATTTTAAACGCATATTTTATTTTCCTGCAAGCCCAGATTTAATATGACAGCCTCCCATTTCTGTAAAGCCCTTCTAATGCCAACATCCAATTTTAAAATCTTACCCATTCTTCAAGACCACAAGGGCTCTGCAATAAATTATTTTAGAAATAATTCCTTGGCCTTTTGATCTGCTCTACCAATTAGTTTAAAGAATTGATAGAACCATCTGAAGCCCTTGTGACCTCAGTCTGTATAGTTAGATTACATGGCTTTTTATTCTCCTAGTGATTTATACATATGTTTTCATTTTGCTTTTTAGGTTTTAAATTCTTTGAATAAAAGAAACCAAGTTTATTTCATCTTTAGCTCGGAATAGAACTTTTGTTAGATGGTTGTTCAGAAATTTCATTTTTTTTAAAATAAATTTTTATTGTTCATATTATTACAAATGTTCCTTTCCCCCCCCTTCTCACCTCATCCTCTGTCCTTTCCCCACCCCCCATTGTCCTCATCCATAGGTGCACAATTTATGTTCAGTCTCTTCCCACCTCTCTCTCTCCCCTTTTCCCCAAGAATCATCAGTTCACTTCCCTTCCATACCTCTGATTCTATTATATTCAACAGTTAATATTATTCCTCAGATTTTTTTTTTTAGTTTCCTTGGTTTTTAGATTCACTTGTTGATAGTTACGTATTTGTTGTTCATAATTTTTATCTTTATTTACTTTCTCTTCTGAAAAAAAACCCTTCAGCAATTCACATAATTCTGGTTTGGTGGTGATGAACTCCTTTAGCTTTTTTTTATTAGTGAAGCTCTTTATCTGACCTTCGAATCTGAGTGATAGCTTTGCTGGATAGATTATCTTTGGCTGTAGGTTCTTACTATTCATCACCTTGAATATTTCTTGCCATTCCCGTCTGGCCTGCATGGTTTCTGTTGAGAAATCAGCTGACAATCGTATAGGTGTTCCTTTATAGGTAACCACCTGCTTAGCTCTTGCTGCTTTTAATATTCTCTCTTTGTCTTTTGCTCTTGGAATCTTAATTATGATTTGTCTTGGTGTGGTCCTCTTTGGATTCCTTTTATTTGGAGTTCTGTGTGCTTCCTGGACTTGTAAGTCCAATTCTTTCACCAGGTGGGGGAAGTTTTCTGTCACTATTTCTTTCAGTATGTTTTCGATATCTTGCTCTCTTTTATCTTCTGGGACCTCCATAATTCTGATGTTGGATCGTTTGAAGTTGTCCCAGAGGTTTCTTACATCATCTTCAATTTTCTGGATTCTCTTGCCTTCTAGCTTCTGCAGAGGAGTGTCTTCTGGCTCTTTATGTTCCAAATCTTTGACTTGATTCTTGCGATCTTCTATTCTGTTTTTAGGACTCTGTATAATATTTATTATTTCAGACAATGTATTCTTCATTTCTTGTTGATCCCTTATCATTTCTTGTTGATCCCTTTTCATATCCTCATAGGTCTCATTTATTTTATTGGCCTTTTCCAGGGAATGGCGAGAGGAGGTCCCAGAGGCGCGCACAGTGTGCACAGAGAAGGGCCTGCCTGCTGTGCCGCGGGATTGCCCTGACGGGAAGGAGACAGGGGCTCCAGACTGCTCTGAACGCCACCTCCAACTCCACTTCCAACTGAACTGAACCCCAATACCGGACTCATTGGGGAAGAGCATAGACAGTTTGGCAGCAGGCAAAAATCGAGGGCACCTTTCTCTCAGAGCCGCTTGCAACAAGTACTGAAGGACCCTGAGTCTCAGGAGTCGCATAGGGCGGGGCTGACGGAAGCCAAGGCTGTAGGCTCCACCCTGAAACCCCGCCCCATCAGGAAAGCTGCCTGCGAAAATGCCTAAACCAAATAGATCACAAACGAAAGAAATGGAGGACAAAAAGCGACTGGATATAGAGTTCAAAACCACACTTATAAGGTTTTTCAAGAGTCTCCTAGAAATTTCATTTTTAAAAGTGAACAAAAGATACTGGGTTTATTAAATAAATAATCGGAAGGGATGTGTATGATGTAAAAAAGAGGATTTGGAAACATCAGGAAAATTCTGGGCTGAACATCGATCTGCCTCAAGACTGTAGAATGATAGTCTCCTGATTTTGTACATTAATATAGACAGTATGACATCTCAGTTCAGCCTCCGCTTTCTGTACTGGGACAGTATGGAACTCCATTAAACAACTTTGTGTTGCCAGTTCACATCTTGGGATCTATCAATAGAAGGATAGGGAGGAGCTAGAGGGAGGATGCAAGGCTGGTGAAGAGGGAAGGCACTCTTTCCTATGGGTTTCCTGTGAGTTACTGTACACTATAGTTCCTGTCAGCTTGACCTCAGCAAGGCTTCTTCACCCTAGCAGTGACAATTTTGTCCTGTGACAGCAGCTGTTGCCATTTTTCCAGCACTTGCAGAACCAGCTCCAACCTAGTTCCCTCAGCAACACCAGCAGTGCCCACCCCTCCAAGGCCTGAGTTTGGAGGGGTGGGCACTGTTCCAGGTATCTGAGTTTTCATAATTTTAACTTTTTCTCATTATTTATCCAGCCATAGGAGTAGTAGCTATTTTATGATTTTGCTACTTTCATGATATTTTATAATTACCCTTTGACTCTTGCAGTTGCCTAGTGTATCAAATGCAAAGGGAAGACTTTTCCTGGAAAAAAAGAAGAAGAACCAGTCTGCAAGTTATTTCACCCCAGATGAGTTCAGCAAGTTGAGATTCAACATTGTCAACTAAAATTTTAAACCTCTCTGCAGAAAAATATTTTCTTGACCGCTGAGGATTCCAAATTTTCAAGCATAAATCCAGTTATGTGATTTTGGAAGTACAGCTCTGGGCAATATTATGGTGACAGGATGATCACATATTAAATGCTGACAAAGTTTCCCCAGAAGCTCTGCTCAAGGCTGTTTATGGAGTCTGAGAGCCCAAATAATACTCTGCAGAGCAGTTAAAGGTAGAGACATTGTAGGAATGGATTACCAAACCAATGAATAGAAGTATCTATTTTTTTTAATTCATAAGATTTTGCTTAACAAATTCATAGTAATTTTTTAAGAATTAAATCCTAAATAGTTTGAATGTATTAAAATCAAAGAACACTGTTTAATTGTACATATTTGGTGTTTATTTAGCATGATCATTTATTTTATAATTCCTTACTATAAGGAAAGCATCTTAAAATTCCAAACTAATATTGTTTTCAGATATATAAAATAATTTAAATGTCTGCACTTAATGAAAATTGATTTGCATATACATTCTTTGAGATGGAATCCATTTTTATATGCAAGATATATTTTTATTGACAAACTAGAGGCCTGATGCACAAAGATTCATGCAAGAATGGGCCTTCCTTCCCCTGGCTGCCAGCAGTGCCTTCACTCCCGCTGGAGCTGCCTTTTCACCATCCCACACTGCCCAAAGGCCCTGAGCGGCTTGGGCAGTGCAAAACACTCCGCCCCGGGCTACTGGGTGTCTGTGTATGCAAATTAACCTGCCATCTCTGTTGGGTTAATTTGCATACTCACTCCTGATTGACTGGCAGGCATCATGAGGTATGGTCAATTTGCATCTTACTATTTTATTAGTGTAGATGTTTAAGTAAATCTCAGTTTAATTGTATTTATAAGTCTTTATATGTTATATAGCATAGGAGAGGAAATTTTCTCTTGTACCTTTCTAGGGTTTTTGTTATGGCCGGTCTAATTATTAAATTGACATAAGATAGCTCAATTTAATTTTATTGTAGAGGGAACTCAAAGATATGAGGCTCAAAGGAGTGATCAAAGAAGGAAGCTTTTAGATTCTTTAGATAATGAAGGTTGACAAAACGAAAGGGTTTTAGTTGAGGTTGCAAATTAATGAAGTAACAAAGTTGTTTATGCAACTTTCTCAGCCTTGAATTCCCTATCTCTGGTCATAAGGATGCCTTCTGTCCTCCCGAAATAGGAAGGATAACTTCACATGGGAGATCTACTTCCTGCTTTCAAAGGGACAAAGGAGGGTCAGAGTGTTCTTGTGACACTGTTTTTTAAGTAACTTTAATTCAAAATAATCAACATACTAAAGTGGCATTTTTGGTGTGCCATATTTTTCTCTTCTTCATAGTATATATTTATGTACATCATTTTTGAAAATCAAAATTTTAAACTATCTAATCAACATTAATATTTAAAGGGAATGCATTTTAAATTATCAACTATTTTTAAAGTTACAGAATATTAGAGTAGATGATATACACTGAGCACTTAACCAGCTTTATTAAATCTTACCAGTTTGTAATATTTAATTTTGAATTTTTAGAATTAATAATTACCAATTTGGTTGAAGAATCTTGCATGCCCTCAGAATTTTATTCTAAATTTGAATGTTTTACTTTCAGTTTTATGTATATTTGAAATTTACTTAAGGTATAATATTAATAATAGAATGTTCTATTATTGCATATATATAATTAAATTTTCAGCACCTTCTATTGAATAGTCATCTTTTCTCCTATGATTTGTAAAGCTATCTCTATTATAAACTAAATTGCCATGCATGTATAGGTAGATATATTTATAAATACATATTGTTCTCTTCCCATATCACTATCACACTGTCTTAATTATAAGAACTTTATAAGTTTTAAAATCTAGTAGAGCATGTTTTCTTATGCATGTATAGCTTGCAAGGGTTACTGAAAAAAAATGAAGGCTTGTGTTTTATTAAACTCTTATTAGTTCATTTTATCTCAAAATAATTACACATCTAGTTTAATTAACCCTCTTCTTTCTTATCTCTCAGTGTATGTGACAACCACCTGCGTTTTGCCTTGTGGTTGCTAATAGAAGAAGAAGGTATTTGGCTTAAAAATTCATCATCCAGTTGGTATGAATTTCTAGTCAATTTGTTGGCACAGTCTCTGATGCTTATTTCTGAAGGTATATATACAGTTGAATACTTGCATATTTACATTAGTGTGTGTGAATGTGTTGTGTGAGTGTTTATGAGGTTACTCTTCAATAATTACATCATATCTATTCCTAAGAAAGGTTGAAGGACTTCATCAGGGTTCACATATACAGAACCAAGTCAATATATAGAATTCTGCATATTGCTTCTATTACGGGTAAAGTTTTCTCTATTACATTGGAGAGGTCAATATAATTACTGGCAAGTCAACAGAACTTTTCACAGAATTTCAATTGATATTTAGAAACTGAAAACAATATAATATACTTTATCACATAAAAAAGAGTGAAATCACCAATATAGTTACATGAAACCTGACTTTTTATGAATTCAGATGGAATCTTTCTGGTCAATGAATTTCATATTGATTCCACGATGTCTTTTTAGTTATGTTCACTGAAATTAGTAGGCAAAAATGAAAGCAAAATAATATTTTAAAGGGCTAAATGTCCTTTATACTCACTGGCATTTGAACTATACGATTTGTACTATGAACTCATCTTCATCCTTATTAACATAGGTTTTAAAACTTAGACTAAATTCAAAACATCTCTTTTTGGACCCATTCAACCAATTAATAATAAAAGTTAACTATATCATAATATTTTATATCTTACATACTTTATTTTATTTATTTTTAAAAATATATTTTGTTGATTTTTTACAAAGAGAGAGGGTGAGGGATAGAGAGTTAGAAACATCAATGAGAGAGAAACATCAATCAGCTGCCTCCTACACACCCCTTACTGGGCATGTGCCTGCAACCAAGGTGCATGCCCTTGACTGAAATCAAACCTAGAACCCTTCAGTCTGCAGGCTGACACTCTATCCACTGAGCCAAACCAGTTAGGTCTATATACTTTTTTAAAAAAATAAATATTTATTAAGCACCACCTGAATCCCAGGAACTGTTCTAGGTGTAGGGAATATATAGGTGATAAATTTTAGAACCTGTCTTTAAGAGTTTTATTTTAAAAAGGCAATAAAAACTTAGCGACTATGTGGTAGTTGATTTGTAATGGTAATCATTCACTTACTATCTCTTGTATGCTAGAAACTTTATTTAAAACTAGAGGCCCAGTGCACAAAATTCATGTATGGGTGCAGTCCCTAGGCCTGGTTGGCGATTGAGTGTCTGGCATGGAAAGGCTGGTCCCAACTGACCTCTAGGCCTCGGGCAGCACCTGGGCCTCCACACACCGCCCTCTACCTGAGTCACAGCACCTGAGTCCCCACATGGACATGCAGTGAGTGTGGCCAGACACCTCGGGCTAGGACACAGATGGGCCTCTGGGCTGCCCAGCGGCACCGCTAGGAAGCCAGGCAGGAAGCATGCTCTACCCCAGCCGGCTTCACAGACTGGCTCCTGCTCAAACCCAAGAGGAACCCAACCAGACTCGTGGTCCAGGCAGCTGCAGCCTGGCTCACACAGAAGAGGCCGCATGTTGTGGGGTGGGCCCCTCGCAGGCACCTAGCATCTGAGCATGGGGCTTCCCCAGCACATGAGCCCTGGCATCACGGAGAAGGGTAGCAGGGGGACTGAGAGCGAGCTCGGAGGACACCTCACATTCTCACTGCACCTCTATCCCAGTCACCCCGCCCCCCAGGTAGCCAGGAAGGTCAAAGCACACCACAGATGCCCACCATGTTCTGCACCGCCCCCTAGAGGTTAGCACCCATCATAGCTAGTGGTTGAACTGGACTCCCAGTCGAATGACTGCCCAAGGGGACAATTTACATATTAGGCTTTTATTAAATAGGATATTTCTAGTATTTTTTTAAATAAAATGTCCTAATCCTATATATTTCTATTTATCATACAAAAGAGAAAACTTGAGCTTATGTAGTCGAAATAACTTTCTCCCAACATATTTCATAATCTAACCTTATTATGTACAAAAAATTATTTTATAACAAGAGTAATTTATAAGCAAATCTTCTGTGAGAATATTCAGTTGCTTCTTTAACAAGGATATTTCTAGAGCCTAACACCAAAAAGTAACTCCTAGTTACATTAAATGGTATTGCAAAACTATTGTCTTTTCCTGAGCTCTATTCTATTAGGGTTAGAAAGAATGCCAACTATGAGTGTGAGAATTGAACTGTGAGATGATTAAGAAATATTGATGCTAGAGAAGATTTCACAGAGAAGGATGTGCCAGAACTGAATGTTGGCAAATGGTTCATTAGGTGGAAACCAGAACCCTCACTAGCAATTGGAAAGGCTGCTGAGGGTGTTTAGAGCAGAGGTTTACTTGTGCAAAGACCAGGAGGCCTCCTGGTGCTTGCCATGGGGACTCTGGGTATTTTCATATGGCCGAATCCCACCTCTAACATGCATACTTTGATGCCCAAGGTCTTAAAAAAATAACTCAGCTATTTTCTAAAAACTCAGAGGATCTGCTTCTCTTATAACATAAAAATATAAAAATCTTTAGTGACCCTATTATACATAAAGTAGTTTCTTAGCTTTACCTCAGTTGACATTTTATTCTGCTTGCCCCTCGAAAGCTCATAACAACAGCAAAAACAGAACCAGTGAGCCAAATATCTAATCAGATATTCCAATGAAAAAATTAATGTACACGTTCAACTCTCCTAGCGAGTTGAACAGCCAAACTAATTTACTATTACATGTTCCAAATATTTAGCCATGACAATTCTGCTGATTTAGGAGACCAGATAAGCAGAGAGAGTAAATGAAGATAAATCATAACACTAAACATTACTGTATAGCGATATTCTCTGTGTGTCCATAATTTGAAGTGGTTTTGACACATCTTTGCTGCCAGGTTGAGCACTGGCAGATGTGTCTGCAGCGACTATTTTGTAAGTGAATGATATTCCATATTAAGGGCTATCTGCAGGGATTCGATTCAAATAATTGAGATGAATGTCTTGGGCTAAGAATGAACTTCTAAATACTTCAACAGCAGAACAGAAAAATAATTCTCAGGAAAGCAAAACGAACAAACCTTTAGGTAACTAGTTGTAGAATATCCCAACCTTGGCAATTTGTTTTGTTATAAAATGATCAGATAAAACTAACAGTTAAAAATCACAGACTATTTGCAAAAAATATTTTTGAAGGCTGAAGCTTATTTTCCTTCAAAATAACAAGACAAAACAAATGCTATGAATGGCTTATGTTGGTTAAATGTAGAAAATGTTCTGAGGTTGTCCTTGGCAAAATGACACAGCCCAATGAATGTGATCATTGACAGTAAGAATAAAATGAAGCAAACAAAATGGGAATCTAGAAAGTATAATATAAATAAAAGTACATCATGTGGTTTGTTTCAGCATTAACATGAAATTGGAGCAAGTTTACAGAAGGCAAGAAATGATATTTTTATTTTAAATAACCAGAGGAACTTCTTATTGCTGTAAATTGATTTTATGACATTTTGTAAACATAGTGCTTTTGATTTAAAAATCTTTTTTTCCTTTTTTTAAATTAAATTATTATCTGTGTACATATTTTAACATTGCCCCCTCCTCCCATACATACCCTCCGTCCCCAGAGTTTTGTGTCCATTGGTTGTACTTATATGCATGTATACAAACAAGCCCTTCAGTTGATCTCTTATCTCCCCCAGATCTCCCTACCCTCCCGGCTGTAATTTGATAGTCTGCTTGTTGCTTTACTGTCTTTATATCTGACTTTTGGTTCATCAGTTTATAATGTTCTTTAATATCCATAAATGAGTGAGGTCATGTGGTATTTCTCTTTCATTGACTGGCTATTTCACTCAGCATGATGTTCTCTAGTTCTATCCAGGTTGCTGCAAATGATGAGAATTCCTTCTTTTTTATGGCAGCATAGTATTCCATTGTGTAGATGTACCATAGTTTTTTGATCCAATCATCTGCTGACGGGCACCTAGGCTGTTTCCAAGATATGCCAGGAAGTCTTCCAATTTATTTATATACTATAAAAGTTGTTTTTTTCATCTTTTTAAAATGAAAACCATTATATGGAAATAATTATTAGTTGATTTTTAAGTAGGATAGCTTCTAAAATTTAAATCAAGTGTATTACCCATGATTTAAAGATGCTATAAGTTTATGTGGTGATCATTTTGCTATATATACAAATATCAAATAATGGTATAATATACTTCAAACTAATATAATGTTATATGTCAAGTATAGTTCAATGTAAAATTGAGAAACAGCCTCTAAAAGAACTAGCCTGAAATCTTCACAAATGTTCATGTCTTGAAAGACGAAGAAAGAATGAAAATTGTTCCAGTTAAAAGAATAAAAAAAAAAATTAGACAACTGAATGAAGTTCATTATTCTTTAGTAGGTCCTGTACTAAGAAAAAATATATAGATATGTTATAAAATACAATATTGGCTCAATTGATAAAATTAAATGGGAATTTTGGACTAGATAAATCCATATACAATGTTGTATGTCCTAAAATGGATAACTAAACTACAATTATGTAAGCAATTATATTTTTTCTTAGAAAATACACACTGAAATACTAAAAAATAAAGTTATTATGTCTGGAAATTAGTCTAAAATGTTTCAGAAAATATAGAGATAATGTAAGGTGAACATACCTTTAATAAACAGTATTATTGATTTTTTATTTTCATTTATTTTTCCAACTAATTTTTGTTTAGATATTACTTATTTATTCTGTCTTAATCCCCCCACCAAAAATGAAAGAGATTAAAAGTACTTAAAGCATTCAGGCAATGTGGCAAGAAAGAATAAGTAAAAAAAAAAAAAAATCAGAAAATATTAAGTTAGTGCCCAAATTTAAGAAAAAAAACAAAGGTTAATTTTTAATTAGATTTGTGAAGCCAAGAAAAGGAAATATTCAGAACCAGATTAAATAAAATTCATATGAAGGAATTATTTTTGAGAGATAATGTGAAGAACCCCATTATAGGCATATCAACTGTCAGTATAAATGTCTGTTTGTAATTAGAAATATGTATCTCAAATTTATGAGAATCACAAAAGCTGGAGATATTAAGCTTAGAACCATCCTCAGCAAAAAGTGATTCAAATAATTAAATTAGTTTAGGTTTCTGAGAATTACATGGGAGAAAAATAATGTCAGTGCACTAAGGATATAATCTTTGATCTACCCATATTTAGGGGACTTAAGGAAGACAAGGAGGGAGTCAGTCAATGAGAAGAGAAGCTCTAGGAGAGAGAATAGGAACATCATGAGACAACAGTGCAATCAAACCCTAAGCTGGAGAGAATTTTAAGCAGCATCAGCTTCATGGGCATGTGACCTTTGTAAGTGCACAGGACCTAGCACTGAGAAGGTTCCATGTTTAATTTAATACTCTGTTTCCATGGTCCTTTTTCAAGAATTTGAAAAAGAGGCCTCGTATTTTTCTTTTGCATTGGGCTTCTCGAGTTATGTTGCTTGTGCTGATTTCAAAAATGGATGTTGGAGTAACTTCCCAGCCAACCTGGAGGTGAATTGATAAATGCCTTCCAGGATTCTCATTAAAATACCTGTGACTATATGAAATCAGAAATAAAACTGGCAGTAATGCCACAAACTAATAAAGAAGAAAAGCCACATGCCAAAAATCTGGGCAGGCATTCAATTATCTGCCTCCTTGATGAAGATAACTGGGTAAGCAAATTCTTGGACAGTATAGCCAATATTGCATGCCTAGAATCATGGTCAGGCAGATGACCACAAAATACATAGGTAAGGATGAGGATGAACATTTTGATTCATTGACACTTTTAGTACTTAAATTTAGTATGGAGGGACTGTCAAGATCAGAGAAAAACAGGCTGTCCTTCCCTAAATATTTAGAAACTATCTTTAAAATGAACCAAAATCAGAGTTCCAACACCTTCTGTTACAACCATTTCTTCTCAACAACTGCATATACTTAAAAACTACTCTGAGAATGACCTGTGCAGGAAATAGAGGGAAATAAAAGAATTAAGACATATCTCTTGGTAAACTCTGGAATGCTTAGCTGCAGGTAAGGATAAAGAGGGATGACAAAAAACAATGCATGCTACTGGTGAGAAGAACCAAAGAAAGTCCTGGACTGCGAGCTGCATTTGCATCTCTAACTCAGATAACCCTAACTTTGAAGTAGAAGGAACTGAGTCCTAATATGCATAACAGATTCCAAAAAAACTGTGGACATCACCTTACCTTCTGGCCTAGATGGTATTCAATGACGGACCTTACCTCATCATAGACTGCCTAAGGACACTATGTATTATGTTCTTTGTTATTGAGAAGCATAACTGTAGGGATTTCTCTAATTTGTGGCTAAATAAATTGAATAATAGAAGATTGCACCTGGAAAATTTGAATGTATTGATGAAGCCAACCCAAAACTTTTGGTTCCAGGTTGTGCCTTCCTAAATCAGCAAGGCATTTTATTAAAATGAAATATGGAACAACTAGGGTGAAAATATTAAGGACCTGTGCATTAAGAGCTGAGCGAGAGAAAAAAAGTTGCCCATTTATGATTTTCTCCATCTCCATGCATCTAAAATTTACCAGTCCTTTCAAGTTGTCTTAAATTGCATCTCCTTTTAGAAATTCATTTTGACTAATTATATTGACTTATTTCTCCCTTCTCTAAATGCTCATTGGTTACACTGGCACTTATCATTTAACATGTAACTATGCTTTATTACATGGATTGAACTATTACTCCTAATTATGTGTCTTCTTTCTTTGTTATAGCATTCAGCTTCTTGAGGATATGTATAAATTCATATTTTTGTATATCCTCCTCACCAATCCTCCAACTCCACCCAAGCTTAATATAGAAGAAGATATGAAATTGTATCATAGTTAGAAGGGAAGACAGAAAGGGCTTAATTAAAAAAAAGAAATGAAAGAAAGATTTAGAGAGGAATTTTTAGTTTCAATAATTTTATAATTATATACATTTATACTTTCACAGGCAAGTACATGACTAATTTTCTTAATAAGTATGCAATTACCTTTCACCACACACAAAAATAAATGCCATAGGAGCCGGGCTCTTGTGTGTGTGTGTGTGTGTGTGTGTGTGTGTGTGTGTGTGTGTTTCACTGCTGCCTCCCCAATATGAGTGTCTGGCACAAAGTAAATGCTCAGCAGTCATTGATTGAAGTAAATTCTTTGGCTGAATAAATAAATGAATGGATGAATTATGGATACTGGATACTTAACACAGAAAAGGAAATAAACTGACAGGCACTGTGTACATTCTATACATTATTTCCTTTTCATCCTCGGGCTTATGCATTTTTTAAAACGAATGAAAGTCCAAAAGTTTAAATAACTGGACCAAGATCACATAAAGCATTATGAGGAAAACGTGATAATCAAACTAAGAACTGCCTGACTCCCTCCAAAGGCCCTGTATATAAAACATAAAATGTTCTGCTATAAGATAACAAAATACTACTTAAAAAAAAATCATTACCTGAGGATGAGAACTCAAAGCCTAGGTATATGCCGTGACTGGAAGTATGTACAGCACCGTACTCTAACCAACTGAGCTACATGGCCAGGGCAATACTACTTTTTTTTTCACTGAGGAAATCAAGAGAAAAAAGGACATCCAATATGCCAAATGATATTTCAAATTAGACATAAGTAAAACACTCCCTGGGATTATTGGATTGCCAGGATTTCTAATACTGATGGATCTTTGACAGGCAATGAAATGGCAGCCTAGGCACCAAGTTCAAGTTTACAATTCTGTTGCCCTCCAACTTCTAAAGTGACATTAAGAAAGATTAATCTTAAAGTAACTTCTGATAAAAAGCCTGAATTTGTATCTCTCTGAAATTTAGTTTTCTGTTTTGTCCCTCATATCTAATATCTTTTATAAATATGTTTTTATTTACTTTTTAGAAAGAGATATATATAGGAGAAGTTGAGAGAGATAGAAACATCAATGCCCTGACCTGGAATTGAACCAGAAACTTCTCAGTTCCTGGTTAGAATCTCAACTGCTGAACCACACCAGTTAGGCCTCACAGCTAATTTTTTAATTTGACACATGCTATAATACTTCTGACTGTCCATCCTCCTCCCCAGAATCTCAATAATACCAGAATTTGTGCAAAGTTATGAAAAATGTTTTTTAACTGCCAATTGTACCCTCACATTTTACATCATCCGATATAAAAAAAAAAAAAAAAAAAAAAAAAAAAAAAAAAAAAAAAAAAAAAAAAAAAAGCCTAACATGCTAAGTGTCTGGACAACGAGTTGGCCATTCAACCAATCAAAGCATAATATTCTAATGATATGCTAAGGCTGCTCAACCACTCATTATGACATGCACTGACCATCAGGGGCAGATACTCCTACCAGTAAGTTAGCTTACTGCTGGGGTCCAGCCAATTGGGTCTGAGCAAGATTGGCTGGACATGCCCTGGAGCCCTCCCAAGGTCCCCCCTGGCTGGCAAAACTCCCCATCCTCTCCTCAGCCCTGATTGTGCACTGGTGGAGTCCCTCGGCCTGGCCTGCACCCTCTAACAATCTAGGACCCTTTGGGGGATGTCAAAGAGCTTGTTTCAGTCCAATCCCGTAGGTTAGGTTGAGGGATCACACTGGTATACAAATTCGTGCACCAGGCCTCTAGTCTAGTAGAGCTATAAAATGACATTAACACTGAAACTAATTTTTACATGGAAATTCTAATTTAGTAATCAGAGATAGCAATCCCTTGAACAACTGAAAATTAGTACATCATTATTTTCCCTAAATCACAGTTAAAAAATATCTGTAACTAGATTCATCTCAATTTTGGAGGAGTGGAAGATCTTTTTATTGTAAACCTTATTTACATTTGTAATCTGAAATTGCTTGCCTCATAGTTGAAACTCACTCAGTTTCTTAAAGAAATCTAGGTTAAAAACTCCCTGGCATATGGTAAGAGCTCAGTAAATATTTGTTGAATAAATTGAAGCTCACACACTTCCACATTTTAGCAATTGATTCTCTAAATAAGGAATTAATATTGCTTCATATTTTAGATTCCACTGACAGGACTAATGGCATTTAGTAAACCATCACTCTACCAGTATCAAAGCAGATATTATTTTCAAACTTGTTTTTCATGAATGTATTAAAATAGTTCAATTGAGTGAAAATCAAATCCAATCATATTTACTATGAATAAAAATGTTTCTCACTTGTAAAACAGGTTCTTTTATATGTATTTTGGAACAAAAAAATCTATATGATTTATTGATACTATTTGTAATAAATTTGTTTAATTAACACAAAGTTTGAAAAAAATAAATTGACAGAGAATCTTTGATTGGCTGCCTCTTGCACAGCTCACACTGGGGATTGAGCCTGAAACCCAGGCATGTGCCCTGACCTGGGTAAGCAAATATTTAACTAAGATACCAGTATATCAAAAATAGCATTATTCAAAAGATGTATACTTTGGCTTACAAATCTTTCCATTGTAATTCAATTAAGAGAAGATAGCTTTGTGTTCAGGAAAATGTAGTTGCCACTATTTATGGAAGAAGGCTTTATCTAACAATAAGAAGTGATAAAATTAGCAGGTTTGTACATGGTTTAAAATCTATTTAAGGGAAATATTGAGAGAAGAAAGGTGCAAATTAAAGAACAACTGATTATCTGGGTAAGTATTTCCTACTATGAAATTTGGCCCAATATATTAAAAAAAAAAATCCTGACAACTTAATATATTCTGAGAAATGGTCCAGAACCACTAACCTCATCAGATTCACTTCTCAAGTTCCCATCTTTCCCTGAACTAATTAATTTCATTTTTCCTCCTTTGCTAAGTATAGTCTGCTTCTTGACTATAAGCATCACTCTATTGATCCTTAACCTCTGATCCCTTACTTCCCTCTTCCACTACAATATTAAACACTTCATTTTCTTGTTCTGCTTGCACCATTTTAGCTTACAGAGCCTTACACATTAACACTAGCTTTGGAATTGTGCTCCACCTATACTAAAGAAATGTACAACCAATGATAAGCACTTGGAAATGCACATCCAAAGCTCTAGTTTAATTTTTAAAAAATATTTTCTTATTGCTTTCATAGAAGAAGGGAGAAGGAAAGAGAGAGAAAAGCATCAACAATGAGAGAATCATTGATTGGCTATCTCTTGCACAGCTCACACTGGGGACTGAGCCTGAAACCCAGGCATGTGCCCTGATCAGGAATTGAACAGTGACCTCCTGGTTCATAGGTTGAAGCTCAATCACTAAGCCATGCCAGGCAGGCCCTAGATTAATTCTTGGTATTAAATAAACAAACCACTCCAGATTTCAAATCCCAGCATTCATTTACTGTATGCAGATAACTTCCAAAGTTAGATTTAACATTCTTTGTCTACCACTTTCATGAGCTTCAGGACCCCAAGCAAGACACCTGGTAGATAATCTGCCCTTATATAGCCTATTAGCCTCTAAAATTAAAAATGTCTAAAACCTAACTTACCATATTTTCCCTAGCTTCAACCCCAGTCTATGCAAACCCTCACCTGTAAGTTCCTTTTGCAGTCCCTGATTTTATTAAGACATCATCATTCTTCCACATCAACCCACAACCAAATCTCTACACTATCTAGCATTTGCCACTCTCTCCCAGTCTACATAGAGTTTAGGTGTTTATAGGTTTCAGATAAATCATATAAAGTTGTATGTATATAGATGGCAATAATTTTTTAAATCATTCTATCCAAGCGTGTCAATGATCACCTAAATTATTCACATCTCTATTGTTCATCCTGTCTTTTCCTTTCCCATTGATTCACTCACAAGCTAATAATCTCTATTGAAAATAGCCTTCTATCCAGTCACCCAGGCTGTAGTCTCTCCTCATTGTAGGCCATCCATCAGACCACATTCATATTAATCATCCTAAAATAAATCTGATTATGTTAGTACTCTGCTACAAATACGAGTGATATTCCATAACCTACCAAAAATATGTTATTGTCGAGCACTTTAATACTTCAAAAAACATTCACATATTATTTTATTTGAATCCTCACAACAATCTTAATTCTCTAAAAATAGCTCAAAGTCATAAACAGTTTTGTAACCTCTGACATGTCAGGAACCATATGCCTTTTAACAAGTCCATCAAGCTTTACTCCAGCTAATAGTAAAGCAGATACCGTAGATAAGCAGATAATTTAAACTCTGTGGGAAATAATGTTTATTTTTTTATGATCCACTTTAATATCCTCGCTATTAGGGATGGATCCAGTTTGTCAGAAAAAAAGGAGACTTTGTCTTTTTTAGTTGTCAAAAAACAAGACTCTTAAGGTTAACACACATAAGGAAATTATGCCATTGTCTTACTACTTTCTATAGTGAAAATTAATATTCGCTAAATAGGCTTTTCATAAAGCCAAAAGCAATAATCACAAAGATTATACCATGTAATTCTAAACAAATTAATATGATAATATGGCTGAAGAATAATAGATTATTTGTTAAAACTTAATTAGATGAAAAGTCTCTTAGGTTTTGTTTGTGATTAATAGACATTACTCTGGATGAACCTCTGAAATTCTGTACCAGAAATTAATGCTTTTTTATTAAAGAAGTAATGAAATGTTAAAAATCAATGATGTACTGTTTATATCTATGTAATTTTTACTGGTACAAGATTTGTATTTATCTGATAACTTTAGAACTACTTCAGCATAAAACTGGAATGCAACTAATTCCAAAAAAGTTTTTTCAAGTTTCCTCCTCTCTATTGATCCTTTTCCAGTTCTTTCGTGGATATACTTATTATTTAAAAGGTGTTAATAATTCTGGATATTCAGTCAGATGACCACTGAGATCTAAACTAAAAGTGTCCTTTAAAAATTTCAATGGCCTTCTCAACCTTTTCAGAATTAATTTTAAAGTGTCTGAAATTTATCTAAGGGGATTCTGATTATTCATGTAGCAAGGCAAGTTCAGAGGAAATGAATAGAATGTCATGAATATAAAATTATAAAACCATGCCTCTGAAGTGAATTCTAAGTGGCATCATTTAAATTCGAAAAGGGAGGAGATTTGGGTTATTGTAAACACAATTGCTGCCTTCCAGATAATGGACAATGAGAACAAACACTAATATAAATGATCAAAAATGTCCACCTTTATCAGATTTTATTAATTTCTTCTAGGTTTTTCTGTTATTTTTCAAAGATATAACCATATATCTAAAAGGTACTCTTTTATGAAAGACTATGTTTTCTGAAAATTCTAAGTTCTAAGAAAAATCCATGAATGTTTGGGATCATGAATAGAAAGCTACTTTTATTTTTTATTTAAATTCTTTATTGTTTAAAGTATTATATAAGTCTCCTTTTTCCCTCAATGACCTCTCCCCAGCCACATTCCCCCAGCACCATGCCCTCACCATTAACACCCCCCCCCCCAACTTGTCTGTGTCCACTGGTTATGCTCATATGCATGCATACAAATCCTTTGGTTGATCTCTTGTCCCCTCACGCCCCTGTCTTCCCTCATAGGTTGGACAGTCTGATGCTTTTATAGCTCTGGTTCTATTTTTGTTCATCAATTTATGTTGTTCATTATATTCCACAAATGAGTGAGGTCAGGTGATATTTATCTTTCTCTGACTGGCTTATTTTGCTTAATATAATATTCCCCAGTTCCATCCATGCTGTTGCAAATTGTAAGAATCCCTTCTTTTTTTACACCACGGTAGTATTCCACAGTTTTTTAATCCACTCATCTGCTGATGGGCACTTAGGCTGTCTCCAAATCTTAGCTATTGTAAACTGTGCTGCTATGAACACAGGGGTACATATATCCTTTCTGACTGGTGTTTCCATTTTCTTGGGATATAATCCTAGAAGTGGAATTACTGGGTCAAATGGGAGTTCTATGTTTAGTTTTTTGAAGAAAAACCATACTGTTTTCCACAGAGACCGCACCAGTCTGCATTCCCTCCAGCAGTGAAAGAGGGTTCTTTTTCTCCACATCCTCTCCAGCACTTGTCATTTGTTGATTTGTTGATTTGTTGATGATAGCCATTCTGACAGGTGTGAGATGGTACCTTATTGTTGTTTTGATTTGCATCTCTCAAATGATTAGTGACTCTGAGCATGTTTTCATATGTCTCTTGGCCTCTGTATGTCCTCTTTCAAAAAGTATCTGTTAAGTCATTTGCCAATTTTTTATTGGATTATTTATATTACTTTTGTTAAGTTGTATGAATTCCCTATTAATTTTGGAGGCTAAACCCTTATTGAAGATAATATTGGCAAATATGTTCTCCCATGTAGTGGGTTTTCTTGTTGTTTTATTGATGGTTTCTTTTGCTGTGCAGAAACTTTTTATTTTGATGTAGTTCCATTTGTTTATTTTCTCCTTAGTTTCCATTGCGCTATGAGCTGTAATGGTAAAGATATTGCTATAACAAATGTCTGCTATTTTGTTGCATATAGCTTCTTCTAAGATTTTTATGATTTCCAGTCTTATATTTAAGTTCTTTATTCATTTAGACTTTATTTTTGTGTATAGTGTAAGTTGGTGGTCTAGTTTCATTATTTTGCATGTATCTGTCCAATTTTCCAAACACCATTTATTGAAGAGACTGTCCTGTGGCGAATCAATAAATGTGATACATTACATAAACAAATTAAGAGACAAAAATCACATAATCATATCAATCAATGCATAAAAGGCATTTGACAAAATCCAACACCCTTTCCTGATAAAAACTCTCAGAAAAATGGGAATAGAGGATCATACCTCAATTTAATAAAAGCCTTATATGACATACCTACAGCCAACATCATATTCAATGGGCAAAAACTAAAACCATAAACCCTAAGAACAGGAACAAAACAGGGATGCCCACTTTCACCACCCCTACTCGACATAGTACTGAAAGTGCTAGCCATAACGATCAGACAAGAAGAAGAAATAAAGGGAACCCAAATTGGAAAAGAAGTAAAATTGTCACTATTCAAAGATGACTTATTTTACATAAAAATCCCTAAATACACCATCAAAAACTACTAGAATTAACAAATGAATTTGGCAATGTAGCAGAATACAAATTTAACACCCAGAAATCTATGGCTTTTTTATACACCAACAATGAACTCACAGAAAGAGAAACTAAAAAAAAAAAAAAAATCATACCACTGCAACAACAAAAAAATTAAGATTCCTAGGAATAAATTTAACCAAGGAAGTAAAGGACCTAGACTCAGAAAATCACAGGATGCTTAAAAAAGATAAAGACATAAAAAAATAATGGAAGAATATTCCGTGTTCATGAATTGCTAGAATCAACATCATTAAAATGTCCAAATTTCTAAAGCAATCTATAGATTCAATGCAATCACCACTAAAATACCAATGGCAAGCTTCAAAGACCTAGAACAAACTCTCCAAAAATCATCTGGAATAATAAAAAAAAAAAGACCTCGAATAGCTTCAGCAATCTTGGAATCACAATACCAGATATCAAGTTATACTACAAAGCCAGTTCTCAGAACTTCCTGGTAATGGCACAAGAAACGACATATGGATCAATAGAACAGAATAGAGAGCCCAGAAATTGATCCAAACCATTATGTTCAATTAATATTTGACAAAGGAGGCAAGACCTACTTTTATTTTTTCTCCAGATTGATTTTCTTCCTATCTCACAAATATTAGCTAATTCTTATAAATCACTTATAGGGACTGTAATTATGTTAACTCGTTTAATTCCTACAGCAACCCTAAATTTTTATTATAGGAATTGAACTAATATTATGGCACTATTTTACAGATGAGTAAAGCAGAGAGGTTAGTAAGAGAGATAAATAATTTTTGATGAGATAATTAATAAATTTGACACAGTCAAGAAAAAAAATCTGTGAACTTGAATATAAATTAAAAATTTTATTCAAATTGAAAAGGAAGGAGAAAAAAGAGTGAAATAACAATAGAAAATGAACAGAACATCTAAGAGTTATGGGAAAATAAAAAGTGGGCCGGTATACATGTATTATAAATAAAGAGAAAGAGAAGGAATACAGTAGGAAAAAATGCCAAATAATGAGCTTTTTCCAAAGTTAATGAAAGTTACAGAGATTAGAGAAAATAAATAAATAAATAAATAAATAAATAAATACACAAAAAAGAGACACAAATATATTCACACAACTGCAAACTAAATATATAAAAAAAAAAATCATGATTTCAGACATAGAAAAAAACGTATTACATGCAGAAGAACTAAGATGAGAATGATAATATATTTCTCATTAGAAACCATGTTTATCAGAAGAAAGTGAAGTGAAAGCTTTAAAATGCTGAAGGGGAGGGAGCTGTCATCCAAGATTCTATATCCAATGAGAATATCTTTCAAAAAATTAAGAGAAAATAAAATTTTTGGTACAAATATAAACAAAATTCATTACTAGTATTCTTGCACTAAAGGAAATTTTAAAATAAGTTCTTAATATGAAAAGAATTGGATACCAGAAATGTGAAATTTTAAGAAATAATGAGTGCTAGAAATAGTACAAATAGAAGCAAATATAAGATTTTTTTATTTTTTTATTTTTCTTTCCATTGACTTTATTTTTAACTGTCTAAACAAAATATACTGATAATTCCAAGTGTTAAGAATGCAAGCCATTTGAACTCTCATAGATTATTGATACTAACACAAAATGGTACAGCCAACTGGTTGTTTTTCCTCATAAAATGGTACAGTCAAAAGGACTGTTGTTTTCCTCATAAAAATAAATACATACTTGTCATTCAAAAAACAATCCCAGTCATAGGTATTTACCCAAATGAACATTTATCTTTACACTATGCTCTGTATATAACTGTTTATGGCCACATGGTATTCACCAAAAAATAATCCAAATACTGCTCAAGTAGGGAATGACAAACTATAGTACATTCATATAATGGGATAAACTCAGCAATAAAAAGGCACAGAATAATGGCACACACAACATCAATGAGTCACAAATAGATTATGATGACTGAAAGAAGTCAGAGACAAAAGGCTGCATACTATATGCTTTTGTTTATATGAAAAATTCATAAGCCAGAAAATAGACCATTGGTTGCCAAAGGCTGAGGGTTGAGGAAGTACTTGACTATAAAAGGGCACAGGATTAGTTTTGGAAATGATGTATTTTCCTTTCTTTCTTGACTGTAGTGGTTACATACCTCTATGTACCTGCCAAACTTTCAGGATTATATAGTACAAAGGGTGAATCTTACTACATATAATTATACATAATAAAAAATTCAACCAAATATTTTTCTATCACATAAACTATAGCAAAATACACACACACACACACACACACACACACACACACACCAGACAAAAAGGAATGCAGGATAAACACCATGATCTCTAGGATATAGTTGGTACTTAACAAATGTTAATTACAAGCACATTACATAAAAATTATTTTACTATTAATCCAATTTAATTAATTGATTCATTTAGTTTTAGCCATTAACTAGTTTATATAAGTAAATATAAAAATATAATCTTAATTTTACTGGAAACAGCTTGAACTGGTTTAAACATTCTTGTATTGAATAATATATATTATAGAAAGATAACTTCTTCAACCACATATACCATAAATTAAATGTATTAATCTAAATAGGATTAAATGTACTAATCTAATAAAATTATTTCTAAATCTTGTATAAAACTATGCAACAGTTTTTACAAAGAAAACTATGCATTAAATAAAATCATTTATTACAACAGGTTTTACCTTATAATTTTTTCAACTACAGAAAACTACCATTTTGGAAAAGATTTCCAGGAAAAGACCGTAAAATATCTCTTTAATATTTATGAAGTCCATAGGTAGGTATTTTTTACATTTTTATACTGAAAAATGAGTAGTAATAATTGTAGGAAATAAAGAACAGAAGGGTTTTTCCTACATTATTTTTATTTATTCATAGCTCTTTTGTAAATATTTAAACTCAATGTTTATCTTCTTTATTGGTACCCCACATATTTGGAAAACTCAACTTATCCCCCCCCCCCCCTTCCTCATCTCTACCAACCCCTTACACCAGCCTCCATACTCATCCTCCATGATCCAGATTTCAAGGAAGTCATCTTGAACTTCTCCTTTACCTCCGAGTAATCACTAAGTACTATTTATCTACCTCCCTTATACTTTTTGGATCTCTTCACCATTGATGTGACAGTGGCTTACCATTCTTTACAGAGACTGTTGCAATAACCTCATGACTCTCCTTGTCTCCAGTCTTAGCCTTTTCAACCCAGTCTTATGAATGCAGCTAAAGTACCAATCTGATTACGTTACTCCTATTTTCGAAGTTTCCTGTCCTCCAGGTACTGAACCCTGCTTTTTCCTCCATCCTCATCTCTCAGCACTTTATAAATCTTTGTGTTTCAGCCACATTATACAATTTGAAGTTCTCAGAGCTTGAATTTTCTTGCTCATTTCTGCTATTTTGTTTCTCACCCTCTTTAAATAAGTCACTCCCAACTGTCTTCAGGACTCAATTTAAGCTTCACTTTTCTGGAATCTTGCCCTGTCTCCTTAATCCCAGATTAGTTAAGGTAACTCAGTTCTTCATAGCTACTCTATGGTCTTCTATAATCTTTTTTAGTGTACACTCATACTATTCTACTTACTTGTTCACCTTTAAAACAATCTCTAAACTCTTGAGAGTAGGGGCAAGATAATTTTCATTCTTAGATCTTGATCTCTTAGAACAGTATTTTCAACCTTTTTCATCTCATGACACACATAAGTTAATTACTAAATTTCTGTGGCATACGGAATATATTTTTGCCTGATCTGATGTAATTTTGATTTATTCACACCAAACAACTATTGTTGTATTGGATCCTGTCATTTTTTTATTATTATTAAACAACTTAAGGGAAAAGAGATAAGCAAGTCTGACTAAATAGTCAGGTATTACATGTTTTAAATATTCTTGTGGAACACCAGTGTGCCTCTTGCTGCACATCAGTTGAAGGGTGCCCTTAAGGATGTATTTATGTGTTGGTAACGGTTTGTGTTTGAATAACATACAACAAAAGGAAAATATAACTTGATTTAAAATCCCACCTTAAGCTCAAACTTCCCTCTCTCTTTGGTACTTTAAACCTGTTAACCCTGTTTATAAATTCAGATTAGTAAGGCCTGTGAAACTGTGACTTTCCTTTGTTCTGTACCTTCACAGTCAAGTCCTTATGAGGACTTTCCAAATGTTGGTCCACTTGTGATGATTTCATTTTTCAATTTTTAAAGAAGAAACTAATTAAAATGGCAGAATGGAGTTTATTAGCACTTCCTACCAAAAATAAAAATTAAAAAATGGCACTTTCCCTCTTCTTATTTAGAAATATACTTCAGAGTAGAAGGAGGTGTTTTTATAAAAATGCCTTTCTAACTTCAAAGAAATAATGGGCACCTGTCTGCCATTTTACTCTGTTTCTGAAATAAGCCCTCTACATCTAAGAACCAAATTTTCAAACACATAATATAAAATACTCTATATCTGTGCATTTCCCCACCATTTGGTTGCTTTGGCTCTTAAAATAAAAATGTATTTTTATCTTGCTGTGATATTTACAACTATGTCATCAACATGGTTTTTCACAAAAAGCACTTAGAGCCTAGCATAAACAATAGTTGAAAAGCATCATAGGATGGGGGTCAGCAGAGATGATCTCAGGAAAAGTGATTTTTTTCCCCCTTCACTTTAGTTCTACTGTTAAAAGGAGCTACTGGTTCAGTGCTAGTAAGGAATTTGGCTCAAAGCAAAGTGGTTAAGATAGAGGTACTAATTACATGGATCTTATAAATATTGGATATTGGATATATCCCACCAAACTGGAACAAAGTCATAGTAAATGACTCTCCTTGTCTCTAGTCTTAGCCTTTTCATATTAGCCTCATCACTCTCTTTGTCTCCAGTCTTAGCCTATATAATCAAAGGCTAATATGCAAATCGACTGAGCAGTTAAACAACAGGTTGCTATGATGCACACTGACCACCAGGGGGGGCTGATGCTCAATGCAGAGCTGTCCCCTGGTGGTCAGTGTGCTCCCACAGGGGGAGCACCACTCTTCCAGCAGCCCTGAGCTGGACTCATGGCTGGCCAGCTCAGTGGCAATGGCGGGAGTCTCTTCTGCCTTCACAGCAGTGCTAAGGGTGTCCGACTGCCAGCTTAGGCCCACTCCCTAACCCGGCAGTCAGACATCCCCTAGGGGCTCCTGGACTGCAAGGGGGTGCAGGCTGGGCTGAGGGACAACCAGAGTTCATGATTTCATGAACTGGACCTCTAGTTTCTATATAAAGTGCTTTTTATAATGATCCTCTATTTCACATTTAAAAAGTCACTTACAAGGCAAAGCTGCCTTTGAATTCTGCATTTCTGTTCCCCTTGGTCTGAGGCTACTGCATGACACATTTCTTCCTGCATCCTAGCTTTTGATTATATCATAATAATCTGGTTTCATGCATGACTCATGTGCTCATACATTCATTCGACAAGTATTTTCAAGGCTACTACCAGTATTCTGTACATTCAGGTATATTCCTGGGCATAAAGTCTAGCTCAAAAAATATGTGAATGTAGATAGACCCTTTCCTAAGGAAATCTACTCCAATGAAGGCAGATATCATGCAAAACTTCTAATATATGGAGGATTAAGTCTAATCTGCATACAAAATTATTCCCAATTTCACTGCAAACTAACTTTCAAGCCTCATATGTCCATCCCACATATGTACCCTATGTTACAGTGTCTGATTTTCTAATGCCACTCATACGTTTACTCTTCTATACCTTTTTAACTTTACTCAAGTTGACATCTCAGAAGTACCTGCAAGTCTCTTCTATCAAACTTTAAGACCCTCTATCAACTCCATTTCCTTCTTTAATTCTGATATTTAGGCTGAGTTGGCTTTTCATAGGTTTCCATATAAGTATTTTAAAGGCTTTTCATATAAACATTTTCATAGCTAAGAATAGTTCCTTCCTACTTGTTACTTTTACTATAAGTCCAGTATTAAATATACTTTTTTATTGCTTCTCTCCCTTACCCATCCAATCCCTTCTCTCCACAACATATGGTGACAAAAACACAGTGCAGAGTTGACTAATATGTTATTTAAATCAATTAAATGCTATGGGAGCTAAGAAAGAAATAATTGATTCTAAGTGAGGAATCAGGAAAGGCTTCTAGAAGGAAAGAGTCAATTTCACTTATAATTGCACATAAATTTAAAAATAAGTCCAGCCCAGCTGGCATGACTCAGTGGCTGAGCATCTACCCAGGAACCAGGAGATCATTGTTCAATTTATGGTCAGAATATATGCCCAGATTGTAGGCTCAACCCCAGGGGAGGCATGCAGGAGGCAGCCAATCAATATTCTCTCTTATTGTTGGTATTTCTATCTTGCTCTCCCTCTCCCTTTCTCTCTGAAATCAATAAAAATATATTTCAAAATAAGTCCAAATTATTTGTATATAAAAATTGGGAGATTCACTTATAATACTACTAAAAAGACCAAGAAAATGATATTATCTTGTTCCTTTTCCTTAGGAAAATCTAACTAGCTTTTCTTTGTTGATCTTTTCCTGCTAGGACCCTGTTTCCGAAGGAACCAAAGAGCTTCCTGCAATAAAAACACATTTGAAATCTGCATCAGCAATTTTAGGCTGTTAGTTATAATCTTGTAAATCAATATTGTACAACAAACATGTTCCTGAGTGAGTTATTATTTTTAATATGTTATTAAAAAACATTTTCCTGAACAAAATTTATTTTAGAATTAATTTTCTAGTTATTTGATTTTTATTGCACTTAAATTAGAAATAGTTCCCCATCCTCTGAATATATAAAACAAAATAGCAGTCTCTTGAACTGTTTCTTAAGTATTTAAAACTTGGAGCATATATCTTAAATATAAAAAGTAACTAAAGTAAATATGTATAATCTATTCGCTTTATTATATTTCTCTTGGGATAATCTCTAAATGTGGTTTTCTGAGTAAAATAGAATACAAATATTCCTAAATCAAATCATGCAATCAAATTTACGACTAAAAGCCTTTTCTATAATCACTAAATAAGGCATTTAACTAAGAAGCTTGTTTACAGAAAAGTGTCTGGTTGGCTTTTTTATCATGAATTTTATGCACATTAAAGCAGAGCATTGATAACACTAGACATCTTAGTCTTGGATGCACTTGCAGAAGCATGCACAATTCCTTTTTCATCCTGTAGTGATTCTGCCTAACTTTCTTGTTTGAAAATCATCCAGCAGCCTTAGAGGCACATCTCTGCAGGTGATGTGTATGTGTTGTGTGTGTGTGCGTGTGTGCGTGTGTGTGTGCGTGTGTGTGTCTGTGTGTGTGTGTGTGTGTGTGTATGTGTGGCGGGGGTGGGGAGAATATCCAGCTCTAAATATTTCTGTAGGGCTTAAAGAACAAGCAGTTCTGAAGCAGCAGAAATTGAGCAATCTATTCACTCATAGATTTTCATATATTTTTTAGCATGAGCTTTATTTATATTTAGGAAAGCTATAGTTATTATGATCACTATGAATTCCCATCAGCAGGTAGACATCTTTGTTTAGCTTAAGGAAAGAACCAGGAACCAGGTAGATTTATCTTGCCATTAGGAGAATTCATAACATATGTCTGCCAGAGCTCAAAAGCGGAGGAATAAAGAGTCGAATATATCTCATATATTCTCCTTAGAGAGATGAAGATCATTTCCTACAGCATTTACTCTCAATCTTTCATCTGTTCAATACACTTGAGTCATATGATCAAAATTCTATGACCAGATACTGTGGTTCCCTGAGGTCATAATGTTAGCATTTTCCCATTAAACTCTGTTTTGTAACTTATTTTAATGTTTTCTTCCTTTAGTGAAATTGTCACAACAAAGTTGTAGATTCTATACTAGAGTTGTAATTATATAGTTATATCAAATGTGGAGAAGAATAGAAAGTGCTCTGGGCTTCTTGTCAAGATAGTGGTATAGATAAAAATATGGTTCTCTCATCCTCCCACAACCACATCAAAATTAGAACTAAACTATAGAACAATGGTAATAAAGAACCACCTGAAAGCTAACTGAACAGGAATCCTATTACTAAGGATATAAAGAAGCCACAGTGAGACTGGCAGAAGGTGTGGAGACATGGAATGGGCTGGTCCTACAAGAATGTGTAGTGGATAAAAAGTTGGGAGGGCTGTCTCAGCTGCAGAGGTCTTTCTGAGGAGCAAGGTGTCCCATCCCTACCTCAGGCCCCCAACTCTAGGGTTCTAGTGCCAAGAAAAGAAGTACCCTTAACTTCTGGCTGCAAAAAACAAAGGAGATTGTGACTTAAGATTTAGAAGACAAAGAAACATGTTCCAAATGGGGAAAAAAGGACAAACCCCCAGTAAAAGAACTAAACAAAAGGGAGATAATCAATCTACTAGATGCAGTTTTAAATTCTGGTTATAAGGATGCTCAAATGAGCTTACAAATAGAATAGAGGAACTTAATGAGAACTTCAAAAAAATAGAGAAGGAACATAAAAAGAGATAGAAAACATAAAACAACTAGTCAGAAATGAAGACTACATTACAGGGAATCAATAGTGGAGTAGATGAATCATAGATCAAATCAGAAATTTGGAAGACCAGGGGGCAGAAAACATCTAATCAAAGCAGCAAGAAGAAAAAAAGAATTTAACAAATGAGGATAGTATAAGAAGCCTCTGGGACAACTTCATGATTACCAACATTGGCATCATGGGGTGCCAGAAGGAAAAGAGAGAGAGCAAAAATTTAAAACGCATGTAAAAAAAAAATGATGAAAAATTTCCAAACCTGCTGAAGAAAATAGACATACCACTCCAGAAGTGCAGAGTCCAAACATGATGAACCCAGAGGCCCACACCAAGACACATCATAATCAAAATGGCAAAGATTAAAGACAAAGAGAGAATCATAAAAGTAGCAAGAGAAAAGTAGTTAACTACAAGGAAGCTCCCATAAGACTGTCATCTGATTTCTCAACAGAAACTTTGCAGGCTGAAGGGGATTGGCAAGAAATATTCAAATTGATGAAAAGCAAAGACCTACAACCAAGATTACTCTACCCAGCAAAGCTATCATTTAGAATTAAGGTCAGATAGAAAACTTCACAGATAAGAAAAAGCTAAAAGAGTTCATCACCACCATATCAGTATTATAAGAAATGTAAAAGGATCTTCTTTAAGAAGAAAAAGAAAAAATGTATCAAAATATCAATAATAAAATGACAATAAATACATATCTATCAATAATTGAACCTAAAAACAAAATAAATAAACAAGTAGAACAAAGACTCATAGATATGGAGAACATTTTGAAGGTTGCCAGATGGGAGGGGCAGTGGGAGGTTGGGTGAAAAGGTGAAGGGGTTAAAATGTACAAATAGGTAACAACAAAACAGTCATGGAAATATAAAGTATAGCTTAGGATATATAGTCAATAATATACTAATAACTCTGTATGGTTTTAGATAGGTGGGAGATTCATTAGAATGAACACTTAGTAAGTTATATGATGTCTAATCACTAGGTTTTACCCTTGAAACTAATATATATATACTGTAATTGAAAAAAAATTAAATTATTTAAAGTAGTAAAACAACACACAGATAGTAGACTAAAAAAGTAAGTTTGAATTAATGCAAATTATACCTAAAAAAAACACAAACATTTTTTTAAAACTTAAATAAATAAAGTACTTTGTGTTGCTTCAGAAGCCAAAACCAGAACCAATGGATGGAAATCACTGGAGTGTAGATTGTAGATGCAAGAGCTGTCTTATAATAAGACACAACCAATAATGTAATGAGTTGCTTCTAAAAAGTTGCATTTTCTTTCAGTGAAAATACATAAGCACAAACTTGCGGCATCTACCTGGAATTATTTTAGAAAAAGAACATGACCCACTGGGAAAACTCGATTGGCATCACAATACTAGCCATCACAACACACTGTAACACCACAGTAAAACTCCCTTTCTCAGATTCTTATACAATTATTTAATCATAGGCAATTTATATAAACCTGAGTCAGTCAGTCAAATTTTACCCTACACATGCCTCCATGCTGTTGTGAGATTCAAATGAGATAATGTATGTTTAATGCTAATTTTAAAACCTAGTCCTATTGGATGCTGTGAAATATATATAAAGCATATTCAGTCTTAGATTACAAGTCAGTCTTAATACCCAACTACATCAGGATTCTTATTTGCAAATAAATAAATAAACAAAAGAATAACATTTGGTAGAAATCTTAATTTGAAAAAGGAACAGTCCCAAATGGCAGACAGCAGGAGGGTTTGGAGTTATTCCTTTGTGAAAATGACAACATTCAATTGTAAAGTTTCATGATAAAATGCCAACACAGTAATGAGCTCTTTAAACTAGGTACAGTGAATCAATAAACCCCCAACGTAAATGATAGCTATATTGATTTGGGGTGAGACAGGGAGACCTGAGTACACAGAAGGCTTGGCAAATTTTAATGAAGTTAAAATGAAAATACAGGGAGAAGGAAGAAAGAAACACAATTGAAAACACTTTTTAAAGTGTGTACAGACAAACCACATTCCAGGTTACCATGCCAATTATTAATGATAAAGAGATGAGTTACAACCACTGTGTCCAAGCACTTGATTTTAATAAGAGACTGTGGAAAGAAAACACACAGCTAAGTATGTCCCAGTTTGACAAGGCCAATTAGTGATATAAACAGGTGCCAAGGCAACTTTCATAACCACAGACATGCATATATTGTACCAAGGCTAAGGAGCTAAGTTTTAAGAAATAAGCTGGAAGAATTGAGATATCTTAGAGAAAGACCATGAGCCTAAGAAACCCAAGATAAACTACGAAATCCCTGATATGTATAGAGACTCATGTTGTTGTTTTTTTTAAAAATGTATACTGGGGTCACACTAAATATAAATGTCCGTATGACATCAAGAAGGCAATAAGCACCCAAGGTTATTTCCTCTTTTAATGTTAATGTGATTTTTATTTATTTGTTCAACAAATATATAGTAAGCACAAATTACATTCAAGGCAATATTCTAGATATTGGAGAGTCATCAATTAATAAAATAGAAAAAAAAACCTCTATACCTTAATGGGCCTTCTATTCTACTAGAGGGAGAAAGATAAACAATAATTTAACAAGTAAGATATATGTAAAATGGTGTTGTGTAATATGTGTAAAAGGGTTTGTGACCAAAGAACATAACTCAATAAAAGTGAATACATAAGATAGGAGTAGAAATTAGGGGCAATAATTCTAATATATCAATATTTGTGGTCATGAAAGATTGGGTTGATGGATGTCATTGGAACAAAGAGCTAAGAAGGTGCTGAAGTGAGTCATACAGCTGAGAAAACAGCTTTTGGCTTATAGAGATACCAATCTCAAAATCCTAAGGTCAGATGAGTTCCAGAAACTGCAAGGTGGTCAGTGTGGCTGGAACAGAGTGAGAGGAAGAAGGGAAGGAGATGAAGTGAGAAGATAGGAGGGGACAGATGGTATAGTGTTTTGGTGGACATGATGAGGCTTTTTGTTTTTACTACTACTGGAGTGGGAAGCCACTGGAGAATCTTAAGCAATAAAATTCAGTTGCATCTCTCTTCTTGCATCTGTGTTCTTCTCTAGGTACATCTGCCTCTGGCTCTGACTGTTCTCCCTCTGTATCACATCTGGGAAAGGATGCATGTGATTAGATTGTATCTTCCTGGATAATCCAGGACAATCTCTCCCTCTCAAGGTCTTTAAACTTAGGAAATCTGCAAAGTTTCTAACAGATTCCAAGGATTAGGACATAGGCATCAGTAAGAAACAGGAGCATTAGTCTGACCACCACACAGATTTACCACAAAATAAATACCTTACTTAGATTATCTTTATTTGTGCATGTGCCTTGTTCCCTTTACAAAACCATGAATTCTCTGCAGGGATGGACTTCAGGGGCCATGTCTTGTTTCTATTGCTCTTTCTCCCCTAGTGTAGCCTGTCTCGCTACCTATTTCTCTTGGAGTGTCCACTTTCATCAGTGGGAAAGCAAAACAGAGGAATAACAGAATACCAAAAGGATTTCTAGGATCTAAAAGTAATACAGGTTACAGGAGGCTGTGTTTTCTCTCCGCGCATGGGAAGTTTTATTATTGACACTGGCCTGAGCATAGCGAGAAGGGATCCCTGAAGATATATTGAAGTATGCTAGACCACCATCTGTGTGAAGGCGGGAGGACAGATTATATGGCATATGGAGGTGTTTTCAGCTCTATGACTCCATGACAAAAGTCCTTTAAATAGAATAAAAATAGGCTCAATAAAAGCAAAGTGAAATATTTGTCATTACTCTAAGCATTTCTTATTTGGAAAGACTTTGCATTATTCCTCAAACATATGGTTAGTCTATCACATGATTTCTTCCCCCAAGAAAAAGTTTAAGTTAATATAAAGTAATGATTCTCTTTTAAATTCTTGGTAAGGATGACACATGGCTTATGGAATCTGATGCAGGGGGATTGCTCTTTGGAATTAAAATTCTCATTAAATTATTAAAATACTAGTCCTTTCCATTGAAGACTAAGCACAATTTTCAAAGAATAACTACATCTGCGATATTTCAAGAGAGTAACTCAGCAGTGGCAGCTGATGAAAATAACTGAAGAATGTGAAGATTAAAAGATGAGTATGGCCAAAACCAGTTTGGCTCAGTGGATAGAGTGTCGGCCTGCGGACTGAAAGGTTTCAGGTTCAATTCTGGTCAAGGGCATGTACCTTGGTTATGGGCACATCCCCAGCAGGGCGTGTGCAGGAGGCAGCTGATAGATGTCTCTCTTTTCATCGACATTTCTAACTCTCTATCTCTCTCCCTTCCTCTCTGTAAAAAATCAATAAAATATATTTAGAAAAAGATGAGTATGAATCAAGAATAAATGTATTAAATTCATGAGTTATAAGGACTCCCAGTGCTTCCCCCAGACCTCACCAGGCTGCAGGTACAAATGGTGTGGCATATACACTAGTCATCATGTTCTGAAGGATCCTGGGCTTCGATACATGGGCACAGATCTGAAGTTCTCATAAAGTTCTTACACATGCCCTGTGAACCAGGCAACTCCACTGTAGCCATTATTTGCCAAGCATAGTACTTTTCCTCTTTTCTTGCCCTGTTTTTTTTTTTTTTTTTTTTTTTTTTCCCTGGGAACTGCAGCATCATTCACATGTTGCTGCATCCAGAGTGCTGTTGCCCTTGTCAGGAAATGCCACCTCAGCCAGGTGCTCATGGTATTTTTGCTTGGTCTGTCTCATTTCCCAGCCCCTGCCTAGCACCACCATCATCACTTCTGGGCAGCTAAGTTCCTGGAGATATTTGGGGGTTTTCTCTCACAATGATTAATTGCACTTATTTCCCTTTCTATCTAAACTCTGTTAAATACCCTGTTAAAGGGGTTCCAAAGCCTTGCGCCCCATATCTCACTACATTGGAGTGGGATAAGTTTTCATTTGACTTGAGCAGCTCTACCCTCACCAAATCCTCAAGCACTAGGCTGTAAGGCTGTATCAGGGTTTGTTATTGTTGCTGCTGTCATTGTTGTTGTTAAGCCAGAGATTTTCTTTTGACTCGCTCTCTCTTTTCACTACCCCGCCCCCCCCTCCCCTAGCTTGCATGGTTTACAAGTTCCGCCTATGTATTCCAGAAGTCTTAATCCTAATAGGAGATACAGTTTAAGCTAAAACTCGGGCCCCTCTACACATGTAAACCACTTGGATTTATTAAACAATAAAATCTTAACAGTATATGATTAGAATTAAATTTCTTTTTTTCTTTCTTTTCTTTTTTTTGCATTTTGATTTTTTATAACTATGGTTTAACCACAACCCACGAAGCTGCTCTGGTTGAGGTAAGGCTGGGACAATAATCTTGCTTACCTAGCTGTGCTAGCCTACCCTTCCTCTATGGCACCCCTCTGCCCATACCCACAGTCACTGAAAGGACACTACAGAGCACTAGAGACAGATGGAAGGCAGTGTAATCATTACTTTTCTAAAACTCCAAAATAAGGTGGAAATGGTAGCAAATGTATAAAGTTGTTTTCTCTATTGGACTATAATAACATATAAAAGCCCAAGGTCCATAATGACCAACCAAAGGCTCCACCGAACGCTGGAATCAGTCCTGCAGTCAGTGCTGGGTTGCTGTGGTGACCCAGCACAGACTGCTGAGGGCGCTGCATATCAGGCCCAGAGAGAGGCCCGAAGAGAGAGGCAAGGTCTGATCAGCAGCCTCTGTGGCAGCTGTTGATCAACTGTTGCCTTTCTCTTTCTCTCAGGGCTTCACCAACAGCAATGCCTCTGTTTCTCTTCAGGCCTCTGTGGGGGCTACTGATTAGCTCCACCTCTCTGATCAGGCCCAGAGATAGGTCCGGAGACACTGACTGACATAGAAACTGACCAATCAGAACTAAATCTGGATGAACTGTGATGAGCCTATGGCTGCCTAGGAGGCGAAGCTTTTGATGCTGACTGGCATAGAAACTGGCCAATTAGAACCAAATTGGCCAGCAGGGGAGGGCAATTGAGGGTAAAATCAGGCCTGCAGGGGAGAGCAGTTGGGTGTGAGATCAGGCTGGCAACGAAGGGCAGTTAGAGGTTATCAGATAGGTAGGTAGAAGGGTTAGGGGCAATCAGGCAGACAGGCAGAGGCAGTTTGGGGTGATCAGGCAGGCAGGCAGGTGAGCAATTAGCAGACAGAAATCCCAGATTGTGAGAGGGATCCCCCAAGGGGTCCCCAATTGGAGAGGGTGCAGGCTGGGCTGAGGAAACCCCCCTCCATGCATGAATTTTGTACACCGGGCAACTATTATAGTACCTATATAAAGAAAAAAGTACATGAAAAACTTATTTATTGCAATCAGGTAATTTTAGGGCATCAAATGGTCCTTTAGAATTACTTAACCTCATATTTTAAAATAGATTGTACCATAGTCATCAGTGCACATTACAAAATTTTATCAACTCTTAAGGTTCTGATATACATTAAAAGATAGAAATTATTTTCCCTCCAAGTTTTTACTTACACTTTGATTAGGAAATTATTTTTGAATCTCAGATTATCTTGCTATTTTAATTAATAATCTGGAACTCTAGTAGGTAAATAGGACATATTTTCCCTTCTGTCTTCAGAAAAAAAAAAAATGTATGTAATTGCTGCCTACAACTTTGTAATTTCCCACAACCAAGCAAATCGCAATAACAAGGAGTTAAAATAAAGACAAGCTTGTCGTTTTGATGTTTCTGGTTTTGTTTTTATTTGGAGTGAGAAGTGATAGTATTGATTATAGGGACCATTGCCAATCGATTACTCTGGAGATTAGTAGGTGACCTGAAAAGTAATGTGAAAATAATGGGCAACTGTAACAAAATATAATAAATGAAAACGACAACTTTTACTACCTTATGAAGAGGTTCTCTAAGAAAAATATTTAAAGGCAATTTTTATTAAGGGGCAGGTGATTTTATAGATTCTATTACTAACATGCATCTAAAAGTAAATCAGGTAAATTATTACACCATTTTCTTAACACCAGGAATAAGAAACAACTCTGTTTCTCTCCAGTGGAATCCAAACATGTATCTTTTTAAGGGAAAGTTCTCCAAAAACTTCCATATGTGAATTAATTAAACTTAAAAAAAATTCCCTGTAAAAACCAGTTATTTAAGAAGTTATACAATAATGATAAGACCTATGGTGTGTTGCTAGTTTCCTTTTTTATTTATGGTTATTTGAAATAATTGAGCAGTGACTGTAGGTCAACTATGAATAATGTCAGAAATTGTTATTTCCAACTGGCATTTGCAGCATGACCTCAGACCAGGATGGTTTCTAGACTTGCGGAAAGAGTGAATGGATGGTTGTGCCACACACTAGGCCAGGAGGCTGGTTGTAGGCCAGAGTCCCAAGAATGGTTTCAGCTTGAAACCATTAATATGGAGACAGCTATGTAAACAAATAACTCAACCCTCTTATCTTGCTATTTATCTCTCCCTTCTGAGCCTAGTTCTAATATTTAGTGAGAGTTTAACAATGAGCGATTATAGGACTTCTAAACCTCAGCACTATCAACTTTCTGAGCAGGACGATTTCTTTGTTGAGGGAGGCTGTCCTGTGCATTGTAAGATGTTTAGCGGTATCCCTGAATGTATCCCCACAAAATGCTGGTGGCAAGCAGCCTTCTCCTTAAATGTCACAACCAAAAATATTTCTAGACACTTCCCAGTGTCCCCTGGGGGGATACAATTGCCTCTAGGATAAAGGAGCTGATCATATTATTGTAATATGGGATTAGTGTTATTCCTGAGTTATGCACAATGGGAGCAGAGTATCAGAGGCCTATATTCTTTAGGAAGATGGGAGACATTGTTTGAAAACGTCTCCTAGAAGGGGTGGATACTTGAGGCGGCCCATGAAGGAAGAGTGGGAGAGTGCTAGGGAGGAAAAAGCTGTCCCAAGCCAGATGTGCCTGCTCACACTGTACAGCAGGGGCAGGATGGACAGAGAGCTCATCCTTAGCTGCAATGGTCCAGATGTTCTAGTCCAGCCACACTCACACGTCTGAAGTTTCTTGGTAAAGTTTGCTTGTTTCCACACTTTTATTTTAGCAGGTTCTCTAATCCTCATCAGTTAGTAAGACAGAACTGCTTTTTACTTCCCAGTATCTTGAGATCAATAGAAAGGGTCAGCACAAGCCAGTGTTTCTCCCCTTCATTCTGGAGGGTAGAAAAGGTAATGAGGAGGAGGATTGAAAAAACTTCAAAATAGGTCCAATATGCTATTGTTACCACCTCAATGGTTTTTCCAATGCTGTGCTTGTCTTCTCAGTGACCAGAAAAATCTCATTATGTCAGTCTGACTGACTTCCACCCACTTCCTCATTTTACCTTTTCTTCCTACCATCAAATTTCAGTTTTACACGACTTCTGGGTTTGAACACTTCAGATGACTAAAAGGAAACACTGTAGCATGGCTTTGTATAACCATTTTTGCACAATTTTGTAATCTAAAATAGATGGGATGGGACAAGTCTCTTGTAGAAAAGGCTGGTTACAATTGATTGTATTAGACATTTTCTATTTTGTAACATTAATAGCATGTCATTCAAACTTCTTTGCTAACAGGATATAAATGTAAACAAGTTATTTTCAATTTCTTATCCCTCAGATGGGTCATATATGGCATTAATAACTTTCCCAATCAGAGCAGTAATTGTTTTTATATTCAACAACAACAAAAAAAGTCTGATAGCATTAGCAGTTTCCTGATTAGAAAATCTACTGAAGAAAGAATAGTCACAGAGGTGATAGAACTAAAATGTCATTGGCTAGGTATTATTCTCTAGAATTATCAAAAGAAAAGTGTGGTTCCTGCCCTAAATCTGCTATTTGCAAATAATGTGGAAACCACTGGTACATTTTCAATTGCTCTTGTTGTCATTGAAAGAGCCTAGAATTTATTTTGTTAAATATAATTACTAATATAAATTATTTTTTGTAATACCTACCTCCATATAGTTTCTGTTACCTTCCCAGATTTTAACAGTATGAAAGGTAGCCCTGGCTGGTTTCGATCAGTGGTTAGGATTCCAGCCCCCAGACTGAAGGGTTTTGGGTTTGATTCACAGTCGAGGGCATGTACCTCACAGGTTTCACAGCCCCAGTGAAGGCACGTGTGGGAGGACACCAATGAATGTGTCTCTCTCAGTTCAATGTTTCTCTCTCTCTCTCCCCCTCTTACCTCCCTAATACTCTCTTGAGAAATCAATATGGGGGGAAAAGACAAAAACAAAAAAGCATAGTATAAAAGGTAACCATAGTATCCTATATAATCCTGGGTAATATGCAAATTGACCAAACAGCAGAATGGCTGGTCACTATGACATGAACTGACCACCAGGGGGCAGATACTCAACACAGGAGCTGCCCCCTGGTGGTCAGTGCGCTCCCACAGAGGAAGCCCCACTCACCCAGAAGCCGTGCTAGATGGCTGGTGAGTGCAGAGCGGTGGCCGAAGCCTCTCACATCTCTGCGGCAGCAGTAAGGATGTTGGATTAATGGCTTAAGCCCGCTCATACCCATCATCTAGGCTTGAGAAACACTTCAGCAGGGGAGGAAAATGGTTAATGGGGACAATAGCCTATCTTCATTTCTGGGATGATTAGTTTTATGTGTCAACAATGCCCAGATAACTGCTAAAACATAGTTTCTGAGTATGTCTGAGAGGAGTTTCTGGAAGAGATCAGCATTTGATTCAGTAGTCTAAGTCAGCGTTTTTCAACCACTGTTCCGCGGCACACTAGTGTGCCGCGAGATGTTGCCTGGTGTGCCGTAGGTGCAGACAAGACAAGAATTTTATAATTTTTCACTATTTTGTTTACTTAATATTTCATAATAAAGTAATTATAAAATACTTTCTTTGTGTTTATTTGATTCCTATTCAAGAGAATTACTTTATATATAGTCAATATAGGCACAGAGTTAAATTTTTTAACATTTTCTAATGGTGGTGTGCCTCGTGATTTTTTTCATGAAACAAGTGTGCCTTTGCCCAAAAAAGGTTGAAAAACACTGGTCTAAGTAAAAAGATCTACCCTCAGCAATGGGAATGGGCATGGTCATATCCATTGAGAAGCCAAAGAGAACAACAAAGCAAAGGAATGGCGAGTTCGTTCTCTCTCTCTCTCTCTCTCTCTCTCTCTCTCTCTCTCTCTCTCTTTCTCTCTCTCTCTCTCTCTCTCTCTCTCTCTCTCTCTCTCTCTCTCTCTCTCTCTCTCTCTCTCTCTCTCTTTCTCTCCACCTCTCACTCCCCGTCCCCTTCTCCCTCCCACTCTCTCTGTCCTCTTGAGCGGGGTCACCCCTCTCCTGCTCTCAGACATTGGAACTCCTGACTTTTGGGCCTCTGGACTCTGGGACTTACACTTGCAGCTCCCTTACTTTTTGGGCCTTTGGAATTAATTATATCACTGGCTTTCTTGGTTCTCCAGTTGGCAGGCAGCAGATTGTGTGACTTCCTGACCTCCATAACTGAGTGAGCCAGTTCCTATAATAAATCTCTTCTAACATATCTATATATATATCCTCCAATGGTTCTGTCTCTCTGGAGAACCTTAACTAAAACAATTACCCTATGCCATCCTCACAGATGATGGAGATAGTTAATGCAGGCACAGGTTGAAGGGAATTTGCAAATCCATGGAGTGCTTTGTGAGATATGTGAGTATAATAAGTAGAGCCTAAGGGGCCAGTTGAAAAATTGTGGCACAAGACAGGGGAGAATGTAAGATCCCCCAAATTCTATGTTATATAACATCATGAGCATCGTGAGGACACAGGGAAATCTAGTAACATTTAGGAGAAACAGAGTGACCACTCCCATGGAAGCATCAGAAACAGTTCTGAGCATCAAACCCAGTAGCCTCCCAATGTGCGGATGCCTTGGAAGAAATGACAGCCTTATTTGAGTGGTCATGAGAGACACTCCTGCAGACTGCAAGCCATCCTGTGACACAGGTTGGGGTAAAAGCCAACAAATTAAGAGTGCTATAATCTGACATGTACAGGCACATTTGTATTTATTCCACAGAGCCATGCTATGAGTTTCTGTTCTAGCCTTCAGCTTGGTTTAGCATATCCTTTATTGATACTTCAATGACATTGTACTTCCTCGCTGATGAAATTCTAAGTTCAGATCACCTGAGTACTTGTTATTTCTCTTTATAAACCAACTAGCGGCATGGGTTGGGTACCTAGGCCTGGCCAGCAATCAGGGCCTATCTGTGGGGCAACCAGCGGTGCTATCAAGGGGGGTGCTAGCACCTGCCTTGGCTGGCCTGGGGCCTGTGGGCTGTGGGCAGCTCCTGCATTTAGCGGTGCTAGCACCTGCCTTGGCTGGCCTGGGGCCTGTGGGCTGTGGGCAGCTCCTGCATTTAGCGTCTGCCCCCTGGTGGTCAGTGCGTACCACAGCGACCAGTAGTTCCACCAGTCATTCTGCTGTTCAGTTGATTTGCATATTAGGCTTTATTATATAGGACTAGAGACCTGGTGCACAGATTTGTGCACTGGTGGGGTCCCTCAGCCTGGCCTGCACCCTCTCGCAATCCACGACCCCTTGGGAGATGTCAGACTGCCTGTTTTGGCCCAATCCCTGCAGGCCAGTGATCAGGCCTAAGCCAGCAGTCGGATATCCCTCTCACAATCTGGGATCATTGGCTCCTAACTGCTCACCTGCCGGATCACCCCTAACTGCCCCCCCACCAGCCTGATCACCTCTAACTGCCTTTGCTTGCTGTCCGAGTCACCCCTAACTGTCCATCTGCCTCAGGCTTAGTCACCCCCCAACTGCCCCTTCCTGCTAGCCTGGTCACACCCAACTGCACCCTGTAAGCCTAAATCTCCTCACACACCCCCACCCCCTGCTGGCCTGGTTGCCCCTCACTGCCCCCCACCCCCTGCCAGCCTGATTGCCACCAACTGTCCCCCCCCGCCCCCCGCTAACCTGATTGCCACCAACTGCCCCCCCTGCCAGCCTGGTCACCCCTCACTGCCCCCCTCTGCTGGCCTGGTCACCCCTTACTGACGGCCTGGTCGCCCCACGCAGCCTGCTGTTCAGTTGTTACTGTGTGGGCGTCCTAACCAATTTGCATATTGCCCTTTTATTAGTATAGATACTTTGCAATAATATAATCCTTTGTCTAGCTTTTGCCTTTTTCATATTTATTACAAACCTTCTAATATAAAAGACTGTGCTAAAGATTTAGTTTTCTGTTTTTAACGTGGATTGCTTTAGGTAAACTCTCATAAGAATTATGTAGCCAATAACTTCTTTGGAAGAAATTTAAAAAATTTTTTTTGGTAAGGAAATTCCATTTTAAATTCAAGAGAAACATTAACGATCTTCCATAGACTATACATTTACCTTTAATCAGATGAATGTTTGACCAAGAATCCTCAACATTTGGATAATAGTTATCTATCCAAAATTATTCATACTATTCTCTGTATAATTGTGAAAATGCTTCTTTATTTACTACAATATTCAAAATCAAGAATGTTGAGACTATGAGGATAAAAGAGTCCTACCTACATTGTCTTTATGTAAATAATACATTGGAATGGCAGATTGTTATAATAAATCACTTCTCTCTCTGTTCACGCCTTTTGCAATGTGACTTTGCTATTCTTCCCATCAAAGGCTGGAGTCTATTTCTTTTCTTTTCTTTTTTGAAAAATATATTTTATTGATTTTATACAGAGAGGAAGAGGGAGGGATACAGAGTTAGAAACATCGATGAGAGAGAATTATCGATCAGCTACCCCCTGCACATCCCCCACTGGGGATGTGCCTGTAACCAAGGTACATGCCCTTGACCGGAATCGAACCTGGGACCCTTCAGAGTCCAGGCCGAGGCTCTATCCACTGAGTCAAACCGGTTTTTGCTGGAGTCTATTTCTTCATAAATGCAGAAATGATGCTGCACACTCTCCCTAAGCCTTAAGAATCCTTGCAGGTTCAACTCTGGCCCCCTTGCAACCTTGGATTACCATATTGTGGAGGTAGGAATCCAGCTGGAGGTGGCAGCATAGCCAGTCTATATTGCCAGATGTGAAAAAGCCACCCCCCACTGAGTTATCAGATGACTGCAGCCACATGAGTGACTCCAAATTGGACTACCAAAAGAATTTCCCCATTACCAACCCAAAGAATCATGCAAAAATTTTAAATACATTATTTTTAAGGCTAGATTTTGGACTGGATTGTTATATAACAACAACAAACTAAAGTAATTCAATATAATATTTCCTTTCCTTGAAGAATTAGGTCTCTTGAAAAGTGAGATTTTTTTTCTTTTTTGAGAAAACATGATGTTCTAAATTTGTTTTCTTGTGTTTTTTTTGTTTTGTTTTTTTTTGGGGGGGAGGTTGCTGTGTTTTGTTTTGTTTTTTAATATTTTTATTGATTTCAGAGAAGAAGGGAGAGGGAGACAGACAGAAACATCAATGATGAGAGAGAATCATTGATTGGCTAGCTGCCTCCTGCACAACCCCTACTGGGGATCAAACCTGCAACCTGGCATGTTCCCTTGACCAGAATTGAACCTGGGACCCTTCAGCCTGCAGACTGACACTCTTTCTACTGAGCCAAACTGACTAGGGTCAAATTTGTTTTTTACTGTAGCTCAAAATACTGCTTTAATCTCTCTGTCAAATACAATATAGAAAGGAGCTCTATTGTCATAGACAATCTGTGAATTGATGAATACAGAAAATTGTTATATTAATACGAACTCAGTTTTCTTTACTTGTGAATCTTGTTTTCACTTGCTTTGGGAGCAAAAAAAGTGTTTTATAGATTAAAACACAAACAAAGGCCACAAAACCTTATGTAGAACCATTTATATACCATAGATTCTTTTCATAAAGGCTTCAGTGTCATAAGGGGGGAACACTATGTAACTAGTTGACAAGTACTTATCACAGGTATATATTTTTAAATCATCTGACAATTAATAAAAATAATAGACTAGCCCTGGCTGATTTTGCTCAGTGGATGGAGCTTCTACCTGTGGACTGAAGGGTCCCAGGTTTGATCCCCAGTAGGGGATGTGCAGGAGGCAGCCAATCAATGATTCTCTTTCATCATTGATATTTCTATCTCTCTCTCTCCCTTCCTCTTTGAAATCAATAAAAATATGTTTTAAAAATAATGACTAAATGGAATTTTAGAGGTTATCTAGTAATGATAAGGACAAGGTCTTCATTTTAGAGATGAGAAAACTGAAGGAGTTGTCTTACTCAAAACTATGATGTAAGTTACTGATAGCCCTCTCAAATAAAGAGAACAGAATTGCAAGTTAAGTAACTTGTGTACTGTCCCACAGTAAGTGGTAGTTCCAGCTGGCACCTTTCTTAACTTCAGCCCACAAATTTCCAAGGATTGTACAAAATTAAAGTTTAAAAAGGGGGTAATTTTAGAATATACCCAAGACAGAAACAAGAAACTGGTTTTGATGACATAGAACTCAAGTGCAAAGTGCAATCTGAAGGTAGTAACAACTTAAATACTCATTTGTAAGAGGCCTTGTCTTAGCTTTGCCAGGGAACACTCTGGACACCTGAGCTATGTTTTTATGACTCATTCTGAACTCCTTAGAACCTGAAGCAGAGTTGAGCCTGAGGGATGAATCTAGCAGTATGAGAAACCTCAAGCTAATCATACCTGCCATTACAGAATTCTATTTTGTGCCAAGTTATGGTTTCATAAATAGTATAAACAAATTCTAGGGAAGGATTATTGATCTCTATGCTGGTTACTCAAAGCATCTGAAGAAAGAGAGAGAGAAAGAGAAGAAAAAGGAGGAGGAAGAGGAGGAGGAGGAGGAGGAGGAGGAGGAGGAGGAGGAGGAGGAGGAGGAGAAGGAGGGAGAGAGAGGGAGGGAGGGAGGGGGGAGAGAGAGAGAGAGAGAGAGAGAGAGAGAGAGAGAGAGAGAGAGAGAGAATTGTCTTGCATCAAAGATGCTTTAATATTTTGTCTTTATTTTAATTAGGTCGACCTTGAACTGCAGGGATGAGTAAGCTTGGTTTGAAGACATATGTAAAGGTAGACAATAATCAGTTTAACTAATTAAATAGTGATAGGTTATACTGATTACCAGTTGAAGATCTAGAAGACAAAAAATAGCTTCTCCTATGTTTGTCTTACAAAGCCAAAACCACATATTGGCAGAAGCATTCCCACAGAAGGCTGAAATATAAATGGAGTGGCATTTCAGTTCAACACATTCCACTTATTTAAATTGTTATTGATGTTGGTCCTTGAGACTTTTAATTTAATTTATCATCCATGAAAGAAACAATTGCTACTTTACATTCATATTGATGACTTACTCTAAGAATTCCTTTAGATTGAAAAAATAATTAGTATTAATTTAAAGGAATCAAATTGTCTTTTCTTACTTTTTAGCCTTCACAGCTGAGATGTTTTTCCCCATGAGGCAATACAAAGTTAATGCTTAGATTCAGGGGCTGGAAGACGTGGGCTGGGAGATAGTGAGCTGGTTGGGAACCTAAAGCAAGTGGCTGATTGTGCAAACACTCCAGTGAGGTATGTATTTTATCAGAATATGGAATAGATGAGTAGAGCTTAGAGGAACTAGAGGAACCAGAACAATGTAGTGGTAAGGTAAAGGTAAATCATGGTGGCATCATTAACAGATTCAAGAATTCCAAAGTAGGAAGCACAATTCTAAAGGAGAGGTAAGCTAGGTATTAGATGACATTGGTGTGGGGCAAGGAGATGAAGGACCTTGGCATGGGATGAGTAGCTAGCAATATGATAGAACTGAATGTGATAGAACTCACCTGAGCAAGCCCCTAACTCCAGGACTTAAATGTAAAGCTTTTGATGCACATTTCTTACTCTATTGTGGTAATCAATGGGAAAATTGGATAGTACAGTCATCAGCTTTATGAGAACATATGTTTAATAAAATAAAATTTTATGGAAACCTGCAAGTTCCCCCAAATTGAAAGAAATTCAAATAAACATTGCCTATCTGGTATATACATATGTGTGCAACGAGTGTGTAACAACTGTCTTGAGAAAGCAAAAGTCTAAAATATGTGATGGGGAGCATAGGTCATTGTCACTCACCAACTTAAACAAACTGATTTGTAGAGCTGAAGACATTATCAAAGCCTGACTTTCAAACCTTCATTAAATGAATGAGAACCCATGTAATACAAGACTAATGGTCTCCTTAATTTATCTAGTGCTGTATTTATTTAAGTGTGCTTACAAAAAATTTGTTGGAAGTGGGTTAATCTATCCTTTCTGAAAGCATATATTAATTAAGACATTTCTATAGCTTTTTAGCAGGAGAGGTCAAGGTAGCCTATTTTTCATAAATATCTGATAATGTCACATACTCTTGCATATAATCTTACATTGAAGTAAATTCCCTGATTTCCTCATAAATTGGCATTCTCTTAAATTGGAGATGCCAATAGAAGTTCAGAATGACCTAATCATAAAGATGGAACATTGTGATGAACAAGACTGTTCTTCTAGAAATGAGAATTCAGATATTTTCAGATATTTACTAAACGAGGTGCTCGTTTGTACATACAGATAAAATAGACCACAGAGTATTTTGGAGAAAGAGAGACCTTAGAATCACTCTTTTTTTTTTTTTTTTTAAGAATTAAACTTATTGGGCATTTATCCCATAAAACACTTACTTGTAAAGATATATGCACCCTCATGTTCACTGCAGCATTACTCACAATAGCCAAGATATGGACACCACCTAAATGTCGTTCAACCCATGATTACATAGAGATGTGATATAATGAAATACTACTTAGCCACAAAAAATACAAGAAATATTAACTTTGTGACAACTTGGAGGGATCTTGAGAGTATCATGCTAAGTGAAATAAGTCAGATGGAAAAGGACTATAAATATTATAATCTTAACATCCTTTCTTGAAATTAAAAAAACTAAGATCGTGGACACTGGTGACATGCCAAGGTCTGGGGTAGAATACAGACTCCCAGCACTGATCTGCCTCCAAATCAGGGACATCTCCTACAGATAGTAGACAAGGTAATTTTAAGTTATTAAAGAAATAACAGAATAATACAGCGAGAAAATTATTCTCTTCTTAAATGTCTTTCAGTACTTTTGATTTATATACAGTAGAAAGACTTGGAATAAAATAAATGTAATTTGCAATGCCTCTGTCATATCTACTAGTCTCTGATTTTAACGGGGGAACAACAGGTTGGAAGCATAGCAGGTGGCAGCACCAAACTAGAAATTAATGGTATTTTAAAAATTAAATTTATTTTTAAAGTTTAGTTATATTTTTCAAAATGGCATTGCTTTTCATTTACAAGAGTGATATAAAGTTTATTTTTAAAATGAGTTAATTTTGTTACCAAAATAGAGTTGATATAAAATAGTATGTAAGTCAGAGCTCAAATAATCCTTACCAATTACAAAAAAATCATCAAGGTGGCTTCAGATGACTAAAGTTGAATGAAACCAAATATAGCAATGACAACTAAAACACTGATTGTAACTTCATAAATTGTGATTTCTTTTATATAACTCACATATTATCTAGTTATGTGCAGCTACTTAATAATTTCGTCAAATAAGCAGAGCAAGCAATACCATCCCTATTTTATGGTGGAAGATAATGAAGCCAAGAAAAATAAACCTTATATAGGGTCAAAAAACAAATAAAAAATAGAAGTTAAATTTGTTTTCTCCAGAGGTTATTCTGTGTGTTAGTCAGGACACTTGTCCTATCAGTCAATGAAAATGTAAAGTTTGCTATACAGGATAGCCAGTTCGTATTGACTGGGTTTTCATGGATTCTAATACCTTCCCTTAGGGAAAAGCCATTATTGTATGTCCTGTATAAAACATTCAATATATTAAAACCTAATAAGTTGAAATTCATTAACCATTAAGCATGAGAAAAATGAAGGAAATGTATTTTTAAAGGTATAAAATTATGATTTATGAACACAAAAATAGCACAACTTATTTAAATGTTTATAGCACTGCAGAGAAAGGATATATTGCATGAAATTCAGAGAGAAAAAAATATTGTACATATGTGACTTGAACTAATCACCTCCATTGTGTCAAGCTGATATACGTTATTTAATATGCATTTTCTCATTGAACCTTCAAAGCAACCAAAAGGTTTAGGTTATCTTAACTCTGTAAATGAAGAAAGTGAGGCTCTAAGTATTTAAATGCCAGGCCTAAGGTCTCTATCTGCATAAACATGCCTTCATTACTCTCTCCCATAATGATTTGGGAAAAGAAAAATCTGATTTTGTGATTATGATTGATCCATTAAGTACTTTTGAATCTTAGTTTTGGACAGTTCTTCAGAGGTATCAAAGGCTGCATTATGCCATCTTAAGTGGGGATGATTTTTAATTCACAATGTTCCATTCCTCAGGATTACCATTCATTGTAAAACATAATCTTAGAGGATTAGACTTAAGTCTCCTTCTTTTTCATCCCAGCTTCTGGACACTGTTCAAAGCAAACAGATGCATCCACCTGATGCACTGATCTTGCATATTGAGTAGGTTTCACAGTATTGTTAAGTATAGCTAGAGCAGTTTGACCTGTAAAGGCATAAATCTAAAAATAAAATCTCCATTTTGCTTATAAAATTGTGGAATACAACTGGAGAGGGGCCATAAAGCTCCTCTCATCGCCCAGCCATCTCCCCACCAGACTGGCAGAGTATTCACAAGACCTTCAGGGTCACTGTTTTCGATTAAGACATTTGTCTCTTGAAGTTCTTATTAAAAAGAACAGGAGTACCTAGGAGAAATTACACAGCAGTCTATGCTAATGTGTTCATTTATCATAATACACTACAGTTCTATGACACTTAATAATTCACACTCACTCTTCCCGCTCATCCTCCTAACTCCTAACATTTCACAACAGATGGAATGCTATTATTTGTTCGATTCCGCACAGAAGCAGAGAGGGAAATGTCTGCCATTTGCCATGCATATAGAGCTCATGTGCAATGGGACAGGCCCCTATTTATTTACTATACAGAAAGTAGGACCCTGCAGAAGAGAACTTAGGATAGAAAAGATGAATTGAAGGATAGCAAGGTCTGGGAAGTAGGTTTTTTGCCAAAGCCAATGGTCAAGAATAAGTCATTGCTATAAGAAAAGCTAGATACTGGATGAAAAGGAGGAGGGATCCAGAAATGAAATTATAGTATTGTAGGGTATTAGAGTTCAAAAATATCTTCAGGATCACTGGTCTCTCACTCTCATTTTACAGATGCTCAAAGTGAAGGCTCTAAGAAAGACTAAGAAGCAAACAAATCAAGATGACACACAGGAAGAAAAAAATGGAGCTGAAATAAAAGTCAGGCCACCTCACTTCATATGTTGTTCTCTTTCACTCAACTTTCAAGGTTGCTAAATGGTTGTATTTTAGAAAGAATTTAAATTAGGTAATTATTTGTAATGTAAATAGTGATAACTTATGGTGTGGAAGTAGCAATTTGGATAGAAAGGTAAGAAGTTGGGGAAAGTGAAGTGTAAAGAAAAAAAAAAAGAGAGAACAGCCTATACCAGGTGTCGGCAACCTACGGCTCCAGAGCCGCATGCGGCTCTTTTGAAGCTTTACCACGGCTCCGACAACTTGCAAGCCTGTGTGAAAATGAAGGTAACGTCTTACAGCCCTGATGTGCTGACACTGTGCACTGAGGTTCAGGAGCAAAAATCCCATTAACCAGGTAAATTAAATATTTTAATTAGCTATTAATTTGCAAAAATATATTTTACATTGTTAAGTGAAAAAGTCCTTTTTTCTTCAGATTGACAGCTAACTGCACGATTCGGTATATAGCATTAAGGTAAGAAACAATATATGCAGTGTTATATTTGTTTTAAATGTCGCAATGGTTTTGCGGCTCCCAGGTTTTTTTTTTCCTTCGAAAACGGGTCCAAGTGGCTCTTTATGTCTTAAAGGTTGCAGACCCCTGGCCTATACTTTCAATTAGCCATGCATCTATTGAACATTAGTGACTGATAATATGGCTATATTTCTAATTCTATATAATAAAAGGCTAATGTGCTAAGTGTCCAACTGTTAGTTCGACCACTCTATTGGTCGCTATGAAGTGCACTAACCATCAGGGGGCAGACACTCCGACCAATAGGTTAGCTTGCTGCTGGGGTCTGGCCAATTGGGACTGGGCGAGATGGACCAGACACATCCTGAAACCCTCCCATTATCCCTCCCCAGTCCTGATGGTGCACCAGGGGAACTTCAACCTGGCCTGGGCCCTCTCATAATACAGGACCCCTCGGGGAATGTTGGAGAGCCAGTTTTGATCCAATCCCTGCATGCCAGGCCAAGGAATCCCACCAGTGCATGAATCTGTGCACCAGGCCTCTAGTCAATAATAAAATTATGAGCTTCCCTGGCATGGTGGCTCAGTTGGTTGGAGTGGCATCCTGTACATGAAATGGTTATGAGTTCCATTCCCATCCAGGGTACATAACTATGTTTCAGGTTCAATATCCAGTTTGGTTGTGTATAAGACACAACTGATTGATGTTTCACTTTCATATCAATGTTTCTTTCTCTCTCTCTCTCTCTCTCTCTCTCTCTCTCTCTCTCTCAAATGTAAACACACACACACACACACACACACACAAAAAAAAAAAAAAAAATACCATGAGATGATGAGACTTGTTTTAAAAGGCCTCGGCAGGTCATCAATAGTCCCATTTTTAGCAAAGCATAAAAGTAGAGCAAAGTATCTCATGTGGTTTCCCTCAAACTTTATTTAGGAGATGTGATATTCTGTAGACAAATCCTTCCTTGAGAGATTGTGTCTTTTTAACATGATTGAGAGAATGTGAAGTATTTTTAGGAAGTGTTTTGACAGTATATACTTAGTAATTTGTAAATAATAGAAAATTTGCTAATTGTACATTCTATGCAAAATATATTTGCCTCAAAGGCATTTTTAAGATACATCATACAGATGACATGGAATAAGAAAAAAAAATAGCTATTTTATTGATATTGCATATACCACTTTAATTCATTATTTTTCTGCCATGGTACAGATGGATACTAAAGAAGTGATGGGTACCAGTGGGTAACTTAATGCATATTGTGTGTAAAGCTTAGAATAGTTTGTGACATAATGGTTTTAACTCTACTGAAAGCTTAAATCTAGCCCCCAACAAGCTAAGCAATAAAGGAGTAAATATTAACCTCCAGAAACTCAGTTTGTTTTTTCATCAGGATCCAGTGGTGCCCATGATAAAGTGGCTTTCAGGACTTGGATACATTTTAGTTTCTGATAGAGTTCCATTGTCCTTCCAGGTTTATGCAACAAACTGTGTCATGCAAGGTTTGCTTGCAGGAAGGGTAGAGAGAATGTGATGCTCAGGGACTGGCTGTGGAAGTTAAGGAGACAAAGAAGCAGGCTGAGTACAGTTTTGATTGGCTTGACCAATGATGTGTCATGCTGAGGTGATTTTATAGCCCAACTTATGGCATGAGAGGTTGTTAACTCATGATTTGGTCACAGCAGTGAGCCAAAGAGAAAGAAAAGCTGTTTTTGGCCTACTCTTTTAGAAGCAGAGCCTATAATGAGGCTTCTTGGGAAAGGCATTTATTAAGGGAATGCAGTCAGAAATGAAGCAATAGAAGTAGGAATCCAATAGAGAAAATAACTAAGCAAGGACCTTCTCTGGTGGGGAAAGTCCTGTCTATCCCATACCCTGGAATACAAATCTCACCACCGAGCTGGTCCCACCTTGAGGCCAGGATGCTGCCTTTTTATGTCATTGACTGCTGGCTGCTGGGAGGGTGGTAGGTAACCTCTCAGGGAAGAATCCAATTGGACTAAAGGCAATTCTCTAGAGAACATCAACACTCATGGCGGATTGAAAATGAATTCACCAGCCCCTCTAAGGGTTCTATGCTAGCCACCAACAGCCCAGACTGGAGCTAGTCAACCAGTTCACCTTCAGGATGACTCACAGGAGTCCATTTTTACAACACCTAAAAGATGAATGGATAAAAAAGTTGTGGTACATTTACACAATGGAATACTACGCAGTCATGAAAAACAACAAAACTCTTACCATTTGCAACAGCATGGACTGACCTGGAGAGTATATGCTAAGCAAAATAAACCAGTTAGAGAAAGGTACGTATCACATGATCTGTGGAATCTCATCCACTCATGTGTGGAATCTAATGAACAAAATAAACTGATGAACAAAATAGAACAAGAGACATAAGCTTGGAGTAGACTAGAACTTTAGAGGGAAGGCAGGTGTGAGTGGATGGGTGGGAAGAGATCAATCAAAGAACTTGTTTGCATAACCCATGGACACAGACAATAGTGTGGTGAAGGTCTGGGGTGGTAGGCCGGGGTGGGCTAGAAGAAGTTAATGGGGAGAAAAGGGGCCATATATATTTTCAATAATAAAGATTTTTTAAAAGAATTCTCTATACTAGTATATCACAGACATGCTGACTAGAAGATGAAATACAAGCTTCAACCTTCCCTTCATTATTTTTGGAGAAAAGATTTAACATTTGACTCACATGTGGCAAAAAGACTAAGCACAGAATGCCTATTCATGAGAACAGCTCTACTTGGAATGCAGGCTTTATTTCCAAATGCACCACTAAATTATTTACTGTAATAGCACCAAGCATGTGTCTCCAATTATGTATATTGCAGTATAAATTTGCACGCTCACAACATTTGCAAAAGCTAATGCACCTAGGACCTGTGGAATTTTCTGGGTGCTGCTTTTGCTGGGCTAGAAACTGCAGGGGGGGAAATCAGAGGGTTTTTCTGATTTGCTGCTGCAACAGCAACAATCCCTGCAGCTTTCCCTTCTCTTTGAATTCAACTGATTTAATTCTGAGCTAGTGGCTCCTTAGTGAAACAGAAATGACTTGTACAGCCTCAAATTGGCAGCAAAAATCCTCATGGAAGTCCCTTTTAATTTTGGAAGAAACTTCCCCTAAAAATATCTCTTCCTCACCAGACCTTGGCAGGAAAGGAAGGAATTTCCTCCATTTCAGTAACATAGATATTTTAAGTGATTTGCCCTTCAATGCTGAGATAATCCTTAGATTTTCCTAGTACCACATCTAGTTACTTTTGGTGTTTTGTAGAGGGAAAAAAAAGTGGTTTGAAATTAAATTAAGAATTGCAACCTCATTGGTAATTACATTTCTTCAGCTTTATCTCCTTTCCATCTTTACAGAATGACTACATATTTATGTTCTAGATAAGGCTCACATATCACCTCTTCTAAGTTTTTCCTGTCTGCTACTCCTGGACATAGCGTGCTGAGTATTACCTAACAATAACAGTAATAATACCATAACAATAGCTAAACTAACATTTCTGGAGCACTTCTTATGCACACCAAGTAGCATGCTATGCACTTTATAGCCATTATAACATTTAATCTTTGTAATAATTATTAATATTAGTATCCCCATTATACAAGTAAAGATACCCTGCCTTCAACATCTCTGCCCAGGTAATCCTCTGGCTCTTTATTGAGTGCATCTCAGGAAATATTTCATAAAGTTTAATCTGAGAAAAATCAAACATTAGCCTTGCATGCTACAAAGGGGAATCAATTTTCAAAGACCAAATAGACTCTTTAATTGTTAGCCACTTTTAGATACAACTTCAGTGATACAATTGAGCACATTGCATTTGTTTATAATCTGCTTCCTTTTTATACAGGCATTTTTAAAATATAGGCATATTTGTTTTATTGTGCTTCAAATATATTGTGGCTTTTTTGTGTGTATGTGCTGTTGTTGTTTTCAAATTGAAGGTTTGTGGCAACACTGTGTGGAGCTAATCTATTGGCAGGCACCATTTTCCAACAGCATTTGCTCAGTTGGTGTCTCTGTATGACATTTGGGTAATTTTCACAATATTTCAAATATAATTATATTTGTTATGGTGATCTGTGGTCAGTGATCTTTGAGGTTACTATTATAATGGTTAGGGGGCTCCATGAACCACAACTGTATAAGGCAGTGAACTTAATCAATACATATAATGAGTATTCTGATTACTCTACTGATTGGCCATTCCCCAGGCTCTCCCTCCACAGTCCTTCCTATTCCCTGAGACCCAACAATATTAACATTGGGCCTGTTATTAACCTTACAATGGCTTCTAAGTGTTCAAATAAAGAATCACATATATCTCACTTTAAATCAAAAGCTAGAAATGATTAAGCATAGTGAAGAAGGCATGTCATATCTGAGATAGGCCAAATGTTAGGCCTCTTGTGTCAAATGGTTAGTCAAGTTGTGAATGCAAAAGAAAAAAGTTCTTGAAGGGAATGTAAAGTGATACTTCAGTGAACACATGAATAAGTAAGTGAAGTGGCCATATTGCTGGAATGGGGAAAGTTTTGTGGGGACAGAAGATCAAACCAGCCACAACACTCCCTTAAGCTAAAGCCTAATCCAGAGCAAGGCCCCAACACTTTTCATTTCTATGAAGGCTGAGAGAGGTGAGGAAGCCAGCAGAGGTTGTTTGATGAGGTTTAAGGAAAGAAGTCATTTCTGCAACTTAAAAGTCCAAGATGAAGCAGCAAATGCTGTTGTAGAAGCTGCAGTAAGTTATCCAGAAGATCCAGCTAAGATAATTAATGAAGTTTGGATACACTGAAAAACTGGTTTTCAATAGATGAACCAGCCTTATATCAGGAGAAGATGCTGTCTAGGACTTTCATAGCTAGAAATGATAAGTCAATGCCTTGTTTCAATGATTCAGAGGACAGGCTGACTTTCTTGTTAGGCGTTAATGCTGCTGATGACTTGAACTTGAAGCCAAATTATCATTCTGCAAATCCCAGGCCCTTAAGAGTTATGTTAAATCTATTCTGCCTGTGCTCTATAAATAGATAGCAAAGACTGGGTGACAGCACATTTGTTTATACCATGGCTTATTAAATATTTTAAGCTTACTGTTGAAACCTAGTGCTCAGAAAAAATAAATTATTTCAAAATATTACTGTTCATTGACAGTGCACCTGGTCACCCAACAGCTCTGATCAAAGTGCACAATGAGATTAATGTTGTTTTCATGATTGTTAACACAACATCCATTCTGCAGGTTATGGATCAAGGAGTAATTTCAACTTTCAAGTCTTATGAAATGCATTTTGTAAAGCTATAGTTACCATAGATTGTGATTCCTGTGATGGATCTGGGCAAAGTAAATTGAAAACCTTCTGAATGGATTTCCCATTCTAGATGTCATTAAGAACATTCAAGATTGATGGGAAGAGTTCAACATATCAACATTAGTGGGAGTTTGGAAGATGTTGATTCCACCCCTCCTGGATGACTTTTAGGAATTCGAGATTTTTGTGGGGGAAGTAAAGGCAGATGTGGTAAAAATAGCAAGAGAACTAGAAACAGAAGTGGAGCCTAAAGATGTGATTTAATTGGTACAATCCCATGAAAAAACTTTAATGGAGAAGAGTTGCTTCTTATGGGTCTCAGTCCTGTGACTTGTTTTATTACAGGTGGCCTGGAATTGGACTTACAATATCTCTGAGGTATGCATGTATATTTTAAGTATATTTGTTTCTAAGGAAGTTTTACTTTATGAAAATCAGTACTATTTTTCCAGAAAAACCATTAAAAATATTTGGCAAGAGCAACATTGTTTATAAAATTATATCTGAGGAAACTGCGTTTTTCTTATACATATTCTGTTATTTAGAAATAATCCAATAATAGTTTAAAATAAAGGATAATCCAAAGAAAATAATGGGAGCCAGAGATTCCTATTAATATGTGTCTTTTCTATCAACCCACAAAAAAACTCATCCCATGACATTCAGTGACATTTCTATTTATATTCTGGCTGCTTGCTGATCTCATAGGAGATAAATAGTGTGTGAAGTCACCTATTTTTAAGTAACAGAAAGAGAGCCTTCCCACCTCTATAGCAAAAGGACTCCTGTCACTAACAGGACACTCTAGGTGGTACCTGAGTGCCCAAAGAGATGAACGTATTTTTCCCTGAGCAATAAACTTCCAAATTTATATACTGGTAGTTTAAATGCAGCAGAACTTGGTTGAATAGAAAGGCAAAAATAATGACTGAATACAAAGGTATCTTTTGAAATATAGATAGGTAAAATGCCACGATTTCCAACTTTTCCATAGTCTTTGAGTCATTTTAAAGCCTCCTCTTTTCCTGTTTGACCTTCTTTTACTGAGTTGACATCCAAAATTCTACTCACTTTTTTACTATGCCCACTTAGAATATTGGATTATCTCAATATGGCATTGAAAGAGCTTAACCGAAAGAATTTTCTCAAATGAATTGGAGAAACAAGAAAAAAAACTTTCAAATTAACATAGTTTGTCTTAATATGCCTGTTATAGAACATACCCATTTTTTTATATAAAGAGAGCTCTAAGTACTTCCAGTCCTTTGAATGGTAGCAGAAGGGCTATGTCATTTTTTTCCTTACCACAACAAGAATAAGCTTATTTTCTTTGACTCTTTATAATTTTCAAAGCAGGTAAGAAGAGAAGCTGCCTAACCAGTTCAAATAGCTCTTGCCATTAAGAGTCTGTATTTAATCCAATCCTGGACACTCATTGAAATTAACTATAAGTATCTGTGTTTCAATAGTATTTTTGATAAGTAGAGACTTTTAATAATAACTGCCTAAATTAAAGAGACAAAACATTGTAAGTGTGCCGAGTAACAGAAATATTCAGTACATACTCAATGCTGACAATGTCAGCATTTAAAATCACATTAACCATGTCAGATAAATTATTGAGTTAACTTAAAAGTACTGCCAAATTGGCTGTATAATTTCTGAATGTTAATTAAATTAAATTAGTGACAACATATAAATAATAGAGACTTCAAGAAATCTATCACAAAAGAAAACAGAAACCAACTTAATAAATCAATCTGTATTTTTTTTTTTTATGTGATACAGTATATAACCAAGTGCTGCAAAAATATCATACTCAAGAAGCATGATATGGTGTGGTTCAGTTGGTTGAGTGTGGGCCAGTTCACCAAAAGGTTGCTGGCTTGTACACCCCACTGGGGCACAAGCTCGGGTTATAGGTTCGATTCCTGGTGGGAGGTGTGCAGCGGGCAGCCAATCAATGTTTTGCTCTCACATCAATGTTTCTCTTTCTCTCTTCATGTCAATGTTTAAAAATCTTTTTAAAAAAGGAAGCAAGAACATATGAGTAGATTACATTCATAGCACTGCCTGATCATTATGCAATTTGTATTTTCAGCTGTACATTAGAGGAGTATTGTCAAACATGGTTCCGTGTAATGAAAGTTGTATTTAGCTCAATATTATAGGACTAAAATAGCAGATTCCTTTATAATGCTGCTTATATATTATAAACTGACATTTCCTTTTCCTCTAATGGCCTTTGGTAGCTTGAAGAATTTCAGTAAAACATATTTAGTTTGAATGTGTAGCCTGCTGTGAGTTATAAAATATTAAACTCTAACTTTTTCCTTAGACTGTAAAACCAAAAGAAACACTCAACAATATATTCTTCAGAATTGTAATCCATGTGTATCTCTATGGTAAATGTCAACAGTTCATTAAATGGAAGCCACTGGAAGTCACTACCTCTAAACATTGCAATGTAATATTAATTTTCCTGATTGAGTAAATATACTCGAGAGTCAAAGTTTGCTTGCAAGGGCATAACTTAAAAGATACTTTGAAGCTTTTTCAAAGCAGAAAAATATGGTTTCCATTCGGTTAGCATGTCTTTTTCCATTGTATCACATCTACTTGCTTTGTTATATATATTTTTTTGCTGATGACTGAGAGATTACAATGATTTCATTTCCTCTGTAAATCATAGAGATTTGTAAAGGAATTTACAATCACATAATGGCTCTCAAGATATTCTAATCTCAGCTTCATCATCTCATCACCCAATTAAAATAGAACAGGAATCCTATGTTTTGCTGAAACTTGGTTATATATGTATCATATTTCTACTAATTAGCTTGAGAGTTAAGAATTTTTAAAAAAGGAAAAGAGCTTATTCAATACATATCTATCAAATGCCTTCCACATGCTTTGCACTGTTCTAGACACTGGAAATAAAGTAGAACCCAATATATTAAAGTCTCTGCCCTTTTAGACATAGCATTGTCTATTGAAGAGTGATGGGAAAACACAAAAATGAGAAAATATGTCATAAGGTGACAAGCTGAACTGATAAAGTAAAAATAAGATAAGGAGGGTAAGGAGTGCTAGAAAGGGGCCCTGTTAAGGGAGTATGTGCTATTTTATACAGGATTCTCAGGAAAGTCCTCACTGAGAAGAAAATATTTGTGCAGAGGCCTGAAGGAAGGGAGACAGAAAAATCATCCAGGAATCTGAATAAATATATTCCAGGCAGAGAAAACTACTAGAAAGACTACAGGAGTATAGATAGGAAAGAGTGGGGAAAGGTCAAATCAGAAAAGTAGCTAGGGCCAGAAAGATTTTATAAACTACATTTAGGTCTAGAATTTTATTTTGAGTGAAAAGGAAAGTCATTGAAATGTGTGAGCCAAGAAGAAACATGGTCTGACTTGGGGTTTATAAGTAGCATTCTGGCTGTTCTGTTGAGTATAGATTATGAGGATTTAGTAAAGAAGGACAAAAATGAGTTCAAAAGCTGTTGCTAAAATCCAGGACACTCAATAGCAATTGTGAGAAAAAGTGTGAACACAGTAGATAGCTGGAGCATTTAGGGCTCGCTAATGGATCTGATATGGGATCTTAAAGAAAATCATCAAGAGTGATCCCATTGCATGGATGATAAGATGTGAGCAATTACAAAGATGCATTATCTTCTCATTTAAAAAAGCAAAATTTGTGGGAGAAGTCTAGATCAGAGTGAAGGTTGGGAATTAGGATTTTGGCTTTGGACATGTTACATATGAGATGCACATTAGACATCTAAATGAAATGTCAAGTAGGTAGTTGGATAAATAGCCTGGAATTCATTCTTGAGATTTCTGACTTTTGGAGTTCTTAAAGGGAAGATGGTATTTAAAGCCATTTGACTGGATGAAGTTATTCAGCGAGTAGGGTGAAGAGAGCAAAGATCTGAAAAATAGACCCTAGGATAATCCAAAGATTAGAAGTCGAGAGAGAATAAATAACCAGCAAAGGGAACTGGGAAGAATTAATTGATAAGGAAAGAAGAAACCTAAAATGAGTGGTATCCTGAAAGGCAAATGGAAAAATATTACAAGAAGGACAAATGCAATACCCTCACTGAGTAAGATGACTGGGAATTGAGCACTGGCAGGGGTCTTCAAACTATGGCCCGTGGGCCACATGTGGCCCGCAGAGGAGTCTGATCCGGCCCGTCAGGTTTTTTGGGCAGTGAGCGCAGCCGAGGTGTTACAGTAGGAATTAGTAGTTCATATAGTCCAGCCCTCCATCTCTCTGAGGGACCGTGATCTGGCCCCCACTTTAAAAAGTTTGAGGACCCCTGAATGGGAAGGTTTCCATTGATCCAGGTATGAGTTGTCTCGGTGGAATAGTGAGGATGAAAATCTAATATCAATGAGTTCAAAAGGAAATGTGTGAAGAGAAATTGGAAGTAGGGAATATAATTAACATGTTTAAGAATTTTTGTTGGGAAGAGAAAGAGGGAAGTGGAACTGCATTAGAGATAAAATATAACATGGGAAATAAAAACAACGGAAGAATTGTTTTTTCTAAGGAGAAAGTGGAAGGCTCTAAAGAGGTGGTAGTATAAAGGATTTCCATGCACAGGCATGAGAAAAAAGCTTTCTAGTCAGAAAAGCATATTTAAAGCTCAGTAGTACTGAGAGGTATGGCTGAAGAATGTGGTTACTGAGGTTATAATCTGGAATGAAGAAGAAAATGCAACCACACAAGTTAGTGAGGGACAAACCGGGGAAGCTATTACTTACTGGTTTCAGAGTTAAGAATGTACATGATATCACATAAACCAGCAGAGGTTTTTCAACAAATATGTGTTATGGTAACTCTAGCAGAATGTTTGGGTTGGAGGGTCCACTGGAGGATTGAACTGAATGGATGGAGATAACTAAAAAAACAAACAAACAAAAAAAAGAATTTCATTTTTGAAGAGGAAGAATGGAGGCCTAAATTAGGAGGTTAAAAATAGGACAGATTTGAGAAACATTTTAAAAATAGATAATCAGTAACCCATGGACACAGACAATAAGGTGGTGAAGGCGTGGGGCTGGGTTTGGGGGTCGGGTAAAAGGAATCAATGGAGGGAAAAGGGGACATATGCAATACTTTCAACAATAAAGGTTTTTAAAAGTAAGTAAATAAAATAAAAACAAAACAAAAAATAGATCATCAGTAACTGAGGGGAAAAGGATTTGATGATGACATCAAGGTTTCCAGAGGGTTTAGGAAGACGGGTGATGCTTTCTAACCTGGGTAACAAAAGAGGAAATGATTGATTTGGGGTCAGTGGTCTTCTGTTCCAGGTTAGGTTTCCTAGCTCCAGGCTGAAGTAATCCTATGTAAGGGAGGTTCTATGAGTCCTCCAAAAATGGGGACGGGAGGAAATAAGGCAAATTTTAAAAAAGAGATTAGATTAGAATAAAAACCCAGAGTGAAAAAAGGCCAAGTTGGTGAAATCATTCCTTTCTGGAGGAAGCCATGGCTTGGCATCTCTCCCTGTTGTTAAATGCTTCACCTCCTGAACCAGGTTTCTTTGTTCTGGGCACCTAGGCAACTGTTCCTAGGACCCTGACAGCTGATTCATACATTTTACAGCCGATTCATTAAGTTGATTGACTCAAAATAGAAGATACTTTGATGAGTTATAAATCTCAACCTCTTAACATACTTACCCTAACACGCAGGAAGGACACATAATTAACACATTATTTAGAACCTATTATCCAAATTTAGTGGAGAGCCCCACTAAAAATTATTTTTTCAGGAATTAAATGAACAAATGCTGCTTTTTAATGTCAATTTTTGTTCAGTAAGATTAACCTAGCTTTTACAAACTTAAGAAACTCTTTGATCCCAGGTTTATCAATGGTTTCATTCTTCTATGAATTTTGGAGAGAGGCCATCCTTTCATCCCTCATTTTCTAGCGTATGGATACAAAATCAGCACAACCATCAGTTCTTCAATTTGTAGGAGTTTTCAGTGTTTGGCTAATCCAAAGCCTGACAAGTTTTGGTGACACCCAATAATCTGAAGTTGTTATATCAAGAAGAATTGAAAACAGGGACATTTCAAGATATCACCATTCACCATTCTATTCTGAAGTATCCAAATGGTTTATTTTTTCCCTTGTCTTAAAGTTCTTTGCACAATACTTTCTTTATCTTCCTTCATGTTTTTATGATGTCAGTTCAATTCGTTAATGGAGCAGCTTGTAAGTGAAGAACTGCCTAGCTATCCTGGGAAAAACAGGAGGCAGTTTTACAATTTTTGTTAAAGAGGGGAAAAATCCCACATCTGCCTGAAAGAGACAATGTGCATTTGGGTTTGAGGGAAGAAACCTTTATTATGCATGAGATGAAACATTGCTTTTATTAAGAAGTGTTGTTATTGGTTTTAGAGAGCATGGCACATTGGTGTGTGGGTTTTAATATGCCATTTGTCTTTCCATCGTCGACTGCCATTTTAAATGTCACCAGTTTTTCCCAGCGGTGAGGTAAAACCATGGGAACGGCATTCAAATCACTTCACAGAGTACAAGCCAATTTTAACAAATTCGTAATTAAAACCCAGCCAAATCTCTCATCGCACTGCCAAAATCCTTCCTGCGTATTTCCCAATTAAATGTCCTGTCTGTGAAGAAGCAGGCTTCTAGAGATGTGGAAACCAAATCACGAATGTCTTTATAACAATGAGACCTTGCTGTTCTCATTCCACATTAAAATACCTGAATCCCATTGGCTTTCACAAACAACTGTGAGATAATGCATCTATTAATTCATTCAATAGGTATTTACTGAATACCTACTACATATCGAAAACTCTTCTAGGCTCTGAGGATGCACCATTGAGCAAAACAATGTCCTTGCTATAACAATGTGCTCCCATTATAGCAGGGGCAGTAACAATAAATTAATAAAGGTGTTTATTTACTTATTGATAATATTAAAGGCCTGGTGCATGAAAATTTGTGCCCTGGGGGTTGGGGGGGTCCCTCAGCCTGGCCTGCACCCTCTCACAGTCTGGAATTCCTCAGGGGATCTCCTACTGACAGCTTAGGTCTGCTTCCCCTACAAGGCAAGGGCCCATTCCAGAGCCTTGGTAGGAGTCTGATCAAATGAGGAGCCTGAAAGCTTTAGCTTCCTTAGCACCAATGTGTTGTTATTGGTCTTAAGGAGTGAGCCTAAGCTGCAATCCAGCCTCCCCCTGGGGAGCAGGCCTAAGCCACAGTCCAGCCTCCCTCTATGGGAGGCAACCTGGCCAGACAATCAGGGGACAGTACCGCCCAGGCCCCCCCCAATTACCCTTCTGCCGCTACTGGTCACCACCTCTCCATCACTATTCCCTCCCTCTTCCCACTGGTGTGTACCTTGGCTGGCCTGGTGCTGCCTGCTTGCTGGCCATGCCTCCTGCTGACTGGTTGTTCTGCCATTCGATCAATTTGCATATTACCTCATAATATGCAAATTGACCACTATACCTTCACAAGATGGCTGCCTGTGACGAGGCTGGTAGAGGGGTTAATGAGGGACCACCAAACGACTGAACAAGCAGGCTTCATGGGGCAACCAGGCCGGCAGGAGGTTTAGTGAGGGACGACCAAATGACTGAACAGCAGGCTGTGTGGGGCAACCCAGGCAGGCAGGCAAGTAAGCGATTAGGAGCCAGCAGTCTAGGACTGTGGGAGGGATGTACGACTGATGATTCAGGCCCAATCCCAGGCAGCTGGACATCCCCTGAGGAGTCCCAGATTGGAGAGGGTGCAGGGTGGACTGAAGGGAAACCCACCCTGTGCATTAATTTCATAACTGGGCCTCAAGTAGATAATATATTATAATATGAGGTCAGTAAATGCTATAATGACAAAGTAGAGGAAAGGCAGAGAGTGTGACAGCACAGGCTGCTTTAATTATAACATCCAAGAAAGTCCTCATTAAAGAAGGGATGTTTAAATAGAGAACCAAATGGGGGCATAATAATCCAGGAAGAGAAAAAGCAAATACACAGGCCAGTGGCAGACCCATCTTGATGCTAAGGAAGCTGAAGCTTTCAGGCTCCTCATTTGATCAGACTCCTACCAAGGCTCTAGGATGGGCCCTTGCCTTGTGCTCACAGGGTCACTTTTTAAAAAAAATAAAAGTTGCACCAAAAGGAACTTGAACCACAACTGGTCATGGTTGCTCCCTCTTTTTACAACTACTTCTATTTCCATTGCACTTCCCTCCTTCGTGGCAGGTAGAGATGGAGTGGCCAGTGTCATTTTTGGGATATTGAGAAAACACATGTAGTCAGGTGATAATTGGTTTATGTGGCTTGCAGTCACTTTTGATTTCAGCAATTGCTGGTTTCCCAGTACAGGAATCCAAGAATGCTCCTACACCCACTCTGCCAAGCTGCAGAGAGCAGCAACTTAATAATATTATGATGTTTGTCAGCTTATTCAAATTTGTAAATTGCTGTGACTTATTTTCTTATTCTAAATATGCCCTTTAATGTCCAATATTTATATTCTCTTTCCTAAACCCTGTAGGAAAGGGTCTCCTAACTTGTATATGCATCAGGCTCATAGCACCTGCTGGGCCCTGACTGGGGAATACGTTTGTCATGTTCAGCACCTACACAGGTGGGGGTCAAAAGGGCCCGAGGAAACGGAGTACCAGGGAGAAGAATGGAAGTAAGCTTGGGGAGCTGCCAGGGAGAGATTGCTCAGGGCCTTAAAAGCTAGTATAACGTCTTTGGGTTTTATTCTAGGTAAGTGAGGAAGCCATTAGAGGGTTTAAAATAGAGAAGGAGATATACTCCAACTCGTGTGTTGGAAATAAACCCCCTGGCTTCTAATGGAGGGCAAATTTGAGGGTGGAAATATTGGAAACTGATAGACTATTTTAATGATTCAGGGGAAAGGAAATATGGCTTGAATTTGGGTTGTGGCCCCAAACTTGGTTAGGGTGATCAAACTTGGGATATATTTAAAGATATGTCTGCCAGGATTTGCTGATGGGTTGGATATGACGTGTAAGACAGTTACAGATTTGTCACCTAGGTGATTGAGTTAATGGTGGCACCATGTTTTAAAATGCACTGAGAGAGCTGGTTTATAATACATTTATGATTTTGTATGCATAAAATCTGAGATGTTTTCCACACATCCCATCACAGACATTAATTACATAAAGTTTAGTCATCAATGAATTACTGTTAGTATGTAAAGGCATCAACTGGGTAAGACCACCACTAGGTGAGGAAACCAAGACAGAAAGAATTTAAGAGACATGCTAAAGGACTCATTGTTTACTATGGCAAGGCTGAGTCTCCTGACTCTGAGTATTTTCCATTACAAGATTTCTAAGGGAATCATAAAGTAATAAAGAAATCTCTTGACCTTTAGGGAAAGAATTAGAAAATTCTGCTTTTGAAGAAGTAAATTATTGTATCACCCTGAAATATATTTAAATATATTTTTTAAAATTAGTAACTAACTTAAAATACCTTACCTATTTTACAGCATTTTCACAAATTAGCATTTAAAAAATATATACCATCAAAGAATTTTTAGAAAAGCCAAATCATCCAGAGAGAGTCTTAGTATTTTTCTGATGGAAACAGGTTTCCACTGTGTCAGCAAAAGGACCAAGAAATAAATTATTCTCTGGCTTGTCAAAAAAGACATCGCTTCAAGCTTGACCTGAAGGAGTCATGGGAAATCTGATGGGAATAGCTCAGAACTGAAAAAATCCTTTTGAGAAAAATGACCCTGTCTGGTTTTCCTCTGTTCTTAGTGGAATCTGGCATAAATGGCTTACAAGTGCCCCTTTAATGATGTAGTTCAAATGCTATCAGCTGTGTCACATCAGATTGGAAGTGGGCTCACTAGGACTTTGGGACCCAATAAGGTACAAAGCAGCATAAATGGAAAGACCTCATGATACTAAATAATGCAATAAGTTCTCCAAGGAGAAGATAAATATGAGCCTGATCTACCTTGGCAGCATCATATCTGTCACTATTACAGAATGCGGAATTCAATGTGGGAAAGAAAAATAAGAATGGATATTACCATGTGAGAGTTGAGAAGGGCTAAACTGAAACAAGGCTGATGTGACAAATTCACCTGAGGAAAAAAGCACACACTACCAAATGAATCAAATGCAAGCATTTATAAGGTAGTCGCACAGTAATGAGAATTTGGAGGAGAAAGTATGGATGGATAAATTTGATCCTAAGAAGACCACCTCCCCAGAGTAATTACTTTGAAGATAAGAGATTTTCCTGCAATGATTTACATACTTTTTTTTGTAATCTCTATTGTTGGAAGTTCTACATAAATCCACTTTTTTCTCCCCCATTGACCTCTTCTAACCCTCCCCTTTCCCACCCCGCTCCCTCTCCTCCCCCACCCCCACCAAGGCCTTCACCACCCTATTGTCTGTGTCTATAGGTTATGCATATACACATACAAGTCCTTTGGATAATTTCTCCCCCCCCCCCATAGCTTCCCAACCTACACAGTACCTTCCCTCTGAGATTCCACAATCTCTTCCATGTTTCTATGTCTCTGGATCTATTTTTTAGCTTCTGTGGGAAGCAACAGCATTTTGAACTTTGCCTTGCTCACTAATATGACTTATTTCTTTAGTTCAGTTTTTTCTTCAAAATACTATTTGGGTAAATGCAAGTAATCCATCCAGTTAGTTGCATAAAAGCAAGTTATTTTCTTAGTTGGATTAACGAAGAAAGCACCATGCCTCAGTATCCCAGCCTATTTCCCTTTCCCTCACTGTCTTGAGTCTAGCAAACAAGTTAACAGTTTTAGCCAACTATTTTGTCTGCATGACTCCTCAAACTTTAACTAACTTATTTTCATAGATGAGACCAATAATTTAAGGGGGTGAAAAACACCATACATGTAGTTCACCTTTGTTAACTTCCTTAGAATGAATGGCTAGGTGAAAATCAAAAGTCCATTTTTTTAGAATTGAGCTTTTCTCTGGGAGAGTTGGCAGCTCAATTACAGATGTACAGACTTCCAACCTGAAGGGAAATTCAAATCACATATTAAAACCTTTTGAAAAATAGGAGCATATGGAGCATGATTATATTCCTAGCAAAATATTTTTAAACAAATGGATTTGAAAGCTATTTTTTAGTAATATTATATTTCATAATGATGGGAGAGAAGATTAAATATGTTTATTGTAGATTCGCCATGGGACATTAATTCTTCAATTAAAATCATAAAATCCTGGAATTGGACACTTACTTTTAATAGCAAAATGCTTAAGATGAATAATGGTATGATTTATCCAACCAACTCTGAATAATGTAATGAAGAACAAAAGGGGAGATGGTGAGGGTCAACGCTCCACATTTGTCTTCAAGTGCCACCTTTCTCGTGGGGCTTACATGACTCATTCTAAGGCTATGTCCATGCTGGAAATTAAATGAAGCTGCTGAACCCAGTAATACCAGCCACCAATCTGTCCCTTGAGAGGTGGCTGTTAAAGTGGGAAACTCTGGGAGGCACCAGGCATGCCCCTGGCTTCAGCAGAGACTGCCATGGGGTTTTTACTGCACATAAAGTCAAAAGAAAATCCCTGGTATGCTTTCTACCAAATTGTAAACTCTTTATAATTCTTTACTTGTACTTACTATAGCTGAAAATGACCTATGGAAGTTAATTCTACTGAGAGAAAAACAAATAATTCTCACCAATGCAAATGCAAACATGTTCATTCTGCAGTCATAAGGCAAACCTCTGGCAAGCTGAGATATTCCTGTGCATTCCTCCCCCCCCACACACACACACACACACTTATGGATGACATTACAACTGTATTTGCTGTGAGATTCAGTGATGATGACCTTAAGAGGGTCTTACATTCAGAGTCTGGCCTGGCAGGCCTGTATTTACACTCCAGTTCCATTACTTTGTGTTAGATCATATATGGTTTACAAATTATCACCTATGTAGAATATAGGGTATCCCCCCAAAAATGTATACACACACTTTGAATATAATTATAAAGGCATTGTTTATTAAAATACATTTCACTTTCAAAACTGAGCTATCAGCCATTAAAGTGTGTGTACATTTTTGGGGACACCCTGTATATGTTAGAATTTACCAGGGAAGGTCATATACATGCTTTGAATCCTGTTCTGAGAAAAACCTATGAGTGATAAAGCATGGAAAGAGATTGTGAACCATTTCCTATGCAGCTGACACAGGAGACTTGTCATTCAAGTGCATTTGTTTGGAGACGGTGTAAAACAGCAGCAAGAACAAAAGGGAGGAGTCAAAGATGACTCCATATGTTGGTGCTTACGTTGTGTCATTCAAGGAAACTGAGAATACTAGAAATGTTGATTTGGGGGAGGGAAGGGTTATAAATCCAGTTTTGGAGATGGTGTTTGAGAATTGGTCCTTTTTGACAATAAGAATGGACTAGCAGGCAGTTGAATAAGGCACTAAAAGTGTGGAGGAAGGCTCAGGGCCAGAGCTATGTATATAGAAGTCATCAGCACTCAGGTTATATTCAAAGTAATCAAGTTGGATACAATCTCTAACATTCATATTTTAGAGGGATGATTTGGCCTTCCACAGCTCATCTTTGACTATCAGAGACAGAACACTGGGCTCGATGTATGACAGGTTTATTTAGCGTAAAATTTCTTAGTTTTTTTCTTAGGATTTTATGTTATACTAAAAATTATATTTAGAATGACACAAAGCCTCTGTTATTAAAAAGCATTTCGGTCTAAGATGTTAATTACTCCTCAGACACCAGGAAACTACATTAGTAGAAATAACATCTATGAACTTGTCATATGAAATAGAGAAGTCAAAGGACTTTGTCTTACCACAGGATGCCGCACAGCACAAAGCAAGGCCAGGGGTGAACAGAATGCTTTTTCACCCCTTACTCACGGGTGAATAAAACTGGGAAATGACTGTTTGGAGGCGTCTTAAATCTCCCATGGTGCAGAGAACTAACTCTAAGACAGAATTAGTTCATAGCACTCCTCCTCAATTTTGCTTAGCATAAATATTAGAGTAATATTTGTGCCAACTGAATTGACATTTTTCCCAAGATAAATTAGACTCAGCTGCAAAACTGGATATTGCAATCTTCTCACTGACTACAAGTTAATTAGTTAATCAATTAATAAGATGGACCTCTGCATTGGTTTTTAGTAGGCCCCAGCATTTTATTTATTTCCTAACTAGAAAATGTGTCATTTATCACTATAGTGCTGTGTGGTGTTTTTCATGCTTTAAACTTATACAAGTTCTTTGGTGAATAAAACTTGTATGCCTTGGAGTAAAACAGAATGATAATTATAGTCTCTATAAAAGTAGGAGAGATTTCAAATGTAATTTAATGGGAGTTGTTTTTAAGCCATTCAAATGAAACCTTACTAGGAACTTCAACATGTAAAATAAATACCCTGTTTCCCCGAAAATAAGACAGTGTCTTATATTAATTTTTTTCTCCCAAAGTTGTGCTAGGTCTTATTTTCAGGGGATGTCTTATCTTTCCACGCGCTAGGTCTTATTTTCGGGGAAACACGTATGGAACTGCCTTATTGAAGCCAGTTCCCTTGGCCATCCATGGCCCTCAGGACTCACCTGTGAATGGTCAAGGAGCACAGTTTGAAAATTCCCGTGTAATATGACCTCTATTGGACACATAGACACATCTCCCAACATGGATGCATGAATATCCAGCCTTTTGAAAGTCCCTCTAAATGACATATCTCCTGAGGTTTACCCTGTCAAATGCTTTCTCCGTGTCTAATTAAATTATTTCCATTGGTTACCTCAAGGCATTTGTCTATTTTTTAAAAGGCCTGTTTACGCCTGAGAGGATTCAGGTTGTTTAGTCAGGCATGATTTCCACTTATAGAAACCATATAGACTTTTCCCCCATAGATTCTGTGTGCTTATTTGTTCAATGACCTGCCTCTCTGTACAGGTCAGTGATTAATAAGAGCTTCTTGAGTGATGACGGACCATTCTGCACATAAATGAATGCTGTGTTCTCTAAATAGAAAGTCTAGGTACTATATATCAGCCACTGATGAATCCTTGGCCTTCTTTAATCTCACAGGCTACACAAAATTGTGTTCTGAATGAATCACCTGCCTATCATAAATACAGCTTGACTACAGCTCTGTGTGGCTTTTTCAGATGGTAGTTTTTACTATTGCACATTTTTATGGGACATCTGTGCTATGCATTATGCAGTCTCAGACTCCAGTCTCTTGCTCAGAGTTGGGTTCTTTATCACTATTTTGTCACTTTGCCATCCTAGCTAAACTCACTCTCTATCAGGAACCTAGTTAATCCCACTTCTGTCCTAGATATTTTGTATAATATCTCCGTTAGGTGGCATGCTTGTGTAAAAAAAAAAAAAAAATTTCCAACCAAAACTGGTTTGGCTCAGTGGATAGATGTCGCCCTGCAGACTGAAAGGTTCCAGGTTTGATTCTGATCAAGGGCATGTACCTAGGTTGTGGGCACAACCCCAGTAGGGGTGTGCAGGAGACAGCTGGTTGATGTTTCTCTCTCATCGATGTTTCTGACTTTCTGTCCTTCTCCCTTCATCTCTGTAAAAAATTGATAAAGTATATATTTTTTTAAAAATACATGCATAGCTTAGAACCTGGAACTATTCCACATTGGTCAATGTACCTTGCAGAGTTAGGCCATTACCAAATAGCTATCCATATTTTCATCAAGTAAACATACTCCTCTAGGAGATGTCTCAGACTTGCAAACTCATTTAAGCAATGAGAAAATGTGGATTGATTCTATAAAATGCATTATGATATCATTAGCCATGTTTGGTGTGTGAGATGGTGACAGATTATATAACTAAGCTATTGGTCTTCAGTTGTACTGGATGTACACTGTATAACCTACCTTCTCAGGGGGGAAAATCAATTATTTTACTTTGTAAAGAAACTCATCTTTAGTGTAAGCGTTCAATTTTCTAGAAATGTCTTCTCCAGGGTCTTTTCTAATGGTTTCTAAATTTGTGGGAAATTTTCATATTTAACCACAACACTGGAGAAATTCTTTTAAAACAATAGTAATCATTATATTAATAATCCAATGAGTCACTTAATATTAAAAGCCTCCAAAATGTCTGTTATTTAATAGAAAAATGCATGTGCCAGAATCCTTACAGGGATCATTCCTTTTTTACTAGATTGAAGGCTTAATCAGAAACACCTCAGTCCATTTTGTCTGTTCCTTCCTGTGATTGGTGATAAAAAGTAGAATAAAGACTACATTTTAGACCACAGCGGTGGCAAATACCACATCAGGATGCCAGTTCAAATCCTTTTCTTTTCAGTAAGTCCTTCTGTGAATAAATATAAATAGCAATCTTCCTTCCTAGCAATTTAAGCCCAGGTGTGAATCTTCTAGGGAACTCATCCCACCTAATCACCTAATTTTTCCATTTTTATATGTGTTTCTCTGGTTTTCCTTCTCAGATTTGACTTGGATGATAAAACTAAAGAGAAAATGATTAACTAGCATATCTTTACATATGACTAGTAACCCTGCTGTGCTTCACCCAGTCCCCTGAGATGTTAGGGCCTGATGAATCCTTGTACAAACCTAGGCAAACTCAGGAACACTGATTTTAAAGAAACACCTTCCAAACTGAGGTAGAGAGGGTGGCTTCCAAAAAGACCTCAATAAAAATAATTAACTTTAAATTTTCTTCACCAAAGAAAAAGAATACAGATTTAAAAGATTTCTGAGAGAATGATTTTTCTCATGTTTCTATGGCTTTGTGTTTAATCAATTAAGCTCTATTTTCAATGAGGATTCATGGTGGGATTCAGGTTAAATAAAAATGATGACACTATTGTCTCCCAGACTGGGTCATGGGTAGAATAAGAGTTGGGATCTAGATATATCCCCAGAGCATCATAGATGCCATCCATATGGGAGATACTAAATAGATGTTCATTGATGATTGAATATCTTGGCCTATGACTCACTAATGCTAGAAATTTCACTATTAAAAATCCATACTTGGACTTAAATCTTTGCATTTTGTATGAGCAAATGCATCTAAACATGTTGAGATTAAGTCTTCTCAATGGATTGAATCCTATCTAATAAAAGAGTAATATGCAAATTGACCATCACTCCAACACACAAGATGCTGCCCCCATGTGGTCAAAGATGGCCATCCCCATGTGGACACAAGTGGTTGCCACAAGATGGCCAGCAGGGGAGGGCAGCTTAGAGGGACCAGATCTGCAGAGGAGGACAGTTAGGGGTAACAAGGCCAGCAGGGGAGAGCAGATAGGGGTGACCAGGCCGCCATTAGGGGAGGGCAATTAGGAGCCATTGGGAGGGCAGGTGAACAGTTAGGCATTAATCAGGTTGGCAGGGGAGTGGTTAGGGGCAATCAGGCAGGCAAAGAGTTGGAAGTCAGCAGTCCTGGATTATGAGAGAGATGTCCAACTGCCCGTTTAGGCCTGACCCCAGGCAATCGGACATCCCTTGATGGGTCCCAGATTGGAGAGGGTGCAGGCTGGGCTGAGGGACACACCCCCACCAGTGCATGAATTTTGTGCACCAGGCCTCTAGTATGATTATAAGTAGGTTTCAAATCTAATCTTGAAAGCAGGCTTTTTATTTTTTCTTTGATAGTTTGTGACATAGTTTCTATGCCACATATACATCTATATTATCTTTCTTCCCACAATTAAATCACTTTGTTAGACACAGGAAGTACCCATATCATACTTTGCCTGGTTAATGAAAATGTTGGTTGAAAGATGCATGTTTATGAAGTTTAGAATACAAACATATATGAGAGATCATATTTGATAATGTAATAGGTACAAAAACTATGAAAACACTGGGTACCCAGAGTAGGCTGGGAAGGGCAAAGCTTAGGCAACAGTAGGTGTGAAAAGACAAGGGTCTAATGATCTATGGCTGGTAATTTCCCTAGCTGGCAAATGGTATCAGTTTGAGTGTCCAGCTCTGTCACCATGACATATCTCACCTTCCATCCAGCATTTCTGTCTCTACTATGGAGGGGCCTGTTTAATTTAAGATCAGCCAAATATAAATAAATAAGTCATTCCATTTAGAGAATGTAATTAGCATTGCAAACAATATTTAGACAAAGTGCAAGCCTATATAAATGATGTCTGCTTGGTTACCACTACCAGGAGAGTGCTTTCTACACGAAAACAGGTAATTAAAAAGGCCACTACTGAGATCCTTCAATCTTAATGCAATGGATAACTGCATTGATGGAGAACACTTAATTCCAACCCATAATTAAGTTTGGCAGTCTGAAATTATTTAAGGTTAACCTTTCTTCCCTGAATATTTTGAAGTTCTTCCAAACCACCTCTGTTATAGTTTCTATGCCACATATACATCTATATTATCTTTCTTCCCACAATTAAATCACTTTGTTAGACACAGGAAATACCCATATCATACTTTGCCTGGTTAATGAAAACGTTGGTTGAAAGATGCATGTTTATGAAGTTTAGAATACAAACATATATGAGAGATAATATTAATTACCCAGCCCTCACTTTGAAAAAAAAAGAATCTAGAAGCCAATGTAACAACTCAGGGTCTTCCATTATGAATAAAATATATTTCTTCTATTATTGTTACCGATTACTTTTTTATGTCATCTTTTTATTACTATATACAATACAATTTGTGAAATTAAAATTTTAAGAATTTTCATTTTACACTAATAATAAAACTATTCTTAAACTATTTTTAGACCTTAAACACATCAAATAAGCAGCAGGCATTATCCATTGATCCTTATCACAATCCTCCTACCCAATATCCACTGCTATTCAGGAAGGCAAAGCACACAAAATCATGCCTAATCATTACAGGAAGAAATAAGTGTCTCAGAGAGTTCAATTGATTTTTTTTTCAATATCACATGGTAAGCAACAGGATAGCAAGAAACAGAGGCTGGTCTAAAGAGTCCAGCCAAGTGTTCTTTCCACTGAAGCAAGTAGATTCTCACTTCCCCACATATAGCCCATGGTGTCCCTTACCTTCTCTTTAAAATTTTTAAGCAACTGGACTGCCTCTGTTACAGAGCCAGATCACTCAGAAGATATTTATATGCATGCATGACAGAAAAAAAAGGATATAAATTGGAAAAATAACTTGATCAATGTAAAGTTTTTTATGTCTTCTTGCCGAAACCAGTTTGGCTCAATGGATAGAGCATCGGTCTGCGGACTGAAAGGTCCCACGTTCGATTCCAGTCAAAGACATGTACATTGGTTGCAGGCACATCCCCGGCAGGGGGTGTGCAGGAAGCAGCTGGTCTATGTTTCTCTCTCATTGACGTTTTTAGCTCTCTATCCTTCTCCCTCTCTGTGGAAAATCAATAAAATATATATTTTTAAAAAGTCTTTTATGTCTTCTCAAAATATGAGTTTTTGTTATTTCAGTATCATATTACCACATAAACAATGAACCTATTTTTTCTATCTATTTGAGATTTTGCCTATTACTCAGTGAAAGGAAGAATTAAAGGATAATATATATATATATATATATATATATATATATATATATATATATATATTATGATAGTGGTACTCAAAGAGTTTAGAGTTTAGGTAAGAGATAAGACCAAGGCACATAAAATAAATAGTGAATAGTATGAGACTAAGTTCCAGAGTTTCTGAGAGCTATTCACTACTTCTGGTCCACATTTCCCCCTGTGTTCTGACTTTAGGGGTGTGTGAGAGATGCTGTGAAGCCCAGTCTATACCTCTAGGCTGAAACACTGATTCTTCCACCTGCTGGGAGTGGTGGCTGATAATTCTCAGCTGAGTTTCTGTCCAAAATTGCTTTGACTGAGGCACTCTCTCTGCTCAAAGTTATAGCTCTTTCTCAGGGACAGCCTATACTATGTGGCTGGTTGATACTGAAGTTAGTAGGTGGAGGTGGAGTGTTAAGACCCAGGCCACATGCCTCAATGCCAAATAATTCTGCAGGGCCATTTTATCTGCAGAGTTCCCCTTGGGGTTAGTGACACATCAAATCTTGATTTCACTTCTCCCTTTGACCAGTAGTGCTCCCCTCACTTCCTGAGAACTCTCTCCAATATAACCTGATACACAGAAATTTCAAACTCAGAGTTTCAGGGGAACCCAACCCATAACTGTGTCCCCACCTACATACTCTTTCCTATTCTCTCAATTTGAATTTTTTCTCTGATTTCCACCAGCGTTAACTGTACCCAGTAAAGTCACACTAGCTCCATCCCAGCACACTTGTTTGTGTGCTCATTCTATCTTCCTCCCCACACTCCCTCCATCCTCCTTTCTTTTGCCTTCTCTGCTTATTCCACATATGTGATTGTTGTCTGGTTCTCTGGATTTATCTTAACATTATGAAACTTCTGTCAACATGCCTATCTCTTTATGGACTACCCAGCTGTATGATCCTAAATAGTTTGGCAAATGGAGGAGCCCAGCTAGGGATCTCCATGCTCAGGAAAAAAAGGTGGCACAGAGCAGCTTCTATATGCTTCCAGCAGGACAGCTGGTTTAAATCATATGTTTAAGTCCACCAAATGCCTGGGAGCTAACCCACAGAGGGACAGAAAGACTCATAATGCTAAGATAAAGTCAGAGAGAAAAATGAGAGAATTGAACAGCGAGTTAGAAAGCACAGAATATAAACAGAAGGATCAGCAGAGCCAACAAGAGGAACAGCATATGTGCCTCTAATGAGTTTAAAGCATTGCTCTGGAATTTGGGGGCTGAAGTACCTCTCCTATTTAAAAGGCTAAAACACAAAATAGTCCTTAAGGCACTTTGTGACTATAGTAGCTCTATCTCAGGCACTCTGAGGCTGTAATAGCTCTGTCCTGCTGATTCTGTTTGCAAAACTACTTTATTTATTTTTAAAATGTATTTTTTGTTGACAGCATTATAAAAATCTTCCATTCCTCTCCCTCATCTCCCCTCTCCTCTAATCCCCTGCCCATCCCCAGGTCTTCACTAACCTATTGCCCATGCCCATGGGCTATGTATACAAGTATATAAAATAACTTTAAATTGGTGGTCCATAGGCTTTTAAATAATTGTGCATATACTACAGGGACTAATTGCCAGAAGGCCCCTCTCCCCACGCCTTCATCCCTGTATTTGCATATGGATATCAATATTCACCCAGGAGGTTTTGTGCCTCTGTGGGAGGTGTGGTAGGATATCATGGAAGGAAACAATGATTATAGTTTACTGCCCTGAATTGTCTTTCTGTGCCCTCAATTCAAGTCTTCCTATATTCCTTTCCTATAGCAGCATAGCCTCCATATTATTTCTGTGAAAAGGAGTTCCAGGTTTATTTAGCATCTTCTAGACACCAATTTTTCTGCATCCCATATGGTGGGATTAATGTTTTATACATAACCAGATGTCAGTTGGCATCCTTTGAGATTGAAATCAATTAACCGAAGCCCTTTATCATGTACTATTGTAAGCCTAAAGGATGGCACTCGCCCTGCTCACACCTGCTGACAGCATGGAGCGACTGTGGCTGGCACCAGTAGGGGGTGCGAACAGGGCCAGCACCAGTAGGGGGTGCGAACAGGGCCAGGTACGAGGGGCAGCTGCTGCCCTGATAGCCCCTCAGGAGCAGGGGGGAGATAGAGAAGCCCTCAGGGGCAATTGGGGCTCATATCCACTGACAGTGCCAAGCAATCAGGACTGGTGCCAGGTGCCAGCAGTGGGTGCAAGCAGAGCCATCACCAACAGTGGGTGCAACAGGTGGCTGCTGGCCCCAATTGCCCCTCAGGAGCAGAGGGAGGTGGAAAAGCCATGAGGGAGGAACAGGGCCAGTAGCTACTGCTTGCACCCTCTGACAGCATGGGGTACCAGCAGCAGGTGTGATCAGGGCCAGCACCAGCAGCAGGTGTGAGCAGCAGGTGTGAGCACCAGGTGGGACCACAGCATGCACAGGAGCAAAGAATTTTCAGTAACCACCAGAGGCTGGCCCTGATGAGAGTGACCGGTGCCCCACCTTAGTCTGGCACCCTCACTCACCTGCTCCACCATCCTTCCTTGGCCAATGCCCGCCATGTTCCACGCTCTGCCACCTGCTGCCAACATCTGCCATATTACACACGTGCCCTTTGGTGGTCAGCGCACATCATAGCAACTGGTTGTTTGGTTGTTCGGTTTTCCCGATGTTTGGTCTATTTGCATATAAGCCTTTTATTATATAGGATAGTATTAAGTACACAGCTGCTCTCTTCCCTACACTCCATGCTGACACATACATGAAAGTCAGCATCTCAGAAATACTCCAACAAAGCAACTGCACAAAGAACAGACTTTTTGAAAAAGTCGAGATTCAGTGATGTTTTATATCACAGCAAAGAAAATAACATAATACTAAATAATAAAATCCCTATTTTAAATTCTTTCAGTCATTCTAACACTGGGCATTATTTGCTGAGAACTTCAACCTCGTAGCTAGTTTCTTAGCTCTTTTTGTTTCTAGTTTTCCTCTTTACCTTATCCCTCTATTTTATATTCTGGCTTCGCCTCTCCTATATTGTTACCTACAGAATTTCCGCTCTTTTGCTCTTCTTAACTCTGCACATATTTTGTGTTTCCAAAAGCTCATTAACATACCTCCTAAACAAAGGCCCACTTATTCTGGGTCCTGACCTTCAGCACCACAGAATAAGTGGCAGGGTCTTTGAAATCATCTCTTTATTCCTCTCTGCTATTCTCAGAAAGTGGAGGGACACCCCAAAGATTTATTATCCTACTGATATAAACTATGTCCTGCTGTTTGAGAAAAAGAAGCAGACTCAGAGTTTGAATGACATTGGTTTTTCTTGCCATGACACTCAGAGACAAGGAAATGAACAGAGTGGACTCACAAACACAGAGCCAGAACTCAGGGTAGGCCAAGTACCACCCCATTCATTTTCCACTATGCTGGTTTTCCAGAGCAGATGGTAGCCAAAGCATCTCCATTAACTGCTAAATTAAGGAAACACAGGGGAAAAGAGGGTACAAGGGATGGAAAGACAGAAGAGAGAGTTATCAATGATATTGAAATTGAGTTTGTAATTGAAGTTTTTCTTTCATTCATGTAAAGTGAAGAGGAGAGAATGTGAAGAGTCATGAGCATTTGCTGTTAATTTGCTTCTGAATGCAAAGAAGATAATTTGTGGGAAAATAGTCCTTCTCTCAGTGCTAAATGTCTACTTATAGAAAGCCATCTGCAAAGCAGCTGTCCAACAAAGATAATAAGCAGGTATCTATAAACTGTTATTCATCAAAATTATTCTTTGGTTCCCTGAACTGTTTGCAATTGGCCTTTATTTTACTCTTTGTATCTGGAATTTCAACATATTCAAAAAGAAAAAAAAAAACCTTTTTGGGAACTTCTAACTATCATATACATTTGTATCATATATAGTTACATCAGATATAGTCATATGATAAATATATATATTATATTTATTATAAAGAAATATAATATATATATATATATATATTTACTGGCTGACATGAGTTTTTTTCTTTTCTAGTAACTCTCCAATAAAATCAGAAGATAAAGGGCTTTAGAAGTTACAAAATAATATACTGGTCTGATGATTTCAATTATGAAAGTCATTCTGAAATGGCATAATTTCATACCTCAGTAAAACCCACAAAGCATTATGCCTAAAATTATAACTCTTCCTGAATTCCACCTTGTGCTGCAACCCACTCCACTCCACCTCCCAGGGACTTAGCAATATCCTTGACCCGTGTGTGCCTGAACCTGCATGGGGCTGCCACCTGCAGTGAGAGCACATACATAGTTAAGCCTGTCCTTGCCACTGAGACATAAGAGCAGATAGTATTCTTTAGCTGTAAGGGATGAACAAAGACAGCAAGATCTGTATTGGTGAGTAGCTTTATTTAATACCAAAAAAAAGGTTAGTGAAAGCCTGCAATGGCTTTAGCACAATTTAGAGGTCTCTCGAATAGCCCAACTTTGCATTTTTGAAATACATCAACAACAGTTTATTTCAAGCAAGTCATTTTTCTCTTAACCATGTTCTATGAATGTATCCTCCTTCATAAATATACTATTCTTCTACAGTAAATCCTTTTGGTTTTTATTTCTGTGGAAGCAAGCTAAATGGTTGTCATATTTCCACTGTCATTTAGACCAAGCCAAAAGACATGGAAGTTTTTTAAATTGTTTAATATCTATTCTTCTAGGAGGCAGAAATTTGGGGGGAAAAAAAACACCTCCTGTAAGCTATGCGGGTAATAATAACTTGCTATTTTAACCTCCAGATGCCATCTGCATTTCTTAATGTGAGTTCCCAGTTCTGAAAGGACAGTGATGAGATGATCTGACCTTTACATTTTTCTGTTTGATTTCTCTCCCAGTTGTTCAGTGGGAAAAAAGAAAAAGAGCTAAATATACCTGAGCCTTTTCTGACTTCTGGTCCCAGAAATGGGTCTTCTAATTAGCTTCCCTACTCTCCTCACCAAGAAACAGTTGTCATGCTGCTCCATCTTATTGTTGGAGCCTGCCCACCCCACCCCCCTTCACAGAATCCTGCTCCAGTGGAGAGCAGTTCTTTTTCTCCACTGGCAGGAAATCTTGTGAATTGAAAAGTAACAGATTTTAGATTTTCTGGGTCTTCATGTTGGACTCAAACAAACAAATCCTCCTTGCAAGCGAACCCACCAGGAAAAATGTTGTGCTGCCTGTTTCATGAACCATGACAAGGACCATGACAAGGATGCCAACAGAGGGAGAAATAGCAACCTGGGCTCCCAGCAAACAACCCTCTCCTCTGGAGGAAGGCATTTTTATAAATAAATAAAAAAAATGTTTCTGATGACAAGATTAAGAGGTAAGGCTCTGTCCAGGAAAGTAATCCAGTTGAACCTGAGCAAGAACACCAACTACCGTGTTTCCCCGAAAATAAGACATCCTCCGAAAATAAGACCTACTTACAAGTTTCCTTCTGAGTGAAATATAAGGCATCCCCTGAAAATAAGGCCCCCCCCAGGCTAACCATGAGAGATTTGGTCCACTGATTCTGAAAGAAATGGAGTCACAAGAAATTCACCAGGAAATTCAGGAATTGGATTGTTATGATGATGTTCCAGAAGATGATGGCATGATTGTCATTGAATAAATGAGTAAGTTCTTGATACTGTAGGATTCACAGTTTGTCTGGTTTGTGTTGACAACTACCGTACTACCGTACCGTATACAGGTAATAAATTTCCTTTATTTTCATTTAACAATAAATGTGTACCATATTCTTCTTCATGGAAAAATAAGACATCCCCTGAAAATAAGACCTATAGCATCTTTGGGAGCAAAAATTAATATAAAACACTGTCTTATTTTCGGGGAAACAGAGTATTCCCCATGCTAATGCTCCTTTGTGGCCTGAAATTCAAGCCTCAATGCTTTGGGAGGGATTCTGCCTGACCCTTCACTTAGAGAAATAAAAGATCTGTTGCTCTTAATAACGGAATTCAGAGTGAACTCTAAAATATTAGAAATAAAATTGTTGGATAAAATGAGAAAGGGATCATAACATGTGATTTATAATAAGAAATACATATTTAGTCTTCTCCATCCTTCCTCTTTTTTGGCACAGAGATCCTAAAATCCTTGGGATTTCCCAAGTAATGTTAGTGTACAGTAGTCTTTTGTTATGTTAATGAGGTGATTTTGGAAGGTTGCCATGTTAGCCAACCAAAGGATGAGAGGATTGGAAGTTTCAGTCCCATACCCTCATCTCCAGGCAGGGGAGGAGCTGAAGATTGAGATCAATCACCAAGGGCCAATGATGTAATCAGTCATGCCTATGCAATGAAGCTCCATAAAATTCAAAAGGATGGGATTTGGAGAGATTCCAGGTTGGTGAACACGTGGAGGTGCTGGCAGACTGTCATTCATAGTGAGGGCCTCGGAGCTCTGCACCCCTTCCCCATACCTTGCCCTCTGCATCTGTTCTGTTATATCCTTTTCTAATAAACCAATGATCTAATAAGTAAAATGTTTCCCTGAGTTCTGTGAGCTGCTCTAGCAAAAAAAGAATTGAACCCAAAAATGGGTCATAGAAACCTCTAATTTACAGTTGGTTATACAAGTGCAAGCAACCTGGGCTTGCAAGCAGCATCGGAAGTGGGGGGCATTCCTATAGAACTGAACACCTATGGAACCTGATATGATCGATCACTGGATAGATAGTGTCAAAATTGAGTTGAACTGCAGGATACCCATTTGCTTGGTGTATATGTGAGAAATACCCTCCCCCTACACACAGAAACAAATACATTGGAATTGGGTCCCAGAATCCAAAAGAGGGGGTTAAATGTCTGGTTCTGAAATCAAACAGGCCTGCATTTTCAACACAACTCCAACACAAATCAACCTTCCTGAACTCAGTTCTTTATCTGTGAAATTAGGATGTTAAATATTCCTTTATCTGATGGATCTTGTAAAAACTGATGTCAAGTATTTATTCTGGTACCAAATGCATAGTACATATTAATTATATTTTAATAACTATTTCTATTCTTAATATTAAGGGTTGTCTTTCTTTTACCTGGACTGCATATAGAAGTATACACAGATTTGAGTTGAATGTATTACATTATAAATTTAATTCAACACGTTTAACTCAGCCTGCCCTGTGTGGGAGACTCTGGCAAAGTCTTCAACAAACTCTCATAAAAGGAGACCGTTGGCATTTGAGTATGTAATGTCTCCTGCATCTTTTCTTTATTAACTACCCTAATGGTTAGCGAAATGCAACTTTTTCTGACATGTAAGTGTGAGTACTGTGCACCATAAGATCAATAAATTAGTTGTTCCAGAAAGAGCAACTTAATTAATGACAACCCAGCCCAGTGCCTGGACACTGCCTCTGCAGGTTGCTGTAATCTTGAATTATATTTACTATAAAGGTGATCAAAATGTGAGAATTATACAGGATCTTACAATGGACTTTTTATAATTAAGTAGAAAATCTTAGAAAATAAAATTCCTTCATCAGGAAGGGTCCTAGAAAAATATTACTTCTTGTCTTGCCCTCTTACCTTTGGATAGAAGAGCTGGATAAGCCAACGAGGACAGACACCATTATTTTTCTTGTTCTGAAGCTTTTTAAGGAAGGACATTCCCCAGCTACTCTAGGTAGCTCCTTCCAATATTTTCTTACTCATCTAAGTTAAGATGTTCTTCCTTATATCTAATCTAAACTTTGCTTCTTTCTTTAAGGGTTCTCTCAGAAGGGACAACAAATCTCTTCTTTCTTCCTATTTCCAATAAGTTCCTAACACAGCTCTTTAAGTAACACCTTGTATATAATCGCTCCAATGTGATTTCAATCAGGGAATAGATCATACATTTTCATAAACTTGAAGACATTAATCGAGCCACAACTTAATATTTATAAAGTTTAACTCTGGGGTAAATAATACCAATTGCTAATGCATTTGCTAATTACTGACCATATTTTCTAATCTTTGAAACTTCTCTACCTTTCAGTTACTAGAAGTAATGATGTTTTATGATCTACAATAACTGGTTTAGTGACCTAACTCCTATAACAGACTCTGAAATCAATCCACCTTGGTGCAAGTCATAGCTCTATCACGTCATAGTTGTGTAACTTAGGGTAAGTTACTTAACTCTTCTACATCTCAGTTTCCTTGATAGTAAATAGAGATAACAACATATGCTTCATAAGGCCACATTATGGATTATGTGGATTAATACTTTAAGGTACTTAGAATAGAACCAACTTTGTGGCAGTGTTCAGTAAGTACTGAGTTATTATCAAGACTATAGAATAGCTTTCCAGTCCTTATAATCTTATCTCTATAGAAGTCTTATTACCATTTTCTCTGCCTGGACTAGCCATCATCTTCCTACCTACATTATTCTTCTCTTAAACATCTTAGCTTGGTTGCAGTCTCTTATCCACCATGTAATGAGTTGTGATCTCATCTTCAGGATCCCTTTATTAGTACTATTTTTGCTCTAGTATGATATCATGAAGACAGTTATATTTTTATAACTTATCTTTTCAGTGACATTCTTGGCTGTTCCTTGAAGTAATAAAGTAAATCCTACAATTTTTAAATATAATTTTTTAATCCACACAAGAGGATATGTGTTTTTGTTTTTTGTTTTTTGTTTTTTTGAGGATATGTTATTTTTAATATATTTTTGAAGATATGTTTTTTTAAATATATTTTTATTCTTTTCTGAAAGGAATAGAAAAAGATAGAAAGAGAGAAACATCAATGATGAAAGAGAATCATTGATTGACTGCCTCCTGCACACCCACTACTGGGGATTGAGCCTGCAACCTAGGCATGTACCCTGAATGGAATGAAACGATGACCTCATGGTTCATAGATTGACACTCAACCACTGAGCCATGCTGGTCAGGCAAATACTATAATTTTTAATAATTCATAATTCCTAGCAAGTTTCTTTGCTCTTATGAAGTACTTGGTGAGCAAAGCTGAGCTGACAGATGATGTTTTTATTAGTTTTATTATCTCAAATTTAGTGGAAAGATTCTTATTAGGTGATCTCATAATCCACATAATTATAGTTGATATTTACATATAAAGCACTAATAACAGTTCTTCGTACACAGTAAGTAGTCAGTAATTAAGATGATAATGAAGTAGTAGGAGGAGGATGAAAAAGAGGAGGGGGAGGTGGAGAAGAAAATATATTTTCCCCAAGTCAGACTATACATTATCTTATTTGTCGTTTAATGACCTAAAAAAAAAAAAAGTATAATTTATCCCAATTTTAAAGAGGAAGAAATTCAAATTCAAGCTTTGTGTGGCACAGGATGATCATGAACCTGACTTTCCCAGGACAGTATTGGTTTACACTTCTTGTACCAGGTAATATTAATGGAGTTCCCACTCATTATCAAAAGTGCATATCGGGACAATAAATTTTATGATTACCCTAGACTTAATGCCAAAGTAATATATACTGCAAGCTAGGGGTTATAAGTAAATTATATAACGAAGTCAATGCTAGAGCTCTAATCCCTAGGCAAATCCCATGGAAAATCATGTATCTCATTTCTTCCACATAATTAAAAGTAATACAAAATGTGAAATTTAGAGAGGTTTGGGAGGTCCCTTTACAGGATGAAACTTTATGTTTGAGAGATCCCAGAGAGCCAAGAGTACCAAGAGAACATGATCAGGAGGCAAGGTGAGGGACATTCTTTCCATTTTTTTCTGTCAGAAAAACTTTACAATTATAAGTATTGTGAATTTCAACAGCACAATGAAAATATAAAATATTATTATATTTGATTATGCATGATGTGTTATTTCTCATGTTTTGGCATTAAAGAGAGAGAAATTTGGACTTGGAAGATGGCAACTGGGAGAATAGCAGTGAGGAAGAGAGTGTGAGTGAGGGAGGGAGTGAAAGAGGAGTGTGTTAATGTGGTGTGTGTGTGTGTGTGTGTGTGTGTGTGTGTGTGTGTGTTGCGGGGAGGACAATTAAATCCTGCAGAACTTTCGGAGGCTGGCAGTCCAAGCTTGCCTAGCCAGGCAGCCTCTGCTAATACTGTAATCATTCCCAGAACAGCTGGCTCTGCTCAGAATAATGGTCATACAGTTTATAAACTGGAAGGATGAGAAAAGTCAACAATTTATGTAAGAATCAAGGGAAATAAAGAGTGATAAAAATACAATAAAAAACATTATGGAAGGTTTCAACAGTATATCAGAAACCAAGTATATCATCTTGAAGAAGAGAGCTGCTGTGACTGAGAGCCCAGCCTCACTTCCACCCACAGTGTCCTCAGAAACCACCCAAGACCACTCCAGACAAGGATCTGCTGCCTTAGCTTCAGACCAACAGACACCAGGACTCCAGCCTTCCTGACGGCAGGTTCCTGTGAGTTCCAGGGCATGCTGTTCTCCCACTAGTCCAATGCTTTAGCTCTGGGTGCCACAACTGCAAGAGGAGTCAGGACCATGTGACCACCCCCACCAACCCTGCAGCTTTGACCCCAGACCTGGTGACTGTGAAACACACCACCAAACCCATCACTGCAGTCACTGGCCCTGCGTGACTCAAAACCTAGATCCTTCAGTGAGAGCAAAAATGGGGAGACAAAGAAACAATCCACAAAGGAAATTTAAGGAAGAATCCTCAGAAAAGGAACAAAATGAAATGGAGGTATGCAATATGTCAGAAAGAGAATTCAGAATAATGGTCATACAGTTTATAAACTGGATTAATGAGAAAATCAACAACTTATGTAAGAATCAAGGGGAAATAATAAGTGACATAAATACAATAAAAAACATTATGGAAGGTTTCAACAGTATACCAGAAGAAGCATAAGACGAAACTAGCGACTTAGAAGACAGGGCAGCAAAACATACCTAATTGGAACTGAAATTGGGGGGGGGGGGGGGGTCGAGAAAAAAGAAAAAGAAATGGCAGGAGAGCCTAAAGGAGCTTTGGGACAACATGAAATGAAGCAAAATATGTGTAACAGGGGTTTCAGAACAATAAGAGGAGCAAGGGTTAGAAAACCAATTTGAAGAAATAATGTCAGGAAACTTCCCCAATTTGGGGAAGAAAAAAGTCACACAAGCACAGAGAGTTCCAAACAAGATGAAACAAAAAAGACCCACACCAAGACACTTCATAATTATGATGGCAAATGTTAGTGACAAAGAGAGACTCTTAAAGGCTGTAAGAGAGAGACAGAGAGTTACCTACAAGGGATCTCCCATTAGATTATCAAATGATTTCTCAACAGAAAAACATCAGCTCAGAAATAAATGGAAGTATGCAAAGTGATGCAAAGCAAGGGACTCAATCTAAGAATACTACAACAAGCAATACTATCATTCAAAATTGAAAGGGAAATCAGGAGCTTCACAGATAAAAAAGGCTAAGGGAGTTTATCACTACCAAGCCACTAATGCAAGAGATGCTAAAGGAAATATTATAAAAAGAAATAAAAAGGGAAGAAGAGTACAAGCACAAAAAATAAAAATAGCTACAAACCAGTACCTATCAATAATAACTTTAAACGTAAATGCTCCAATCAAAAGACATGTAGATAGCATATGTATGAGTCATGAATGGATAAGAAAACATGACTCATACATATGCTATCTACAAGAAACCCACCTCACAACAAGGGACTCACACCATCTGAAAGTGAAGGGATGGAAAAATATATTTAAGGAAATGGAAATGAAAAAAAAAAAATCTGGGGTAGCAATATTTACATCTGACAAAATAGACCTCAGAGTGAAAGCCTTAACAAGAGTTCAGGAAGGCCACTTCATAATACTAAAGGGTTTGATACAACAAGAGGATACAGCTCTAGTAAACATATATTCCCCCAATGCAGGAGCATCCAAATACATAATAAAACCTTCTTGAAGATACCAATGGTGAGATCATAGTAGGGGACTTTAATACCCCACTGATAAATCCTCTAGACAAAAAAAAATCTTCAAAAAACAAAACAAAACAAAACAAAACAAAAAAACAGCAATCTTAATGACTCACTAGATCAGATGAACTTAATTGACATCTTCAGAACATTTCACCCCAAAGCTATGTTTCATACATTCTTCTCAAGTGTAAATGGGACATTTTCAAAATTAGACCACATATTGGGTCATAGGCAATATAAAGATTATACATCACATGTACAAAACATATTTGTACATGACTTATCTCTTTTTACTCTCACAGCTCCCTGAAATAGGTAGAACAGAAATTATTTCTATTTTACATGGAACTAAAAATAAAAGGGCTTAAGTAAGTCATTAGATTTATACTTGAGAGTATAAATTAGGATACAACATAATTCTGACATTTCAAAGTAATTTAAGATTATTGAAATAGAACCTGACAGAAGCACATTCAAGGGGAATGTACTTAAGGAAAAACCAAAATTATATTTGCCAGATAGGAAGTGTCTGGACTTAAAAAGTTGCCTATGTGCTACCTGCTAGACACTGATTTTAACTATGAGATTCATCAGGTTTTTTAGTCTATAAGACATTATCTTTATCTTGCCCAGTCAGCATGGATGCTACACCTAGAAAGAATAAAGGTGAATTTGTTCATTTCATATCTTAGGATACAAAATATTGGGCATCTCTGTCAAATCCAGCCAAATGCCTTTCAAATCAGGGGATCAGCGTGAACAATGCTGTCTCAGCACACCTGAGCCATTTTTTCTAGCAGTTTCATATCATGCCCCAAAGTCAAGAAACTGCTGATTCTGGGCCAAAGTATAAAATAACTCCAGTTTTCCCTCTCTCCTCATGCCCTTTTCTCATCTCTGTCCCTTAAACAAACCTGTTTGCACATTCAACTATTCATTCACACTCTGGTTTAAATACAGGAATTGAAAACTACAATCATTGCTGACTCTCTCACGGTTATTTGTATTTCAATATAGTCAAAGCTGAAGTTATTGAGATCTGATGGAGGCATTTCAAGCGGGTCACTTCCCAATTAACCTGAAATCACCTTCAGTAGATGCTCCCTACATACACTACCAACAGAGGCCCATATTTTGACTCAAAAACAAACCTCTACTCAATTGCCATAGTATTGAAAAGGAATAATGGCATTTGGTTTGTTTGACTTTGGATCCATATGTCTTGTCCATTTTGCAGAACCACAAGAGCAAATATAAATGTGCAATACCTGCTTGGTGACTATGCAAAACCAATCCATCAAGATATGCTTACATTCTACAGCACTGATTTTGAACACAGTAGGGCAGATACCATCTGTAGATCCTGAAAGTCATTCTCTTCCACAAATTCAGAGGACCAGATTATGGAATCCCCTTCAAACTTCATGACAACACAGCTTGTGGGTATCTCCAAAAGTGGTGTCTGCATTGGCTTAGGAGATATACACCAACTCAACAAGAACTGGTTTTGATTTTTCAGTTTTATGAATACATTCTACTCCAAATTTTTCATCCTGTCTTTCTCTTATTCCCAACTTCAAAACTTCTAAAAGTCATATCTCAACATACTAATCCAAAGTGTTTAATTGACCAACATTATTAACCTTTGTAGCGAATCTTTTTCTCTCCTCTCATCTGCCACAAATCAGGAGTCAGTTTGAACTGGAGTTTTTATTTCCTCGGTTGCTTATTTGGGACATACTGACTTGTGTGTGTTTGGGAATGGATTGGGGGACAGGGCAGAGGGGTTGTGATGTCAGTGGAAAGAATATTTTAAAATCATGTAATGTGGTAGTTGATTTAACACATTTGCTAGTTATAAGTAATTACTGTATGGATGTGAGAGTTTCAGACAAAAGTTGACATTTCAAAACAAGCATACCATGTAATTATAAGGACACAATTGGAAGTAAAAATGACTAGATATAGAGATAGACACAGACAGATGTAGATATATATATATCTACACACACACACATATAGATAGATATCTATATCTATATCTATATCTATATCTATATCTATATCTATATCTATATCTATATCTATGTGTGTGTGTGTGTGTGTGTGTGTGTGTGTGTGTGTGTTAAATATATAGTTCTGGATTAGACATAATATTTACTTTACACAGTATTTTCAAATTTTTAATTTCTTGGTTATCTTTTAAAATTTAACTTATCTGATCCAAAACTTCTCCAGATTAGCTGAAGAACCCCTTTTCCATACCATATTTTATGTTTGGTTTTCCTTCTTTTGAAATGCCATTCATTTTGTAGTCATCAATCAATTTATTATTTAATAATCTCTTAAATGTGTCCAGAAATAATGATAGTCCAGGTGCCCATATGTAAATAACATTTTGAAAATGAAAAGCAGTCATTATTTCTAAAGCTGATAAAAGTTGTGTGTGTGGCCTGGCCGGTGTTGGTCAGTGGTTAAACATCAACCTATGAACCAGGTGGTCATGATTTGATTCCTGGTGAGGGCACATGCAGGGTTTGCGGGCTTCATCCTCAGTAGGGGGCATGCAGGATGCAGCAGATCAGATCAGTGATTCTCATCATTGATTTTTCAATCTCTCTCTCCCTTTTCCTTCCTCACTGATATCAATAAAAACGTATTTTAAAATAAAGTTGTGTGTGTGAACATGCATAAATATAGAGGTTTCCAACCTGCTATCTCTTAACTTACAATTTTCCAACTTTAAAATGGTGCAAAATTGATACATAGCCAATAGAAATATGTAGTCAGTATTTCAAATTTTGAATTTTGATTTTTCACCAAGCTAGTGATATGATTATGATACTCTTTTTTGGTGCTGGACAGCGGCAGTGAGTCACAGGACAAACAACCCATACTCTATAGTGTATCATGTTGCCAGAATTTTCTGGATACTGTGTATTGTGTTTTCGCATCCCATCAGATCTGTGAAATGCCCATCTGTGTCTCCTGCTTCTGCTGAGAAGAGGAAGGCAATGAGTCTTGAGATGAAACTCAACATAATTTCCCAAGTGCAGGCTAATGTAAGTGTTCTGAGCACATATGAGATAGGCAAGGCTGAGCTATGATGTTCAGTAGGTTAGGTGCATTAAATGCATTTTTCACTTATGCTATTTTCAGTTGAGGACGGGTTCATCAGAACATACCCCCACTGTAAATCAAGAAGGGCAAGCATGCGCACACATACACACACACACACACACACACACACACACACACACACACACAGGCATGCAATGATATTTGTCGTGAAGTGATTGTGTCTGTGAAACTAGCTGTGCCATGTGATGAAGTTGTTTCTATGGAAACAGCTCATGATTCATGATCAACATAAAAGAAAATTACAGATGAATATACAAGGTAGACCTGACAGAGAAACTGTTAATTCCAGAATTAAAATTTTAAATGCCGTTATTACTCTTTTTATGACTAGAAAAATTCTTTTATAATCCTAACAAATGTTATTTGTTATTAAGTCCCTGCAATATGCAAGGAGTTACATAAAAAGCATAAAAAATACAATCCCTAAACTTCCTGGAGCTTATACAGTGTGGGAGAAAAGGCCAAGGTTAATAAGTAAAAACCTTATGCATGCTGAAAGATGACCATTGTTTATATTGGGTCTTTTGTCTTTTCAGGGTCTTGACTTTTTTATCTGCCCAATACCTGTTCTCCAGCAGAATTCTCTCTAGTGTGGCTACAGAAAAGGCTCTGCAGAAGAAAGATGACTTCCTGTGGGTTTTTTTAGTAGCTCTAGATGCATTTTGGGTGGGAGAGGATTGCAGGAGGGAGAAATGATGGCCTCTGACGTGAACAAACATTCTAGGCACAAGAAGGATTTCAAATAAATGTCACTGAACTGTCTCTCTGAAAACCACAAAACTGTTTCTCTTGACTAGAGAATTGTGTATCATCACCCTGAAAACAATAGATCAGAAGAAGAAAAACCTCCCCATGAGTCACAGAAGGTTAGAGTAGGCAGGGGTCCTCACTTTCAAAATATCTATTCCCCCCACTTTCAGGAAGGATCCCAAACAAACCCTCTCATTCAAACAGTATATACTCCTAGCAACTAGCCTGATTAATCCTTTCAGCGATGGGAGCCAGGCATCTAGCCTCTGACTTTTCTGTTATATCCAAGGGGCCTTAAACCTGTGCTTCTTTTCAGTTGAGATAGGGGTGGAATAGCTGATTGCTAATGGCTACCTATGAACCCTCTTTATTTGAACATATTCCCTGAGCTGCTTCTCTGCCTCTTTCTCCAAACAAAATAAAACAATCTCTGCCTTTGTTTAAATAGATATCTTCTTTCCAGGAGACCTTTTTTTTTTTGGGGGGGGGGTAGGTAAATTCTTGTTTAAAATCATCCCCACCAGGCTTTTCTTTTTCTTTTTTTAAAAATATATATATTTTATTGATTTTTCACAGAGAGGAAGAGAGAGGGATAGAGAGTTAGAAACATCGATGAGAGAGAATCATCAATCAGCTGCCTCTTGCACACCCCCTACTGGGGATGTGCCCGCAACCAAGGTACATGCCCTTGATCAGAATCGAACCCGGGACCCTTCAGTCTGCAGGCCGACGATGCTCCATCCACTGAGCCAAACTGGTTTCGGCCCCCACCAGGCTTTTCAATTGTTTCAGTTCTTCTTAAGAACTATGGGGAGCCACTTTTTAACTTCCTAGAAGCTAGGCTTCATTTCTCCCCGCACACTATTGGCCGCACTGGTGCTGTCTGTTATACCATTTCATTGCATCCCCAAATACAATTTGTATGAGAACTCATACTGACTTCACTGCTTGGAATCATTTTAGGGACAGCATGGAGAACAGAGCAGGTGCTATGTAAGTGGGCTCCCCACACATCTATTTCCCCACCTCTGTGGTTTTATAAAGGCAACTGAAACAGGATATAAAGATCACTGCTCTGGGGCAATTTGAAAAGTTTGGTCTCAATCCTGTCAGGGTCCAGGTTTTCCTAGATAAAGGACAATGTTGCTAGACGTTAAAGTTGATTGCACTGTAGTCGCTGTCTTTGGCCAGCACCCTTTCTCCGTATCTCTAACCAGCCCATTTTAGCCACCACGTCTATGGGCCCAGGATTTCTCTCTGGACAATTTTGCCTTATTTGTGAACAGAATTATAAGAGTCACCAAGGAACTAGTCTTTCTCAGGATAGTTCCAATTTCTACTATTCTACCTCAATGTTCCCAGAAGTACCTTATAACAATATGCAGAAACAGGGAAGCGTGGAACAGATTGATGAATCTCAGAAGAAAGGTGAGGATGGGTGGGGAGGTGGGGGGTGGTGAATGGAAAGTGATTTACAGGGGAACATATATACATACATGCATAGCCCATGGACAGGCAATGGTGGTATCAATATAATATTTTTAAGCAAAAAATTCCAAAGAATATATAAAGAGCCAAGGTCGGTTTGGCTCAGTGGTGGAGCATCGGTCTGTGGACTGAAGGGTCCCAGGTTTGATTCCGGTCAAGGGCATGTACATCAGTTGCGGGCACATCCCCTGTAGGGGGTGTGCAAGAGGCAGCTGGTCAATGTTTCTCTCTCATCGACATTTCTAGCTCTCTATCTCTTTCCCTTCCTCTCTGTAAGAAATCAATAAAATATATATTTTTTTAAAAAAAAGAATATATAAAGAACTATAAGTATCCCTCCAACTCATTCTCCTAGTCCTGGGTCCACTTCTAAGAACAACCCTGTTACTCATTTCTTGTGTATTCTTCCAGATATTGTCAATGCCTATACAAATACATAAATATATGTTTCCAGAGAGGTTTCTTTTTATATAAGTGAGAATATTCACTAACATTGTTTTACTCTGCTTTTAGAATTCTTTCTTATCTCTAGACAATCTTCCCAATGCCCTTTAAGTTATCACCATGGTGAATTACCTGTAGGATCCTGGACCTGTCTGTATCATAGCATCTACCACATTGTCCTAAAATAACTTCATGTATGCACTGTTTTGTACTCTGTGAAATACTTGAAAGTAGGGGACATATCTTGGTCATAATTCCATCCCTAGAGCCCATTATAGGCCATGTAAAAAGACTAACTGCTAGGTCTGTGGTCAGCAAACTGTGGCTCGTGAGCCACATGTGGCTCTTTGGCCTCTTGAATGTGGCTCTTCCACAAAATACCATGGCCTGGGTGAGTCTATTTTGAAGAAGTTGCATTAGAAGAAGTTTAAGTTTAAAAAATTTGGCTCTCAAAGGAAATTTCAATTGTTGTACTGTTGATATTTGGCTCCGTTGACTAATGAGTTTGCCAACCACTGGTCTAGGTTGGCCTGCCAGTCCAAATTGGCCTGATTGGAATTAGCAGACCAACCTTTCTCAGTCCCTCCCCAGCCGGCTGGCTTGCCCCCATCAGCCCCCATCAGTCCTGATCACTGGCCAGGCCAAGGTACCCCAACTGTGCACAAATTTGTGCACTGGGCCTGTAGTTGTCTATAAGCATGTGATGGACCCAAACACCCCACGACTATATTAACTATGGATGTTTAAAAATCTTTCAAAGAGGGAAATATCTTCACTCTGGAATATAAAATTTAAAATATATATATATATATATATATATATATATATATATATATATATATATATTTTTTTTTTTTTTTAAGAGTGTAAATGCCACAGGACATCTCATCTGTTTTATTCACAAGAGTAGTGGAAGGAATGCTCCTGGAAAAATGAACTTCAATCTTAAATATACAAAATGATTATGGGTTTTATTGGATCTGCAAGGGTGGGAATACCTTAGGCATTTAATGAAGGGATAGCAGAAATAATTACTGGCAAAAAAAAAAATACTGACTGTGAAAATGAGGCTCACAAAAGAAACCCACACATCTTTTTTGTGGCTAGCTTTCTTTCTAAGTTATCAGCTCTGATAAGATTAACTATAAACCCTTTCTTGAGCATTTCTGTCAAGTCCAAGTAATAGATTGTTATTTATTACTGACTATTGAATTCTTTCAGTAGATAGCAGTTAAGAGATTTCATGAAATACACAAGAATCTAGAAAAGAGGAGTATTCTAAAATACAGAAACTCAATGGATGGTAGTTTTATGAAAAATAGGATTTAGTGCTCTGAAAAAGTTTATGGGGAAATTCTGTACTAACATGTAATCAATTATAAGCATATATTCACCCATCTTCCTATTATCCTCAAGGATAATAATGCTGTTTGAATTATTAAAATAAGTCATTTGGAAAAAAATTAATGCCATTTTTCTTTTTAAATGTTTTACCTTCCTTGAGAATGCAAGTTTTTTTTCTTCTTTTTTATATATATACTAGAGGCCCAGTGCACAAAATTCATGCATGGGGGCAGGGGACATCCCTCTCACAATCCAGGAGAGCTGGCTCCTAAATGCTCACCTGCCTGTCTGCCTGATTGCCCCTAACTGCTCTCCCTGCTAGCCTGATCACCTTTAACCACCTTTGCCTGCCAGCTTGATCGCCCCTAACTGCCCCCCCTGCTGGCCTGGTTATCCCTTACTGCTCTCCCTGCCAGCCTGGTTGCCCCCAACTGCCCAACCTGCCAGCCTGATCACCCCTAAATACCTTTGCCTGCCAGCTAGATCGCCCCAACTGCCCCCTTCTGCTGGCCTGGTTACCCCATGCAGCCTGCTGTTCAGTTGTTGCTATGAGGATGTCCTGACCAATTTGCATATTAGCTATTTATTAGTATAGACTAGAGACCCCCCCAGCATGGCCTGCAGGGATCAGGCTGAAACTGGCAGTCCAACATCCCTGGAGGGAAATAGTAATGTGATAAGTGGCAAGCAGCCAGGGGGAGCCTGAGCCCAGGCTGGTGCCGCACTGCTCCTGCTCATCCTGGCCCTGCTGCACCTGCCAACACCATTCGGTAGGCTCTGCTGCTCTGCTACAGTCTCACACACATCCTAGGGCAATACCAGTGTGCCCATGAGAAGTGGCTATGGGCTTACACCCAGTCAGTCCCGATGCTGGTCCTAATCCTGGTCCCAGTCCAAATGGGAGAGGGGCATGCAAGAGGAGTGTCCATGGGAGAGGCGCATGATGCCACCATGAGCCATGAGCCTGGCATCTGGTGCCTGTCAGTCAGCTGAGCGGCACTTCCACTGTGGGAGCACACTGACCTCCAGGGCGCAGCTCTTCTATTGAGTGTCTGCTCCTTGGTGGTCAGTGTGTGTCATAGCCTCTGGTTGAATGGCCAAATGGTCGAACAGTTGAATGGTTGCTTAGGCTTTTATATAGAGAGATTTTTATTTATTACAGAAAGGAAGGGGGAGGGAACAAGAGATAGAAACATTGATGAGAATCACCAATTAGCTACCTTCTGCACACCCCCAATGGGATCAATCCTGCAACCCCAGGCATGTGCCCAATAGGGAATTTAACTATGACCTCCTGGTCTATAGATCAATGCTCAATCACTAAGCCATGCTGTGGGCAATGCAAATTTTCATTTATGTGTGTTTTGAGGGCGCTATTAAGACTTTGGGAGGCATGCCAAGACAGAAAGCATCAGACACTGATACTAAGTGATATTCAGTTGAGATAAATACCTTTGCTACCAGACCATCTGAAGGAAAGATTTTAGGTGGAATTGGTAAATCCTTTAGGATATCCCAGCTCTAGAAAATAACCCTTTCCTTCTGTTTCACATTAAGTGTTGAAAAAAGTATTAGTTTGGCAGTAGTAGAGCAATGTTCCCAGTTTGAATACAATGGGCAATATTAGACAGAAATATTTCTAATTTGGTCCTGGTTCAAATATTCATTATAATATAAACCAAGTATCAGTCAAGTCTCATTTTGAAGACTATTGAGCCAACATTTCTCATTTCTGCCTTTGGGGATCTGTTTAACTAGGAGAAAAAAAAGGAAGACAATGCTATGACCAACTAAAATGGTGATTCAAGAAGCCTGAATTGCCTACAGTAATTGCTGCTATGTTTCCAGGAGACTACCATCATTTGTACTCAGTGATATAATAAATACTTGTTGGTTGACACATATAACAGAATAAAATGGTACAAATGGACTCCAACTAGAAAATAAGATGGAGAGGAAGAATTTTGATTTTGATCATCTAAAACTCTTTAATGGTCTAAATTTATATCATTGAATATCTGAATTAGAAATAGGTTTAGCAATCATGTCATTTACCTTCATTTTACAGAGGAGACACCTGAGGTCCAGAGAAGTCAAATGACTCACTCAAGGTTCCAAACCTAAATTCCAGGAATATTTTTTTAGTTACCTAGCAGATAGGAACCAGCTCCTGGAGTAAGGCTGCCTGGTTTCAAATACTGGCTCTGCCATTTACCAGCTATCTATCTTCTGAACAACATATTTAACCTCTCTCAACCAAAGTCTCCTTCTCTCAACCTCGTAATAACTGCATAGCCTTAAACAGAGGATTAAATGAGCTACTAATACAAAAGAAAAAAAAACTATTTTGTAATCATACTTGATACATAGGATACGTTCAATAAATGTTTCAATATCCAGTATGGCCTTGTGATCCTAAGAACAAAGACTTTCAAATGTGAACTCAAAGTCTTAACAATCTGGATAGGATTGCTTAGAAGTGGCTTAGGCATGAAAAGATCTTTATGCTCTCTCCAAACCTAAAGGCAAAGGGAAGTTTTTCCTCTGTCAGCTTTTCCAGATGGTATAATATTGTAACCCAGCACCTGAAAGTGAGACCTGATCGATTACTCCTATAAGAGAAAATGTTACTTAACTGCTGATATCTGTTCCTACCTTTAAATGGTACTGACCTATTTCCTCTATTTGCAAAGGAATTCTATTATAACCTCAGAGAATTTACTGACAGCAACAAGAGTATGGTTAGGCTATTTTACAAAGCTATTGCAAGTGCCGCAATAGGGGCAAAAACAGTTTGCAATGTTCTCTATTCTGAAGAAGAGAAGTCACTGGTGTTCTGTAAAGCAGCAGGATGGCAGTGTCAGAATGACAGTGCTTGGCAATATTTTCACAACCATCATTTAAGGTTGGCTGACTCATAAGTATTGACACAGTTAGGAGGGCTGCTTAGTAGTCTAAGTCAAGTCCCGTTACCCAGGCTCTTGCCTTTTTCTGTTGCTTATCATCAATTACTAAACTAAATGTCCCTTTTGAACACAGCTTCCTGTCTAACTACCTGGAAATTAATTTGAGACTTAATTTGGAACCTTGGAATAATACCATTCTTAGAGAAACTTAGCAGAAAAAAAAAAGACATTCATTTCTTAATAATGCTAAATCTCAGAATAATGTACTGCAGCCTTTGCTGCTCAAAGTGTGTCCACATACCAGTGATTGGCACCACTGAGAGTTGTTAAAAATGCAGAATGTCCAACCCCATCCCAGACCTCTGATTTAGAATATGCATTTTAATATTTTAAAAGTTCAGAGTGATTCAGATACACTTAAAAAATAGAGAAACACTGATTTGAATAAATAGGTGGGGAGGGGAGTGATTCTGACAGGTGGTTACTATTTTGTGTTACCAAGATGATGGTAATTAGAGATAAACTGAAGTGTGTACCAGAAACCTGGAATCAAACATTAAAATAACAACAGCATCAACAGTGGACTTTCGCAACACTGATGTTTAGTTAATTATATTTGCTTTTCTTTCAGGCATAATTTATATAGTTGACTTATTTTAGTTCTGTTTTTTTTTCCCCCCTTTTGGTTGTTTTTATTTCTTATAAAATCTATAAAAAAAAAAAATTCACAGTTGCATCCATCCATGCATGAAGGAAGGAAAGGAAATGAATACTTGTCAATCATCTATTACCGGGAATGGCTACTTTAAGTTAGGACTCAATAGATGTAAAGTCTTTTGGGAGTGGTCACTTGGGCCATGGTGTCTTTAGATCAGGGACAGGGATCCCTACTTGGTCAAAAGAAGCCACCTCTTTAAAAGTCCTTGAAATATGAAATACAAGAGTCCACCCACTTTTTTGCATGTAGTTAATATCATGTTTTCCCAGGCTACTTCAAAGAGAAGACTTGCTTATTGTTATCTGTGTTTCACTGGGCTTACATCAGGAGATGCTAGTGGTTACTTTAAGGCAATTTCTGGAGGCTACTGTCTCTTTTTTGCCCCAACTGCCTCCTGTTCATTTTTAATCATCCTAGAAAGTGTGTGTGTGTGCCTCTCTCTCTCTCTCTCTCTCTCTCTCTCTCTCTCTCTCTCTCTCTCTCTCTGTGTGTGTGTGTGTGTGTGTGTGTGTGTGGCCTGACAGAAATTGTTGAGAGGATAATATAACAATAAATGGAAGTCAGAGTAGTTTATAGTCACTGGCACATACACAACATATCAAATGATGTCAGAGGAAAATCCTTCTTAACTCAATCAATAATATTATTTCCTGAAAAGAAAAGCCTTGCTCTTAAGTATATATATTTTCTTCTGTATTAGTGTTATTCTATAGAGGTTTTGCATTTACTGCTCAGTAACTACCCATGTTTCCCCGAAAATAAGACATCCTCCAAAAATAAGACCTAGCGCATGGGAAGATAAGACATCCCCTGAAAATAAGACCTAACGCAACTTTGGGAGAAAAAATTAATATAAGACACTGTCTTATTTTCGGGGAAACAGGATATGATTCTGGATAGCAGAGATCATTGACTGTAAAAGCTGTCTATTTTACTTTTTTGTTTGGGAAAAAAATTTTCAATCCTGAAGTATATAAATCAGAAAATATTTTTGATGTTATGCTAGTCTTTAGAACAGACAATGCTATAAACCAATATGGAACTATATTATAATTTAAAAAATAACAAAATTAACATAACCTAGTTTCAAACCCATTAATGTAATGTATGATTATCATGTCATTTTCCCCGCTGTGGAATGGGTGGAAAATAACAATAATGAATAAGAATATAAAAATGAGCAATGCTTTAGTAATGAATTCTTGTCTGAATTTTCCTTAAAGCTATTTTATTATATTATTTGTCCATTCTTATTTTTTAAATTAATTTGGGGGGACATTTCTTATTACATAACTTCAAAAGTTACTGTCCATCAGGCTACTAAGACGTGATTAATAAAATAAGCAATAGTGTTATTTTCCATAGACATCCCTCCCTTTACCCACCCCCCCCAACTTACATTATCTAAAAACCAAAGCATATTATAGGCCGTTCTCTTAACCAGGGTCAACCATCCAGGTTGTGTTTTTACAGAACCCTCAATCCTAAAATTCCTCTTTGTTTCTCATTTTTCTTGAAGATATTTCCAATCTATTCATTTCAATGTTTTGTCAAAGAAAAGATCAAATAAACCTTGGGTCTTGTTGGTAGCTCTCATTAAAAAGAGAAACAAAGAAGAATAAGCAAATCAAGTTTTATTATTTTTCAATGCTAGTGCTTTTTATTTTCCCATATAGCTCTAACACCACTGTGGAAAGGTAATTTGTATTTTAGTAGAATGTATTTTTCATTGCTTTATCTTGCTCAGTGAATATTTTTTAAAGCAAGTACATATACACATGGCACGGTGAGTAAATAGGTTGCATTATTCCATCATTAGGAGCTATTTCCAGTGGCACTGCAATTAAATTATTTTTCTGAGCTTATATATGAAATTCAATACAGAGCTTATTTTTCTTATGGTGGTTGTTTGGGTTAATAGAACCTTTCCAATTCAAATAAAAATAAAAAGTAAAATACCTGAAAAGGTGTTTGTAAATATAGTCAACAGAATTATACATTTTTTACAATTCTAAAAAGTATAATGTGCCAAACGGAATACTGACTGCCGGCAAAGGCCCTGTTTCCCTTTGAGCTCCCCTAATCTTCTCCTATTTTACAAATTACCTATGTGGGTACTTACAAGGTGCCAAATAAAAGAACAAAAATGTTATTATTTATCTACATGACACAAATTACTTGTTTTTTTTTCCTAAATAATTTGTTTAGTTGCAATAGCATGAGTATGATTTGTGTATGTGCACATGTTATTATGCTATTCAGTGTTTGTAAACATTGTGTTTTGGGTTGCTTTGTTTAGTGACATGTATGTGTTTCAATGTTTTATGCTATTCAATGTTTGTAAACATTGTGTTTTGGGTTGCTTTGTTTTAGTGACATGTACGTGAACAAAATAATTTTAAATAAGTCAGTCTATTAAAAATCTTTTCCATATCAGAAAATACTCATTGTGCATTATTTTTTTTTAAATTGGCTTTCCTTTTCCATTACAATAATTAAATAATTTATTTTAAAATAGTATTTTAAATAAGCCATTTAAATCTGGGTAAATTACTATTGGGGTGAGCACTTCCTAAGGTATGCAAATGCTTAATCACTATGTTACTAAAATCAATTTTAAAAAGAAAAAAAATAAAGTTGGGTAAGTTACAACTGTAAAATACAGAAATGTAATAGTCACACTTACTCTAATCATATTCAATAGATTATAAACATATTTGTCCTTCCTGTCCAAATCTTTAAAAAATTCTTAAGCCTTAGCATGTTAAAATAGAATGACACAATGGTAATGAAATAAAAGGACATTTCAACAGCCTTTACAACTATAGATGGATAAAATCCCTGAAGGTTTTAGTCTTTAAATTATTCAGGTTCTCTACATTTCTGCTGCCACAATATTTTTTTTCGCAAGCGGTAAAAAAAAATGACATGTTGCTCACCTAGATCTAGCTGTTCCCTAGGTGGTTGGTTCTAGAAAAGCAACAGGCTTTTCCCCTGCCTTACCGGAAGCAACAGTTAGAAACTCTTAACAACTGGAAAACTGCTACCCCTCAGTGGTTGAAACCAGCCAATAGAGAAACTGACAGATATGATTTCAATCCATTTTTGCAATAGCTTCAGAAAGGGAGGAAAGAAAAAAAAATAAAACAAAAGATTGTTAACCCTTTGAAATGAAAGGACTGCACTGTTACTCTCACCCCCTTCCTACCACCATCCTTTTAATCAGCAGGCTTCTGCAGCATGCTGCTTCAATTTCCAGGGTAAAACAAAAGCAATAACCCGAGTCATTCTGTTTCAGCTTACATACGCAAAAGGCAACAAGGCAAATTCACCAACCACCACCTGGGAACGAGATGAGCCTGCCCAGACGCTGGCTTGAGCACTTTCTTATTTAGCAAGCATGGACTATTGTCTCAGCCTGTTGCTCCTGCCACAGGGTGTGCCGGAGCCTGGGAGCCTGGGAAGAGGGATGGGGCACGGAAACCTCCTGTGTGTGCTTGTGTACTCCATCCTGGAACTGAGTTTGTCCGGGTCCAGGCTGCAGGGAAGCGCACTTGGGAGAAAAAGGAGGCTGCGGACCAAGGGACCAGAGACCAGGGTCCTAACACCCAAGTGCAGGCCGCCTGCCGCCGGCAGATGGTGCCCTGCGCATCGGAACACCGAAGGAAACCCTGCTCCTCCAGCACCGCTCAGACTCCGCCCCACCCGATCCACGGCTGCCAGTCACCCGTCTTTTCCCCCAAATAGTGCCGCGCACGTTTCCTCCTCCTCCTCCTCCGGAGCAACACACCGCAGTAGCCGGGTGTGCGTGGAACACACAACCCGGGGGCCGCGGGGTGTGTGCGCGCCGGGGTGGGGAGCGCACGGGGCGAGGTGACCGCCAGTGAAACGCAGAGGGCACGGGCACCGGCCCCTTTCGCATCTGCGTAAGCCCGGACCACTCACCATGTTCACTTCGGAAACCATGTCTATGCTGGCCACATCGATCCGCATTCCCACGTCCACGGGGGGCCCTGCCAGGGGGGGGGGGGGGAGAAGGGACACGCATTACGGGCATGATCTCCTCCGAGTGGCGGCAGGCTGGGGAGGGGACGGGGGCTCCCCGGACTCCCCTCCCTCCTGCGGGGGCACGGCTTGGGAAAACAGGTGTGGGCACACGCGTGATGCAGTGACTATGCAGAGGGTGTGTCGGGCCGAGGTAAGGTGGGCTCTGCCTGGGGTTTCATCCACCTGCTCCTGGGGGTATGGCGTTCTGTGTGCCTGTGCGTGTTTGTGTGCGCGTGTGCTGGTGCGTGCGTGTGTGTGTATTTGTGTGTGTGTGTGTGTGTGTGTGTGTATCCAAGGCGTAGGGCACAGTGCACGCTTACGAACATTACATGCTTCTTTTTTTTTTTTTTTCCTCCCTGACATTTATCTTTGTCAGGAAAAGGAGAACAGGGTGTGGGTTACAGGTTGAAGAAAAAAAAAAAAAAAGATGAAGCTTTACCTCCAAAGTCCGGCCGCAAGCGAATGTCATATCCCTTGAGCAATCGGTCCACTGTCTCTTTCACGTATGACATGTTGCTGGGCTCGTTGGCGCTGAAGGGAAGAAGTAGGGGGACCGTATTCAGAAAGGAGCACAAACTGCGAGCTGACATAAAAACAGATAGGCACACCTACCCCCCCCCCCCCCCCCCCCCGAAGAACAAGCTACAGGATCCGGCAAGCATGCCACAAGAAAAACACTAAGGAAGGAAGGAAGGGAAAAAAAAAAAAAAAAAGAATAGCTCACCTGTGTGCACAACAGACCATGGCAATCATCACCGGGAAAGAGAGAAGCCCCAGACTCTCCCGATTATGCACTGTCCACATTACTAACTCTGATTAAAGAATTGTCTTTTTCGGCGAAGATTCAAGGAATGCAACTTAGTCGGCGGCAGGGCAGTAATTCCCGAATGGACCTGCGCATGCGCACAGGGTGCTCTCCGCCGAAAGACACCTTGTGCCTTGCAAACAGTATTCCTAGTGGAACAGGCAACAGATTTCAATCCCTTTAAAGTTCCTGTTTGCGGTGCTCCGCGTCCTCAGAGCGGTCGGAGGTGTCCTGCTGTGTGTGCTTGCTGGGAATCCTGCGTGCATGTGTGTATTGGGGACTGGAGGTTGCTATGTTCTTTTTTCCTCTCTGCCCTCAACCTGCTTTTTTTTTTTTTTTTTTTTTTTTTTTTTTTTTTTTAACTCAACTCGCAGGCATCTGGCTTAAGGCTGCCTGTGATTGGCACCTTTCGGTAACAGTCACAGTGGTCCTAGAGCTGGGAGTTTGGAGAGAAGGCGGGTCTCTGGTTGCCTGTGTGTGTGTGTGTGTGTGTGTGTGTGTGTGTGTGTGTGAGCGCGATGGGAAGGGGGAGGGAGGAAAGCTTGGCGGTGGGGTGGGGTGGAGAATGAAGTGAATGAAGAGGGAAAGCCGGGGAAGAAGGGGAGAGGCAGAGGGGAAACCCAGGAATATTTGAGGACTCCAAGAATCTGGTCCCCCTGGGAGGCTTTTTAAGACATCCCTGCTGGAGCAGCCCTTCTCTGTGGGAGGGAGCAGAGGAGGGGCGGGTCAGTTTTTTCCGCTTCCTTTCTTCCCTCCCCCTTTTAGTCTCTGCAGCCCAGGGTGGAGGTGGGAGGGGAGAAGAAGCAATGAGACAGCATCTCTGGGCAGATTATTCTTTTTTTCTAGGGCCAAGTTCCACTTTTCTTCTGGGTTCTAGTGAGGAAAACGTCTTTCATAAACTGCCAGTATGTTAGCTCGTATGGAGTAACCCAGAAGGGGCTCTGAAACACCCGGAGGGTCTAACCTCTGCTTGCAAGTATTATAGATTGGGGTTCTGTAGGAGCAACAGTTGTGTGAATTAAATTAAATTCAAACAATGCAATTGGATAAATGTCATTGAGCACAAGTTGGGAGGGAAGCCCTGGGCTAGGTGTTTGTTCATTAAAGAGGATTCCTGTCCTAGAGAAATTTACAAATCAGACAGAGGGATAAAAATATAGGCAGATTAAATATAGATCTCTAGACAGTGTTGTGGTGACAGGAGGGCTGTTAATTCCACCAGGGAGAAGTAGGATATAGTTTCAGAGGAGAAATCTTTTTGCCAGAGCAGGGAGAGAGAGGTATTCCAGAAGGAGGGAACAACATGTGCCAAATCCTAGAGACTTAAAAAACTGGTCTGCTTGAATAGCTAAACCCTGAAAAGACTGAGCAGGATATAAACCAAGGAGGTGAGGATGGTGGGGGTGAAGGTGTACAAAGAAACTGAAGCCAGACTATAAATAAAATTACCTACAGGACTATGCAGATATGAGCTTCTGGAAATCACTGGAGGTTTTAAGTAGGAATGGTCAATGGTCAAGGCTTTAGACAGAATGTTCTGGTAGAATAATCATAGGAACAATTAACATCTGTCATTTGCTGACTATTTACTGGTTATTGCATATACATTACCTATTATCTCTTTTAACTTTATAATGATATAAATGTAAAAATATTATTCTCATTTTATAGATAATGATGCTAGGAATGAATTGGGGTAATGTAACTAGTTTAATATCAAACAGCTAATAAATGGTGGAATAGGTGTTTCAACCCAGAATTAATGGACCTAACTACCCTGTGTTTTGAAATATAGACTCCAAAGGAGGAAACAGACAGGGAAAACAAGAAGAAAGAGGGGTTATTATGACAACCTCAAGCAAAGGGAACTGCAGCATGGAGAGATCATAGACTAGTGCAAGGTTTCTAAGGTATAATGGGGGCATCAAGTAATGGGGAAGCACAGAGCTTGGAAACTTTCAGAAGGTGCTAATTGTACAAACATTTACAAAAACGTAGATCTTGACACTGTTCATATACATTAATTTTATTTTCTGATTTGAGCCTCATAATCCCCCTAAATAATAATGCTATTTCTTCTGGGGACAATGTTAGCTCTTAATCTGTTTTCTTAATTTTCTTAAAAGTGTGTGAAGTCTACCTCTTTAATTTATATGGATCTTCTTTAATGGGTAAAGAAAATATTTGTGATTCAGGTTCTCGCTGAAGCCAAGAACCTCTCTATACTGCACAGCTGTTTGCAAAAGCCGGGCTGTAAAAAATAGATCTGTGGACATTGACTTCATTCATTTGTTCACTCATTTATTCCTCAGGTATTTATTATTGAACATCAACTGTCCGACACTATGCTAAAAGCTGGTGATACAACAGTGAAAAAGATAGCATACAGAGTCCCTTTGCACATGGAATTTGTCAACTGATCCATCTATGGTAGGTTGCGAATTGTCAGCCTTGCGAGCCAAATTCAATTCATAAAAGAAGCATTTAGTTTGGTGTTTACTGTGTTTGTGTAACTTATAAACTTTTATTGGGATATATGTTCTCCAGTTGGCCATATATCCCCAAAGCTCCTTTTGAACAACCATCAGGATTTTATTTAACAATGTCTGTTAAAGAGCCAAGATTTTATCCTAGTATTAAAGAAGAATATCACTGACTTTGTATACTTGTATTCTAATGTTTAGCATGCCCCAGTTCAGGTCCATTTCACTTAATTTGGCTTTTATATTATGCCTTCCACCTACATGGAAGCACACTACAAGAACTCATAAGATATTCATTATCACATCTATTACTGGGATGCTATTGAGTATAAAGCCCAGTGTATTGCTCAGTATCTTCTGTATGAGACCTAGTACTCTGAAAATTGTTTCACTTCCTAAGTACAATAGCTTTTATCCTATGGGCATTATGAATCCTATAATTCATTATTTTCCCTATTTGCTTTCCCCACTGAGAATCTTAGAATATAGGTACAATTCAGCTTTAATAATGATGTAAAATCTTAATGACCTGAATTTTGATGTTATATTTCTCCACAATGACTTGGAATTCTAAATTTGTTTTTCCTTTTTCACACTTTACTAACTTAAAAATAGATATGTTACACTGAATATATATATAGTGTGTGAGCTGTTTTGGATAATTTTTGGCACTAATTGGGAAAGAAATAATTTAAAATAAAAATAAGTAAATAATTGAAAAAAAATTAAAAATCATCAGATCCAGACACAATGTGGGACTTATTATGGCTTGAAAAAGCCAATACTTACTTTACCTGTAAAATTGCTTGTTTTTCCCCCAAACTAACTCTCTTAATTAAGAGCTTCCCTCCTTCAAGATTCCAATCAATTTCCACTTTTTGTTCAAGGTATTCCTGCAACTATAATATTATCTTTTGATAACTCTTAGAGGGACTGAAGGAGGATCCTAAAAATAATCACACAACTAAGATGGAAGTGTCTGAAGATCAAGACATAGTCTTACATATTCTTAGTGAATATGCTTATTGATTAAAATATAGAATAAGAAGCTTTAAATTCTGTTTTGAATTGTGATCAAACTTGGAAATGATGGTTTCACTTTCAAATTAGTCCAGCTTATTTATTTATTATTGTAAATACTGAATCCAGAAAAATAATGTATAGGCTAAATCTCTTTTTAATAAACTATCAGAGACACTGTGTAGCTTTAATGTAGATGACACACCATAAAAGGAGGACTCTACAGATTTTGTTCAAACAAAATAATAAGTATTTCATTTTATAGTTTAAGACTATAACTAAAGTTCATTTCCATTCAGTCTGGCTTCTTCTTATTGAGCATCTATTATGTGCCTAGCAAGTATGCAACTCTGCAGTCATAATTAGTCCATTATTATTTGTCCTCAACTTGGTTTAAAATATTATATGAATGGATATATTAGCTTGGATATATGTGAAAGAAAGGTGACAATAACTGTTTGGAAGTATTATAAAGGAGATTTTTAAACACTAGAGGCCCAGTGTAAGAATTCATGCATGGGTAGGATCCCTTTGCTTGGCCCATTGAGGCTGATCTGAGCTGGCTGGGAGGGAGGGACCACGGGAGGTTGTCTGCTGAATGGGGCTGGCCGGCCAGCCTGGCGGAGGGACCACAGGAGGTTGGCTGGCTGCATGAGGTTGGCTGTGGGAGCACACTAACCACCAGGCCAGCCAGCCATGGAGAGGGACTTCCCAGGGGATGTTGGTTGGCTGGGGGAGGTTGGCTGTGGGAGCGCACTGACTACCAGGGGGCATCTTCTGTATTGAGTGTCATTATCTTCTGTATTGAGTGATTGCCCCCTGGTGGTCAGTACATCATCATAGCAACCAGTCATTCAGTTGTTTGGTCCACCAGTCGTAATGGTTGCATAGGCTTTTATTTTATAGATAATTAAAGAAGTGCCCACCCTAACTCAATCCTACACTTTCAAGATACTAACTTCAGTATAAAATATTAAGCATATGACTAAATTAATATTTCAAATTAGTGGATAAAGACATGTTTTCTAATGAATAACAGAAGAAATATCTCTTTGAAAAATAATTAATATTGTATAAGCATTTCCTTATACTTTTTGTTAAAATAAGTTTCAGTTGAATTAAGGACTTAAAGGTAAAAAATGAAATCATAGAAATAATAACCATTCAGAATGTAATAAGGGAATATAGAACATTTTTTCTCTTTGATATATGCTGGCCAAAGGAGAAAAGAAATTTTTTTTTAAGTTTATCAATATGAATACATAATTATTTTTTTTAAATCATATACCTGAAAAATAATTGTGATAGTGGCACTTCCACAAAAATATAAATATTCAACATTTTATCAGAGGTATGATATTTCTTTCTTTTTTAGTATATTTTTTACTAGAGGCCTGGTGCACAAAATTCATGCAGGGGGCAGGGGTGTCCCTCAGCCCAGCCTGTACACTCTCCAATCTGGGATCCCTCACACAGTCCAGGACTGCTGGCTCCCAACTGCTCGCCTTCCAGCCTTCCTGATTGCCCCCAACCACTTCTGCCTGCCAGCCTGATCACCCCCTAACCACTCCCATGCCAGCCTGTTTGCTCCCAACTTCCCTCCTCTGCTGCCCTGGTCACCCCTTAGTGCCCTCCCCTACAGGGTTGAGAGCCTCCAACTGCCTCACTTGCAGGCCTGGTGCCTCCCAACTGGCCATCTTATGGTGGGCATCTTGTGGTGGCCATCTTGTGTCCACATGGGGGCAGGATCTTTGACCACATGGAGGCAGCCATCGTGTGTGTTGGAGTGATGGTCAATCTGCATCTTACTCTTTTATTAGATAGCATAGAGGCCTGGTGCACAGGTGGGGGCCAGCTGGTTTGCCCTGAAGGGTGTCCCAGATCAAGGGGGTTCTGGGACAGCCTGAGAGAGGGGCCTGTGGTGGTTTGCAGGCCAGCCATACCCCCTGGCAACCCAAGCAGAGGCCCTGATATTCTGGAATTTATTTACCTTCTACAATTGAAACTTTGTAGCCTGGAGCGGAGACAAGCCTCCTGCTCACTCTGGGGCTGGCAGTATCTTCTATAATTGAAATTTTGTAGCCTGGAGTGGAGGCCTGGGACGGCCAGAGCAGTCGGAAAGCTTTGCTTCTTCCATTGCCTGGGAAACCCACGCCTCCCTCCTTCGCTCTGTGGCTGTAGCCATCTTGATTGGGGTTAATTTGTATACTCACTCTGATTAGCTGGTGGGCGTGGCTGGTTGGTATAATGGAGTGATGGTTAATTTGCATATCACTCTTTTATTAGGTAGGATTTATTTTTTACAGAGAGGAAGGGAGAGGGGTAGAAAGTTAGAAACATCGATGAGAGAGAAACATCAATCAGCTGCCTCCTGCACACCCCCTACTGGTGATGTGCCTGCAACCAAGGTATATGCCTTTGACCTGAATCGAACCTGGGACCCTTTTCAGTCCACAGGCCAACACTCAACCCCTGAGCAAAACCAATTAGGGCAGAAGTATGATATTTCAATGAGACAAATAAAAATGGGGGAAATAATTTAAAAATTAAAAAAAGGAACTAAACTAATAGCATCTCCAAACATATAAGACTACAAAAGAGAGTTAGGCCAGTTAGCTGAAATGAAGATCAAATAGCATTTAAATATGTTACCAACATTACTATCCACAGCAGTTACCAACAAGAAAACATAATAGGAGAACTTATTGCATTACAAAAATAGCAAAAACTTTAATGTACCCAAGAATAATTGAAAAGGAGATGTGCAAGAGCTTTAGAGAGAATCTATATAACATTATGAATGAACATAAAATAAGACCTAGACAAAGGAAAATGTACCATATTTGAGACTGGGGAGACTCAATAACTATAAAGATGTCAATTGTACACACTTTGAGAAATATAATCCATTTGAATCAAAAGTTTCAACATTTGCAGTGGAATTTAAGACACAAATCCTAAAACTCAAATGCAAGATTAAAGAGGAAGGAAAAAAGGACAAGAAATTTTTGAAGGAAAAAAGGAGGTTAAGGGGCACTTATCTTTGAGATATCAAGAACTACTGAACTATAGAAATTGAAGCAATGTGTGTTCAGTTCATGAAACAGTGGGATTCACATAGAGACAAGAAGAGAAAGTACAATGAAATAAAGAGCATAAAATATTTATCCCTTTTAGGTAAAAATAAACTATTCAATAAATGCTGTGGAGACAATTTATGATCTATAAAGAACAAAAAAAGTAAACTTTTACCTAATTACATGTACAAAAAGGTATTACAGATGGATACATAGCACATCAATTTTCTGTTTTTAAAAGGTTTAACACCAAGTATTATGAATACTGTGGAAAATACAATATCAGAAACTTTGGAGACAATATTTATTACCACAATCTAAAGAATAATTTTTAATATTAATAGCCATATACTATATTATTTATTAAATCTATATGTGCAATTTTCATTCTGTTTAATTGATCATGTTTTCTGATTTAACCTAATATTTATATACAAAATGTGCAATATGTAACATATAATATATAATTGAAAATAACATACTCAATTCTATAATTCATATATGATCCCTCAGTATACATTGTGAAATGTTACCACAGTCAAATTAATTAATATGTCCATCACTTTACATAGTTAACATTGTGTGTTGATCAGAATACTTACTTTCCTAGCAAATTTTAAAGTATACAATATAGTATTTTTATCTATAATCATGCTGTGCATTAGATCTCAAATACTTATTCATTTTATAATTGACCGAAGTACACACTTTCATTTATGATTTATTTTATCACTATAACTATTAATAAAATTTTAATTCTGGCAAGGTAAGCCACACTATTATTACCTTTTAAAATGTTTACATATCCTTTGTTATGCTTTAGCACTTTATTTTATAGATTAAGCACTGTATTAATTTATTGATTATAAAATCTTTGTTATTACAGTAAATCTGCTAATTAACTTGAGCAGTATTGTTCCTGTGTTAATGAAAAAGGTCTCACTTAATTTTTCCATATGAATGTATTCTCTATGGGTTTATTATATTCTTTTTAAAAAGTCTCTTGTGTTTCAGGCTACACCAAATCCAGTTATTTAACAGAATTTTAGCTGCTAATATGAAAAAAAATTACTTTTTTCTTTTTTTTTAACTTGGCATTTTTCAGCTCTTTTAATCCATATATTATAATGTGGACTCTTCAGACTAAAACTTCTGTCATATATCCAAGTACATTTTCATTTCTTTTTATTTTTTTAAGCATCATGCTATACTATCACATTTTTGTAAATTCTTAAATAAATGAATTCATATTTAATTATTTTTATATATTTATACTTCTTTTGAATTACTTCTCAAATTACTATTTCCAGGAACTCTATTTCCAGTATTTTTATTATTTTTATTTTTATTTTAATTTGCTAAGGTATCACATATGTAACCTTATACTTCTATAGCCCCCGACAGCCACCTGCCACTCATACCGTCAACTGCCTGTTGTCTGTGTCCATTGGTTAGGCACACCTGCATGCATACAAGTCCTTTGGTTGATTTCTCCCCCTTACCTCCTTTCTCCCCTCCCTCTGAGGTTTGATGCTCTGATCGATGCTTCTGTCTCTGGGTCTGGTTTTGTTAATCAGTTTATGTTGTTCATTATATTCCACAAATGAGTGGATCATGTGATATTTATCTTTCTCTGACTGGCTTATTTTACTTAGCATAATGCTCTCCAATTCCATCCATGCTGTTGTAAATGGTTAAGAATTCCTTCTTTTTTTTTTTTCTTTTACCACAGCGTAGTATTCCATTGTATAGATCACATGTGTCAAACACAAGGCCCGTGGGCCAAATCCAGCCCGCCAGGCCTTGCAATGTGGCCCGCACCGCACTGTCATCACTGCACTCCGCTGTCAGTTTATGACATTGTCAGTTTATGACTGTTCAGTAAACCATTCGGCCCGCGATTTAGGCTGGATTTTAGATTTTGGCCCCTTCTCTGATTGAGTTCGACACCCCTAGTATAGATGAACCACATTTTTAAATTCACTCATCTGCTGTTTGTCACTTAGGCTATTTCCAAATCTTAGCTATGGTAAATTGTGCTGCTATGAACATAGGGGTGCATATATCTTTTCTAATTGGTGTTTCTAGTTTCTTGGGATATATTCCTAGAAGTGGGATTACTGGGCCAAATGAGCGTTCCATTTTTAGTTTTTTTGAGGAAACAGCTCCTACAGCATGGAAACTAAAGAGAAGGTAAAACAAGTGGGACTACATCAAAATAAAAAGCTTCTGCACAGCAAAAGAAACCATCAACAAAACAACAAGAAAGCCCACTGCATGGGAGTACATATTTGCAAATGTTATCTTCAATAAGGGTTTAATCTCCAATAAATACAGGGAACTCATACAACCTAACAAAAGGAAAACAAACAACCCAATCAAAAAATGGGCAATAGACCTAAATAGATATTTTTCAAAAGAGGCCATAAGAAAGGCCAAGAGACATATGAAATCACGTTCAAAGTCACTAATCACCAAAAGATGCAAATCAAAACGATAGTACCATACCATCTGTCTGAATGGCTATTATCAACAAATCAACAAAAGACAAGTGCTGGAGAGAATGAGGAGAAAAAGGAACCCTCGTGCACGGCTGGTGGGAATGCAGACTGGTGCAGCCAAAGTGGAGAACAGTGCAGAGTTTCCTCAAAATACTAAAAATGGAACTCCAGTATTTTTAGTGGTTACAAGGGTATTATTTTCTTGTTTAAGGAGAATTTTACCTAAACAAATATATGACTTCTTGCTTTAAAATATATACTGTCTCATTAATAAATTTCAAGTTAGTGCTTTTATTAAAAATACTAATATTAATTACTAAGAATAATAAACATTTTATAAGCTTATTATTTACCAATAAATTTTCAACACTGAACATAGTGTTTATAATACCTTATGAAGTGTGATAATTAGTTTTGTTTTACCGATGAAGTAACTGAGAAACAGAAAGTTCATTAATTATCCGATATCAACAATTAAATGATACAGAATCCAAATTCATGCAGTCTAATGACAGTCTATACTCTTTACCAGCACACTATTAATTATGAAAACAAATTTGCCACCACAAAATACTTTTTAACCTCCACGGAGGCAATTACATGATTTTTGTAAAGCCTCCTAGGTAATGAAATGCCTTTAGATTTATCTGGGTTATGAGTTATTTGCATGTTCAGAACAAGCCAGAATTAGAGATTTTCTTTTTTTTTTCTTTAAGTACAACAGGCCTCTGCTCCCAAAACAGACTCTTACCAAGGGTCACCCAGAAAGCTGGGAGCGCTTGTAGTGTGGGGACCACTGGTGACCAAGGTGTTGCCCCGGGAAGGAGAGGGTCAAAGACAATGGCTGCTGAGGTTGTTACTACCGTGTTTCCCCGAAAATAAGACCTAGCGCATGGGAAGATAAGACATCCCCTGAAAATAAGACCTAGCGCAACTTTGGGAGAAAAAATTAATATAAGACACTGTCTTATTTTCGGGGAAACAGGGTAGTAACATAATGCTGTAAACTGTCATTTCAACATGTTGCCACTCACAACTGTCCCTGTGTGGGGAGCTTACTATTGTATTATGTTTTAGCAGAAATTATTTACACTTTTCATCTGCCTGGTGTCATAGACTAAACTTTTAGTACCTGTGGTTAACTGGATAACAAGTGTTACCAATAGCCAGGTAATTATGCGGGGGAACATTTTTCTGTCTAAACATATAGCCTCAGGGCTCCTTCATTTACTCAAAAAAAAGATTTGATTGCCCTAACCGGTTTGGCTCAGTGGATAGAGCATCAGCCTGCGGACTGAAAAGTCCCAGGTTCGATTCCGGTCAAGGGCATGCACCTTGGTTGCGGGCACATCCGCAGTAGGGAGTGTGCAAGAGGCAGCTGATTGATGTTTCTCTCCCATCGATGTTTGTAACTCTTATATCTTTCTCCCTTCCTCTCTGTAAAAATTCAATAAAATATATATTTTTTAAAAAGGTTTTGAGAATTATACAACCATAAAAGATAGAACACCTGGATAAACACATCCAAATACCCACCTTATAATGCAAAGCATGCCAGAAATAAGAAAAGGGGTTTCTAGCTTACCCTGCATGTCAGGGAAGACACCCCAAAAGAGCAGATACTTGGTGCTGGACCTTGAATGCCCAGAGTTAAGAGCCTGGAGGAGCTGGCCTTGGTGGGAACATAGGCCACGGCTTCTGGTCACACAGCTGAGCCCGTGGCGATGACATGGTGGTACTTCAGGGAGAACTGAACGGAACTGTGTCCCAGTGGCAATGGGACTGGGGTGAGGAAGGAGGACAGGAAGGGAATAACTTGAAGAAAAGCCTACGGTAAGTCCTGTAGGTGAGGGGACAGGAGGAAGCCAGGTAGGTAGCCGTGGGAACACAGAAAAGGAAGTGGAACCAGAAGGGGCGGGAAGGGCACGCCCCAAGCCCTGTGAACTTTAAAATGTATGGGTATCGCTAAGACAGGCAGCCTGCTGACAACCAATCACAAGGCAGTAGAGCGTGTAAACCAATCACAAGGCGGTAGGGCATATAAACCAATCCAAAGGCTGTTGATAAGGCAGGATTCTTTGAAAAGACCAATTAGGAGCTAGCAAGACTACCCACCCCCTAAATTAAAAGGCGTGCCCTTTCTCTCTCTTTCACTTCTTGCCTGTACACCATGGGTGTTAGCTAGGCACGGTCCTAGCGCCCAGGTGGCCTGTGGGCCTCCACAAGTGGACTTAGACTTTAATTAGCTTGTTTAGTAAGCTACTCCACCTTGTATACTAAGCTACTCCACCTGTATACTAAGCTACTCCACCTGTATACTTTCCCTCTGTAACAGGGAAAGGAAATTCCAGACACTGGCCTGCTTTTGCAACCCCAGCTACACCTCTTCCAGGACTGGCTTCTCCTAATAAACTTTGATTCCATTCATTGTTTTTGTCCGCTACTTCATTCTTCTGTTTTCATGAGACAAGATCTGGGACTCAAACAACATCCAAATCTTTGGGTATCAACTATCAGCTAACCAAGAATTAAACTGGAGAAAAGAAGTAGGAAATCTGGTTGGGAAATAAGTTTTTCTTGCCCTATATTAAATAAGTATTCACCATTACTAAGAGGAGATCGTAACATTACTAACTGATCATTTTTATCTCATGTCATTGAAATTTTTCCAATTATTTTAGGATTTAAAGAAATTTTGGAAAAATCTAGAAATTTGAACTGTCCGCTTAAATGATGCAGTGATAGTGCAATTCATTAATTTAAAAAATACTAATTTCAGAGTAAAGAAAGTAAATGTACAAAACCATCCATCCTCTTAGAGATAAAACCTAAATCCTAAAACATTTAAGCAACCAAATATTTTCTTCAGTCATCAAGTCACTTCTATATATTAAAGCGGAATGGTTATGAGGAAGAATATTCAAAAGATACAGGGTTCCTTCCCTTCCAGAATCAGAAATGTAATAACCATAGCATAAAACAATTCTAATTTGGGTTTAAGAAATGAAATACTGTTTAATATGAATATACATGCAAATCACCAAAGGTAGCAAATCTTTAAAGAATACCAACCCAGCTGAAACCGGTTCGACGTTTCTCTGTCATTGATGTTTCTAGCTTTCTATTCCTTCTCTCTTCTTCTCTGTAAAAACTTAATAAAATATATTTTTAAAAAATCTTAAAAAAAAAACTCACGAAAAGTAAGACTACTTTAATAGCTTCAGAAAAATTCAAGTATATACAGAGTACCCTAAAAAGAGAACAAACTATTATGCAAAAACAAATGTCTCCGACAAATAAATAAATAAATAAATGGTGTCCTAGGATATAAAAATGTAATGAAAATTTTTTAAAGAAAAATTGATAGATGAATTGAATGACAAAAGAAAATTTTATTAGTGAGGCAGATAATAAAATTAAGTAATTATCAAAATTGCATTACAAAGGACAAAATAGTCATCGAAAAGAGATCCCGAAGTTTCATAAGAAGGAAAAAGAAGGGAGATAATAAAAGAAATAGCAATGTCCCAGAAATGACAAAAGTTATTAATTTTATGATTGAACAAGCTCATTGAATGTTAAACAGCATTAATTAGTCATATTCTGGTGAATTTCCAGAGCACCCTGGATAAAGAAAAAAAAAAATTCTCTTGAGAAAAAGAAATCATATTATCTACATAGAAAAAGGAATAATTTGTCATTTTTACGGCAAACTTAGTCCAGAAATCTTTTTTGTTAGCAAGAGAAAAACAAACACAAGTTTAATAACCTGTGCATCAGACAAATCAATGAAGCACTGTTTTTAAAATTCTGAGCTAAAGTGACTTTGAAGTGCTAATTCTATATTCTCACAAACTAGCAGTCAGTTGTTTTGGCAAAACAAAGTCATTTTTAGACATAAAAGGACTGCAAACAATTTGCCCCCATAGATCCTTTCAGCAGAATTGCCTAAAGATTATTACAGCAAAACAAAACGTCAACCACAAAAAAGAGAAAATTAAGACACAAAATGAAGTAATAAACAAATAAACCAGCAAAGCAAATTCTTCCCTCATTTTTACATTAAATTCAGTGAAACAGAAGGTAATTGTTAAGAAATTATTCTGCACCCATAGGCAAAAACTCCAAAAATTATTCTACAGCCATAGGCAAAAAGTCCGGAAGTTATTCTGCAGCCACAAGCAAACAGTCCAGAACTTAAACATTTATGAGTTAGACGGGGTGCCATGAAGTTGACAGGTTTTGATAAAGCAGAAAGAAGCATATTCTTTGAATAAACCATACTTCTTAAGTAGAAACTATGAATTAAAAACAAAAACTATAATTTATTTAGTGCTTACTATATGCCAAGCACTGTTTTAAGTCTTTTTTTTTAAATACATTAGGCCACTTATAAATATCAATTCTAATCTTCGTTAATGTTGTATTAAGTTTCCAGGATTTTTCAAAAGAACAACAGATGGAAAGGGCAACTTGTTGTTGGTCACACAGTTTAGATAGGACAGAGCCAGGTTCCTGGTCACAAAGTCAAAACCCAAAGCCAGTATCATTAACCACTGTGCTACACTGCTTCTGAAGGAGAAAAGGTGGAGCACAGAGGGTGAGATGTCCAAACGTTGGTGAACAGATAATGGTGAATTCCCCCCAAAGACAGAAGCAACTGGGATAGTAGCTGAGTTAATGATAGACCACACATGACTGAAGATCTCCACACCTGGAGAGGAGCCCAAAAGAGAGATACTTGTGGGCTGCCACGAATGACTTCCATTTCCAATTTCATGATATCTGTTATTCCTAGTGGCTCAGAATTTCCTGTGTCTGAGACTTCTGTGCTTTTTACTCTCATATGCATCTACATATATAAAAGCCTGACTGGCTGACAGACCAACAGCTATGACAAGCACTGACCACTAGGGGGCAGATGCTCAACTCAGGAGTGGAAACTATAGGCATGGAAATATGAGATAGATTGATGAATCTCATAAGGAAGGGGGAAGCGATTAACCAAAGATCTTATATGCATGCTAGAGGACCGGTACATGGATTTGTGCACAGGTGAGGTCCCTTGGCCTGGCCTGCAGGGATCTGGCCGAAACTGGCCTAGTGCATGGATTCATGCACAAGTTCTCTGACATCCCTCAAGGGGTCCTGGATTGTGGTAGGATGCAAGAAAGACTGAAGGATCCCAGCAGTGTGCGAATCCATGCACTGGGCCTCTAGTTCTTACAATAAAACCACACAGTGGAAGCTCTATAAGGAAAATAAACTTTTTTGTTAGCTCGCCATTGCATACCTCTTATCTTTGTGTCTTCCACAGAGTATATATATACAATAAATATTTGTTGAATTACTGGTAAATACATAAGTAAGTCCAGCAATATTTATTGAATATCTAATGTGATCCAAGCACTATTTCATACACTGAGTGCACAGCAGTGATCAAAACAGATAAAAATCCGTTCTTGTCATTATGGGGTTTATATTCCAGTAAGGGAAAGGGACCTTAAGCAAGGTAAATATGTAAAGCATACTATGTATTAAGACAGTGGTAGGAGGGGAAGAAAGGGGCAAACCAGAGAATTGAAATAGGAATCTGAGAAGGGATGTTTGTTAAAGCTTTAAATACAGTGGTCAGGGAAGGTCTCATTGAAGAGTTAATATTTGCGTGAAGAACTATGGACAGTCAATCTATGAGGAAGAAGAACATTGCCAACAGAGAACAGCAAGCGTATAGAAACTTAGTGGGAATGTGTCTGGTATATTTAAGGAGGCCAGCGAGGCTGGAGAAGAGTGAGAGGCGGAAAAAGCAACAGGAGATGAGTTAGAGAGTTAAAGGATTTATTCTAAGTACGATAAAAAGCCACTGCAAAAGTTCGATAGGAAGAATTGCATAATCTGGCATGCTTTTTAACAGAATCACTGTAGCTATTCCAGAATATACACTGTTAAAGGGTAAAGGTGGAAGGGGGTAGGCCCTACACCAGGTGGGAAATCATAGGAGTAGTGAAGATGATGAGAAGTGGTCATTTTTCTGGTTCTGTTTTGAAGCTAGAGTTACTCACGCTCTCGGACAGATTGGATATGGGGTGTGAATGCAGGAAAGAGGGAAATTCAAGATGACTGTGAAGTCTCTGAGTTGAGCAGATGCAGGGTTGCCACTGTCTGAGGGGGTGAAAATGTGGAGAAACGGTTTGGGAAAGGGGCTTTACGTTTTCAGTTTTGGACATGTAAATTGGATCGATCTATGTGGAAATTCATTTCAGTAAATGAGGCCTTGGCTAGAGATATAAAATAAAAAGTCACCCACATGCAGATGATTTGTTATGGGCTTAATTGTGTGTTCCCCCAAATTCGTATTTTGAAGCCTTATCCTCACCGTGACAGTATTTGAGATAGGCCCTTTAAAGAGGTAAAGTTAAATGAAATCATATGGGTATTTGTAGTTACACTTTCCTATTTTATATATTCCTACTTCTTTCCAGTTATTTCTTATTTATTTATTTGGAGTTAGGTAGTAGGTGGCTTCCCATACTAGTTGCCACAGTACAATTCTCCTAGAAGTCTATCTCATTTTCTTGGTATTTCTCTAAAGTTATACTGTACTGTACGCAGTGCTCAGTTAAGAAAATGTTCATTTTAAATTTCCTGAGGAGTTCTAGTAAATGTGTGAATAATGCAGTCATCAGCAAAGCATCATGCTTATGGTATATAATGTCACATCGTTGCCAGAGTTATGATGCTTTTTATGACAGTTATATCAAAAACGTGTTGCCAAACACTTCTTTAGACTTATTGAATGTTAACATCAGCAGGAAATTTAGCATTCTTACCCAACACTCTCATTTTAAGGTGAGAAATAGTGAGATACATAGAAACTATATGATGTGAAGAAGGCTACACATCAAGTACATGTAAATTCTGGTCAGCTAACTCCAAAAATCTCCATTTCTGTATAACTCATTAGCCCTTTCTCCAGAAAAAAAGAAAAAAAGAAAGAAAAAGAAATAGAAAAAAATGTATTAATTCTGTTATTCTCTAGCTCTTCTTTTAAAACAGCCCATGATATTTATGAAAAGTTAAATTTTCTAATAAAATAGGTCAGGCATTTTAGGACTTAGTTAAAAAAAAAAAACTATTTCCACACTCATTTCAACCAAAGAACAACATTTTGCTCATTAAATTGTCTGCATAATAAAAATTTTGACACCTAGAGGACAGTAAAGAACATTTCTGGATTTGATTATTCTTTTTTTTTTCTTCATAAAAATCATTAATCAATTTTATAACTCACTAAAATGTCACTAAACTACAACTCAAATGATTAAAGTTTACCTAAATTTTCTATTGAATTATTATTAAAGACCTGAAACATTTTTATTGATGGGAAAGAAAAATAATTAAAATAACAAATTTTATTTTATACAAGAATGTTCATTTTTATATGGCAAAGAGTGAAGCATTTTTAAAGACTTTTGGCTTTTGTGACCTGGTTCATATTTTGTCCCAGGGGACATAGAAATCATGTCTTATAACTTACTTATATTATTTCTATTGTTTTCCTCCATTGAACTGCTCCTGCATTGCAATGTACTTGATATTCAACACTGAACTGCTCCGATTTTCTGTATAAAGAGGAGGAAGCATTTTACATGTTGTATTCCAATTCTACAGTGCTTCTCTGCCCATCTCATCACTGGGAAATTCAAGGTGTAGTTATCCCTAATATTCTAGCTGCTGCAGTATTTGGTTAAAACTTCTATTTGAACATTTTCCCACAGTTCTGTTGTTAGCAGGTTATATTTCCCTCCCACTCCCTAGCTTATGTCCTTCTCTAGGAATAATATCTGTGACATAATATTATAACAAAAATCCTGGTATATTGTAGGACATGGAAAACACATCTATACTAATAAAAGGGTAATATGCTACTTAGACTGGACATCTTCTGCACATCCTTCCCGACAAAACCACAGTAGTGGGGGCTGAGGCAGAGGCTGTTAGGGGAGATCAGGTTGGCAGGGGAGAGCAGTTAGAGGGCAATCAGGCCAGGAGCAGAGCAGTTTGGAGGTGATTAAACCAATAGGCAGAAATGGTTAGGGGTAATCAGACCAGCAGAGGAGCAATTAGGGGCATCAGGCCAGCATGCAGAGTGGTTAGGGGTGATCATGCAAGCAGGCAAGCAATTAGGAGCCAGCGCTTCCATATCATGAGAGGGATGTCTGACTGCTGGTTTAGGCCTGATCTCCCAAGGGGCCTGGATTGGAGAGGGTACAGGCCTCCCACCCCTGCCCCCATGCACAAGTTTCATACACGGGGCCTCTAGTTGTTAATAAATGAATGGAATAAGGAAAGATATACAAGGGTTGTATGAATGAATAGAAAAACCTCATATACTTTCTTATTAATTCAGAGAATGTTCATATTGGGTCGGCAACTAAGTAATTGCGGGTTTCACACATATATGCCTTCAGTTGAATTTTTAGGTTTGCAGACGTAGTACAAATGTAAAACACATTTTGTATTTGATAGTTGGCTATTCAGCTGTTAATCAGTAAAAAAAGTTTTTTGATCTGTTTTGTAGTTTTTGTTTGGCGTTCGTTGAAAAATGGAAAATCAAAAGGAACATTTTCGTCATATTTTGCTTTTTTATTTCCGCAAGGGAAAAACGCATCACAAGCTCATAAAAAGTTATGTGCTGTTTATGGTGACGAAGCCTTAAAAGAACGGCAGTGTCAAAATTGGTTTGCCAAATTTCGTTCTGGTGATTTTTCACTCAAAGATGAAAGACGCTCTGGTCGTCCAGTTGAAGTTGATGACGCCCTAATCAAAGCAATAATCAATTCGGACTGTCACAGTACAACACGTGAGATTGCAGAGAAGCTTCATGTATCACATACATGCATTGAAAATCACTTAAAACAACTTGGCTATGTTCAAAAACTCGATACATGGGTTCCTCACGAACTGAAAGAATCACAGTTAACGCAACGCATTAGCAGCTGCGATTTGCTAAAGAAACATAATGAAAATGATCCATTTTTAAAACGACTGATAACTGGCGATGAAAAATGGGTTGTTTACAACAATATCAAGCAGAAAAGATCGTGGAGCAGGCCAGGTGAACCAACTCAAACAACATCAAAAGCTGATATTCATCAAAAGAAGGTTTTGTTATCAGTTTGGTGGGATTACAAAGGAATTGTCTACTTTGAACTCTTACCACCCAACCGAACGATCAATTCTGATGTCTACATTGAACAACTAACGAAATTAAACAATGCAGTTGAAGAAAAGTGGCCCGAATTGACAAATCGAAAAGGTGTTGTATTCCATCATGACAATGCAAGGCCACACACATCTTTGGTCACTCGGCAAAAATTAATGGAGCTTGGTTGGGATGTTTTGCCACATCCACCATATAGTCCTGACCTTGCACCATCTGATTACTTTTTGTTTCGATCTTTACAAAACTCCTTGAATGGTAAAAATTTCAATAATGATGATGATGTCAAATCGTACCTGATTCAGTTTTTTGCTAATAAAAAACAGAAGTTTTTTGAACGTGGGATTATGATGCTGCCTGAAAGATGGCAAAAGGTCATTGATCAAAATGGGCAATACATTAAAGAATAAAGTTATTTAGTTCCATGAAAAAATTGTCTTTGATTTTCTTTAAAAAATCCGCAATTACTTAGCTGCCGACCCAATATATTGCTAAACTAGCTCATGTCTACCCATTGCTTATGTAGTACATTGATATACAACAGACAAATCTCTACAAATTAAAGCAGACAATTAATGGCACCACTTTGTAATTAATGTTATGAAACCATTTGGTGTTGTTTTTGATCTCAGAAACTCCTTTGCAGTTAGAGTGACCATGGGACATGTTCCAAATAATAGAAAAATGTCAAGAGAAATATGAGTTACTTTTTGGCCAACGTGATTAAAAACCTAATGTATTTTCCCTACTTTTCCTCTTTTCCCCACTTCAGTGACTAGAAGGACAGGAGTCTAAGAGGAGCCATGGGTCAGAAGAAGCTCAGATCTGTGAATCATTACTTGGAAGAACTCTACTAGGGGTTTTATGGGAGTAAACAGCCTTGGATTTTACATGAGAGAGAAATAAACTTTTATCTTATTTTGCGATTTGTTTGCTGTAGAAGCCATGATTAATCACCATGATGTGTACAAAAACAAGTAATCTCAAAAACATAAAGTTAATTTAAAAAGAAAAATTGCATGATGACACTGTACTTTATAAAAATATTAAAAGCATGATAAACTGCCTGGCCGGTATGGTTCAGTGGTTGAGCTTCAACCTTTGAGCCAGGAGGTCACTGTTTGATTCCAGGTCAGGGCACATGCCTGAGTTGTGGGTTGCAGGCTCCATTGCAGTGTGCAGGAGGCAGCTGATGAATGATTCTGTCTCATCATTGATGTCTCTCTCTCTCTCCCTTCCTCTCTGAAATCAATAAAAACATTGAAGATATTTTTAGATAGAAGTTTATAAATCATAAATAGCTGGGGAGAAAATGTTAATACATTCATCAAACATGTAAAATTAGAAGGAAGCACAAATCATAAAACTTGAAAGGAGGATTTTTTTTTCCCTTCCTGGAGAAATGTATTTTTGCTTAGAGAGTATACACATAGGAGCTGCCCCAGAGTTGGAACAGTTTGAAAAACACAAAGTGAAGCCTGGATTAGTCATGTCCATCAACCCTACCGCAAAGTGATTGGATCACACTCACCGCGGAGGGCAGGTCCATGTGCCTACTGACACATCGCCGTGGGAGCAGTCCGGCCCGTGTCTTGAACAGGCTGCACTTTCCCGTCAAGCATGACCATTTGGCCCCACTGAGGACTGTCCTTCCATCCATCCCCTTCCTGCACCTGGGTTTTAGCCCCAGGCAAGCAATGCAAAATGTAGATGTCCTTGGCTCAGCCCCACATCCATCTCGCTGCCAGTTTCCTTAGTGTTGGCTGCCCAGACAGCTCGCAGCTGGGCTTGATGCCTATCGTGCCCCCTCAGCCTAGAGGGGGATCCCCGCTGCAGGCTGCGTGTGTGTCCGCAGTCCATCAGGAGAGACAGGCGGACCCTGATCACTCGGCGGAGCCCACTCCGGCAGCAGCAATAACAGGAGGCCTTGAGGACAGCATTGTGTCGACTCGCCTACTGGCTCCTTGGCGTTTGCAGGAGGAATACCCTGTTTCCCCGAAAATAAGACAGTGTCTTATATTAATTTTTTCTCCCCAAAGTTGCGCTAGGTCTTATTTTCAGGGGATGTCTTATCTTTCCATGCGCTAGTTCTTATTTTCGGAGGATGTCTTATTTTCGGGGAAACACGGTAGTATATCTCCACTTATGCCTGCCAGAATCTTGAGGCTTAACTGAGTTCAGTCATGTATTCAGTCCAGCCAGTCTCAGCAGCATCTTATTCTCTCAAGCCTAGGTCTTTGAATCAGCTCCTAGTGTGTGTGTGTGTGTGTGTGTGTGTGTGTGTGTGTGTGTGTGTGTGTGTTGGGGGGAGGGGGGGCGGGGGATAGATTCCAAGGACAGGGCGCAGCTGAGGAGCCTCCAAATGCCAGAATCCAGCTCATTGGTCAACTGACAGCCACTTCCTCTCACCAAGACCTCCTCCACCCAATTGCAAAGTCTTTAAAGTTGGACTCGGAGCCACCAGTACCCTCTTTTGCTAACTTTCCACTCGGTTGCTCTTCCTTTCATTTTTCGGGTACCGTGACCTTGGACTTCCATCCACCATTTAAACTGCAAGTTGTCTAAATGCCCTCATTTTCACTTGGACTTAAAACTTATTCGCACCAAATTGTTAACTCCCTAATGTTTTAACACTTTTAAGGTTTTTTTTTGTTTGTTTTTGTTTTGTTTTGTTTTGTTTTTTACCTCTAGACATAGAAAGATATTCTCTCCATCAGTGGCAATGAGTTTGTTTTTTTTTGTTTTGTTTTTAAGTGCCAGTTTCAAAAATCTAATGTGTTAGTTGCTAATATAACTAACACTTTGTTAGTGCTCACTATGTCCCAGGGACTCTTGGAATGGTTTTTACATGTATTAGCACATTTAATCCTCGTTAACAGTTTTAGAAAACAGGTACTATCATTGTCCTTATTTTGCAAATAATGAAAATGAATCCCTAGAGCAGCGAAGAGAAGAGATGTTCCCCAAAAGCAACAGCTGGAAATTGGGGGAGGCGTGATGAGAATAGGTCAGAGCCCATAAAATTCAAGCTTTGGGGAGGAAGATGCAGGAACATTGCTACATTATAATTGTAATAGAGAGATGGCATGATACTTCACAACAATAAAAGTTGTCAGGGAAATGAGCCAGCATTTCAATTAATCACATTTACTTGCACTAACAAAATAAACTGATCTCTGCATTGCTTACCACTAGCATGCAGCACAATAACTACAATGTGATCATTAAAGGAAAACCAGAGTAGGAAACAGAGAATTGATTGAGATAATTTTTAAAGTTCTTTATGTTCCAATAATCTATGAAAAGGTCTGATCTGGATAGTTTTTTTGGCAATGTTTTATGATAGAATGATGTTCTGTTAATATGATCATCTAATCATGTCTTAAATATTAAAAAGAAAGGAAAGGAAATATTTTGTTTCTGATGCCAACTGTTCCCTGTCTTTGTTTTGAACTCCATTATTCAGCTGACTGTGAACTGAGTTGTGAGTCCTCATACCTGTTGAATACTTCAGACTTGAAATCCATTGCTGATTCAGTTCTGGAGACAGTAGTGTGTGTATTCAGATGTGAGGCAGACGAGGGAAAGGCTAAGCACAGCCCAGCCAGCAGGAATCATGTGGCAGAGCCTGGAAGACCCTGGGAAGCGGGGTTAGGCTTTGGGAGAGCTTACGTCTGGAAGAAACCCAGATACTGGGAGGAGAACATGGAAATCAGGAAGTGTAAACAACAAATCTGTCTCAGTGAAGACTGGTACCAAGCAGCTTAGGGAAATCTAACGTCCAGAACAGTGTGTTCAGACAGAAAAGATTAGGGCACATCCTTATGAGGATGAGGAGCACCAAGCAGTCAAATGTCCACGTTGACATATGGAGAGTTGTACCAGGGAAATATGTAAGAACTAGTGACCCGTTGAGTGAAATTGCATGAGACCCGGGACACGTCCTGCCCCCACAGAACCCCAGCAGAAGCTGCACAGAGCAGCTGCCAGCCCTGCCCCTGCTGCTCCCACCCTGCTATGTGTGCCGCCAGCTTGTGATGGCATTACGGTGGGAGGGTCAATTTGCATATTACCTCTTTATTATATAAAATGGGAACTCTAACCCAGGATTTCACATCCTGGGCAAAGAGAATAACAACAGGTTTCAGATTCAAGTCTAAGCTACCAGTGAGACTGAGTCTCAGGGAATGAGGAGCAAGTTCAGAATAATACTAATTGTAAGGGCAAGTTGAAGTCTAGTCTTAGACTGTTCTGAATGAACTGCTTGAATGTGACTCTTGCCTCTGATATCCTTTCAGTAAGAGATTTTTTGACCTCATTAATTCTTCCAGACTTAGGCGCTCCTTCTATTTTTCTAGTTCATCATGTGAGAGCCCAGAAAACATAAATTTCTATAGTGGCCATTATGTCAGAGGCAAGGATGTGAACTTGATGCTTGTAGGGTTTCTGGAAGAGGAATGCCAAGGCAGATTCTGCTACATTGCCTTGTTATTTATCAAAGGGAGGTCAAGACACTATGTACCACTCATTGAGAAAGTTTCCTTGAATATTCGCCACAGCTGAGACTGGCTGAGAATCTGGGCCAGAGCAGCCACCTTTCACCAGAGGTGAGCAGAAACCTGGTTGTTTTTTGTTGTTGTTGTTGTTTTTTAATATATTTTATTGATTTTTTACAGAGAGGAAGGAAGAGGGATAGAGAGCTAGAAACGTCAATGAGAGAGAAACATCCATCAGCTGTCTCTTGCACACCTTCTACTAGAGATGTGCCCGCAGCCAATGTACATGCCCTTGACCAGAATCGAACCTGGAACCTTTCAGTCCGCAGGCTGACGCTCTATCCACTGAGCCAAACCTGTTTTGGCAGAAACCTGGTTTAATTGTCAGCTTTAGCAGACAAAGAATTCTTAGTTTATCTGCAAGAACGTGGACAGCCCATCAAAATTTCTTGTTTTAACATGTTATTATTTTTTAATTTATCTTTATTATTGAAAGTATTACAAATGTCCCCCTTCCCCCCCCCCTTTTTGGCCCCCTCTTCTCCACTCCCATCCCCTCCCCAGGTCTTCACTCCACACCACTATTGTCTGTGCCCATGGGTTATGCATATAAGTTCTTAGGTTTATCTTTTCCCTTCCCACTCCCTCTTCCCTCTGAGGATTCTGTTTGTTGCATGTGTCCATGTCTCTGGATCTATTTTGTCAGTTTATTTTGTTCATTAGATTTCACATATGAGTGATATCATGAGATATTTGTCTTTCTCTCACTGGTTTATTTTGCTTAGCATAATACTCTTTAGGTCCATACTTGCTGCCTCAAAGGCAGTAAAATCTCTGACATTTCTCCTAGCAATATTTATTCTGACATATTTTCTCAGGCAAGGGAAACAAAAGGAAAAAATAAACAAATGGGACTATATCAAACTAAAAAGTTTTTGCATAGCACAGAAATCATCAACAAAACATAAAGACAGCCTACTGAATCACTGAAGATATTTGCCAGTGATGCATCTGATAAGGGGTTAATATAAAAAATGTATAAAGAACTCAACATAAAAAACAACAACAACAACAAAAAAAACCAACTCACTTAAAAAGTGGGTAGAGGATCTGAATAGATACTTCTCCTAAGAAGACATACATCGCCAATAGACATATGAAAAGTTGCTGAACATAACTATCCATCAGAGAAATGTAAATTAAAACCTCAATGAGATAACATCCCACACTTGCCTGAAAGGCTGTTGTGATAAATCAGCAAACATGTGTTGGCACTAAATCAATAGACAACAAGTGTGGGTGAAAATGTAGAGAAAAAGAAACCCTCAGGCACCGTTGGTGGGAATACAGACTGTGCACAGCCACTGTGGGAAACAGTGTGGAGGTTCCTAAAAAAAATAAAAAATAAAATGAATTGCCTTATGACCCAGAGATTCCACTTCCAGGCATATATTTGAAGAAACTAAAAGACTAATTAATTTGAAAGAATATATGCACCCTTAGGTTAGTTGTAGTATTATTTATAACTAGAGGCCCGGTGCACGAAATTTGTACACTGGGGGGGGGGGGGGGCGGAGCGGGGAGTATCCCTCAGTTCAGCCTGCACCCTCTCCAATCTGGAACTCCTCGAGGGATGTCCCTCTCACAATCCAAGACTGCTGGCTCCCAAATGCTCGATTGCCTGCCTTTCTGATTGCCCCTAACCACTTCTGTCTGCCAGACGGATCACCCCCTAACCAGTCCACTGCCAGCCTGATTGATGCCTAACTGCTTCCCTGCCAGCCTGATTGCCCCTAACTGCCCTCCCCTGCCAGACTGGTTATCCCTAACTGCCCTCCCCTGAAGGCCTGGTCACCCCTAACTGCCCTCCCCTGAAGGCATGGTAAACCCTAACTGTCCTTCCCTGCAGTCCTGGTTCCACCCCCTCCCCCCCTCCCAAACTGCCCGTCCCTGCAGGCCTGATCACCCCCAACTTCCCTCCTCTGCTGGCCTGGTCACCCCTAACTGCCCTCCCCTGCAAACTTGATCATCCCTAACTGTCCTCCCTTGCAGGCCTAGTCCCTCCCAACTGCCTTCCCTTGCTGGCCATTTTGTGTTGGCCATCTTCTGTCCACATGGGGGCAGCCATCTTGTGTGTTGGAGTGATGGTCAATTTGCATATTACTCTTTTATTAGATAGGACTGGAGGCCCAGTGCATGAAATTCCAGCACTTTGGGGTGGGGGATCCCTCAGCTCAGCCTGCACCCTCTCACAATCCAGAAGCCCTTGAAGGATGTCCAACAGTTGGACATCTGTGTGGGGAGTGGGCCTAAGTCATCAGTTGGACATTCTTAGTGCTGCCATGAAGGCGAGAGAAGCTTCCGCCACCACTGCTGCACTTGCCAGCCATGAGCCTGGCTTCTGGCTGAGCGGTGCTCCCCCTGTGGGAGCTCACTGACCCCCAGGGGCCAGCTCCTGCATTAAGCCTGGTGGTCAGTGTGTATCATAGCTACCAGTCATTCCACCATTCAGTCAATTTGCATATTACCCTTTTATTATATAGGATATCCATAATATGAATGCAGCCCAAGTGCCCATCAGAAAATGAGTGGATAAAAAAACCCAGAATGGTGGTACATTTACACAACAGAATACTACTCAGCCATAAAAAACAAAAAAGAATAAAATCTTACTATTTGCTAAAGCATGGATGGACCTGGAGAGTCTTATGCTAAACAAAATAAGCCAGACATAGAAAGACAAATACCACCTGATTTTATTTATATGTGGAATCTAAAGAACAAAATAAACAAAATAAAACCAGGCTTAAAGATATAGAGAACAGATTGATGGATGCCAGAGGGGAGGGGATTTTGTGGACTGGATGAAAGAGGTGAGGAGATTAAGAAGCACCGATTTCTTGGATTCTGCTGTGGCTTTGCAATTCTATGATTCTAGTGAGAAATCTGAAAGCTTATTACCAACCTTTATTTTCTCCAAAACCTAACTATCTCTGCTCTTGTTTCGCTGTCTAGTAAGCCTAAAATGTGAAAGGCTTGCTTTGATTTAAATTTCCTAAGAAACAGTGAATCTCCTGAATTCATGCCTTACATGAATATTAAGTGCTTATAAGAATGAATATGACACTTACCCCACCTTTGAGAAACTCTGCTGTAATGAAAAGAATTCCACTAGGCAAATGACATGCAGATAATGCAACAATAGTCTGGAGGGATGGCTAGCAGAACCTTTAGCCAAGGGCACAGATAGACTTCACAAACCAGGCACCGTTTAAGCGAATTTTTAAAAAACATATAAGTGCTTACCAGGTAAATAAAATAGGAAAGGGTACTTCTTGGGAAGTGGTATGTGAAATATATGTCTGACTAAATGATTTAGTAAATCCAGAAAAAGGGTTACATCTAATTTATCAATAAAATGAAAGGAACTGCCTGACTGGTTTGGCTCAGTGGATAGAGCATCGGCCTGCGGACTAAAGGTCCCAGGTTCCATTCCAGTTAAGGGCATGCACCTTGGTTGTAGGTCCATCCCCAGTAAGAGGTGTGCAGGAGGCACCTGATTGATGTTTCTCTCTCATAGATGTTTCTAACTCTCTATCCCTTTCCCTTCCTCTCTGTAAAAAAATCAATATTTTTTTTAAATAAAAGGAACTGCATTGTATTTTTTTGTTACAAAAAAAACAGTTATGACTTGGAAAACATGCTATTCAAAAATCATATTTATCAGACATTCAACTTATGTCAATTGTAAAATATTCCCAATAAATAACTTTTTCTGGTGCACATTTTATTGTAAAGGAAATCCCAAATTCTTCTTTGGTTTTGATTTTTAACTCACATATCTTTAATATCCATCAGTAACAGGTTCTCCTCTCTGTTCTTAAGTATGACATTCAGTTCCTTTAACTCTCTTTTATAATTATGGTTAATGCCACTCCATGCAGTTGCCACCAGATGGTAATGAAGAGCAGCCTGGCTTCATAATCTTCTGAGGACCAAATATATTACCGTGGTGTTATGTTGAGTCTTCGCAGGAAAATTTAGTTGCAAAAGTTGTGTGGGTTTGATGGCAGACAGTGTACACCTGTGATACTTTGATTATTTACTTTGTGTAAATATGATTTGTGAATCAGTATTGATAATCTTAAAATACTGATAAAGTCACACAAATATCTGCCATTATGATTTTCTTTAAATATTTCTGTTAATTAAATATTTTGAAGAGCCAAATATATGTTATCTAGGATAATTAGTAAAAATAAATATATCCTTTTGGCTAATTTAATTTTCATCTATTTATGTACATATTTGAATAGGAATCTCAATATCAGAAGTAAAAAAAAAAACTGATAAAATGAAAAGATCCAATGAAAATATGTATAATAAAATATACAATACATTCCACATCTTTGCATCTTGGGCTTATTTAATAGCCAAGTATGTGCATGCACTATTATTTTCCCCAAAGCTTATAAATAAAAATGGTGATATTTCTTTAAAGGCTTAGCCTTGCTCCCATTTTTTAAAGAGCCAAGAAGAGTTTTAGTTGAATAATTGCACTATATACAATTTATTTTATTTTTTGCTAGCGTTTCATAATCTTCAAAATTCTTATAAGAAGCACGTATTATTTGACTGATTAAAAAACCAAAAAGATAAATTAAAATAGAATGATTAATTTAGAACCAAAATTATGGCTCATGTATATTAACATTTATAAATTCTAACATGAGTCCTTACCTCTGTCACAAATTATAGGCCGCAATGACAATAAGCTATTATAAGATAAAATTCAAAATTCTATAATAATTTCATACTACTTTTTTGGGGAACAATTTATTGGCATTTGAAAGAGAAGAGAAAAATGTTAACTTGTTAACTTGTTGAAAGAGAAGAGAAAAAATGTTAACTTGTTGATTAAATTTTACTTTACCTAAAATATTTGATAAACAAGTAGTCCTGTATCCTCCCACCACTTGTGCTAAATTCGGGTTCTTCTAAGAAACTGAACCAATAGGGAGGGGGAAATGGAGAAGTGAGGGGAAGTGGGACAGAAAAAGAGAGAGAGAGAGAGAGAGAGAGAGAGAGAGAGATCATGTATTTTAAGAAATTGGCTCAGCTGAAAGTAGTTTGGCTCAGTGGATAGAGTGTCGGCCTGTGTACTGAAAGGTCCTAGGTTCAATTCAGGTCAAGGGCATGTACCATGGTTGTGGGCACATCCCCATTAGGGGGTGTGCAAGGGTAGCTAATCGATGTTTCTCTATCATTGATGTTCCTAACTCTCTATCCCTCTCTCTTCCTCTCTGTACAAAATCAATAAAATATATTTTTTAAAAGAAAGAAAGAAAGAAAGAAAGAAAGAAAGAAAGAAAGAAAGAAAGAAAGAAAGAAATTGGCTCACAGAATAATGGAGACTGGCATGTCCAAGATCTGAACTCTATCTAGGTTGGGTCCTCAGGCTGGCTAATCAAGAAAGAGTTCCAGTTCAAGTCTGAAAATGGTCTAATGGCAGAATTCCCCCTTCCTCTTTTTTCTATCAAGGCCTTCAGCTGGTTGGATGAGGCCCAACCACATCATGGAGCATAATCTACTTTATTTAGATCTTCAGATTTTAATATTAACCTCATCTAAAAAAAAAATACCTTCACAGAAGCATCTAGAACAATGTTTAACCATATATCTGTGAACTATGGCCAAGCCAAGCTAACACATAAAATTATCCATCACACCATTTTTATAAAATGTTCTTGATTTTTTTTCTATGAAATATTTCAGGTATATAAAAAGTATATATGATAGTTTTCAAAGATGGCCACCCAATGAACTATGTCTCCCAGTAACCTTATCTTGTGCACCCCCTCTATATGGACCTGAATGAGTTCTGCAACTTAATCTGACCAGTAGAATGCAATTGTGGTGTCGCTCTATGACTTCCAAGGCTTGCTCAGTCAAACCTTCTGATAACTGCAGCCGCACCCACCATCTAGCCACCCAGGGTGAGGAATCTCCAAGGAGAACAACCAAATGGGCCTTGTCTAACCAGGAATGCTGAGAGATCATCATAAATTGCTGTTTTAAGCTCGTTTTTAATGATTTGTTATATCAGCAAAAGATAATCAGAAAAATCTGAAAAAAAGTAATATAAGGCAAACTCAAGTCTCTACTACCAGATTTGTCAAGATTTAACATTTTGTCACATTTGCTTCAGATTTTAAAAAATGAAATAAAGCATTAAATAAAAAGTTGTAGTAGCTAATGTTCCTTATTCCATTTCTTTCTTCCTCTCCACAGATACTCATTATCTCTAATTTGGTGTTAACTTTTCCAAGCAGATTTCAGATCACTACAGATATACCATTAATTAATGTACATTATCTTGTATGTTTTAAATTTTGTATGCATAGTATTTTACTGAAGGTATTATTCCACCACTTGCATTTTATTTATATTATATTCCTGACATATTCCTGATTTCTTTCATTTTAATTGCTTTATAGTACTCAATTTATACCACAATATTATGTATCCATTTCCCTCCTAAAGAACATTTAATATGTTCCTAATTATTCACTATTACAAATATACTGTTATATGTTTGGGAGTTTCTATGGCCTATAAAATAGGCATGAGATGGCTTGATCAATATTAACTTTAATATTTTGCCAAATGGCTTTCCAAATTGGTGGTATTAGTTCCATATCACTCTTGAAACAAGACAATATAGAAAGAGAACTAATATGTATAATCTAAAAATGATAAACTCATAGAAACAGAGTAATTAGTATTTGCCAAGGGTTGAGGGTATATGAGATGTTGATCAAAAGGTACACATTTTCAATTATAAAGTGTAGAAGTTCTGGGAATCTAAAATATGTGTCTACAGTTGACAATACTGTATTGCATGCTTGAAATTTGCTGAGAGAATAGATCTTAAATCTTCATACTACACATACAAATAAAGGTAACTATATAATGGGATGGATGTGCTAACTAACGTTATTGTGTTAAGTATTTCATAATACCTTCACATATCAAATAAAAAAACAAACACAAAAAACAGAAAAAAACTTGCCAAAGTAATTCTTCAGATAAATTGAATAGAATCTTGACCTTTCCATTTTTTGGTCATGTAACTATAAGCAAATTACTTAACATTTTTTAAGGTTCAGTTTCTTTATAAAATTTGGAAATGAATATCTAACTACAATAGTGTTTTTCTGAACATTTAAATTATATTAGCTATGAATAAATAAGAATTGGCATTATTATAATAATAAAGACCATCATCATTATCATTACTATAGATATAATAATAACAAATATAGCTTTATGGCTTAATGAACTTACCAGCTTATTATATGTATATTAGTTTCATTTTCTTATATAGTTGAAGCTTCAGCACTATTTTAGACTGAATTATGTTTCCCCAACCAAACTCATATTCTTTTTAAAATATATATATTTTTATTGGTTTCAGAAGGGAAAGGAGAGGGAGGGAGAGAAATATCAATGATAGATAGCTGCCTCTTGCATGCCCCACACTGGAGATTGAGCCCGCAACCTTGGCATGTGCCCTGATGGAGAATCAAACTGTGACCTCGTGGTTCATAGGTCAACACTCAACCACTGAGCTGGCTGGGCACCAAATTCATATTCTTAAGTCTTAACCTCCAGTGCCTTAGAATGTGATTCGGTTTGGAAATAAGATTTTAAAAAGATAATTGAGTTAAAATGAGATCTTTAGAGTGATTCTTAATCCAATATGACTATGTCCTCTTAAGAAGACAAAATTTGGACACAGACATGCATGCATACATAAAAAAAGACCATATAAGGATACACTGAGGAGATGACCATCAATAAACTGTGGAGAGAGGCCTCAGCAAACACAACCCTCAAAAAAAATTGAAAAAGAAAATAACGATAATATACTTAACCCAAAGTAGGAACTTGGCAGCAAATTTAACAATATGTTTAATTTGGGGCACTATTGGTAATGCATAAATTGACCTTGCTAATCATTACTATCAGGTACTGGGGAAAAAATCACTTGATAATAGTATCTTGCCCCCCAGAAACTTTGTTGGTATTAGTCCCATATCACTCTTGAAACAAGATAATATAGAAAGAAAACTAATATATATAATCTAAAAATGCTAAACTCATAGAAAGAGAGGGTTGGGGGTATGGGGGTATTGATTAAGGGCACACATTTTCAATTATACCCTTTAGTGTTTGCCAAGGGTACACACACATAAACTCATATACAATCAATGGAATGTTCCTTCTAATATTTCTGTATGAAATTTATACGCCATTCACACACACACTCTCACACGAAATTATGCTCTCTTTGGAATCCTACCTAATAAAAGAGTAATATGCAAATTAACCACCACTACACTACAGCCAACAGCCACGCCCACCAGCCAATCAGAGCAAGTATGCAAATTAACCCCAACCAAGATGGCTACCGCTACAGAGAGCAGGAGAAAGGCTTGGGTTTGCCTGGCAATAGAGGAAGCCAAGCTTTCCGCCTGCCCTTGCCAGCCTAGGCCTCCACTCAAGGCTACAAAGTTTCAATTATAGAAGATAAATCCCAAGAAAAATGGGGACAGCCACAGAGCTGGAGAGAACAGTCTAGGGTTGCCCCCGGCAACAGAGGAAGCCAAGCTTTCCACCTGCTGTGGCTGGCCTAGGCCTCCACTCCAGGCTATAAAGTTTTAATTATAGAAGGTAAACAAATTCAAACAGAAATAGCGGCAGCCACTGAGCCGAGCAGTGGGCTTGGCTCTGCTCCAGGCTACAAAGTTTCAATTGTAGAAGGTAAATAAATTCCAGATACCAGGGCCTCCGCTTGGATCACCAGGGGGCGTGGCTGTCCTGCAAACCACCACAAGCCTCTCAGGCTGCCCTATGCCCCAAGGGAACGCCCACCCTGATCCAGGACATCCTTCAGGGCAAACCAACTGGCCCCGACCTGTGCACCAGGCCTCTATCCTATCTAATAAAAGAGTAATATGCAGATTGACCATCACTCCAACACACAAGATGGCTGCCCCCATGTGGTCAAAGATCCTGCCCCCATGTGGACACAAGATGGCCACCACAAGATGCCCACCATAAGATGGTCAGTTGGGAGGCACCAGGCCTGCAAGGGAGGGCAGTTGAGAGGGACCAGATCTGCAAGGGACGGCAATTGGAGTTGATCAACCCTGCAGGGGAGGGCAGTTAGGGGTGAGCAGGCCAGCAGAAGAGGGAAATTGGGGGCAAACAGGCTGGTGGGGGAGCAGTTAGACATCAATCAGGCTGGCATGGGAGTAGTTAGGGTGTGATCAAGCTGGCAGGCAGAAGCGGTTAGGGGCAATCAGGAAGGCAGGCAGGGAGCAGTTGAGAGCCAGCAGTCCCGGATTGTGAGAGGGATGTCCAACTTCCCGGTGGGACTGGGCCTAAACAGGCAGTCAAACATCCCTGAGGGGTCCCAGATTGGAGAGGGTGCAGGCTGGGCTGAGGGTCATCTCTCCCCCAACCCCATGCCTGAGTTTTGTGCATCAGGTCTCTAGTTGACTATAAAATAATCTTAAAATTACTCTAGGAAGTCATTCCAAAATTCAATCTCTAAAAAATAAAATAACCCTTCTCACACTATAAGCCATTTGAAAATGAGTATGCAAAGTGTTCATTAAATTCATTACTTGGATTCCAAGAACTTAAAATATATTTTTTCTACTTACTATAAAACATTGGATTTTCCAATGAAACAAGAGCTTATATTAGAGAGCTAGTATTTCTTATTGTAATTTAAATGAGTGAGGGATTTGGAAGACTATTAAGTATAGACATATCACTTCAATGCCTAACTTAATCATGGAGAATTAGAAAAATGTGTAATTAATAACGTAAAAACAATATAATAGTTAAATTTTCAAATTTTATATATAGAAATTGTTCAGATAAGATACAAATGTTGCCCACATTTTATTCTTTCAAATAATCACACTGAAATAATTAAATCTGCATTAGCTATATGGCAAAAAAATTACTTATTTTGGAAGCAATATCAAATGCTATTATGAAATGTTTATTCAAATAGAATCTGTTAAGGTACCCCAGGTTATTATTTTTTGTATAGTAATTTTTAATACAATAGACACAGTTTTGAGACCTGTTAAGAATGGATATAAAAATCTATCACCAAACAATGATAACAGGCCAGCATACAAGTAAACTTTCATTAGAAGCTTTGATTTAATACCAACAAGGAAAGGCATGACTAAAGAGCATCACATTGATTCTTCTCACTTACCTTAAATACATGGGACAAAGAAATGCATTAATATAAAATTAATTAACTTAAAAGCTTCTGTACTCTTGAAACCAAAATGTTTCAACTAGTGAATATCCGCAAACCTCTAGATTTTGAAACAGTGATTCACATCATTACCCTCTTTAAATGGTTAAAATTGATTCAATATTTACCAGAAATAATTAAGGGAAAGTAAGAACAGGTTGAAACCTTTCAAATTATTCATTTTATTTGGTCATTTGATAAATTCATAACAAATACCTTCGAAGCAGATCCAAGGTCAACATAATGGTATATAGAAACCGGCAATAGAAAGGTTATCAAATGAGATAGAGATGTTTGTCACACTGTCACACATTAGTCACAGGTGTTTAATCACTTGGTTGAGTGTTCTATTACATATGTTCTCTTTTTATATTGAAACATCAGTCCATACTATAGTTGTCCACAACCTTTGTGAATCTGATGAAAGCTATGAACAGTCCCACAGAAATATGAATACTTCCATGCATTCACTTTGAAGGAATTTCATAATTATTGTGGACTTTACGGGTCCATCCTAAGACTTTAGGAGTAGGATGATCTATTCTATAGCATTTGCATCCCACCAAATCGGATATAAATCTCTATGGTAAATTTATAATATGTGGCTGACATAACATAATGATGTTGGGGGAGGGGGGTAGTGTACTTGGACCCAATTAAAATTCTATCAAACAGAGCAATCAAAGACTTATGTTACCTTGAAAGAAAAGAGCTAAGAGATAAAACTTCTTTTCCTATCTCTCTCTCCCATTTTCCTCTTTTCCCTGTATCTCTCCTCTCCCTCTTCCCAGCCATCCTTCCTCCCTCCCTAAAGCAACAAACCTCTGGAATTCAGTCAGCTCCAGGATGAAAGAAGAGTGTCTGTTGTCACACAAAGCAAAGGATTGTGTCTCCATCTCTCCCCTCCTTTTGAGGAAAAGATGGGGCATTGGAGCGGAGGCCCTGTGTTTGCCAGGTGGGGGCAGGTACAGTAAAGGAATTCAGGTCTTCATAGCAACAGCTTGGGACATGCATCTACTACAGAGTGAGGCTCAAGTCCACAACAGTTTAGGGGTCCCTTTCAGTGAGTTGCAACCCCTTTTACCAGGAAGAATCTTAGTTCTTTCACCCTCGACCCCCTACCTCCCACCCCCCAGCACATAAAAGGGAGAGACTCAGAGGTTGCTTCCAGTCTAGACTCCATCACTTCCAACCACTGGTCTCCCACCTTTTCCCCCAGCAAGCCTTTGTCACCCTGCCCTCTTTTCCGCCTCCAGCCAGAAAAATGGGTGCAAACAGGTCCCCAACAACCTTCGGAGGGAGGAGCTTCCTTGGTTGGATCCAAATCCCAGCGGCAGAGAGGGGGGCCGGGAGCGAGAGGTGCAAGCTCAGCAGCGCGGCGGAGGGCGGTGATGCGCTTGGGAAGGGGGCGCGTCCGCCCCTCCTCGCGGCGGGAGACCCCGGCCCCGAGCCCCGGAGCTAAGGGTCGGGAAGAACTTGCTCAGCTTTCCGGCGAAAGGGAACAAACCTACCAACCCGGGAGCTGCTTCGGGGGTGCGGGCACGAAAGGGTGCGGAGCGGTGTGCATCGCTCTCCATCCACATCGGGAGCTCCGCGCGGGGAGGAGGAGGGGGCCGGGCGCGGGCCGGGGTGAGCGCGAGTGTGCGCACCGCCGCGCGGAGAGCTCAGCCCTCGCCTCGCACCCTGCCTGCTCTGGGCGTCCGGGGAGCCTGGGACCGGGATCAGGCTTGAAGTATGGCATGGTGCAGAGATGGTTTCTGCCAAGAAGGTACCCGCGATCGCGACGTCCTTCGGAGTCAGTGTCGCCCTCCTGCACATCCTGTGCCTGGAGGCTTGGTGAGTTCCCGGGGGTCCTGGGGGAGGATGGGGGGGCGGGGGGGGTGCGCGAGGAGAAGGTGGCGATGTGGCCTGCTCCCGGACCTCTCTGGCGGGCTGGCTGCCCCTCGCAGGGCAACCAGGACCCTCCTGCCTCCTCCGCTGTCAAGTCAGGAGCCCGAGCCAGGCGTTTGCTTCTGTGCCTGCGTAGACGCGGAGAGCAGGAGGGCCCCCGGGTGCAGAGACAGAGTGGGGGTGTTGGGGTGCGTCTCCCTGACCCTTTCTCTCCGTCTTCCTCCGGCGCTGTCTCCCCTAGCTTGGGGCGAGCGGCTCTTTGCATGGGAGGTAAACCTGTTACCCACCTGTTCTGTGATTCTTAAAATAACCCCCTCCGCCCCCGTTTTTTTTTTTTTTTAATTTAATTTAATTTAATTTTTTATTTTTATTTTTTTTGCATCCACAGTTTAAACGAACCCCCAGAACAGAACCCAAAGGAGGAGAAATTGTGCCCGGAAAATTTTACCCGCATCCTGGACAGTTTACTGGATGGTTACGACAACAGGCTGCGTCCTGGATTTGGGGGTAATGAACGATTTCAAACGCTCAAGGGTGCCCTGTCTGTCCCTCCCTCGGTCTGCCTGTCTGTGGGAATAGCATTAGGTACGCCTTGCGTGTAACATGGCAACATCCATCTGTTTCTCCTCCTCTCCATCCCACCCTCCCCGCTCACACCTCTCCCTCCCTCTCCTCTCTGGAGAAGACCTCTGCTGCAAGACCGCCCCCAAACACACTTTCCCACGCCCGCCCCCCACACCCCCCCCCTTTGCCCCCTCGGAAGCTTTGCTTCTCCCCCACACCCATTACCTCCGGGTCACTGACTGCTGGGAGGGGGAGGCTGGGGGGAAAAGTAACACATGGGAACTTGGGGCTCAGCTGCCCTGTGCCCTGAGCATGGGGATCATCCCTTGGACCCCGCCTTTTGTCTCAGAGCAGGTTGCATTCCAAACAGCTGATCCCATGTCCCCTGGCCTCCCACGTGGCGTCAGTCCCACAGCCGAAGCCTCGGCCTTGTTCTACCTAGGACAGGAATCTGGGGCAGGAGGCTGCCTGCTCTGCTGGAGAAGCCAGCCTGTCCTTTTCTACAGTGGGATGCATTTTTTATTTATTTGGGGAGGGGCCATTTGCTTCTCTCCTAAGACTTTGCAGTCAGAGGTGTTTCAGTTTTATTTCTTCAGTAAATATTTATAAAAGGTCAAACAGAGGTGCATCCATAACAATACTATTGCTCTTCTTCATATTTGCATTTCCCTTTGCTTACATAATTAGAATCTATGTGCTAGGTGCAAGGTTCACAGAAATCTCAAGATAACAATCCTTAACTTCAAACTCCCTCTTAGACCAGTTCAGAGAAGACTTCGGAGTTCATCAGAAGTGTAGACCCAGGTCTTCGGACCAGGAAGTCCCTGTTTTTTTTTTTCCCATCACACTGTGCTTGATACTTCTCAGGAAATGAGTTGAAGATACAGACTTTTTCTTAAGGGAGCTTCCATTCTAGCAGTAGCAGTAATAACAACAATGACAACTAATGTTGTAGGTGTTCATTTAAACTTTCACATATATTTCATAGGCATTACTGTTCAACCCTCGCAACATCTGTGAGCGAAAGCTATTACCATTCCCATTTTACAGATGAAGAAATTGAGGCTGGGGGAGTTCGGCAGGTGGTCCAGGTTTACATGTAGCACGTGGCACGGGCATGGTGCGAACCCAGTTCGGGTTGTGTATTTAAAAGACAGACCCATGCAGATTGGGAGGATATCACAAGCCATGTGACGAGGATCACGTAATCTGAATTAGCAGCTTCCTATGGAGGAATCTCAGCTTCCTACGGAGGATGTGTAGGAGATAGGATAGAATATGGGAAAATGGAGAGGGTAAAAGGGAGCAGAACATTGCTGTGAAGGAGTACAGAATTAGACGTGGTATAGGGGGAGTGTGGTCCCTGTTTACAAAGACCTGTTGGAGGAAAAAAAATAGAATTGGATAAAATAGAACTGGATGAATCTTTGGAGTCCCTTTTGTTCTTCTTGTTTGACATAGACGCTTATAGAGGAACGCAGCATACCGTGTTTCCCCGAAAATAAGACATCCTCCGAAAATAAGACCTGGCGCATGGAAAGATAAAGACATCCCCTGAAAATAAGACCGAGCGCAACTTTGGGAGAAAGAATTAATATAAGAAACTGTCTTATTTTCAAGGGAAAAGGGTATTAATAATGATAGACTGGAGTTGGGCCAGGTTTTCTGATCCAAACCACTTTCTTCTGGATTTCATGAGAAGGTTACGGGGAGCCATTGAAGGTATTCATTCAGCCTTTGTGTGTTGACAGAGATAAATATGAGTGAGGAGGACGAAAGATTCTCCTGGTCCTTTCACTTTGCTTCTCCAGGGGCAGGCTCCTCAGCATTGCAATGGCCTCTAAGCAAATCTGAAAAGAGGCTTTCTCACCAAAGCGAATCATTTGTCAGTGCACAGTCTTTCATAAGCGACTGGGGAATTATCGCTTCAGATCCAAAATAATTTTGTGGAGGATGTTTCAGGTGATAGCAGTTAAGCCTATATGATACCATTAAAAGAAGATTTATCTGCTCATTAAGGTTTTAAACTTGACGTTTCAAGTAAAGGTGAGAAAAAGCAGGAGAATGAAATCACATGTTGCTTCAATATTCCTTAAAGAATTGATGTACCTGAACATAAATGAAAGTGAAAATTTATCATTGAAACTACGGTTTTATTATTAAATGTCGAGAGCTAAAATACTATTTGCCCAGTTGGTTATGATATAAGCTCTAATTGAAAAGGAAGAAGGGATCCACTGTAGATAGGTCCTTTTGACCAACTACCCTCTCCCATAATATTTTACGGACAATAACATGAGTGAAAATCAGTCTACGTAGGCCTTTTCACATTTGCTGGGTTTTGGTGAGCTGCAGTGCTGCTGAAATATCTCAGAGGCATTATTAGTCATCTTAGTTGTCACTGCCAAGTCATCTGCTGTACCCACCTGGAAATACTTTTTATAGTTTTATGGGAAGAGGTGGAATTCACCTTACTTCAAGTGTTCACAGTTGATTAATCAGTAAAAAATTTACTATAGCACAATTTTTTTGGCTCTGCTTATAAATATTTGTGGTAAATGTGATTCATTTTTTTAGAAGTGGGTCATTCTCGGTAAATGCGTAGTATGCCAAATGTGACAAAGGAACAGTAATTCTCACCTGCAGAAAATGTGTAACCTGTTTACAGGATGTTGTCAATGAAATAGAATTCACTGAAAATAATAGGCTTCTTGAAAGCCACAGGTGTGATCCCTTCTTTGACATTGTATACTTTGTGGAAAGTTCGGCATTTTAAAAATGAAATGGAAACAATCTGGGCTTTGGCCAGGATGCTATAAATGTGGATCCACATCCTGGATCCTTTAATCCTAGCTTTGCTCTTTGCGGAGCGTTGACTTTATATCTGTTTATACAACTGAGCTGTGTTCCATTTCAGGTAAAGCTAAAAGCAAAGATCTGAATGGAAATCGGCTGGTTTGTGATTGCTCAGTAGGCCAGGCAAGGGTTGAAATAGATTTAGAAACTAAATTACATATGTTTAACTCCGCAGCACAGCTTGCAATGGGGGAACTAAAGGGAACTGAAATAGTTCTCTTCTTTTCATCCCTCCAGGATCTCCTCTCCCTGGCTTCCCACATTCTCCAATTGGAGAAGAAAAGGGGGAAAGGTGAGAAGAGAAGGAAGGAGGCATGGTGTGAAAAGCTACATTAGGACTTCTGGTGGGGTGGAGTTTTTTCAGTCTCTGACGAATCAGTCTGCTAGCATCCTGACGTAGCTTCTACCTGCTTAGAAGTGGCATCCAAGCAAACCCTTCCACAGAGGAGCTAGAGAAGCATCCCCCGGTGCCATTATCCACTTTCAACACTGTTGTAAGTCTTCTGAAAGGTGCATAGCTAGGGTCCTGACCACCAGGAGATAGCTCAGGAAGCCAGCCCTTACCCATTTCCCACTTATTGAAGGCTTACACAAACGTTTCTTCATCTCAGCCTTTTGGTGTACGTGATTTGAAATATTAAGTGCTTATCCTATAGAATAAGAGGCTAATATGCTAATAGATAGAAAGGCTGAACAACCAGTCGCTATGACACGCATGACCACAAGGGGACAGATGCTCAACACAGAAACTGCTGCCTGGTGATCAGTGCGCTCCCACAGGGGGAGCATTGCTCAGCCAGAAGCGGGGCTCACAACTGGTAAGCATAGAGGATGTTGTCGGAGCCTCTCCCACCTCCGCAGTAGCAGCACTGGAACCCCAGGGGAAGTCCACAGGCCTAAGCCAGCAGGTGGACATCCCCTGAGGGGTCCCAGACTGCCAGAGGGTGCAGGCTGGGCTGAGGTACGCCCCCCCAGTGCACAACTTTCATGCACCAGTATATATATAATTGCCTTAGAACATCTTTCTCAACCTCTCTGAAATAAGAGTGGAGCATTAGGGTCGGTTTTGCAGGGGTGCTCACTAACATAATAGGATTTCACATTCATGGAGTCCTCTACAGTTTTTAAAACATTTTCTTATAATAATATCAAATAAGATTATCACAATAACACAACAAGATAAACAGGGCAGGCATCATTTCTGTTACAAAGGGGGCTAGAGAGAAGTTTCAATGAATCGCCCAAGAACCCTTAAACTAGTAGAGGACAAGACCACAACCCATACCTCAGTCTTTAAAACCTTAATCAGACTGCTGCTGTATTGCTACATCCATCTCTAACTCTTTCTTAAATCCTTCTGTTTACCAAGAGTCAGATTTTCATGAACATTTCTTTTTGTTACTATCTAAGTACGTCATTAAAATAAGCAAAACTACATTTCCCCCAAAGGAATGAAATGAAAACTTTCATGTTAAAGCTTTAATAACATTTTAAAATGAAAAAGCCTATATGGCAAAGTGTATATATACACTTAGATATATTTTGAATAATTTTTCACATAAATGAAAATGGCCTTACAATGTTTTCAAATAGTCTATATCCTAACTTAAAAATTAAATATATTTTTGTTTATATTCAATTAGTTAGCTTTATTACTTTTCTGTCAACAGAAAAATATTTAAAAAATATATATATAGATGAAAAGAATTCTTCATATCCACAAAGCAACAGAAAAGTACAGCTTCATTCTCTTCTGATTTGCCATATTCATCCATCCATCCATCCATCCATTTATTCATTCATTCAACCAGTAGATATTTGGAGACTACTGTGTGTCAGGAGCAATGTTAGGATGTGGAGATGTAATTTTGAATCAGACACAAGCCCTGGTGAAATTAATAGCTAAGTGGTGTAGAGGGATGAAAATAACAGAGAAAAAAACAAGACAAAATAATGATGATGCTATAGGACAATTCAGTAGCAAGCTAAGAATAGAGAATAAATAAGGTGAGGGACCTATTTTGGAAACGGTGGTCAGGGAAATCTTTTAAGCTGAGACGCAAGGGTACCAGACATGGAAAGGGTGAGCAAAGGTTGTTTTCATGCAGAAAAGCAAACAAATAAACAAACAACAACAGAAAATGTGAAAGATCTTAAGGATTCTATAAAACTAGTGTGATTTAGATAGTGCAAGGAATTCAGTGTACTTTAGCCAGAAAGCAGGAGGAAGAATCTCACAGGACTAGCTTGGAGTGGTAAGCTAAAGCCATATCAGGCAAGACCTTAAGTGTCCTCTACAGGAGCTTAGATTATTCTTTTAGTGAACTTGGAAGCCATTGGAGTTTTTAGTTAATATTTAAGACTTAGACTGTAATGTGACATCTCTGGCTACAGAATAAAGGCTTAGATGAAGAAATGGGACAACACTGGAAGCAGGGTGACAAATGACGCTCTTTTTATAGTTCTCTCCATTAAGTTAATGGTGGCTTAGAATAAGATAGTAGGTGTAGTAAAAAAGGGTATAAGTGGATAAAAGTGATATATATTTTGGAAGTATAATTCAGCAAAGAATAGATCTGGATTGCAAATGGGTGTTTTAAAAAAAGAGAGAAATCAAAATAACTCCTGGAATTTTATTTTGAGAAATTGGGCAAAGAATGGTGTTATTTAAACTGGGAAGAACTGGGGGAGAAACAATAAGAAATAAATCAAGATTGCTATGTATACATGTTAAATTTAGGATACATATGAAACATCCTGGTGGTTGTACTGGTCTGGATATCAGAGAAGGGTTTTTGTCTGGAGATAGAAAAAGAGTCATCAGCGTATAATGCTGTGAGAATAGATATCTTGGTGAGAACATAGAAAACAGCAGAAAAAGAGCCCAGGACCAAGCCTTGAGGAACATTAACAATCGAGGAAATGTAGAAAATATATGTAGAGTTATCAAAGGAGATTTTAAAAAAAGGAGAAGATGATAAAGGCACTAAAAGTGTATGAAGTTATATAATTCAAGGGAATAGAATATATTAAGAAGGAGGGACGATACACCTCTCAAATTTCTCTAAGATATTAAGTAAGCTTAGGCCTGGCTACATGGAGATATTTTATTTCATTAACTTTTCATCAAATATTCATTAGTCTTATAATATGTGCCAGGCACTGTTCTAGGATAGCACTGGTGATGTATTAGAGAGCAAAGGAGGTGGAATTTCCTGCCCTCATGAGCTGGAATTCTAGAAACTAAGCCACAGAAATAAAATATAGAATATGTCAGGTTGACAACTGCTTTAGGTCATATAAAGCAAGTGAGGAGGTTGCTGGTTTAACTATAGTAGTTAGGGAATACTTAAATGAGGTGACATTTGAACAATGATACTAAGTAGGTAAGGGCATAACACCACATTTGGGTGGAGTTTTTTGATTAGAAGAAACTCTAGGTGCTAACACCTTAAGCGTGGAAGTCATTGTCACTACAGGAGTGAGAAGGTCCAATGTGACATAAGGATGATGTTACATAAAGACTTGCAGGCTGGTAAGAACTTTTCTTTGAGTTTTGACAGTGATTGGAGGGATTTCGGCAGAGGGAAAGACCCCTGGCTAATTTTATTTTATTATTATTTTTATTGATTGATTTGAGAGAGAGAGGAAGGGAAAGAGAGAAACATCAATGTCCTATTCCACTGCCTTATGCATTCATTGGTTGATTCTTGTATGAGCCCTGAGCAGGGATTACCTTGGCATATAGAGATGATGCTCTACCCAAATGAGCTACCCAGCCAGGACCCCAAGGAGAATTGTCTAAGGCTCACCTTGGTTGCTGGATTGAGAACAGTCAGGGGTCAGGGTCCAAGGCAAATGCAGAGAGGTTTTTACAATAAATTGAGCAAGAGATGATGGGCATTTTGACCAAGTTGGTGGCAGAGAAGTTTAAGTTTGTAAGGTTGTAAGGAATGGCTGGTTTCTGGTTGTATTTTAAAGTCTTAGTCTACTGATGTCAACTAGAATGTAGGTTGTGAGAAAAGGGGAGGTATCAAGTCTGATTCCGTTTAGAAAAATGGAGTTGCCAAGACTGTGGAAGAAGCAAACGGAGGATGCAGATGAAAAATTTGCATGTGGATATGTGAAGTTTGGGATTCCTATTAGATATTAAATGGAGATGAGCCTGGAATGCAGGGATGATGGGTATGACAATATATATGGAATTTAAAGCCATAACACTAAAGGATTGTCAAGGAGTTAAAGGGTGATAGAAAGGAGGTCCACATAGTTGATCTCTGAAATCTACAATGTTAGGAGGTGGGAAAAGAGGAGAAGGAATCTCTGTCCCAGGAAGAGCAAGAAGGAGTGGTCTTTGAGGTTGAAGGAAAACCATGCAAAGAGTGTATATACTGAATGTAAGTTAAAATTCTTTTTTCGAAGAGGAGGCAGAATTAACCAATTACATCTAATTCTCTTGACAGATTAAGAAAGACAACATAGAATTGACCACTAGATTTAGCAATACTTATAACTTTAGTAATTTGGACAAGCTCAGCTTTGGTGATGTGATGGGTATGCAATTCTGGATGGGTTCAAGAGAATGGGAGTTGTTGTTTTTTTTTTTTTTGGTCTGGGCATTTGTACAGGGGAGCAGAAAAACTGGATGGTAAATGGAAGGAGAAGTAGAATCAAAAGAGCCCTTTTTTAAAATGGGAGAAATAAGATTATTTGTTTAAGTTTGTAGGAATAGCTACTATCAATAGGGAAAAATTAATAATACTGACAAAAAAGAATTTTAGTAAATCCTGAGCATGAAAACCAAATTACAATTGATGATGGTGTGAATAAAAAGGGAAGAATTAGAGGCAATGAATATAGTTTTTTATTTGGGGTTTGTTATCCTAGGAGCTTACAAGTGAAAGTGAAGAGAAGAGGGCAGGTAGCCTTTTTATTAAGATTAGAAATATTGTATTATGTTTGTGTACTACTGGAATAATCTGTTCAAGGATAATTTAATATTAGATTGGATGGAAGGGATAACTGAAAGAATGATGCCCTTGAGAAGACAAGAGACTATAGAACCCAGAGCATAATTTACATTCTTTTTTTTTTTTACGGAAAGGATATGCAAACTGCTTTTGTTTCCTGAAATAGGCATTGTAAAATCTAAATATAGGTTATTAGTAACTTGGTGGGTGTTTAGATAATACTTCACTTGGTTGTTAGTTTTCTTTTAGATGAAAAGAAAATCCATCTTTTTACATTTGTTTATCATTCTCTAGACCTTTTTAATTTATTTATTTTGGATTTTGATTACTAAAATCTGTTCATGACAGATTCTCATTATTGGTCACACATGGCCTTCTTTTTTTATCACCAATCCATCTCTTCATTCATTTTCCATGATATAAAAAAACATACCAGTTAAATAATCAAAGTGCACAACCTTGGAATCAACTTTTATCCTAGTATGTGGTTTCCCTCATCCTGCCTTCCTGTCTCCTCCACCCAAAGTAACACCATCCTGAGTCCTTTTAAAATTTATTCATAGCTTTTCTTTGAATATTGCTTTGGCTCAACTTTAGTTTTTAATAAATTAAAATTTTAAAATGTAATTGTTTTGAACATGATATATAATCCTTTGATGCTTTTTTCAGTTATAATGCCATAGGGATCGATCATTTTGACTGCTATGTGATATTCCCATTGCAAAGGACATAGTTTATTCATCTGCTCTGTTGGCAGGAGGCATTTTGCTTGTTTCCAAGATTGTATTGCTGTGAATGTTCTGGCCTAAATTTCCTTCTTTAAATGTACAAAAAGTTTGGTGGGGTTTTTTTTTTTGTTTTTTTTTTTTGCATATATATTCAGGAGTGGATTTTTGTGGATCTTAGTATAAGTGGGAGTTCAACTTGATGAGATAATGCCAAACTGTTTTCTGTGCTAGTTTTACAAAATTAAACTTCCATTTACAGTGAATATGAGATTTAGGATCCACAAATCCTTCAGCTCTTCATATATATAAATATATGTAAAATCTCCATGGAATCCTTAAAATGGTATTTTGTTTTGAAATGATTTCAATTTTTTTTTTAATGTGATTGAACAGCTTTTCAAATCTTTTTTGCCTACAAGAGTTTTCCATCTGTGAATTGCATTTCATCTTTGCCCATATCTTACTGTTCTTTAAAAATGTCTTGCATATTTATTTAATTTCTTTATTTAAAAAGTTTACCTGTACTGTTATAAGGATCACAGGGATATAGGCAACACTAACCTTCAATGTTACCTAAGTAAAATTCTATAGTTTTCTGCTTTCTCTGTGATATCAATTGATATCTTTTGTTTGTTTAATATGCAGGAAGATTTAATATTTCTGTTTTGTTTGTTTAATATGCAGGAAGATTTAATATTTCTGTTTTCTAAATGATGAGCAAAATTAGAGATTGTAAAGAAATGTTTCACTCAAGATTCCTTATTGTTGTTGCTGTACTTCTTAAATACTTTGAGTTTCTTGTTTTTTGGAGATGCATCAATAGTGTTTAGTAAGAGAAACCTTGATGCATAGGTGTGGATGGCTGAAAAAACAGAAATGCCTCCTCCAGTGCATACGTGGGGAGGCCATGTGGAGAACAAGCATCGACTAGTTTTAACAGCACCAAAAGACTAAGTCTTCCTCCTGGAGTGACAGCAAATTGGACATTGTTATTGGAAGAGAAATTAAATAGTGGTATCCTTTGGCCAGGTCTACATAGCTAACGTAATTAACAGTGGAAAACCATCTGATAACATTGTTAATTGCCTTCCTACCTTCCAAGCAAGTTAGATCCATTAATAATACTGGAGTATTTTCCTGAATTTGATATTGTAGCTTTGGCTCTTTCAAAGATTGTTCAAAGTCACTTTATTTGCCTTACAAACTACCCACCATATTTTGGGATTAAAAAACATTTCCTAAAGAAGTAAAATTTTTTTAATAGAACATATCTTTGATATTATGCAAATGCCTATAAAATTACGAGAAGTCCTACCAAGCCAAAATTATCTGGTTTCTATGCCATGATGCAAGGTTGATTCGAGCATCCTAAACAATACTGTTAGGAGAAGCGTCTCCAAGAATTATTCGTAATTGCATAGCTACCATTATTCCCTGAGAACTGATTTATTGGAAACCTATTACATCTAAGGCCTGGGATTAGTTCTGGGAGTGGATATAAATATAAATAAGATGCAGTTCCTGTTTTTATCGGGAAATATTTTTAGCTTAGCTGATGTAACAAATGAATCTCAGTAATTTTTCCTTTGGGGAGGTTTTTACGTCACTACTGGGCTCATATTAGGAACACAATCAAACTAGTTACTCAGCATCTAGTATGTGCAAAGCTCTATGACAGTTGGGGACTTCAAGGAGGCTTAAGATTTTGTCTTTGCTGTTAATGGGAGAAAGGGAGACTCAAGCTGAGCAAAGGCATAGAAAGAGCTGCAGGGACACAGTTCAGAAGCTACTCAGAAATATAATAAAACTGGAGATGTAGGCATGGCAAGTTACATACTAGATATAAAATTATATAACATAATTAATCACTGATTAATTATTTAATGATGTAATTAATGTAGTGAAGCTAAAACATATGATGGAGATCAATACAAGGGAGTTATAATTCTGACTCTGGCATAGAATGTTTAATCTCCCTTAGCTCAGTTTCCATATCCATAAAATTCTCATGATAATATCATCTTTGAGGGTTGGCGAGAGGATTAAATGAAATAGCATATGGGAAGAGCCTTGTATCTTGCCTTGTACATAGTAAGCCTTCAATTCATAGAATTATTATATACATGTTTATTGTCCTCTGGGGAAAACTCATTCACTGTGAGCAGTTTCACACATAACATGCCCTTTCATCTGTCCACTCCCCATCCTCTTGGTTGTATCTCCAGTCCAGGGCACCATCATTCCTCAGCAGAATTAGGATGACAGCCTCTTATAAGAACCTTTCTCATACTCTTGCCTCCCTAAACTTTGTTGTCCATATACTGCCTAACTGATTTTGTAAAACATACAATTCAGATAATAAAATTTCCTTACTTTGAATCCTAGATGATAAAAGGATACAAATCAAGCTTCTTATCACAACCTGTACCCAGAGGCAGAGCTGTGCTACCTATGAGAGGGAGAACACTTGGGGGAAAAACGTGGGGGAAATGATGAACCTCTGTATTAATTTGCTCAAACTGCCATACAAAGTACCACAAACTGAGCAGCTTAAACGATAGCAAGCTTATTTTTTCACAGTTCTGGAGGCTTGATGTCCAAGATCAAGGTGTTAGCAGGGTTGGTTTCTTTTGAGTCCTCTACCTTTTGCTTATAGATGGCTATCTTGCTTCTGTGACTTCACGTGGTCTTTTTTCTGTGTGTTCCTATGGTCTAGTCTCCTTGTTTTATAAGGACGCAAGTCACCTTAGATTAGGGCCCATCCTACTGACCTTATTTCAATTGAATACCCTACCTCCAAATATGGTCACATTCTGAGGTACTGGGGGTAAGGACTTTAATATAAATTTGAGAGGATCATAGTTTAGCCCACAACAACTTCTTTATGTGTCACCCATCAGTCACTGCAATTTCTACAAGTTTCTTTCCATGTAGTTTTAAGAACTGTTACCATAATACATATTATAAATATGTTGTTTAAAAGATGCCACTTTCACAAAACCGGTTTGGCTCAGTGGATAGAGCATCGGTCTGTGGACTGAAAGGTCCCGGGTTCAATTCCGGTCAAGGGCATGTACCTTGATTGCGGGCACATTCCCAGTAGGGGGTGTGCAAGAGGCAGCTAATCAATGATTCTCTCTCATCGATGTTCTCTCTATCCCTCTCTCTTCCTAACTCTCTATCCCTCTCTCTTCCTCTCTGTAAAAAATCAATAAAATATATATTAAAAAAAAAAAAGATGCCACTTTCAGAATATGGGCTCAGGGATAGGTCTCAGTCCACTCACCCTGTTATTTGCTCTGTCTCTGTGGGTTTTATTTCTTCTCATTCTCTTCTTCACTTGCTTTGCTCTAGTTCCATTGGCCTTTTCCTGGTCCCTAAACACACTAAGGTATTTCCAGCCTCTGAGCATTTCCCCTAGAGTTCTGTGTGCTTGGAATGCAATCATTCCAGCTCTTTCAATGGTTTATGCTGGAAGAGTGGCTAAGAAATCAAGAGTGGTCCTCCCATTCTCTCACACAATTTCCAGCCTCTTTTGTTCCCCTTTTGAATGACAGTATTCTTCCATTGAATTTATTTCTGTATTTTACTCTGGCTCTTCCAATAACATGTTCACTCCATGAGGCAGGGAACTCATTAGTCTCACTTAGCACAGTCAGCACCAGGGCCTAGCATGGGACCTGGCACCCAGCAAATGCTCACTCAAAAGAATGTTTATTGGATGAGCGTCTCAATAAGACCCTCTTTACCCATCATTTGTTTTTAGGACCTCACTCAACCTCAACGATTTTGAATGCCAGGTAAAGCAAATACTGAGTAATGTCACAAATACCAAGGTTGAAATTCTGAATGCAAAACCATTTCAAGAATCATTAAAAAGTGACATATTATGTAATCTTTGAAACTATCCATTAATATCATGGAATCGTTATGCTTCAGGTAGAATTAGCATAAACCCACACACCTTGAAATAAATTTATAAGGAAAAATGTCATTGGCTTAATTCCTCCTTCTCCTATACTTCCTCCACTCCCATAGAATATCTACCCTGTACATATTTTCCAGGACCCATACTATCTAAAACAACTGCCTGTGAACTGGAGTAAAATGAGCATCATCATAAAGGAACCTGTTAGCATTGCAAATAGGCCCCGCCTCAGTCCCATTGAATCAGCAATCTGTGCTTTCACAAGGTTTCCAGGGGATTCAGATCCAGTAAAAGTTTGGGAACCACTGCCCTAAGTTGATCTTCAAAGTAACTTTTGATTCTTTTCAAGAATCTTGTCAAGCAGTCTAGTTGTCCCAACATACTCAACTTTAATTGTTCTAAGTAACTAATCTCTCCTTGTCCAGACTTACAGTGCAAAATGGTGCCTTTAAAATTTTAGTAATTGTCCTTAAGGAACTCCCGCCCTTGAACCACTTTGAGTGAAATCTTCATCTTCTAAGGTTCAACACCTGTCATCCGCTTCCTGGACACCTATCTCTTCCTGGAACAGTTTGGCTTTAATGAGTTATCACCACTATCTTATTGTAGTTTCAAATTGCTCATTCAAATAACAATTCAACTAACTTCTCATACTTTCTCTGTTTCCCAAAGGTGTTATTTTTAAAAAATGAAAATTAATGACAGATCAGCTTGATCTATGCTTTTTTTTTCTGACTGTACTCCCAAAGGATGTATTTTTTTAGGATACTTATTCAGGAAAGAATTTTCTCATTTTCTTTCAAACTATTTTTCTTTCTATGGCTCAGTCTTCATCCTAAACGGGAAGAAATATTCTGATTCATTTTTATGAGGATAACGTTAGACCTAAGGCATTAAGCTATCCCAACTTTTCTGTCATTTTTGGAATAAATTCATTTACCCAACCAGAATCCAAGGGGAATAGTCTATTTTGATAACAGATGTTGTTTTTTCAGTATGGAGTACATAGCCCCAGGTCATAGAGTATTATAAATCATCTTTTAAGGAAATGATGTTCAAGAAGACAATTTTTATCATTGTTAGTAATAAAAAGCTATATTATATATATTAGTAACTATTATTGTTACTGAACACATTATGTTCTAGAGACAGGACCAAGTGATTTACGTATGTTATTTCAGTTACTAAAACCTTTACCTCTGAGGATACATGGCTTGGGCAAAATCAAGTAATTAAAAAGTATTAAGACTCAAATTTGAATTCCAGAATTCTTGATTTTACACATCATGCTAAATCCAGATTGTGGCAATTTCCTTTTGTCTACAAGTCTGTGTCAGCCCATTGTCAAGATGTCAAACACCCCCATATACTAGTATTTGGTCCTGCACCAGCCTTCTTTAGGCCTAGGAAAGAATCTCAGTGTGGCCATTATTAGAAGTGAAAAGAAGCTACTACTTAATAAATATTTCTGTGAAAGACTCTCTGTGTTCATAGTCTCATATGAGCGGTTTCATTTGATCTCTATCAACAATCTTGCCTTATATGTATGGTTGCTGCTATGGAGGGGATAAAGAACTTGCCCAGGATCACACAGCTTCTAGGTGGCAGAGCATGAATAAGTCTGATTTCTAGGAGAGTTTGTCTTTGATCCCAATTGCCAGTGGATGGTATACCTGATTCAGGTGATATGAGTTATTTTTGTGCCCCGTTATTTACCAGTATTCTCAACTCTCTGAAGGTACATTTCTTGCAGCCTTTATGCTTTTTTCTCCTCCTTTCCTTGCGGCTAAGTTCCCTCTTTTTAAAAGCTCACTTCTTTACTAAAAGGCCAATCAGATGATGGACTGTAAAAAAAATTACAAAGGCTAAAGCTTTTGTTCCCTGCACTGCCTGTCTTAACGGTGCCTGGGGGTGATATATCTTTGAAGAAACAAGTTCCTGGTAAGTAATTGGCATTTTTTTGGTTTTGATTTGTTTTATTTGCCTGTAAGTAAACACTGCTTTCTGGTTTTGTTCTTCTTTTGTCTACATTTTCTGTAGAGATGCATTATCTCACTGAAAATTTAAGGTGTTTGTAAAAACATGAGATGTCATATCTGTATTTACTTTTTGATTATCAAAGCCTACCTTGCCTGTAAAATTGGTAATTATTTTTTCACACTTATTTACTTCATACCCCCTAGGTCCTGTTACAGAAGTAAAAACTGACATATATGTCACCAGCTTTGGGCCTGTTTCTGATGTTGAAATGGTAGGTAGTTAGAAAATTTAATGTGCTTTTTGAGATTTGGAGAAAAGAGGGAAATTAATAAGTATTTTGCTGTCAATCACACAAAGTTAGAGCTAGAAAGTCAAAGAACAGCCTAATTAGGCTCAGAAGTTTATAAGAAGTAAAACATTGAATTTACATTTTAGCTCTAACATTGGAATATTTGGCTTGGAGTCATTCTCAACAAAGAAAAAAACTTTCCTGTTATTGGTCTCCATGTCACAGCCTTGTATGCAGTATTTGTTTCCCTTAGAAAATTATTGAAGAGGAGAAAATTGGTGATGTAATTAGTTTTGGTATGAAACTTTATATTGTAGTCCTAATTGCATTTAGTGTTCCATGTTGGTTCAATTGGTCATTCCCCTATCCCCACCCAGTCTCTCCTTTGCTTTCTTTTATGTTTAAAGAACTTAGAACACCAAGCACTGGTCCAGATGAATCCATCCATTCAATTTTGCTAATATTAAATATGTTTTGTTTCAAGGTCAAACACTTCTCCACTTATTTTTTTCCTTGACTCTGGGCTCCTGGACTAATATTAACCAGTTAACTGCCACATGTCCAAAATGGAAACCATCTCCACATGCCATCATATTTTGAATTTAATTTAAAAAATCAATTTGCAATGAATAGTATAAAAATAAATATATTACTCACAGTTTGGATGTTCTTGAACATTTTCAGTTGAAAATTCTCATGAAAAATGATTTTAAAGCATCTATAGATGCTTATGGAGTACAAAGGGTTAGTAAATTTTATGAGCATAAAATGTACTCATATATTTTAATTTGTCTTAAAGACAACCTGACAGTTTTATGGTTCATTATGCAATGATATTTGTTACACAATCACTAATTTTGCTACCTGCTCTAAAGTAAAGTACAACTATAATTACCTGATACTGGCAGTTTTATTATATTTACTAGAGGCCTGATGCATGAAATTTGTGCAAGGGGCTTGGCCCTCACAGCCTCAGGTTCATCCAGAAGGTTGTCCTGAAGGTTGTTTGGGTGTTGAGTCTAATTAGCATATTATACTTTTATTATTATAGATTATTATTTTAAAAAATATTTTTATTGATTTTTTAGAGAGAGAGGAAGGGAGAAGGAGAGAATCATTGATGTGAGAGTGGAACATTATTAGGTTGCCTCCTTCACACCCCTTACTGGGGTTGGAGCCTACAACCTGAGTATGTGCCCTGACTGGGAATTAACCCCCAACCCTTCAGGGCACAGGATAATCCCCAACCAAGTGAGCCACACCAGCCAGGGCAATAGTTATCATTTGTGAATTATTAATATCTATGGTAATTTATCTAGTAAATGTATGGATACTAGTATAACATGCTTTAATTGTTGAGAATCGTTTTGTTCCATTGATTTAAGGAAATTTCTACTGCTATTAATTTAGTTTTTATTTGGGTAGTCTTTTTATATGAGTGTGAAAGAGGCTAGAATTTAATTCATCTTTTGTATATTTATTTGTAATCATCTGTGATTTGAATATGTCACAAACTAATTTTCCTAGGAATACACAATGGATGTGTTCTTCAGACAGACATGGATTGACAAAAGACTAAAATATGATGGTCCCATTGAAATCTTGAGATTGAACAACATGATGGTAACAAAAGTATGGACTCCTGATACTTTCTTCAGGAATGGAAAGAAATCTGTCGCACATAATATGACAGCCCCAAATAAGCTTTTTAGAATTATGAGAAATGGCACCATTTTATACACAATGAGGTAGTCATTTTTTTTCCCTTATCCCCTTTTCATCTTTATTCTCCCTCCTTCTTTCCCTTCCTGCCTATCTGCCTCCCTTTCTTCCTTCTTTCCTTCCTTTCTTTTAGGATTCCATAGTTTTATTTTTAGAGAAAAAATTGATTCTAATTGTATTTTCCCATCATAGACTCACCATAAGTGCGGAGTGTCCCATGAGATTGGTGGATTTCCCCATGGATGGTCATGCATGCCCTTTGAAATTTGGAAGTTGTAAGTTATAATAAAAAATGTTGTTAGAGTTAATCATCTCATGTAAGCTGATAGCTATATATTTGCATAATTTTACATAATCCTATATTTAAATTTTTGTCCATGACAACAACTGTACAAAATTTGACTTTTAGGAGACTGTTTGTTATCTAATATATTTAAGTAAAGAAGTCAAAACAATCATCTTTTCCCCCAAAACCAAAACCTTATTTCTGCAGATAGCCTAGGTAGACTGGACTGTGTCATAAATAATAGATTAATGGTCAGTGTGAAATTTAGGGCCTCTGAACTCCTTTTGTTGGTGGTGTAACATAACAAGTTATAAATGATTTTGTTTGTTTTGTTTTGTTCTGTTACAAGCAGAGTCCTTTATGGCAGACTTGAAAGAAAAAGGCCAAAAATGGGTCAGGGCTTTTTGACATGACATAGGTTAGAATAATATAAGCAGCATTGTTAGTTTCGAAGTGGCTGAGGCATGACAAAAAGCATAGAAGGAGGTTAGTAATATAGTGCCTTTGGAGGGTTTAACATAGGGATGTGGCATTCTTTGACTAACATTTCACAATTTCACTTTAGCTTTTCTATGGAGAATGGATTGTAGAGAGGCCAGAGAGTAAAAGCAGAGATTTGGAGGCTGTTGTTTTAGTGTAATCAAAGATTGAGATGGCTTAGAATCAGATGGTGCTAGAGGAAAATGTGTGAGATAGATGGATTTGGGATATATTGTGGAAGTGAAAGCAAGAGGATAAATAGGAAAGAATATAGAATTCTTTTCCACTAAGTTCCTGTCTCTGAATGGTAGCAACATTTGATTGCCTCTTCTAAAGTCTGCCTCGAATATTTGATTTAATCAGAATTTGCCAAAAATAGATGCTGGTTTTTACTATTGCTTCAGATTCTCAGTCTCACTGATTGTGAAACTTGCCTGCTGTATCATCGCTCATGGCTTAACTTAATGAGAATCAGCAGTCACCATTCTTTTTATAACCTCTGGTAAGCACAATAGTCAGTGGGTGAACTTAAAGCTAAAGAGACTCGCTTGCTCCCTGCTCAGTGACTCAAAAATGAGAGAAGATAAAAACAGAAAAATACTTAGGCAGATAAGGTGTTCAAACTGGGGCCAGAATTAAAATTCATTTGAGCTACGATAATTTATATTTTACCCAGATAGTAGTTCTTATCTAGGGTTTTATCTTTCCCACCCAATTCCACCACCCCACGCTCTCCCTCCCCCCTCCTGTTCTCATAGAAAGTACTCTACAGAGTGACTTGAACAGAGTTGGTAATCAATAAAGGCATGCACAAAATAAAGAAATTACTCCTTGGAAGTAGATTTTTTCAGATTTGGAATTAAAAAGATACAGCTTTTGATTACCTTCACCCATTTCATGCAACCCCCTCACACCTCCAATCTGGCCTCAACTATTAAAATATCCATAGTGTTTGGACACTTGTAATGAATGAGTAAGCATGAATACACTCCAGGAGATCAATGTTGAGACATGACTATATACTGCTAAATGACAGCACAAGCCTCATAGTTTGTTTTGCAAAGTCATTTTTAAAGTTGACTTTCCCTAGGTATCCACTCCTTTTGTAGAGTTAAACAATTCCGCCGAGGACCTACTGTGCTTCTAGCCATTTTAGGAAGGTTTGTGGAGGGTAGTATGCAATTCATCTTGGTTCTTTTGAACTTACTTGTGTGTGAGCCAGGCTGTCTGTTCTGGGCAGAGTGGTAAACAAGCAGCTGGTCTCCATTTACGTTGAACACCGAATAAAAGAAAATGGGCTTAAATTGCTGCTGGGAGGGATTTGTTGAAGATGGAAGGGAAAACGTCCTGATTGTAAGAGTTTAAAGGTAGTGGAACTGTTGTGTAATTATATTCCCTGAGGAGCTTTTTAAACATCATAGCCAGGCAGCATGGGTACCACCCAAAGGCAGAGTCTGGAATAGGTGCCTCCCGGAGAGCTCTCCCAACAGTAGGATTTATTTTGCTTTTGTTGTATTATTACAGGCAGCCTTTCATACGTATCTAATTGGCCGAGTTGGATTAGGACAGAATATCGGTCAAGCACTGGAAGTGAATTGGAATGAAAAGAAGTATCAATTTGACTGCTTTTTTGGGGGTTTATTATTTCTGCTTTTCAACTGCTTATTAGTAGGGAAACATATCCAGTGCATTGATGCAGATATAGTATTATAGTTGCTTTAGTTTTAGTCTCTCCTCCTTCAGTTTCTTTGGCATAAAATAAATATGCAAAAGCTGTTTATTTAGTATCTACAGTGTTCTAAATCTTAAACATGTTTAAGCCATCATGACTATTGTTTTCATTTATTCCATCTTTCTTGAACAAGTGTTTACCATCAATCAGTGCTGAGGAGAAAAGAATACGGACTCTAATCACATTCTGTGCTCTTATTCAGATGCTTACCCGAAGAGTGAGATGATTTATACCTGGACAAAAGGTCCTGAGAAATCAGTAGAAGTCCCAAAGGAATCTTCCAGCTTAGTTCAATATGACTTGATTGGGCAAACCGTATCAAGTGAAACCATCAAATCAATTACGGGTGAGATGCTTAACGATTGAAGTTAATAACAATGGAGTTTTGTCCTTACATTTTAATGGAAATTTCTAGTAGTGTATTTTTTTTTTTTTTGGAGGGGGGGTGGGGAGACAACAAAAATATTCTAGGAATAGAGTTGTTGATAAATCATAGTTCAGAGTTTTTAAATTTATATTTACAATTTTAGTTTAAAATAGATTCTGAGTATTGAGATATGAGTTGGTTTACTTATTCAGAAACAAAAGTCAGTAATCAATTATATTAACATTATTTTCAACAGAATTCTGAGATAGGAAACCTGACCACTGATTTTTGAACACTGGTTTTTCCTGTTTTATTGATGCTTTCCCCAAATCTTTTTTATCTTGCCCAATTTTGTGGTGCTGCTTTCCCTCTCTTTACCACCGTAAAAGCAAAGTACAATATAAAGCTTAGTTACAAAATACATTGAAGGTATATGTTAAAGCTGTCACATGGGCATATGGATGATTATTATTGGTGATTCTTGGTCTGTATTTGCTTTTAAAATGTGAATGGAACGAATCATAGGATTTAGTCTTTATATTTAATGGGGAAATTTGCCTGGTTATTGCTTATTCTGAAACTATTGCCGGAGAAAGGTATTTTTGAAAACATTTATTTTATAGCCTTAAAGTGGAATTGAAAACAAGTGAGATCTGAGGATTATGAATAATTGCTTTCACAGTTTGAGAAAGAGGCCACTGATTCCTAAATCTCTCTTAATATGTCCCTTTTAGATGTAACGTTAAAAATTTATCAACTCAAGAAATCTTAAGGTTTGTTTTCCTTATTAGCTTTTTAGATTTTTGACTAAATGTCAATAAAATCTTCCTGGACTTGGGAATGTTATATATGACTCTATGTTATCTATATCTCTTTTTATATGTATAACATTGAGAAATACAGCTCTTTCCTAAAACTAGGACAATAAGACAACATACTAGTATGTATATATAAAATGTTCATCTGTGTATTAAGGGTTTGGTGTATGTATTTTCATTTTCCAGTGATTTCAAGTTAGGTCTAAATTTTCTCTCAAAAGATGATGGAAATGAAATCTAATTGCTTTCATAGTGCTAGACCTTGAAAATAGAAAACACTGTAAGAATCCCCCCCCCCCCCCCCCGTTAGGAACTGCATATTTCTCCATGTTTGTTTGCTGTATACAACAGATTTTTCCCCCCTATAATGTTTTTTGTTAGTCTGAAATATGGTTTGGAAGCTATTGAATAGCTGCAGGACCAATAATACATTTTTGTTATGTTTTATTGGTAGGTGAATATGTTGTTATGACGGTCTACTTCCATCTCAGACGGAAGATGGGTTATTTTATGATTCAGACGTACATTCCATGTATTATGACAGTGATTCTTTCACAAGTTTCATTCTGGATAAATAAGGAATCCGTTCCAGCGAGGACTGTATTTGGTAATTGAAATTCATTTCTTGTGTATTTTTATTCATATTATATTTGCTTATGATTTCATGGGAATAGCTTTTAGATGTAATTTCTAAGAAAATATTAAACAGTAATATATCAGACTGTGCTGAGTAAAGAATCATATAAGCTCTCATTTCTTATCTAGCCAATACAAAGTAATAAGGTTTGAGGGGATGTAGGCAGTTCATCCCTTTCTTGGGGGCCCATCAGTTTTCCCTTATTGAAAGCAGGCAAGTGAACAGTGTGAATCTGAATATAGTTTCACTTTTGGAGGTATTTTTGGGCTCCCAGTCTAATGCTATGCAATTGAATTAAAATTACATATAGGTGTTAAAATGAAATGCACTGCGAGCTTAAAATAAAACAGAAGTCATGGCTGAATGAATATGAAAGTCTAGAATCATTTGCCTTTTAATGAAGAGGAACAAAATGCAAATGGTTTAAATGCATTGAGTTGGAAGGTATTATATGCTTGGCTTATTAGCTCATTGCTATTGATCTACATTTTTTTAAAAAACACAACATATTTGTTTTGTTTTTAAGGTAGCTTTTTATATATTTTATTCTAAACTATATGAAGTCCACGACATAGCAGTTTTCCATTTTATAGCTGTTAAGTAAATATTTTATGTATCAGCCATGCTTTTAAATAAAATTAGTTATGATATTTACCTGATGGAATGTATTTCTTCATTAGTTTTCTGTTGGTTGTGAATAGTGGAAGCTTCATTCAGTAGTGATATTAGAAGGGGGGAAAAAATCAGAATTCCTCTGGAATGGAGGAACAGTTCTCACAAGAGATACCAATCTCCCCTGCCTTTTCTACTTGGTAGAGTCAAAGCCCTACTGTAATAGCCTTTATCACTGAGAGCTGAAGGGATGCTGGTGAGAAGGAGCTAGGAAGGGGGCTGGGAGCTTTTCACCCCACTTCCCCATCCTTGTAGAAAACAAATGATGAGGTTTCTTCAATGGACTTGACTGTGGGGGTTTTCCATAGGCACCCCCCACCCACCCACACACCTTGAATCTTAGAAAAGGCATTGAAATCTTACTGGGAAACTCCCAGAAGGGTTGATAGGGGCCAGGGTATGACCTTAGGAAGGTAGTGAGCATGTATAATAGCACAAAATACATAGAGTTGTGATAATAAAATAATAACCACACATTGCAAGCGTTGAATACATTTCCACTCTTAAAAATAGGTGTGAAGCATTATGCTAAGCAAAATAATGCAGTTAGAGAAAGATAAATGTCACATCTCACTCATTTGTGGAATATAATGAACAACATAAACAGATTCAGAGACAGAAGCATCGATCAGACAGTCAAATCTCAGAGGAAAAAAAAGGGGAGGGTGGGGGTTAAGGGGAGAGATCAACCAAAGGACTTGTATGCATGCATATAAGCCTAACCAATGAACACAGACACCAGGGGGGTGAGGGCATGAGGGGGGGCGGAGGGGCAATAAAAGGATAAGGACACATAGTAAGACCTTAATTGCTGGAAACCAATCACTGTTTCACTAATAGAGAGATGTGAACAGGAAGCCAGGAAGGCTGTCAACAACCTTAATTGCTCTAACCACTCACCTTCAGTTGAGACATTGTTAGTGGAGCAGCCTCTAACTCTGTTTGTCCCATGTAAGTTTCTGTTATTTCCTGCCTAAGCCCTATGGTGTTTTCCCCAAAGCCTCAATAAAAGGGATGGCAGGGCCAGAGCAGTGGGTAGTTCTCCCACTAGAGTTGGACTATGGCTTGGCTCCCCATAGCACCAAATTAAATTTCTTCTAGTCTCTTTTCATTTGTGTGTGGCCCTTCTCCAGAACCAGAACCCTGAACCATGGGAGACGTGAAAGGGGATCCCACACTTAATCAATACAGAAAAATAAGAATAAAAAAAAAGTAGGTGTGGAAGAGAGAAAGCAGCAAATCTAAGTTTTGAACTACAATAGTCCAAACTGCAATCTGCCACTTATTTTCTCCACCCATAAAATTGCGACAATACATCTCTTCTTCACAGACTAGTGAGAATTTAGATTTACATGCAATGCTCATTGCATACAGGGTGTATGCTGCCCTTAGAACATCTTAGTTACTCTCTTCCATACTTCTCTTATGTAATGGAGGTTAATTTTGTTCTGGCTTGATTTCCTTGACTTTTAATTGTCTTTAAAGAAAACATTGTCCTATTGTGTATTTACAGACAATGTGCTAAGTTATCTCATTTATTTCATTTAGTGCTCACACTAACCAGAGAGGCAGCCTGACATGGTAGGAAGTATGTGAAGCTAATCACCATATCAGTCCCTTAACTTATCCTAGTAATAAATAATACTATTATTTTAGGAACTATCATCATTGAAAGTAAAATCACTTGTGCACATATAATTTTCATTTTTTTTATGGTCCTAAAGAACTTGTAGAACAGAAAAGGCTGACCCGTTGTTGATGCCTTTGAGGAAGAGGTCATGGTGTCAAAGGGCAGACTCTCTGGATCCAGAAGCTGAGGTTCTAACCCCACAGTCTACCACGTATGAGTTGTGATCCTTCCATGAGTTAATTCTGCCTGTTTCCTCAAGTGTCAAAACAGGATGAAATCCTGAGGGTTTCTATGTGGATTAAATGAGTTAATTTAGATAAAGCACTTGGAACAATGCCTACATGACAGTAAATATTATTTGAGTATCACTTATTATTATGGCAACCATCCTGCCACCTGCCTCATTTGAGAATCACGACTTGATACTACAATGCGAATGTTCTCTGTATTTCATTGTTATTGTTGGATAGGTTTTGGATGCTTTCTTGGTTGGCTACAAACTGGTAGCCACTATTCTGTCCAGTATACCCCCAAGTAATAAACATGTTCAATGCTGTGGGGAGTGATAGCATTGATTCCCCACCCAACATTTCCTCTCCAGAGAAGACCCTGTAAGGAATTTAATTAGCATTCAGTAAAGATAATGGTAATTCTAGTAATAATGATTTTAAGATTTGCCATATGCTGATAGGGGGCATCTTATTTCATGTTTACAATAACTCAGTGAGTAGGCTTTATTAATATTTATGAATAAGGAAAATGACTCAGAGTGATGAAGAAACTTGTATGAAATCACATACCTAAAAGTGATGGACAATATGTCTCTAACTTTGGAAACTCTGCCATTTCTACTCTGACATTCTGCCTTTACATGGGGCACACCAGATCAGTTCCTTAACTGATCCTAGCAAAAATAATATTAATATTTCAGGAACTATCCTGGGGACTTGTGGAAAATTCCAGAGCTGCTGAGTGGAGATTGCATGGATATGAGCTGAAAATATTTTGTGGGTAGCCTTTTCAATTTAACATGTGGCATTTGCCTCTGTCTTGTGCTCATATGCCAAGTTTTTGTTTTTGGTTTTTATTGACCAGCTAAACTATGCCCAACAAGTATGTCTTCAAAAACCTAAGATATGTCACAATGGTAATAATTAGACTATTCAGTGAGGATCTGGGATGGTATTTTTCTAAGAAAGTTAAGTTTTACGTATTTGGGGGGGCATTAGCAATCTATTTCATTTGAGAGTTAGGTAAAAATTGCCGGGCTTGTATTTATCTTCCCTTATTTTCCTTTTTGCTCAAGAAGAGAATTTGCTGGGTCAGATATTCATTAGAGATAATTCAAAAAATCAAAAAAGAAACACACAAATAAAACGAACCCATATATATATATATGAGAAGTAGAGTGAGCTAAATCTCTTCAAAGGCCTTCTATCTCCAAAGTTGTATGCCTTTAAGTTTTCTAATTATTCCAGTATAGTAAAACATTAAGCCTGGACAAATGCCAACTGGCATATCTAAGTCATTACCAGTTCGTTTTTCTAGGAGTGAGCTGCCAGAATTTTGCTCTTGTGTATAGCCTTATCCTACTCATACACGTCTTCTCCCAGCTCCTGGACCAGCCAATGCAGTGCATATTCAGCATTCTAAAAACAGGGCCTGGCATCAATATTTGAATGTGTCAAAAATATTCTATGGTTATTTAAATGTTTTCAAGGGTAAATGCCAGCTAAACCATTGAAACAGATGCACTGTCTTCCTAGATACAGCAAAAGCATGGCTTCCGATCTGAAGGGTTGGCTCCTGTTTCTTATTCTGTGGGTGTCTATTTAACCAAATGCTTCACCTAAAGCAGGTGGGAGAAGCACATCCCTGTCATGCTGGGAGTTCTTTAAATTTGAACTTCTGGCAGAGAGCACGTTTTAATATCTAAAGAGATGGACACTTCACATATTCAATTGTTTATGCCAATTACTATCCTAATTTTGCCACCAGTCATATTATATGAACCATGTTTTTGGAGGGCTACTCACAAATTTGAAAATCAAGTTGACTCGAAATAATGAAATAGAATTAGAAAGTGGCCACATATCCAACATTTTTTTTTTTTTTTGCATTGATGGCCATAGTATCATTTAACATCATGAAATTGATGATTTACCCCTTAACAATCAGAAAGTAATTTTTGGACTCATGACTCAATAATTGCATTAGTATTCGGCTTGCTCAACATTAATAAGGTAATTTCTTCCTAAGACAGCAGGAGAAGATGAAGAGTACTACTTTTGGTCCTCAGGGATAAATTGTTTTATCCCTCCTCCCCCACCCCCCCAAAAATGTTCAAAGGATCATGACAAATTCTAAGTTGCTTATATTTGATTTTATTGTTTAGGGTCTTTTTTTGTTGTTGTTACATTATGAACTCTGATGAGTTTTATGAGTTCTGGGTAGAATTCTTATTAAGCTGTACTCTTCATATTTTATTTCCTACTGCTTTCAGCATCATTTCTATGATGTTAGAGGAAATATACTTAAGAAAGTTGTCGAAATTTCTAGAACACTTAATAAGCCATTAAACAAAGTATTATGAATAAGAAGGAAAACTAATTTTTCTTCCAACTTTATAGCTACAAATTTTCAAAACTAATTTAGGGTTTATTCAATGTATTCCCCAGCCAGCATGGAAATTATGCCATTTTTCTGAGATTTAAAAAGGAGGCCTTAACTTTGTAAGGTCTTTTTCTGAAACAAAGTCCTGTAAATTCATAATACTGCATTTTCATAGAGATTTATGTTCGACCAAAAAACACATTTTAAAATCTATTTTATACTAATAAAGTGCTAAAAATATCACAAAAATGTTTTTAAAAAGGGAACACAACCAAATTCTCCAATTCCATTCACTATATAGTTTATGGATTGTTTTAAGATCTATAGTTCATACACTGCACAGTGCTCTAATTTTTCATGTTCTAAACATTGACAATTCAGAAGGGACTGGAGAGAAAATGGATTGGTGAGGAGCTGGAAAAAAATGAGTTTTTACTGTGCATTTATCATGTGCTTGGCACTATGTAATATATTATGGTAAATCTTGGAACAATATTAGACACGTTTGCTCTCACAGAGGCTACATCCAATAAAGTTGGAACAACTAAGAAACAACACAAGGCAGATATAATTAAATGCTCATCTGAGAAGACAAGATAATTTCTCCCCAAATAAAAATACTATTATTCCTTTATTGTTGTATGAGGCTCATAATCTCTTCAATTTAACATATATAGTTTGGCTCTCAGCAAGGATAGGCATGGATTGGAATATATAGTTTAGATGCCTATGTCATCATCATTGTTGTCATCATTATCATCATCCCCAAACAAGTAGGCATGTCAATTAAGGAGCAATTGTACACAATATATAAATCTCCAGAGAAAATTCCAAGCTTAACTAGATAACATAGGTTAGATATAAAGATAAACAATGATAAAGAAAGGGACAACTGTACAAATATTAACATCCTTAAATCATTTCTCTATAGTTCCAGTGGCAAGTGGAATTTTTCCATTGAGAATAGGGACTAACCTTTTTCCATACTGAGGAAAAGGCTCTCCTGGGGGTGATGTGCTTTCGGAGCCTACTGATGGCAAGGAAGTACCTCTATTCTTGTTGCAACTATTTTCCTCCCAATCATAAATTGGTGGGTAGCAGATGTCTAATATTTTTAATACTAAAATGTTCTATAAGTCTATTTTGTCAGGCATATACATCTGTTGTTTTATTATCTTTATAATTATCTTTCACAGCTAGTAAATGTATTTTTTTAATTCATTAGGTAATATTCAGTTTTAAAGACTATAATTTGTGTTTTTCTGGTAGTGAGTCTCAATAGCAGTGGGCCATGCCTACCCCAGAAAATGCCCCAATATACCATGCTACCAATTTGCTATTCCTGGTTGTGAATCAGTGCTTCAATGAGTAGCACTTCCCAGTAAGTGTGTGTGTGCGTGGAGTTTCTCAGGCATGCTGGCTTGGATACAATATTAAATTGGGTGCCTTATATACTTTTAATGAATATGGCAAACCCAATAGGTAGGTATCAAGACAGTTTTCATAACTTAATCAAAGTCACACTGAGCCAACAATGGAAAAGCCCCATTCTAATTCCGTTGAACCAGTAGGATTAGTCTCTTCCATCAAAGGTGATTTGGTAGAATTATAAAGTTTGTTACCCACCACCCACCCCACCCACCAGATCACTAGTTATTGTTTTGTTTTGTTTTGTTTGTTTTTGCATAGAAGCAATGGTGAAGTATTTTGTCTCTTTGCTCTTTTGCTTTCAAGGAATAACCACAGTCCTCACCATGACCACCCTGAGCATCAGTGCACGGCATTCTTTGCCCAAAGTGTCCTATGCTACTGCCATGGATTGGTTTATAGCTGTCTGCTTTGCTTTTGTATTTTCCGCCCTTATTGAGTTTGCTGCTGTCAATTATTTTACCAATATTCAAATAGAGAAAGCCAAAAAGAAGACATCGAGAGCTCTCCAGGAAATTACAACTGCTCCTTTGCTGAGAGCTATGCACTCTGAAGCACCCCTGCAGGTATTTGACTCAATTTCCTTTAATTTAAGATTTGAGTTTCTTGGTTAAATTTACATTGCGGACAGGGAAGGGGGGATGAAGGGGGTGGAGAGCGGGGTGGAGGAGGGATGGATGAGAATGGAAACTTGAAATACCAATGACAATTTGTAAGACCTTTAAAAGTCCAGGAAAATATGAAGGGACAATTATAAATTTAATTGTTATAATTATGATTAATGACTTAAAAATTAAATAGCTTTGGGAGAGCCAGATGGCGCTGGCTGTTTGAACATTCTTTTCAACATTAAAGGTTTTTCAGAGAAAGGAGCAACATCTTCTGTATACTATTCAGAGGAACCTGTGCTTATCTTTAAGTGGGTTGGAAATGTGCTTTGAACAGAGTTCTTCGAGCAGAGTCAAGCAGCGGTTCTGTACATGTTAGAATATCCCATGGGGCTGGGAAGGGCCTGTGTCCTTTATTACCTTTGAAAATAAAATCTATAGATAGGAAGACCTAGAGTTGTAGTTGATGTACATAGAAGATTGAGAAATCTTATTGTAAAGGAACAGAGCCAAAAGGATATGGAAACCAAACTACTGCAATTCACACTGGACATTCAAGTGATTCTGTGATAAAAAAAAATAAAATAAAAAAAAAGAACAAAACTTAAAGTGACATTTTCCTTATGGGCTCCAGTTGTACAAACAGCAGGATCATCATGAAAATAAAACGCAAACAGGAAGCCCCCACCTCCCCTTCCCTTCCCTCTTCACCCTCCCCCGCTCCCCTCCTCCTTGGATGTTCCTCTCTCTCTCTTTCACTCTCACTCATTCAGCTTCTTTCTTGAATCAGCAAAGTATCTGTGGTAATTGATACTCAGCTTTAGTGTAGTTGCCACAAAGATAGTCTAAAACTCCTTTTGTTTGTATGTGCCCAAATCCAAATGTACATAAGTCATCAACTTTATTCTTTGTAGGTAATAACTCATTCTCTTACTTGCTCATTCTTTCTCTCCCCGCGCCCAATTCATTTAAAAATATACATTTAATACCAATGATGTGCCAGACCCTATTTATGGTCTGAGTATCAAAAATATACACTGCCCACCCCCAATAGAATATCGTACACAGAGTTTACATTTAAGTAAGACAAAGAAAAGGAGAAACGATATTTTAAAATAATAAATAATACAGCACTTGGAGTATTAGATTATAGTAGTGCTGACACTGTCTGAATGAATTCCGGGGTAGTATGAGGAGGAGGGGATTTCCTTCAGCATACAGGTGATCAGGAAGTAAGTCCACCAAGAGAAGACGGCAGTTTAACAAATTAGGTTTGGTATTCACCCTGGCAGGTTCTAACTGTTGGGTCCTCCAGTTTATAACTCAGCTCCTAGAAGGCTCTGGGTGCTGGTTCTTCTAGAATGGCATGTGAGCTGGTAGGAAAATTGCTACCATCCCATTGAGACAGTTTGGGTAGCTTATTTACATTTTTTTCTCTAAAGAAATTCATTTCATCAAGTTTTTCAAAATTATTAGAATGAATTTTGTATACTATTTTTAGTTAAAAACTCTGATTACCCTCTTTCCCATTCCCCATAGGTAGCCTTCTCTGCTTTTTACTCTTATTTGCTTTCCTTTGTTGAGACCTCAGTAGAATAACTCTATTTACTGTTCCTTATTAATCAATTTATTTATTGTCTAAAGTTCTACATATGTCTCCTCCCCTCCCCCATTGAACGCCTCTCTGCCTGTAATTCCCACCCTGAGCAAGCCCCCCCACTGCCCCAGTGTCTGTGTCCATTGGTTATGCTAATATGCATGCATACAAGTCCTTTGATTTCTCTCTCACCTTCCCCTCTCCACACCTCCCTCCCCCCCCACCACCACTTGTCTCTGGGTCTATTCTTGTTCATCAAATTATGTTGATCAGTATATCCCTCATATGAGTGAGACCACCCTCTTTTAAACATATCAATTCTTGGATATATTTATTTGTATAATTTACTGTTTCTGTTTTTTAATGAATGATTCATGATTTATTCTAATTCCACTTTTCTTCCAGTTGATTCTGTTAACTCTTTTTTCCTAGCTTTTTGAGTTTAATTCTTACTTATTTTCATACTTTTTATTTAATAATAAAGTTTCCCTTATTACAATGAGATTTTCTTTGCATATAGTTTTAACCATATGCATAACTTTCTATATTATCATAATTATTTGCGAAATATTCTTCAACTACGTTACTGGTTTTCTCTATAAGCTAAGAATTATTGGGAAGAAAATATTAAAGTTTCCAAAAAGGACTTTGTTTATTTAGTTCTGCTGTTTATTTTTAGCTCAAAGATGTTACCTGTATAGATTTGAATGTTATTGATATTTTTGTTACACCCTGAGTTATGCTGAAAGCTTATAAATGTTTAATGGCAATTTGAAAAGAGTTAATTTTAGTTATTAAATCAGTTTTACTTAAAGCATCATTTAATCACCCTCTTAATCAGTCACCTCTTCTTAATCATTCAAATACCAAAAATAATATGAAAAATCCTCTTATTAATATTATGATTATTTATGTTTGTTTTATATTTTAATTATTTTTGTTTTATTCACTTTGATACATGACACTCATCATGTAAATATTTATAACTGCTTCATTTCTATGCATTTAATCATAAAATAATTTTCCCCCTATATAATGTCTTTAGCTTCTAATTATATTTGGTCTGGTTATAATATTTTAAAACATTATTTCTTGATATTAAGTTTTGTAATGTATTTTTTTTAATTTTTATTGTTGAAAATATTACAGATGCTCTCCTTTGCCTCCTCTCATTAACCCCCTCCACCTCACGCCTGCCCCCTCCTTATGCCTTCCCAGCACTTTTTTTTCCAGCTTTTATTTTTCATTTTTTTTAACATATTTTAACATTGCCCCACCCTCCCATACATACCCTCCCTCCCCAGAGTTTTGTGTCCATTGGTTGTACTTATATGCATATATACAAGTCCTTCGGTTGATCTCTTATCTCCCCCAGATCTCCCTACTCTCCCCACTGTAATTTGACAGTCTGCTTGTTGCTTTACTGTCTTTATATCTGACTTTTGGTTTGTCAGTTTATAATGTTCTTTAATATCCATAAATGAGTGAGGCCATGTGGTATTTCTCTTTCATTGACTGGCTTATTTCACTCAGCATGATGTTCTCTAGTTCTATCCGGGTTGCTGCAAATGATGAGAATTCCTTCTTTTTATGGCAGCATAGTATTCCATTGTGTAGATGTACCATAGTTTTTTGATCCAATCATCTTATTAAGTTTTGTAATGTATTTTTATTGCTAAAATTTTCATATTCTTCTGTTTCTCATGTACTTTGGAAGCCATATGTCATAGTTTTATATCACTAGTGGTTAATTTTAAATTTTAGATCAACATATTTCTACTTATGATTTTCTAGTAATGTTGAAATTATAAAGTATACTGACTCTCCCATATAGCTATTAACTCCCTCTTGACCCAGTAGTTGCTCATTCCCAAAGATTCTGAATGTACAAACATTTTACATATATATTTTTTTTTCTGTTTATAGTGAATTGCTATAGTTCTTTTTTCACTTTTGGAAAGTGATGAGACTCCTTGCACTAGTGTTAGAGTAGAATATTATAAATACTTATAAGTGCCACTTAATCAGAATAAAGCTATTCTTCAGAATTTTCAAATGTGGGAACAAAACCAATAATATTTTATTGGCTGCTTGAAATGTATCTCTTGACTACAGTAATTGTCACTGCTGGTAAATTCTTGGCTGAGCACATCCAATTGGCTAAGTCTGCTCTGATTTTAGCAACTCCTGTGGACAGCATTGGGTCACGTACTGTGGGCAAATGGCATACTCAAGATCGAGATGAAGTTTGCAAAGAGCATAGAGTCTTAGCATTTAGAAGTTGAGAAGACATTTTATAATGTAGTTAAAATATAAATCATATGCTTTGCGTACTCTACAAGTGTACTGTGTATGTGTCATGACTTAGATCTCCACAGCGGTTTACTTGGAGAATGTCTGTGTTTTAAAGACAGTGATTAATGGGTTGGCCTATCCTGCATCCAGACTCCAGATTGCTGCCAGAGCACAGCTGGCTTTGAGTGTCAGTTGCCATTGAATGGCTTCAGTATCAAGTTCAACTTTTAAGGATTGAGGATATATTAAAACTGAGGCAGAGAGAAGAAAATAAAAAGATAAATAAGGAGAAGGAAATCAAGAAAGGGGAAATGTAAAGAGCAAAATTTTAAAATATGTTAGTGTACAAAAATATTCTAGAATCTTATAAGATTTGGAGTTTCAGTAGAGATTCTAACCAGATAGATGAAATTTGCTTATTCAAGGATGTGTTTCAACTTGTATGGCTATTTGCTTATTTGAATGATGTGTTTGTTTAAAATGTGCTTAAATTCCTCCTCTGTTGTCACCTGCAGAGTCTACATCAGTAGTGGTTTGACCTATTGTTACTCTATGGGATCTATAAGCCATTAATGGCCTGGCAGAGATTTCTAGTGACCATTTCTATTCTTTGGGAATTGAAAAGCCTATGGTTTATGGAATATTCATGAAGCAAAGAAAAAAGGCCGATTGGCAGGCTCTAATAGAAGCTCTGAGCATCTCAAGAGGCAAAAGCAGCTGTTCTGTTTTGACTCAGCATTACTTTGATTCTGCCTTTGACTCTGTCCTTTCAGTATTTGAGTTGAAGTCCATTCTTGTGGTTCTATCCTTCCATAACCTTGCTACTTCTTAGAGTACCTACTATCTCCCTGATGCAGATGACTTGGACTAATAGGGTGTTTTGAAAAATAAGTAACTATAAAATAAAAAGGAAGATTTCTTAATCAAATTATATATATATATATATATATATATATATATATATATATATATATCTTTTAATCACTTGAAAATAGAGTGTGTGGTCCTCATTCAGTTGGAAAATATGCATTAGTGTACCTACATATTGAATCCTATGGATAAAAAAAACAATGCTATAATAACTAACATTACTTGAGCTCTTAATTTGTGTTAGGTACTCTGTGATATGTTTCAGTGTATTGCCTAATTTCAAGCTCACAGTAATTATTTTACAGATGAAGAAACTGAGGCTTGCAGTTAGTTGTTAAGTGATATATTCAGAGATAGTAAACCCTGTGTCATGTCAACACAGCCAAGGGTTCAGTGAGCCTGAGGAGGGGTGATGAAAGATTAAAGAAAACAAGGAGAATATAGCTGCGGCTGGGTGGATCTTCCATGCCTGCATGAGGACACAGAAAAGGATCCAGCCAGCAAGCTGAGGCTTTATTTCATAGAGAAATACAAGGTGGTGGTCAACATAGTTACAATGTTCTTGTGAGTTCCACTTGTTTGGCAGCACTTGCTGCACCTCCCACAGCCCATTAGTTACCTAAGTCCTAGGAAGGATCTAGGAGAGGCCATAAAGTCAAGCTTAATTATGCTAAGGGGGCTCTGACCTCTAAACGGGGACTTGTTTGTGGCTCTGCCACCGGTCAATCCGAGGCTTAATCCTATAGCCGCTCCCTACAAAACCCAATATTAAATTAAGTATGTGAGTGCAGAGCTTGTTCTCTGATACTGCATTTTATAATATTTATGTCATCTCTCTGGTAAGTGGTAGGATTGAGCCAGAAAACCCTAAACTTTTAAGCCTCAAGCTTTAATGACTGATTAGAAATGTGGGGTGAGGGAGGGAAATGGAGGATGAGATGGATGGTGGTAGCATCATTCACTAGGACAAGAAGGGAAAGAGGCATAATTTAAAAAGTAGCTAATTAGTTCAAGTTTAGATAGGTGGAAAGTTCCACAGTAGAAGATTTTCTCCTATCCCAGGATAATAATGACTACTTTTTAAAACTACAATTACATACTTTTTCCACTGTGTACCTTTCCTTCCCCATCTACCTCATGGCTTTGTCTATTTCTTTTTTACTGTAATTATTCTTCATTTTGAAGTGTTCATAGATACTTACAAGAATATTTCTAAAATTAAAGAGCTATTTTCTTTTTAAGAAAAAGATAATATAAAAACATATGAATAATTCAATTGGATTTCATAATTCAAGAGCACCGAGGAGAAGCTCCTTTTTCACTACCCATCCTTCGAAGTAAAACTCTAGCCTTATTTCCCGTATTTGCCTCATTCAAGCTGATCTCAAGGATCTCTGGAATAGGGTCTTAAGGATTCACCTCTACAAACGGGTTAATACTAAAACCTACCAGAAAAGCTTCTAGTGTGAATTAGACTACATTATTCATATAAAGTTCAGGGACCAATGCTTGGTACCCAGTAAGTAATGGCTATGATTATTATTATCCTTTATTTCTTTCGGCATCTTCAACGTATACAGGTATGTGTTACAAAAATTATCATTTATAATATCCTGAAGTACTTTGCTTGAACTGTTTTATATGATTTCATATGATTGCTATATTTGCCTAGCTAGGAGATGAGCTCTTTAATAAAATTGTTCATAGCTTCATATCCCACATAATATAGTATGTAATAGATAGTTGTTTTTATTGATGGATTATAATGAAATCAGATGATAGGAGGTCTGGTGACTCCAAAACCAACATATTTACCACCAATCCCCCAAAATATTGGTCTATTGGTCTTTTAAATAAAGCTAGAGGCCTGGTGCACCGTGCACCAGTGGGGCCCCTCAGCATGCCCTACGGGGTTCAGGCCGAAACCATCATTCCAGCACCCCCCCCACCCTTCCCCCGAGGGAATGTAGTAGTGCGGGAAGAGGCAGGTAGTCGGGGAGGAGCCCAAGCCTAGGCCAGGTGCTGCTCTGCTCCTGCTTATCCCCGCCCTGCTGTCCCTACCACCACTGCCACTCCCCTGGGTAGGCTTGCTGCCGCTCTGTTGCATTCTCCACACACCGGATACTGGCATGCCCATGACCAAGAAGTGGCCGTGGGCTCGCACCCAGTCAGTCCCAGTGCTGGTCCAGATCCCAGTCCTGGTCTGGCTGGGGGTGGGTGGAGTGTGCAGGGGGAGTATTCATGGGAGAGGCTTGTGCTGCCTGCCATGAGCTCAGTGTCTGGCACCCATTAGTCAACTGAGCTGCGCTCTGCTGTGGGAGTGCACTGGCCACCAGGGGGCAGCTCCTGCATTGAGCAATTGCCTCTGGTGGTCAGTGCACATCATAGCAACTGGTTGAATTGTCGAATGGTCAAATGGTTGCTTAGGCTTTTATAATACTAAGAGCCCGTTTGCAGGAAGATTCCTGCAAGTGGCCCTCGCGGCCACCCCCCAGCCCGGACACATCTTGGCTTGAGTCCACCACAGCCTTGCAGGGCTGCTGCCGCCCGCCTCACCCCGCCCCACCCCGCACACATGGCCTTTGCAGCCACCACAGCCGCCCACACTTTCTCTCTGGCAGCCACCTTGCTCTCTGCTTTTCTCCCCCTTCCTTCTAAGCTGTCTTCAGTCTTCACTCCTCCCTCCGTCAGCGTATGCAAATTAACCGCCATCTTTGTTGGATTAATTTGCATACTCACTCTGATTGGCTGTGGGCATAGCAAAGGTACAGTCAATTAGCATTTTCTCTTTTATTAGTGTAGATAGATTCTTTCTTGCTGGAGTAAATGTGAATATCAGGCAGATGGAAGTAGTGAACATGAGCTGGGTCACCGTGAGCCTCTGGAACAGCAGATGATCGTTCTTAACCGATCTGAGACACCCTTGTCAGCAGCTGGATTTCGCTAGTGGGCAGCAAGAGATAACTGAGGAGGGTGTTTTAAAACCAAAAAAAGCAAAACAAAAGGCTTAAGTAAGCCTACAAGTGCACTGTGCACTATGAGGAACGTATGGTTGGCTGTCTTTTGGTCATTTCAGTCATATCATTTGCACAGCTGTCAGTGACTGTGAGTGACATTGATGTTAAATGATTTCCCAGTGGTTGGTAATGTACATGCTTCATTCCATTCGAAAGGGGTGTTCAAACTAGGTCAGTTTCAGATTTTTATTTCGGTTATTCTCAACGCTCCTCTTAGAAATGCTGTTTTTAAAATAGTTTAAACTAGTATGCAAAAAACTTTCATTTTTCCATTTTGTCCTTATTTTGTTCATATCTTGACTTAGTTTCAAACCTATTTCCTTGGCAGTTTGAGCAAGGACCTGAAGCAGTACTGTCAATTCACTTGACATTTGGATGTGCTTCTGACAGTAGTTTAATGACATTCTTTAAATCTTATATAAACTGTACCTCCCCAAACCCATACCTTTTCAGTACAGAATGTTCTGCAGGTAGTAATGCTCTTTAGGCAATGAGTAATTGTTTTAATTGCACAATTATTAAACTGTATGATTTCAGTGACAAGAATATCCAGATTAGGTTCTATCTCCAGCTGTGCTTTTTATCTGTTAGTTTTGTTATGTGTCATGTGCTGATTCATGAGAAAATGTCATGTTGCTAATGTATGAGGATGAATCTCAGCTAGTCATTTACCAAGAGTTTACCAAGCCACTACTGTGCACCAGTCACCATACAAGGCACTGTGGATTCAAAGACAAAAACCTAGGAACTTAGTATCAGGAAGGAGACAGGCCCTTAATCGTGTGGGTGACTGTATTTAGTTTGTAGATAAATGGTCTGAGTCTTGATTCTCGCGTGCTTATAATAGTTTAAACTTATGCTCAAATCTTCACTGCTACCTTAAACCTCCATGTTTCAATACTAATCTATTTATCCAACTACTGGAAAACCTATTATATTTATAGAATACCTATTAAGTGTCAGTACAGTTGGAATACTGTGCTCACTTCCTTTGTAGATCTGAGAGTAATAGGGAGGTAGATATTCAATAATTAATTTCAAATAATTAATGATAAATTTGTAAAATACTGTGAAGAAGTGGTAGAGAGTAATAACAAATTATATCAGAAAGAGTTAAGCTGAGTCCTAGCCATTTTGGCTCAGTGGATAGAGCGTTGGGACTCTTCTGCAGACTGAAGAGTCCCAGGTTCGATTATGGTCAGGGACACATGTCTGGGTTGTGAGCTCCATCCCCAGTAGGGGGTGTTCAGGAGGCAGCCGATCCATGATCCTCTCTCATCATTGGTGTTTCTATCTCTCTCTCCCTCCTTTCCTCTCCAAAATCAATAATATATATATATATATATATATATATATATATATATATATATATATATATAGAAAGAGTTAAATTGAGACTTCAACTTAGTCTTTAAATTGCAAATAAAGGATATCATTCAAAATGACAAAAGGAGAGGCAATCAATTTTAGTCACTTATTGAAACAATACTGTGCACATTTTTATAATCACTGATAATAACATCACCTAAGAAGTAAAATGCCAACATTAGCATCATAATTGAAAATTTAGGCTATGTCCTCCTCCAGAAGAGAAGTGCTATGATTTTAATGCTACATTAAGAAGGCTAGATATATTAGCTAGTGTTTAGGGGAAAAGTAAGACATCTTGTGAACTTAGTATAATTTAGTGTAGAGTGTGTGTGTGTGGTATAGATGTAGATTATTAGTAAATTTGTTCATTTATTTTCATGTATTATCGGTTTACAAATATCATGGCAAAATAATAAACTATGAAGTGTATTTATATAGTACATAGAATTTGGAGAGATAGCATGTTGTCATCATCATCATCATTAACACCATCATTGCTGTCTACTATGTGCCCTTTGCATATAATATATGTGTGTGTGTGTGTGTGTGTGTATATATGTGTATGTGTGTGTGTATGTGTGTGCGTAGTATCAGTTACTTTACACATATATACATATGAGTTGTTGCATCTACATATATTTATATACACATAGAATCCAGGGTTGTATTGCTATCTACATAATTTTATGGTTGATGAAAATGAGTTTTGGTGAAGTATTTTGGACACTTTCAGATCTGTGATGTTGCTTCTCACCTAGAGAAAACAGGCGGGCATAAAAGGATTTCATCTTTGTCCTCAGTTCCCCAGTGTAGCTTTGATCATATAACCCAACATTTTCTCTGCCTATTAGAAGATGAATTTAGGCAAGATTATATGTAAATTTCATTCTAACTTAAAAATCTATATTATTACAAACTCATACACTATAACTAATGCAAGATTGCTTATACTCTAACATGTGCTTAATTTAATAAAAATTTATTAGAGAGAGGATGATTCTTTTTGAGTTCAAAAAAAGATAGATCAAATTAAATATTCAGCTTATTTTATGTTCACCTATTCAGCAAAAGTCCATACTGTTCCAACAGCCACAAAAGCATCAACTATACTGTACGACTACATTGCAGATAGTATTTTAAACATTTTACAAGCATTAACTCATATACTTGTCATAGCAATCCTATCCTATTTTTTTCAGACACAGACCTAAGTGATTTGTCCAAAATCATTGAGCTGCTAAGCAACTGAACCAAGATTTAAATCCACTAGAGATTACTGTCCCTCAGTTATAACCTATGACCATGACTGCCTACCCTCCACTGTGACTATCACCATATACTCACTAATTAACACAGTCCTAGTTTTTCTGAAAATGTGTTGTTTCTCCAATGTAAAAATGTAAGCTATTCTTTGAAACTTTATCCCATTTATAAATAAGCCAACCCCTTAGCTAGTAGTTCAATTTACATAGAAACCCAAGTCACAAATAATTAGTTAACACTCTCCTTAACTCCAAATCTGCATAAAATATATATGGGTTTTGTCAAGGCTAAAAAAACAACACACAAATATTTGATTTTTAGCAAAGCCATTTCAACAAACTGAAGACCATCCTATAATTTTCCAAATTTTTTTTTCACATGTTAAGCATTTAAAGAACATTCAAAGCATTATTCTTTTATTTTGGTTTGAAAAACCTATCTTACATGCATTAATATATTAAATTTATATTTTTTTATAATATATATTCAGTGGAATGTTTTACAGATTGTGGGGAAATTTTTAAAGAAGTTCACGAGCCAAAATCAGTTTGGCTCAGTAGATAGAGCTTTGGCCTGTGGACTGAAAGGACCCAGGTTCGATTCTGGTCAAGGGCATGCAACTTGGTTGTGGGCACATCCCCAGCGGGGGGTGTGCAGGAGGCAGCTGGTTGATGTTTCTCTCTCATAGACGTTTCTAACTCTCTATCCCTCTCCTCCCTTCCTCTCTGTAAAAAATTAATAATACACACACACACACACACACACACACACACACACACACACACACATATATATATATATATATTTTATAAAGAAGTTCATGAGAGAGAGTTTTTGCCCTCAACAAATTTATACAATGTGACAGAGTATAGTGATGCAAATGATCAAGAAGAGTAAATATTCTGGAGGGACCAAGGGGTTTGTAAAGAAAAATGCTAGACTCTAGGAGGGTCTTTGGGAGAACTCAGCCTGTTCATGAGGCATCTTTTATTGATGGTCAGAAAATTGAAGAGAGTAATACGGAAATGAACCAGCTCATTACTGTTACTATCATTAGTTGCTTTGTGATATTTATGGACTAGTTTAACAGAGAAGGGAAGAGGAGTGTGAGGATGAAGGTGGCCTTCCGTTTCTCTGTGAGCACTTTCCATTTTCACCTCCCTAAAATGTTTTCCAAAGCACAACCACCTTAATGTGAATGTTGTAAAATATTAAGTGATGAAAGTATTAGATAAAGGGATGAGGTATAAGGGAAGAAAGACTCCACCATTTAGCACACCTTTACCTTATCTTGGCCAGGTCTTTGGCACTTGAGAATTGACATTTTCAAAGAGAACTTGGCAAAAGGTAGTGATGAGTCTCTATCCAAAGAGCAGAAAGTCAACAGTATACAATATGAGTATACTGTTGTGTCTAGCATAGCCAATTATGGGCACTTCTGAACAACTGGGATTAGTATATTACAAACTTTAAGACCAATGCTTAACACAGCCTGGTGCCCAGTAAACGCCCATCCAATTTGGTGACTGAGTCAATGAGTGAAGGAGTAAATGAATGCAATGAGTGAAAGAATAAATCTCTGCAAAATATTATTAACAATGACAGAAAAGAGAAGTCTTAGATGACAACAATAATAGGAAAAACTTTCATTTCAGAATTGCTTTTTTACTTTTTGAGGCCCACACATAGCTTTGGGTTACAAAAGGGAAACTATAAAGCTCTTATTCTTGACCCAAAGTCACCTGGCTTCTTTGGAATTTCATATGAGGCAACTACTATCCCAGTTCTTTCATTGGCTGTGCCTTGGACTCTTAGTTTTGTTGTTTGGGTATCTCTTTCTCCTAATGCAGACTGGCTACTCCACGAGAGGTGAGAGTCATGATCAATTTGCTGTCCAGGTTATACCTGGGAATGTCCTCTGTTTTCATATGGGAACAAATGAATCTAATCGCTACCCTTCTGAGAGCTGGTTTGTATGGAGAAGCTCTGACAAGGGCATTCTGCTTGGAAGAAGTAAAAAGGAGGCCTTATAGCTGGAAACGTGTTTTCTGGAAAAATTAGCAAGAGCTGTACAGCGATTTAGTAACTGATTAGTTATATTCTTAGAGCAGATCCTAAACCTTAAAAATGTGGAAGCAGTAGTAGTTGGGCAGCATGGGTGGGCACTTGACCTTCACTGGCTGTTCCTTCCATGAAGAAATGGGCCTGGGTTTGTTTTGAGAAAAATCTAGGTTTTATTAAGCTAAACAGTATTGAAAAACAATTTTTGCTGGTCAAAACTGGTTTAAAAAACACACACAACTGGGCAAAAATGGTCTTTTGAACTAAAGATGAGGCCTAGATTTGACTTCAAATTGCCCTTATCAACTGCTTTTTTCTTCTTCTTCTTTTTCTTTTTTTTTTAAACAACAAAACAGGAAATTAGTAAAAAATTGTCCTGGTATTATATTGATGACTAGCATCCTAAAATTCATTAGTTAGTTTACTTGTTTTCAAGGTAAAGATTTCGGTTGGAGCTGAGAATGTCTCAGCCTTGGAGCTATATTCGGTGTGCCCGCGGCTGATGGGGCCTGTCCTCTGTGGGCATCTTTGTGCTCTCAGTAGGATTGTTTGTTAGTTTATTTTATTTTGACTTGAAGCAGTTGAGGCTTGTACAGATGCAGAGCTTAATAGGCCCTCTCCCCTGTGCCTACCTCACTACTGCTTCTTCTGCAGGCAAGAAAGCCACTTTGCTAAAGCCTTAGCCGATCCTGAAAAATGTTAACATGCTTTCTGCTTAATGTTTGCCAACGGGCTGATCTAAAAATGGCACCAAGGAGGTTACCTATTATCCAGGAACAGGACTTAAATAGATTATGTTCAATGGGGACTTGATCTGCAGACAGAAAGTTATATTAGTATCCCTGAGCAATTCATAAAAATAGAATGAGATTGGATATGGTGAATCCTATTTGTTTTTGGTTAATTAAAAAAACACACAAATCTCTCCTTTAGGAGCATTTGATATTTAAGTTTTTTCTCTTATACATATTTTTCTATGGTGTTTCTTTATGAATTGCGTTTTATTTTTTCAAAACTCCATAAATCATTCATTTTGCACAATTGCAATGGATAATACCTCCTTATACAAGGCCACATTTATTTTACCAAGTTCATTATATACGTTAAAGCAATGTACTTTGAAGCATCATTGAGATAACATATGGAAAGATTTTAAAAATCATCTTGAAGCAAGCATAAACTTCCTGTCATCTTCAAATGCCTAACAGATTGTAAATTAGTATTTTTTTTCAATTAATTTAATGTATAATGGATAGGTTGATCTCTTCCTTGTTTTACTGTAACTGCTGAGTTTATGCCTGTTGTCCTTGTACCTATGCAGTTTAGCATTTGTTCTGGACAAAAGTATCTTGTCTGGACCTAATGATGAAGCAAATATAAAATAAGCAGTCTTCTAGCATTGAAAATTTGCTAACGTATTTAAATTAAATGTTTCCAATAGTAATCTAGATATATATGACTGTACGAGGTAGGCTATAATAGAGTTAAAGGTTAAAATTATAACCAGTGGGGGATTTCAGAATCTCATAAGACAATTTGAGATAATTATTGGCTAAAATTAACTTCCTGGTTACTCTGCAGTCATTTTGTAGCCATAAGACAGACTTGCTACTCAGCATTAAAAATCATAGCATTATAAAGATCCCAAGACATATAATACTGAAGAAAACTGAGAAGTAAAAAGGATCCTAGCTCTTCATTGTGCTGCAATGGTTTATTACAAGGCCCCATTGTTATGCAATGTAAGACAAATAGACACTCTTGCTTTGCTCTCAGGAATTTTGTTAACAGATTCTCATGGGCCTGGGGAAGTGGAGGGTGGAATCAAGATACAGAAAGCTGTAAAATGTGGAGCTGAAACCAGTAGGGTGAAATCAGAAACACGAAAGTGAGAAGTACTGAATTAGATGTCCTTTCTGCCATGTCACTTTCTGGGATCTGCTTTTTGTGTTTCCTGAGCACTTCAATTGTTAGGGTATATTTTGTGAAGCACTAAAGTGTCATCATATATGTTGGCCTGAATGAGAATAGATGCTGGACACATATGGGAAGAGAGAGGTATAACTTCAATTGTCACATTCTGGATAGACCACTGCAGTTGTTTGGAATTATTGCTAGTATTCTGCTTGATAGACACGATTTAGCACCGCATAGCACTGCCTGATTCATTACAGAGCCATTTGTCTCAAAAATAGCTACATCAAACATGAACATTATATATGTTGATTCCAGGCCAATCTGCCAGCACAGGAGAGTGAGCACAGCCATACCCTCTCAGCAATGCAAGCAATGGGATGAAATTTGCTGTTGCTTCTCCCCTAGCTCACCACAATATTCTTCCCCAGTTTGAAAGCTTTCCAACATCTGATTATGGTATTTTCTTGATGGTGTTTTTTCATTGTGTCTTTAATATCCCATTTTCTGGCTGAGGTATTCTTATTTAAAATAGTAGTTTGATAGATTTCCAAAGGATAAACGAAGGTGAATATTTTAATGGTGAAAGTACAAATGTTCAGTGGAGGTCGTAAGGCTGTTTCAGATCAGCTGGATGGGTGCATGGTCTTGGCCATCTGGATTCAATATCAGAACAACATTAAAGAGTGCTGGTAAGATAAAGGAATTAGCCAGAAGCCTCCTGATCGATTGACCATAGGTGATAGATTAAGATGACAAGAGCATAGCTCCAAGTGAGCTATGCTACTCCTTATAATAGCAATTCATTTGGTGCTATGGTTGCCACATATGCATTCCCCATGCTGAGCAGTTATACCTGTAATTTATATAGGGAACTCCCATTTACCCAGGTACTCAAAAGAATCAAAAAGCTAAATTAGATAAAAGCAATTCTAGGGGAATGTTATATAGTGTAACTTGTCTTAATATGCTACAATGCAGTTGTAGGGCTAAGTTGGTTTTTATGATGTCCAAATTCTTTGAAAATTGACAATGCACACAAAATTTAATCTGAAACTCATTATAGAGTTTAATTTTAGTGTTCCGTTTTTCACAATTCATCAAGTTGACAATAAGAGTTATTCCATTTCTCTTTTTAGACTGGTCATTTTAACTGTTTCCTTCACAATTGCCCCACCAAGCAGACAAAGAGCCCGTGAAAGCTGAGTCTCAGGCCTTTGGGGGCATTACTGGATATTGCCAGAAATATGTTGTACCAGAAAACAACTCTGAAGGTGGCTGGAGTAAGACACCCTTTCCAGCCCCCCACTTCTCCCACTCCCCACCCTCCGCTCCCCCACCCACAGTGGCCATCTTCATGCATTTCTTACAATGTGAGGCGGTGTCTGTGTTCTTGAACCCTTGGTTTGGGCTGTGCTTGTGGCCACAGTCGAAGTGTTGCTTTATGACTTTGAAGCTGGCCCACTTGAGACCTCATTCTTGAACCCCAGGCCACATGCAGAGACCTCAAGTAAGGTGATGCCTCAGCATCAACGGCCAGGCATGTGAAGGAAGACATCCTCTCTGCCTGCAACTACATGAGAGACCCTGAATAGGAGCCTCTTGGCTGAGTCCAGTAACCCTCCAATCCCATGAAAGGAATGTTAAAATGATGGCCATTGCTTAAAGCCATGGTCATCTAGGGGGAGGTTGTTATGCAGCACTAAATACCTGGAAAACACTTACTTTTAAAGGAGGCATACTCAAGTTCAGATACGTACTCAAACTCTTGCCACTTGGATGATGCTAGCCAAGATCTTACATTTTTAAAATTCTCTTTGTTTATCTTAGAGATGTTTAATCTAGACTACTGCAGGTGTTCAATAAGCATGAGTTTTCCTCCTTTCCTCCTTATCTTCTTTCCTTTCCTTCCCTTCCCCTTCTTCTTTTTTCCTTCCTTCCTTCCTTCCTTCCTTCCTTCCTTCCTTCCTTCCTTCCTTCCTTCCTTCCTTTTTTCCTTCCTTCCTTCCTTCCTTCCTTCCTTCCTTCCTTCCTTCCTTCCTTCCTTCCTTCCTTCCTTTTTTTTTTATTCCTTCTTCCCTCCCTCCCTCTTCCCCCCCCCCCCCCCCCGCTTTCCGTTCATCTATCTTTTCATTTCTGGCTTGCTTACTCCTTTCTTTCCTATGTAAATTCCACTGAATGCAGCTGCATTTGTGGTGGACCATTTTGAACTGGAATATGTTAGTGCCAGGTGTGGATATAATTGGACCTTTACTTAGAACGCAAGCAGACAGAAATCAGGATGCATTTTTTTTTCCCTCCAGTAAAAACTGCTGAATCATTGGTTCCAAAATCGGCATAAAATATGCCCAGACCTTCCACAGACTGCATGTGTGATGCGATCAAGTGCTTTGGGAAATGGGGTAAACACATTTTTTAAAAAGCAATGTTTCCATCAGTTCACAATGAACATTATCTGAATTTGGTTGGGGCGGAAAAAAAAATCCTTAAAAAGCTAGATAAAAAAAAAAAAAATGAAGGCATGAACAACGTGTTATTTGTAGGAATGACATACATTATCTCCTTGGCAACTACAGCATGGCATTCAGCTCGGCAATCTATGTTGTGTCATCTTGGATGCCTGAAAAGTCACTGTTTCCTATGGAAACAAAGGAAAGAACAACATGAGAAAGAGTTCTAATTTTAGTATGCTGGGAGAGTATTTTAAAACCCAGGGACCAGCAGGCTTCCACAGCTCAACAAGAGCTCAAAACGGCATTACATTTTCATTTATTAGTTATGCAATGCTGTAGCATATGGATTAGGTCCTAATTTTCTTTGGCCCTGCTGAGCTTTTTATTCATTCTTTGTGGTCAGATGACTCAAGACCATTGTGTGGAATTGTCAATGAGCAGATATTTGGTAACTTTTTCATGAGCACCACGATCTAAAATTGTGCTAATTTACTTATTTATTCAGGTGACACATATTCATTACGTGCCAAGTTTTTGAGGCCGTGTAAGGTCCCATACCTTACTCTGTCAATAATCCTGTCATATCAATGGGCTATCGTGGCATTTCTTTACTTGAAATGAATTAATAATTTCGCAAACGTTCATTTAGCCCCATTCTATTGGGAGCTAAGGAATCATAGAAATGAACCACATGGCTACGTAATACTTGATGGAGCACAGAACAATTCTCATCATGGCTCTTCATTGGTCAATGACTTCAGTGAACGTTCTTACGTATAGTCAACTTGTTTTCATCAACAGCGTCCCAGGGAATGGTTCTGAAATATTTATAATAGTGACTTATGCTCAGTATAATTTCATTTGGTAGGTAATTTGATGACATCAAAAGTTTTAAATGAAGGAAACTCAGATTGCAGTGTGGCTGACTGGTGTCTAAACGTTTTCACAGAGACCATCTGAACAGTGGCAGTGGAATTGCTTATCACAGCAGGGGGATGATATGGCTGGTTTGGGGAGATGTGGCATCAGTGTTGCCAGGATCTCCCATTAGGGTTCCTGGGAATTCTCCCATAATAGTACTGGAGATAGGACTTGAGTTTTACTGTGGAGCAGAAACTTGGGTTTAAAAAGTTGGGCCTTTCCAAGGCCGATCTCCAAAGCATTGTCTTTAATATTTATTTTACACACACGTCCAACCTCATCACAGCAGAAGGTGCAGCATTTATCCCTATTTTGGAGGTCTGTTAAAGAATGTCTGCCAGAGTCTCATGGAAAAGCCTTCTAGGCTGATTTTCCAAAGAGTGATTTCTGGTGTTCTAACGGGAGGGGTGAGGGGAGAGAGGGAGAATAGAAGCCACATGCCTGATGTTATAATTTCAGTATTAAAATGGCCAGGTTTCAATTCCTGAGTTTTCCTCCTATCAGGTCTTATTTTGCTATGTCCTTTCCAAGAGCAGTATTTCAGCTTAGAATTTTCTTGGGTTTGTGGATATATTCATGTGAGATTTAAATAGCATTGCAGCTGTACAGAAAAGCTGTTCTAGTGTGTGCTTTGAAAATCAGCTTTTCAATAACTGATAGCTTTAGAGCTATGATTGAGAGGAAAAATCCAGTCCTTGCCTAAAGAAGCTATTTCAGCCACAGGCTATGTGTTTCAAGCAATTTGAAGAAGGAGAAGCTGATGTTCCTCATCCCTTGGTTCCTGGGGAGGCAGGTTGGCGCCTTGGGGCTCCTGTGTTTCCTGGGTAGCAGGCAGGGGAAAGAGGAAAGTGGAGGCTGATCCGGGAGGTGACTCTCTTATGCTCAGTAGTAATCATTCATAGTTTAATTTTTTAGGTGAGTTTTTTTCTTTCCTTTTTGAAATTTTCGGCATAGTACTTTTTGAGCGGGCAGTGTATGAAATAGGAGAGGGAACACGTTTAATTCTAGTTATCAGTTAATATTCTAGGATCAACTCATTAAACAGTCCATTAACTACTATAGTGGCCCAGGAAGTATAATATGGATGGAGTAAATGACAGTCATCTGGTTTTCAAGTGGATTTAAAAGTGCTGCTTTTGGCTATATAGCTTTGCCAATTACTTATCTCCTGAGACACATTTGTGAGACTCGTTTTTGCTGTGTTGAGCATATTGGAGGGGATGATTTTGCTGTTGATTTATTTCAAATGATTTTGTATAGATTTATTCTTTGTTCATTTGACTTACTTTATTGAACACTGTTTAGAGCTTGGTTCTGTGCTAGTCAGTGAGGAAAGGAGAATAGTAAGATTCTGTAGTAGTCCTAAAGAAATGTATATTCTTGAGGGGAACTCACATAGTGTGCTATATACTGGGCTGGGAAAAAGCATAAGAAATTGTGTGAGGATAAAACCACCTGGATTAGACTGTCTGTTGGGGTTTGGAGTGGAGGGATTCTGATGAGGGTAGTAGGGGTGTCAGATTAAATTTCTCAGAGAAAGTAATTGCTAGATACTATTTTAAGGAATATAAAGGGGAGGAAAGAAGGCAATTAGAAGAGAATGTGCAAAGACCCAGAAGCGAGACAGTACAGCTCACACATTTAGAAGTAAGTGAAGACATCTTGGCTATAATCCAGGCATTTTCATTGGCTTTCCCCCAAAACTGTCACCGTTGCAAGGATTTGTGCGCAAGCAATTTAATTTTGAGGTGATCTCGAGAAACTCTGTGAGGGAAGTGGAATAGAAGAGAAGAAAATCCAAGAAAGTATGATCAATGAATAGAATTACTAGAGCATGCTTATCATGCGAGAGACTCCCAGGGCATGTGGGGAATATGCCTCAAAACTCTCCCACGGGTGGGATGGGGTGGGAGATAGAAAAAATAGATAGGTTGGGAAAGTACTGAGGTTAGTGGAAAAGAGTAAGACAGAAGGAAGTAAGAATTGCTAAAGTTTTGTGGCTTGAAAAGTTGGCTGGATAGTGTGCAGGTATGTAAAATCTAAAATACAACAGAAGGGATATATTTATTTGACTAAATATATTGGGTTCATTGAATATGATTATACTGGTATATGTACAAAAATTAGACTTTGGACAGTGGCAAGAATGTGTCAAAGGGTAGAAATTTTGGACTTTTCCCCACTTTGTATTAACAGAGCCAAGATCAGTGCCTAACATAAATAGGCACTTAATAAATATTTGTGAAATAATTGAATGAATAAATCCATGCATGAATGAATAAATAAAAAGTTTTATATCCCTCTAGTACATCCTGCTGGACATATAGGTCTACAGGTTGGAAAAAATTTGGGAAGTAAACATTGAATTTATGCTATTGTTGTAAAGATGGTAATTCAAGCCACTGAATAGGTTTATTCACCCGAAGATTCAGAAAACCAAGATGTCCAAGAGTTTAACCCTATGGAAAGATAATATTTAAGATTAAGTAGAGGAAGAGAATCTCACACTGGAGACTGAAATAAAATGAACAGTACTAGATTATGGAATTTATGGGGAACATTTAAAGGAGGAAGAAGTGATCAATATTGTTAGATGCTGCGCTGACAGTAAGACATAGATTTCAAAAAGAGACTATTCGAATAATCTACAAAGAGTTTCAAGAGAAAGATAGTGGGGGGGGGTAAATAAAATAACTATGGATTAAAGAATAAATGACAAATGAAGAAATGGAAACAGTATATGTAAACAATTTCCCCCAAAATTGACAGTGATAAAGTAGCACTAGAAGGGGTTAAAGGTTCAAGAAATTGTTGGAGATGATGTTTGCATTTACTTCTTTTTAAAAATATATTTTTATTGATTTCATAGAGGGAAGGAGAGCGAGAGCGAGAGCGAGAGCGAGAGCGAGAGCGAGAGCGAGAGAGAGAGAGAGAGAGAGAGAGAGACATCAATGCAAGTCCCATGCTTGGGATTGAGCCCACAAGCTGGGCATGTGTTCTGACGAGGAATCGAAGCATGCCCTTCTGGTTCATAGGTCAATGCTCAACCATCGAGCCACACTGGCTGGGCTGTATTTGCTTCTTTATAATTTGAGAGAAATTTAAGTACGTAATATGTTGTGAGAGTGCAAACATTTTTTAAATTGCTAATATAATTAGGTAGAACAATATCTACAGGATTCTTGATTGTATTCCTATCTTTAAGCATCCATCAGCCTAGAAGGAAACTTTTAAATTGGAGCCCTTAATTATTTCTTACAGTTGGCAGATCTAGGCAAGTTAAGTTGCTAGTTCTTAGCATTGCTCTGAGGAATGGAGCTGATTAACTTCACCCAGGGATTAGGAGAGGAGATGAATTTTGAACACAGCACAAAATGTAGCATTCCCATATATTTCCATCATTTCCTGAGATGGGTAGTTACAGTATTCATTTAACATTTAGTTTTGTTAAAAAAAAATACAGTGAATATCTGAGTACAGAATTCATGAAAGCTTATATAGCAATATTTTACCTCATAGGGACTTACCTACTTAGCTCTCTTTAGATATGAAATGATAACAATATAATAATAATATTCTAGTGTGGATCACTTACTATATTCTAGGCAGTCATTTAAGCACTTTAGAGACACTGCTCCATCAATAATTCTAAGAAGTGGTTATTCCTATTATCTTCATTTACCCAAGACAAATCTGAAGCAGAGAGGCTAAATCTTGAATCAACCCAATTTCAGAACCTTTGGTTCTGATTTTTTTAAACTATTAATATAGTTCTAATATAGAATGATAATGAAGATAGGAGTTTGGTAGCTGTGGGTTTTGGGATTTGTTTCATAGATTTTTATAGAAGGTACATTTCCCTTGCTTCCAACCAGATATGTGGGTCTCCTAGTTTCAGGTCTGCTTGGCTGGAGCAGTTATCTTGGTGATGTACATTAATGTGCTGATGAGCCACTTGCTGTAAATTGCAACTCAGCTACTGGTTCAATTCGTGCTACATTTGCAATCTGCCTTTACTGAAGTGCAAAATTGGCTTTCTTGTTTTAAAGTGGTACAACATGCCAAATAGTCTAATACCGTATTTTCTGGCTCAAGTAAGATCATCTAGGCTCAGAGGAAGTTTTAACATTTTCACTTTGGATGAGCAAGCTGGTTCAGGATGAGAGCCTTGTTAAATGCTGGATGGTTTTGATAACGCCCCGATGGAAACTGTAGCTTATAGAATGGTGCTGATCCTCAGGACAAGCCCAATTATTTCCTGGAGGGAAACCAAAGTGGCTTCAACTATCGGGGGACTTATCTATTTGACAAGGTAAGAGCTACCAACCCGTGTCATGGTAGAATATCAGTTTGTTCTGCTGTACTGTTTTGCTGTAAATGGAGTAGATTTGTAATGGATTGTGTTAACAGGATAATTCAACATGGGCTTTATACCGATTGACTGTGCTCCCGTTTGTAAAGAGTAGAGAGGGGAATTGATTTTGAAAATATCAGAGCATTGAAAATTAGTGGCTTCAGGAGTCCTGTTCTGCTACATATACATGTGTACACACATTTACATTATACCTAATTTGGCATATGCATTGTGCCAAATTAGGTATAATGTAATTAACTTTATTACATTATTCATTAACTTTAATTATTTGTAGGTAACTACATGTTTAAGAATCATTCTCAAGTCAGCAACTAGAGCTAGTGCTTATGTTGACACCGTTCCTGGGTTACAGTTGAAGTTGAAATTGCAGGGTCCTTTGCACCGGAGGGAATAATGTTTCAAGTTCACCATCTATTTGTTTTTTTTTTGTTTGTTTGTTTGTGTTTTTTAAATATATTTTATTGATTTTGTACAGAGAAGAAGGGAGAGAGATAGAGAGTTAGAAACATCAATGAGAGAGAGTCATCGATCAGCTGCCTCTTGCACACCCCCTACTGGGGATATGCCCGCAACCAAGGTACATGCCCTTGACCGGAATCGAACCCGGGACCCTTCAGTCCCCAAGCCGACGCTCTATCCATTGAGCCAAACCGGTCTCGGCAAGTTCACCATCTATTTGAAGTCAATTTTTACACATCTTTGAAAGTGCTGTATTCAAACTTAAGGGAAAATTTATCAAAGAAAGTTGGGACACAGTTTCCTGCTTGCAGAAGAACATTATGGGAATACACACACACACACGCACACACACATATATATTATTACATAGGAGATGCAAATTTTGGGTGGTGATCTTAACTTCTAAAACAGCATAGGGTTTCTTTTTTCAATTAAAAATATTTGCTCAAGTGGATTGTATTTGTTGTTAAGATAAAATTTTCTGTAGAGTAAATCATCTAATGTAGACCTATTTATAACTATTTTTAGGCCTAAATGTATAAAATACCTAGGATGCAAAGAATTTCTGTAAGTGCCTTGTGACAGCCAATCACCAAAGAAATAAGAAGAATATTAGGAAGAGTGGGAGCAAGAATCTTATATAATAAAAGCTTAACATGCAAATTGTCCCCTTGGGCGGTTGTTCTACTGTGAGTTTGACTGCTCGCTATGGGCTTTATATGTGCTATGACATGTGCTGACCACCAGGGAGGGGCATGGAACATGGTGTGTGTCGGCGATGGGCCCCAACAAGAGTGGGACCATCGTGGGGTGGTGGAGCAGGTGAGGGAGTGGTGCCAGGCCAAGGCAGAGTACCAGGAGGGGCTGCAGGGCTATGTGCCTGGAGGCCTGATTCCCACAGTCCACCTCAAGGGACCCCACCCATGCATGAATTCATGCACCGGGCCTCTAGTAATTCATAAAAACTCTAGAGCAGTGGTTGGCAAACTTATTAGTCAATAGAGCCAAATATCAACAATATAACGATTGAAATTTCTTTTGAGAGCCAAATGTTTTAAACTTAAACTTCTTCTAATGCCACTTCTTCAAAATAGACTCTCCCAGGCCCTGGCATTTTGTGGAAGATCCACACTCAAGGGGCCAAAGAGCTGCATGTGGCTTGCAAGCCGCAGTTTGCCGACCATGGCTCTATAGCAATTTTCACTCACATTAGAAAGGTAGACTTAACCAGAGGAAGGTTTTTTTTTTTTTAAATTTGTTTTGCTTTTATGAGATAATGTAGTTATGAGGATAATACAGTTTTTAGCTTATAATAAAACTAAGTAAATTTAAATCAAATCAAAATCTGAAAAATCGAATTGTTCATAAATGTCACTTACCTAGTTTGTGTTACTGTAGACATATTTCTGGTAAACACTTTTCTGCTTTCTTTCAAAATATAGCATATATATATTTGCTATTGTAAGCAGTTTTCTGAAGTGGTTAGAAGTGTGTGTTTGGGATTCAAATTATGACTAACCCATAATTATCTTACCTTAGGAGAAACACCCAACTTTTCTAAGCTTCAGTGTCCCCACTGGAAAAATTAGAATATTAATACTATCTCCTTGGTGGTTGTGATAAATATGGGAGGTTATTTGTGGAAACCATTTAGTGTAGTGCTTCATCTATAGTAACTGTTCAATAAATTGTAGAGAGGTTGATATAGATTCAAGATGCCTGTCAGGAAATGCCAATATCAGACCTTAGTTATCTTAGTTACCTTAGAGTGGAAATGGAAAACATTGCCCATTTCAAAAGCCAATGAAAGTTGAGAAAAGGTGAATTTTATAACCTCCTTATGAGATCTCAAATTTTAATTGACAAGGAAGATTATTGGCTTTCCTTATCTTTATCCCACTGAGAAAAATCTTTGTAAATTGTGCCCACCACCACAAAACGTTTCTTCCCTTTCCCCATAGTTCTTCCCCCACGTTATCACCTTCTTCCTCATTCCTAATATTTCAGCTCTTGTCACATTCACAAAGAGATTTTCCCAGCATTCAGGCCAAGTAATGTACTTCTTAATTCCTCTACTTTTCCTTTATACTATTTATTTATTTATTTATTTATTTATTTTTATAATTCCTATGAGAAATTTCAAAGACTGTTTTTCATCTCTGCACTCCCAATCGCCAGTAAAATAATTCTAAAAGTTGAGCACTTCATACCTATTTGTGAATGAATGTTTTAGTTGAGTTAGTCAATGTATTTAGTGGGTCCTTTATTGCTTATGAGATTAATTGTGGACCTTCTATTACTTCCAACAAGAGGAGAAGCATAGGACTTGAGCTTTTTTTCTCCTAAAAAAAAAAATCTATTAAAGCTATTATAAATGTTTAGATTCAGTAGGCAAACATTGTCCAATATTCCAAACTCAGGCTACTTCAGGTAAGGTCTTTGGCTCATCAAAGACTTCCTTCTGCTGCATAGCTATGAATTCACAAAGGGCTGTGGCTGATATTGCTTGGAATTCCCCCTCCCCCAGAAGAAGGATATCCTGAGGATTTGGTGTTGATAAATTATTGCTTTTTAGACAGAACCCCTGCTGCCTTTGCTGATGCAGATAAAACTGTGACTCATATTACTTGCTATGCCAGCCTCCTATAATGTTGGCATGGATCTACATCTTTCTGGATGGCTATTTGTCATAGCACAATTTCATTATGAACAAATCATATCAAGTCTATATTAAGGAAAAAGCACTGTACAAGCATTTTCTAAGTTTAAATGAGATTTTCTGAATATTTTGAAACTGAAATAACTCATTTCCATATGATGTGGATGCTTTTTAAAAAATGAATTTATTTGGCCATCCAAGTTAGGGATTGAAAAACCTAGCAAGATTTCTTTTACAATTTTTGTCAGATATCATTACATATATTAACTCTACTTTTAAGAATTAAAAAAATATTTTAATATAAAGTGTGAAAAGATTATAAATTATGTTAATTACACCTTTCCAATATTTGAATAAATACACGCTCTGAAACCCATAATAAATGTACACACATTTACATATAAACACAGTGAAAAAGTCATAATCTGGTACTGGTTGGGTGGTTCAGTTCTTGGAGTGTCATTCCAGTATCAAAAGGTTGTGGGTTCAATACCTGGTTGGGGAGCTTAAGGGAGACAACCCATTTATGTTTCTCTTTCTCTTTCTCTCCCTTCCTCTTTTTCTAAAAGCAATAAACATATCCTCAGGTGAGGATTTAAAAAAATCTGAAGAGAGGCAAAAATATTTAGGGGAAAATAATGGGTAGTTGAAGTGAAATCTGGAGCTAAATCCAAACTGAAGGTCAAATAAAAGCCGCATTTAATCCTGTCAGCTGTGGCTCAACTGGTTGGTCATCCTCCCATGAACCTAAAGGTTGCTGGTTCGATTCCTAGTCTGGGTACATGCCCTGGTTTTAGGTTAGATTCCTAATCCCAGGTAGGGTATGTGCAGGAGGCAGCCAATCAATGTTTCTCTCTCTCCCACTGCATCTCTCTCTAAAAATCAATTTAAAAAAGATCTTTAAAAAGAAACAAAAGCCCCAGTTAACTGAATTCCTCTGATTTGGATGAAGAGAAACTGAAAGTAACTCAAGGTCTCCTGGATGGTTCTTACATCCAGGCAGCTGGGACAATTTAGGCAGAGGCTGTAGAAGCCCCTACCATTTTTATTAATAAAGGACAACTAAAAATATTACACACAGATAAATGCTTAATTATTGCCAAATGCATCTCAGTTTCTCTGCCTTTTATCTTGACTCTACCTAGGATTTGGGGTTGTATGAAAAATATACTCACTCAATGAGGAAGAGAGGGCAGAGCAGCCTAGAAATTAAGAGAGTATGTGAAAGGAGAAAGCTATAAGTTTGTTTAGCTTTTATTTTTCCCTAGGAAAAGGTTAGCTAGAATACAATATTTAAAAATCTTAAAACTATATGTGTTCTGAATTTATTATTATTCAAGTTAGATGATAGTCTTAATCTGCTCAGGTGATCATAGCAAAATAACATAGATTGCATGGCTTAAACAGCTAACATTTATTTTCCCATTGGTTTAGAGGCTAGGAAGTTCTAGACCAAGGTTCCAGCAGGTTTTGAATTCTGGTGAGGGCTCTTTTCCTGGCTTGCAGATGGTTGTCTTCTTGCTGTGTCCCTATGTGACTCTGAGAAGTGCTCTTTGATGTCTCTTCCTCTTTCATGAGCACAGCAGTTCTGTCTCAGCAGGCCTCTATCCTCATTACCTCATTTAACCTAATCACATTCTCCATGATCTTACCTTTAATACAATCACCTCTGGAGTGGGGGAGTATCAGGACTTCAACATGTGGATTTTGAAGGGCCACAATTCAGTCTATAGCAGTGATTAAAATCTCTTAGTATTTATTTATTTATTTATTTATTTATTTATTTATTTATTTTATTTTTTTTAAACCTTCTTGGACACTTATTTCTTTCTACATCTCATTTGATGCCCTTCATGGACTCATTTCCTGCTTCCAATTTATATGTGGAAGAAAGTCATTTTGATTAATGTAATTGAAGTAGATTAAAAAAGAAGAGTGACACTATAATGGCAGACCAATATATTCACAGATACAAATTTTAATTTTTTTCTGTTATATTTAGAAAGTGTGCCAGACAAACTGGGTTGCCAAAGTTCTAATTATGAGCCAGTGTTCTAGGTGTGTCTTTTTATTGGTAGAATGGGGTGTGAATATAGTCCTGTACTTTGGATGACAACAGTTCTTCCAGTCTGTGTTGTTTCCCTGAGTTCCATTATCTGGATCTCACTGGTAATTGGAAAAGTCACAGAGAAAGACCAGTGATCTGATATATTAGTGCTTAACTGATAATTGTGCTTAACTCCCAGTGCTTATTCTTTTCTTTTTTAATCCTCACCAGAAGGTATATTTCTATTGATTTTTAGGGATATAACTTATCTATATATGTCTATATATGAAGAGAGAGAGAGAGAGAGAGAGAGAGAGAGAAACATTGATCGGTTGTGTCCCTTACACACCTCATTTGAGGATTGAACCCTCAATCTAGATATGTGCCCTGACTGGGAATCAAATCCACACTTTTTTTTTTTTGGTGTATGGGATGACACTCCAACCAACTAAGCCACCTAAGCTAGAGCCCAGTGTTTATTCTTATAAACGTTTAGAGTGACTACAATGCTGCTTTTCATTATTGAGCAAGAGCAGAATCATCCAGCTTAGTGTTTGCATTTGGAGAAAGTGAGTGGCGAGTCCTTTTCCCTCTCCCCTCCCTGGGTTATGCTGGCAGCAATAGTGGGTGTATCTCCTGGAGCAAATCCAGGTCAAGATGGCTTGATCAAATTTAGAACTTATGCTCTGGCTACTGAAGTCTCTGACAAAGAGATTTCCTTTACTGGAGACATATATTTAGTATACAAAGCATTGGGGGGAGGGGGAGAAGAAGCACTAAGAATACCTATAACAAAACTAATTACAAAAAATCACAGATCTTTAAGAAATCCTAATATTTTACATTTTCAACTTCTAAATATGTAAATGGAAAATGAATGAACTCTTTAAGACCTTGTTCTCTGGTAATTCCCCAATTGAAGACATAAATTTCTTATCGCAGTTCCTGATATTGAAAGTAATATTTCTATAGCTTATGGAAATACAAACATTGAATTAAATGCTAACATTTGGGAGGAAATGAAATACAATAAATAGGAAACTCAACGCTTTCATTAATACATTTTGTTGTTTAAGTATGAGAGAGTCCCCTGGTCACTGTATCAAATACTTAGCATGTTTATTTGAAGGGGGTGTTTTTCATTTCCATGTTTTTAAAACACTACTGATAGCCCTCAGTAAATCTCTGCCTTGGATTCTGGTTTCAGCTGCTCCCCCACACTTGTTTATTTCCTTATTAAATAGGATATGTGGCTAGCTAGCCCTTTAAGCCCTGTCGAAATGGCCTTGAATACATAGCTTTACATTATTGGAATTTTTTTTGTATGTGACTCATTGATATTCTAGAAGATAAACCTGTTCATTATTAGCCTTGTTTGTTTTTCATTTGGAAAGTTAAATTACATTTTATTAAACTTCCTTAGCTTCTCGGGCAGGCAATATGAATGTAGCTCGTGTTCTACAAACTTCGTATTAGTCACTTTATCTCATTGTGGCTAGAGTAATAAGTGTGGATGAATTTTCATTTTTGCAGTTGATCATACTTCTTTAGAAGCTGTGTCAGATCACTGTCATGATTGACAAATTGCTTGGCTTTGCTCCTGTTTGCTTGTTGCTGCTTTAATTTGTTGGCTGTTTGAATCTGCCACTTCCCTTCTCTGTCCCACCAGTTTCCTTGCTTCGGGCTGTTGTGACTAATGACAAAATGATTTCCAACTAAATCATTTTTTAAAATTCAAATGAAGCTGAGGTACTTTTCTTGTTTGTAACCACTGTGTCTGCTGAATACTGATGGAGCCACTCAAGTCTCTGAACACTGTATGCAACGTAACATCACTCTGGCTGACACATTAGTTGTTTCAAAACTTGAAAACTGTGTGAATAATATTTCTACTGAGTCATGTGCCAGGTAACTCCTCAGAATGCTCAATCCTTTTGTAGTTTGTCACCATGGAAAATGACACACTTTTTACACAGTAGACCTTGAGACATTAGTCCAAAATAACGAGTATTATTTGTTGTTTGGCAGAGATCAAAGATTTAAGCCTCAAATCAGTCTAATTTGCTTTCCATTATATAAGTTCTGATAATAGAGTATTGAGAGACTTATTAGGTATTCTCAGTCACCCTTGGGATTGAGTCGAAATAATTTCTGTGCTCTAGGACTGTCTACAATATTCTAGAAGTCTGACCCATAAACAAGGAAATAGAAATCTGGAGGTCAGGTAAAAAGTATTTTTACAGTTTTTCTTTAATTTTCTTAATTTGAAAAATAATCTTGATTCTGTACTATATCCATTCCATCAAAATTTATTTTAAAATGAAGTAGGTACCTGCTCTGTCCATTAGCACGAAATGATTAATAAGATGGTCTTTATAATCTAGAAGTTCACTGGTAATCTTAGAGATTTGACCTTTGTTTACAAGTGATAGCACACTTCATTCTGATTACTCCCTCCATTTTCACCAAGTCTCTCACTTTATTGATTATTTTTTTCAGTCACCATAGATTGAGCTCATCTCTTTGACTTGGGATCACTTTTCTCTCCGGACATTTTTTTACCCTTATTTGATAATTATAACTTGTTTAATTATAGATGTTGTCAGAATATAATTTTCAAATCTTCAAAAACATGGCAAACAAATATTGAATGGACGTTAAGTCAAAGTATCGTTCAACTCATTAATTAATGAGAGAACCACTTAAATGATAAAATGGGTTCAAAATCTTTTATGAGTAATAACTACAAGTAACTTAAAAAAATAAATGTTTGGATGAGGTTGATACGTTAGATACAGAAGTGGTTAGCATCCTACAGGGCAACAAAATCATACTTATGGGTATTTATTTTATACACTGGTCTTTTCTACTGGACAGGAGCCTACAAGTTAATATGTAACTTCATAAGTATTTGGCTCAAATCCAATATTAAATAGCAAAATCCAACTCAAGTAATTCTTCTAGAGACTGAATAATCCTTGCATGGAATTGTTAATTAATGCTCCATTATGACATTGAAAGAACATGCTGTACTCATTTCTGACTTCCAAGTTTCAAATAATTTTTAACAATATAATTGACTTACATATACTTGACTGACTCAAATGACTCAAAAGGAGTAGTTTATTAAGATTTTAATGCCTCCTCCACATTTGTGCACGAAGAGGCTGTACAATATGGCAGAGCACTTAGTTAAGTAACTCCATGTATGCCTTCCATTCAGTCATGACCTTTCTGTTTGTATTTTTCCCTCCTGTAAATGAGGAACTGCAATAAGTTGAACACTAAAGAACTCTTGCAGTTTTAAAATGTTGTTATTCTTTAAAAATGGGGTTAAAAAGGGCAAAATATATTGGTCCTTTAACTAGTGTGTGGAGTTAGGGGTCTACTAATGGTCTTTGATGAATTCTGGGCAGGAGAGCCTTCTAATTACCCCAGAATGTCTGGGGAACTTCTCCTCACCAGAGTTTCGGGAATACCTCCTTTAGGACCCTTGGTTTAGTTGATCTGCATATGTTATCTAGTGCAGTGTTTCCCAACCTTCTCTCATGATGAGAATCACCTGGTGGAGTTGTTAAAACACAGATTCCTGAATCCCAACTAAGAAGTGCTAAACTAGAATTTTTGGGAACATATAGGTAAATTGTATACTTAACTAGTGCTCTAAGACAGATGTTATATACAGAGCACTAAGTTGGGTATGCAATTTTACCTATATGTTCTCAAAAATTCTAGTTTAGCACTTCTTAGTTGGGATTCAGGAATCTGTGTTTTAACAACTCCACCAGGTGATTCTCATCATGAGAGAAGGTTGGGAAACACTGATCTAGTGCCATAACAATGGTGCATAACAAACAACTACAACACTTAATTAGCATACAATAATTTATTTTTGCTATCAGTACTATAAGTGAATTAGAAAGTTCTGTTGATCTTGATTAGGATTGGCTGGACAGTCCATTGTCTCTTAGCTGTCTAGTGATCAGCTAGCTATTGGCTTCTAGGATAACCTCCCTAGGATGACTGATTCTGCTCTAAAAGATTTCTCCCTCGGGCTAGCCCACCTTTGTCCTTGTGATGGTGGCAGTGTTCTGAGAGTGGAGGCAAGCCAGGGCTCTTAAGGCTAAGACTTAGAAGTGCACAGTATCACTTGACCACACTGTTGGCCAGAGAAAGTCATAAGGAAGCCTGTAGGAAAATAGGCTCCAGATCCTGAAGGTGAGGCATGGGATATGAAGAGGGAGGATGAATTATTCAAGCAACCATTAGAACATAATTCAAGTTGGGATTTCAGTAAGTTCCAGAAGGATATTGATCTAGAGGAAAAGAAGATGAGGTCCTATAAATGTACTTGTGATTTCTTGTGGGGTACAGTTAGGTTACTTAGAATTAGTGTCATCTTTGTAGGCCTTACTTTTAAGATTAATTATGCAAGACTAGAGCAGTGTATGGAGTTAGTTTATTCATATTACTGGGGCAAATCCCTTCTGAGTACTCTGCCAAATGTTATTTGAATGTTGAGGTTTCCCAGCCTGGCTGGTGGGAACAGGTATACTCCCTGGTTTAATGTATGCCAGGTACTGCTTCTAATCCTTTCAGGTGGTTCTTTAGGTACTTAATTCTCCTCACCCCCTTAATCTGATCTGGGCTTAGCAAAATACTCAATAGGATCCTTCAGACATTTGGAGTTCGCTCTCTTTTTCAGAATATGCTTCACTGTTACATTTTCCTGTGAACGCTAACCACCTTGATTTCCCTAGATTCTCAGCTCCATCTCTTCAATTCAGGTGGTCTGCCAGCTTTTGCCCAGATTCTCTTTTTTGCACCAAAGCATAGGATTATCTCAAGGTTGTTACTTTTTTTTTCTTTTTTCCCCAGTGATTAGAGCTTTGTCCAGTCACTTCATGCAGGAGAGTGAATTCTGTCTCTGTGGCTCCCTTTGGCCAGAAATGGAAGTATCCAATTCTTAGAATTTATTTTTAGGAAAAAGATAGGTTTCTAAAGATTATAGATGACCTAACTTTTGATGGAAAAGGCAGTAGGAAAATATCAAATTATATGGTATTTGAAACTACATATTTCTCTCTTGCTTGTCCAATTGGTCCTTTTATTGCTCTCTTCCTTCTCTCTTAGTATATTAGTTTTATATTTTATTGTATCATGTGCATGGGTATTCATGTTATCTTGCCAATAATAGTGTAAGCTTTTTAAATGTTGTGGATATACCTTGCACTTCTTTACATTTTTCACCATGTGTATTACATTTTAGAATTAAAGGTAATCAATTAATCAATTAAAGGATCTCAAAATCTGAGGGTTAATTAAGTGATGTGTACAGTGTGCTTTGTAGAGTAAATGTTCTGGGTAAAATATGGTAATTAACCTCTTAGGTTGATGTCAATTTTGATTTAAATTGTCTCCACTGAAGTTAGATGCCATATGTGAGAGTTTTGTCAAGAGTTCAACTGCAGTCTACTTAGAAGAATCGTCCAGGCTGACAGGAAGAACGCTCTCAAAGCCTCTCAGATCCTGTATGGCTCTCACCTTGTGAGGCTTATTTTCTTTCTCTGAAAACTTGAAGACATAATTCACAAATATATGAAATATGGATTGAACACTTTTAACCTGCTTGATGAGTGTGGTATTGAAAAAAGATTATATTTGTAGACCGAGCATTTTTCTATAAAGTGGATTCTCAGTTAATTGTATGTAATATCTGTAAAATTTCTTGTAGGCTGGCCTCTGAATCATACATTTGTGAGCTGTTCTTCCTCTGTCTTTCTTCTACTTCTCCATCTTCTCCCCCATCATTTATTTCGTGAAATGGTAGGGGAAGAGTATATAGAAAGCAATTACTATTTATCCTTAATATAACTTAGAATAAATGTAATTAAGAAACAAACATCTTTGCAAAACAATCAAACTATAACTAAGGACAGACATCATTTGGGGAATAATTTGAGCAATTGCTTTCCTTCACTAGTGTGGACAATATATAGTTCACTATACAGTTATTTATCATGTCTGTCAAAAAATAAGGAGCATTAATTTTAATATTTTTCATGCATCTTCATTCAAATATAGTTTTGTTCTACACAGAATAATTTAATGGAAAATACTGAATTTCATGTTGATTGAAACATTTTTATACATAAATAATTTGAACTTAGATATTTATGCAATGGTAATCCCGTTTATATGTCTAATACAATGTTTTATTTAAAATCTATTTTCCTTTGTTTTTGCATTATTAATTGTGGTAAATCGAAAATGCATTAGGATTTCTGGATTTATAATGTTGTGTGTGATTGCCTATAGAAGACTACTAGTATGAAAATAAATTCCAGGGATTTAAAAATGAAAGCTTTTGGATTTTTTTTTAAAAAAGAATGTCATATACATGTGGATGCTTATTATTATTGTTATTCCATGCACAAGGAAAAGTAAAGTTCTTCCTGTTTATAAAGCAAACTATACAAGATTCACTGAAATGTATACAGCATATTATAGAATATTATTTACAGTAAAACTGAACAAATAAGTTGTACTACCATCATCCTGAATCCTTAAAGTCAAGTATAACTCTAGTTTATGCTCACAAAAGCCTAACTTCTTTTTATAGATTTAAATTTTAATTATTTATAGGAATAGATAACATTTTGAAAAAAGAATTTTTGATTCAGAGTTCCAAATATGCCCACATTCTTTTTGGTAAGCTGATTATAGCATATTAATAAAGGTCTATTTTATGGAAACAACTAGTTCTAATTATTTGATCCATTTACATTTTGTATAAATCTATATAAAATGACATACTAATGTAATTTTGATTATATCTTTTCAGAACACAAATGCCAACCTGAACATGAGGAAAAGAACAAATGTTTTGGTTCAGTCTGAATCTGATGTTAGCATCAGAACCGAGGTAGGAAACCATTCGAGCAGATCTTCCATGACTGTTCAGGCAGCTTCTGATTCCACATCGCAGACTTACTTAGCTTCCAGTCCAAACCCATTCAGCCATGCAAATGCCGCTGAAACTATATCTGCTGCGAGAGCTCTACCATCTGCTTCTTCCACTCCTAGCAGAACTGGGTATGTGCCCCAGCAAGCTTCAGCAGGACCTGCTTTTACCCACCATGTGTTTGGATCAAGACTGGGGCGAATTAAGACAACAGTTAATACCATAGGGGCTTCTGGGAAGTCGCCAGCCACTCCTCCTCCTTCTGCCCCACCTGGATCTGGTACAAGTAAAATAGACAAATATGCCCGCATTCTCTTTCCAGTAACATTCGGGGCATTTAACATGGTCTATTGGGTTGTTTATTTATCCAAGGACACTATGGAGAAATCAGAAAATCTATCGTAATTTTTTTTGCTATAAAAGTTTCCTAAAATACGATGAACTTGAATGCAGAATGTCTTTTTTAATGTTCTTCAAGGTAAACAATTGTTCTTTGCTAAAATAAAAATCCTATGTAATTTTCCCATTTAAAAAAAAATTCAAGACAGTTATTGGGCGAGTTAATTCCTCAGTGAAAAGAAAGAGAGCCAATTTTCATTTCAGAAAAATAATTTAAATAGAATCAATTCAGCATTCAAATTAGACAGAATACAGACCATCTTGGAAAGTTGGGATGAGAGAAATAGGGCTCTTGGAAATACGTGGTGCATATTTATGCATCAAGATTTGAAAACAGACTATGACATTTTTTAAATATACACTATGAATATCAACCAACCACCCTAAATTTCCCAGTGGCATTACCCTTAATCAGAATTGTTTATCGGATATTATATGCAGTGACCTTTGGAGATCCTCTCACCTAGTTTTTGCAAGAAAAGGACTTTTCCTGTTAAATTAAACATTTTTAAAAGGAAAATGGAACAAAACAAGTACTGATCTATGGAGTGAAACCTCTGCTGCATCAAAAAGAAATACAGAGACCAGGGGAAATACATTCCCTGTCACATGTTGACTGAACAGGACTTAACAGTTGACTTGGAAATCTGTGCTTTGAGCCAAAGTTTAACTCATTGTATTAGTTCTCTTGATAGTAGTTCATTCAGTTATGTATTTCTTTAATGTATGTTTATTCAGAGCCTACTGTGTCCCAGGCACTACGCTAGACATTGTCTCTCTAGAAAAGCTCCTTCACCTTTATCTACAATATTACTTAAATAGAGTAGTCAATGCATGCTAATGAACCATAAACTAGCAGAAACCAGTGCATTCTTTAATGGAGAAACATGATCTAGAATCTGAAAACATTTTCAAAATATCTGTCTCCTACATTGATAGAGATAACAGGTATGTTGCTCACATAGTCACTTTGGAGATAAGTACACATCAGTACTTCAGCAATTGACATAAAAATATAATGAAAATGTGGTACAGACTTTTCTGTACGTGAAAAGCACTGTGCACCTGAAAGAAGAAATCTGGGCACTGTAAGACCATATGGATTACCTGTCTGAAATTTGATCAGTATCACATAATAGAATTTGATCAGAATCACAGAATCATCAGAATTAGGAACTCAACACAAGGATTTTTTTAGATGTCTTTCCCAACACAGATTCGGTGAAATGTATTAGCTGGTGAAATGCTACACTTCTGGGAGGTTTCTGTGTCCATAGTTCTGTATTTCAGGGCAATTTCATGTTCATTTGGAGGGGAAGTTCTGTATAGTTTCATAACTAAGGTGAGATTTTTAGAATTAAAAGAGCAATAGCAAAGGAATGGAGTACCGAAAACATCCTAGCCAAAGGGTAGGATGCCGCTGACTCTGTTATGCAATTTATCAGGATGCTCATGTACTGACTTTTCTTTTTCATTAGGTAGGCTTAACAAGTTAATTGAATTTCTGGCAGCTGTCTTATGCTGTTAAATCTAGCTCGTTTTTTTTTTGTTGTTGTATTGCTTCCAAATTTTTCTTTTATACTACTCTGTCTCCTTACCCTAGGTTTTGTGAATGAATGTGTTCTGCATGTTTGGGGGAACATTTGGAAAGATATGGCCACTTTGAAAACAGGATCTCTCTCTTTCTCTCTCTCTCTCTCTCTCTCTCTCTCTCTCTCTCTCTCTCTCTCTCTCTCTCTTTAGAAAATAAATGATATTAATTGGTATTAGTCTTTCGGTTATTGCATTGCGTTGGAGTGACTTTGTATGAGACCTGTAACATGTGCAAATGCCAAATATTAATTGTGAGTCATGTTGGAGAATGCCTTATTGGTTATCTCTTTAGATGATATTTAAAATAATCAACAGTTTGAAGGCTTACGTATGCTTTAGAAGTCACCCAATCTTAACCCCTTATTTACAAATTGAGGCTAGTAATATGAGGCCCAGTAAAATTTGTATAAATGTATATACTTAATAAAGAGTTCTTGTACACAAAACTTATCAAACATTATTTCATGAATGCAAATAGATGTCTAGCCTTGAGGGCAATGCTTGAAATTATAGGAAGCTATGATTGTTCATTTTTCTAATGAGATGACCTTATTTCTTTGGTTTTTCCCTAACTGAATTCCATCGAATTAATTAAAGGCTAATTTGTTGTTGTTAATCCCCTGAAGATATTTTTTCCATTGCTTTTTGAGAGAGAATGGAAGGGATGGAGGAAGGGGGAGAAAGAGAAATAGAAATTTTGATGTGAGAGAGACATATGGATTGGTTACCTCTGAAAGTGCCCCTATGGGGGCTGAGGAGGTGGGTATGGAGATGGGTGGGTGGGAGGCAGGAGGGGGGATGAAGGGGAGTGGTGGGGAGTGAACCAGAAACCAAGGTAAGTGCCCTTAACCAGGAAGCTAATAGGAGACACTTCAGTGTGTAGGCCGGCACTCTAACCACTGAGCACACTGGCCAGGGCAAGGCTAATTTTCTTGGGGAGAGGGGATAATTGTTTCTATTTTTTAATAACTCAGAGGTACATTAAATGTAACACTTGTGAAGAACCAGTCACTTTTCACCATTAGAAAATCTCATTAGTCATCTGAGACCCCAACATCCTGGCAATTTGTGAAGAATAATAATTCTGGCTGAGAATAGTACCCTTGTATGTCTCTATTTTTTATATAAAGTTCAGAATTGTTTTAGTCAGTACCAATAGCTATATTCTAGCTTTCAACACCAAATTGGACAATAAATGCTACATAATCATTTCTAATTTCCTCCATGCATGATCAGGTACAATATACAATATTTACATGATCAATTAAATGACTCACATTTGTTCAAGTACAGAATATATGAATAATGTGTATTTAAAATTGGACCTCACCGATCTTAAATTAGAGTAGGCAGAGAGTAGAAGCGCCCTCTTTTATAGAAGGAAATGAATCATGGAGAATTTAGTGACAAGGATAAAAAGCATAAGGCTGGAATGAACTTTAAAATGTTATTTTTCAATCACCTCTCTTTAGCAGTGCCTGTGTTTCAAGCAATACATAAAATGTGTGGTTTATCAATGAATTGGTAATTCTGTCTGACCTAGGAAAAAGTCCCTACCCTCCACTCCCCTCTTTCCAAGTGTCCCCTCTTCTAGATTTGCACCTAACCTCTAGTGGAAAAGACCCAAGCAGAGAAACAGACAACTTAACTCAGGTTCTGGCTCTGCCTACTCTATTGTGCTTTTAGGTATGCCATTTAAACTCTCTAGGCTCCATTTTCTATTTACAAGAAGAAGGTGAAATTAAAAAAATATATCTTAAGATTTCTTTCCATGTTAATATTCTCTGGTTCTCAGATAGACTAAATATAAGCATATTTTTTGGAATAGATACACTCAATACTTAGTGCCATAAATATATATTTATGGGGGAGAAGGAACTGATTTTAGCTCATTGCTTAGTTAATTTTAGCTCATGACTTGGGCCTTATGTTAATATTAATATTTCCTTATCTCAAAAGAAATAAATCTCTCCATTTATATTTTGTATTTTCTTTCCCTGTGGAAGATGGTATTCTATTAAGACTGAAGAATTTTGGTTATTTCTCTTGTCTGAATTAAATTATTTCCATCTGTATTTAACGTTGGATACTGTGCTGATTTTTAGATCTCCATTGATAGGTAAAACTAGTTCCTTTCCTTACAGATGGCCCCAGTCTGGTAATGATGACATGTGTGTACACGAAGAACCATGAAGTGTAATAAGTGCTACAGTAGTATAGACTAGAGCTGAGACGGGTAAGATGAGTGAGCACTCACTTGGGCACAAAAATAAATTTGAAACCAGACAAAAGGCTCCTGCTGCCCGATGCTACCAGTCAAATAAGTGGAGACAAGGTTCAGTCTTGGCAGTGTGTTTACTAATCCGTTAGCCTAGCAATCTGAGCGAGTGGCAGGTGTACAGCCTGAAGAGGCCACTCTGACATTTCATCTCAAGTAAGCCCTTATATATGGGTATTTGGAGGGGAACATTCTGAAGTTAGTCCCCAGGGTCTGCCGTCTTTCATTTTCCTTTCAAAGACTAGTCCCGAACACTGTCTTCCTTCAGATAGGTCCTGCCCTTGATCAGGATTTTCTTTTGAATGACAGGCTCATCTGGGCTCCCGGGCTGCTTTATCTTTGGGGCCTATTCTTCCACTTGCAATACACCCTCCAGTTTCCCAGGGGTCTGCAAGAAAACCTCTTCTTCATACTGAGTAGCTATTAAACAACTGTGATTCTATTACGTACCCCTCCCCTATCAGGATGAGGGTACCAAAAAACTCAATAAGCAGATAAACAATATTTTGAAAGAAGATTTAGCCCTGGCCGATGTGGCTCAGTTGGTTGAGCATTGTCCTATGTACCAAAATGTCACCAGCTCATTCCTGGTCATGGCACATGCCCTGGTTGTGGGATTGATTCCCAGTAGGGGCCGTGCAGGAGACAGCCTATCAGTTTTTCTCTTGCACATCGATGTTTCTCTCTCCCTTTCCTCTCTCTCTAAAAAAATCTATAAAAACATTAAAAAAATAATATTTTAAAAATCAAAGTTCATGGGGTAAATCAAATACCCAAATTTTATATAGGAATGGGATCAGTATTAATGCTATTTTCTTTTACAACAGGCTTTAATATTACTTGGCATGTCATTCATATATATATATATATATATATATATATATATATATATATATATATAGACAAAAGATACATGCAATTTTATCACTTAATTGATAGGGATGGCAGGGAAGGCTTCACAGAGATATTACTGATATTTATAGAATAATTTGGAATTCTAGCCCCTTCGTGTACTCCCACAAATAGACAAACAAATGTGCCATTTTAGAAGTGTGAAAAGAGATGTATAGATTTGGAACTTAGAGGGGAACTATAAATAGTTCAGGGTAACGGTGGGGAATTGAATGCAAGAAAGTGATAGTTGATGTTGGAAGGACCTGCTAGGGCTAAATTAGAGATAGTTTTGTGTAAATTAATAAAACATTTAAATTTAATTTAGTTTAATGGCAATCTATTGAAATTATTGCTGGATAATAAGATAACAATGATCATGATATGCTTCCATTTTAGAGAAATCACCTGCTTGCTGTATGAACTATGGAATGGTGGGCCATGAGTCTAAAGGCATTACAAGAGTTGAGATATCTCATTCTTTTTTTCTCTCTCAATTATTACTTGCCTTCCATTTGTTTTATTTAAAATATCAATGACTTCATTGTTATTTGTAAAAACAATCATGTATCATTTTTATAAATAACAATGAAGTCATTGATATTTTAAATAAAAATAAAGATATGTATTGCAGAAATTTTAAAAAAAAATCTCAAATCCCACCACCAAAAACTTACTATTTCATGAATATCATTCCAGATGATTTTTTTTGGTATAGATGTGTTTGTATAGAAGATTAAAATGGTACATTGAATAAAAGGCAGAATTTTATAAATTTAGGAGCCCAATATCCCATATATGAAAGTTGTTGCTAAATAATTAAAAACTTAAGTTTACCTTTACCTCAATTTAAGATAAAAATAGCAGAGTAGCCCTAGCTGGATTGTCTCAGTGAATAGTGTGTAGGCCTGCAGATTGAAGGATCCAGGGTTCAATTCTGGTCAAGGGCATATGTCCGGGTTTCAGGCTAAGTTCCTAGTAGGGCATGTGCAGGAAGCAGCTAACCAATGATTCCCTCTCATCATTCATGTTTCTATCTCTCTTCCTCTCCCTTCTTCTCTGAAATGAATAAAAATATATTTTTAAAAAATACTGAAGTAAACTGAAGAGATTGTTGAAATGTAGTGTTTAATCAAAGCAAGTCATTTTTGGGGACACCTTTTATTCCAGATTTTAATCTTTATTTCACGCATGTTTTATCCTATTACGTGTCTAAATAATTTTTTTTCTTTCAGAATGCTAATTATGTTGAGTCCCATTTTGTCTCCATAGCTATTTGTAATAATTGTATTTGTATTTTTAAATATGTAGTTCACTTTTGTCACCCATAACTCAAGTGAGTTTACAGTTGTGTTTATGCTCTGTTGTAACCTCTAATGTGATTTTCAGCTTCATTATGATTTTATTTTTCTCCATTGTTTTCTTTGTGCTATTTCATGTTCCCCATTTATTTCTGTTTTTATAACCTCTTTATTGAAAATTACATATATTTGTTTCTCACTATTAATGAGGTTATATCTATAGTTTATTTGAGGCTATAGAGAACTATTTAAATACACACTCCTTTAATGAAAAATGTTCTTTTTTTCTTCATTGTGGTTTTGCCCCCTTTGCCTATATTCTGGTCTGGTTTCTTTCTATTAATCACTGAATGAAGCCAGCTATTTGCTGAATGAACTATGGTGTGGGAAAATGAATCAGATCGGCCCACAACAGCAACTTAAGTTTCAGGGTTTAAGCCCACCTCCTCAGATCTGTTTTATCTATTTTTGACATTCAGGTGGTCTATGTTGCTCACAGGGCAGCGCTATCTCAGTTTTACTTTCTCAATGTTGTTAGTGGTCTAATGATTATTACCTTTTCTTCTATTTTCTCACTTTAATGCTTATGGTGTAGTAGGCTCCTTCACAACTACCAAAAATAATCTATTAGCAATCTTTTTCTTTACCCCATATGCTACCATTTGGGAATATATAACTTCAATTTTACAAAGACAGATTCTGTTCTCTTGACGGTTGATGCTTCAAATCATGGCTTCAAACAGTCTTTGGAGGATGTCGAAGACAATGACACTTGTTGAAATCTGTATCTTATCCAAGTTATGTGCCAGCCAAGTTCTTTTTTCCTATTAGTGCAAATGGCTCCCTATTTGAAATCTATCTATCTTAGTTTGTTGTCAGTTACTTATAATTTCAGGCATGGTTTTCATTTTGTGTTCCCCAAGTATTCAATATATTATTGCTGTAGGGATTTCATAGGAGATGAGTGAATTATAAATGCTTTTATTTCACCATTGTAAATTAAATCACCATCTATCATTTGTATTTCACTTGGACCACAGGTTGACTAGAGTATTTGTTACTGGTATCCTTTATTGACAACCAGAGCTACATGATTTTCCCATCTGTATATCAGATGTCATTGAAATCAAGTATTAAATCGGGATTAAATAAAGTGATAACATAATAAGAAACACTTTTCTTTGGGGGAAAGAAAATGAATGATAATTATAGAAAATATATATTATTTTAGTTAACTTTTCACTGACATATTCTTTTCAGTCTTTTGTATTTGTGAATAATGGTCTGAATTTCATCTTTGCAGATGTTTGCTAATATAGTGGAGCATGTTTGTTGTTGTTTTATTGGTTAATATACTGTTTCCTAGTTCAAATGTACTTTAAATCAGAGTTTTCAATCTTTAAGATACATACGAATTATTCTTGAGGTTAGGTTTTACTATTTTAAGGGAGTTTCACTGAAAATAAATCAAAATCCAATTTTCATGAAAAGTCATATGCTATATGCTATAAGACAATGAATGGCAATAGTAAACAAGAGGTTAAATTTTCAACTGGTATATTCTCAACAAAATTTTTTGAAGAATTTACACTAATAATGTTGAGAACTGAAGAAGAAATACAAAGAAAGCATTCAGTTTGGTTTCTCATTTGGAGTGTTACACATAGTGAAAAATAAAAGGATATATGTCTACCCTCTGAATAATTTTAAACTGTTTAATTAAAAATGTTGTTTATTATAAAAGTAAAGAAACATACAATGCTTATTTTGTCATATCATGAAAGCTAAACTTGTTATATTTTGAGCTGTATTATTCTTGCTCAATCAGAATAGTAAATAATAAAGTGTGGTATTTAAAACAGTAAATTTTTGTTATCAAGATATTTTTATTTTATAGAAATACTATTTTGTGTTGTTTCTTTTTATAAAGTACACATTCCTTGATTTTATAGCAATCATAATTAAGCACCTGAAATTTATGATTTTATTCTGTGTAAGAGTATTACCTTGCTACATGATAGTGAGGACAACATAGTCATTATAATTTTGCTTTTGCAAATTTGTTTTCAAAAGAGGAATATTAAATGCCAGTTTAATATTTTTAAATAATTCTTCAGTAAATGATTTTTTTAATATTGTCTCTTTAATTTAGCTTCTTTTGGGTCTCAAAGCTAAGATTATTACTCAAAGTAACAAACTGTCTTTACTTCTTAAAATAAAATAGATAATTGAGTATAGCACTGTGGAATAATGCCGTTTTTCAATTTCTCACTGGAAAATGAGTATTTAAAATAATAAGAATTTAAATTTACATAAAACTTGTTTAGATGCTTATATTTTAAGATGTGTTGGAGCTAAACTTAGGAATAATTAAAATTAAACATATCTAATACATTTTTTCTATTTAAATTTAAAACAATAAACTTCTTTGGAATATTTTTGTTATGAATTTTTTAATAAGTATCCTTCCTTTAAATTGGTCATAGTATCACTTGAGACTTGATATTTCACCTTGAAGCCCTGCTCCTATTATGAATATCTCTACTTTTCACTCACCTCTAATTTCCTGAATGACCAATATCACTAGATTATAGTTTTGCCAACTTTTTATGGCTGGAAAAAATCTTTCTGGGTGACATGGATGAAGAAAAGTTATAGGACCCATGAAATAAGTCAAAAGTAATACAGTATAACAATCTGTAACTTAATTCTAACTTGGGAGATCAACGTAAATTTCTGAGAAACTGAATAAGGCTAACATAAAAATATGTGAGTTTATGCCGTTTAATATCTAGCTCAGAACATTAGCTATAATTATTTTGAGAAACGAAGCCCTTTGAACACTATTGGTCTTTAATGAGTTTATTTTATTATTATTATATTTTAAACAATCTATTTCAGAGGAAAAGGGAGGGGAAGAGAGAGAGAGTAACATCAATGATGAGAGAATCATTAACTGGCTGCCTCCTGCACACCCCACTCTGGGGATTGAGCCCGAACTTTAAAAAGAGAAGGAACTGAAGAGAAAAATAGTTGACTGCGGATTTTTCATAATATGAGCACATGTGCGTGCGTGCGCACACACACACGTTTCTATATGAATACCTACTGATAAAATACATAATAAATGTAGTAGTATTTTTTTGTTCACTCTATTGACATGTTATTAAGTGCCCTCATTTAATTTTATTCATTAAGTTAAATATAATTCTTGTTATGGACTGGATGTTTATATCCTGCCAATATGCATATTTGGAGACCCTGTCTCATATGATGGTATTAGGAGATGGGGCCTTGGAGATAATTAGAATGAGTTAATGAGGGTGGAGCCCTCATGAATGGGTTTAATGCCCTAAGAGGAGTTGTGAGAGATTGCTTCCTCTATCTGCTCTCTGCCACAGGAGGGTGACAATCTGCAACTTGGCTCCCTGTCCTTGGAGTTCTGGCCTCCAGAACAGTAAGACATTTCTGTGTCTAGGAACCCAGTCTAAGGTATTCTGTCATAGCAGCCCATCTGACCAACTACTCTAGTGAGAACAGGTCCAATAACATTTTAATATTTAAAGCATGCACACCCTTGATTGTGTAGTGACTGGTGTTTGCCTTTAAAGAATTCTGAAGGTCTCATTGATCACCAGAACCCTGTTCCCAACTAAACTAACTACTAGTTCCAAAGTGTCTGCCTTTTATTTTCAATATTGATCATAGAAAAGCACAGCTAATGTAAAAAAGAAGGAAAATCAAAACTATTCTCAAATATAAGCTTAAATAGAGAGGAAGGAAAAATAAGTTAATGGAACCTGGAGGGGTAGTATGACTTTTCGAAGTGGATTACATTAACTGATTATGCTAGATTCAGTTGTTTTAACCTATGAATAATTTCAACAGAGCTCATTTTTGGAATATAATAAAGGTTCATTTAAAAAATATATATTTTATTGATTTTGTACAGAGAGGAAGGGAGAGAGATAGAAACATTGATGAGAGAGTGTCATCGATCAGCTGCCTCTTGCACACCCCCTACCGGGGATATGCCCACAACCAAGGCACATGCCCATGACAGGAATCGAACCCGGGACCCTTCAGTCCCCAAGCCGACACTCTATCCATTGAGCCAAACCGGTTTTGGCTAAAGATTCATTTTTTTCTCTGACTGATAGGAAGCAGAAGCTCAATGCCTGCTGCTAGGTTATGAAAATACACCCTGGGGCAATTCCAAAATTGTGAACTTGTTTACAATGGTACCTAATCTGTATTGTCATCCTTTGTGCATTCTGAGAATTAATCTCTCTCATAAGAAATTACATAAAAGTCTTGTTATTATATTTTAGTATGTGTATTTGATGTCTAATATGCACCCACTATCTGAGTTCTTCAATGCTATCCCTCTCCTTTTATTCTGGAGTGTAAAACAATAACTTTGCTTTGGATTATGTTCTCATTTGAAAGCTCTTCAGGGTAATATTCATCAACTTGGTATTCTAGGCAAACAGATTCATGAATCTGTATCATTAGCATTAAGATAAATGCTAATCACTGGAATAATTTACTAAATAAGGCCGATATGTCTACTTGTAGAATAATATTGTCACAATGGCCCATGTTCTTTTATCAATTGAAAACTAAACAGATTGATACATGGGTACTCTTAACAGGGTGATATCTCAGTTGGCATGTTTATTCTAACATTCTGATAACATTTTCATTTCTTCTTTACTGCATTTAGCCTTCTCTCTCCTTAGAGTAAAAAAAAAAAAAAAAGTAGTATTATGGCAAAACTACTTTCCTCCATAGTTTGTATTTTTTCTGCCATGGAGAAGAGAAAACAAAAATTCCTTTCTCTTCTACTTGCAAACTGAAAGGGTTAAAGACATTGTTCTATTTTTGTGTATATTCAAGTGCATAACGTTCTGATACATTATATACTGATAATAGTCCCTATTAAGTGAGAACAATATATTCTTCACTCACAAGCAAAACTAGGTTAATTGCTTCTTTTAGCAGAAAAGCAAATTTGAAGGGGAAAGCTATTGCTCTTTATTTTAGAAAAGGTTGCATTGTGAATAAACTAAAACCTTCTGGCTACTCTTAAGAATAAACTATAGATAGAAATGAAAATGCCCTGAAGATATTGGGCCAAGTGAACTATTCAAATACATTCCTTAAAGAGCAGATCTACAAGGCTGGCATTTATTGTATACTTTGCGTGATATGTAAGGATTGTCCATTACATAATTACTCCTTGCATTTCTGCTCAAGTGGTGGTCTAATTTCTGGCTCCTTGTTCTCTTCTCTCCTGCCTTGCCCATTTTACATGCTGATGTCAGACTATTTCTGTCCATTTCACATGTAGACTTTCTACTGAATCTCTATCACCTTTGGGATAAAATGTGAATTCCTTCCTCTGACATTCATGGTCCAACAAAACCCAACTCTCGGGCCATTTTCATTGCCTCCTTCCACCTATTCTATGATCTATTCACCCAAGACAACATGAAATTCTCTAAAAAAATAATCTGCATAACCATACCTTAAAGATTTTTCAAGATAATCCTTTGCCTCAATTGTCTTTCTCCTGCTCTGGTCTTGTTAATGACCTTCTGTAAATTACAGTACCAATGTCCCCATTCACTGATGCCATAGATGATTGTCTTTAGTTGAATTAATTCATGGCATTTTCCCCATGGCTAACATCTCTTTTGTAGTGTCTGTCATATAAAGTTATGATTATTTGATAACATATCTGTCTTTATTTGTAAAATTATTATGTTTGGATAAAGAATGAATAAATTATTCTCTCAGATCACAAGTTCAGTTTTATCTTGTAAGTTTAACAAGACTAAAATCAATATGCCTCACTTATATGTGGAATCTAATGAACAAAATAAACTGATGAACAGAACAGATCCAGAGACATGGGGAAGCATGCAACAAACTGAGGAATCTCAGAGGGGATGGGGGAGGAGGGGAGAGATTAACCAAAGAACTTGTATGCACACTGCATGGACACAGACAATAGTTCAGTGAAGGCCTGGGAGTGGGGTGGAGAGGGTCATTGGGGGGGAAAAGGGACACTGTAATATTTCCAACAATAAAGATAAATTTAAAAAATAAATCAAATCAATATGCCCATTATCTGATGATAAAGTGAGGATTCTAGCATTGTGTTTGGTAATGTGTAGGTTTTGTTTATTAGATAATTTAAAGTTAGCTGATCGCCAAAGAGGATAGTGTGCCAACATCTTTCACATTATTTACATACTAGAGGCCTGATGCATGAAATCCGTGCAAGGGGCTCAGCCCTCGCAGCTCTGGCTTCATCCGGAAAGTTATCCGGAAGGCATTCAGCTATCCAGTCTAATTAGCATGCTACACTTTTATTATTATTGATTTTCTTAAAATAACATTATTCAACAGAAGTAGACAAAACAAATTACTTCATACAATTCAAATTTAAGATTGGATACTATGACCAAAACACGTATTTTGAATGCTTCCAACTGAAAATATTACCATGGATCTATAATCATAATTCTGACAGTTATTTGATAGAAATTGAGGGGGATTCAGATATATATATATTTTTTTTTTCAAAGTTATTGTAAAATTATGTGTTTTTGTTGAATAATAAATATAATTTTACTGTTCTTGACTACCTTTTCCTTACCTGTCACTTGGTGAGAAACTATATAGAGAGAATTAAAAGGATCAGCTTCATACTCATATCATGGTTGAAAACTCATTTTCTCTTTATACCCCCTGAGAATTTTTGTCATTTAAGCATTCAAATAAACTTATGTGTCTTTGAAAATAATCATGCTTTGAATTACAAATTGTTCCTTATTCAGACAAAACAAATTGTTTTGAAATAAATGTTCTCATAAGTAATTATAGGATAGAATTTGTTCTAGTTCCACTGATTTCAAAAGTAGAGCATTTGCATCCCATTGTTGTTCAATGAAAACCTTATTTTAGTAATAGTACTAGAGGCCTGGTGCATGAAATTTGTGCATGGGGCAAGGGAGGTGTCTCTCAGCTCAGTCTGAACCCTCTAACAATCTGGGACTGCTGGCTTCCAACCACTTGCTTGCCTGCCTGCCTGACTGCTCCTCACTGTTTCTGCCTGCCATCCTGATCACTTCTTAACCACTCCCCAGCCTGATTGAAGCCTAACTGGTCCCCTGTCAGCCTGATCACCCTTAACTGTCCTCCCCTGCTGACTTGGTCAACACTAACTGCCTTTCCCTAGTCACCTCTAACTGCCCTCCCCTGCAGGCCTGATCACCCACAACTGTTCACCCCTGCCAGCCATCTTCTGGTGGCCATCTCGTGATCACATGGGGGGGGGGGGGCATCTTGTGCGAGGGTGTGATGGTCAATTTGCATTTCACCTCTTTATTATATAGGATATTAGTACATTGTTTATGGCATGCTAACATTTCTAAACTCCTTCCTTCCTACAGTGTGAGTAGGAAGAAAAAGAAGTAAAAGGTGAGAAAAATTAGCAACAGTGGTAAGGAGTACTTTGAGAGAAGTTCCACAACAGTTTCTAAAGTTGGCCAGGAGTGGAATGAAATGAAATACTTTAAAGAGCAGGGGTGCTATTCTATTATTTCTAGATAAATTTTCAAATCCTGTACAATTAAAAGTTAACCTTGGGCTACAGAACCTAAGCTTAGATAATGAAGAGAAAAGTAATGAGTCTTTTTCAATTAGTATAATGTGATGTATATTTAAGCTTGTTGTTGTTCTTATTTCTGACTTGTTTGCATAGAAAGTTAGATGTTTAGTATCATTCTGCTGTGGAAACAATCAAATTTGCTGATTTAGCTACTTGTATTGAATGGTGTTGGTTTCGTGGCTGTAAAACAAAACTAACTAAATCAGCCATTTTTCCAACTTAATTGGCAAGAAATGACTTCTTTAGGATATAAATTTATCTTTAAATTGTAATGTAAGAATAATTTAAAGATAGAGAGAAAGCTGTAAAATAAAAATAAAGGGCAGAAATACTCTGAAAATATAAGGTATATAAAAGAAAAATGATACTTTTAATTTAAAAAGTGATTTGTTATATTTCTTGCATTAACATGCCTTCCTCTTTGCGAATTCCTTACTACTGCTGGCTATAAACACTTCAAGAACACACTACATTTTTATCTAGTATTTTATTTTACTTACAATGTTTCAACATTACTCTTATGACTACATGATATATGTTAGTAATATTGTATGGCTAGAAGATTATATACAAATGACTCTCAAGAGTAAGAAGTTCTTTTGAAGGAATAAGATTGGTACTATATAAGTAACTAAATGTACAAGATATGGATTTATTTTTATACTAGAGGCCTGGTGCACAAATTTGTGCACAGGTGGGGTCCTTTGACCTGGCCGGTGATTGGGGCCAATTGGGGCCATCTTGCCCAGTCCTGATCAAGGCTGATTGGGGCTGACTGGCCAGGGGGATTGTCCATGGGAGGTTGGCTGTGATAGCACACTGACCACCAGCGGGAAGGTCTTGCATTGATCATCTGTACCCTGGTGGTCAGTGTGCACCATAGCAACCAGTCAATCCTTCAGTTCCTTAGGCTTTATTTATATAGATAATGGAATTGACTTTACTTTCAAATTTTGTCTTTCTTTATACTGCCATCATATGCACTTTGCCACCTAATATGATGAAACTGAAAATAGTTTTGATGGTTTAATGAATGTTGGCATAAATTATTACTCAGGCAATCAATATTGTAAATGGGACACCTACAAACTGAGATACATAAGATGACAGTATGATGCATCACTTACTACCTAGAGGTAAGTTAGCATAGTGGTGACTCAGGAACTCTAGACTCATATGTCACTTAATAGGTGTGTGAGTTTAAGCATATTATTTCATCTCACTGCTGCACAGTTTCCTTATCAGTCACATAAGGATAATTATTTATCTCAGGAGTGGCTTGGATGTTTAAATGAGCTTATTCATGTAAACATGTTTTGAAAAGTACCTGGTACATAGGTAAGTGCGTAATACATGTTGGATGCTATCCTAGTTTTCTTTCTTTTTTTTAAAAAATATATGTTTTTATTGATTTTTTACAGAGAGGAAGGGAGAGAGATAGAGAGCTAGAAACGTCGATTAGAAAAACACCGACCAGCTGCCTCTTGCACACCCCCTACCGGGGATGTGCCCACAACCAATGTACATGCCCCTTACTTAGGGGTGTCGAACTCAATCAGAGAAGGGGCTAAAATCTAAAATCCAGCCTAAATCACGGGCCGAATGGTTTACTGAACAGTCATAAACTGACAATGTCATAAACTGACAGCGGAGTGCAGTGATGACAGCACGGTGCGGGCCACATTGCAAGGCCTGGCGGGCTGGATTTGGCCCGCAGGCCTTGTGTTTGACACATGTGCCCTTACTGGAATCGAACCTGGGAACTTTCAGTCCCCAAGCCGATGCTCTATCCATTGAGCCAAACTGGTCTCGGCTGAACCTGGGACCTTTCAGTCCGCAGACCGACGCTCTACCACTGAGCCAAACCGGTTTCGGCCTATCCTAGTTTTCTATTTCTGTTTAATAAACTTTCCCAAAATTTAGTGTCTTAAAACAACAATTTATAATCATAGTTAAATGCTAGGTGAGGATAAAGTCACAACAAAGCTTTTACACTCACATGCCTGATACCTGGACCATAAGGGCTACAATCATGGTGGCAATCTGAGAGTTTCTCTCTGTATGTGGCTAACTGGTGCTTTCTCATAGTGTGGGAATCTCATAAATCATATCTGTGGGCAGCTAGCTTTCCCCAGAGCAAGCATTCCGAGAGATAGAAAGTGGAAGCAGAAAGACGATTAATGCCCTTCTTCAAATTGGTACAAACATGGCACTTGTGCCGTAATTTATAGGCCAAAGTAGTTACAGAGTCCTCCCAGGCTCAAGAAGTGTGGACATAGTCCTTACTTCTCAATTTGGAGTGTCAATGAATTATAGTCATCTTTAGCATTATTCAGTGGCCTACTTAGTGAATGCTAACATTCACTAAAAAACCTCTGCGGAATTTAGATATGTTGGTCCTAGACTCTCCACACTGAGATATTTTTTTAAAATGGTTTTGAATAATTAGTTTTATCTAATCAGTACACATGAAAAATAACCTAAGCTATTATTTTCCTGTCATCTGTGACACCAACCCAAAAGAGAGGATACCAAGGAAGAACCATTTTTTCCTTCAATAAAATCCATAGAGGATATACATCTTTTTACTTTTAACACATGAAAGAAGACTGCAACAATATCAGGTGACATAAGTGTAAAGTTAGAGGTCATTCAGGTTCCAGGGAAAAGAATTACCAGAAGAGAGTGACTTCTTCAACCTTAGCTAAAAATGGCAGCACAATTAAGTAAAATGAGCTTTGGGATTGTGACAGTGAGGATATCATATGTTTCTGCTGCTATTACTCTGTCCCCTAATTGTCCCTTTATTTAGTTAATTAACTTCATACTAATGGTGGGCTGGCAATTGAACCAATTAAATGGCAATTTGAAACAACTAATCTATCTATATAAAACCCTAATAAGCAAACCAACCAAATGGCTAAAGGACCAGTAGAACAACTGATCACTATGATAAGCACTGACCACCAGGTGGCAGACATTCAATGCAGGAGCTTCCCCCAGCCCCCAGGCCACAACCAGCAGCGTGGAGGAAAGGGTGGATAGTAAATGGGTGGTGCCAGGACAAGGCAGGTGCGAGTGGGGGTTTCCTGATCATCCCATCAGTCCCCCCACAGATCAGTCCTGATTGTTAGCCATGCCTAAGGACCCTACCAATGCACAAATTCATGCACTAGGCCTCTAGTGATCTAAATAAATGGAGATGTCAGTTCAAATAACTTGAAAATTATCAGTTTAAAAGCTATTAATAATAAAAAAAAATTACTGGGAATCATGAAGTAGAACCTGTCATACAATCATGTGTATGATCAGGCTGTAAGATGTATAACTTGGTATCATAAAGTAAACACATCTTATAAGCACTAGTATAGCTAATTATTTTAGACTTGAGATTTTTCTTGTTCAAGACATATTTTATGACATTTTCTTCAAAATTCCATTGGTTGTATTATTTTTATCCTATTGAAATATTAGAGTTACAGTAACAGTCATAAAAACATAGCATAATTTAAAAAAATCAATAATCAAGTGAATTCATTTATTTACTTGAACTTCTGAAACACCATGAGAAGTGTACATATAATCTCAATGAACATGTCTAAAAATTCCCTTTTATACCCCATCCATTTCACTATAATTGAGTTACTTTCTATATCCATCATTTTTTCTTTTCAATTTATAAAATCAAATAAAAACAAAAATTAATACTTTAGAAGTAAAATATGTGTTATTATTTTTAATTCTAATGTATATTGTGTTAAAGAATAACATTTAAAATAAAATTACTCCAAGCACAGTGTAAATTTATATTGGGCAGAGCACAAGGTCATAGTAAAAAAATAAAAATTCTTATTGAGAAACCTTTGGAATAACTATATCCTTGGTATTGGCTAACGTTTAAATGTAATTTATAAATGCATCCAAACTGCAATTGACATATAAGGTACAATTGTCAAAATTCACAAATATCCTTATATGTAACAACTTATGAATAAAATTACAAAACTGTTTGTGATAAAATTTGAGATTTGAGTACAAAAACAAACAAACAAACAAAAACCCCAAAACAACAACCCTTCAAACATAATAGCACATTTCTTCTCTTTGTTGCTTCTAGATATTATTTTACAAATATTTGATTATTTAAAAATATTTTGTAAATAAATTTAAAAGGTCTTCAAAGGTACTGAACTTTTTATAAATAAAACATAAAATATTGTTGCATCGTGTGAACAATCATGTAGAAATGTATAATCCAATAATTCCAAAATTGTTGTGCTAATAAAATTCTGATTTTGAAGCTTTTTCAGATTGTTCTTATTGAAAAAAACAAACAAAAAAACTTGCAATATAGAACAACATTTAAACTAATTGCTACAAAAATCAAGAAATAACCTAATGAAATTGAACTGGCATTTGAATGATGTATAATACTTAATTTTGAAATTTTATAATTGTACCTATGAACATATTAACCCATATGAAGACTCTTTTTCTGCAGCTCATATTATAATTGAATTTGTGCCTGGATGAGATACCTCTGTCTGCCTAGTGTTTGAGGACCATTGGGGCCCATTGGGGTCGGCTGACAGGCCGAGGCGGGGAGAGATGTGGGATGTTGGCTGGCCACTAAAGGTTGGTTGTGGGAGTGCACTGACCACCAGGGAGGAGCTCCTGAATTGAGCATTTGTTTCTGATGGTCAGTGCGCATCATAGCTACTGGTCAGTTGTCCAGTTGTAGTGGTTGCTTAGGTTTTTATCTATCTATCTATCTATCTATCTATCTATCTATCTATCTATTCACATCCCCTGAGGGGTCCCAGAATGTGAGAGGGTGCAGGAACTGGGCTGAGGAACTCGCCTCCCCAAGTGTACGAATGTTGTGCACCAGGCCTCTCGTAGACAATTAACACTGGAAACGTAATTGAAATGCATCAACAAACACCTATAATTTTCATTCTATGTTATTTTTAAAGTTTAGACATTTCTAAAAGTTTCTGTTTGACTACATTTTTATTTTTAGAAAGAATTTAATTACAAAATGAATTTAGAAATGCGCCAGTATAACTTTGCAAATATAATTTCAATTAATTTTATTGCCCCCTTCCACGTTCAAGGATCTTAATTCCCACAATATAGTATCATATGGTTAACATAATTAACAACCTGGGATGCTTAGGAGAGGGCACCCCTCAAAGCTCCCTGTGACCCCATGGGACAAAGATGCAACTGAGAGAAAGAGCCAGAGAATTTGCCAGCAGGTTGCTGTGACCCGGATGGAGAAGGTCCCCACAGGAGAGTGACCCGGAAGGAGAAGATTCACACAGGCGAGGCGATGCAATATATTGAGGAGCAGGAACACATCTTTTCCGCTTGCTGTTTCTTCTCTGTGGAGGGACATATAGGAGGACAACACCCATAATGGCTGGCTTCCCTTCTCTCAGTTCTTCCGGTGGTGGTGGTGGTGATCAGTGATCCGATTGGTCAATTTGGAAAGCGAACATTGCGTGTGACCCGCCCCTTCCTGTCTGCCTTGGGCGGAGCCGCCAATAGGAAGTGCGGGTGTTCCGCTCCCCTCCAGGCCGTGCAGTGGAGGGCGGTTATCTCAGCGCCATCTTCCCTGGGGTGCTGCCTGTGACGTCGTTGGTAAATCTGTCTAATTCCGTGGTTCTGCCATTTCTAAGCCACAGCTTTGCCTATCTTCTCTCGCTGTTGTGAGTCAGTACTTTTGTTTTCCCGCTGTTTTTCTTCTTTTTTCAGTGATATCCCTTAGGAGGAGAGAATGGCGCTCCCTGTCGCACCTCCTCACTCCCCGAACTCTCAGGAAGAGTAGACGGAGGAAGGCCGTGTGGTAGAGGGTGTGAGGAGGAGAACCTCTGGCGTGCTCCTGGGGGGGCCCAGGTGGGAGGTGTTCACCGTGGGCAGTTTTGGGCCGAGAACTGACCACCGGTGTCCGGTTGTAGAGGGTTGTTGCAGTTCACGGCGGTTCTGCACAGGTGAGCGGGGCTGATTTTAATGAGTCAAACCCATACTTCTCTAAAGGCAAGTGCGCCTGCGCGGGGCTGCAAGCAAAGGCCAGGTGAGGCCTGAGCAAGCCACCCTGACCAGGAGGCTGAGAGAGAATCCCTGGTAACTCCCTCTACCCAAATCCCTGGTAATTCCCTCTAACCAAATCCCTGGTGATTCCCTCCAACCAAATCCCTGGTAATTCCCTCTACCCAAATCCCTGGTAACTCCCTCCAACCAAATCCCTGGTGATTCCCTCTAACCAAATCCCTGGTAATTCCCTCTACCCAAATCCCTGGTAACTCCCTCCAACCAAATCCCTGGTGATTCCCTCTAACCAAATCCCTGGTAATTCCCTCTACCCAAATCCCTGGTAACTCCCTCCAACCAAATCCTTGGTAATTCCCTCTACCCAAATCCCTAGTAACTCCCTCCAACCAAATCCCTGGTGATTCCCTCTACCCAAATCCCTGGTCACTCCCTCCAACCAAATCCTTGGTAATTCCCTCTACCCAAATCCCTGGTAACTCCCTCCAACCAAATCCCTGGTGATTCCCTCTACCCAAATCCCTGGTAACTCCCTCCAACCAAATCCCTGGTGATTCCCTCTACCCAAATCCCTGGTAACTCCCTCCAACCAAATCCCTGGTGATTCCCTCTACCCAAATCCCTGGTCACTCCCTCCAACCAAATCCTTGGTAATTCCCTCTACCCAAATCCCTGGTAACTCCCTCCAACCAAATCCCTGGTAATTCCCTCTACCCAAATCCCTGGTAACTCCCTCCAACCAAATCCCTGGTAATTCCCTCTACCCAAATCCCTGGTAATTCCCTCCAACCAAATCCCTGGTGATTCCCTCTACCCAAATCCCTGGTCACTCCCTCCAACCAAATCCTTGGTAATTCCCTCTACCCAAATCCCTGGTAACTCCCTCCAACCAAATCCCTGGTGATTCCCTCTACCCAAATCCCTGGTCACTCCCTCCAACCAAATCCTTGGTAATTCCCTCTACCCAAATCCCTGGTAACTCCCTCCAACCAAATCCCTGGTGATTCCCTCTAACCAAATCCCTGGTGATTCCCTCCAACCAAATCCCTGGTGATTCCCTCCAGCCAAATCCCTGGTAACTCCCTCCAGCCAAATCCCTGGTGATTCCCTCTAACCAAACAGCTGCGGTCACTGCCCTTGAACTCTGCATCTGTGACCTGCTTTCTAAGTAGCCTTTGTCTGAGATAAGGGTTTGGTTCTGGTGAGAGTCATTCCTATGCCAGCCTTCCCCAGGCCTCGCGTTGTTTCTACCGTATCCAGCGGTACCTGCAGGAAATACTTAGTGCCAGGCCTACCCAGGTGGGGGGCATAGAAAGTCTGCCCAAATTCTGACCCCCTTTCCTATTGCTTGACTCCTCCTTGGAACCAAGAGGGGGAGCACTGAAGGGACAAAGCTAGGAGTCATGTGACTTGTCCATGGGTTTACAGGTTGCTACGTCTTGCCCTGAAGTGCCTCTGAATTGGATAATTCTATATGGTTTGACCATGAGTTTTGTAAGTGTGTTTTTTTTTTGTTTGTTTGTTTGTTTGTTTTGTTTTTGTGGGGGGGGGGGCAAAGGGGTGTTTATCAATCCTAACCTGAGGATAGTGTTTCCTTTGATTTTTAATGAGAGTGAAAGGAAGGTGGGGGAGGGGAGGAGAGAAGAGAGAAGCATGGATGTGAGAGAGACACATGGATTAGTTGCCTCACGTAGAAGCTCCTACAGCGGCCAGGCGTGGAACTCGCAACCCAGGCCCTGTCCTTGGCCAGTAATCAAACCCCTGATCCTTTGGAGTACGGGCTGCCTTCTGTCCAGGAAGCCACACGGCCAGGGCTGACCATGACCTCTGATTGCTGAGATTCAAACTGTGACTCCACCCCTAGGGGATTGATGCTTATCAAGTTAAAAATAATTTACTGTAAAGAGCATATGCCTTTTAAACTGAAAATGAGATACAATTCAATAAAATCATTGCAAAAACAGTGGGTAAAAAAATTAAAGGACTTGTGCTTGGAATTCTCTGTTTCTAATGATTTTGATTAGGAGTTTAAAGTGTTAGAGTAGTTCAATACAAGTTTCAGGGTTAATATAGAACAATGAAAGAATGAAACAAAAAGAAAAAAATAGAAGAAAAAAAAATTGTTGGGGAGAAAAGGAGAAAATACAGAACTTGACAGAGGTGACATAGAAAATAACAATTTGAATTCAATTACATACTTATATGAAAAAATGGAAAATCAAGGCAATCTAAGTGCTTTACAACAAAGTATGTTACTAGATTGAAATAGGGGCCCAATGCCAAATCTGACTCTTTTTGAAGGAATCATTTCATTTAAAATTTTGCCTTACTTTTTGGGAGACTATTGAGAAGTCACAGAAAAGGCATGATGTAAAATACATTAAAACAGCATCCTAAAATTGGGAAAGACTAGGAAGATCTGGAGAATACACAAACAAGTATCATTAGGTGATTTTCAAGTAATGTAGTCACTGTAGATGCTTGTATATGTATAGCTTATGCCTTGAAGGAACATGCCAAGAATTATGACTCAAGACAGGGCTCAGCAAGATGAGGCATATTGAAAGGAGCCAAGCAAGAAAATGCGTTAAGACTGAGCTTGTATGTACTTGATGTGGGTCTGATAGTAGAAAAATTCCTTCATGGAATTATCCAACTTGGGAATTAGAAAAGATTTGTTTAAATATTAGATGCTTTTAATAGACCCAGAAGATAATGATTTCATCACTGATGATAGAGATAATTCTGGAATTTAAGAAATAGAGGAATATATTAGAATAAGCTCATGTCTGAAAAAGATAGAAAGGGAAGCATGTATCCATTTCTAGCAAAACGATAATATTTAGAGAGGAGACCAAATTAATGAGCAGCTTAGGCATTAGAAACTCAGTTCTTAAACAGAATAAATAGTTAAAAAATTATAACATTCTGAGAGGTGTAGTTGGGGAATAGAAGAAAATAAAAACTAGAGGCATATTTCCTGGAAAAATAACATAAAAATGCTATTCAAATTCTGAATAATTCACTGAGAAAAGACAGTGTCTTAAATGAGCACATGGAAGAGGTATTCCTTCTCATTAGGCCTCTAGGGGCTCAGAGTTCAGAAGCAATTGTAGCTTCAATTCAGGAAATCTATTGAGAATGATATTCCAGCCATAGCAAATGGGATAAGAGGGAAACCCTCCCTCAGAGGCAGTTTAGCAATTCCATATCAAGAGGTAGGGAAGAACCACTTGTTGTATGTATAGGATTTAAAATGCTTGCTTAAGGGAGATAGTGGGCCCTGTTTTGTAAGATGGTCTCATATTCCAACAGTACAGGAATGAAAATGAAGAGGATTTTAAAACATTTTTCATGTACAAATAAAATCTGGTGATTTTTATTACAAATATTTTAAACTTTTCTGGAAGAAAGGAATGTCTCAAATATTCTTTGAGAGAGATAGCAGTATGTAAGCTAAGTGCATTTTGCTCCCACATATGATAAATTCACAATATCAGAGTTAATGTATTAATTAATAGACATTTTCTGGAATCTCTGACATACAAACTGAAAAGCATTCTGATAAAGCTGAAATCAAGAATTTTCAGGTCCCCTTTTTCCTTTAGATGCTATTCAATGCTGACTTCTGAGGGCACAGTGATTTTTTTTTGTTTGTTTTGTTATAACTATTCTAAGCTCTGGGAATGGCTTGTATTTAAATTTCATGGGTGTGGGCCAGTTTTGTTAAGTTTATATATTTATTTAGTATTGTTTTGAACAGTACATCCAAAGCTAAAAAAGTAATAGTTTAAAACTAAAGTTATATATATTAAAAAGTATATATTGACAAATCTTAATTCTCATTTTGTATGTGCAGCTTTTACTTATTTCGTTGTTTAATGAGCACTTCTATGATACTAGCACTGTCCTATGGACTTTGCAAATGTTAATTCATTTATTTCATGTATTAACCCTTTGAGTAAGAATATATATAATTTCTATTTTATAGATAGGGTTATAACTGAAACCAGATTTGGCTGCCTGCCACAATAAAAGCCAAACTTCTGAGATAGCTGCTGTGAGGAGGAAAGAGGTTTATTCAAAGCCCATCTTAACATCTCAGTGCAGGCAGGAATTTTTATCAGGAAGGAGAGGGAAAGCAGAACAATGACAACAGGGGGGTGGGCTGTGGACATGCAGGCAGTGTTCTTGCTGGTCCTGATATAGATCTTTAACATCAGCAGAGTCTGGAGTACAAAATGCCCCAGGCTCAGGATCCTTGTTTCTGCATTATGGTGAAAAAAGGCTGTTAATGTTTTATAGCACTAACCTTTATGACTAATCTTTGTCTTAAGACATACATGCTGTTTTTTGACCTGGGGAGACATATTATTTATTATGTGTTATTTAATTAAGAAGGTTATGTTGTTAGCATAAAGATTTTGTGTAGTATGTGCAGGATGTATAGACTGTGCTGGATGACTTCCCTGCACATGGAGATGGATTTTTATGGTCACCATTCTTGAGTTGGCCATCTGGGCATTTTTATCTGCTGAATTCTTTTGGGAGAATGGGGGGTTTTGAGGCCAGGCTGCTTCCTTTTCCATACAGGAATGGAAACTCCTGAAATTATACTAAAAAAACACACAACACAAACAACTTTTAGCATGCAAGATCCAGTTTTGAGGAAAATCAGATTAGACTAACAAGCTGGGTGTAACATTTACTAAGATTAACATGGGTAGCTTTATATATATAAACTAGAGGCCTGGTGCACAGATGCATGCACATTGAAAGGAAATTAGGAGAAATTTTTGGACGCCAGGGAGGGACCATGAGTGGTAGGCTCCAGGACATGTCTGACCTGTCTTGCCTAGTGCTGATCTGATTGGCCAGACCTCAGTAGCAAGCTAACCTACTGGGCGGAGCATCTTCTCCCTGGTGTTCAGTGCGTGTCATAGCACCTGGTCAAATGGTTGAATGGATGGTTGGACACTTTGCATATTAGGCTTTTATTATATAGGATTATTTCATAAGCTTCTTTGTTAGTACATTCTCATTTTTGTTCTGTTCTATAGCTAATTAGACTAATCTAAGTAGTTTAGCCCATTCATTCCCCATTGCATGCCCACAGAGGTTAATTAATTTGTATGTGACAGAGAAAAACCCAGGAATCTGGTTCTGGTCAGACTAGTTTAGTAGATCCTGTAGTATGTATGCCTCCTGCCTGAGTCATTTTTTTAAGTACAGTATATATTTTTTATTGTTCCTTTTCTCTTGAAAAGAAAGCAAATTATACACTGTTTTTCACCTTTTTCTTATTTGTTTTACTCAATATCAACTGTGTTTTCTGTATGTGTTTTCTGAAAATATTTACATTCTTATTCTTTTTTAAAGCTGCATAGTATTAATATTTTATGTGAATATATCACAGTTTAAACATTCCCCTGTTGATGAACACTGGTGATTTCCATTCTTTCGTAATTACAAATAGTGTGATAATAAGTAAATTTACATACTTGTCATTTTTGGAAGGTATATCTGTAGTATAAATTTTTAGAAATTGGATTGCTGCATCAAAAGATAAATCCATATTTAGTGTTCTTCATATATTGCCAAATTCCATAAATCTTTTACCATTTTGCATTCTTACAACATGAGAATTCTGCTTCATCATAGCCTCATCTACAGAGATTTATGAAAGTGTTAGATTTTTGCCAGTCTGACAGGTGAAAGATGTTATTTTAGTGTTGTTTTAATTTGTATTTATTATTTAATAATACAATATGAATGAGTTGAATATTTTTTTATTTTTATAAGGGCTATTTGAATTTATTTTTCTGTGAACTGGCTCTCATGTTCTTTACCCATTTTCTAGGAAGCTTTTAGTGTTCTATTTTTGTTCAATATGTAGTTACTCTTGCCTGTGATGTTAGTTCCTAATATATTTTTCTAAGCCAGTCATTTGTCTTTTCACTGTTCTTTTTTCAATATAGTGAAATATATTAGCACTGTATTTTTTATGTTTTTTTAAAATTTCAGTTTACATTCAATATTATTTTATATTACTTCCAAGTATACAGCATAGTGGTTAGATAATCATATACTTTACATAGTGTTCTCTCTGATATTTCTAGTACCCACCTTGCATCATACATAGTTATTACATTATTATTGACTACATTTCCTTTTCTGTACTTTTTATTCCCATGACAATTTTGTAACCTCCAATTTGTGCTTCTTATCCCTTTCACCCAGTCCCCTTTTACCCTCCTCTCCTCTATGAATTATCAGTCTGTTCTCTGTGTCTATGAGTCTACTTCAGTTTTGGTTTTTTTTGTTTGTTTGTTCTCTACATTCATACCATATTTTCTTTTATGGGTTTTGAATCATATTTAGTAATGTCTTTCACAAGTCAAGTGTTTATAATATAAAGTGTTGAGCCTGAGAAAGAAGATACTTACTAAGAAGCTCCAGGTCCAAATTGTGGTTTCCTGTTGGAATTGAATTTACACCATTGGTTGACAAATCAAATTTGTCTCTTTATGTAATTTCATGGTTTACTTTTTACATTTAAATTGTTAATTCTTGTTTGAGTTTATTAACGTCATGGATTATAATATAGATTCAACTTTATCTTTTTTCCAGATTCTTTGAACTCTTTAAAATATAATTAGTAAAAACTTGTTTTTGACATGATATAATTTCTTAATCTCTGAAGAAACTATACTATACCACTCCAGGTGTTGAGAATGCCTTTGACTGAGAGGAAGTAAAAGAAGAAATTCATCAGGATGAGTTTTGGACTCAAATAGTCCAATATTACACAAGCATGAGAATTTGGCTTTAAACCATAATTCCTTTGAACTTGAATGGTTTTTTGTATTTTATCTTTCATGGTTACTTAATTTTTGGACTTTTGTTTTTCCTTAGGAATTTAATTTAAAAAGGTTATTTTAAAGTTTGTGATATCTATAATATCAAAATTTTATTATTTGAACTTAAGTAATTTGATTTAATTGTAGGACCTCTGATAGAAATGCTGGATAATATTCTGATCATAGGATAAGAAATAGAATTTGGACTACATTTTCAACTTTAGATATAGAATGACTACAAATTCAATTTTATTAATGTGATTTTTGACCTATGTTGGAGGATTCCAGGCTGAAAAATCTGAATTGCCAATGGTGATCCCAGAAAGATAATCAAAGTCATAGGTGAGGTAGCTGACTGATAAAGGTGGGAGCAGGAAAGTTGATTGGCTGCTGATTCTTTTCTCAGGGGGGAAGCTACTCCCCTCTCTGAGCTGAAGCTTAATGATTAATTCCAATGGTTTAGGACCATGGTCTGCAAACAGTGGCTCTCAAGCCACATGTGGTTCTTTGGCCTCTTGAGTGTGGCTCTTCCACATAATACCACGGCTTGGGCGAATCTATTTTGAAGAAGTGATGTTAGAAGAAGTTTAAATTTAAAAAATTTGGCTCTCAAAAGAAATTTCAATTGTCGTACTATTGATATTTGGCTCTGTTGACTAATGAGTTCACCGACCACTGGTTTAGAACAGAACGCTGGAGAAAAATGGCATGTGGGAAGGATTGTAGAACACTTCCTCCCCACTTCTGATGTTTCCCTTCTTCTAGAAGCTCCATTGTCATAACATGCCTGGCCTCTCACCTAATTTCTACCCGAGTAGTAGGGAGTTATATTGATAAATATAAGTGAATTTGAATTGACAAAAATAAACTGGGAGACCGTCTCCCTTTGTTTTGGGGATTGAAAGGATAGGGAGAGAGCCTGGAGTTCTGCTTTTACTGGGGTTGAGCTTGGGGGCCTAGGGTTTTGAGGTCTCACTCAAGGGGTGAGTTTAAAATTTAAGAATGGGACTTTGAAGCATGGGAAGACAGAAAACAAGCAGCGTAAACAGTCAGTTACCTAAATCAATCAAGATCTGTAAAACAAAGGAAACAGAGGTGTAGCCTGTCTCCGTATCTAGTTCTGTTCTTGGAAATGTGCTTATTCCAGATAGCCATCTTTTAAGTGGACTTCTTGGCAATCAACTCTTACTTAGATCAGGCACTTGCATTACAAAAAAGGGAAAACACAGATGTTAGGGCTTACCCTATATGTGGTCAGCTGTGTCAAATTTTGATGAAGTAAAAGAAAAAGGGGTCTGAGAAGGCCTCATTAATCTTGTGGTTTAAAGTAATACCCAAGGTGGGGTGGTTTGTGAAATGAAGAGGCCTGTACTCTCATGTACATTTGCATATTAAACTAGGTCACCAGTTATTACAGAATTACTTACCAGTGAGTTGAGCGTGAGCTATTTAATTTGAGCAGTGTAGACAGAAAGAAGTTGGGTAGTAATAGCAGAGCAGCGCTGAGTTGGCAGCTATCGGGGCTATCCTGAGGGGTGCTTGAGGAAATCTGAGAGGGCAATAATGGACTGCTTCTTAAACTAGTGTCTTCTGTTACTACTGTGGACACATTACTACTCTGTTTCTTAACAGAAGCCCCAGTGACAGAGCAGTACAACTTTTTCTAATAAGTAAGAGGGTGAATGCTAAGCATTCTCCTGTTACGGAGAGAAATACTCCAAATAAGCAGGTGTTGGATTCATCTTTTTTTTTATATATATATATATATATATATATATATATATATATATATATATATATGGATAAAACTGAGAAGAAATTTGGAGAGTTATCAAGTATTTCTCTGTCTGAAGACTTGAAATAAAAGTGATTGTAGGGGAAGAGGAGAAGGGGGTTGGAACCTTAATTTTACAGAATAGCTGGCAGTTCACTACAGGGCCCACAGCCTGAGTGACCTGTTTTTCCAGACAGTTGCTCCTGTCTTGACCTTGTTTGTTTCAGATCTATTGTCTGTGCCCTGGGGTGAGACTAAGGACAAAGGACAATTGGAAAGCAGGCCATGGCCTACAAAATAAGCCCTCAATTGCCATTTTAATGGTTCTACCATTTTACCTTAATTTAATTTCCCTACCTCCAAGAATATATCTTGTTCTGTAAGTTCACAAGCTGACACAGCATCCAGAGAGACTATTTATTTTCCCTATCTTCACACAAAGGCTGAGATTATTCTTGCATCAGTAATCAAGATCTTCTGTCTTTGGGTTGCAAAAAATGCATTTAACTGTACTTGAAAGAGAAAATTGAAATTTGTCTACAGATGATAAAACACATTCCTCTCGTTTCAAGTCTATCTACTCATATCAGCTGAACTACATTAATAAAAACAGAAGGTGCCTGCTGCTTGCTATTTGCAGAAAATAAATAATTCAGTTGCCCAGAACTGTGTATTAGATGTATGGAGGTTTATTCCTATTATAGACCCTTGTGTTTTTAGTCCATTTCTCCTTCCTCCCTTTCTACCTTCTATCTTCCTCCTCCCCCCTTTCCCTCCCTCCCTTCCTCTCTCTCTTTCCCCTCCTCCTCCTCCTCCTCCTCCTCCTCCTCCTCCTCCTCCTCCTCCTCCTCCTCTTCCTCTTTCTAGTAGCATGGTACAAAATGCACCAGGAAAAATAGTCCCCATAGAAGTTTTTCCCACTAGCTGTAATAGCAAAGCAGTTGTGAATCTTTCAGAAAAATGATCAAATCTCAAGTGTGATTAGCTTGTCTATCTGCTTGTTGCAACCTTTTTACATTACTGGTATAATTGTTTCAGGAAACAATTCTGTATACTTATTAGCATGCCTAATTCTAGCTTTAATTATTTATTGCATTGATTGGGTATGCAAGTCATGAAATTGCCACTGGGTGTATTTTCCAATAGCACAATTAACACAGTGATACAAGGCATCTAAAAATAAAAGTAGGTTGGTACCTCTGAGAGAGATTTCCACAAACAAAGGGCATATTGCAGATTTTTCTCCTTCCCCAATCAGACAATCTCATGGGCATGCTGATTGTCAAATTTATGGAAATGCAAGGGTAAGGACAAAATAAAAGTTCATACTCATGTATACTTAATAAATAATTATTTTTAGCCAGCCCTGTAACTGGAGGCAAGTGACAGAAGTCTAGGCAAATTGTGAAGTAGGAATACTTTATCTTTAGGTACCTCTACCTCCTCTTTGTGGTGTAATGATATCCTCATCTCTAGAGGCCACATAGATTTTTCTCTCCCCTCCAAAAGTATTTATTCTTAAGAGAACATGAAATTCATTCACATGGAAGTTTAACTGATTAACATGGTGATAGTACAATAGAATTAACTCTTTGATACCAAGCAGCTCTAATTATAAGCCCACTTTTAATCATTTTTCCTAGCTCTATGACTTTAAACAATAATTTTTATCTCAGGAAGATGTGGATTTGGTGCAGCCTGAAGTTTATAAATTTGTATATATATATATATAAGTTTAGGTAAGGCAGTAAATATTTATAATTACATATAAAAAGTATAAATACAATAAACTCTCTTAAAATAAATTTGTCTAGAAAAAATTATTTCTGCAATTGTGGTAGGCAGTTAGACAGATATGAGCAGAGCAAAGATAATGGATCAGGTACAGAAGGTTATCAGGGTGGAAAGTCTTCAGTGACAAGGACCTCATCCCAAGAATAATGATCTCAGAGTCCTGGAGCAAAGACATCATCTTACATGAAATTTAAGCTGGGGATGGAGCCCAAAACCATTACCTCCCCTTACCATTACCTTCCTCTCTCCTAAGCCTTAAGGGCCCTTCTTTTGCCTCTGTAACTTTTTTCCTGAGCCCATTTCCTCTACCTCTCAAATCTACTTCTGTGACTTTCTAAAAAAATTTTCTCTTTTGAGCTTTGGCTCTCCTTTTTTTTTTTTTTTTTTTTTTTTGCCAGAACTCAAGTACTGAGGTTGCTGAATAAAAGTCCAGTCTGACCAGATCATTATAACACCTGGTGCCATTCTCACAGTCGCCAACACAACAACAAATCAAAAATATCGTCCGGTAATAGCTTCTAATCTGGGGATAACAATGTCCTATTCTGATCATATTTTCCAAAGATTTGGAGACTACTTTGATTTTCTCTTTTAATGAGTTATTTTCCTAACTATGGAAGTTCACTTGGGGAAGAAAGACAAAGATTTGGGGTAAAACAGGCAATATTTTATATAAAAATCATTTTAAGTGCTCTAAGCTCTGCTTACTATATAAACTGATGGCAGGTCCCCAAAGTAACTCCCTTGCAAGGAACGCTTGTCCTTGGGTGCTTCAGTTCTTGTATCCTGGTGTCATGGATTATAGAAACATACATGACAGTAATTTTTAAAATGTTATACTGTCTACCTATATTAACTTCTGTGACATTCCTGAGAGACTGATCCCACAAACATTATAAAAAAATGTCAGTGAAGTTTGGTAAACAACTTGTGTGATTCTGCTTTTCATTTCTTTTTAGACTATATGCAGAGTTAGCAAGAGAACGTCCTTGACTCTCCTGGGAGGAAAGGTGTTGACATTGAGGCATTCAGAAGGCAGTTCTTTGAAACCATTGGGTTGTATTCATTGTTTGCCTCTCTTGAAGGATGCCCAACAATAGCTAAAAATAGATTTAACTGTAGGGTGAAAGAGCAAGGAGATAAATACGTAAGAGGGCCACTGCACAGAGCAGGAACAAAAGAAGCCTACTTACATCTGAGCCTCATTTTCTCTTCACTGCATCAGAAGAATATGCCTGCAATTTAATTTCATTTTACAATGCTCGTAATCAAGCTCCATTTTCAGGATGTGTTACCTGGAAAAATTTATGGTCTCTTCAACATGTGCTGAGTCCAGTGTCATTCCCTGGTGACACAGGTTGGAGGAGAAGAGGAAGAAACAAGAGTGGGCTCAGAACTAAACAAACTAATCTATAATGGGTTGGCATAGTATTCACTAGTCTATTATATAGATGTCAAAGAGATAGGAAAAACTTAAATTTAATGTACTGGTAAGGTGATGTCTTTGCTCCAGGACTCTGAGATCAGAAATGAGACCAGGAAACTTTACATACTTGTGTTATTCAAAGTGTATTTGTTTATATTCTTACTTATTTGAGAGAGGAAAAGAGAGGGAGAAAATCAATGATGAGCGATAATTCATTGGTTGGCTGCCTCCTGCACACTTGCACTGGGAATAGAGCCCGCAACCAGAGCCTGACCTGGAATTGAATCATGACCTTCTTGTTCATAGGTTGATACTCGACCACTGAGCAACACCAGCTGAGCCAAAGTGTATTCTTTTAGTCACATTGTTCAGTTGACTGTGGGGCATCTTTCTTCTCATCGTGTCATGTTGCTGCTCCCTTTCAATCCTTTCTGCCTGATCTTTTGCCTTAAATGTTGAAGTGTTTCAGGCCTCTTTTCTTTTGATGCATTCACTTCCTAGCTTACCTTTTAATTACCAGCCTTACACTGAAGGTTCCCCAGATTCTTTATCTTGCCTGAATCTTTCCCCTGAACTTGAGACCCATATCTAACTGCCTCTACAAAACATACCCAAACTTCAGTTCTTTTTCCCCCTACCAAATTTGTTTCTCCCATAGTTATCCCCCTTAAGTTGATGGTAACATCTAGTTGCTCAGGTCAGAAACTTTTGAATCATCCCTGATGCCACTCTTTATTTCACATCTCACATCAGTAAAACTGTTGGTTGTACACATTTGACATTTATTTGGAATCTCACCACCTTTCTCCATTTCTATTGTTACCACTTTCACTCAAGCCACTACCATCTCTAGCCTGGACTCTGACTTTATCCACTCCTTGTGCTTACTCTTATCTCCCTTTGCTTATATTCACCCATGTAAATATGCTACTGTCCTCTGAATAGAAACCCTCTGATGATTTTCTGTTGCATTCAATATAAAGTCATAAATCCTTACTGTGACCCAAAGGCCTTCCATTACCTGACTGCAGACTAATTAGTTTTCACCTGACTGGCTATGCTCCACTGCTGGACCTTAGAGTCTTTGCACTTGCTGTTCCCTCTGTCCAGAATGATCTTCATCCAAATGTCCACATGGTTTGCTCTTTTACTCTGTTTAAGTGACAGGTTGTGCGATAAAACTTCACAATTGCCTGCACTGGTCAAGGTAGCATCTTTCCCTGGCTTTATTTTTCTAAATATCTTTACTTATTGCCTACATCTCCCAGTAGAATGTACGATCTATGTTTTGAAGCAACATGGTCTGATTTGTCCTCTTTTATATATCCGGAGCCTAAAATGTTCTGGCATAAGGTAGACATTGAGTAAATATCTAGGGAATGAATGAATAAGGCATAATTAATGTTTTAGGAGTTCCACTTGCTTTAGAGCAGCATTCTTTCTGTTGGGATAGGTAAAGGGAGTATATCCATGGTTAAATCCATTATAATTCCCAGCCAGTTGCCAGACTCAGCTTTTAGCAGCTAATCTGTACTGGAACAGAAGCCAAATCCATGGATTATTAAAACCTATCATGTACTAAGGGAAGCCTAGACTTAGGCTGCTTTTCTACTTAGACACACAGGGTAGCTAACACAAAGCTTCAGGACACATTTCAGGTTCTGCTTAGTGGGGGCTTAAGTCTGCTGTCCTACTGCCTTCAGCTACATCTATCATTTCTGGAGTTGGGAGCTAAGCTCAGCTGGTGGTGAGTTAGAAATTTCAAAGCTTAGGTGAATTTCCTAGCATGCAAGCTACTGGCATTTATTTCTTTGTCTAAACAATTTTTTTTCTCTAATAAAAGTAATACAAATTGGATTAATGAGGAAACTTTGGAAACAACAGTAATAGAAAAAGCAGAAAAGTAATTATAGTAGGTCCTCAGGTTATGTTGGAGATCCGTTCTTATGGCGAGATGTAACTTGATTTTCACTGTAAGTTGGAACCTACCTACATAAGCACCTACGTCACTCACGTGGAGCACATACACAGCAGTAATGAAGTGAAACAGTAAAAAAAAAAAAAAAAAATTAAAAGATAACAATTCCTGACCTTTAGTTGTGTTTAAATAAATAGTAAAAAACATAAAGCACATATATACATATGTCGAAATGACAGAACTTTTTAAAATAATATTGTAAATGGGAGAGGGCGACATAACCACGAAGTGACAAAATTCGAGTCTGATGTATCCTGAGGGCTCCACTCTTCAGAAACAAGAATTGTTAAGATTTTAATGTGTTATCAGTTTTATTGTGCATGTTTTTACAGAATTGGGGTAAGCAAACAATATTTGTGTTCAGAGTCCTTTACCTGCTCTAAAATATAAAGATTTGAATTTCTGCCCTCCTTATGAACTGCTCCTTAGGAAGCATCCTTTTACATGAAATTACTAGTAAAATTCACTCTTTCCATGTGTTTGAATGTCCATTTGTCCATTTTTGTCAGACCTATGTAGTATCTTTCTCTTTAAGAGAAGAGAAGCCTGATTTGACACACCAGAGCATATTGGAAAACAGAATTCAATCAGTTGAAAACAAGAGAGTGTAATACTGTGCTGTCAGGCGTGGTGGACACGGGGAAGAGTCTACTGCTAAGATTGTTTGTGACAGAATCTAAATCCAGGGGGCAGGTGGAAGGTCACTAATAGCACCATGCCAGATCTAACAAGGATGAATTTTAAGTCCTAGCCAAAGAGAATACAGAAAATAAGCAAAATGGGTGATGGAAATGTGGAAAATTTTTTTATGAGCAGTTTAACTACTTCTACCAAATGCATCTTTCTCTATGGGTTTGTTTAATTAATTAGCACATGATCATTGTAGGAACACCAGAAAGTACAGATACATAGCTGTGCACTTACTTTAAAGATTATCTTTTAGTGCTTTGCTTTTTTATTTTGGTAGGGATGTTGGCAGTGAAACAGCACCAGATGTTAGACCTTGGTTTAACAACTTTGTATTTCAGTCTGACTAAGGAAGATTTCAGAGTCAAGACTCAAATATAAGCAAAAGTTTACTTAGAAAATCACAGAAGTTGAAGAAGTGAGCCAGTTGAGCTGCGTGGGTTCAGGGAACAAGTTACAGAGGCAAAAGAGCACTTGGAGCTCAGGGAAAAGAAAGGCAAAGATACATGCACCTGGGGGAGAAGAGAGGGAAAGGCTCTGCCTGCTCCAGAGAGAGGGTGTGCTGGGGAAAGAAGGGGGTGGGGAAAGGTGCTGGTGTGGTCCAGAGAGAGCCTCGCTGGATCTTCCATCTTGAGGGTTTTTATCCCTCAGAGGAGAGTCTCAATAGAATACTCATCTGCTTTTCTAGTTTGTGGCCTTTCAGGGTTGTGGTCTCTACTGATTGGTGGACCCCAATGGAGGGAGTCATTAGTCATCACAGCTGGTCCTGATGTCAGTCATGGCCTGGCTCTGTCTGGTGTTGCTGCTTGCTGGGCCTGGAGCTGAAACACAACTGAGGCCTAGATGTTATCTGTAGTTTGACCAAAACTCCATCTCTGTGGTCAATAGACCCAAGGCTTTGTTCTAAGAATAAAGGTCAGAACTCATTGTCTTGAAGACTTGATGCTTAAGGGAGTGGTGATGCAAGGGCTTTTATGAGAGTCCTATGAGGCTATTTTCCAGCCTCCTTGCTTCTCCTCTTCGGTGGTCTTCCATAGGGTTGGCAATATGACAGGGGAAGAAAGGCCAGGGGAGGATCCAAACTGCATCACTATTGATATAAAAGGTCAGGGGGTCTAAACCACATGATCAGAGATACGTTAGAGGAGGAAAGGTCACCTGGAGTGTGGTCCCACCCTACAGTTGCCCATTGATGGGCACCTGGGACTTTCTGCCTTGGTGACCTTCCATATCTGGCCTATTCTTCTTACTCTGCTAATACCTGTCTAACTGTCTACTACAGGGGGACTAAGGGAAGAGATAGAATTGGGAATCGGAGGAAATATAAACAAAAGAAATACGGAAGATACGGCATTGCCATATAATCATTCAAAAAGAAATATAATAGTCTGTCATCTTGTAGTCTGTCAAATGTATAATAGTAACCTATCCCTGTTACTTGACAGCTATGTGTTATTTTTGTGATTTGAAACAAATCTATTTAAAAAAAAATTATATTCTTAAATTGGTATTAACAAGCTGGAAATAAACCAGGATTTAAATATGCTTATCTATACTAATAAAAGGGTAATATGCTAATAAGACTGGGAGACCTTCCAGATGTCCTTATGGACAAAGCCATGATGGCAGGGCTGAGGCAGAGGCAGTTAGGGGCGAGCAGACCAGTGGGGTGGGAGACAGTTGGGGGTGAGCAGACTGGCAGGGCAGATAGTTGGGGATGATCAGGCCGGCAGGAGGGCAGTTGGGGGCGAGCATACCAGTGGGGGAGGGGTAGTTGGAGGTGAGCAGGCTGGCAGGGGGAGGAAGTTGGGGGCAATTATACCAGAAAGGGGGGGGGGGGCAGCTGGGGGTGATTAGGCCATCAGGCAGATGGGTTAGGGCTGATCAGGCAGGCAGGCAGGCAGGTAAGCTGTTAAGAGCCAACGGTCCTGGATTTGAGAGGGTTATATGACTGCCAGTCTAGGCCTGATCCCACAGGGGTCTCAGATTGCAGAGGTTGCAGACTGGACTGAGGGACATACCCCTTCCCCGCCCCCCCCCCCCCCAACTGTACACAAATTTTGTACATAGGTCCACTAGTTTCCTATAATCCCAGAGGTATTCATTGAAGTCTTAGTGGGATGCATTCTATTACTTGAAAGCACCTGAGATAACAAAGCCTTTATCTCAAAGGAAAGTACTTAGCTGTGGTGTCACTGTCTAAGGGACACACTTTACTACTCCTGCTATATGTCTAATGCATAGTATGCAGCATGTGACTTAATGCTTGTCAGGGAAGTTCTGACTGTGACTGTGAGATGATGTTCTCTAGATGTTTGAGTCATTAAGAATGATGTCAGCACAGCAGGTAGGCCTTCCATTTCGGTCATCTATGCCTTCAGCAGGGGTTGGCAGCCTATTGGTTTTGGCCTGATTAATAGCTCCAAATGGAAATGAGCCATGTCCAAAAGGTGGCAAAGAAATCCCTGTACTAGGCCAAGTCCTGCCCTTGTTTTCATTCTCCAAGCTGCCTGCAGGGGGCAGAGGTTAAACTCTGCTGGGGTGAGGTGAATAAGGAAGAGTCAGGTAGAAAGACTGATTTTCAAATAAGATTTGATTATCTTATATTTCTGGGATATTTACTTTGTAAAGTAGTTTTATGTACATGATCTTAGATTAAATCTCTGAGTCCTGGGCAGTAGGTTGTGTGCAGATGAAAGACATAAGGTAATCTTTCCCTGTTTTCTCACTGACATCCATTTGGCTAGTAGAATAAGGTTTGTTTTTTAAATGAGTGGGGTTTTGTTTGTTTTATTCTTGGCTGATGCCCTTAGACTAGGAGGACATAATATCTTTCTATGGAAAATGTATGTTAAAATCTATCCCGTCCCTAAAATGCTCCTCAGAAAAAATGAACAAAATGAAATAGGAAGATTATTTTATGATGGGATTATTTTATCTCCTCCTTTGGTTCCCTTCTTTCTTTTCATTTTTTATTGTTGACACTATTACAAATAATATATAATGATATCACCCAGAATAGACATTTCTCCAAACAAGACATTGAAATGAGCAATAAAAATATGAAAAGATGCTCAATGTAAGGAGTCATCAATGAGATGCCAATTAAAAACACAATGAGATATCACACCTGCCAGAATGGCTAGCATAGACAAATCAACAAACAGAAAGCAGTAATGAAGATGTGGGAAAAAGGGGAACCCAAGTGTACTACTAGTGAGAAATGAAATGAGGATACTCCATATTGTTTTCTACAGTGGCCACGGTGGAAAGCAATATGGAGTATCCTTAAAAAATAAAATTAAAAATGGCCCTGGCCAGGTGGCTTAGTTGATTAGAGCATTGTCCTGTACCAGGTTCAATTTATGGTTATGGCACATCCCTGGATTGTGGGCTCAATCTCCAATCTGGATGCATGCAGGAGGCAACTGTTGGATGTTTCTCTTGCTTTCCTTCCCCCCCCCCCCTTTCCTCTCTCAAGTAAAAAACAAACAAACATAATGTCCCTGGGTGAAGATAGAAAATAATAATAATAAAATAAAAAATGGATATATTCAACTCCTGGGAATATATCCCAAGATTCCCTAAACACCAATTTGAAACAATATATGTACCCCTATGTTCATAGCAGTGTTATCTACAACAACCAAGATCTGGGGACAGACTCTTCTTTCTTTCATTAGATTTGATTTGTATTTAGTCCTAGATGGAAAGCACATTTAATGACTTAATTATTTCTGCCTCTTGTTAGAATTGTAATGCTAATTGTAAAAAAAAGGGGGGGGCATTATATTTCCAGTTTTAGAGAAGAATTCTGCCTAGAGCATAAAACACCTGTTTGTGATTCTTTCCACACCAATTAACAGTTCTGTCAAGTAGGTGGACTCCTTTATGTTCACCTAGGGGATTTCTTTTTCCTGGAATCAAATGTTCCTTAAATCTGTGAAAAGATGTTTCCTCATATTGAACTTTTGGTTTCACCTATTTATTATCTGAAAGGCTGAAAATAGATTGAGTTACTGCCTGTTCCTATTTGAGAAATAACTTGATAATTAGTTACATTTTTCTTTTCTTGGTTTTAGTTTATATCTTGACATTTTCATTTATAAATCAGGGCTCCTTTGAATAGCTAAACTTACCATCTTCATGGAATCCTTTTTAAATAAACTTCATTTTAAAGATATGTGAATAGTTGCAATTACTAAAATTATATATTGACCCTAAGGACTAATAAATCTATTTATTATGAAAATAAATATTTTCATAGTCTTCGTGGTCATTTTCTTAATATCGTTCTGGAGTAAATGTTTATAATGTTAGGTTTTGTTTTTGTTTTTGTTTTTCAACAGGAATCTGGCACATCAGTCATTTTTAAGATGGTCCCTGAAACTTACACTAGTTATATTCCCAGGCTGACCTGAAGTTGGTTTTGGTAGTTTCTCTATGGCCACGGGACAATTGCAGATCTTCCATCCCTAACTCCTACCTTTCACCCCAGTTCTTTGAAAAGGTCATTTAAATATATATAAATATATTATTGATTTTTTACAGAGAGGAAGGGAGAGTTAGAAACATCAATAAAAGTGTGTCATCGATCAGCTGTCTCTTGCACGCCCCCTACTGGGGATGTGCCCACAACCAAAGTACATGCCCTTGACTGGAACTGAACCTGAGACTCTTCAGTCCCCAGCTGACTATCCACAGAGCCAAACCGATTTTGGCTGAAAAGGTCATTTTACATGGCATATACACACTGAGCTGTTGTCTGCATGGTGAAGTTTCCATTAGTTGATTCAATATATTTATTCCAGCATGAAAAGAAAATCTCTTGACTTGTAAACCCAATTTTTAAAATGTCATTTAGGTAAGCTTTGTGTGCTGTTTCTCTGTGACTGGGCCAGTGGGTCAGTGATGATAGCATGTGACCTGAAACCAAATTTCTCTAACAATTTATCTCCTCATATATTACAGGTTCCATCTCCAGTGGGAGATTTAAAGGCTGAGATAAATGGGGTGCCATGGGGAGTGCAACCTCTTTCCTGTGTTATCAAGCCTTATTTTGAAGTATTTATTCTGGACTGTAAATTTGTTAAAGGAAACGGTTATATCTTATTCATCTTTGAATTTATCCTACTATCGATATCAGACATGAGGCATAGCTGAACAGAATGTCTTCTATTATTTCAAAATTGAGATAACTAGAATTAGAACTTTCTATTAAGCAAAATAATTAAGAGTCATTGTAGAACAGAAAATTAAAAAACAAGCAAAAATGAACAGATCAAATGTTTAATACTATATCATTTGGTAAATAAGAATTAACTTAAGAAAATATTTCAATGCAAAAATAATATGGAAAGATAGCAGACTTTGAAAGAACCAAATCAGAGAAATTATTTTCTAAATTAAATGACAAAGATATATACTAATATCAAATCTATAAAATTATTTTAAATAAGCATGAAGAAAATAAATGATTGGAATTGTTAAATTAATTGAAAACAATAAATAATGTTCACATGCTTAAACATTTTCTTCTAGAATTAAAAAAATTAATCCAGATATGATGTTGATTTAATTATACTCAGGATTGGTACTAGCCTTACCTAGGATTCAGACTAGCGTATAAAAATATAATGCACATTGATTTATTTTTTAGTCAAAAGTTTAAAGTAAAAATTTTATTTACCACTGCTTATCACAAATAGAACTTGACCCTATTTTATATAAAATCATAACCTTCCAATTAAATTACCCAAGAACCCATTTAATGAATATTCTGTTCATTAAATGTCCCAAACTTTTGAACTACTCCATCTTTTCTAATGCTTTGTTTTAGATCAAGAATGTGTATTTTATGATAATATTTTATTTATATTTAAAATTTTTATGACTTCTGGTTAGCGAACAAATACTCAAAGTATCTACTGTTAATAATTTTCTCACAAAGTCCCAAAATTGCAGAAAAATTGGAAGCCCAGTACAAATAATGCAATTTTCCCTGAACCATTTGTATGGTACTGATTTGATTTTATAAACAAGGTCATTCTTCCATATAATCATGATTCCACTATGAAAACCAAAAAATCAACTTTGATACATTCTGAAAATCTCAAATGCTATTCAAGTTTTTCCAAATACATTATTTATAGCAAAAGGATCCAGTTCAAAATCACGTCACATTTTGTTGTTTTGTTTTTTTAAAATATCTTCAGTCTGGAACATTCCTACCTACAATGTTTTTTATGACCTTGACACTTTTGAAGATTTCAGGTCAGTTATTTTGTACAGTGTTCCCGCAATATGAATTTATATGATGTTTCCCCATGATTATATTCAGATCAGCCATCTTTGTCAGGAAACCACAGAAATAATGCTTTCTTGTTTTCATTGCATCTTGTCAGGTGGTGCACAATTTCAGTTTGTTTCATTGCTAGTGATATTCATTTTAATTACTTGATTAAGGTAGTGTCTGCCTGATTTCTTCACTGAAAAATAACTCTTTTCCCTGGTAATAAATATTTTGTTGAAGGGTAGGTGGAACCACGTAAATATCCTATTTTTTAGAAATCAGTTGCTTAATTTGTTAATTTTATCTACATAAGCTAAAGGCTTTCTATTTTATTTTTGTGCTCAAAATTGTTCCCAATTTGCAGCAGTAGACCATTTAAGCTGGCTTCTCTGCTCTTTGGATATGTCCCATTAGTTGAGTACTTCTTTACTTTATAACTTGTCCTTTCATTCCCGCCCCCCCCCCCCCCCCCCTAGCTTTATTGAAGTACTGGAGGCCTTGTGCACAGATTTGTGCACATTGAAAGGAAATTAAATAGAAGGTGGATCACTGGGCAGGACTGGGTGAGACAGGCAGGACATGCCCTGGAGCCAACCTTCTATAGTCCTTCCCCAGTTGGCCACACCTGGGGTGGCCCTAGGGCTTGAAGGGTGTCTGTAGTGTGAGCGGGTCCCTCTGGCAGGTGGGGTTGCTCAGCCTGGCCTGTGGGGATGGGGCTGAAGCTGGTAGTCCAACATCCCCCATGGGGTCCTCGAGTATAGAGGGCACTCTGCAAAGTTGCTGTCGCTTGGCAGCTCCTGTATTGAGCATCTCCCCCTGGTGGTCATTGTGAATCATAGCTCCTGGTTGGCCGGTTGGCCAGTCACTTAGGCTTTTATATATATATATAGTCTGATGCGTGAAGATTCCTACAAGAATAGGCCTTCCTTCCCCTGGCTGCTGGCACCGCCTTTCCACTCCAGCCTGGAACTCCCTATCTGTCTTCCCTTGCTGCCCAGAGGCCTGAAGCAGCTGGGGCGGTGCAGTATGTCTGCATCATTGCCATGGTAATGCAAGTGTCCCACCCTTCTCCAGCCACTCAGAGCCTGCCTATGTAAATTACCCACCATTTTTGGGTTAATTTGCATACTTGAGTGACCAGGGCATCTTTTTAACTCTTTGTTGAGCAGACTGTGGTTTGAGATACTGGAGTAAGACATTTTGTCGGGAAACTGAGTAATCTTCAGATAAAATTAAGAATGTAATTTTGTGGATAATTTATCTAGAAAGGACTCTAACTTTTGTTTGAAATACTGGTTTCTCTTAGGAAGATAACAAAATAATAAAGAGTGCTGTTGATCATTATTTGACAATGGAAAAAGATTTATTTAAGGTTACTAGCTTTTACTGTTGTGTTTTGTGGTGAACATCAAATTAAATATTATTACTGTCTTCTGTATAAGTCACTTTTCCTAGTTTGCATGATATGAAATTTCTACTGTGACCAGGCCAGTTTCCAAGCTATTCTCTAAAAATACCATGCTTATATTTTATTATTATTTTTCATATATTGCCTCTAATTAAACCATTTCATATCAGCTCTTTGGTTACTCAGGTCTTAACTCTCCTCCCAGGTCTAACATAAAATTCTCTTTTCACACATTTAAAGAAAATTTTTTTCATAAAGGGCATGGACATTGGAGTTTGATAAACCTGGTTTTGAAACCAATTCTGCTTACTTGTTAAGTTGATATTAGCTTCTCTGATCCTCAACTCCCCATAAAATGGTTAGATTAGCATTTTATGAGAAAAAATTATAGCATATTAAGTATCTGAAGCATCTTAAAGTGCTAACAAATATTTTCTACAGCACTTGATAAACCAAAGATTGTAAACGAACAGCTCACAGAATGCTTATGCATTAGAGGTATATCTATTTAATGTACACAATGTTTTAAATACTTTCCAACCCTAGAAAAAAATCAGATTACATACATATATAGATTCTAGTTTCTGTTTAGAAAATTAAAGCATCTAATTCCCAAATAATGAGCAATCTAGTTGCTAAGTAGGCAGCTTTTCTTTTAAAAAAAAAAAATCTTTATTTTAAAAAATATATCTTTATTTTAAAAAATATATCTTTATTGATTTCAGAGAGGAAAGGAAAGAGAGAGAGTAATGAGAGAAGAGAGAGAAACTTCAATGATGAGAAAGAACAATTGGTTGGCTGCCTCCTGCACATGCCCTACTGGGGATCTAGCCTGCAACCTGGCATGTGCCCTGACTGGGAATGGAACTGTGAACTCCTGGCTCATAGGTCAAGGCTCAAAACTGAGTCATGCCAGCCAGGAAAGTAGTCAGATTTTCTGAGGAAACATGCTTCAATTTGGCACAGTATCTGCCTTGACCTTTGCATTTATTTACTTGGCCTTCTTGAACCTGGTAATTATTTGAATTTACTATCCTGGAATTAAACCAGGTATTTTTTTGTATTTGAATACATTCTACTTTTCATTTTTTTTAAAGTATATTTTATTGATTTTTTACAGAGAGGAAGGGAGAGAGAGAGCTAGAAACGTCGATGAGAGAGAAACATCGACCAGCTGCCTCCTGCACACACCCCGCCCCCCTCTCCCCCCCCCTGGGGATGTGCCCGCAACCAATGTACATGCCCCTGACCAGAATCTAACCTGGGATCCTTCAGTCCACAGACCGACACTCTACCACTGAGCCAAACCGGTTTTGGCCTACTTTTCATTTTTAATTGTACCTTATTCTCTTATTACAATATATTTTATTTTAAATATATTCTTTATATATTTGTAGAATATATTCTTTATATACATAAATATTATATATTATATGTATAATAGACTCCTAGAGAGCAGACAGTTTATTTTTTAAAAATTAATGAAAATTCCCACTAGTTACTAATAGTTATACCACACTGTAAGTAAAATAAATACTAATTAAATTAGATTATGAGGTAGAGTGGTGTAACTATATCAGTGGAATTCACTTTGTGTGTTAATAGGATTCCTTTCATCTCTCAGTAAGGCTATATAAAGGAGGAGAAATGCAGAGGAGAAAAGCGGGGGGGGGGGGGGGGGCGGCGGGGGGAAGGCAGCTTCTCTTATTCTTTCTGCTCTTTCCAACTCTAGGATTGGTTTTTCAGGGCCTTTCTTCTGGTCACAGAAACATTGTTATTGCACATGTTCTGAAACTATTTGTTTTGATCAGTTTTTACTTCTGTAGCTCTCCCACTGGGAAATTGTACTCCCTCTTTGTTTAATTTAGCTGTTACATAAATATGTTGAAGTGCTCCACTATTTCAGTTCCTGCTGTGAAAATATTTTGTAAGCAGCAGTATTAAACATTTTTTTTTCTCTCAGCTGTATAGATCATAGGAGTTTGAAAGCAGCAAGAGAATCATTATCCAGTACACTGCAGGGCTTAGAAAAGAAGGGGTGCCCACAGTTTACCTCAAGATAGAAGAACCTCAATTAGGACCTACATTAATGACTCCAAATTGATGTTTAAATTTTAAGTAGAAATTCAGCTTTTGTGATGTTTGTAAACCAAATAAAATAGATTCCATTTGAAATAATTATGTTCTTCATCTCACACCCCAAATCAACTAAGTACTTATTAAACTTAATATGTGGGATAAGTTTATTTCCCCCAAGAGCCACATGGGATAGCTATTGCTATGATTCTCATTTTATAATAGGGAAATTTGAGATCTAGTAAGGGTAAGTAACTTGTTGAGAGTTAGATAGGTAGTGGTAGTGGTAAGATTTTTGACTCTTGCTGTCATATTTCTGCTTCTGTACCCTTACCACTAAGCTGCTTGCCTTGTCATCCTGTGCGTATCTTTCCTATTCTGTATGTATCTGTCATGCCCGTGTATAAGAGCTGATATGATGTTGACAACATTTTCAGATTTCCTACCTTTGATTGCTTGAAATTTAATTTTTAAATTTAAAAGTTTCTACCATTATTGCACTGTTATAGCAAACTGTATCTCTACTGTTTGATTATTCTATTCCTATTCACAATTTCACCTCATCTGTGAAATTCTAAAGTTACCATAGCTGTGATTTTCTTACACTGAATATATCCCTTATGGATGCTTTCCCTTTAAGAACAAACAAACAAAAATACATTTCAGCTATGATGACTTTGGATGAATAAAAATATTCTGCCTCAAGAATTTTCCAAGAATTAATAATTCTGCCTCAAGACTTTTCCAGTTACTCAAAATATCTCTTTTTTCCCTAAGAAAAGTTACATCTTCAACTATTAATTTTATCCTTTCTACTTAAAGGTGTTTGCTGGGATAAAAAACTGTGCACTTTCTACTCAAGGGGAAGTTTTCTGTTCAATCTTTTTTTTTTTTTTTTTTTTTTTTTTTTTTTTTTAAATCAAAACCTATATGCAATGCTGGATGAGCCACAGTGGGAGGAGACTAAAAGAATAGAAACTGGACTTTGCAGTTGAAAAGTAGAACATATGAACAACATGGTGAATACTTAAGTTCATGTAAGGTGACCTTGAGCAGTGAAAGTCAGTGTCCCAGTATAGTGGGAGCTGAGGTGAGTCTGTGGAGTCAAGCATGTTTGAACCAGGTGATGTTAGTCAGTGGCTTTGGAAGGAAATCCTGTTCTTCTGCCTGGCTGTTTCATTTCATAGTGATCTGTAAAAAATTGGCGGAAGCAGATAACTCTGATTTTATGACTTTTTAAATATAATATTTTAATTTTTTTGAAGAACCAGATTTAATTCTGAATATTTTAAAACTGAAAAGTATGAAGAAGCCCAGCTGGCTTCGCTCAGTGGTTGAGTGTCGACCTACGAACCAGGAGGCCATGGTTTGATTCCTGGTCAGGGTGCATGCCCTGGTTGTGGGCTCAATCTTCAGTGTGGGGGAAGGGAAATGGTATGCAGGAGGCAGCTGATCTTTCTCATCATTGATGTTTCTGTCTCTCCCTCTCCCTTCTCTCTAAAATCAATTATAAAAAATACTTCTTAAAAACTATGAAGAAAAATATTGTTACCCTATTACCCAGAGAAATCTATTATAAATATAGTTAATTATATATTTCTTTGGCTCCATGTATTTAACTGTCTAAACAACTGCCTGTTGCCTTTATATTAAATAAGTTCAACAAATTTCGGATCAGATTGCCTAGGTAATTTTTAGCTTATCTTTTCTCATGTAACTAAAGCAGCATATAAATTAAAGTAGCCAGTATACCTCACTAGTTTGCCATACATTTGATATTGCTCAAAAACATGCTTTTGCCATGTTTTCTTCTGTAATAATTAGCATATTTTGTTATTCTCTCTTACACTATTCTTCATTTTAAATTAGGAATAAGAATTGAATATTCTTAAAAAGAAATATTTGATTTTTTAATATGATGAGGTAAACATTTATGATTATTTTTTCTAAGTGTTATTCTGTTAATTTCTTTTAAATATTTTTATTGATTTCAGAGAGGAAGGAAAAGGAGAGAGGGATAGAAACATCAATGATGACAGAGAATCATTGGCTGCTGCATGCATACCTTCAGCCCCACCTGGGTTCAAACCTGCAACCTGGGCATGTCACCCAACCAGGAATTGGACCATGACCTTCTGGTTCATAGGGCCACACAACCACCAAGACACAATAGCTGGGATATTCTGTCAATTTCTTTAGGAATCAATCCTAGATCTAGGCTTTATAGGTTAAATCTATAAGCTTTAAAAAAAATAACACAACATTTTTTTTTTAATTTTCATATGAGAAAAGTAAAACATTAACATAAAAACTTTAAAAAGATAAAATTGACAAAAGAAAAATAAAATGTAATCAAATAACTAGATTTCACTCTAACTCTTGGGTTTATAGTTTCACTAGAGGCTCAGTGCACAAAATTCGTGCATGGGTTCAGTCCCTAGGCCTAGCCAGCAATCAAAGCATGAGTGTCTGGTGTGGAAGGGCAGGTCCCAGCTGACCTCAGATATGGGCATCATCTGGGCCTTTGCCCCCTCCCACCCCACCTCCCTCCACCCCGCCTGAGTCAGTGTCCAAGCCCCTACATGGAGATGCAGTGAGCATTACAGGACGTCACAGGCCGAGGCACAGCGTGGACCTCTGGGCCACCCAGAGCACCACATGGTATCCTCTCCTAGCTGGCCTCGCAGTGAAAGAAAAACTCTTATAAAGTAATAATGTGATCACACAGTGTAATTCCTGTATAACCTGTCACATATTCTATTGGTTAGAAAGAAGTTACAGATCCTGCCTACACAGTAGGGAATAGTATTCATAGGAGGACATGACCACCAGGAGGCTGGGATAATGGAGCCACCAATGAATCTACCTATCCCAGGGCTAGTTGTTCACCCTATCTCTTCTCTGCACCCAGTTCATGTATCTTGTGGATTTAAATACTGTCAATGAATGGAGAGTGTTCAGTTTTATACTTAAAAGGTTGATCACCATATTTAAATTCCACACTAATACAGTTAGTTTTTACTTTATATTGCTCCTCTTGGGTATGTCTAATGGACATCTCCAAATTTACATATCCATAGTCAATATAATTACTTACCCTAATAACCTGCTTTTTTCATAGTTTCACAGTCCTACTTAATGGCAGCTTTATCCTTTCAGTTGTCCAATCAAAAACCTTTGTGTCATCCTTGACTTGTCTATTCTTTCATACCCAACAACCTATTTATCAAACCTTTAAAAAAATTTTTTTGCCATTCCTGGTTAGTATCCCTATCTTCAAGTGGCATTAAATGTCATCTAAAATATGGGTCAATTGTGGCTCCCTGACAATCATTCTAGTCCTAATGGGGAGTAAACTCTATTAGCAATTTTTAGCAACTGGTCAGGGCCTACTCTCTGATCTTGTTATTGATAGAAACTACATGGCTTTCTTTACAATATACTAGATTGCTTCATGTCAGATGTTGCTTATCACCAAACAAAGCTTCCTATGCCTTAATGAACCCTTCAGTACTTGTTTCACTCCAAAGATCAAGAAGTAACACAGGTAATGGTAGTCTAACATACTCTTTCTGTGGAGTTTTCTCCTCTATGGCCTTTTTTTTCATCCTATCTTCTTTGTTCCTTCCTTCTCCCCTACATCCTCAAAAACTGTTAAAATGTGCTTCTAGATAGCTATGACTTGAATCATTCATATACACTTTGATCTAAACTTGTTAATAAATGCATTAATTTTTTCCAGGTGAATTTTTACTTTATACCGTTACTCTTGTTATAAAATGATTTTTCCCTATGGACAGGATTTGAGACATTAATGTTCTTATTAATTTGATTTAGCATACAAACATAGAAAGGTTCATGACTGTTTCCTTGAACTCATAAGGGAGTCCTTCACTGTCCATACGTATTAAGTGAACCATGGCCAGAACATTCCCTGTTTGAGCTTGGGCACAAGTAGATGGTGACTCATAGAGGCAGCTGACAGAAAAAAAAAAGGAGTGATCTCAACTACAGGGTTTGAGAAAAGTTTATAAATTCATGCTCTACCACTATTGAAAGTCGTGTAACTATCTTCTTTTCACATACTTTGTCATTCTTTCCTTTCTACTTTAAGTTATTTCTTAAAGTTTATTTAAGCAGGTATCATTTGTAATTTACTTGCATTTCTGGGTAACTTAGCCCACACTTGTCTTTTGCCTTTTTCTATTTTCTTGAATTCTTACAGTAATTTTCTAATTATATTTTTAGGATTCTGCATCTTGAACTTTTGGAGGAGAGCATCTGAGCTTCAGAATTTCTACCAGGTAATGAGAATATATGAAAAAGGCCCATAGTTGCCAGATTATAAGTGTCAGTTTTAAATAACTTTGAGAATCCTTTTTCTTTTTTTCTTTTTTTTCTTAATGAAAGAAAACCCCTGAAAGTTTGGTAGGATATTTTATAAAAAATGACATTGATGATAAAACAATTTTTTAAAGTTGTATATAATTTTAAGTGTTTTACTTATTATTCAGAATTAGCCCAACCACAGAAAGAATAAGACAGATGCCAGCTGAATAGGTAGATGTTTTCAAAACAAGATACTTCCTATCAGCAGAAAATGTTTTACTTGATAGGCAAAGGGAATTGTGTTTTGCTAGCAACAATTTTGGAGAGATGAGCGCTTGTTCAAGTACTATATGCTTCTAAAAGACTGCATTTTGGCTAGCTGAAACCACCACGTGTTTTAAAATGTCATCCATCATTTCAGTGTTAAGATCGCCCCCTGGTGTGAATATAATCACATCATAAGTTTATGAAAATCATATTTATGAGAAATCATATGTTTATGAGAAATTAAGACATTGTTTTTAAAACTTCATTTTGCTATTAGATGGTGACAAGCATCTTTTTAAATGCTAGTTTGATTTGGTCAGTATAATGTTACTATGCATAAACATAAATTAATTTTTTTCTTGCCCTTATCCATAGTTATATCTGTAGTCAGTGGTCAGCTTGAAAGTAGAATTTGGGAATATCTAATTTGTAATCTTCTTTAGTTAGGTTAATAACCAATAATATATCACTAATAAATGTGAAATTACATACTGAGATAAAATTTTATAGGATAATCAAGTTCTGTGGTAGTAATAATTTTGTTAAGTGAAAAATTGCTGTGAATGGTTTCTTTTTTTGGTAAATTCGTGGGTACTTTAATAATTAAACATGGAGATTCTAACAGTACATTTTCTTTTTGAAATATTCATGGTGTGAAAAAAATAATCCAAGTTTTGAGATTTTCTTACAACACAGCAGTTCCCCATAGCTTTGGAACTTGCAAATGTAAGCATATTCATCCCTGAATGATAAATAGAGCTCTTATCTATCCCCTACGTGACCCCACCCCCATTCTCATTCAAAACTGGCAGCACAGTATCTACTTTATAACTGTCATTTTTCCTTGCATTTAATTTTTAGTCCTTTGGGAATCATTAAACCATCCTTACAAAGTGAAAGTATAATATTTTAAACTGCACTTCTGTACATTTGGTTATTGCTATTATATTTCTCCTTACTGTCTCTTCTGCAGGCTAAATTATCTTTATCATTTTAACTATCAAAGTTTATGTTCTAAACTTGATAATTTGAATGTTTTTAATACAGAGCTGTTTGCATTTCGCTGCTTTTACTTTCATTTTCTTCTCCATACTCTCTCATTTAATTCTGAACCCTTAAGCTCAGCACAATATTTATATTAAATCCTGACTTATTGAAAGAATATCTTCTGAAATGTAGAAAAAAAAAATAATAGCCATGAACCTACCAAAGAAGACCTGTGTTTGAATAGTAGTTTTCATATTTACTAGCACCATGACCCTCTCAGAGCCTTAATCTCTTCTGTAAATTGAAGTGCAAATCCTATTTCACAGGATACTGTTAACTCATCCTTTGTATTAATATATATTTAACACTTATTATATGCCAGATTTGGGATTGAGTGCTGCATGAACATTTACTTTTCACAACAATTCTGTGAATTAGGTGCTAGTATTTCTACTTTATTGATAAGCCTTAGAGAGGGTAAGAAACCTGGTAAGTGCAAAAGCCAAGATTTTAATCATGGTCTTTCTGCCTTAAAGTGAACCCATCACCTCTCTACTATGCATTTGTTTTAATCACACTTACTCATTTCTGCTACTTTGCTGATTTCATTGTTCTTAAAGTCAAGTAATCTCCAATGTGTAAACATAGAGGAAACAGAAATTTTGAAAAAGAGGAGGTGGATCCTTTAATAGGGATGTTCTTTGTGGCTGTAAACCAGAATGGCTGTGGGGCATTTATTCTACACATTTTTCTCAATCCAGGCAGTGCATTAAGAGAACCTTTGTTGCCCTAACTGGAGCAGCTACCTTTCAACATTAAAATGCTAGGATTACTACTAAGACTTTAGCCAGGATATCCTTAAACTTTAAATGGATACCAGTAATTTCCTTCCTTTGGCTCAGTGGATAGAACATTGGTCTGCGGACTGATGGGTCCCAGGTTTGATTCCTGTCAAGGGCATGTACCTTGGTTGCGGGCACATCCCCAGTAAGGGGTGTGCAGGAGGCAGCTGATTGGTGTTTCTCTCTCATCGATGTTTCTAACACCGTCCTTCTCCCTTCCTCTCTATAAAAAAAGAAATCAATAAAATATATTTTTAAAAAAAGAGAGCCTTTGTTATTAGCATGGTTGAGCTGGTGACAGCAGTGACAAGGACTATTGGGTTGTGAACCTTAAGGCACCTTTATTCAATAATATAAAGGCAGGATAATAAAGTGCTAATTTTAAAACTGTTGCATGCTTCTAACTCACCATTTCTGTTAGTTTTCTCTGGACCTGGGGCTATACTCTGTTCCTGTGCGTCTTGCTATTCTGTTTAAGTAACTAATTACTTAAATTGGCTCTGTGAAGCCTTCCCCATTTTTCTCGTGGCTTAAGAATTTTTCCTGATATTTTAGATACCAGATTTTATCCTTTTAATTGCTACAGAGGCCAATGTAATAAGTTTCTCATTTTGTTAATAAGTTGTTTTGAAGTCTACTAAGTAATTCACCATGGAAACATGGTATGATTAGGCCTATACTTTATTTAATAAAATCTGGTGTTTCATATTATTCCCTTGATCTTTGAAATTTGCTCTAGGGAGTAGATTGTTCAACCATGATTTAAGAGCACATTGAATGGCATTTGGTTCAATGGCCTCGTTTTCAATGGCTGGATGACTGTTCTTGTTGAGGTTGACTCCTATTATACTTGGGTCAGTTGTATAGGCCTTAATACAGATAAGTATGTGTATTATTATCTTACTTGGGTAATACATTATCCCAAACACACACTATCCTTAGGAAGGTTGTCTCAGTCATTGAAACAACGAATGAGTGAAAAAATGGAAGTCATTTTAGTTTTCTACCTTCATTTTAGCCCCACCTCTATCTACACTTTTTTCCTCGTGCACACGCACACATTTCTTGAATGTGCATTTAACTTAGACTTGTTAAATGTCTGTGGAATTGGTCCCTGATATCATTTTGTGTTAGGCCCTCATATTTTTCACCTGAAAAATTGGAATGGTCCTTTAATTATATTCTCTCTCCAAAGTTATCTATCTCCAATAAATTTTCGTAAAGCAAGTCTTACATATATAGTTTTCCTTCAGCATTGACACTAACATATTTAGTGTCTTTTTGTTAAAACACTTGGGTTCTTGCTTACCTCTCCCCTAATTTGGCTCAGTACCATTATCTTCACCCTATGGATTCTGTACTTTGCACTACTGGAAAATATTATAAATCCCAGAATGCTTTTTACTTTCTTTTCCTTCCCATGCCTTTATCAATTAATGCTCTCTGCCACTAACACCCTTCTGCACTTCATTTGGGGAGCTCCATTTTCTCCTTCTAGCACAATTCTTTCCCAACTAAACTCCTACTCCACAAGCACACACACAGGCCGAGTTAGTGCCTCTTCAGTGGACCATACAAGACCCTGTGCTCAGTCAGCTCTGTTCTTGCAAAGTTCAGCTTAAAGTGTGCAGCTTGATGGCAAATATTATATTACTCTATGTATTGTCAGATATATAGAAAATTCTTGGGAAAAGTTTATTTATGAAGCTCATGAAGAGGATGAATGGAATTAGAATTCCTGTGAAGCCCATCTATCAATTAGGCTTTAAAGCTTATAGAGCCAAATGCTTCATTCCTTTCAGCCATTACTGGGCAAGACAGTGAGGCAACCATTAGCTGACAGCATATGCTCTCTCATTTACATTGACTTCCTTACATTTACATTTACATTGACTCTCCCAGAATTCATATACTCAGTACCCCTCTGTGACAGGGATTTATTGTGGTGCACTCAATATTCATTCTCCTCTCCTTATTTGAGATGTCCAGATATTGCTGCAGGCAAAGAGAGAGAGGGAGAGAGAAACAGAGGGAGAGGAAGAGGGAAAAGGAGAAGAAGAGAGGGGGGAAGAGAGAGAGAGAGAGAGAATGAATGATAACATGGCCCATATTTTCTCATCCTTCTTGTTGCTATGGGAAACAAAATCTGTTATAATTTTTGTCCAGTGAAATATGAATAGAAATCTGATGGAATTTTTGAAGAGATTTTGCTTTCTTGATATAGACATTGACTTATCTTCCTTTTGTCCTTTTCTTCTTTATTCCTGAAATTTCCTCATGGTGAGTAGAACTAGAGCAGCTACCTTTCAACTTTAAAAGGCTAGGATTACTACTGAGACTTTAGCCAGGATATCCTTGAACCTCCAAATGGATACCACTTATTTGCTTCCTTTGGACTTCTCATTACATGAGAAAAATTTACCCTGTTGTATTTAAACCATTGTTATTTGGGTTTTCTGTTACATCAAGTGACTCAAAACCTAATTGTTACAAATTAGTGTTAGAGTTAAAATGAATGCATTAGAAGTGTAAGTTTCTGACCTATCCGACAATATATTTGTTGACTCAACAACCAGTAGGTCTAAATACTTATAGGAGGTTTTTAGACCGACTGTCAACATGTAGTATCCTAAATCCTAAGATATAAGGGCTGGAAATATCATTCCTATGCAAATAGCTTACAGTCTCATGGGGGGACAGAAACATTAATTACAATATGCAATACAAGATAACTACATACGTAAGTAACGCAGTAGTGCCTGCAGAAAAACATAAATGTAAGCAGAAGAGCATTTGCAATTTGATCAAGCTTTCTTAAAATGTTAGTATTTTTGAAGTCAGAGAAATGAATCTCTCTTCTGGAATTTCAGGCACCCTGTGCTTTTTCAATGACACAGTGTAGGTGGTCACTTACTTTTATGTGTCAGCCTTGCTGATCTCACTAATAATTAAAATGAACAGTCTAGGAGACCAGAGATAAAATCCATACCTTGAACTGCTGACAGACTGTCTTTGAAAAGACAAATTGGTTGAAAAGTAATCTGTGGAAAGAAGGGCAAGAAACAACACAGCAAGTTGCCAAGGATTCTACTGACACACAGACTGAAGCAGAAAGCCAAGAGCTATAACAAGGAAGGCAGTAAACAAAAAACTGAAGCTCAGTGGTTGAAAGGCCAGGGTTAGTCGAGTGAGACATCAAAACATCAGCTCACAGTGAGTGAGGGATAGGGAACAAGCCTCCCCAAGAGAGCTCAAAAATAGGCTGCTCTGCTCCTCGCCACAATGTCTGTGAGGAAAGCCAGAAGCAGACCACAATAAGGACTCTATTTATAAAATCATAGAGACTCAAAGGAGTTAAAATAAGAAAATGGTCTTAAAATAAAGCTTAAAATGTATAACCAGTTGATGTTTAAAAAAGACATTGAATGCTCAAAGAACCTGGTTCAAAAAGAGGGTCCAGGGACATTGGCATTGATTTTAGTGATTGGTCTTGTGATTATTTTGGGAACAGATTTTGAATTTAGAAAAGAAAGAGACTCCAGAAAAGGCAAAATCAATGTAGAATAAAATTTTTGGGACTGGACCAAATGCCATTCAGAATTCTTAGGACTTGGGATAAACTACAGAAGGAAATTTGAGCACATTACTGTTTTTTTCTAACTGTGACACATGAATGAAAGGAAAGCTGCCAATGATTCAGGTTTGAATAATAAGGACTGACCATCTCCAGTTTACCACACACTTGAGAGAGCTTTGAATACCAAAAAGGCATCAAGAAATGTTTGAATACCAAAAAGGCATCAAGAAATGTTTGTGCAATCACAAAATATTCCATACTTTTACTCTAACCAGGATTAATGGATTAAGATATGCTTTGATGCAGGACCAGTGCGGTCTGATAGAAAGTTAGAGATACTCTTCTGTGGTACAAGTCCAATCTTCTGGATAAAACAGAGAACAACTAACATAGATAACAGGTGTTTTTTGCTTCTATGATCATATTCTATCTATATTCTTCATTTAATGAGGGGTGCTAATCACAATTAAATTTTAGTGGTTTTCTGAAATTCTTTGCATTTTATATATTTTTTTCTGTCTGAGATATATTAGATTACATATGATATTAAATGTATAATAAAAGTATTGCACATTATCTAAATTATTTTCAATGTAAGACATATAAGTAGTTCATTCATGATTTTTTACTTTGAAAGTGCTATTTCTGAGGCTGCATAATTACTGTATCTTGCATGATGTCAAATGCCATAGAAGAGGAACCTAAATACAATTTAACTTTTCCTTTGTAATTTGATGCTGATCTAGAATGCTTAACTCACCTAAAGTTTTCTTGAAACTTTTCCTTGTAGTGTGTGTGTGTGTGTGTGTGTGTGTGTGTATGTATATATATATATATATATATATATATATATTCATAAAATCAATGAAATATATATATATATATATATATATATATATATATATATATAATTGATTTTTTACAGAGAGGAAGAGAGGGGGATAGAGAGTTAGAAACATCGATGAGAGCGAATCATCGATCAGCTGCCTTTTGCACACCCCCTTCTCGGGATGTGCCTGCAACCAAGGTACATGCCCTTGACGGGAATTGAACCTGGGACCCTTGAATCCGCAGGTCTACGCTCTATCCACTGAACCAAACTGGTTTCGGCTGCTTGTATTTTTTGGCTGCTTTGCTTCATCTGTGAAACAGTAATGTACTTTCAAAGAGGATATTACTTACCAGATTTACTTTCTAGGCATCTAGGAATTAGTAAATATCCATGTTTACCTTATCTGTGTATTCTTTATAATATTTCAGTGTCAGTCTTTCAGAATGAGGAGTTCTGACTTTTTGTACCTTTCTTCACTTATAAATAATGAAATGGTTTATTAATATTATTGTTCTCCATACATTACTTTCTTTGATATTTTTGAAATGTGGCAACAGACAGCACGAGGCAGTATAAGAACACATAAAACAGAATGTTACCAAAAAACCCTTATTGGATATTTAATTGTCATTACTTTTGTAAGAGCCCCCTCTCATCCTGATGATGAATTCTATTCCCCAAATCATACATTCCTGACTTTTATAAAAAAGTGTATGCTTATAGTGAGCTATTAATATTTGATGAATATGACTTTGATGATTACATTAGATTTTTAAAAGAGATCAAGCACATATAATAATCAATAAACAGTTATGAATTTACAAAGGAGTTTGATTTAAATAGTGAGTTTTTTTCCCTAACTTTCTAATATCCTCAAGTTACATAGGGAGAGATTTCTTTTCCTGCCAATAGTTAGCATTTATAGAGAAACCATATGGTTTATTTTAGCCTATGTCAGTCTTCTAAATTCTCTTTTACATACTGTTTCAAGACTAATAACTATTATGATAGCAATCAAGTTCTCTTCAATCATTTATATCTATATTTATATGCTTGGATTAGATCTCATTTTTATGTTGCACAGGCTCTCTAGGTGAGCCCCATGAATACCAGTATATGAGAATATTAAAAAAAAATTCAGTAAATTTGTGCAGAGTGACAGTTGTTATGATGAGATGATTTGTAGAAATGTGGTTAAGGTTCTGTGTTGACTTCATATTAAACATAAGTGCAAAGTATGTGTTATGGGATGAATGTTTATGTTTCCCCAAAGTTCATATGTTGAAATTCTGACTTCCAATATGATGATTTTAGGAGGTAGGGCTTTTAGGAGGTAATCAAGTTTAGATGAAGTTGTGATGGTGGAACACCCATAATGGAATTAGTATTACAAAAGTTATAGCTATAAATAATAGAACAAGAGGAGAGACTAGAGTTCTCTGTGAGGACACAACCAGATTGGACACACTGCAAGCCAGGAAGAGAGCTCTCACTAGGAACCAGATTGGCCAGCACTTTGATCTCAGTTTTCTCAGCCTCCAGAATTCTGAAATAAATATCTCTTTTTAAGCAACCCAGGCTATGATATTTTGTTACAGTCGCCTGAGCAGATTAATTAATACAGCATGAATTAGAAGCCAGGGACAATTTGAAAAATTTCAAATTTTTTTTCAAAGTTGATTCCTAAACTCATATCTTCTTTTAGGTATCAATAAAAAATGATAACCAAATAACCAATAGTGGGCATTACTAAAAAGATGATCTGTTATGAATTAGAATGTTTGGAAGTACAGATTATTTTTTGTAACTAAATTGCAATGTGAAAAACTTGGTTAAAAAGAATGGCTTTTGAATAGTTTTCTAATTATTTGGATCTTTGATCAAAATTGAGTTGAGTTTCCTTTGTGACTCAATCATTGTTGAAAGTTGTCTTCTATTGCTTAATACCAATCATTAATAAATATATTTTTTTTGCATTTGGAAACTTATACTCTGAAGCAGATTTCTCATTCTATAGTACTGTAAAGGTATAAAAATTGAAAATGTATAGTTATTTATTTGTAATGGAACTCTCTAATATTGGTTTTTGCGTGTTTATCATTTGCCACTAATGGAAATCAGAAATTTCCAGATAACTAGAGTTTCCCACTCATATTTTATTTAAAAAAAAAGACTATTTCAATATGCTAAAAGTATTTTTCAGTATTTCAAATTATATTGAAGAGATTAAGATTTTCATCATAATAGTTAGACTGGAGACAGTATGTAAAAGATAATTTAGGAGATTGACATAGGCTAAAATAAACCATGTGATTTTATATATATGTGGAATATAATGAACAAAATAAACAAAATAGACTCAGATACAGAGAACAGACTGACAGTTATCAGAGGGAAGGGGTTTTGGGTCGTGGGTGGAAAAGGTGACAGGATGAAGCAATACAAATAAGTAGTTTGCAGAATAGCCAGAGATGCAGATTGCAGAATGGAGAATAATAAAAACATAATATGCTAATTAGACTGGACAGCCAAACAACCTTCCGGGTGTCATTCCAGACTAAGCTTTGGGGGCTGAGGCAGAGACATTAGCGGAGATCAGGCAGGCAGGCAAAATGGTTAGGGGGTGATCAGGTAGGCAGGCAGGTGAGCGGTTAGAAGCCAGCATCCCAGATTGTGAGATAGGGCTTAAACTGGCAGTCGGAAATCCCCCAAGGGTTCCCAGATTGCAATAGGATTCAGGCTGGGCTGAGAGACCCCTTTCCCCTCATGCATGAATTTCGTGTCCAGGCTTCTAGCTTAGAGATTTCGGGAATGGTGTCAGGTGGGTACTTGGGTCTGCAGGGTAACCACTCTGTAGAACATTTCATAATATTCAACTGTAGAACATTTCATAACATTCAACTGTAGAACATTTCATAATGTTCAGCTGTAGAGTGCATGGTTTCTGGCCACTTTACTGTACATCTAAAACTGGTGCAAAATGGTATTGAATGTAAACTGTGGTTGAGGAAAAAAAAATTGTGTTTGTGTATCTCAAAACAGGTATTGAATTTTTTTTTATGACTTTGAAAGCAATCCATTTTCATCGTAGAATGTTTACAAACTAAAAGAACATTTGGTTTGCTAATTTTGCTACCAAAAACAATGTTGCAACAAATAGCTTTGTACTATAGTTGTGTCTATGTGCAAGTATACCTTAATTTAGAAATTACGTGCATTTATAATTTTGATAGATGCTTCCAAATTTTAAGTTAGACTCATACACATTTCCACTAGCATTATATGAGAACACCCATTTTTTTACACATGCTTCAACACAGTGTTTTCAATTTTTTGAATCTTTACCAATCTGTTGAGGGGAAAAAGGAGATGTTTTCAATATGCTTTCGAATTTTATTTCTCTTATTATGATTGAGAATATTTTCATGTTTAAGAATTATTTATATTTTAATTTTAAGGAATTATTAGTTTATATACTTGCCCGTTTTTTCAGGTACTTTTTTTGGAAAGATTTCGAGTTTTGTACATTGCTTATGATTATTAGTTGCCATTATTTTTTGTAATTTGCTTGTCTTTTGATATTATTCCTATAGGACTTTGCTATTCATTACATTTTTTAAAAGAAATTACTTAAAAAAATGTGTTCAGTGAACAGTATTGCCTCTAGATGAGATTATTTTAAATTTTTTTCATGACTTCCTCTAATAATTTCATGGAGATTAATTACATATACTTAAATCTTTGAGTCATTAAGAATTTATACTGTTGAACTGATGAGGTAAAGTCATAATCAAAGGAAAAAAGAATAGGGTTGGAAGAATAATAAAAGTTAAATACTTGTGAAAGAAAGATGCATCAAAGCAATCAAACTGGCCCTAACATCTTTTATTGAAAAAAAAATCCATCTTTTTGTGTAAATTTGCAATGCCACCTTTTTCATATGTAAATATAGGTGCTAACATTTTTTGCAAAAGAGTTAAGGTGGGTAGAAAAAGAGTTCTTCCAGGAATTTGTAAATAGATTATTCATAGACACCATGATATATACTTACTCCATGGTCACCAAATGATTATTATGAAATGATAATGTTATTTCATAATGTTCAACAAAACTGAATTACGATTCTTGACATATTTTTTGATTTAAAACAAGATGAGTCTTGGCAGTATGTCACACATATGAAAAGTAAATACATTCTCTTCAGAGTGGAAAAAAGTAGTGATGAAATGATCATTTGATGTTCCCCTTATGGTCTGAAAATGTACTTTGTTTTTATTCCTACTTTTAAAGTTTTTTAAAACTAAATATATGGACCAGAATATGGTGTTTTTAAAATGTCACAATTGCACTTGAGGAAAATTTGTGTTCTGCTTTTGTTTGGTGAATTATTTTATAAATTTCAATTAGGGTTGGGTGGTTTAAAGTGATATTCAAGTTATTTCTATACTTAAAATTTCCCTGATTAATTTTTCTATTACTGAGAGAAGAGCGTTAAAGTTTCCAATTCTAATTGTGGATTTTTAATTTTCTCCTTTCAGCTCTATCAGTCTTCATCTGATATATTTTGAAGTTCTTTTGTTAGCTTCTTCTACATTTAGAATTGTTTCATATTCTCAAAGAATTGATCCCTCTATAATTATGTGATGTTTCTTCTCATATCAGATAATTTTTCTTAGTCTTAAAAGTACTTGGAAATTAAAAAGGTTAGGTTACAACAGCTTCTTCTATTTTCTGTTTTCATGGTATACATATCTCCAAGTCCAGTTCTTGTGTCATTAAAAACACTGCTGTAAATGATCACTCTTGTTGCTTATTGTTTTGTATCCTAATTTATATCAGTTCACCTGTAGGCTGTAAAATGTAAGATCAAATATATTTAAGGTTAATTTGGGATTTATTGAAAACTTAAAATACTGTTTCTGCCAAATAGAGTTCATGTTTTGTTTTCTAGAAAAGTAATTTCTTTTTCTTTCTTTTTTAAAAAAATATATTTTATTGATTTTTTATAGAGAGGAAGGGAGAGAGCTAGAGAGCTAGAAATTTCAATGAGATAGAAACATTGACCAGCTGCCTCTTGCACACCCCCTACCAGGCATGTGCCCGCAACCAACGTACATGCCCCTGACCGGAATTGGACCTTTCAGTCTGCAGACCGATGCTCTACCACTGAGCCAAACCGGTTTCAGCTAGAAAAGTAATTTCTATCCAAAGGAATTGCTTATGCTAACATTATTTTCTGTGATGAAAGGGACTTAATTCTCTCTAGTGCATCATTCAAAGTACTTCTCATGACTTTTACCTCATGAGTTTCTATTGAGATTATGTGACAGACACCTTGTTAAAAATAGTTAATTGACAATACATATTTGAGTTGAATTCAGAACAAAAAAGCATCAACTAAAAAAACCAGGTATGTAACTCAGAGGTGGTTTTTAAGTAAACAAGGTCAGTATAAGGTATGGCTGTAACCTTAGTGTGCTTAAAACCTACTTGAAGAACTTGTTAAAATTCAGATTCCCAAATTTCAACTATATTAATCATGGCTGACTGTGCGATAGACTGTTGAATATAAATCTTAACTTTTACCTTAGATTGACTATTCTTTGAAATATACTGCTTAACTGTTCTTATGTTTTAGCAGAAACCAAAGCATCAGGTTAGTTAGAGAATTATTTTAGTCTGAGTACCTGATAGTCTGCCTTGAAGATATGGTGCAATCTCCTGCTGGAATGAAGGCAGTTAATAGCAAGATCTGGAATTTGGCCTTGCATATTTTAATCCCTATTTGGAACTAGATTGGGATTCCTTGACACAGCTCTGCTTCACTTTAGCACTTAACCATGGTTAAATTTTTATTTGTTGCTTGTATTGCTTTCTCTACCTCCAGACTATACATTCCTTGAGATTGAGGTGCTGTTCTACTTCTAGCTCTTAGCACAGTTACTTAATTCACATGAGAAGAACCAATGAAAGGGCTGTGACTCTAAAGCGGTGTCACTAAAGGGGTTTTTTGATGAATAAAAGTGGATTTTGGAGTTCTCCAAATCACCCTCACTTTATAGTGTTTTTCCTTTGGGAAGTAGTCATTTAATGTCCATATTATACACGAGCCAAATGAAATAATATGTTTTTTCAAAGGTTTTGTTTTAAAAAGGGCAAAATTTGAGGTGAGTGGGAACATGTCTAATAAGTGAATCTGAAAACATTTTATTTTAGTCATTTGTTCAAAAATAGTTATTGAATACCTATAATATGTAAAGAACCATATATTAATAGGTAGAAACAATGGTCTCTATGTTTTTGAAACTTACAGTGTTTGTGGAAGAAAGACAGCCAAATGAGTAATTAAAACAAAACCTGTGCTATCCACAACAATGGCATGTCTGAAATGGTTAGCACAGAACCAAGGGTTTGTGTTTGTGGCACAGAGAAGACTGAGATGCCATCATTGTACCTTTCGATGAAAACAAAATGTGTGCACTCATTAATCATAGCAATAAGTACATTTCTGTTATTTTGGTTTTCCAATCCACTGAAAGATGCTTAAAGTCTAGGATTCTGTCTTCATGCAAAGTATTCTTTACAATTCACTGCAATATTCTGAACATAGTGGACCTTCAATAAAAAATGCTGACATTCTTTCTGCCTTCTCCTGGATGTGCTTAGATTAATGTCAGTGGATTCGATAAAGGTATCTGGATACTTACAGGGGCATTGAACAATTGAGAATTGACATACAATTTTTCTCTCTACTCATTCTCACTTGTCCAGTCATTCTGGATGTTTTTAAACAATCCATTCCGGAGTGGATGTCAGTACAGTTACCCCTTGGAAGGGGCATAACAAGATGCACTGGAAGCCACTGCACAGTACTCTGTTAAAAAAAACAACAACTCTCTTTTGCAATTTTGAGTGTTTCTGAAATTTAAATTTCTAATTAGGCCTTTTCTATGTTCTGAGAAATGCGTAGGTTCAAAGAGTTATTCAAATGTCTCATACAAAGTGAGATCTGAAGCTTAGGGGGAAACATGTTTGAAGAGGGTCTGGATAGGGTGACACTCAAACTCTTCTCAATAGCAAAGCTCCAATCTACTGATATGATTAGAGAATCTGGCCTCTTTCAGCTGCCCCAGTTTGAGGCTTGCTTTTTCCTCATCTTCTTGTTTTTCTTTAAATTTCACTGAGCCTGACTCTACAACCCGACTGTAAGCCCTTAGTGCTATTTTTGCTTTAACTTCATCAGTTTTCCTTAAGAGGGGAAAGTATTTCAGAAAGTGCTATATACTTTGTGACCTAGAATTATGCCTTGACTATATAATTATTCAGAATGTTTAGAGCCCTAGTTAGTGAATTAAAGTTGCCTAATTAAAGAATATCAGAAGAACATGTACAGTGAAAACTTTGATACTGAGTTTATTCAGCTTGTCATGGAGAGGTCATAGATTTAGGGGACTGATGAGGGAAATGTGAACCTAGGCTTGACTATTTGCATTGTAGCTGTATTTAATCTGCAGTCCCAATTTCTGCATCAACACAAAGAGGATAATGATTCTACCTGTACCTCAAAGTGTTGTTAGAATGGAATACAATAATTCATGCAAATCACATAGCAGAATGCCTGGCTCTTGGTAAATATTTAAATAAGTATTGGTTCCTTTCTTATATATTTTCCGGGGTATAAGACGACTTTTGAAACGGAAAAAAAGTCAACCGAAAATCAGGGGCAAAAGACCAAAATTGCACAAAAATTACCTGCAGATCTTGACGGCAAAGTAAGTCTTTTCTTTGAAGTGGGGGATAGTCTTATATAGTGAATATAGGCCTAAACCTATGTTTAAACTGTAAAATTAGGGGTCGTCTTATACACCGGAAAATGCGGTACTCTTTCTGTTGTCCATCTATACACATACCCAACAAAATAGACTCTAGCAAAGAATGGTAACATGTTATTCTTTAATCACTTATTCTATATAATTGAGGTTTAATTGCTTTTCCTCAATAACCCTTTTTCGTGTCTGGTTCTTCTTTTAACTTCTTATGAGCTGTTGTTTGAGATGAGGTTGAATCATTCTTTGTCTCTATACAATAAATATAAAAGGCAAAATGAAGCAAAATCCTGAATCTACCACCCACTTTTATTTATTTACTTTTAAAATTTTATTTATTTTTAATTATTTATTTTTAAAATTGATTTAGGAAGGGAGAGGGAGAAAGAGACAGAAACATCAATGATGAGAGAGAATCATTGATCAGCTGCCTCCTACATGCTTCCTACTGGGGATTAAGCCTGCAACCTGGGCATGTGCCCTTGACTAGAATCAGTCTGCAGGCCCATGCTCTTTCCACTGAGCCAAACCAGTGAGGGCAACCACCCACTTTTAAAAGGCTCACAAACAAGCTCCAAGGCCTTCAGAGGAGGATGTCAGTAAGTTGTGACAAAACTGCAACTTCTAGTTCTTGCCCATATGCAGCCAGTGTTACAATGGAAACAACATCATTAAAATGTCCATACTACCCAAAGAAATCTAAAGATTCAGTGCAATCCCTATTAAAATATTGACAATATTTCACAGATATAGAAAAAAAATCTCCAAAAATTTATATGGAACAAAAAAAAAGACTCCTAATAGCCACATAATTCTTGAGAAGGAACAAAGTTGGAGGGATCACAATAGCAGATATCAAGTTATACAAAAAGCCACTGTAATCAAAGCAGCCTGGTACAGGCACAAGAACAGGCATATAGATCAACAGAGACCCTAGAAATAGACCCACGCCATTATACTCAATATTTGACAAATGAGGCAAGAACATACCAGTACATTGGAGTAAAGACAGTCTCTTTAATAAATGGTGTTCAGAAAATTAGAAAGATACATGCAAAAAAAATGAAACTAGACCACCAATTTATACCAGACACAAGAATAAACTCAAAATGGATAAAATACTTAAAAATATAAGTCATGAAACCATAAAAGTCTTTGAAGAAATCATAGGCAGCAAAATTAATTCATCTCTCATAGCAATATGTTTATGGATATATCTCTTAGGCCCTAGGCTAGGACCTAGGGTTAAGGAAACTAAGGAGAAAATAAACAATTGGGACTACATCCAATAAATATTTATTTTACAAATAAAAATATAGGATACCTGATTAAATTTGAATATTACATAAATAATGAATAAATTTTTAGTATAAATGTATCTAAAATATTTTATCTAGCAACCCTCTTTTAGAGGGCAACATGACATTTTTTTCAATGAATCTCTGGCTAAATTTGCCCTTTTTCGCTGGATGTGTAAGGAATAGAGAGTGAAAATATTATCATCACAGTTCAGATCTACTCAGAGGCCTGACTTCAGGGGCTTTGCCAAGATTATCAAGTGCCAGAATCCATTGAATCATAAAGGGACCTCTACATGACACCTGGGCAGTTTCTTCATTATAGGAACAAAATGGATGATTTGCCATTTCTCTAAGACAGAACATAATGAAATAGAAAGTTATTTGCCACACATATGATTACTGATTCAAAACCATGTAAAAGTAATCCTTCCAATGCACATAGGAATGGAAGGTAGACTACTCCAGGTACCTTTTTATCTTTGGATAGGCTTTTCTGTAAGCCTAATTTAAACCCTGCCAGAATTCCCCTCAGGTATAGGACTTCACAGTTTTATAGGACTAAGTTTTTAAGCTCATCAGTCTCTAAAGTTCCACTAATTTTACTACAGATAGTTCTGGGGATAATTTAAGCAAGTCCCATAGCCCTCTAATTTCCTTTTCTAAAACTTCTCTACAGAATAACTCAAGCATGAGACACTTTAAATGTGACAGCCTAGTTTTCAGCCTCTCCTGTGGTTAGAAACTCTTGTGGCTCATCTTTGGTGAGCTAACTCAAAGTAGGAATCCCTCAACTGGATTGCAGAACTAGAATTCATTCTTTGTTTCTTTAAATACATATATAAAATGACAGTAATGTTGGAGGTGTTGATGACTTGACTTATAATTAGACTTGTGCGCCCCAAAAGGCCATGTATAAAAACCTGGAAACTTATTATGTTTGATTTTCTCAACATCAGCACTTACATAAGAACAGTGTTCATTTGACATTTTATGAAAGAAGCCATAGAAACTAGCTAAGCAAGTATGATCTTGTCAATTGAAGACACCTTCAAAGATGTGTTCTATACATTCAACCTAAATCCCTTGTCTGGTCCTGTATATCTCCTTTAGACAACTACACCCAGGTAACATGCAGTCTAAACAACTTATTACAACCCTAACAATTGCATTGGCCCTTCAGACTGACACATGTGCCTGGTTTGTTCTATTCACACAAATGGAAACCACCTCAGACTGATCATTCATTCATTATAGAGGTAACTTCTCTGATGGTTGCTGTCTCTCAAATGGTCCTCTTTAAAGTAGCAACAAATGGTCTCTAGGAAAGGGCTGTTTCTATTGACATTGTGCCTGGAGCTCACTTTTCTGAGAGTAAATATATCTGTTCTAAGCTTTAAAGTTCTATGCATGCAAATGGATACATGAATTTTGTATAAGTCCCTTGATCTTCCTGGCAAAGATGCCAATACTTCCGTGATTAGTATTAGGTACTTAATTTGAGGCCTCTGTTGTTCCTCATTCTTCTCACACACTAATTTTATTGTAATCTGTAAGATGGGGTGGGGAAAATTAGCAACATCATTAAACTAAATTAGTGAGGTGAATCTAACTCTTTGATAATGAATCAATGAATGTTAAAGAGAGCATTTAAGATGTAGTTTAGGTGAATGTTAAAGAGAGCATTTAAGATCTACTTATTTGGGTTATGCAGTCCCATTGGAGGTTGCCAATGCCTAATGAATCATATTCTCCTTGGCTTCCTGCAGTTCAGAATGGGAGTAATTGACTTTGAGAATATCTTGCAAAAGTACCTGGTTCAAATAATAGCAAAGTAACTTCAAAGACATCTACTCTGGGGCAGTGTAGACCCCTTATTATATTTTTGGTTAGCATCTGAAGATCAACGTCTTAGGCAGTCTAGCTGAGAATCTGGAAGGTTCTAAGCAAAGTATTTACCATTCTAAAGGATCCCTAGTCTTTCAAGGACACAAGAGGAATTCTTTTTTTCTTTTTTTTAAATTATATTTTATTGATTTTTCACAGAGAGGAAGAGAGAGGGACAGAGAGCTAGAAACATCAATGAGAGAGAAACATTAATCAGCTGCCTCTTGCACACCCCCCACTGGGGATGTGCTCACAACCAAGGTACATGCCCCTGACCGGAATCGAACCTGGGACCCTTCAGTCCGCAGGCCAACACTCCATCCCTTGAGCCACACCGGTTTCGGCAGACAAGAGGAATTCTTACTACAGGTGCTGAAACCTAATTCTGGAAATTAATCAGTCATGATTCCTTGGATCTTCCTGATACCTACAATATTTGGGGGATTTAAGATACTCTTTGTCTCTGTACCCATTTGAACTATGTTATATTATTTCCTCAGTATATACTAAATGCAGAATTGAAAATAGCTGTTAATTATACCATCTTTTCTTGAAGAGTGTAGTCAAAGGTTAGTGATACACCAATAGGATCACTAGGTGCAAGTTGGAACCAGTAGGCAAGAGTCAACAATTAGAGAGGTCCCCTGAACTTTCAGTGACCTTTGGAAAGGAACACTTGGGTGGATAGTGCAGCTCTTTGCTCCATGAGTTTGGATCCCAAGAAACTCACTCCAACGCCTATTGCTTTCTTTAGGGGAAATGTGAGAACAGCTTTTCAGGGGAAGAAATGGACAGTTTGGGCTTAGCTACTAGCTATTTAGTTGAGTGTTAGAAAACCTGTTGTCCAGCACCTTGAGATCTTTGAGAGTCCCATTCTCTTTGGGAGTTTAGTTTTGAAAATAGAGTGCACTTAGTCCTAGCAAACAAACTGCAAAGCAGTCCAGAAGAATTTCCCAAGGTCATTCGCTAGATAAATCTATCTAATGTGAAGTAAAAAAGACAAATGGAAATCTGAAGGTCTCTCTATCACCTACAAATCTATTAAAAGATCACTTTTGTTCAAAATTATATTATTTTGTTAACACTGGAATTATAAATTGTCATGTATTTCTGATAATATTTTCACTCAAAGCCTAGATAATTAATTACTACGTAATATTAATGCTTTAGGGATTAGCTGAGGCTAACAGGAATCACCCTCACAAAATGGACTGAAGTCTACAATAGAATTCCACTCTAAGTTTTGGAGAAAAAAATCAGAAAAGTGAGAATAGACTAAGTTTTGATTCTGAAGCAAAAATAATTAAGTGTTTCATCAATAGAGTATGGGATAATAAATGGTTTCAAATGATGGTCAGGTATGTGTCCGAAGCTCATTCAGTAGTGTTTCCCTCAGCAGACCTCAGGACACTGCTAATATATCGCCTTCTTTAAACAGATTTTTCTCAGGAATAGTAAGAGGCTTAGTTTCAAAGTGCCAGGATGATATAGAGAACTAGAGAAGATATGGGCCGAAAATAATTAGAAGGTATTGGAAGATGAGATCACCAAAAGCAGGGTATAATATAGATTGGCGTGACTGATTGTCTGACATAGTACAATCCTGAAGTGATAGTGACAATGAAAAAGAAGCAACAATAAGACAAACATAGCAGTGATAAAATAAATTACCTATGTACATAAATTTTAGTTTTGAAGATTGAGTGACCTAAGTTATTGATAAAAAATATTATTCAAAACACTGAAAATGTTATTTATATGAATAAATAACTCAGGAGTCTGATTCTTCAGGGGCTGTTTAGCTGTATCCCTCCAAATGAAATGAAACCCATATATTTAGGGTACAATTTGAGAGTCATTTACAGAGCCTAACCTTAGGCTAGGGCTTAATAAGCATTTGCCAAGTAAGTTAATAGAATCACAAAGAACACACCCAACACGGAGGAATTGCTACTCTATTTCTGCCTCACATTTCTCTGTTTCTTTATTATAAGCAGATGTGGTATAAAGATGTGCTTAGATGACAGATATAAAAATTATAGACATTCTATGTTTCATATAAAGTATACTTGATTTTAAGATGTTATTGTTGAAGCCTCAATATTTTTGCTGTCCTTTTAAAAACAAACTTAAAAATATTTTTTATGAAAAATGTACAATAACCTTATTTTCTTCAATTACTAAGTGACAAATCCAGAGAGGGTTTCACATTTTTTATGTTGTTTTTTGTTTGTTTTCTTTTTTTTATGCCTTCTGAAGTTACTACATTTTTTATTGGATTTATTATTTGAATAGATTTAGAGGAAGTAACCATCATTTTAATTATTCCTTGGACTAGAGTGTGTTCTTGTTATAAATGAGTAAAGGTATATATTCACCAAGCACCCATAGGAATGCAGGCTTGAAGTGATTGGATTCTACCTTCCAAAGATTGAACATTTTCCAGGGAGAAAAGCCACTTATCCCAGAAAGCCAGGATATAAGCAGTATGTGTGGGACTACAGGAAGGAGAGATCACTTCTGGATTTAGGGGATGAATGGTATTCAGTGAAGGCATTACAGAGATATTGACATTAAACCTGAGATTTAAATGATGGAGAGATCTGTCCATAAGTAAATGAGAAACAAGTAAACATTTGATTGAAAGGAATGATCTCTCAGTATGAATGATCCGTTTGAGACAAGCTATTTTGAGAAATAAGCAGTTACTCTGCTTTAACAAATAGGTAGATGAGCCATATGTGGAGATGTAATGAAATCTAAGATGATAATAATAATACATAGTAATAAATACAATGAAAATAATGAAACCCATATTGAACACTCATTAGATTTAATATTTCACGTTTAGTGCTTTGTATTTTGTTGCTTAGTCCATTTGGGCTGCTATCATGGAAACCCATAGGTTGAGTGACTAATAAACAATAGAAATTTAGTCTCAGATTTCTGGAGGGTAGATGAAGTTCTAGATCAAGGCAGCAGCAGATTAGGTGTGTGGTGGGAGGCATCTTCCTGATCCATAGACAGCTGTCTTCACCCTGTGCCCTCCCATGGTGGAAGGGCTTTCATGTTACATTTAAAATTTCAGCATCTCCTGCACTGGATATGTTTGCTAAACCTGAACTTTCAGAATGCTAGTAGGATACACTTGAATCTATAAATGTAATTCCCCAAAGAGTGTACTCTGACCAGTTAACAGAAACCAATTCAGGAGAGAGAGAGAGACTTTTGAAAAGAACAAGTCTTCTCTTTCTCAGCTTGATGAAGCTTTAGTGGTTCACTTGGATGACAATTCATATTTTTTCCCTTGGATTAGAAGAAATTTATATTTTTCTCTGATGTTCAAAGATTATGACACTATTGATGTTATGAACTAATATGCCCATCAGAAATAGCTCATTATATGGTAATACAGATAACTCAAAATAACTTCTTCATTCTATAAACAATTTCAGCATTCCTTGATAGTAAAAATTTTAAAATCTGTTTTCTGTGTATATGTATTTGTTAATGGTTGTTTTTAACCATCACTAACATAACAAGTTGTAGAGGCACAATATTGATCTGTTATGTTCTATGATTCAAAAGTCTTATTTACTTGTTTGTTTTTAGACTTTTCTATACCTGGGCCTTACCTGGTAGAAATGCAGGCAGACAATTAACTAGTCAAAGAAGAGGCAAGCAGCCAAAGAGAAGTAAATGGCTTCAATAATATATACATTAGCTAACCAAACTTCTAATTTTTGAGCGTTAATTGGATTCACAGGCCGTGAAATGGAGTCCTGTAAGTTTTTTCTATCTAAACCTCAACTTAATTTTGCTTTCCAGTAAAAAAAAAAACCACAAAACTTTGTGAAGTTTAGAAACCACATACTAAGATAAAACACACCAGGAGTTACTCAGGGCCCTAATCAGAAAACCAGCGTGGTGCTTGTTAAAAATGGTAGCCTCCATTCCTAAGTCTGAGGACAAATAATTTGTTCCATGGATCATTCATGGACTTAGGTCAACACAGTTTTTTTGCTTTGCACTAAGATAGAATCACGTTTTCTATGAATTTCTCATGACTTTCTGTAGTATGTCACTAACCTGGGAAATATGAATTTACTATTAGTGCTGCTTTAATTAAAAAAAAAATTTTTTTATTGATTTCAGAGAGGAAGGGAGAGGGAGAGAGAGATAGAAACACCAATGATGAGAAAGAATCATTGATCAGCTGCCTTCTGCATGCCCTGAACCAGGGATTGAGCCCATAACCCTGCATGTGCTCTTGACCAAAATTGAACCCAGGAACCTTCAGCCCACAGGCCAATGCTCTATCCTCTGAGCCAAACTGGATAGGGCTTGCTTTAATTTTAATATTTATTGTTTTGTGATACTTAGTTTTATTTATTAATTATATGTGTAATACATATATATATATCAATATATCAATATATCTATCTATCTACCTATCTATCTATCTATATATATATGTGTGTGTGTGTGTGTGTGTGTGTGTGTGTTTTAATATGTGAAGAATCAGCTGTTTTATTAAACTAGGTGATGCAAAGGATTCTAAGAATTATCGCTTTGGTAAAAACATGCTAGCTAGGAGTACTTCTTAAATTTCTAACTTCTTATTTTAAATGTATTATTCTTTAAAATAGCTATTTCACTTTTTATATTTTTAAAAATAAGAAGTGACCCCTTATGCTAAAAAATAAATAGCATGGAATTAACAAGATAAGTCTTTTTATAGATACATTAATGTCATCAAACTCTAAAAAGACAACTTTTGCCTGTATTATCCTGTCACATATAATGTTTTTATTGTCTGTCATAGAAACAAAATTAGTTCTTAAATTTAGTTTTTAAATATTTTGTAATTCCATCATTGCTTGGTTCTATTTATATTGATTTAAATATAGTTGGACTGAATATAAATGACAATGAGAGCAAACATGTTAAAATGGAACTTGGGGCTTTTCTCCTGATACATTTTCTACAATGCTATTCTAATTTTTTCTTTTTATTTCTTTTATTTTTTTTCTCCTGATACATTTTATACAATGCTATTCTAATTTTCCCCTTTTTATTTCTTTTCTTTTGCTCATGTTATTTTCTCAATTTGGAAACATTCTCTCCAAATCGATAAGTATCCAACTCCATTTATTGAAAGTCTTGTTACTTGAAGTCCAAAGCTACCAAGGAGATAGCCATAGGGTGGTGAGTTAATAGCATATGTAATAGTATTGGATGGTATATTTAAAGATTTGTTAGAAGGGTAGATATCTTAAATGTACTTACTATAATAAAAGAACAGGAGAAATAAATAAAAAAGTAGTTGGGGATCACAGGCTATACACATTAGGACTAAAAGCCATCCAAGCCAATTGAGGAGAAGATACTTTAAGTGGTGGGATTACTTGGGTGATCAGGAACTGGATAAGTAATAGCCACTACAACTAGAGTAGACTGAAGCTCCAGGACAGAAAGCAGGGAGTACACAGTAAGTAGAGCCAAGGAGAGTTTGAGAGCAACTTCAGATTTCATCTCCCGCCTCCTTGCAGACTAATGAAGCCCTGTTAGCAGATACTGAGGTCTTCAAATAGCAAGGCTCTGCCAAACACTGACTCCTGGGATTCTTATCTCAGATACTGTGTGTGCAACAGAGACTCTTCAGTATCTCTTCAATACTTTACCAATATTCTCATTGTATTTTTACAATATTGAGTGTCTGCAACATTCAAGGCATTCTACCAGAAAATTTTTATGAGTCTTGATTGGTCTTCCTTCCCCTCTAAAATCACACAAGAAGACTTTGCAATGGTTAGACTATGGAAAAAGACCTCTGACTGTCCTGTCTGTGATATTTGTTAGTATCATTATCTTTATAAGCCCACAGCAGATACTTGAAGTCCAGGAACTTTCTCTACTACCCTACACATGGAGCATGAATTCTTTGCTAGGAGTTCAGTTTCTTAGATGTCTTATCCTGCTACCCATACGTTCTTACATCTGGTCACTTCCCCGGGGACCTACTATAATCTATACTAGTGGTTTGCCACTCTGTTGACTAATGAGTTTGCCAACCACTGGGATAGGAGCTTAATCACAAGGAACAACAACAGCCTATAATTATTGGAATTGCGAGTCTAGGTCCGTGGTTGGCAAACTCATTAGTCAACAGAGCGGCAAACTGCAGCTTGCGAGCTACATGTGCTCTTTGGCCGCTTGAGTGTGACTCTTCTACAAATTACCACAGCCTGGGCAAGTCTATTTTCAAGAAATGGCGTTAGAAGAAGTTTAAGTTTAAACAATTTGGCTCTCAAAATAAATTTCAGTCGTTGTACTGTTGACATTTGGCTTTGTTGACTAATGAGTTTGCCGACCACTGGTCTATACTACTAAATGGACCTATAGACATCTCTTTCTCTAAACAGGCATCCTTACCTTACTGCTTTCCACCTCAGGATATTTGACAATCTCCTCAGTGGTGTTAGGCTTTTTAATAAAGGACAGACTTTTCCAGCTGCTTCCTATTTCAACCTGACTGTAAACCCTGAGGGGAAGAAGTACAAAGCCAGATTATCTCAGTAAGACTGGGAAAGGAAAAGGAGACAACATATCTGAACTTCTCAAAAATGTACTTGCCAGTCTAAAATGGAAAACAGATATTGAATAAGGCAATTTAAATGAGAAAAAATAACTTAATTATAGCAATACTTTGATTAGAAAATTCTAAACTCAGAAAATTTATTCTTCCAAAATAAGCAAGCACACTAATATTTAGTTACATTTATGTCCTTCACAGTATCACTTATTAGAGGAGAAAAATGGAATTAACAATAGTGCTCAGCAATGTGAGAGTGGTTAAACAGTTGCATCTGTATAGGGATGTACTCACTGGATATGTGGGCATTAAAATGATGTTGATATTGCTATGAGAAGATGTTTACACTAAGTATTTAGGTGCAAAATATAGGCTACAAAGAATATGAGTGACAAATTACATACCAAAGTTTTACCAGTGGTTATAACTAAGTAGTCTAATTGACGGGAATTCAAGTATTTTCAGCTTTACTCTTTTTGTTCACTTGAATTTTTAAAATCTTCTCCAAGGAATGTATATTTCCTTTTAATCATGAAAATAAAACCTAGATCTATTTTGAATTTCAAAAAGATGAAATTGCTTTCATCTACTGAATGTTTACTATCAGTCCCTTTAGTAGGCTCTTTCATACATTATTTCTATTCTCACAATACTGGAAATTGGTATAAGATGGTGTTTCTTTGTTCTGTTTACTTTCCTTCTTTGTTCCTAGAAAAGGGCATATTAATCAGATTGGCAGATAGAAAAGTCATGTTTCCTACTGGCAGGACTTCTCTGTAGTAACAACTATGTATCTTCTGGGTAGCCCTCTTCAGCTCTAGCCATGTTGTTAGATAGAGAAGATCCTTTCTACTGAGGCTTTCTTTTTTCCTTTCTTTGTAATACATTCATATATATAATACTGCTGTAGAATGTGGTAATGGAGTGACAGCAAAAGGACTTTAAGCATGGAAATGAGAAATATGACTTTTAAAAAGTATGCTAGGTATGACCATTGGCAGTAGGTTCCACACCAATATCTCTCTCTCTCTCTCTCTCTCTCTCTCTCTCTCTCTCTCTCTCTCTCTCTCTCTCTCTATATATATATATATATATATATATATATATATGTTGATATATATATATATATAACCCTAATATGCAAATAGACAAATGGTGGAACAACTAAACAACCAGTCGCTGTGATGTGCGCTGACCACTAGGAGGCATGCATGGAACATGGCGGGTGTTGGCTGTGGTGGGATGGTGGAGCAGGTGAGGGGGAGCACTCAGACCAAGGCAGGGCTCCGGTTGCTGCCATTGGGGTAAGCCTCCGGTGATTACTGAAAATTCTTTGCTCCCATGTGCTGTGGTCCTACCCAGTGCTCATACCTGCTCCTGGTGATGGAGCCGCCAGCCACTTGCACTCACTGCTGGTGCCCAGTGCCACCGGCCCTGATTGCTCAGTGCCAGCAGGTGCAAGCTGCAGCTGCAGGCCCCAAAAGCCCCTCAGGACTTCTCTACCTCCCCCTGCTCCTGAGGGGTGATCAGGTCCAGCAGCCACTGCTCACACCCATTGAGGGCACCAACCCTGCTTGCACCTGCTGCCTGTGTGGTGCTGGAGCCACTGCTTTTATTTGCTGATGGCAATGAGAGATCGGGGCTGGCGCTAGGCACCAGCAGCGGGTGTGAGCGGCCATGCTGGCCCCAATCACCCCTTAGGGCTTCTCTACCTGTCCCTGCTCCTGAGGGGTGATTGGGCAGTAGCCACTGCTTGCACCCGCTGATGGCACCAGCCCCTCTTTCTCTTGCTACTGGTGCCAACCCCAATCTCTCTGTGCTGTCAGTGGGTGCAAATGGGGCTAGTGACGTCAGTGTGTGGAGTAGTGGCAGCAGGAGTGGGGCTGCTGGCAGACAGAGCACCAGGGGCTGCAATGGGAGGAGCTGGGAGAGGGTGCAGAGGATAGGCCAAGACCTGCCTCTATGCCCACCACAGCCTCAAGACCTACAGTTCTTTTCAAGGTACATGAATTCGTGTACTGTCCCTAGTGATGGTGTAACTTCCCTTCAGAGGGTATCATCCATTCATTTAATGTATAGGTGAGTGTGTTATGGTGATGTGCCACCAGCAAAGGAATTTCCTGAGGCCCTCAAGGGAGGATGAGGTATTGTGGAAAAGCTTTATTTTTGTAGAATTAAAGCTCTGAGTTTCCAAAATCCTAACTCCCTTTTGTCCTACCATGGAAAAAGTCGAGCCTTATCTTGAATAGGGCTAGAATTATACCACTTCCTTGAGTCTTTGCTCTATATTAAAGTCCAGTCTAGCATCAGGCTGGCTTAGCCTGTGTTCCCAACTGCAGTCCATTGATTGTAGGGTACACGTGGCCCTGTGGCTGCTTAGGTCACATAGCTGGTGAGGGCAAGTCACAGAGCAAGCCAGTGCAAGGAAGCAGGAGCAAGGCAAGAGGAACAGAGGGAGAGAACTCTTTGTCTCAGGATTATAACTAGGAATTTAAGCATTTAAGCCTCCAGGATTTTGTATAATTTCTGTGGCTGAACCCCTCTGGCCAATTATTTTTTTCCTAGGTTAGACTGCAGGTAAGCACCTTTCCAGCATCACCCCGACTTCATTGCCATTTTCCTTCTTAATCCCTTTCCCCAGTGATTTTCAGGAATGGACTGGTGGTTCCCTGTGGAGCAAGAAGTTTCAGCTTCCTGATGAAGCTGGCCAGATGAACAGTCTTATAATGTCTGCCTCCCCTTTGCTCTCTTTCAATTATTAATATTTTTCTATCTACCGCGATAAGTAAAGTTGTAAAGGTTCTGAGATCAGAAAGGACAATAACTACATAAGCAATGAGACAAAATAAGTTATACCTTATCTGATGAGTTTTAATGCTACTGAAACACATTTTTTTAGAACTCAGAGTAATGAAATATATTCCAAAAATTTATTGGGATACTGTTACATTGATTTTTCCTTGCAGTTTGGTGCCAAATTCTTTACCTGTGCATTAAACATATAATATTACTATATAATTATTCTCCTTAATAAACACTTTTAACAAATAAATAAATAAACTTGTGTGAATAGAAAGATAATACTATCAGGATCAAAGTGCTAATAATTGATGATTTTTAACATTTTACAAATAAAATACTGTGTATGAGTAGCTCTTCTAGATAGTGGTCCAAATAAAGCTAAGGAGTCAACACCTATTTCTAAAACACCGGAGTCATGAGAATTATAGCCTGTCATGACAGAATCAATCCTCTTATGGCTGAAATAGATCTTGGGGGTGAAGAATTATACTTTAGTTGGTTTTTAATAATACAGAAATAGATCATTCACTTAATTTACATAATCTCTTTTTCTAAAATTTTTCCATCTTTAATACATTAAGGCATAATTTGTATAGTACTTTATGTTTTAGAAAAGAATATTGTTTCATAATATTCAAATTGATTTTTGTGCAGTATTGGTTTTGCTAATATCACAGTCTTTTACTTTGCTATTTCCAAAGGTAATTGGGTTGTGCAGGGAGATTGTAACATAACTGAGGTCTGGCTGTGACTGGGATTTGCACATAACCCAAGATTAGTGAATTAAAAGCTTTTTATGAAACAGATACTGGGAAATAGAAGATAAGTTTATGATGCTGTCTCCATTGAATCCTTTGCCAAAGAAAGGACTCCTACCTTTAGTAAGAAGAATGAGGAAACCGGGATGTAAAGCTGACAAATTCAGATACTTGACAATGATGTCTGATTACTTGATGTTTGATTTAGGTACCTCTTCTAACCTTTTCAGTTAAGTGAATTGGTTTTCTGTTTGTTTTTTGGAGAGCTGAAGCTGATTTGAGTTTGGTTCATTTACAAACAAAATGTGAACTGACTTCATGAAATGGTCTCAGCATGGGTGAGTTTTCATTAGCTAGACACTGCTTCAAAGAAAACTCTAGGTAAATAGGATGACCCAGTTTGTAACTGTGATCTTTCTCCTTCCTCAGTCAACCAAAGGATCTTTGTAAGCCATTAGTTCTGTCATGACAGGTTATAATTCTCATGAGTTAGTGGGTGCTTTACCAATAAGTGTACATAAACTAGTAGTATTATCTTTCGATTAACACCTGTTATCTTTCTATTGCCACCTAGAAGAGTTATTCACACACAGTATTTGGTTTTATACTCTACCTGAGGCCTGGTGCACAAATTCATGCACAGGTGGGGTCTGGCCATCTCATCCCCCATGGGGGCCTATCGGAGGTAGGGCCGGCCAGGGAGAGGGGCTGGGGGAGGGCTCCAGGCATGTCCCACCCATCTTGCTTATCCTGATCAACCAGACCCCAGCAGCAAACTAACCTACTGTTCAGAGCATCTGCCCCTTGGTGGTCAGTGCATGTCATAGTGAGCAGTTGAGTGGCCTCAGCATATCTCAGCATATTACCCTTTGATTGGTTGCATGGATGACTGGACACTTAGCATGTTAGGCTTTTATTATGTAGGATTATATAGGATATGTTCCCCAACCAGACTGAGAGGCAGGGACTCTGCTGTTCACTGTTGTATCTCATAACCAGCTTGGTAGGTGAGGATGCGATTGCACAGGACATGAACATCATAGACTTAGAGCAAGCATTTTGGCTTTAGTCACAGCTGTTTTGTTACTTGATTTACCATATTCTATCCATGTAACCATGGGTAGCCACTGAATCTAATGAAGCTTATTAAATTCTTTCTTGGGTAGTGTGATTGCATGTAGTGATGTAAGTCAACTTCTTTTAAAAATATATATATTTTTATTGATTTAAGAGAGGAATGGAGAGGGAGAGAGAGAGATAAATCAATGATGAGAGAGAATCATTGATTGGCTGCCTTCTGCACACCCCATATTGGGTATCAAGCCTGCAACCCAGCCATGTGCCCTGATCGGAAACCGAACTGCAACCTCCTGGTTCATGGTTGATGCTCAACCATTGAGCCATACTGACCGGGCTGTAAACTTCTAAAAACAGTCTGTGGCATACACGTTTTAAATGAATTAGTGACAACTATTTTTTAGTTAACATTTGTGGATTGTATGATGAATGACTAGGTTTTTCTTGGTAAAAGTCATTCTCTCTGTCAAAGAGTTATATCAATAAGTATAAACATTTCCAGTATTTATAATGTAAGAGTAACATGTGTTTTATGTTGTATTTTTTAATATATGCAGTTATGAAAACTTAGTATAATAAGAACACATGCTTCCTACATTAAATATTGTTATTTGAAAGGAATGGGAATCTCACAAATGAATAAACCAGGCAGAGGGACTATTGAATTACTTCAGTGAAAATTTAGTTCCATTGATTATTCTGCTAGCTAAATTTACAGATGTTAAAAATACTAGCAAATATTTTAATGCTGATAGAGCTAATTGATATATCAAATGATTCAAAGGATCATTAGCTGATGTGATTAAATATGCAAGGTATAGCTATATTTAAAAATTTAACTATATTTAAAAATGATTCTGGAAAGGCTTCATTGCATGCATTAGCATAAAAACACATTTTAAAATTTGAGTGTAACAGTAGGAAACTGTTTAAGTAGGTCACTCATAATTTAATTTTATATACAATGTTTATTTTTCTTGTTCTAGTCATCGAACATTTGGGTTGGGTAGTAATGAATCTCAAGATCTGCATGCCTTTACCTGTAACTGCAGTATTAACAGAAAAAACTGGAAGCATAGAGAATTCAGAAATCTATGTTGAAACCTTAATCCCCAATGTGATGGTGCTTGGAGTTGGGGACTTTGGGAGGTAATTACATTTAGATGATGTCATCATGGTGGGGCTTCCTTGATGGGATTAATGACCTTATAAGAATAGGAGGAGAGACCAGAGTGAGGACATAGTCAGAGGTATTAGGCTGTAAGTCAAGATGAGGACTTACCAGAATATGAAACAACCAGCACCTAAATTAAGTTCTTGGATTTTACAGCCCCCAGAACTGTGAGAAATCAGTCTTATTTTAAGCCACCTACTTTATCATACTGTGTTATACCAGTCCAAGCTAAGACATATACTTTCTTAAAATCTAATGAAACTCTGCATCATCTTCTAAATCACCAAAATATATTTTTTAAGACTTTGTTCTTACCTTGCATGAGGATAAACTTAAAGATCACTTCCAAATTAGTGCATTTTGACACATCAAGCAGGTATTTCCTGAAAAAACTGGATTTTCAATCATGTAGACATCACATGAGCTACTACTAGGCAGAGCTACTACACAACCTTCTCTTTCAACCTAGCTGATGGATTTCCTTGTGCATAGGGACAAGTACCTGTTAACAATAGGATAATTATATTAAAAATACATGTTTTTCACCCTGACTGGTATAACTCAATTGCTAGAGTATAAACCTGTGCACCTACAAGTTGTGTGTTAAATTCCGGGTCAAGGGCACATACCTAGATTGCAGGTTCAACCCCAGCCCTGGTCAGGAAGATTGCAGGAGGCAACCAGTTGATGTGTCTCTCTCATATTCTCCCTTCACCTTGTTTCCTTTATTCCACTCTCTCTAAAAAAACAATGGAAACATATTCTCTCTCTCTCCTTTTTTTTTTTAACAACAAAACATGTTTTAACCGCTATGTAGTAATTTTTTCCAACAAATATTATAATTCTTATTGCCAGAAAAATGCATTTTTAAAACAGTTTAGTTTCTTTAGTTCCATATAGGTCTACAATTTTCCCCCATGGCATAAGCTTACTATCATAGAAATGCATGATACTCACTTTGGGGAATGCAGCAATCTTTCTGTATCTTTGGAATGTTAGTATTTAATATGCATCCAATGGAATGATAATGAGAAATTGGGATGTCAACTTAAAAATAAGGTTGACTAAGACTACCTTATTACCATCTGTTATAGATCATTTGTTTTAACATGAAGGTTAAAAGAATGAAAACAGTATATAGAACTTAACTTGTAACTAGCTATCAAGAAAAACCCTGGATATGAGGTATACAATTCTTGGAGATCCTCTTCTGCTTTAGTACAGTAAATAATGGGTGTGTTTCATGATCTTTACTGAGTTGTTCTTGGTGCAAGGAGAAATCCAACAGCTTAATTACTCCACCTCCAGCTGCTGAAATATATAACTTAGCTCAACAAAGGAGACAGAAATCCAAGAGGCATTATTAATTACTCCTTTATCTTTCTTCTCTATAAGCAGTCACCAGTTCAGGAAAGGTTAATATTTCTTGACCATCTCCCCTTCTCTACATTTCCATTGCCATACCTTAAACTCCTAATCCCCGCCGAGTTTACTCTAGTGCTCATCTTGCTTCTGGGTATGCCCCTTTTCATGTTGTGGTATACAGTTATCTTTCTATAACACATATACCTGGTATATCGTTAAACTATTCTTCAGCTTGAAATTCTTTAGTAGCCCCTCATGGCCATCAGGATCAAATCCAAACATCTTAACAGGAAATGGTAAAATAAGTCCAAAAAGTTATGTTTTTGCATGTAAAATTTCACATGCAAATTTCTTTAAAAGCATCTTTTCTCCTTCCCTCTCCCAGATTTTCTGTTTCAAGCATGGGTTTGTATGTCTACAAGGTAATCTTTCATTGTCCCATACTGTTTGAGAACCAATAGCATATGCTTCTCAGCCTATCTGTAATTGCCTGTTGTCAGGTTTCTCCAAAGGAGTATAACCTTTGTGAAGTAAGAAAAGTATGTCTCATTCACCATTCACCTCCAGGGCACATGAAAAATCCTTATACACAATAAATATATGCTCAAATAAATACTCAGTTTAAGTAAATTCTCTACTATTGTATTTTTTAAAAAATTGCCAATTATTGTCATCTTACCTTTTGACAGGGACCTGGAAATAATGTTGGCCACAGTCCTACCCAACATTTGAATTTTCCACCATTATCAGGCCTCTTTGAAACACCTTATATAACAGAGATCTCACAACCTCCCAAAGAATCCTGTTTCCTTATAACTATCATATTTATAATCCTTTTCATGTTGAGCCAAAAATCTACCCGAAAGTTCTAATTTGTCTTACTTTTGCCCTATTGAACTCCATCTACTGTTCTTACAGACTGTAAATAATGTAAGGTTTGGGTTTCTGTATATCTTGCTGCGGTAAAAGATTTTACTCTGTTTGTGGAGAAAAATACATTTTCTCAGGAGCTCCCTATTATGTATCCATATCTAATGCAGGGGGCTCTTCATTGCAATATTACCCAATTAGACAAAAGCATTTAAACAACATATCACTGAACAGTAAGATATTATGATAATAAAAGTAGTGCATAGTGATGTGCACTATTCTTCAGGGAAATGTAAAATTATAAAATCTGGGCATTATGCTTTCCTTGATGAAAGATTTAAAGTCATCCTAAAATACAGTGACTTTCTGCATTTGCATTAGAACACCAAACTGAATAGAGATGATTCCTTTAACAATATATGTCTAAAATATAAAATTTGGCTCCAGAAAGCCTCATGCTCTGATTTGCAAAATTCAATCTTATAAAATGAGCTTTTTATAACATACTAAGGCCTGGTACATGGAGTCGTGCATTGGTGGGGATCCCTGGCCTTCAGGGATCAGGCTGAAACCGGCTCTCCGACATCCCCAAGGGGGTCCCAGATTGCGAGAGGGTTAAGGCCAAGCCGAGGGACTTCACTGGTGTATGATCGGGGCTGGGATTGACCGCGGGAGGGTTCCAGGGCATGTTGGGCCTTCTTGCCCAGTCCCGAGCTGCTGGGCCCCAGCAGAAAACTAATCTTCCAGTCGGAGCATCTGCCCCCTGATGGTCAGTGTGCGTCATAGCGACTAGTTGAACAGTTGGACACAATATATTAGTTTTTTATTATATAGGATTGGAAATCATATTTGTACCTCTCTATAAATAATATAACTTGCCTTTCTTCAGTCATTATTTTAAATAATGCTAAAGAATCTGGCTAGCAAACCATGTATTCTTGCAGTTTATTTTTAAGTATTAGTATCACAATGTCTAGAGTTGAGATAATTATGTACTTGAGATAACAAAGTAGAATATTAAAATTTATATTAACCTAATTTTATTTCAAAAATATGGAAACATCAGTTATCTTTTTAAAAATTAAATAGTACATATGCAGTTATATTTCAAAGTAAACGTAAGCTGTCTTTTTATATAGTGCCTTATGTTCTGAGTAATTACTTGATGGTGAAAATGAAAAATTTTAATTTAATTTAATATCTAATATGTTGGTATTATTTCCCTTTTGGATTCAGGATCAGCCATAGGAAAAATTGTCCCTTCATCACTTATAAACAGGTTTATAATCAGCTACCACCTTTACCCACCAGCAATAAGATTTGAGGGGACAATATACACAGGCAAATACTGAGATTTCAGAATGGATGGAAATATGAAAGAGGAGTAGGTGGCATAACAGAAGATAAAAGAGAAAGAGTGAACTCTATATAGCCATCAACACCAACAAATTATACTTTGTGCATGGACTTAGAGGAAATATGCCATAGTTTACTAATGGGAAAAGGATAAGACAGATATTACCGTCCCTGTAAAGCCAAGTATTCTACTTTGTGCCAACATAGTAAGAATATCTACAAAAGATTGAAAGGAAAGTTGGTAATATGCATGAAAATAATAAAACTGGAGCAGTGTTGAGTATAGTCAGAGAGTTAATATAATTTCTCTGAATTTGAGGAAAAGGTCAGACAAATTGAAAATCCAACACAACTTTGAGGGTGAAGGCATGTACGAAGAGTGTGTGTGTGGGGGGTCAATGGTAAGATATGTACAAATATAATACCTTAATAAAAAATGAGAAAAAAAGATAAAAAGAAACGCTATAAACAATCTTACCTCAAGAAAAGAAAAAAAAGAAAGTAAAAGAAAATCCAACACAGTCTTTGATATAATCATTATAGTAGAACCAGATCTTGAAATAATGAGTTATGAATGTGTTGCTAGCCAAGGCAAGTAAGGAAGATGACTCTTTGAAAGAGAATCACTTGCAAAAATTGGAAGTCTTTCTTAAAGGGAATCATGGCTATTTTGAGCTGTTGAAAATATTAAAAGATTGAACCTCTTGACTGAAAAGTAACCACTGAAAGCATAAACTAACAATTATGTATCTGAGTTTCTAGAAAGAAAACTGTTAATGGGCTGTCCACGAATTCCTGAAAAACCAGAGCCTGAGAATAGAAATCCAGGTTAGCCCAAAGAGAACAACAGAAAGGAGGAGTAAGGAGGGGCACATGTGTCTAATACTACAGGATCATGAAATTAAATTTAGTCACTATTTTGCTGAAACATCTATTTTCATCTTTTCAGGCTGCTGTAATAAAATACTACACACTTCTGGGGACTAAACTCTGAAGTACAAATATGATTTCCAATCCTATTTATCTCTCAGAGTTCTGAGATCAGGTACTAGCAAGGTTGGGTGAAGGCCCTCTTCTATTGCAGACTGTGGACTTCTCACATAGTGAAAGGGCCAGGGTTCTCTCTGGCGTCTTTTGTAAGGCGTTAATCTCATTCAAGAGGGCTCCACCTCAAGGCATAAGCACCTCCCAAAGGCTCCATCTCCTAATACCATTACCTTTGGGGTTAGGATTTCAACATGCATTTTGGGGGAATAGAAACAGAGCATGGCAGCATTCCTTTGGATAAGTCTTATGGAAGCAGTTCATAGAGTGAATACGATCCCCAGATGGGCTTTGTTTGCATACACCTTATTTTTAGAAATTAAATCTACTCTTATAAATAAGGAATTTTACATTCATAATCCACATGGTCAGTTTCTCTTAAAAAATCAGATCCAGAAACCCAGCTCATATTCCAACAAGGCAACAGTACAGTTGTCTCTTGTGGAAAGAAAATTATTTCATTAGTTCACCACGGTTTCCAACATTGCCTAAATCTTCCTCACACTGAAGCTTAGTGTTATTCTCATTTTTTATCATACTTACACCATGGATATTCTTTGTAACAGTAGAGAAAGATTTTTCTGTGCCTGGAATGGAAAAAAATAAATCAGCTTTAAAATTGGCTTTGTATTTCATGTGTTTCAAGAAAATAGACAACACATATATTTTTGTTGAAGTGTAAACATTTTCTACCTGATTCTTATGAAAGCCTTCAACCCATTTCCATTTTTTTTTAGCTTCTGTGTACATTAAATCCGTGCCCCATGCTCTAAACTCAATAATCCAATTAAAAAAAAAAAAACCTCTTATTTAAAACTGATCACACAAACTTCTTAGATAACTTCGTTTCCTGGAATCTCTATTGATATGAGGTAGGTATCTTGACTATTGCACTGAGTAGGCACTTGCAGTAAATCATCATGGTGTCTATAAGACTGTGCATTTGGACAGTACAATTTAAACATCTGAAACTTACATAAATTATTGAAAAAAAGAAAGGAATTTCTGTGAGGATAAAGATTAGGTACTGGATTGTGATCACTCCACTCAAGCACCTAAACTTGCTGACTGTTCTGTTCCTTGGCATATATTTAAGTGAAAACATTTTATTGTTTTGAGTATTTTGCATTTAAGCACTTCTGAAATAAGAATTATCTGATAATATATATACAGTACTTTTAATGTGGCAGTATTTTTTAATCTCTAAATAATTGTTAATAAATTTTAAATTTATACACATATGTGGATGCAACTTTAAATATAAATGATACTTTAATTGTATGTTAGTTTAATCTTTAGTTTATATAATCAAAGCTCTGGTTTTCCACATAAGAAATCATATAGAATATATTCTCCATACCTGCCTTGTACTGGATCTCTTGCCGCTTAATTTCATATGACTTGGCAGGGGTTGGAACATTATTATTTAAGTGCATACTTATCAAGTCTGTTTAAATAGAGGCTGCATTTGGTTGAATAAGGATCATGTTCATAAACTCTGAAAGAAGCAAGATGAGGGGCCTCATTTTGTGCATGAAGATATAAAATTTGTAGTTCTTTGGAAAATATTAAAAAAAAAATTTAAGACCACATACGTCACCATTGGTAGATCATGTGACATAAAGCCCACACATGTGAAAAAATAGGGCAATGGGAATGTCTTTCTCTGTATATTTATGAAGTTATTCCTTTATATAAAGGGAAATTGAAATAGTCAATTTAAACCAGGGGTCTTCAAACTACGGCCCGCGGGCCACATGCGGCCCGCAGAGGAGTCTGATCCGGCCCGCCAGGTTTTTTGGGCAGTGAGTGCAGCCGAGGTGTTACAGTAGGAATTAGTAGTTCATATAGTCCGGCCCTCCAGCTCTCTGAGGGACCGTGATCTGGCCCCCACTTTAAAAAGTTTGAGGACCCCTGATTTAAACTATATATACAGGCATGGGAAAAGTAGGTTTCCCTTTATAGATATCTTTTCCTTTAACTTTTCACTCCCACCTTCCCTTGTTTTCTCCATTATGGCCCTACAGCTGGATACCTATCTTGACTTAAATGTATCAGAATTTATTTCTAAGCAAAGATTTATTGAGAACTTTTATTTGCAAGATACTTATGCTAGAAATTGAGATATAAATAAAAGTTCCTATTCTCAATAAGTTTATGATTAAATAGGAAAAAAATCATAGGGCAGGCATGGTTAGTATAGCTTAGTTTATACAGTTAATGAATCAAGAACCCTTTTGTTCTTTTCTGCTGGACACTACCCATTGTCACCTATATTCCTACTCTTAATAAACCTCTTATAAGCCAATTCTCTTTAGTCTGCAATAGTTATTATTATCCTTATTTACATGTGATGAAAATGAAGCTAGGAGAATTTACACTCTGCCCAAGGTTACGTAGTTAATTACATAGTTAATTACATAGTTAATGCAGAGCTGAGATCAGACTCATACTATTCATATGGTTATTTACAGTCTTGCCAAAGTTATTTAAAAGCATATAGACAATAGATGACAGTTATGATAAAAAAAAATCAGTAAAGTGCCTTAATGGATGATGATATTTTTAGGACTCTTATAATTTACCCTTCTCAACAATTTCTGACCTATAGTTGGAAATTCTGATTTCTCCTGGGTTTTCTTGATTTTTAATCCCTAATACATCCAAAGGTCTGAGAAGGGCACAACAAAGAGCAAGTCATCATGCTAGCCAACAAAGATCCATATTTCCTTGGAGCAAAGCAGTGAAACTTGGAGTTTCAAACATCGTAGGATATTGAGTCCAAACATTCAGATTTTAAAGGAACTAATAGCCTCTGCAAAATTCATTCTCAGCCTTATTTTTATTCACACTTCCTTAGTATAGTAGTATCATAACACATCCAGGAACAGTTCAGCTCTCTCCCTGTCCTGGGACCAGAACACAGTAGGAATGATTGACCAATTAAAGCACTATAATCTATACATGGAAGGAAGAGGAGACTGTGTATTTAGTAGAGGCCATTTCTAATGTGCATCTGGAACCTATGCCAGCTCCTTAATGGATACCTTGGCAGCAGGAAAACAGCAGGAAACCATACCACACTCCAGATGCTACCATTTAGGTGGTCCCCTGCTACTGGTTCTGCTGACGAGCTGGTTGAACACATAGAAGCAAGGGCTATTTTTTTAGGGAGCACTGGCTTATGCTGGCATAGCATCTTTTTTAAAGTTCTTTCTACTCACTTAAAAAGGCTCTGATGGAGGAAGAGCCGAGACCTTGTTAAGAGAACACTTTCCTTGCTATTTAAGTAACTCACCTTCCTTCCAAGAAATTTTCTCATGTTGGATTTGCAGCCAGCTTAAGTGACTGAGGAATTAAGTCAGAGTGGTTTTAAGGGTCAAAAAAAGGAAGAGAACCCTAAGCTTTGTTTCTCTATAATGAATTTTAAATGATTTCTTCATATTTATCCTCTTATTCATTAACTCTCTTTAGTTGTGACTGACTGTCATTAAACCCATTTGCTGGTTTTTTAATTTTAAATTTTTTTTATATTTATAGAAATTATTTTTTGGTGTTTTTTTCCCCTCCAAATATTCTTAGTCATTCTTTATAATTTCTAGTTCACGGGATATATTTTAAGATTTTAAAAAATATTTTTTGCATGTGCCAGATATATATATATCTTGGAGACAGACTGTGATAATTCCATTATCTGAAGTACTTGTGAGTGGGTTTCTTCTATCACTTCATTTAGTTATTGCTTGTGATTCCTTGTGTGTTTGGTACTTTGTCTATAAGCTACTCATTGTCCTTAGACTTTTAATTGTGAAAATCCTCTCAGATTTGGGATAAAAGTTTATCTTCTGGAGAGTATGTGCATTTGCTTCTGTGAGTCTAGGATCTCTGAATCATATTCTCAGTTTGAAAGTTTTCAGATTATCAAGACAGGATGAAATGGGCTGTAAACCAGCAGGAGGACTACTTTTAAAACATTAATCACCAATTTTAACCAATGTCCTCTAGGTAATTTGAAGGTTTGAAATAGTTTTCTTGTAGTTTTCTGCAGAGATGGTTATTCCTGACGCACCTGTTCCCTGAAGATATAACCCTTTGGCCCCTCGGTCCTAAGAAGATAGACTTCCTGTCTTGGACAGATTTGGGCTTCGGTTGCTTGTCTCCACACAACATGAAACCATGAACACTGAAGTTAAAATTCACATTCTGGGGGAAATATCTCAGGATAACTACTAGCTAAACTCTTGTGCTTATTTGACTGGTTTCCTCTGTCACTACACCTCTGCTTTGAGAATATATATACTTTCATGAAACCGTCCACATTATTACAAATTAAAATGTTAATAAAAAACATTCTGGGAAAAAGATTTGCATTTATCCAGAGCTATTCTTATTTGTTTGTTTGTTTATTTATTTGCTGAAGTAGAATGTTTTATCTTTTTTTTTTCATGTAATAGCAGCTTTGCTACTTGTACTTCTGCTGATGGAAATATATAAAGCTTACATCAATAAAAAACACACAGAGACTATCTAAATTTTTAGGCACTTGCCAGGATGCAGAGACATAAATTGACTATCATCAAACTCCTGCCAAATATATGGCTGAGATAATGGCTAGTTGAGAAAGAGATGACTGAGTCTGTCCATGGGTCATGCCAACCACCCACTTCTCTAGATTTGTTTACAATAGCCAAGTTAAGGAAACAACTTGCGTTTGTTGGAAAATTAATACATAAAGAAAATGTGTACGTCTATCTATATGTGACATATTATTCAGCCATAAAAAAAGAAAGGAAATCTTGCTATTAAGGACAACATGGAGGAATCTGGAAAGACAGTATGCTAAGTGTAATAAATCACACAGAGAAAGATAAGTATTTCATAATCTTGTTTATATGTGGGGGAAAAATTAAAAAACTTATAGATATAAAGAGTAGATGGGGTTTTGCCAGGGACAGGAGATTAGAGAAATGGGGAGATATTAGTTAAAAGGAAAACATTTTTAGTTGTAAGTTCTGGTGCTCTAATGTATTCCTTGGTGACTGTAGTTAATACCATATTGTATACTTGAAATTTACTAAGAGATTAGATCTTAAATCCTCTCACCACACAAACACTTAAAGGAGTAACTATGTGAGGTGATAGATGTGTTAAACAACTTTGTTGTGATGATCATTTCACAAAGTATACATATATCAAATCATCACATTGTATACCTTAAACTTATACAATATTATATATCAATTATACCTAAAAAAATCTCCAGGGTGGAGAGAATCCAATGGCATAGGTATTACGGAAACACCATTTAAGGAAACATGTGAAGAGAAGATGAACTATGATGGAAACAGTTTGATCAGAGAGGATTTAATAGATTTGATATGATTTCAGAATGAAAAATTAAAAGAATCGAATGATGTATTAAATGTTTCAAGGGAGTTGAAGGTATTAAGAATGATTTCTAAGTTCAATTTGCACAATTACATGAACAAGAGGTGATATTTACTTGGTAAGGACCAAGTTTGGGAGTGGAAGAACATGGTTGTATACCACTTAGGCCTATTATTTTGCAGACATCAGATTATCTTTTAATTATCTTTTGAATATCTTAGAATTTGAATTATCTTATTAAAGATGTTAAGGCAATTTAATATATTGTCTTGAAACTAAGAAGAAGGTTAATATGTGAAGATATAATTTGGGAAGTACTAATTGCCCATAATAATTAAGTTTATTAGTATGGCCAAGAATACGTAGAGAAGTGGGGGGAGGAAAGGGAAGAGCATATAAAGAGAAAATAGAAGGAAGCCTGGGCTGAATCATAAAAAACTCCTGCATTAAGGACCTGTTAGACTCGTAATGTAAATATGTGTGTTTTCCGATGGTCTTTAGCCCACCCACAGGTTGAGAACTGCTGCTCTAGAGCCTAAGACCATCAGGAAACACAGATATTTACATTAGGATTCATTAACAGTAGCAAAATTACACTTATGACGTAGCAACAAAAATAATTTTATGGTTAGGGGTCACCACAACATGAGGAAATGTATTAAAGGGTTCGACATTAGAAAGGTTGAGAACCACTGTGTTAGAGGAAGATGAGCTTGTGAAGAAGTAGCCATACAAATAGGAAGAAAACTTACAGGGATACTGTAAAAGGTAGCAGAAGAAGAGGTATCAAGAGGATGGACACATTAGTGTTATTGTAGCTAATAAGTCAAGAAAAATGATTTAATCTATCCATTTTAGGGAGAGAGGCCATTGTTGACCTTTGTAATACCTCCTTATATGGAATGAAGGGGTGAAAACAGGGTGGAGTGCAAGAAGAATAAATGGAAGCTCAGAAAATGCCCTGGGTCAGTATGTAGTTTTTGAAACTGGATTCCTTTTTTCATGGGTAATGTCCTTCTACACATTCTCATATTTTGTACAAATTTACATAATGTAATTTATGCTTTGGCATTAAGTATTGTTTTTTCATTCTATGATGGTTTTCTGCAGTTAAATATATTAATATTTTATGTATGGAATTCCCAGCATCATCTAGCTACTGGGTATACTTTGTAACAGTATTTTTGGACTTTTCTAGTATGTCAGCAGTTACCATTTGTAGGCTCTGAGATAACGTGACAATGGTTGTAAGGCATACTAATAACCTAGCTTAAATCTAGTCCTGATAAAGCATGGCCACTATTTATTTTCCCAGTATTGATTCCAAGATTTTCTGGCTCTTCAATGTAAATTACAAAGTTATAGGTGATACTGCAGCATTATGAACTCTAAAGTAAATGTGAGAAATGGCTTCACCTTATATGTTATTAATTCTAAACACAATTATATTCTATTTTAACTCAGATTACTTTGTACCTATTGAGTCTTCAAAATTATGTACATTTGTCCTTAAACAAGTCTCTGAGGCTTTTCTGCTATTACACTTAGTAACGTTAAAAACAAACTGACTACAATGTGACGTTCAAGCAAAATAAGAATGCATTACAGAATTGGCAAAAAGCCATAGGGGTTTTATTCCAATATGATGCTTATATGCCACCATTACATGTGCTGTTGCTATGAATTTGACATTAAAGGAGAGTCTCTTGATTTATATATGATTGAACCTGAAGGTCACTTTTAAAGACGAAGTGTTTGAAAATTATATTTTAGTCTTGATATTTGGAGAAAAACCCTTCAAAAACCTTTATACCTCCACTTCTTTTCATCTGGTTAAGCCTGTTAAGAACTTAGCTTATTCATTCATTGCTCCAAGGAAGCTCTCATGAGCTCTTAGAATGGGAAAGGTGCGTCTTATTTTTGGTAATGTAGCATACACATCATATCTGTTATAACACTTTGCACATTGAAACCTTAAGATTGTCTGTCTCTCCTGCTAATTGAACATTCCTGGATAGAACACTCTAGTTTTTAGCAGGCTGCAGTCACATAATAGGATCTCAATATTTAAGTAAAATTCAAAAATGCTTAATTGAATTTTTTTTTGAAGCAAGGACCCAGGCACACCTGTCTTCTCTATAAAGACAGAGAAGCAAGGATGGAGGCATGCCTGTTTCTTCTGAAGAAGTTAGAGAAGCAAGGATCCAGGCACACCCCTCTCTTCTATAGAAGTCATAGAAAATAATTGCAATGATACTGAGGTTTTTATTTTTTTTTAGAAGATCTTTTCATTATGCAAAAAACTGGAAAGTGTCATTTTCAATTTTAGAATTAAAAAGCAGAAGAGTGTACCTATACCATCCTTACACAATACTAATTGTTCCTACCACTGACTTCTCCTGGCCAGTGCAACAGTTATTTAAAACTTCTGATGGTAGAAACAAAATGGAGATTAACTAGAGAGAATCCAGTCCGCTGGTCCCTGTCATTTAATGAGCAAATCTTAGTTTTCTCCATTCCCAATGATGATTAAATTGGATCAAATTTTTTTTTCCAGCATAATGGACATTGTTTTTTCCCTTTCAGTACACATTCCTCCTCCTCCTGGTAATAGCATCCTATTACTCTTAGGAAGCCAGCATCTTCCATTCTCAGTCATTGCCCTGATTCTAGAACAGGACAAAGGTTTCAGGTCCCTCACCTATTTCTAACATAGGTCTTTGTGTCTCTGTTTCTAACTTGCATTAGAAAAAATGCATATGTGAGTTTCTTTCTTTTCCACCTCTCCCTCGATTATCATGTGAATCCAGGAAGGGAGTATCTGGATCTATGTATATATTCTCTCCTCTCCATCCTTCTGTTTCTACCCAGTTTCTTCCTCAGCATGTTTAAAATATCATAAGGGGAGAGTGGCCAAAAGATTACTAAAAACATTAAATGGCAACTTTAAAGTGATGTCTGGGTCTTATGACTTATATTCCATGAATGTGAAAAAGTACGTTACCAATGTAAAGAAACCCACAGTTCCATTATCAGCAGTGGTTTTAAGCTGTATAAATTGTATATGTAATCAAAATCATAGCCTATTTGCATAGAAATCATACTTTTCCAATTAAGAAATGTTCCCATGGTTAAATTAAGCTAATTTAGTTTAAGAATGCCTTTTCGTCTATAAAATTTTAGACTCCATTAGATTAAGTAAAGTGAAACTAAAGAAACCTCTTTGAAACCACAATTTTAATTGAAAATCTTAGGATTTCAGCACAAGAATCTGTGTTCTAAATTTCTGTTTAGATGTGTAACCTTTTTCAGACTTGTTTTTCTTCTTTATCGTTCTTTCCTCTGGAATTGTAAAAACTAAAATGAAATATCAGTTCACCAAAGTAGGCTCTCTGCCCCAAGGTTTGGCAAAGTGCATCCTGGCCCTCTTTCTTCTGAGGCATCTGGCCAAAGTATTTTTCACTTTCAAATAATGAATATAAATCAGAAGGAAAAAAAAGTAAAACACCAACACCTTCTTAAAAGTTTTTCTAAAGTTTCCATAATTTATGAGAGTGAAAAGAAAAAAAATAATTGCATTGAAATACAGAACTGTCTTAGTTAAACAACTTGCAAAGTAATCACAGCCACTACTTCGGGGCTGTTAATTGCTCTTCTTATCAAATGGAATCTCTCTGCAAATGCTTCATAAGTTGCCCAGGTGATGGCAATAACAAAAGACTTACTCATAAAGGTTCTATTTTCAGCTATATGTTGAGCAGAGTTTAGGAGGGGAGGGAGAGTCCAAGTTAGAAATGAAAACTCTGAGATTTCAGAAAAAAAGAACAACAACAACAACAACAACAAAAACAACTACTATTTGTAGCACTAAATATTTCAATCTGAATTTGGAATTTGGTAAAAATTATCTTCTGGAGTAGACCATTACTATCCTAATTTCTGGTTGGAAAAAGCAAACAAACTTCATGAAAAAATAGAAATACTTGATACACGTGTCTTTCAAAATTAAAATATTTTTGATATCTTAAAGTTAATAAACATTTTCATTTTAAACACTGATGCATAATTATATCAGTGGCATACTTAGATTAAAGGCAGAAATGACTTGTACATTTTCAATTAAGATTTAAAATGAAAGTTTCAAATTCTGCAATTAGAGGTCATTGATGCAAGTGTAATGACCACTGGAGAATCATTCAGTCTTTCTATTCATAGCATGTTTAATGAATAAAGGCAGATGTGGGGAGGAGTGAAATGTCTGCACAAATATTAGAGCTGCAGAAGTTAAAATCACATAATGAAGGCTACAGTTAATTGCTACTGTGAGTATTATAACCACTCTATACTCCTTGGGTTATATGTTAAAAGTCCCCATAAGGAAGCACTTACTGTGTAAGAAATACATCCTGGAACTATTAAACCATTGGAGATGAGTACAATCATGTAACAGCATTGAGAACAAGGAGATACCCTTTGGTATTCCCCAAAGTGTGTTCTGGAAAATACTAATATGGAGATAAGTCCTGGGTGTGCGTGTAAAGTATGGCATGTTCAGCTAATTTGGGAAAGCATTATATACCACCCCTCTCAGAGAATCACTGGGAATATTAGCATGAAGAGGTCTGGGAAATATTTCAATGAAGAAGTATTTCACATTGTTACCTGCATATTTTGCAAACTTGGGTGAAATTGAAGTCCCCCTTTTTCCCCAGGGCACAATCTCTGATACTTTATTTACTTGTCCATTTGAGGTAGAATTTTAATTTTTTTAATCTTTATAATGGAAAGTTTTACAGACCTCCCTTTTTTTCCACATTGACCCCTTCCACCTCTCACCCTCTCCCAGGCCTTCACCACACAGTTGTTTGTGTCCATGGGGCATGCGTATATGCATATAAGTTATTTGGTTAACCTCCTCCCACCTCCTCTCCTTCCTTCCCTCTGAGAATCCACTGTCTGTTCCATGCTTCTATCGATATATCTCTGGAGCTATTTTGTTCAACAGTTAATTTTATTTATTAGATTCCACATATATGTGAGATCATGTAATACTTGTCTTTCTTTGACTGGCTTATTTCACTTAGCATAATACCCACCAGGTCCCTCCATGCTGTGTCAAAGGGTAAGAGATCCTTCTTTTTGTACAATTGCATAGTATTCCTTGGTGTAAATGCATTTTTATCCATTCATCTATTGATGGGCATTTGGGCTATTTACATATCTTAGCTATTGTAAATAGTGCTGCTATGAACATAGGGGTGCATATATTCTTTCTGACTGGTGTTCAGGATTGTTAGGATATATTTCTAGGAGTGAGATCACTGGGTCAAATGGAAGTTCCATTTGTCATTTTTTGAGGACTCTTCATACTGTTCTCCACAGTGTCTACACCAGTCTGCATTCTCACCAGCAGTGTACCAGGGTCCCCTTTTCTTCACATCCTTACTAGTGCTTTTTCTTTGTTTATTTATTTAAGGTAGCCATGTGGCAGATGCATGGTGATACTTCATTGTTCTATTAATTTGCATCTCTTTGATGATTAATGACTTTGAGCATTTTTTCAGTTGTCTCTTGGCCATTAGTATATCCTCATTGGGGAAATGTCTATTTAGGTCCTTGTCCATTTTTTAATTGGATTGTTTTATGTTCATGGACTGAAATAATTAACATCATTAAAATGTCCATATTACCCACAGCAATCAATAGATTTAATGCAATACCTATTAAAGTACCAATGGCATATTTCACAGATCTAGAACAAATACTCCACAAATTTATATGGAACCAAAAATAACTCCAAATAGCCACAGTAATCTTGAGAAAGAAGAACAAAGTTGAAGGGGATCACAATACTCTATATCAAGTTACACTACAAAGCCACTGAAATCAAAACAACCTGGTACTGGCACAAGAACAGGCATATAGATCAATGGAACAGAATAGAGAACCCAGAAATCGACCCAAGCTCAATTAATACTTGGCAAAGGAGGCATGAGCAAACAGTGTAGAAAAAACAGTCTCTTAAATAAATGGTGTTGGGGAAATTGGACAGGTACATGCTAAAAAATGAAATTAGAACATCAACTTATACCATACAGAAAAACAAACTCTAAGTGGATAAAGGACGTAAAAATAAGTCATGAAACCATAAAAATTCTAGAAGAAGCCATAGACAGCAAAACCTCAGACATCTCTCATAGCAGTATGTTTGGAGATTCATCTCCTAGGACAAGGGAATCTAAGGAGAAAATAAACAAATGGGACCACATCAAAATAAAAAAAAACTACTGCACAGCAAAAGAAACCATCAACAAAATGGAAAGGGATCCTACTGTATTGTATGGGAGAACATATTTGGCAATGATACATTTGATAATGAGTTAAATTTCCAAAATATATAAAGAACTCATAAAACTTAACAAAAGGAAGACAATCCAAATGAAGCCCCTTTTTAAAGTAATACCCATTAAGACCAAACAGAACTGATAAAGTAGGCAGATGTTTGGGGAAATACTGATAAAGGATCACTTTACTAGTTGAATGAGTGTCAAGCTAGTAACACTAAAAGTAACATGTATTTCAAGCCACTGCAATGGAATAACCTTCTTTTAAAGTTCATATCAGGCTCCGAGAATTTCTTTGGCATGAGGTGGGTTCTCAGAGGCTGTCACTATTTGGTGTCTATGCAAGAGAAATTAGGTCTGGCTGTGCAAAGCCCAGGGTTGAATGCAGAAATATGGTGACCGCAGAAATAGGGACTGGCTCATTTTGAGACCTTAATTGCATGAACTGTAAAAGTGCAAGTCCTTATCATTTATCCGTGGAGCATTTGCAGTAACCCCCTGCAATACCTTCCCACACTCACATGCCAGAGCAATATCTAAACCACAAATCAGATAGTGTAGCTCTCTTACATAGAACATGTAGACATGTTCCTAATGTCTTTCAATGACTCCCTATCATTTTCTGGATACATTTTTTAAAGTTTCTGGAATTTAGCACAGCCATGATCTCTTTCTTTTCCAAAATTAGGTTGGAGAAGATGGAATGCATTTATCCAGATATTTTGACTTGCTGAATTCACTGAAATAGGTCCTTCTAGCAGGACCTGACTATGCAACAATCTATGAGCCACTGAATGCAGCAAGTTTCCTCATAGTGGATGTCAAAGTATTTTCATGTTACCATCTATTTCAAACATTGGAAATTGGTGACCCTGTTATTTCAGACAATGTATTAATTTTTAAAAAGAGGGCTGTTGTGGATACTTTGATGAGGAAATTTGCTGGGCTTGCTAAAGTTTAATAGAAAACAAAATAAGAATTTTGCACAATAATGCCACTGACTTACAATGTGACAGGGAGAGAAGCCTGTTTTGTTTTTTTACACATAGCTATCAGAAAGGGGGAAATAGTATAGTTGAAAGCACTTCTGTGAATAAAGGAAATATAATGGATACTTAATGAGTGAAACACATTAATATAAGGAGGTCTGTACAAGGAACTGCCTGAATGAGCGCTGTGATCATTCCCAGAATGGAGATAGGTGAATACTTTCAGTCTGTTCATTTTAGACTGACAGTGCGAAGAATATGAGGGAGAGGACATCCCTCTATCCCATCATCCTTCAGGCAACATTTGCCATTTGAGGACATCAACTCAGAAGGTGTCCACTTTGTTATTTCTCCCTTCTGGCATAACACTTCACTGCTGTAATCCTCCTTTTTATTTGTTCAGGTAGCATTTATTTATGTGACTTTTCGGGCTTAATATAGTGACATAATACCAAGCCTTAAGCACAAGGCTGCACCATACATCATTTCAGTGACTCAGGAGATGATGCCAATACATATGAAATAGACCCATTGTTCAGCATTGCCACCAGCAGCAGCATTGCTTCCTGCAGGGTTTCCATATTTCCTATTACAAAAAGGCTGAAGGCTTAAGTAGTCCTGATGAGACAGTTTGCACTGTGTATACTTCGTCTCTTCTAGAGCAACAAAGTCTTATGAGAAATACATAAATAAATGGAAGATAGTGCAGGTTATGTGCATTTTCACTTCGAGATTGTCTTTTTCTTGTTTCTGATTTTGTGCTGTTAGTCCAAAGCTATTAAAAAAAGGGTAGAAATGAAAGGAGGTGGAAACGAAGGTGTTAACAGTAGACTTACATGGTACAGGAGCCTTTGCTTCCAAAATGCATCATTCACTATATAGCCAAACACCGGTAACACTAGTGCTTTCACTGTCTGTAAATGTTGCCAAATGTTCCTGTTGACTAGCTTATTCCCACGGGGTCCCTATAACTCTATCAGGTCACTCAGGTACTGCTTTCTAAATTACCATGGTGGTGAATTCAATTACTACTGTACTTTTTCAGCGGCCTAAAAGAATAAATGTCTTCCTAAAATGTCTTTCTCTTTGGAAAGGTCTAGAGTGTTAGAGTCAGATAGGACCTCAGAGATTATCTGATTCAGTGTCTCATAAACTTTTCTGATGACAAAACTCTCCTGAGAACTTGTTTTAAAAATACAGATTCTCTGGCTACTTCCTGAATACTCTGTTACAGTAAGTTTGACATGAAGCCCAGGAGTCTATATTCTGTGAACAAAGATGGCAGATGACCCTAAGCCAGGCATGTTTGGGTAAAGCTAAATTAGTTCCATTTTTTGTTTGTTTGTTTGTTTTATGGGTGAGGAAGCAGATGCCCTGATAGATTGAGCAATTTATGTAAACTATACTGCAAAACATTTTTTATAATTGAGATTAGTTTAGGAAAAAATGTTGATGGAAAACTTTATGCATCTATCGCAGGAAAAGAGAGAGTGCATTTTCTTAGAGTTTAAACCTTCTGTATTTTATAGAACAAGGTCATTTGAAAGATTGAGGAGAAAGGTGACAGAGAACACAGCTTTGTGTACAACAATTGTTCTTAACCAGGGATGAACTTGCTCCTCGGTGATATCTGGCAATATCTGTAGATATATTTTTATTTTTATTTATTTATTTATTTTTATTAAATTGTTATCTGTGTACATATTTTAACATTACCCTCCCATCTCATATATACCCTCCCTCCCCAGAGTTTTGTGTCCATTGGTTGTACTTATATGCATGTATACAAGTCCTTTGGTTGATCTCTTATCTCCCCCAGATCTCACTACCCTCCCCGCTGTAATTTGACAGTCTGCTTGTTGCTTTACTGTCTGTATATCTTTTTTTTTGATTCATCAGTTTATAATGTTCTTTATTATCCATAAATGAGTGAGGTCATGTGGTATTTCTCTTTCATTGACTGGCTTATTTCACTCATCATGATGTTCTCCAATTCTATCCAGGTTGCTGCAAATGTTGAGAATTCCTTCTTTTTTATGGCAGCATAGTATTCCATTGTGTAGATAGATGTACCATAGTTTTTTGATCCAATCATCTGCTGACGGGCACCTAGGCTGTTTCCAGATTCTAGCTATTCTAGCTGCTATGAACATAGGGGTGCATATATCCTTTCTGATTGGTGTTTCTAGTTTCTTGGGATATATTCCTAGGAGTGGGATTACTGGGTCAAATGGGAGTTCCATTTCCAGTTTTTTGAGGAAACTCTACACTTCTCCAAAGTGGTTGCACCAGTCTGCATTCCCACCAGCAGTGTACGAGGGTTCCTTTTTCTCCACAACCTCGCCAACACTTGTTGTTCGTTGATTTGTTGATGTTGGCTATTCTGACAGGTGTGAGATGGTACCGCATTGTTGTTTTGAATTGCATCTCTCGGAAAATTAGTGACTTTGAGCATGTTTTTATGTGCCTCTTGGCCTTCCTTCTGTCTTCTTTTGAAAATATTCTATTTAGGTTCATTACCCATTTTTTAATTGGATCATTCATTTTCCTTTTATTTAGTTGTATAAGCTGTCTATAGATGTTGGAGATTAAACCTTTATCAGTGATAACATTTGCAAATATGTTCTCCCATACAGTGGGCTTTCTTGTTGTTTTGTTGATGGTTTCTTTTGCTGTCAAAAGCTTTTTATTTTGATGTAGTCCCATTTGTTTATTTCCTTTTTAGCTTCCATTGCCCTAGGGGCAGTATCAGTGAAGTTCTTTTAGTATATTTCTGAGATTTTGCAGCCTGTGGATGCCTCAGTATTTTTATGGTTCCCCATCTTACGTCTAAGTCCTGTATCCATTTTGAGTTTATTTTTGTGTATGGTGTAAGTTGGTGATCTAGTTTCATTCTTTTGCATGTATCTGTCCAATTTTCCCAATACCATTTATTGAAGAGACTGTCTTGAATCCATTGAATATTTGTGCCTCCTTTGTGAAATATTAATTGAGCAAGTGATTTGGGTTGATATCTGGGTTCTTGATTCTATTCCATTGATCTATATGTCTGTTCTTGTGCCAGTACTAGGCTGTTTTGAGAACAGTGGCTTTGTAATACAGCTTGAAGTCTGGTATTGAGATCCCTCCTACTTTAGTCTTCTTCCTCAGGATTGCTGTGGCTAATCGGGGTCTTTTATTGTTTCAAATGAACTTTTGGAGAGTTCTTTTTAGGTCAGTGAAATATGCTGTTGGTATTTTAATGGGGAGTGCATTGAACCTATAGATTGCTTTGGGAAGTATGGACATTTTGATGATGTTGATTCTACCAATCCATGAACATGGTATGTTCTTCCATCTGTTTACATCTTCCTCTATATCTTTTTTCAGTGTCGTGTAGTTTTCCGCATATAGGTCCTTTACTTCCTTAGTTAAGTTTATTCCTAGGTATCTCAATTTTTTGGTGCGATGGTAAATGGAGTTGCTTTTTTAGTCTCTGTTTCTGTAAGTTCACTGTTGGTGTATAGAAATGCTATGGATTTCTTGGCGTTAATTTGGTATCCTGCTACCTTGCCAAATTCATTTATTAAGTCAATTAGTTTTTTAATGGAGTCTTTTGGGTTTTTTATGTACAATATCATGTCATCTGCAAATAAGGATAACTTTACTTATTTTTTACCAAGTTGGACGCCTTTTATTTCCCCTTCTTGTCAAATTGCAATGGCTAGTACTTCCAGTACTATGTCAAACAGGAGTGGTGAGAGTGGGCATCCCTGTCTTGTTCCTGTTCTTAGAAGGAATGGTTTTAGTTTTTGCCCATTGAGTATGATGTTGGCTGTGGGTTTATCATATATAGCTTTTATTATTTTGAGATATGATCCTTGTACTCCCACCTTGTTAAGAGTTTTTATCAAGAAAGGGTGTTGGATTTTATCAAATGCTTTTTCTGCATTACTTGATATGACTATATGATTATCTTTCATTTTGTTTATGTGATGTATCACGTTTATTGATTTGCAGATATTGTACCATCCTTGCATTCCGGAATGAATCATACTTGATCATGGTGTATGATCTTTGTGATGTTCTGCTGGAGCCGATTTGCTAGAATTTTGTTGAGGATTTTGGCATCTATGTTCATCTATGTTATATTGGCCTGTAATTCTCTTTCATTGAGTTGTCTTTATCTGGTTTTGGTATTAGGGTGATACTGGCTTCATAGAAGGAGTTTGGAAGTGTTTCTCTTGAATTTTTTGGAATAGTCTGAGGAGGATAGGTTTTAGTTCTTCCTTGAATGTTTGGTGAAACTCTCCTGTGAAGCCCCACTGTCACCCTGCTGGAAGCTTTTTGATGACTGTTTCAATTTCTTCCCAAGTCACTGTTCTATTGAGATTTTTAGATTCTTCCTGATTGAGTTTTGGAAGGTTGTATTTTTCTAGGAATATGTCCATTTCCTCCGGGTTGTTCAGTTTGTTGGAATAGAGTTGTTCGTAGTATTTTGTAACAATCTTTTGTATTTCGGCGGGGTCTATTGTTATTTCATCTCTTTCCTTTCTGATTTTGTTTATCTGAGTCCTCTCTCTTTGTTTCTTGTTTAACCTGTCTAGAGGTTCATCTATCTTGCTTATCCTTTCAAAGAACCAGCTCTTGGTTTTGTTGATCTTATGTATTGTTTCTTTGGTCTCTATGTTGTTTATCTACGCTCTGATTTTTGTTATTTCCTTCCTTCTGCTTACACTGGGCTTTTCTTGTTGCTCTTTTTCTAACTCTTTGAGTTGTAGAGTTAGATAATTTGTTACCATTTTTTCTTGTTTTTTGCAATAGGCTTGTAGGGATATGAACTTCCCTCTCAAAACTGCTTTTTTTGCTGTGTCCCATAGACTTTGGATTGTTGTGTTTTCATTGTCATTTGTTTCCAGAATGTTTTTAATTTCTTCCTTGATTTCTCTGGTAACCCAGTCCTTGTTTAATAGCATGCTTTTTAGTCTCCATGTGTTTGATTTCTTTGGATTACTTTTATTGTAGTTAATTTCTAGTTTTATGCCACTATGATCTGAGAAGATGCTTGATATAATTTCTATCTTCTTGAATTTGAAGAGGCTTTGCCTATGTCCCAAAATGTGGTCTATCTTTGAGAATGTCCCATGTGCATTTGAGAAGAATGTATATTCTGTGGCTTTGGGGTGGAATGTTCTGAAGATGTCGATTAAGTCCATCTGGTCTAGTGAGTTATTTAGGATTGATATTTCTTTGCTGATTTTTTGTTTAGATGATTTGTCGAAGGGTGACAGTGGGGTATTAAAATCTCCTACTATGATTGTATTGCTATTAATCTCTCCCTTAATGTCCTCCAGCATTTTTTTTAAATGTTTTTGGGTGCTCCCGAATTGGGTGCATATATATTTACCAGGGTTATTTCTTCTTGTTGGATTGCTTCCTTTAGTATTATGAAGTGGCCTTCATTATCTCTTGTTATGTCCTTCACTCTGAGATCTAATTTGTTAGATATAAGTATTGCTACCCCAGGTTTTTTTTTCATTTCCATTCGCTTGGAAAACCTTTTAACATCCCTTCACCCTCAGTCTGTGTGCGTCTTTTTTTCTGAAGTGGGTTTCTTGTAGGCAACATATATATGGGTTTTGTTTTCTTATTCAATCTGTTACCCTATGTCTTTTGATTGGAGCATTTAATCCATTTACATTTAAAGTTATTATTGATAGGTACCCATTTGCCACCATTTTTATTCTATACCCCTGTGTTCCTTCTTTGCTTCCTATTTCTTTATTTTTACAGTAGACCCCTTAGCATTTCTTGCATTGCTAGTTTGGTGGAGATAAATTCCTTTAGTCTTTTTTTGTCTGTGAAGCTCCTGATTTCCCCTTCAATTTTGATTGATAGCCTTCCTGTGTACAGTATACTTAGATTCAGACCCTTCCTTTGCATGACTTTGTATATTTCATCCCATTCCCTTCAGGCCTGATGAGTTTCTGTTGAGAAATCAGTTGCTAGTCTGATGGGGGTTCCTTTATATGTAACTTTCTGTCTCTCTCTGGCTGCTTTTAAGATTCTTACTTTGTCGTTGGTGTTTACCAATTTAATTATAATGTGCCTTGGCGTCAGTCTTCTGGGATTCATTTTGCTTGGGACTCTGTGAGCATCTTGGATTTGTGTGGGTTTTTTCTTCTCTATCTCAGGAAAATTTATGTCATTATTTCTTGAAATACTTTTTTCATGTCTACCTCAGTTTCCTTTCCTTCTGGAACCCCTATTATTCAAATATTGTTTTGTTTTGTATTGTCCCAAAGTTCGCTTAAGCTCTCCTCCTGCTTTTTAATTTTTTTTTTTTAGAAGCTGCTCTAATTGGGTATTTTATCTTGTCTTCTAGCTCACTGATGCGGTCCTCTGCTTCTTCTAGTTTGCTCTTGATACTTACTATTGAGTTCTTCATGGTAGTGATGTCATTTTTCATTTCTTCTTGGTTCATCTTCATTTCCTCTTGGTTCTTCTTCAGTTCCTCACGGTTCTTCTTCATTTCTTCTTGGTTATTGTCAAATTTCTCTTCCATTCTTTTTAGCCATCTTATGGTCATTACTCTGAATTCCTGCTCTGGTAGATTGCTTGCCTCTAACTCGTTCACTTCCTTTTCTGGCGATGCCTGCTTTTCTTTCATGTGCGGGCTATTTTTTTGTCTGCCCATGGTCTCTCTTTTCAGAATGTCTGGTTATGTGGTTTTTTTTCTCCTGCGTTGATTTAAAGGCACAAAACACAACACTACCAGGTACAACACAAAAAGTGCTGAACAAGAATGTATTTGTGATATTAATAATCTCTATTAAAGGTGACCACTAGAGAAAGGCAAATTAGGGGATAGAAGAGAAAGAAGAAAGGTAAAAAAAAAAAAAAAAGTGTGTGTGTGTGTGTGTGTGTGTGTGTGTGTGTGTGTGTGTATGTGGAGAAAATTCCCATAGAACAACCACTAATCCCAGCAAATGCCAGCAATAATACTTGGAGATTAATACAAATACAATATCCACTATTATTAAGCAAGGCTACGATAAACAGAAGTAAAAAACAAAGGAATTTTAAAAATACTAAGCAACAATAACAACACAAGAATAAGCATAACAGTTTCACTAAAAATCATAAAAATTCCCTATAATCAATATTCACGCAAACAACAATAAAAGGATAGAGAGAACAGTTCTTTTTGTTTGTTTTTTTAAACTGGTTAATATTGTGAAGAGAGTGGTATTTATACACTTGGAGCAGGGGGTTGGAAATTAGGTCTAAAATATGGTGAGAGTTTTAGCAGGGGGTATACAGAAAGAATAGGGAAAAACTAAAGCCAGAAAGGGATAAGATAAACGAGACGAAAAGGGTAAAGGTTAGTAAGAAAGTGATGTCGTAAAGGTCGAGTTGAGGTAAGGTTGAACGATGCTATAGTAGAGATTAAAATAGAATGAAGACTAATTCCAATGTAAAATAAAATGGTACTGAAGAAAAAAAAAAAAGTCAGTTTGTAATTCAGCCCCTAGGTGGCAGTGTTTCTGGGTTGACTTTCCAGTCTTTTTGGCTGCTCTAGCCTTCTTTCTCTATGGCTCTATGTTTTGTCATGGTAGTTGCCAGGTTGCTGGCTCCCAGACTGTCTCTTCTTGCTCTGATCCTCTGTTTCCAGGAAGGTAATTTCTCCCTGCAGTCTTCCAGGATATGCCAAACTGTGCAGTCCTTCCCTAGTACTTAGAAGCAAGGGGGTGAAAGGGATCAGATGCAGGATGGGTCTGCGCCAAGGTGTCCAGATGTTCTGCTTTTGGCGGGATGGTCCCAATTCTTAACAATTTGTCCCGCATCCCTTGATGTTTTTAATAAAGACCCAATTTGGGGGAAGATCACGCCAAACCCAGCACTGGGTCTTGCAGGGCGCGATGCGATTCTCTCTGCAGCCACTGTCTCTTTTGGTGCAGCTCCTGGCGCTGGGCAGCTGGTGGTGCAGGGCCGCATGGGGCTAGGGCTGCTCGTGGAGTGGGGCAGCTGGGTCGCTGCTGCTGAGTCGCGCCGCTGGGGCACGCCGCGGGTACAGTCACTGCCTGCGCCGAGGTGACCCAGAACCCTCACGTTTTCCCCGCAAACTCTGACCTTTCCGTGGGTGATTGAAGAACTCCCTTTAATCCAGGTGTTTGCGCCTATTGGGGCGTCACAGTTGCTCGATGGTCTCCTCTGCTGTGGGTTTTCCAGGCCTCAGAAAAGGTCCTGCTTTCTTGGTAAGATGGCACAGCCTTCCCTCTGAGCCCATAGCTCCGGGAGAGGTCTCCGCCGCCACAGTGCTGGCTGCTTGGTCAGGAAATCCTGTCCGGGGACCCTTACCTTTTTTTTTTTTTTTGAGTTCTGCTACCCCTTAGCTTGCCAATCTATACTTCCTGAGCGAGTTTTAGAAGCTCATTCTATCTGTTCTGGGACTAGGCTCAGAACAAATCCCTCTGATCAGTTGCCATCTTGTCTCCCTCTCCCATAGATATATTTTTAATGTCGCAACTAAGGGAGTTAGGTACTACTGATATATAATATATAGAAGCAGGGATGCCACTAAATACCCTGCACTGACAGGACATACCACTGCAGCAAAGAATTACTTGAACCAAAATGTCAATAATGTCCAGGTGAGGCATGTAAAGACCTAATGTGCACCCTTTCCTCATCCCTCTAGGCTTGTCTCTGAGCTTTGCTGGCCTCAATGGGCATCATAGCAGCCAGTCGTTCTGGTCAATATGGTGTTCTGGACTATATATACATATACATATGGCATTAAGTGCTTTCATTGTGATAAAATTTGTCTAGCCTAGGTATCATTTCCTCTAAACCTATTTCTGGAGTCCCAGGTTGAAATGTACTTCTCATATCTAGCCTATATCCTCCCCTAGGACAGTGGAACCATTTATTTCCTCATTTTATCATAATCTCAGGAGTACACATCGTATCCTGACCCCCATGCCAGGCCCAGATACACAGTAGCAACTCAATAAATATACAGTAAACTGAACTGAACCATCCTATCTAATAAAAGAGTAATATGCAAATTGTCTATTCATCTGCTACACCCACCAGCCACGCCCACCAGCCAATCAGAAACGAGTGTGCAAATTAACCCAACCTAGATGGCTGTGGCCATGGAGAGAACAGGAGGGCTTGGGTTGCCCCTAATAATGGAGGAAGCCAAGCTTTCCTCCTGCCCTGGTGTGCCCAGGCCTCCATGCAAGGCTACAAAGTTGCAATTATAGAAGATAAATAAATCCCAGATACCAGGGCTTCCACATGACCAGCCTGCAAACCACTACACCCTAACCTAAGGGAACCCTCACCCTGATCCTGGACACCCTTCAGGGCAAACTAGGTGCCCCCCACCTGTGCACCAGGCCACTATGCTATCTAATAAAAGAGTAATATGCAAATTGACCATCACTCCAACACACAAGATGGCTGACCCCATGTGGACACAAGATGGCTGCCATAAGATGACCATCAAGGGAGGCAGTTGGGAGGGATCAGGTCTTCAAGGGAAGGCAGTTGTGGGAAATCAAGCCTGTAGGGGAGGGCAGTTAGGGGTGACCAGGCCTGCAGGGGAGGGATGTTAGGGGCAAACAGGATGGCAGGTGAGTAGTTAGGGGGTGATCAAGCTGGCAGGAAGAAGCGGTTAGGGGTAATCAGGAAGGCAGGCAGGTGAGCAATTGGGAGCCAGCAGTCCTGGATTATGAGAGGGGTGCCTTTGTGCACGAATTTCATGCACTGGGCCTCTAGTTTTCAAATAAAGGGTCATCTGTGGTGACCACACTGAAGTTGTTTGTTTCCAGCACTCAGAATTAAATATGCTTTAAAACATGACATAACTGAAAAATGTACCAGATTTAGAATCAAAGGAATTGATTGAGTTCACATCTTGTCTTATCTGTTCTTCTATTTGAAGTACAGGTAAATAATTCCCATTTCATACCATTTTTGCAGATGTGCAAAATCCTAGTGTATATTCAATAAATATTAGTTTCCTTTCCATATTAAATGCTTTACTTCTTTTTGTGGCCTTTAATGATTTGAAATGATTATTGTTACCAGTGAAACTTCAAATCTATATGAACCTCCTTATCCCAGTTAAATTGAGGTATAATATAGTTATTTTCTTGTGAACTGAACTTCAAAATTACTATATAAAATAGACAACTCAATCTCTCCTTTTCATCCTCAATAGGTTACTCTACTCCCTTGAACTGTTTATATTCAGAACATATTTCTTTTTTTGCCATAAACATGAGAGGAACTTTACTTTGTTCATATTATCTAATAAAATCTGTCTTCTGCAATCTTTTTGTAGTTTGTTTTCATCAGAAAGCATCTACTTTAAGAAATACTTTCTTTGCCTACATTTTATTATTTCATTGTATGTCCCCCTTTTATGCTTTTGTATAGATATTAGAACCTGTTGTTTCAGTTTTTTTGGGTAATAACTTAGGGCTCTGCTGTAACACAAAATCTATTGTAGAAGTAAATCATGTGGAGTTCAGTAATACTCTATAATCAGTGGGTTCCTAGCTCTTAAGTGTATATTATAAACAAAATTATATATAAGTATGTAGAAAAGCAACTGAGATATAGCTGATGCTGACAAGGAAAAACCAAAAAGGAATGAAATGCCTGCATTTTGTTTATTATACAATGAAATGGAAACTACACAAAGAGTTCTTCAAGGGAAATTGTAAGTAATGGCCATTTGTCAGTATGAGAAAACTCAGGCTAGATGGAAAAGAAAGGCTGCTCAGATGTGGGAATAGCCAAAGGATGAACTGAGCCACAAACGGATGTGATCAATGTCACTAGAGACAAAGTATCTGAGTTTCAACTTAACATTGTGAGGATGGGACTAATGAAATCAATTTGTCATAAAGTAGCAGGCAGGAGTCAGTGACCCACAAGAGATTCCTGTTATCACACATTATTCTTTGGTTATGTGCCTCCCTAAAGACTGGAAATGATGTGTGCCACAGTGCTTTCATATTGGATTAAGGGTGCACCTGTCACACCTGGACCTATCTCACCTTCAACCTATTCTCTGAATTCAATACAAAATTAAAACCTTGGAGACTTTTGGAGGAGAGATTCATGACTAACAGGAAAAACACTCTGAATATTTGGAACCTCAGAAGAAATGCATTTGGGTTTTGCCCTTTTTGTCACAATCTTGAAGACATTTTACCTTCTGGGTGGTTTGAATAGAACCTTAGGGTCTTGTTTCCTAAGTTGGAAATAAAGTCATTTGACTTGGCAAATCTTGGTGAACAGTTACAACACTGACCTCAGGCCCTTTTGTATCCATGTTGCTTGCATGTGGGCTACAGTTAGTTAGCTCCTGCCATTACTAGAGACAGAACACTGTTTGATAGTTTGTACAAAGAGGAGAAATTTATAGAACTCCTTCATATGTTTCTGCTTCTAGACTTCTCAGTATAACTATTTAAAAAATAAAATAATTAGGGCTCTTATGACATGTACATTTAATTTCCTGATTTTAAATTTGTTATCAGATTTAGATGTTTATGAGAATACTAATACTTATATTTCACATTGGTTCAAAGTTATTTCTCTGCTTTTGTCAGCTACTGTGTATGTAAAGCTAGACCTCTTGCTCTTGAAGACCTTGAAGCTTACTGGAGGAGAATATAAAATAATTCCTCAAAAGAATGACAGGAAAAGCCACAGGCTGGAAGAAAATACTTGTAAAAGACATCTCTGTTCAAGGACTGCTATGTAGATCCATTGATTGTAGCAAATGTGCTACTCTGGCACAGGAGGGCAAAGCTATGTATGCGTGGAGTCAGGGTATACATGGGGGCTCTCTGTACTTTCCATTCAATTTTGCTATGAACCCAAAACTGCTCTAAAAAATAAAGCCTTTAAAAATAATAAAGCCAGTGAATCATGCTATGAGAGAGGGATTTTAAGAAGAGTAGTGTAGAAAAGTGGCAGCTTATCCTAGGGAGGTTTTGGAGAAAAATTCCCAGAAGGCATGACTTTTAGACTAGGCTTTAAAGTATAAGTAGATTTTTACCTGTAGGAAGGTGCATGGAGGAATTACAGGTACAGAAGGAGATGAAAGGAAGAGAAGGAGAAGGTTAATAGGAAGGGAGAAAAGGAGCAGAAGGAGGACATACTCTGAGAATGGCCTATAATTCTCAATAAAATCAGTTTGTTGTAAATATGCATGTCATTGGACATGTGGGGCAAGTTGGGAATTTTAGTCATTTTATCAGCCATGCTGATGAGTTTGGAATTTCTCTCTTGAGCAAGCCAATGGCTATTTGCAAAGAATAGAAAAACTAATAGCTGTTGTGTGCTTACTTTGTGGTTGTTTTTGTTATGGATTATCACATGTAATCCTCACAATACCCCCTGAAGTTGAACATTATTCTCTCAGTTTGCCACTGAAGAAACTAAGGCAAAGAGAGGTTAAATAATTGCACCAGTTCACAGCTAATCAGATGCAGAGCTGAGACTCAAATAGAAACATCATGATGTCAAAACTCACATGACCAGCACACTTGAGAGGTGCTGTGGGAGAAACCTTCAAAGAGAGAGTAAATGAATGCAGATCAGAAGTCATTGTTCATCTTTTGTTTTTCAGGTGTCTACAAGGAAATAGCTCAGCAGCTGCAATCAACTGCTATCCCTTCACACCTTCATGATGTTTCCCTTGGCTAGAAATATATTGAGAAGTGTCAAGATTCAAAGTTTTCAGCAAATAAGGGCAAAACAGAGCCAGAAGAAACACTCTGAAAATTTTCATGACAAACATGGTGGCATTATACTAGCCGGTGGCTCCGTTTTCTGTGTTTTTGCATGGTTAATTACAACTACACAGATTGGAGTAGAATGGAACCTGTCCCCTGTTCGCAGAGTCACTCCACAAGAGTGGAAAGATTAGTAACGATCCCAGTTAATGTAACAGAATTGCTCAAAATCAACCTTTCATTTAAGCACTCTGCTGCTGATTTAAATGTAGCATAATTTAAAAATTAAAATACTTTGAAACCTTCAAATCCATTGAAAGTTGTTATTACAATGCCTGGAAACATGGTTGTGAGAGTGGGTATAGATTATAGGGAATTAAGAATAACAAATATTTGAAAGAAGAGTTAACAAAGCATGTGTGCTTCTGGCTTAATGATTTATACTAGGTACCTTCAGTGGATATACACACATTTTTACCCTATGAATAGTCTGGCAAATCCTGTTGAATCTTTCTTAAAACATATTCATGATCTGACCATTTAACACCCTTCGTTTCTTTCTTCCTGGTCTGAACCACCACACTCTCCCTGGGATTATTATAAAAACTTTCTAGCTGGTCTCCTTGCTTCTACACTTGATGTCCCCCAAAGCCTGTTTCCTCTACTATTCCACACTAATAATTTTTAAGCACAGTAGCTAGAATGTTTACTCTTTTTCTCAAAACTCAATGACTTTTAAAATTATATATATACTAGAGGCCCAGCGCACAAATAGTTTGGGTGGGGGTTTGTCCTTGTCCCTTACCCCGGCTTGCACCCTCTCCAATCTGGGACCCCTCTGGGGGATGTCTGACTGCTGGTTTCGGGCCAAAGCCAGCAGTCAGTCATCCCTCTTGCAATCTGGGACCGCTGGCTCCTAACTGCTTGCCTGCCTGATGTCCTGATTGCCGCTAACCACCTCTGCCTGCCAGCCTGATGCCTCTAACTGCTCCCCTACCTGCCTGATTGTCTCTAACCACCTCTGCCTGCCAGCCTGATTGCTTCTTACCTGCTTCCCTGCCAGCCTGATCACTCCCTACCTATTTCCCCCTGCTGGCCTGATCACTCCCTAACTGCTCTCCCCTGCCAGCTTATTTCCTCCCTAACTGTTCTCCCCTACCAGCCTGATTGCTTCCTTACTGCTCTCCTCTGCAGGCCTGATCTCTCCCAATTGCCTCTGCCTCAGCCCTCGCCATTGTGGCTTTGTCCAGAAGGATGTCCAGTCTAATTAGCATATTACCCCTTTATTAGTATATATACTGCGTGTATGTATATGGGTGTGTGTGTGTGGGTGTGTGTGTGTGTGTGTCTGCGCGCGCGTATACATTCATGTTCTCACTCTCCCTTTCCTCTCTGAAAGGGAGAGTGAGAACATGAATAATAAAAGAGAATTATTGATCCTACTATATGCCTCCCACTAGGCTGTAGCCAGCATCCTGGGCATGTGCCCTGATAGGGAATCAAACCTTGATCTCCTGATTCATAGGTCGTTGCTCAACCACTGAGCTACACGGCCAGGCAAAACTCAATGACTTTTATTTCATAGCAGAGGTAAAGCTAACATCCTGAGAAAGGTGCACAGGCCACTTAAAATTATGTACTGGTTCATTTCAGTCCTGCATCAAAATTTTTCTGCCACAGTCTTTTGCAGCAAGGATTCAGGGTCTGGAGAAGGGACTGCACATAAATGAGTATATTAGACAAGAAATATAAATTTAGAATGCATAGGAGAGCCAGGTGGAGGCCTTATTCTCTAGTGGAGTGGTTCCTCAAATCTCTGGACCCATAGCTTTTTTACTACAATATACATTTTCCCTTTAGCAAAGCAAACATACATGTCAAAGGTAAGGTTTGGTAAACGGTAAAAGATTATCAAGTTAGGGATTTGCCTTGAGCCACCATTGTCTTGACAGAACAATCAGTGTATGGCTTTTAGCTCTTGTTAAAGCCCAAGGTCCATCAGCCTATGTGTTCCCAGCTGCGCTTTCATGATAGTGTAGAGCCTACCCAGTGTTTCCCAAACTTTTGACATATGTGTACCCCTTCTATAATTTTTGTAACGCTGAGTACCCCTCGTACTCATGAGAATGTAGAATTAGGCACAGCTAAGCACGGTGCAGTGCATATCCCCACCAAACTCCGGTGCAACGCGTACCCCCACCAAACTCTTCCCGTACCACACTTTGGGAAACATTGGACTGTAGACAATGGGTAGCTTCCAGCACTTTTCCATTTGCTTTTTCTTCTGTTTGGAATATACTTCCTCCAGATCCTGTATGACTCATGCTCCCTCACACTTTTGGGGGTTTTGTTCACATATCTTCTTTTCAGAGAAGGCTTTGGCTATCCTTTTAAAAATTGCAACCCTGCCCTGCTTGGTGTCTCAGTTGGTTAACTAACTGCACTGCAAGGTTGGGGATTTGATGCCCAACCAGGACACATCCTAGGTTGTTGGTTCAATCCCTAAAGGTGTGTATGGGAGGCAGCTGATTAGTGTTTCTCATACCAATGTTTCTCTCCCTTTCTCTCCTTTCATCTCTAAAATCAATAAACATATCCTCTGGTGAGGATTTTTTTTAAAAAAATTGCAAACCCTACATAAATCAGGCTTTGTCCTGCTTCCTTGCTTTATTTTTCTCCATAGAAATCATTGTCTTCTGGCATAAGATACATTTTGTTTATTATCTGTGTGAAAAACTCCACAAAAGCATAGGTTTGGGGCTGTTTTCTTTCTTTTCTTTTTTTTTTTTTTTGTGGGCAGCTTTTTTTTTTATGACTTTACCCCTATAACAAAGCCTGATAGATTAGGCCTTCAGAAATTATTAGATGAGTTAATGGGTGCCTTTAAATAATTCAGGGTCCCTGTTAGTCTGAAAATGATGAATTTGTTTACCACTGTAGGTTTACAATGATTATAGGAGCTCATGTTTGTTATCTGTTGCTATTTTACAAATTATTCTAAATGTAATGTCTTAAAAAAATAAGCATTAGCTCAATTTCTATGAGTCAAGAATCTGAGGATGACTTAGCTGGAGGTCTCTGGTTCAGGATCTCACACTTCTGCAGTCAAAGCCTCAGACAGGCCTATAATTATCTCAAGGCATAGCTGAGGGAGGATCCCCATCCAGACTTTCTATAAAGCTATTGATTGGCCTTAGGACTTGCTGGATGTTGGTTGGAAATATCAATTCTTTGTTATGTAGTTCTTTTCATAGGGGAGCTCACAGTGTAGCAGCTGGCATTCCTCAAAGTAAGAGAAGAAAGAGCCACAGTCTTTATAGTCTAGTCTTGCAAGCGACATTCTATCACCCCCACTACTTGAAGTGAAGTGTCTTTAAAATATATATTTTATTGACTTTTTTACAGAGAGGAAGGGAGAGGGATAGAGAGGAACATTGATGAAAGAGAAACATCAATCAGCTGCCTCCTGCATACCCCCTGCTAGGGATGTGCCCACAACCAAGGTACATGCCCTAGACTGGAATTGAACCTGGAACCCTTTAGTCCCAGGTCAATGTTCTATCCACTGAGCCAAACCAGTTAGGGTGAAGTGAAGATTTGTTTTGCTTTGTTTTTCTCACTCGAAGTGAGTCACTGAACCAGAGCCATACAGGAGGAGAGGCTATTATACAAAGATATAATTACCTGAGGACAAGGGACCATTGGGAATTTTTAGGTTGCCAAGCATAGTTGGCAATGGATATCATCTCTAACTTCAAGGTAACTGTTGTTCCTCAATCTCCAGTATATTTGAATTCTATCATCATTCTCTAGATACAGGATATTATATGTTTCTACTTATTTTTAGTCTGTGAAAGTTTCTCTAGAGTCCTTCCTAGATATAGAATTTGTAGGTCTTGGTGAATACTCATTTTTAGCTTTATCAGTATTGTTAATTACCATGTTTCCCTGAAAATAAGACATCCTCTGTAAATAAGAGCTACTTACAGGTTTCCTTCTGAGTGAAATATAAGGCATCCCCCGAAAATAAGCCCCTCCCCCCAGGCTAAACATGAGAGATTTGGTCCACTGATTCTGAAAGAAATGGAGTCACAAGAAATTCACCAGGAAATTCAGGAATTGGATTGTTATGATGATGTTCCAGAAGATGATGACATGATTGTCATTGAATAAATGAGTAAGTTCTTGATACTGTAGGATTCACAGTTTGTCTGGTTTGTGTTGACAACTACCGTACTACTGTACCGTGTACAGGTAATAAATTTCCTTTATTTTCATTTAACAATAAATGTGTACTGTATTCTTCTTCATGGAAAAATAAGACATCCCCTGAAAATAAGACCTACCGCATCTTTGGGAGCAAAAATTAATATATGACACTGTCTTATTTTCAGGAAACAGGGTATTTCCCATAGTGATTAAATAGTTTATGTTCTCACCAAGCAATGTCTACCACTTACTCTTGGGATAATCTAAGCTCATTCTTAGAATTTTCAGTCATGTTAATAATTTGCTACTTTGATCAGTGTGCAGTAGTAGTTTATGCTTTAATTTGTATTTCCCTGATTACTGAAGAATTTGAACATCCTGTATTAGCTTTTTGTCTTGTTTTTCTTTCATGTGCCATTTATGTTCATTTTTATATTCAGTTTAGTTCATCTTAGTTATAGAAGCTTTTTATATATTCTGCATACTAATTGTATTAGGGACAAATCAGAGAATAGGACCAGTATAAGCAGTATATAATATAGGATTAATTATGGGGATTAGAACTAATACTTAACTAAGTTTACACTTAGAAACCATAGTAATTTACCCCTAGTCAACTTGACATCAGTGTATTTTTTTTCTAATTGTACCTATATTTCCAATGAATACAATAGCAAAACATGTTTTCACATAACAATGAAACTTTCCTCTTAAAACTAATTCTCACAAAGTCCTTTTTCCCATTGAAGGGTACCACTATCAGCTTCCAGTCTAATGGACCCATTGCTGTGATCCCTAGTAGAAGCCTGAGACTGGTAGACCAGCAAAGCCCAAAGTCATGGGAAGAGGAAACAATAAACTTCTCTAGTGGAGCACTAAGGATAATTGTGGAGCAGCCATTCCAGACCCATCTCTTGAATCCCAGTCCTATAAATCCTGGCTCTGGGAAAAATAGCACCATGTATTTGTTGGTTATTTAGAGCATATACAACATCTGGAAGACACTGCCTCAGATTTGCAAGGTGATGTTGTGCAGCTATTGCTGTAACTTCAAAATGTCATTATAGCATTCTGTCTGCAGCGGGAAACATCGTACCTATATTTACAAGAGCCCAGTGACTCCTGTAAGCATGAGCCCATTAATGTGCTTCGTTGCTATAAAATGTTTCTTGACCAGAATCTGCTCTGTTTTATGCTTTGGTGTTAAATGAAGCATTTTGCAACTTCATAGAAGAAGATATTTACAGAAAAGTCACAGGAGATAAGGTAAAACTACATTGTTAGAAACTATTCAAAGAACAAAGTGCCACCTTTCCTTGATGGAAATGGTCCAATGAAATTCATCTGGCACTGATGGTTACCTGCTTCCTTCCCTTCTCCCAAGGAATACTGCAAATGGAGGTACAGTATTGATCTGTCCATTTGGTAGAGTGGGCACTGAACAATGACTATAAACAGATTAATCTTTATGAGTGCATGTTCATTTTGTTGAGCCCATTCATAACCTCCATTTCTGCTGCCATGACCATTTTATCTCAGCCATTGTGGAGGCTCAGAGTGGCTGAGGTAGAAGGGGTTATCTTATCCATGTGATAATTAGTATTCCTCTGCTGAGTATCCTTCTAAGTATTTAGATCAGGGTGGGGAACATCAGGCTGGGAACCATGGAAGGCCCTCAAAATCATTTGGTCTCAAGGATAATGAATGAGGAGATATCTCTGTGTCAGAGCCTTCACTCATGTCCTTAATTGATTTAACAGATGCACTGTGTAACATATTTAAAGATGTGTTGTAATGAAAATGAAGGGGACATTGCAAGCTAATTATTAGTAACTATTTTAAAAAGAGATTTCAATTATGAATTCACTCCTTTTAAGAGAAGTTTTTGCTAATTTTGGCAACTGTTAAAATATGACAATTGCTCGCTTGTTACAAGTATAGAACAGTACATAGATGTACAACATCATGAAACTTTTCATGTTTTTCTGTAACAGCAGTTGATTTCCTGGGGAGATGACATTAATTTGAGCAGTATCTCTTATTTTCCAATAACCTTTTACATTACAAAAAAAAATCTGCAACTTCATTTTCTTTCCCTATCTGGAAACCATAGAAACCAATGTGAAATTATAGCTAAGAAGTTCGTCACTGGGCTATCAAGCTGATCTCCATGGAAACATTTCACATTTTCCTGAAATGAAAGATCTTCCAATCAGACACACACCCATAACTGATGGGTGTCTGATAAATATAACAACAACAAAAAAGTATATGGATGTGTTATATAATACGTGCAGGACAATTTTAAAACTACCTTATAAATGAGAAAATTTAAATGGTAAGTATGATGCCAACTACAGAAATAAAGATACAGTTTTGAAACAATGATCTATCACTTTTTAAAAATATTGTTTTTTTTCTGGATGTTTACAGTAAAGGCAGTTCCTAAAATAGTATAGATTTTGAATTCAGGAAGATTTATATTTAGAGTCTAGCTCTTCCCATTTAGCTGCCTCATCTCTCCTAATTTCTTATAAAGTTGAGGGAAATAATACTTGATTTACAGAATTTGCAGATTTAATAAGTTACATGTTTAATAAAATTATAAATTCTTATCTGGTACAATGGATAAATGTGTAATGGAAGTTGAGTGATGAGGGTGATTTCAGCCCATTAATGAACTGTTAAGGAATAGTACTACTCTAGGAAATAGAGACTAAATATGAATGCTACACTCTGCAATATCGAGCCACTGCTTGATTTAGTTTTGGTATTACATATAAAAGCTAACCGTATTTTAAAACTCAGATCTTGAAATCTTCATTTTCAAAATTGTTTTTTGGACTTTCGGTCATGTAAGAATAGGCTGTAAAGCTGCAAGGTAAAAATTGTATTTTAAAATTATTTTACACATAAAACAGTATTTGTTTATTGTGGTTTTCTGTTTTAAATAGAATGTGTATAGCAAAATACATTGATGAGATGTATGCATGACAAATGTAGTGTAAAAGTGTGAGGGCATGCCCTTTTGTAAGAGCACAATCAAAGTGATAAAGCACTCAGGAGCAGAGGAATAGATGGAATGATCTGCCCTATATGCATGTTTTAACTTTTTGTTGTCTCTGTTATTCTGTATCTATGTCTCAGCCCTCTGTTTCTCTCTTTCTTTGTCTCCAAGCCTAGGTAGTTAAATTTGATTAAGTTAAATGCATATATGATGTGACTCCACTATATTACCATGGAAACAATATTAACATTAAACAGCTTTTAAACTTTTTCAGCTGAAACACATGCTAAATGATGAATGTATGACAAACTTCCATGAATTCAGAATTTTCTTTTTTAAGAAATAGAGAAAGCAGTAAGAACATGCATATTTTCTGGGTTAAGAAGTCATATGTATTAACAAAAGTATTTTAAGCATATGAATTACATTGATTATAGAATTTCTCAAACTGTTTTTAAGGAAATAATTAAAGATTCATAAGCCATGTGATAATTTATATGTATGTCAGGTATGTTACAGAACTATATTTAAACTTTCCATTCCTCAGGTTAACATAGGATTGCAGTTATGTCAAATTTCTTTTTAAATCCTCACCCAAGGATATTTTTCCATTGATTTTTTTAGAGAGGGAAAGACAGAGAAAGACATTGATGTGAGAGAAACACATTAACTTGTTCCCTCCTGCACACAAGGCAAGGAGCCTGCAACTAAGGTATGTGCCCTTGACCAGATTGAACCTGGGACTCTTTCGTCCGCAGGCTGAACATTCTAGCACTGAGCCAAACAGCTAGGGCATGTCAAATTTTAAGTACACTGTATTTGGCCACACACCTTTTTCTCAATGAAACACATTGTAATATGTATGAGGGGCATATATTAGAGAAAAAAACACCTTAATTTCAACTTCTTTACTTTTATTACTATTTAACATTTTTTAATTTCAGGTATCTATCTATCTATCTATCTATCTATCTATCCATCCATTCATCCATCCATCCATCCCTTAGTGACTGTTTGACCAGTTGACCCTTGAACCTGTCAACTGATCACTATGACGCACACTGACCTCCAGCAGGCAGGTGCTCAGTGCACAGGATTGGGCTCCATCTAGTCTGGATCGGGCCAGCAGGGGTCAGGCCAAAACTGGCTCTCTGATATCCCCCAAAGGAGTCCTGGATTGTGAGGGGGTGCAGGCCAGGCCGAGGGACCCTACTACTGCATGAATCTGTACACCAGACCTCTAGTTAGTTTATAAAAGTATTCAAGAAAAACACAATTAGAGGCATAAGTATTGGAAAGCAGGAGGCATCCATTTGCAGATGACAGAATTATATATGGGAAAAGTGATAGAATTGGTAGGGAAACTACATATGATAAGATGATTTTAGGATGATATCAGATTATAAATTCATAAAACCAACATTCAGTAAGATGACAGGAATGAGACAAAGGGAAAATAACCACATAAAATAGATATATGTAAACTTATATTCAACAAGTGTATGTTGGCCTCTATGAGCAGATAAAAACACATACAGTGTTCTTAGATGGGAGACTCAATGTCATATAGAATGTTTGCTTCCCTGAGAAAATTTATAACATTAAAACTTTCCCAAGAAAATACCGAAAAACTATATTTCTTTGGAATTTGGCAAGTTAATATAAAACTCATTTAGCAGAGCAAATAATAGCCACACATGAAAATTACGGAAATAGTGGCAACTCTACAAGTTATTAAAATATTTTCCAGAGTTTATTCTTTAAGCATTATGCTGCTGTGAACAAATGTAAGAAAGACTGATATGAAAAAACAGGGAATCAATAAATAGACCTAATTGTATAGGAAAACTGAATAAATGACAAAGATAGTATTTAAACTGGAGAAAAGATGAACTTTTAATAATTAGTGTTGGGATAGATAGTTAATCATAAGGAAAATAAAATTGTATCCATTTCTAACACTCTTGACAGGATAAATTCCAACTGGTTTAGAGCTCTAAGTTTTAAAAAGATTCAGATGATAAAATAAGAAAACCTGGGGAAATTGAGAACAAGAAAAATTATTTAAAATATTTATAAATTTAACCATATTAAGAATAATTTTTGTATTGAAAAAATTTAATAAGCAAAGTGTAAAATACAATGACTAATTGGAAAAGGTGTTTAAAACTTGTCAGTATAAAGAGCTACTATCCTTAATACATAAAAGCCTTCTGAAGGGAGAAAGGTAAGAAGATCAGGGGGGCAAAAGATGTGAGCAGAGAGTTCACAGAGAAAGAGATGCAAATTGCTCATATATATAAAAATATAACTCCATAATAAAAGAAATGTGCTAGTTAAAGCAAAACTAAGATTCTTTTTCTCATCATCCAGACTGGGGAAAAATCCCAAACTGACTATATGTTAACTAGAGGCCTGGTGCACAAAATTCATGCACTGAGGGGAGAGGTATATGTCCCTCGACCCAGTTGGCACACTCTCCAATCTGGGACCCCTTGGGGGATGTCTGACTGCTAGTTTAGGTCCAATCCCTGTGGGATATGGCCTAATCTGGCAGTCGGACAGCCCTCTCACAACCCAGGACTGTTTGCTCCTAACTGTTTGCCTGCTTGCCTGCCTGATTGCCCCTAACTGCTTCTGCCTGCCAGCCTGATCACCCCCTAACCACTCCGCTTCCAGTCTGATCGCCCCCATCTGCCTTCTCCTGCTGGCCCAGTCATTCCTAACTGCCCTCACCTGCTGGCCTGGTTGCCTCTAACTGCCCTCCCCTGAAGGCCTAGTCCCCCAACTGCCTTTCCCTGCAGGACTGGTCATTCCTAACTGTCCTCTCCAAGTGGCCTGATTGCTCACAACTATGCTACCCTGTCAGCCATCTTCTGGTGGCCATCTTGTGACCATATGTGGGTGGCCACTTGTGCGAGGGCATGATGGTCAATTTGCATATTACCTCTTCATTATATAGGATGAGGCTGAGGGAAAACAGGCACTGCTGGGCATTGCTGTCAGAAATACAAAATGGTAAATCTCACTGGGAGAGAATTTGACAACATTCTGCATTTATCCTTTGACCCAGCACCCTCATTTCAGGTAATCTATCTCAAAATGCACTGGCAAATACATGAAAACATATATGCAGAATGCTATTCATACCAACACTTTCGCAATAACAAAATATTGTAAATAGCTAGTTATTAAACTCTTGTCTTAGCCTCAAAACCCACTGGTTGTATTATACCCTGTTTCCCCAAAAATAAGACAGTGTCTTATATTAATTTTTGCTCCCAAAGATGCGATAGGTCTTATTTTCAGGGGATGTCTTATTTTTCCATGAAGAAGAATACGGTACACATTTATTGTTAAATGAAAATAAAGGAAATTTATTACCTGAATACGGTACGGTAGTACGGTAGTTGTCAACACAAACCAGACAAACTGTGAATCCTACAGTATCAAGAATTTACTCATTTATTCAATGACAATCATGTCATCATCTTCTGGAACATCATCATAACAATCCAATTCCTGAATTTCCTGGTGAATTTCTTGTGACTCCATTTCTTTCAGAATCAGTGGACCAAACCTCTCATGTTTAGCCTGGGGGGGCCTTATTTTCGGGGGATGCCTTATATTTCACTCAGAAGGAAACCTGTAAGTAGGTCTTATTTTCAGGGAAACACGGTAGTACTGACCAGAAGTATAGTCTGGGCCTCTATTGACATTTGTTTGACTCCTGACTTGTTAGTCTCTGCCTGCAGGGGGCACTGTTCTGAGACAGGTGCTCTGGATGGGGGAATAAAGGATGCTAGCTAGCTTTTCTGTTTTGCCTTCTCTTCCTTTGAGTGTCACAACAGCAACATTTCTCCACTCCAGCAATAAGAATTTGTTCCACACTGATTTAAATACTGCCTTTTTCGTGTACTAACTGCTTTTGTCTGGAGCTTGTCATATTAATGCGTATGGAAGAACAAACAATACCTAAAAAAACCTGGACTCTTCAATAAGTGGTGTTGGAATAACTGTTTAACTACAGGAAAAAGAGATAAAACTGATTTCATTTCTGGCACTCTTCACAGGATTGATTCCAAATTGTTCTGAGATTTACATATTTTAGAAATTAAATCATAAAAGTGGAAGAAAATGGGAGCATTAAAGTATCACAGGAGCAGTAACCATAGAAAACAACAACCAGCTCTGACAAGGGAAACAAAGGGAGAAAGTTGTAATATTGAAACTTTAAAACATAAAGAGGGGTCAACAGGACTGGTACTGAGACCTCGGAGGAACAGGCACTGCATGGCGCATGCTGGTACCTTTGAGTCTGAAGTTCTACAGAACTGGCATCCAGTGAAGGGCTGCTAGCAAGCTTGTTGTCTGTTAGAGCATGTTAAGAATCTGTTCGTGAGAATCAGAAGAAACCTCTAATATTGAATCAACTACTCCCTTCAGAGGATATTAGGAAATTATCTCAGTATTTTGAAAACTGGAATATATGTAAAGAGGAATCTAGCATTTATCTTGCCTCTTTTGTTCGAATTCTAACAAAGGATAAACAAATGGGGACTTGTTTCTTTTTATATTCTAGCTATTAAAGAAAAATGAGACTTAAAATAGTCATTTAGATGAAAGAATGGATTTAACCAATAATTAATGACTACTAATATTATAAAATAAGAAAAGAGAAATAATATGTCTACTGGTAGAAGAAAATATACCTTCTATGAATTACTATTGCCCCCCCCCCCAAAAAAAAAGGTTGAATGTAAACATAACTACCAATAAGGAGTTAAGGAGCTAGAGCAATGTTTTGGACACAATGGAGCTATAGTAGGCAAAATCAAAACTAGGAAACTGAATAGAACAAATATCCATTGTCCTCTGCAAATAAATGGCAAAGAAAGACATACAGTGAATGGGAATATATATACAAGGTGTCCCCCAAAAAATGTATGCTTTAACAGTTAATAACTCAACTTTGAAAATGAAATGTGTTTCAATAAATACTGTCTTTATAGTTCTTCAAAATGTGTGTATACATTTTTGGGTCCTGCTATATATTAAATGAAACATAAAATTTACTGTTATGGATCATCCTTGGATCCTGATTCAAAGAAATGACTAAATACATAAGACAATAGGGAATTTGGACACTGATTGAAAATGTGATGATATTAAATGTTGTTTTAGTTGTAATGGCCTTATTAAAAATAAAAGATTAGTATTACACCCTAGGAGATATGCCCTAAGACATCTTTTAGAATTTGCTTCAAAATAATCCAGTGTGGTCCTGGCTGGTTTGGCTCAGTGGATAGAGTGTTGGCCTCTGGACTGAAGAGTCCCAAGTTCGATTCTGGTCAAGGGCACAGGCTCAGGTTGCGTGCTCGATCCCTAGTCAGGGGCCTGCAGGAGGCAGCTAATCAATGATTCTCTTTGCTGTTTCTGTCTTTCCCTCTCCTTTCCTCTCTGAAATCAATAAAATATATTTTTAAAAATCCAGAGGGTTGGCCTCAGAAGTGAAACCAGAGTGGCCATTTTTTGAAAATATTCAAAGTTAGAATTTCATGAGTTCATGGAAATTAGTTTTCTATATTCTATTTTTGTATTTAGATTTTGAAATTTTCCACAATAGAAATAAGTACATTTAGGTTATTCATTTGTAGTGTGTTTTTTTGGTAATCATTGTGATTAATAATGATGACAGAATGCCTTCATTTGAGTACTATGGTATTTTGATCCCCATAAATGCACTTCAAATGCATTATTTCTTTAATTCTCCAATAAACATGTAATATTTGTATGATTATTCTCATTTGTTTGATATTACAGCCCTTACTCTTTCAACTACTTACCTTTCAGCCATTCTATATAATGAGTGAAATTTGATAAAAATTTCAGTTGCAAGTTTATCAATGAAGAAGTTCTTTTAATACTGATGGCTAATGATTGTTAAATAATTAATGTGCCAGGTATTGTTTTAAGGAAGTTGTATGTTATTTCTTTTAATACTGATGGCTAATGATTGTTAAATAAATAATGTGCCAGGTATTGTTTTAAGGAAGTTGTATGTTATTTCTTTGATACCCTTAACTACCCTATGAAGTAGAACTTTTATTAACTAAATGTATTTTATTGTGCTTGGAAAGCTTGCATGATTTGAGAGTTACCTATATAGACTCTTATGTCAGACATATAAACTCCTCCTTTGTTACTATTAGAAATATGATAATGTATTAAGCAGCCTTATACACACATTTTTAATCTGCTCTTTTGATATTTTTAAGTAAAGTCTTATGTGAAACATTTCCAGGCATAACTATTTTTAAACTTTTGACATATATTATCAAGATGTTTTTTAGAATAATTTTGCCAGCTTCCATCAGTCTATATGGAGTTCAATATACTTTAGTCACATTAATAACCTAATTTTTTAAAAGCAAAATTAAAACTGAACATTGAAAAATAACATTCATATTTGTATGTTAATTTTCATTTATTTGATCTATAGCATCAGATGTTCTTTAAAAATATATTTTATTGTTTTAATACAGAGAGGAAGAGAGAGGGATAGAGAGTTAGAAACATCGATCAGCTGCCTCTTGCTCACCCCCTACTGGGGATGTGCCCGCAACCAAGGTACATGCCCTTGACCAAAATCGAACCCGGGATCTTTCAGTCCTCAGGCCGACGCTCTACCCACTGAGCCAAACCGGTTTCGGCGTATAGCATCAGATATTTTAAACATTTTTTAAGTGACTTTTAGAGAGGGAGAGCAAGCCAGAGAAACATTGATGTGAAAGTGAGTCATCAATCACTTGCCTCCTGCATATTCCCTACTGGGGATCTAGCTTACACTCAGGGCTAGATCCAGGAATTGAAAGGCAACCTTTTGGTGCATAGGATAATGCTCAACCAACTGAGCCAAACTGGCCAAGGCAAGCATCAGATATCTGTATACATATAAAAGGAGAATATGCAAAGTGTCCCTTTAGGAGTTCCATCCGGAGACCAGGTATTCAATCACTCACTATGACATCCGCTGACCACCAGGGGGTGGCGCAAAATGAAGGAAGGCCCTAGCTGGCAGCCAGAAGGCCCCAATTGGCCCTGATTGCTAACCAGTTTTAGGGACCCTACCCATGCACCAATTTCATGCATCAGGCCTCTAGGTTTAAAATAAGATCATTTTGTATGTGAATGTGTGCATATGTATTTTCCCTGACATTCTTGTCCTATTAAGTTACAAGAGTTTTGTTTTGTTTGTATGGTAAAGTGATAGTTCTTCTAGTCATATATGCTGCAAATGTTTTATTTTATTATTTGCCTTTTAAATCGTTCAGGATATTTTGACAGGTGAATTTTTTATTTTGTTGCAGTCATTTAATCAATCATTTCCTGTGACCTTTTCCAGTGATCTTTTCTGCTGGGGCAGTCTTTTGGGATCACAACATCAGAGAAGCATTGATGGAGATGTTTATTAGTTGACTTGCTTTTGACACGTAATTCTCTCCTTTGTCCAAAATGTTCTATTCAACTGATTCCTTTCACAGCCTTGAATGTACCAAGCTCTTTGCCACCTTGGGTCAGGAAAGACATGTTGTCATGCCTGCTCTGTAGGCAGTGCAAAGCTGGACCAACTTGTCCAAAGCTGTTTTGTACTTTAAATTGGCGAAAAGTCCTGGCTGTCAGAGAACCTGATCTCAGCAGGGAATTCCTATCATTGAGCTGAGGAGCATCTCATAATCAGTCTAAGGCTGCTGATCAGTTTGTGACTAGAGACTCACCGTTTTCTTACTGAGTGAGCACACACATGGCTTTTGAAGTCATTGGTAGAAAAGACAGAGGAGAAATAATTGAAAAGCATCCATGTTTTTAAAGTAGGATTTAATTTTTGTTGGCATTGTTTCTTTAATGATGGCATAAGAGATATTTAGCAAAATGCTTGGAGAATTCAATCATGGTCATAGCTTATCTAAACCTCTGAAATCCGCCCCCCCCAAAAAAAAAAAGTTTCCTCTCAATATTTAATTTACATAGAGTACATAATTTTCATGACAACAAAATAAATCATTCCATTAATACTTCAGAGATGATTTCTCATCTCTGTTTCTACTACTCATAATTAGAGGGAGACTTAAAGCAAGTGTGAATTTTGAGGCCTGGTTTTTGTTAGGAAATTTCATTTTAAGAAGTATTTTGAAACATATTTCCTGCTATTTTTAACATTATTTTTTATTTGTAACAAATAATACAACTAAATGCTTTTAAAAACTCAAGCAGCATAGAGAGGTTTGAAATAAATTAAAAAAAAAACAAACACAATAGTCTCCCATACACCTCCTTTTCTCTTAGGTCTCTCATTATAATAATTTTATAGCTTTCTATTTGTTTTTCTGTTTTTATTTCTTCTTGTGTCTCTACATCATAAACATAAATGGGTATTTCTTGATTAATCTATTTCAGTCATTGTCAATGGATATATTTGTATGATAGATGAGTATTCAATAGTTCCTTTCTTATACTACCCTATTCCCATTTTGGGGGTGGCAAATCTTTTCAAACCTTTGCAAGTTAGAGTTAAAATTCTTTTTTCAATAGTTTTTCTCAAGTCTCTGGTAATTTATATTTTTACCATTGTAACTTTTTCTCATTTTTTATCATGATCTTTCTTTTGATAAAAGGTTTTTCTTCAGTTTCTGGAAATTCTTTATTATCATTCCATATTGAGAATGACTGGCAATGCTGTGTCAACTAATGGTCCTTGGCTGGAATTCAGTGCCAACAGGAATCCCTAATTTGTGGTATGGTAAAAAAGGAAACTATATTCAGTGCAAAACAGCTCAATTATGACACAGCACCACTGTGAGGCAGCCCTGGGGCCAGGTAGCTCAGGGGCCAGATCCTTCTCCAGCTACACAGCTTTGCTTTGCTCCTCAATGGTGTGGCCCACTCTATGCTGGTCTGCTCTGTTCTGGGCCAGTCTGCTCTGGCCTACCCCTCTCAGCCATTCAGTCTGGGAAATGCAGTCTTTAATCTTTGGTTCAAAGCGATAGTGCACTCCCAGAGACTGAGGGGAGCTGGCTTATATGGACAGAAGTTCCTTCCCCTGGTCCCTGATTGGTCTGTCCTCATGCAAATGACTCCAAATCCTTGCAGTTGGATTTGTCCAAAAGGTACTGTCCTGATTGGTCAATATAGAGGGTCAGAGCTACACAGCTCCAATTGGATGAGAAAGTCCTGCTGGTTGAAATAGGGTTGCAGAAACTCCTTTATAAAGGCTGGCTCAGATAGCAGAAACTCAGTGTTAGGCGGGCAGTTCAATTCAGGTTTTTCCCTGAAGTGCCGTTTGTGTGAGAGGCCCCTGTGTAGAAATGGCTGCTAGGCTCTGTTTTAAAACTTAAGCCCAGTTAGCCACCAAGTCCTTCTTAGTAGGTTTCTTTTTCTCAGGGTTCATAGCTTGGTGTATTGATGGAGCTTATCAACTGGCAGGCTTTAGAATAACTGAGCAGGAAGCACTTCTGTTTCACTAGAAATAAGTCATCCTTCCCCTCACCTGCCTAGGGCCTAGCGGTAAATGGAGATTATTTCAGACCTTCATCAATATAACACAGACTTGTATCTGGAAACTCAGCTTCCTCCATTTCTGGTTTCTTAAATTGTAGGATGCTTGTTCTCCTCTGTTTTCCATATTTCACAAGGCTGGCGGCTAAAAGCCCTCATCCCACTGTATCATTTTCATTTATATTTTTACTCTATTATCCCTTTATAGAAGAAATGTGGCTGTGGCTTTAGCAGAGGTAGGATCAGAGCCAGAGTCCAGAGTTTTTGCTCCATGTTGGAGTAGTGTTCACTTGAGCATTTGGCTAGCTTTGTGTTCCTAGCTGTAGTCCATTAGTCCATTGCATCTGGGTCCACAGGGCCTCATGGCTTGGAGGAAACACAGACAGTAACAAAGAAACAGGAACAAGAAAGACTCACAAGCCACCCAGCTGGCCTATGAAACAGGAGGTCACGGTTCGACTTGAGGGCACATGCCTGGTTGTAGGCTTGATCCCTACTGTGGGGCATGCAGGAGGCGTGTGTTCCTATCTCTCCCTCTCCTTTTCTAAAATCAATAAAAATATACTTAAAAACAAAAAGAAAGACACACAAGCCAAGAGAATTCCTTTGTTTGGGGATTATGTATAGAAAATTTTCACGGGTTGCATTGGCTCCACCCCTTCTAGCCAGTGATTTCTGTTCCCAGGTTTGACTGACAGGCGTTTTCCCTATGTCATCCCAACTTTACTGCCCCGGTGTCCGTTTCCTCTTTTATGGTCCCTTCCCCCAGTAATCCATGGGGACCGGTCCCTGGTTCCCTGGGGAGTGTGAAATTGAAACTGCCCGAATGACATGTCTGTAATGTCTGACCTCTCTTTTGTTCCCTTTCTTTTATTAATAATAGCTAATTACAATGGCATCACATCATCGAATCCAACATTTTTTTTAAAGGATCTTTCTTTCTTTCTTTCTTTCTTTCTTTCTTTCTTTCTTTCTTTCTTTCTTTCTTTCTTTCTTTCTTTCTTTCTTTCTTTCTTTCTTCCTTCCTTCCTTCCTTCCTTCCTTCCTTCCTTCCTTCCTTCCTTCCTTCCTTCCTTCTTTCTTTCTTTTCTTTTCTTTTTTTTTTTCATATATTTTATTGATTTTGTACAGAGAGGAAGGGAGAGAGATAGAGAATTAGAAACATCGATGAGAGAGAGTCATCGATCAGCTGCCTCTTGCACACCCCCCACTGGGGATATGCCCACAACCAAGGTACATGCCCTTGACCGGAATCGAACCTGAGTCCCTTCAGTCCCCAAGCCAACGCTCTATCCATTGAGCCAAACAGGTTTCGGCCGTATCCAACATTGATCACAACATTACTTAGTGAGAATTTCCTACGTGAATAATTACTCATAAGAAAATTTTAAATGAAACATAATTCTCAATTTTATGCATGAGTATATCATAATAAATTTACTGTTTCCTCATGGTTTCAACTTATGATATTTTGTCACTTTTCACTGTTAGAAGTAATGCTACAATGCACATTCTTTACATAAATATTTATTCACACCTCTGGTTATTTTTTGGGGGTTTTATTTTAAAAGTAAATATTCTGAATCAGACTTTAAAAATATAAAATTCAACAATTTTCTCATTAAAAAAATGTATCACTCAGCAGTATGTAAGGGGCTCCTCTCATGTATGATTGTATATAATATAGTACTAATTTTTTAAATGCCAGTATTATAGATAGAAACTGCATCTTGTTTTACTTGATTTTTATTTAATAATTAACTAGGTTGAAGCTTTTAAATTTTATTTATTTGCTTTTGTTTCTTCTTTCATGAATCATCTGCTTGCATCCTTTCCTGATTTTTTGCAGTCATGATATGTAAAGGTTACATTTTAGAATTTTGTAATAAACTGAAATTTGTTCTCTATTCTAAATACTCCTATATACTATTAGTTTTATTTTGGAAATGTCCAGTTAAGTTTTCTGTGGATACTGTTATCATCTGCATATAGTTATACATGTTGCCAATATTTTAAAAATAAATCATAAACACAATAGAAGCATAAAAAAACACATAGCAAGAATTGTAATAGTTCTATTTTTAGCACAGGAGAAATAATTGGAAGACAATTGCAAGGAATGCAAAGAAGTGCAGTATCTTGTACAGCACCTGCTGAGAGCCTGTCACCCCATAAATATTTTGTGAATGAATGAGTCAGGGAATTATGAGCAAGCAGAGACTGCAGACACAGCTGGTGATGAGATCTCCTCCTCCTTCCAGTCTTTTCTGCCATTTGGAAAGTAAATAAGGCAGATCAAGAATTCTCCCTTTGTTTTAGTTTTTCTGTTTTATTGAAAATAATCATATCTACAGCACTCCTTCAAAAATGATGTATTTATTAACTGATGCTGTCAAAAATGGTCAAAACTCTTCAGATTAAAGTTAGACAAATACCAGCAGTTCTTACAAAGTCATCATACATCATATAAAGGTCATTAATTCATAGTCCAGACAGATACAGTTAAAATGTGGGTACACTGTGAGAATGAAATGACAGTAACTTCTTGATAATAGCCAACCTGAAGCAATAACCACTGCATGTATTTTCTTACTAAATAAGCCAATATATTTCCCTTTGAGCTTGAGTTAATTTGGGTTGGTTTTCTGCTTCTTGTTAACAATAATGTTCTGATGCCTTATATAGCCACTGGGAATATAGCTTCCGTCTTTAAATGAAACGAACAAAAATAAATTCTTGTCACACATTGTAGGTTATTATAGACAGTGGTAGTGAGTACATAGAAGCCCGACTAACTAGAGTAATTACTAGTAGTGTAGGTGCATTGAGGTGAGAGAGATACCAGGACACATTAAGAAAATAACATCTGGAGGTTTCTTACCTGGTATCTATGGAATTTGAAAGTTGTCACTCTGTCTTAATAAGTAAAAACCTGTAAAAACAAAACAATGGAGCCATTGAAAAGATCAGAGAGAAAAAAAGATCAGAGGTGTCAGGGACTAGGGAAGAGAGAGAGAGATGAATAGGCAGAGTACAGAGGGTTATGAGACCTTTCACTGTAACGCTGGCTATAGCTCATTGCCCATTTGTAAAACCCATAGATCTACAACACCAAGAATGAACTCTCAATGCAAACTATGGACTTTGAGTGTTAGTGATGTATCAATGTGGGTTCATTGATCATAACATAGGCCACTCTGATTTGGGATGTTGATAACTAGGGAGGCTGTGCATGTGTGAAGTCAAGTGGTAAATAGGAACTGTGGTATTTTCTGGTCAATTTTGTTATGAAACTAAAACTCTAAATAATAAACTCTATTAAAATAATTTAGTACACTAGGAATAAGGTATATGAAAAATGACAGAATTATATATTGAAGTTATACCATGCAGTGTCCTTGACTGTCGTGATATCATGTTCTGATTTATCCATAAGTCATTTGGGAATTGATTATAAATTCATGTGTGTTTTTTTTAATCTCAGATATTCTGTGACTATTGAAAGTCTCACTCAATACATAGAACCACTCATATTATCAGTCTGATAATTATATCATCCTTTATCACTACAACTACCACAACTTCTACAGCAGCAATCAGCATAGTTTTACATAGTTATTTTTATTTCTGTTTGTGCTTCTTGTTAACAATAGTGTTCTGATCCTTATATAACCACTGGGAATTCCTAATAATCTCTGTGTTCTTTTCTAAATGTTTACCAACTTCATTTTATTTATTTTAAAATATATTTTTATTAAGATACAATGATAGGTTACACTATGAAGTTTAAAAGATATTTGTTGACTTGACATATTTTTATATGCAATATGATTACCATCGTAAGCCTTACACTTCTATCATATCACATAATTATCACTTCTTCATTGTGGTAGGAACAAGTAAGTTCTTTAACAAGTTTGAAGATTACAATACGTATTGTTGTCACTATGTTGTGCATTGAGTCTTCAGGACTTGTTCACTTTCCAGTGGCAAGTATGAACCTTAAACAACATCTCCCCAAATCCACCACCTTCTGGCTCCTTTTACAGTCACCACCATCCTATTCTGTTTTTACAAGTCAGCTTTTTTAGATTCCACAAATAAATTATTTGTCTTTCTGTCTGATTTATCTCAGTTAGCTTAATGCCCTCAAGGTGTTTAAGTATTTGAAGCAAGGCAGTGACATCACTTGTTTGACATGTAGAAAGCTCCTCTTCAAAAAATAGTTGATGAGAGTGTGAGCAGAGGAAATGAGATTAGTGAAATGGCTATTGTTATCAGCCAGGTTAAAATCCTGAGGACAGGAACAAAACAATATCAAAGAGGGGAAAGATTTAAAATGCACTAATACCTGGACTAGGAGGACTTGGTGAGGGGTTGGATGTGAAAGATGAGGGAGCAGGAGGGGACTAGAAAGACAAGATTGGTCTCTTACATATCAAGATCCCAAAGCATAAGCCAATGCAGGCCAGCATACCAGGAATATTTAAAAATTATAAAGTTAACAACTCAAAAACTAAAATACGTTCTATCTTCCTATCCTGAAAAATATAATTCCAGAGTGACAGATTAACATAGAATTAATCTATGAATTTTATACATCCATATTGACAGATTAACTATAATCTATGATTTTACATAACAGTATAGGCAAATATCAAAGCTTGCTAAATTTAATTATACTTGTGTTCTTGTTAGCAATTTTTATGAAATCAATAGCTTAAGGTTTTAAAAACTAAAATGTAATTGTACTCAAAGTATATATAATTTAATATATTTCTAATAAAATGGTAAATTTAGGTAATCTTAACAAATAAGCTTTCATATTTTTAGGATTTTTCTTCAAAAACAATTTAAGTAATCTATTAAAAGTAAGATGCAAAATGAAAATGATAGTATCATAATTTAAAATATAATCGTAGGATATAACATCTATCTGGTTTCCAGTGTATCCTGTTTCTTGAATGTTTCCTCTAGACTTTTACTATAAAAAATTAAAATCAGTATGAATTGTTAATATTGCTAAATGTTCTACCATGTTCTTTGAGGAGTAGATAATGCAATACTAATTCTTGAGCACCTCTGGATCTCCAAATTGGAACATGAAGGGGACAAGGAAATGGATGCTTGGAGCTAAAGGGGAATGCTGTTTCATTATTGCAAGAACACATGCTGTCTGCAGGAGCATGTGATGAGTTCAGTAATTGACCTTGTTATTTCCCTAAGCATGTCCACAGCTTAAATCCTCTTCCTCTCCACAGCCAAGCCCCTCTCTGAGGCCAGGAGTGGCACAATCCCTGCACTTTCCCATCATTCAAATGACACAATCCCTGCACTTTCCCATCATTCTCTTTTGTTTCAGAAATAAGACAGGGTATATAAGGAACATTTTTATGGTGCCTGAAAGGTACTTATCAAAAGAAAATATATTAGTGAAACAGTCCATCTTGTGCCAGTCTAAGTGCCAGATTCAGAGTTACAGAGATGCCCACACCTTTTTAAATAGTGTGTACAGTTGGGTGCACATGTGTGCATGTACACATGTATGTGTGTGTGTGTGTGTGTATGTGTGTGTGTGTACAATATTGAGGGCTGTCTAAATTGTACGGCTCAGTACAGGGTTTCTCTTGCCTTGGTCAATGACGCTTGGAGGAACATCATTACATTTTTACCTTAAGTGTCTATATTACCATTAACCAGGACAGGGATTATCATAGTAAGAGGAACAGATTTAGGAGAAAACTATAGGTTCAATTGGGGACAAGTTAATTTTGAGATAATGGTGGTATATACAAATCAATAAATTTAATCAGATATTAAATTTGAATTTAATTTCTGATTCAATTAAATATCCGGGCCTCTGAATATAGGACTGAGTTTGCAATATAAACTTGAGTTGTCATTTTGTAGTTTCTAGGAGAAAAAAGGATTCCAAAATTTTACCCTTCTCTTCCTTGTTTCTCCTGTTTATAGAATGTCAGATTGAACAAGCTGTGACAGGCAATAAGTACAGCTAATCCATGAGGTACATGGCAAGCACCAAATGAATGTCTCTCCCTTGCCTCCTCCACTCTTACAGGTCAATAGCTTGGTCATCTCAGCAACTCAGGAGCCTCCTTCTCCCTTTTGGCACATCTTCCTCTTCCTGCTATTAACTTAGAATGTAATAATATTAAAAACTTGCTTTAGGTTGAGGAGGTATATGTGAGAGGAGAACTTGAGTAAAATAGAGAAGGTGACAGGTTAAGTTTCAAAGTTCCCAACTTAAAAGGGTTACAAGATTTTAGGTTCAGGACCAAAGATAGCATCTGCTAAAAGCTTCTTTGTCCCTGTTGCCTTGTTTATTGTGCATAGATATCTTATGAGAAGGCTGATGTAGTGCAGATTAAAATTTCAGTACTCCTGGATAACCAGTCCATTTCTCCATGGGAGAAACCATACCATAATATTAAATGTCAGGATGCTAGATAGTAAAAATCTTATTATTCTTTGCATCACTATTCATTAAATAACACATTCAAATGCTAACATTTAATCAAGAGAAGTTTCCGTTCCAGACAAGGCCCATGTATCAAATATCAACACGAATAGCAGCATCCCCTTCATGTAGCTCAGTGCTTTGTGTTCCTCACTTAGCAGCAGGCTGATGGGATACAACATTGCCAAACAACCTCAGGGCATATATTTTTACATGCCCTGTACATATAAGAATAAGTCCAAGAAGTAAGATCTCTGACTTGACAATAAGATCTTTTTTACATTTTCTTATTGCCAAATTGTTTTACAAAGAGGTTGAGTCAATTTATTCCCTTCCACTGTATGAGAATGTTGCATTGATATTAATAAATATTTTTACTTTTGTCGACCTGGAAGATAAAGAGCATTTTTTTTATTATGAGAGAGGTTTAAAAATTGGTAATAATTCTTTATATAACCTACTCACTTTTTCTAATTGGTTGTTGAGTTATTCTTTCAATACATAGAAAAGGTTTATATTTTTAAGAAACATAGTCCTATTATTTATTTGCCATTTTTACTTTTGTATAATATTATTTCTTTTGCACTGACATTGAACAGTTTTGGCAGATGCAACTCTAACAGTGTTTTTTTCTCTGTCCTTTCTTGGACGAGTATCTCATGAAGAGTGTCATTTCCCATTCTAAGGTAATGAATAGCTGCACTCATATTTTTGTCTATTTCCTATGAGACTGTTACATTTTTTACTTTGATCTCTCTCAAAGATATTTTCGTGAAAGGATGATGTTGGGATAAGCTTTATTTGTTTCAAGTGGCTAGCAGTCATTCCATACACTGGAAGAAAAATAAAATGTTTATTTTCCTTATTGAAGTGAAATGCCACATTTGCTGTTGGCTAAATCCCCAAATGCATTAGCTTCCATCCCGGGTCTCTCTGTTCTGTCCTTTGATCTGTCTACCTTCCACACACCAAGAAGGATCAAGGGAATTAAAGTTATGAAATGTGAAAGATGTACATGGCATTAATAAGGTAGAGTTTATATAAATATTCATATCTATACACAAATATTCATAAAACCAGCAATGATTCTATATAGACAGTGTATAGAAGAAAAGAAACGCAAATACCTTAGAAAAATTTTAACTGTGCCCGGCTTCACTCAGAATCAAAGGCATGCCAATTAACATTACAATAACATCTCATTTCTGGTCTACTGTGTTTGGCAAAAATTAAGTGTTTTGATTAACACAGATTCTCTCTTACTGCCAATGGAATATAAATTGGAACTTTTTCTTTGATTAAACAGTTCATAATAACTCTCAAGAATAAAACTGTACATATCTTCCAGCCCAATAATTTCCTACAGATATACCTCTATACATTAAAAATACATGTACAATGTATAGCATTATTTGTAATATCAAAGAGCAGAAACAGTGGTAAGGAATTTTTTTAACAAAATATTGTATATTCATACAATGCAATGTTATTGGCCTTTAAAAAAAGTGAGTTAGGCCGAAACCGGTTTGACTCAATGGATAGAGTGTTGGTCTGCGGACTCAACGGTCGCGGGTTCGATTCCGGTCAAGAGCATGTACCTGGGTTGCAGGCACATCCCCAGTGGGCGGTGTGCGGAGGCAGCTGATAGATGTTGCTCTCTCATCAATGTTTTGAACTTTCTATCCCTCTCCCTTCCTCTCTGTGAAATATCAATAAAATATATATATTTTTTAAAAAGTGAGTTAGATATATATTGTTAAGGAAAACTGCTCTAAAATATCCTATCTAATAAAGAGGGAATATGCTAATTAACCCTCACATCATCACAAAGATGGTGGTGCCCACAGACACTAAGGAGGGAATATGCTAATTGACTGGTGGTGCCCACAACCACAAGATGGAGGTGCCCAGTCCTCTTAGCCCCCCAGCCACCCAGGTCTGGCCCAAGGTGCAGGCGATCCTTGGGTGGTGGCTGCCCAGCCACCCAGGGCCACCCTAGGCTCAGATAACCAGGGCCGGCCGAGGCTTGGGCTGCTGACAGTGGCAGCAATAGAGGTGTGATGGGCATCGCCTTTCCCTGATTGCTGGGTCACCTCCCATCTCTGAGGCCTCCTGGACTGCGAGAGGGGGCAGGCCATGCACCAGACCTCTAGTACAGTGTTTTTCAACCTTTTTTGGGCAAAGGCACACTTGTTTCATGAAAAAAATCACGAGGCACACCACCATTAGAAAATGTTAAAAAATTTAACTCTGTGCCTATATTGACTATATATAAAGTAATTCTCTTGAATAGGAATCAAATAAACACAAAGAAAGTATTTTATAATTACTTTATTATGAAATATTAAGTAAACAAAATAGTGAAAAATTATAAAATTCTTGTCTTGTCTGCACCTACGGCACACCAGGCAACATCTCGCGGCACACTAGTGTGCCGCGGAACAGCGGTTGAAAAACGCTGCTCTAGTACTATAAATAAGAAAAATAAGGATGTAAGCAAATACAGAAGAATTTGCAAGCCAGGCTTCCATGTATGTTAAAGGGCATAGCTTTATATGAAGAAGGTGTACATATATATGGCTGCGTATGGATATAAAATTTCTGAAAGAATGTATATGAAAATGCTAATAGTTGGTGCTTCTGTGCAGTGGTGGGATGGGGTATTTCCAACATAGTTAGCAAAGAATTAATTTATTTAATTCCAAGATGTTTTTATAAGTGTGAGGATACTAACAACTTTTTTTAAAAAGTGGACAAATAAACCAGCAAACAGTTTACAGAGAAAAAAATTAAGTGCATGGATAAATTTACTACAAAATATCCATTATCATGACATTCTATTCTTTACCTATCAGATTAGAAAAGTTTGGCGATACAAAATGATAGTAGATTTTCTTTGTGGTTTATAATTTGGGGTTACTCTATTTCTAAGGGCAATTGAATACCCGAAATCCCTGGCTTTCTGTCTGCCTCCACCCAAAATCCAGATGGCTCCTCTGACGTCTTTGCTCAGCTCTGGTCCCCAGGAAGCTGCCCTTCCAGAAACTGAATCTCTCAAGCTTTTCTTGCAGTCAAGTTTGACCAAAAGAAGCATTGGGATTGTGGGAGGGAGAAATCAGAGATTGAAACAGTTCCTTGTCCTACTTCCCACCCTACATGGTGCTGCTTCCATCTCAGGTGCAACGAGAGCAGCCACAGTAGGGCTCTGTTCCATGCGCCATTTCTCTCTGGGTTCCAGGAATGAATGTCTTCCCCTTTCCCCTATGGCCCAGAGGTGATAGCGGCTGCCTTTTCTTGTGAGTTGCTCTCTTTCTCTTTTGCTAACTTAAAAAAAAATAGTTTGCTAACTTAACTCTTCTAACACTTCTGCAAATATTCCCTTTGGTCATTTCTTTATTTAAAACATTAAGACAGGAAGCACACAAATCTGCAAATGAACAAAGTTAGAGGTACAAGAAGAAAACCATAAAAGGCATTTAGAAAATGAAGTAGAGAATTTAAATTACTGAGCATTTAATGAGGTCACTTGCCAATGCCCTCAATAAATGCAGTACTCTAAATTAGTATTCAATACTTGGAGAGCATGGGTGAGCTGGTGGTTGTGTTGTGAATTATTTCAGCAGAAGTTTATGGCAGGAGCAATCGACTGGGTTGGCGAATATTGGATTAGAGATGGTTAGTACAGATTACTCTATTTAGCAGTTTCAATAAAATATTTTTGTAGTATTTATTTCATATAAACTGAGCAATCAGTTAACCTAGATGACTAAAATAGTACTCAGTTAATTATTCTTGTTTGGACACAATACATTATGTTTTCTTATCTTATCTGAAATTAAAAACCCATGTATCAGATATAAAGGCAATAGAGGAAATATTTATTCTTAAACCACAGTCACCAACCTGCTGACTCTTAAATATATCTAGAAAAGGCTTTTGTATAGTCACTCTATAATGTAATTCTCCTAATATTATTCCAAGATAAAATTCTGCCCCCCAAAATTTATTACCCTCTATAGAAATTAAAGATCATTATGTATTACCTCTTATTATGAAATGTTAATAGCCATCTGGCTTAATGTTTTAATAGAAAGATGTCAATATATTAAAAATATCAAGTGCCAATAGAATAATATTTACATTAGAATTCATAAATAAAACATAAATAAACAAGGTAATGGAACTAGCCAGTGTAAACACTTGCCAGAAAATAACAACAACAACAGTTTAGATTAATAGACTAATATCTTTTGAAATGTCCCCAAGATGGAAATTTTTGGATAACATCTTACTTTGTTGAATTGCAGCTGAGTCATATCAACCTTGATAAGTTTTCAATATGAGATATTAGTTTAGAAATGTAATGTTTTCTGGAATATTAAGCACTAAAAATAAATTAAAATAAATACTTTTATAATATATTATGAAATGCAGACAAAATACTAGGTTCTGGAATTTTTTCAGGCATAAGTTGGAAGACTGTAGACATCAATTAATACCAGACTTTTTCAAGCATTGCTAATTTCAATAACAACCCATTTCTATTTGTTTTTCTAAAATGAGTATTGATGGCGATTAAAATGATCATCAGATTTAATTGTAAAAAGAAAAAAATGCATCCACCTTCAGGAGCGAGTCATTTTCCATACTGTTTAACTTGAGCACAGAATCAAATCATTGTATTTCTACCACCCAAGTCACAAACATCATACCATTTTATGAAACCCAAGAGGGCTCAGAATCCACAGGTAGAAACAGAGATGGGAAAATCACTTGACTGAAATGATATCTAAGGAGTAGGAGAGCTATGTTTGATGAGAATAACATGCAAATGAAACTGGGGGAAGTTTTTTTTCTGAATAATAAAAATAATTGGATTCTGTGTTGCCATAGTCTGCCAACCAATATACCTGGCATGGCCTATTGTGTCAGGATAAAATGTTTAACTTTCTATGGGATATAAGGCTAAACCTGTGGTGAAACCTGATTATTTCTCTGTCTAAAGGCCTGGAAAGGAAGGTCATGGTTTCCAGAGAGCACGGGGGTCTAGATGGGAAAGAGCTTAAGAACCTCTTCTGTGCTTGAAATATGAGAACTGAAACCCAGAACCGAAAGGCGGTGTGGTGTAATGGAGAAACTTTTTTTTTTTTTTTTTAAAGCTTGGATGGATATTTAAATCTTACCATTGTGCTGATAGTTCTGAGATGCTTCTGAGAAATTCTAACACTTTATTTCTCACTAGATACTCCTCAAGGAAAAAGGAGAGAGAAAGAGGGAGAGAGAGAGGTGTGCTGTTTTCAATTTGTCTCTTCTAAGACAGCCAAAATTTTGTCTTTCTAAGTTCTTCTGGGGATGGAAGGTGTATGCTATTTTTTTTTAATTAGTAGTACCATTGTAAAGGAAGTTACAATCTAGGATATTATTCATAAAGACAGCTTCATCAACAAATTTAGCTGAAATTATCAGAGTGCAGAACTGCCTGATAAAAATATAATGTCAACCACACACATAGTTTTAAATATTCTGTAGCCATACATTTTTAAAAGAAAAATTGAAAGTAATTATAATAATAGATTTTTAACTCAGTATAGCTACCATATTATTACAATATATGATCCATATAAATTTGTCAATGAGAAATTTAAGATTATTATTTGTATAGAAAATGTTTGAAATATAGTATCTTAAAACATTTACAGACCACTTAATTCAGACTGATCATACTTTGTGTGCCTAATATCTATATAGAACGAATGATGGCTATATTGCACAGCACAGCACAAGAGGGCTCAAGGCAGAGATGGGAGGGAATAGCTGATCTGGGCAAAGGATGACATTCTCCAGACGGTGAGGTCTAGGGGATGTTAGAAATCTCTAGCTCTGTGTGCGCTCTACTCTACAACAATATTCCAATGGGGGAATGGCTGCAAAACTCCTGTGGAGGGCCGTTAGCCAAGATAATTTGTTATGAAATTTTTTTGCATTTAATTGTTCTTGAATAAATTCACACATGTTGCATGAGTCTTCACCACTTCAAATAAATAGTGGTTTTCATTAAATTTTTAAATAGAGTGCTATGTACTCAACACCTCTACTCCAAAACCCACTACTCCTGGCTCAAGCTGATGTGACCTAAATTTAACTTCTAGTCTCCTATTAAAATTATCCACACTAACACAAGGAATGCAGAGGGTTACTTAAATCAAAGAAAGATTCGTCATAAGAAATTCTCAGGAAGAATGTATTTTATACCATGTCTGCTGTGAGTTCAGGAGGTGAAATAGATGGGATCAGTATTTTTAAAAAAATATATATTTTATTGATTTTTCACAGAGAGGAAGAGAGAGGGACAGAGAGTTAGAAACATCGATGAGAGAGAATCATCGATCAGCTGCCTCCTGCACACCCCCTACTGGGGATGCGCCCACAACCAAGGTACATGCCCTTGCCTGGAATCGAACCCGGGACCTTTCAGTCCGCAGGCAGATGCTCTATCCACTGAGCCAAACCGGTCGTGGCAGGATCAGCTTTGAATTAAAAAACTGTGTGAATGTTCAGTGACTGCTTTAGATGGTATGTGTCCAGAAGTCATATTTGGAGAGTCAGACACACCCAAAACTGTTTCTGCCTCGTGTTAGTGTCCAAACCCAGCTCACTGCTCACTGTCACTGCCATGCAAAGCAGTCAGAGTGATGGCGCCTGCTCAGTGGCAAAGTGATACGTTGGAATAAGAATGGGCTTTAGTAGGAGAATAATTTGGTGTAAATCTTAACTTCGAAAATTTGGTAGGATACTTTGGGGAAAATCATTTTCCTCTTCTATAAAATGAGGTATTAATAACACCCATCCCACAGAAATGTTGTGAAGCCTCTTCAGTGTACAAAGTATGTGACATTTGTTGTTCTTCACTGAATGTGCTTTGGGACCATGATGGGATTTTAAGGCTAAGGGCCATGACTTATCTTCCTTTGTTCATATCTGGCATTGGTAATCAATAGGTTTCAAAGCTAATTAAAGACCTTTCTGCTGGAATGTTATCAAGTTTTACTTTTTTTGTGCACTTCAAAGCAAAGAGATAAATTAACTTTCTCTTTGGGTTGATCAAAGTACAAGCTGTATTAGAGACAGGATGAGATACTGAATGACTTCTTTGAGTTGCTTCCAATTCTCTTTTTTTCTGTGCTACCTAAGTAGAAAGACAAAAATGAAGGGACTGCCCATGACAGTTTTCAGCAGGGATTCGTTGGTAGCCATCGTGTGGTTGTTGTAAAATACAGCCTAGTATTTTATGGCAGCTTCATCCACATTGCCTCTCATCTGTGCATCTGTGAAAAAATAGTGACAACATGGAAAATATTCTAAATCAAACATATGGAGTTCCTGAGACTGCAGCCAAATCCTGTCCTTACCAAACTGTTATTGAGAGAAAGTAGAAATTCCAAGGCTGATTTTGAATGCTAGATGGTTGTGATATACTCAGGTAGCCAATTCCTCAAGTTGATTCTTTTTAGAATATCCCAAAAACAGAAATAGCCACGTGAAGCTTTTTTTTTCTTCTGATTTTTACCAAATGTCCAAAAACGAAAAAAATGTTCTTTTAAATTCATGCATGAGGAACACACAAAGAGCACACATACTTGAGAGAAGATTTGAACATAAATTAAGATGCATAGACTCAAAAGTAAAAGAGGCTTAACATGCAAATTTTAAAACAAAAGAATGACATGATGCTGTCACATTTATCGTGTGTGTGTGTGTGTGTGTGTGTATGTGTGTGTGTGTATGTGTGTGTGTGTGTGTGTGTGTGTTTTGTTTTTAATATTGCCCCTCATGAATATACAGAGAGGTGAGAATGGAGTTTGTAAAGTGCTTTGTCAGTGGGAGTGTAGGAGGGCCAGTCACGTAGATTATGATGTCAAGGGTTCCTCTTTGAGTTATGCATTGGAGAAACACTCAGTCTAAACATGTTGACATCAAATAGAGGAAGGATAGGAAGTTAAGAAAACTCCTTGGCAAGTGGAATGGGGAAACTGAGACAGATAGCTGAACAGAAGCCAAGCAATTTACAGCCAGCTTATCTTCCCTAACCAAGGACAGTTAGGAGCAAATGGTTTACACATTGCAGACCATGATGGAGCAGACCTGCCTCAGCCTGGTCCCTTTCCAGTGACAAAATGTATTTAAATGATTTTTTTGAAATGAGGGGACAGTGACAATATCTTTTATAGTATGACCATATATTCTGTTGTAAATTATTTGATTTTCTTCATCTGGTACAATGTGCACACTCAGCAATCCTTTCCCAGAGCAATGCTCCTCAAATGTTAGCTGCATTATAACTACTAGAAGTCGAGGTTCCTGGACTCTGCCCCATAGGTTCTAATACAGTAAGTTTGGGGACTGAGAAATTCACTTGGAACTAGTTCTTGGGTGATATTCAGATCCTCAAGCAACCACACACTGAAAAACATTTTCTTAGAGTGATAATTGAAGGATAAATGGGTTAAGCAACAGGATTATCTCTACATTTGAACTACTTTCTTTTTACAATCTCAGTGTAAATGGAAATATTTTTTATTTAATACTCTGAATAAAAAATGACAGTGTTATTATTTAATTAGATGTTTTCTATACCTAATCTTAAATATCTAGATATTTGGTATCATGTAGACAGTCACTTTACCTTATATTGCACCTTTGTCAGTGTTCAGATATACTTGTTGGGTGTGAGGTTATATTTCTAATGAAGTTGTTGTTGACATTTTTATTGGTGGAAGTGGAATTTTTGGGGTGCCATGAGGAAAAAAAATTCCTGAGGCTCTCCCAGAAGGATGAGGTCCCATCTCTGTGTGTCTTGCCATGGAAAAAGTCCAATCTTGTCTTCAGCAGGGACAGAATAAAGGCCACAGCCCATGGTTTCTGTTCCATATGAAAGTCCAGTCCAGTTGAGCATCTGCTAGCTTAGCTTGTGTTTCCCACGCTCAGCCCACTGCATGTGCGGTGCACACAGCCATGGGCCATGCAGCACTTAAGGCCACAGGACTCTGGAGAGAGAGCAGCAAGGGCACAGGGAGTGTGGTTCATGAAGCCAGAGAAAACAAGAAAGAGCCAGAGCAAGGGAACACTTTGTCTGGGGAATGTAACCAGAAGCTTCTTCAAGCTAACCAATTAACTCTCCAAGATTGGTGGGATTCTGATGCAGTCCACCCCCTACCTAACCCATTGTTCTCCAGAGGAGACTGACAGACAAGCGCCGCCCCTATGTCACCTGACTTTATTGTGCATGCACCCATCTTTCTCTTCCTGGTGAAGCTGTCTGGCCCCCCCTTTGCTCTCTTCCTATTATTAATATTAGTGAGCTAATTATAACAGCAAAGAAATTATAATTTTAAAATAAGTGATGCTTATATAGTTTCTATGCCACCCTAAGATCTGCTTTGAAATATTCTTGATTTATAAGAAGTTGGTCAAGGCTTTCTGACAGCAGGGAAAGTTTGATTTCAGGATTTGATTATAAGCATTTCCTTACTTTTTTGAAGTACTGTGTTTTCCATTATAAACTATCACCTGGTGTCTGTTAAAGATGGTATGGGCTTTGCGGTCAGGCTATTTTGATTGCTTGAGAGATACATAAAGGATGGAGAAATTGGCATAAAAAACAAACCATTTAACCCTCTAGTTAGGGAGAAATTCACAGTTTTTGAAAAATATTTTAATATGTTAAGAAAATGCATCAAATACTAAAGCACAAATTTCTGAAAGCAAAATAATCAACAAACAAAACCAAAGCAATAACATACTCTGCTCAGTTTAATTCAATATAATAATTATATATTTTTTGAAAATATAGATAATCACATAAAACATAACAAAACAGAAAAATTCACACAAATTGCACATACACATACATAGCAGGATTAATGAATATGTGGTATTTTGGTCTTTGGGATATTTTGGTTGATTATGAACAGAAATCCACTTAGCATTGATCAAATAAAGAGAAAGGATACAAAAAATCTCATAGAGATCCACAAAGGATGAAAAACTAGGCTTTAGAAAGTCAAGAATTGAGTTTAGCTCTAAGTGCCCAGCAACTGGCTTTTATAGATCCTCACTCTAGTTTCTCTTATTTTATTTTCACTTATCTATGCTTACTGCTCCTCCTTCCCTGCCCCACCCCCACCCCCACCCCCACCCCATTTTATAATTAATGTCTCAGTCCTTCAGTATTCAAATCCCAAATTCCTAGTAAAGAAATGTATGGGAGACCCTGTCTGTGGATTAGATCATCTTGATTCAAGGTTTCAGTTTTTCAGCTATCTCTGGTTATATATCAGTCACATATTATTTGGAAAGATCTCTTCCAGGGATTCTGGCATAGTACAGTTACAATATGAAGGCTAGATGGATACTATAAGCAAATGAATTTTTAAAAAGATTCTTAGAGGAAGCCAGATTGGCTGAGCCATTGCACTATAAGTAGAGCTGCTGATTCATATGCTGACAAGAGTACCAGATTATAGAGGAATACTAATGGGAAGTAAATGGCCTGTTGAGAATGGGATTAAAATTTAAACACATAAACTGATGAAATCACAAGTAACAGGAAACAAAGTACAGAATACATGGCGGGAGCAAATATTTTCTGCAGAGAAGGAGTATTTCATATGGAAGGAAGTAGAAAGAACTTCTTAGGAGAAACCAAATATACTCAAGTCCACTAGAAATGCCTTGAGTTTTATGATGGATATCTTACCTTTATAGTTCATAGTAATATTGTTACAGCTTTAATAACTCTATTATAGAATGAATAATTTAAACCTTCCATGTATAAGCTTTGTAATATCATCTGGTTATAAATATATTGTTATCTGCTTTATATTTACTATAGAAATTTTCAAATTTATAAATATAGAGATTTTTTTATCTGAAAATTAGCTTCAAATTCATGTTATCAATAACCAATTTTTAATGATAGAAGAAATAAAATAAATGATATATTTTTCCATTTGTATTTTTATAATACAAAATTTAATTATTTAGTTGTAATTAATACATTTTTTTTATTTCATTTTAAAATAAGTCGATTTTAACCAATCCTCTATATTGACTGTAATTATAAGTTGTATTGGAAACATGTTTTTTCACCAAGTGGAATTTTTTTAACCTAACAGTTCCTTTAGAGTTATTGATTTAGTTAGGAACATTAAATATTAAAGATCATGGACAATTTTCCATTCTCTGAAAAACAAAGTGCCCTTTCCTGTTACTTTCCTTAACCAGCTTATATATACTGCCTTTCTCATATGTGACAATCTCACCCTCTAATATGATGCCACACATTATTTAGCTATTACACATTCTCATGCATTGGAGACAGTGAGCAAAGAAAGAGAGAAAACTAGAAAGGTAAGTTGAGGTCAAATTTCTTACACCCCACCCACCCTCCGGCTTTCCTAAGTTTGGAGACTTTCCTAAGGTTTTATGATCCTCACATTTTATTTTATTTTAAAATATTTTAGGTATCATGGCCTCATTCTAAAAATTCTTTAGGTTTTAAATAAGATCTTTAAGGTTGCAGAATCAAATGATGCTGTTGTACTCTGGTATTTGAAAAAAAAAACAACACACACACAACCATCTTTGCCAGTACAGGTTAGTGAAGGTTTTTGAGCATGAAATATGAGCAGAGCTATGATCCAGAAAGATAACTTTAGAAAAATTATTAATGCTAGGAGGATAACACACACAAAAAAAGACAAGTTAGAAAATGGTTGCAGATGGCTAAGAATGAGTTGGTGAGAATCTAAATCAGGACAATGTCAATGAGCATTAGAAGGAAGAAGTTCAATGATTCAACAGATATTTACTGAGTGCTTACTGTAAGTCAGACATTGTTTCATTGAGGATATCACAGAAAATACACATGTTGCTTTTCATTTACTCAACAAATCCAAATCTGAATCATCAGCAATTCTGGGCCCTAAAACCAAAGAGTAAATGGACTTGCTTATCTTCATCCCGTCCCCCTACACTAAGGCACTCTAGGCTCTCCCCTGGACTCTTCCCTGGTCCCTAACTGACTTGTGACTTTGGCTCTTGCCCTTATATACTAGTAACCTTTATCCATACCCCCATAACTTTTAATGGCTTCCCATCATACCTATCAGCTAAACTCTCTACCTGATCTTGTTCTCTTACTTCTCACACTTGATCTCATACATCCGCCTACTGGCTGACAACACACTATCTAGCATTATTGATGTTTTTTTTTTAATCAAACATGTTAAGCTTATTCCTACACTAAGGCATTAGCACTAATTATTTATTCTGCCTGGAATGCTCCTCCCAATTTTGGGTCTGGCTGATGGATTCTTATCATTCAGAACTCAATATAAAAGTAAGCCTTATAAGTACCTTCCCTCATCACCAATCTAGAAAAGCAAGCCAGTCACTCTTTCTTATTACTGTTTATTTTCACTATTTTTTAATTCAGAGGATTAGCCACTATGAGATATTATTATTTATTTATGTCTCTTCTTATATCCTTCAATAAGATAAATGCTCCATTATTCTGAGGATCATGTCTGCCTCTCTTATTTATTGGCCCATCTGCAATGATAAAATAGATGAATTGCATAGCACATGTTTAATAAATTTTATTAAAAGAATAAAATGTATTTTAACAAAATATCTTTGATATTAGATTCTATTTGCATCTTAAAATAAGGTACTTAATCTTATTCATCTTCAAAAGCCCCAGATGCCAAATAAATTGCCTTTCATATAGCATTCAGAGGATGAGCTCATGGATAATTAGGGTAAATTTAGTATATCCATTAAAATACTGGGATATAGTCTAGACTCAAATTTAAATATTCAAGTCAATCACTCTGTTCCTTTTTCTTCTTTGTCTCTGTCTTTCTCTACCCAAATGTTAACATTTTTTTCCTCTAGGTACTGAAATGATGATGGCTTTTTACATTTATTTTTTTAATTTTGAGGATAGGGTTGGATTTCTCTGGTATGGAAGCTTTCTTATTTAATACACTCATGATGAAAGACAATAAATCAATTGAAAATTTCATTTAAGGCAGAGAGTCATAAGAATGATACATAAGTGCTGCTTTAATCACGTTATGATTGGTTTATTAGCACAAACTATCAGGTATAATCTGAGGGTCCCACAAGGAACAGTAGTGCATTCCTATCACTTCAGAAATTCCAAGAATTTAAGAGGTTGCCTCCTAGAATCCCAGGACTAAAGCAAAAAATCTTTTTGGGCAGGACCAAGTTAATTACTACAAAAATCATAATTATAGTAATGTGCACATCTGACACCAATGATTCTGGCAATTAACACAATAGATCCTTTGCAATCCTTAAATAGAATTCTTGAGGACAAAAATATTGACTTCTCAAATAGAATTATTACATCCATTCTAGAAAATGCCCAATAGAGGGAGAATTCAGCTTGTCATACTTTTAGGAACCTATTAATGTGTTTATGCTGATGGAGTAAATGAATAAATTGAGGTAATCAACACCTTCTGTTGAATTTTCTATTTTTTTTACAATGAGTATGAGTTCCTTGAGTTATAAGCATAAATATTATATAAAAGTATTAAAATGCTTAAAAGTTAAATTTTCTGGTTTTTTAAAAATATGGATTAGTGAATAGAATTAAGTATATTGTTTTCCCTGAAAACTTAATTTTAATTGCATTATAAAGTATCTATATTTACTTCTACTTATTTATTATTATCTTACCTCCCAAATATTATAGTACATACTGTTGGACATGAAAGATCTTCAAAGTTCCTAGTGCAGATTTTCAAATTTTAGATGAGGAAACTAACTGTAAGATGTTAAGCTCAGTGTCAAACAAATTCTGTCAGAGCCCTTATTGCAGTTCATCGTTCCTGAATTCAGGGCAAGCCTTTTATGGAGAGTGGAAAATGCAAAATTTATGATAATTGTTCTGTCTTCATTGAGAGATAGCATGAGACAGGAGAAACGGCTCCATTTTTGAGTCATGTCTAAAATTATGTCTCACCTCTGTTATCATTGGCTAGGTACCTTCCATTAAAATACCTGACCTCTTTAAACTATACTTTCTTCCCAGTTTGGGGATTATTGAATGAGGTAAATCCTAAAAAAAAACCTAACATCGAGAGTCTGTCTATGCATATTTGCATTATATGTAGCTTAATTAAAACACATCTAGTAATCTCAGACTTTCTACATTTTTATTTGAACTAGAATATGTGTAGATCTTGTTCATTTGAAATCTGAGCTCTTCTGATTTCCACATCCAACCATCTGAGTTCATGCTTTGCAGTTCATTGCTTCTTCAACTCTCCCATGGAGACTGTTATTGCTGCATCATTCAAACTGCTGAAAGAAAAGATTTCCATTCTATATAAAAGATTTCCATTTTAAAAAACACTGAGAAAATTTACTGAGGCTTAAAACCTTTCAAACATGCTCAAATACCAAGGCAAGTGTTTCATGTGATATCTAAAATATATTGTGGTAAAAATATGGAAGAGTGACTAAGAAGAAAGATGCTATTCTTGTACTGACTTCTCAAATAGAATTACTGTAAAATAACAACCTCTTTTAGTTTTCATAGAAGTACTTCAAAATTTTGGCTGAACACTGATCTTTCAGTTGAGTGTAATTGTTTAAAGTCACATACTAGTAATTTCATAATTTTAAGATCTCACTTGTCATGTATTTCTCTAAGTTAAGAACTGTTTACCAAAACATCTGCTCCATCTGTCTTGCTCTCCATTGCTTTCTTACTTGCACCATGAATTTATGATGTTAAAAACAACTGGGAATTATGTGCAGCAATGGTAGCACAAATTTCCAAACATATCAATATTTGTAAAAAAAAAATCAAATTATCTAAGTTATGGGATCATTAATTTAAAGATTTAAGTAATGTGAAAGTTATTAAACAAAAAGAAACTCATTTAAAATGGAATCAGGGAGGTTAGAAGGGAGAACTCTCATATACCTCACTCAAGGCACACAACTGACCCTAATGGGAAGAGATGTACCTTGCATTTCCAATAGGAAGTGATACTACATTACCTCAGCAGAAAGAGAAAATATTTCCCTCTTGCCCATTAAAGGCTCAGCCAATGGGAGGCTGCCATAGCTCAGCCAATGAAAAGTCACTATTCTTTTGACTTTAAGAATGGATTCATTGTTAACATTCCCTCCCAAATCCATAAAAAAGCATTCCTTTCATTTGTTTCTTTGGACTTCTCTGTAGTTCACCATTAGATAGCATATGCTGAATTGCAATTCTTTGTTGTTCTGGAGTAAACTAATTTTTCTGGACAAATATCCAGCTATGTGTCAAGAGGACTTTAGCTTGAATTCAACCGACATGTTTTGTGTGGTACTCTGCCAGGAACTAAGGTGGAAGTGAATATGACATGGTTCCTTACTTCAAAAATTCCCAAACTGGTGGTGGAAAATTGCATCTGTCCATTTGCTATGGGCGGTTGGGTCTTCTTTACCTAGAGATACATAATGATTAGGAAACTTCCAATCCTGTGGGGCAAACAATAAAACGTAGATTTTGCAACTTGCCTAATTTCGTGTGACTGAAGCTTACTTAAAGCCAGTGCCTCTGTGTATCCTATGATTACTTTCTCTGAAACTATCTTTTTACCTTGACTGAAGAGATTGTTTTGTGAGACACTGGAAGGGAAAGTAAATGCTTCCATAAAAAACTACCACAGTATGGCATTTTGACACTTAACTTGACATCCCTTTGAGTTATTCACTAAGCTGTCTTGGGAATCAGGTAGATCCTTGAGCCGTGCTACCAAGGACACAAGCTACTCAGATCACGGTACTAGAACTTAAGAGAAGTCTTCAACTATGCCCTTTTCCTGACAGAATTTTATTGAAACCAGGCACATCAAAAGATGTTGCCTCTTTTGCTATGTGAAAAAAATAATCAATAAGGGATGGAGGAAGGCACAAGTCAGGTACTCGATGCTTTGATAAAATATGACTGAGATGTGCAACATGACTTTGTTCCACAAAGAAAGCAGCATAATTGAAGGGGCTAAGGTTTTCAAGAGCAATGATCAAAGGAGGGCTTGAGCACATGAAAAGGAGCGTGCCAGGACTGTCACTAATAGATTGCCAGAAGACCAAATTATGGAGCTGGAGCAAAGAGTTGCCAGGCATATGACAAGGGTTCTTGGAAATAGATTTTTCTTTAAAGGAAAGAAATAGCACTAATTAGAATTTAGCATGAAAGAAAAATAAAAACATTTTACCAGTAAAAAATAAATTGAGATAGGATTTGAGATGGAGGCCACACATCTTGGGACAAAGGTTATGAAGTGATAAAAATGTATTGCTGCTGGAGGATAATGACAAAGGGAAAGTGGAATTAGATTTCTAATTACAAAAATCATGTGTTTATGCAAAGGTCTAGTCAATTTTACTACAGTCAGTACTCTGACTCCACTCAACACATCAACACACAGCCAATTTTGAAATACATTTGGAAGACAAAAAAAGCAATTATTTGGGGTTTGAAATTATAAAGGAAATCATTTTGAACAATTTTCAAGTCTTTAGCTATTATGGAAAAAAGCTACACTTTAAATAAACAATTGAGTAAAAGCTTCAGTTGCATTGAATAGTTTGCGAATTTTGTACTGTTTCAAACCCAAGTGAGAGACAAGCGTTCTACAAGATATCTTAAATATAATGTTAAGTTCCTAGGGTAACTGAGTGGAAAAATGGATCCTTTGTTATTGTTTAAGGGTAATTTAAAAGGGAATGAGCTGAGAAGTTTTATTTTTAATTAAAAAAAACAACAACAACAACCCTAGAATTTGGATTACTCTAAAGAGAATTTAAAAAAAAAAATAGTGCTTCTGCAAAAGCAACTTAAAAAATAACTTCAATTTAATGCTTAGACACATGACATATGGTTACAAACAGTGTGCACATTAGGTGATAAGAATATACAATTTCCTTCTCTACTGTATTTAAGACTGCTTTGGATGGGTGGAACAATAAAACATCTATGTATTATTAAGATGAGAAAAAAATGGTCTTATACCAGCTCAGCTGAGTATAGAATGAGCAAGTGTTATAAGCAAACAAAATACAAACAGACTCATGGATACAGAGAACTGACTGACAGCTGTGGGGTGGGTGGGTGTTAGAGGTCTGGGTGAAAAAGGTGAAGGGATTAAGCAAAAATAAAACAAAATCAACTCATAGAGCTCACAGACACAGCCATCAATATGGTGATTACCACAGGCAAAGGAGGATGGGGAGATGGAAGAGGTTAAAGGAAGAGATAAATAGAGGGAGACAACATTTTGGGTGGTGAACACACAATACAATATACAAATGATGTATTACAGAATTGTACACTGGAAACCTATATAATTTTATTAACCAGTGTAACTTCAATAAATTCAATGAAAATAATAGAATATTAAACTCATGAGGAAAAGGTCATGTCTGATTTGGTTGCTTGTTTAAATGCTTAAAACGTTTAAACTCCATAATATTTTTAGTGTATAGAATATTTTATTCTGAGAAAAAAATTCTGCAAAAAACATTGTTTTGGTATCACTTCCTTTACATCTGTACACAGTGTGTGGTAGGTGAGGTTGTGAAAACAAGAGGTTGAAACCATGCGGGTTTCCTGACAGAACTGTACTGATGCCAGGTACATAAAAATATTTGCCTCTTTTGTGATGCCAAACAGTAGTCCATAAGGACGGGAGAGGCATAAAAGGAAAAGTCAGCCAGATCTTGAACAGTGTAACTCTCCTTGCTCTTATCTCAAGCGTGCAACGAAGGACCACCAATGGGTGACCCCAACCAAGGTAGAGATACAGTTTATTCTCACGTGATAGGTGATATCCTCATGAGCTCTGAAATCAGCACTAAACTCACAGTTGTTGTTTGTTTGGTGTAAGTGGCTCATTTGGAACATCTCAGAGAACAGAAGTGGTTCACAGTCCTGTTTAATCTAACTTTAAAATTAGATTTTAATGTTAACTCATCCATCAAGCTTGCTTAGGAATCCTTATTTATTTCTAACCGATCTGCTACCTATATTAATTCCATTTCTGCGTGTACTAGAGTCTAATTTTTGACCTGCCTCTTTCTCCTGGTAGGAACTCTTTAAATTACATTGTCCCTCTGCGGGATTACTCCCTCCAGGCATTGCCTGCTTTTTTGCTCACATCCAGCCATTAATTATTTCAGTTCCATTAGGTCAGGCCCTGTAAACAGGTAGAACTCATCTTAGGGAAAGAGGCATGCATGCTGGTCCTCAGGAGCTGTGTGAATAGGCACCGGGGAAGTCCACTCCTTTCTTGTAAGCTGGTTTCTGATGCACTTAGCCGAGTTGTGCTCGGTATGTTGTTTCAGCTTCTCTGACAGTCATGGTCTCACATCAGGAAGCCGACCAGTAATCACAGAGGTTGCACAAACCCACCGTGGTGGAAAGTGAAGACCCAGGAGCCAGCCCCGGGGACAGTGGGCCATGACGGTAAGGTTCTGGCCTGGGAGACCTAATGCCCGAGTCCTGACCATCTCTGATGCCAGCTGCCAGTCTAGAATCGGTCTATAGGCCAGCGTTTCTTAGACTTTATTATGCTTATACATAACCATGGATCTTGTGAAAATGTGGGTTCCTTTCCACCAGAAAAGGAGTGGAGCTTGCAATTCTAGATTTTTAACAGCGCCCACCTGCTGTTTGTGGGCCACACTCTGGGTGGCAAAATTCTAGATCACGTCTGTAAAGTCTAAGAGATGGGCTGCAGGGCCTCTGAAATCTCTACGTATGCTTGGGTTCTGTACTTTCCCCCCCAGAGCTGACGCTTTTGGAACTGTATTTGATCCAGTTTGCATTTCTGAAAAGAGTTATTTCTCTGAAACACCCCAGCGAAAACAGTAGGCACTGACAGACTCAGGGAATACTCATCTAGATCATTGGGACCGTGTGTGTGTGTGTGTGTGTGTGTGTGTGTGTGTGTGTGTGTGTGTGATAATTTACTCATAAGTATGTAATGCCTCACAAGGATATTAATTCTCACGATGTCACCATTGGAGTATGGTTCAAAGGCACAGTGGCACATTTAGGTGTTTAGGTTTCTTTCTTTCTGAGTGGTATTCTTTGGCTTTCTGATTACCAATTTCTTTAAGTTCCATTCTCCATGCATGATAAAAATTTATGTTCTAGTACAGATAGGATGATACAAATTGATGTTTTCTTGATAAATCAGATAGATTCAAAAGTTGCCAAATGGAAGACAATATGAATTATTGTAGAAAGGTTATTGATCATAAGTGAGTGGTTTGAAGAAAGGCTATCATCTCTGATTTTTTATAAGACGGACTGACCTTGAGCAGAACTCTGACATAAAGATATCAAAGTTTAAAAATATATGGCAGGCAGAAAGCCAGGGAAAGTAGTGGTGAGTCACAGAATTTTATGTGCAAAGAGAGAGTGGAAGATAAGAAAAGCTGGGCATTTGGTACATATGTAAGTTGCCAAGTTTTAGTAAAAGTAAATGTAAAAACATTTCCGGAAATAAGGGTCTTAGGTTGGGGCTGATGTTGAGGTAAGGCGCAGGCAAACGAGAGGCACATGGGAAAGTCCAGTGTTGGGAAGAGGTTTTCTTTAAGACCTAGAAATATTTGATGTGCCAGTTTAAGTTGTCAGGAGGAAAAACTGACGACAGCCTAATGTGCCGGAAGCTAATTCCAGCATGTCATAAATGTAAGAAGTTTCATCAGAAAGTTGATGGATGCTGAAACCAGTTTGGCTCAGTGGATAGAGCATCTGCCTGCAGACTGAAGGGTCCCTGGTTCAATTCCGGTCAAGGGCATGTACCTTGGTTGTGGGCAGGAGGGGGTATGAAGGAGACAGCTGATCAATGTTTCTCTCTCATCGATGTTTCTAAATCTCTATCCCTCTCTCTTCCTCTTTATAAAAAATCAATAATATATATATATATATATATATATATATATATATATATATATATATATATATATATATATTTTTTTTTTTTTTAAAAAAAAGGTTGATGGATCTTGGGGCTTATTCAGCAAGGCTGAATACATGCTATTACCTACTGGAATGGCTGAAGGGCATTTCCCCACACCTACAGATTTTCATATATATTATTGCCTGTTACCAGATAGCTGAGGGCTACATGTTATTGCCTCCTGCTGGCCAAACACCTCAACAGCCAAAGGCAGTTCCCCAAGTCCAACAACGCCTCTTTATATTAAACCTTGTTTTTTGATATGTATATCTACTTTGCTTTAGGACAATTTGTGTTAATAAAGAGCTGAGGGGTCCTGAGACAGAGAGAACTTGGTTCCTACAGCTAAGTTCCTTTGACTCCCCCATGGATTATAAATTTATATTATATTTCTAGTGTCTTTATTAATTTACATCAGACCCTTCTCCAGATATTTTGAACCCTTATAGCAGCAGAGAAAGGCCAACACTGAGATACCAGTGTTTAACTTATTATTTATCAAAAAGAAGTAACAATGATAGCAAATAGGATTAAACATTAAGAAAAAATGATAGAATGTGAGCCTACTATAAAAATGATAATGTGACATCAAGCTTTATGCTGTTGTTAACAACTACAGGTCCAGTGCACAAATTAGTGCACCAGTATGGTCCCTTGGCCTGGCCTGTGGGATCGGGCTGAAACTGAACACGGGAGGGCTCCAGGGCATGTCTGGCCTGTCTCACTCAGTCCCAAACAGTTGGATCTCAGCAGCAAGCTCACCTACTGGTGATAGCGTCTTCCCGCTGGTGGTCAGTGCACATCATAGCAACTGGTCAACTAGTACACTGTCTGCCTCCTGGTGATCAATGCACATCATAACCAGTGGTTGAGCGTCCTTAGCATATCATTAGCATACTACACTTTCGTTGGTTGAATGGCCGACCAGACACTTAGCATATTAATTAGTCTTTTATTATATAAGATTTAATAGATGTTATAAAGATGAGCTCTTTGTCCTCAGATACATAGTTCTCATACTCCTTGTCTATCTGTTACACTGTAGGGGTGTCGAACTCAATCAGAGAAGGGGCCAAAATCTAAAATCCAGCCTAAATCGCGGGCCGAATGGTTTACTGAACAGTCATAAACTGACAATGTCATAAACTGACAGCGGAGTGCAGTGATGACAGCGCGGTGCGGGCCACATTGCAAGGCCTGGCGGGCTGGATTTGGCCCGCGGGCCTTGTGTTTGACACATGTGTGTTACAGGCACTTCTCACTGACACCAGAGCGGTGTCACTGGACAGCCCCGTGAGTCAGTGGGAGAGGGCTGTCCCCAGCCACAATCCTTGTCATATAAATGAAATCATACGAGAGGCCTTGACTGCTTTGTGAAGAGCCGATTCATGAAAGCACGCACCTTTATGGAAAAAGCAAAGAAAGCAGCAAACCTGTGCGTGGGGCTTACGGAGCACAGCTGGGCTCTCAGCTCATCTGAAGGGCAAGCTGGGCGGGGATCTGAGGCATCATATACCTTCCTGACTATAGGCCTCAGAATTCCTCTGCTGACCATTTTGGTACAGATTAATTCTCAAGGTCCCTTTTTTTATAAGTCGTGACCTTCCCAGAATTCATGAAAAGCACCTGACAGTTTTATCCTGCCAGGCCTTGAGACTGCTGGCTTCTCTGCTCAGGGAGTATAATAGCTCTTTTTTCCTTTCCCCTTCTCCTTTACCCCCTCCCTTTCTGCATGCTCTCATTAGGGAGGTGATTTTTGTGTGTGCGTGTGTGTGTGTGTGTGTGTGTGTGTGTGTGTGTGTGTGTGGGTGTGTTTTAAACCATTTCTCTGTATCCTTGGCTGGGGAAGATAATGGCTTGTTAGTTACCAGCTGGCTGCAAATTGCACACTGTTTGGCCTTATTTTAACTTTCCTGCATCAGTTTCCCTATTCCTCTGCCCTGGAATCCTGTAACATATCCACCAGACTGAGGCAGAGAACTGTAATGTCTAGGAGACAGAGAGCCATAACATGGAAGTAACCTGAGTGCTTGATCCACTATGTGAAGGAACATACGTGTACTATCTAGTAGAACTGCTACATGATTGGGAAATACCTTCGTACTCTGTTAAACCCTGAAATTCAGTGCTTATTTATTACAGTAGCTAGGTTACACTAACTAATATAGAGATTTATATCAGAAGAGGGGGGGGGCTGCTACTACCGTGTTTCCCGGAAAATAAGACATCCCCTGAAAATAAGACCTAGCGCAACTTTGGGAGAAAAATTAATATAAGACACTGTCTTATTTTCAGGGAAACAGGGTATAAGAAAACACTAAAATTTGTGACTTGGCTCAGCAGCCTCATTGTAGGTATCAAATAAAGAAGGAAACAACTGGAGATTGCGGTTTATCACGACACAAGATTTTATGAAACTGTCACCTGGTGTCTCAAGGAATGGTAGGAGCTGGTACAATAAATTTTTTTATTGATCAGTATATACTATTTAAAGCCATTAGGATGGATAAGATCCATTCATGACAGTATATTCTGATTGCATATATGAAACAATAAAGAAAAATTAGTACTATCATATGCTTAGACTTGGAAAATGTGGTGTATGAATGTCACAAGAATAAAATGTTACAAACGTAATAGAGGATAAAGAAAAGAAAAATTCTATAGATTTTTGGTAATTCATAGGTAATTAACAGTGAAGGTTTTTAACAAAACAACTTTAGTTCTCTGTAGACTATTGGCAGCTATTAAATGTTCTTTCTGCTTGTTAATGTACAGGTTTATTGAAGGAAAGAAGCAAAAAAAAAATGGGAGAGTAGTATTTTTCTGCTGTAGTTGTAGCTTTCACACTACCACTTTAAATATTATTTAATTATTTATTTTAAATTCTTCACCTGCCTCATTACTGTCCCCTTCCCCTTTTTAAATTTCTTCATTTTGGTCGGACGCTAGACAAAAAAAAATAAATAAAAAATAAAAATCTCATGAAGGTAATGCTTAAAACAATATGAATTCCAACTGGTCTCTGAGGATCAGCATAATGTGGTCCATGAGAAGCACTGATTAGTATTCTTAGGAGTCTCACCAGCATAAACACCACTGAGTCCTTCAGGCTCTTTATCATCTGCTTCTGTCTTGGCTAGAATGAGTCAAACTTTCAGAGAATATAGTACTGCTGAGTTCAGTTTATATCTAAATTCTTTTTCTTGATCTATTCCTCTAGTTCTTGATATACTTTGAATACAGAAATTATAAAAATGTGAAAGTTTAACACATATATATATATATAATACAAATATAAACTATATTTTTCTACTTACCTACCTACTTTTCATTCTATCCAATAAAAATGATGGGCAAATCATATATTGGTGTAGATTTTGAAAAGATAAATTTTTGAAGGCCTGGGAGGTAGGTAGAATGACAGAGAATGACAGAGTCTTATTATGTACCACACAGTTTTCTATAGGGCTAATAACTCCCAATAATGATGTGGGTGGAGAGATGCTAAGCTGAGGAGGCAGGCTACCAGGAGTGCAGTGCATCAGACTAAACACAAGCTGCTCAGAAACTGAACAAAAAGCCAAAGCCAGAGAAGGAGATCATGGAGGATTAAAGCAAATGAACAATTGAAGACACAAAGTAAGTGGTTATGTAAAATATAAGCGAAATAGTTTTATAATTGAGGATGAAACTGGGCAACCAATGGGTGGGTCCAGGTTATCTGTCATTACCTGAGCCAATACATGAGGGTTTATTCCAATAATGCTGGCAGTATGGGAGAGCAGCAGGTCATCAAGGAAAATGTTCTATCCTTCCCTATAAGGCAGCTGATCATATTGAGTAGAAACACAAATATTATAGTGGAAAGTAGAAATTATAGGCATGGGGAAGTAGGCAAGATATAATGGTTACCGATTATAGGCAATAGGGGCTAGTGGGTGCCTCAGGGACCATATTGTTTTAGCAAAGAAGTTGTTAATCTTCCATGATGATATGCAATTCTCAGATGAATGGACCACATTCCCAGGTTAACTCCCATGTCCTGGGGCTTACAACTCTCAGCCAAGCTAGAATATGCTTTTCTCTACTCAGAATAGAACAACCATGGTTAACAGAACATGATTATTATTTCTGCCCCTAAGAAGAAAACTTAGAAAAGATAATTTAGGTTTATACATAGTACAGGACAGAGTAATCTAATTTTCAAGAGACTAAAATTCAGTTATGCTCACATGGGCACATGGGCATCTTTCTGTGCCAACAGTTTATAGTTACAAAATATGTTTCAGGTGGCCCTCTCTGTGCATTGCTAAGAGGAGGAACATCTTAACTTCAGTGTGGATGTGGATGAAGTATCTCCAAGTAATTTTTTCTTAGAATCCTCTTGTTGAAGTCTAAGATTCTTGACCGGATCTCTCCTATCTTTGTGATTAATTATTGTCAGGCAAGGTTCAAACATTTGAGCTTGAGTTGAAGATGTTGCATTTACAAATGAACTGATCTGGTGTAGCTGAGGTGAAAATTCTTTCCATTGTCAAAGGTCAATACTCAGTCAGACATGTGGTTTCTCTAATTTGTTGCTGTATCTAAGACCTAGTGAATTAGAAACCCTTATCAAATCAGTAAGGGTGCCTTTGGTTTTCTTAAGGCAAAAACTCTATGGTCATTTGTTAATCAGTAAACTTAATTTTCAACCCATTTCATCCCATATAAATGCAAATACAAATAAACCAATCTGCAGATACTCTCAGTACATATAGTCCACTCCTTCTGCCTTTATTACTCTCCTTGATAATTGAGCCAGACCATAGGTTAGCCATTAGTCTGTTGCCACTATGTTTTTTAATGCATATTGTAATTATTATACTATCATCCTTATGGATTGCTCTTATGATTAATAATTGAATTATAATGATCATTGTCCTAGTTGACCCATAACAACTCTGTGCATGCAAGCAGAGTTTGATGCATGTGGGGAAAGTCAAAGCCAGTTTATAATTCAACTTGTGAACATTAAGTTCCTGATAAAATTTTCCTCTTATGGGTGATTTAGGATTTCCATTAGTCAGGGGTGAGGGTGAGCCTGAGAGAAGCAGTACCTTAGTACAAATCTTACAGACAAACATTCACACAAAGGAGGGCTATTCATAGGAGTGCTGAATATCATTCCATATCTTCTCCCAACAATATAATATAAAAAAATATGTTCTTTACCAAGAAGATGTATCAATTTTCACCAATTCCAATCCTACATGTAAACTCACTGTAGGGCCTTTCTCTCTTCTTTAAATTCCCCATCTTTGTTATTAGTAATTAATATTGAAGATGCAAACATACCGATGTAACCAAATTAATCATTGACGCTTTAAGCACCATTTGCATTGAAATTTCAGTAATGTTTTTTGAAGCTGTGTAATGTAAATTATGGACCAAATGAACTTGAATTTAGGCACGGTGCCACTGAAAATAATTTAAAGCTTAAAATACTATGGCCTGGAATGCTGGGGTGCTTTTGCTCTGAAGTTGGGCTTATATTTGACATGCGACATCCTGTCTTTCCATTCAGAAATTGGCAGGTATAGAAAACAGTAAGAAATAGAAGTTTCTTGTACTTACTGAAGGAGAAAGTGAGCAGGAAGGACTTAGAACTTATACATCTAGGCAGGAAATAAAAAACGAAGGGTAATCATGTGAAGAAAAATAATCTGACACAGTTACACAGTGAGGACAGAGAGCTGGATACAGAAATAGCCCAATGGACAGTCATAGTCAACCAATTAGAAATGGCTTTTAAGTATGCCTCTTTTTTTTTTTTTTTGAAAACCAAGGCATCGTAAGCTTGTGTAATGAAACTATAGCTTAGCGCAACCTAAGCATCTTCAAAAGAACCATATTATGCTAAGACTTTATTATCTGAATGCAGAAAAAGTGTACTGTCCTTTTTTTCTAAAACAAACTAACAAACAAACAAACACACAAAACAACAATTACAACAACAACAAAAACAACTATAAAGAAGAGGAGTCATGATTTTGATTAGGGTGGAAAGTAAAGGTCTTAAATGAGTAGCTTCACAGTCAAGTGTATGGGGATTCCAGAATCAAGTACACTTCTCTTGTGTATCCCTTAGCTGATAGCTTAACTGACCAAATGTTCTTGGGAAGGTGTTCTTGGAAGCACTTGTCAAAATTAATCTCAGAAGTACTGGGATGCTAAAGCTCTCCAACTGAAACTTCCAGAAATAGATTGGAAATAGAAAAATGCTCTCAAGCATGAATAAATCTTAGTTAAAGACAGCCCCATAACTTTTGCTTGACGTACTGCTGGTTTTGTACTTTAACTACAGATTGTTTTGATGCGAGGGATTTCTGGTTCCCAATCCCTGAATTTAATGGCTATTATCAAGAAAGAGATTATTTGCTGTCCAATTATCATAGACAATTTAATGTGTTTGACATATACAGGATATCCCCAAAAATATATATACACACTTTCTGACAGGTGTGAGATGGTACCGTATTGTCGTTTTGATATGCATCCCTCAGATGATTAGTGATTTTGAGCATGTTTTCATGTGTCTCTTGGTCTTCTTTATGTCCTCTTTTGAAAAATATCTTATTTAGGTCCATTGGTTTGTTTATCTTTCTTTTATTAAGTTATATGAGTGCCCTGTAAATGTTGGAGATTAAACACTTATCGGTGATAACATTGGCAAATATGTTCTCCCATGCAGTGGGCTTTCTTGTTGTTTCTTTTGCTATACAGAAGCTTTTTATTTTGTTGTAGTTATAATCATTTGTTTATTTCCTCTTTAGTTTCCATTGCCGTAGGAGCTGTATCTGTGAAGATATCACTTCAGCATATGTCTCACACCTATCAGAATGGCTATCATCATCAAATCAACAAAGGACAAGTGCTGGTGAGGATGAGGAGAAAAAGGAACCTCTGTGTACTGCTGATGGGAATCCAAACTGGTGCAGCCACTGTAGAGAACAGTATAGAGTTTCTTCAAAAAACTAAAAATGGAACTCCATTTGTCTCAGTGATCCCACTTCTAGGAATAAATCCCAAGAAACCAAAACCACCAATCAGAAAGGATATATGCACCCCTATGTTCATAGTGGCACAATTTGTCATAGCTAAGATTTGGAAACAGCCTAAGTGCCCATCAGCAGATGAGTGATTAGAAAACTGTGGTACATCTACACAATGGAATACTATGCTGCAGTAAAAAAGAAGGAATTCTTACCATTTGGAACTGGAGAGCATTATGCTAAGGGAAATAAGCCAGCCAGAGAAAGATAAATATCACATGATCTCACTCATTTGTGGAATATAATGAACAACATAAACTGATGAACAAAAACAGATCCAGAGACAGAGAAGCATCGGTCAAATCATCAAACCTCAGAGGGAAGGCAGGAGAGGATGGGGGTAAAGGGAAATGATCAATCAAATTACTTGTATGCATGCATATAAGCCTAACCAATGGACATAGACAGGGTGGTGAAGGCATGAGTGGGGGGTTAGGAGGTCAATGGGGGGATAAGGACACATATGTAACACTTAATCAATAAAGAAAAAAAAAAGTAAATACATTAAAAAATATATACATACTTTAACAGCTGATAGCTCAATATTGAAAGTAAAATGTATTTTTAATAAACACTGAGTTTATAATTATTCAAACTGTCTGTATACATTTCTGGAGAACACCATATATATACCTTCTCTGAAACAAGAGGCCTGGTGCATGAATTCCTGCACAGATGTGGTCCCTCCTCTTAGCCAGTGATCAGTTCATCTTGCACAGTCCCGATTGGAGCTGGCTGGCCAGGGGAGGGACCGCAGGAGGTTGGCTGTGGGAGTGCATTGACCACCAGGAAGCAGCTCCTGCATTGAGTATCTGCCCCCTATGTCAGTGTGCATGTTAGCAATCCCTTAGGCTTTTGTATCTATAGATATGCTGTAGCAATAATTAGAAATAGCCAACTAAATTAAAGTGAAGAATAGAATTTAAGACATACAGCTTTCTGACACTATATCTATTTAACCAGAGAAGCTAATGCAGATTATAAAGTCAAGTTCAATGAAATCTGATCTCCATGACAATAGTTGGGCAATCTAAAGGCATTAACATGGTTATGAAACTTTTTGGTTTTATATTCTGGAGTCAGAGTTTAATTAGTTCTCAATCCCAGTGGGAATAGAAAAAGTAGGGGGGCATAAATAGAGTCAATATTTACTGACAGTTATAATCTGTCACTGGTCTTTTCCTGAAGGCTAATCAATAAAACCCTTTCCTGGACCAGAGATTGGGATTTTGAGCAAAATATTTATCTTTTTTGCTGGTTCCAATAAACTGATGCTATGCTTTCTTAATATAATAAGAGATAGCCCTTAGAAAATGTCAAAGAAAATTTCCCTTCTCCTATTCAGTTAAATTGTGCCATTTCCCCCAATGTACTATAGATCTCAAACTTGCTAATAGGGCTACTTAGTAAGTATGGTATTATATTGGACAGAATACATATAGACTACTCTGTTGTAATCTGTATCATATATTATTTATTTATCGTATACATTTTTTTTCAATTTGGCTCAACTATGTAGTTTAACAATTAGGCCAGGATCATGAAATATACATAAAGGAAAAAAGGAGATCACCATAATAACTTGCTATCTTAGTATTCCTTCAGTGTTGCATATAAGGACCGATCATTTGGTTATGTCTGTGAAATATTATGTCAAATGTTTTTTTGTGGCTAGCAGACACAAAAATATTATATTTCTTCTATATAATGAACCATAACAATCCCAGATATCTGAGGCAAAGTAATCAGTTGTTTCGTAGATTTTTAGGCCTTATAACTTTGGAGATTCCATAACATCTTACTTAAACTTCCACTTTATAAAAATCCACATGCTATGCTCAAACATGATAATTTAAAAAATATATATATATATTATTGATTTTTTATGGAGAGGGATAGAGAGTTAGAAGCATCGATGAGAAAGAAACACTGATCAGCTGCCTCCTGCATACCTCCCACTGGGGGTGTGCCCGCAACCAAGGTACATGCCCCTGACCGAAACCAAACCTGGGACCTTTCAGTCCGCATGCCAACGCTCTATCCACTGAGCCAAACTGGTTAGGGCCAAACATGATAATTCTTATCTGCGACTTATAAATTATAATAAATATGATAGGATTACAGAAGAGTCTTAACCTTCTGTTAATCTGTAATATTATGCATGGGATCTCTGGAGGACAAGCATATGTCTTCCAACAGCTTTATAGCAATGATCAATTTTCACTTAGGTCTTGGGCACCTGTATCCCCCACCCCTTCCCTTAGATACAATGTTTTTCTTTTATCGCAGTTTCTCTGAAAACCAACCAGGAATGTAATAATGATAGGGATTCTAATAATGGTTTCAGAAGTACTACATAATTCCCTTCTGCAGAAAACAAAAGTAAAATGGATAAATGATCAACAGAAACATATGAAGATATTGGATGTTAACTAGAGGCATATAAAAAAGTTAAAAAATTTAATGAATTACACAGCTCCCATTAAGAAAGGCAGAAGGAATGGCCTTCTTATCTGGAGTTGCTCCTCACCTCTGCCCCCCTTCCAATCTGGAAGAACGATACCTTAACACTAAGAAGCTCTTCGTCTAGAGATGTCAATTCTGGGTGAAGAGAGAAAACCTTCGTTTTGGCTGGCATATCTGACATGAAATCACAGGAAAATCTGCAGTTCTCTAGCTCAAGATTGCATTCTGGGTTAGGCCAGTTGGCAAGCCAATTTATTGGGGAGAACCGATGAGGTGAAAGAACCAAATAGTGAGAGAGAACACCCATTTCTCCTAGCCCTTCCCCTAGGACAGCTGAACCTTCTTGAGAGAAGAAGACGTTAGAAATCCTAGCGAAGTATGAAAGGCTAGGGAGGTGGAGAACAGGCTACAACTTGCAGCTCTTAGCCCATTGGCAGAGGGTGGAAGTCTTACTGGTTTGAGGTGTTTGACCACAATCTCTGCCCATCATAATCAACCTGCTAAAAGTCAAAGACAAAGAAAGTATTACTCGAGCTCCAAGTGAAAAACAAGTCATCACACATGGGGACAATGTGAAGATTATTCCTCATCAGAAACAGTAAAGTCTGGAAGGCAGTTGGGTGACATAGTCAAAGTACTGAAAGAAAAACTGTTTCCATCAGAATTCTTTTCCAGCAAAACAATCCCTCGAAAACAAAGGCAAAATTCAGGCATCATCAGAGAAGCTAAGCAGATAAATTTAAATTTTTTAAAAATTGGCAGACATTTGCTATAAAAAAGAGAAGGTTTTAAAGATAAATAACTTCAGATGGTAAATTGTAGTCACAAGAAGAGGAAATAAGAAGGATAATAAAGACACAAAAATATGAGACAAAAAAATCAAATAACAAAGTAGCTAATGTGAATTGAACCATATCACTAATAACATTAAATACTTGAGGCCCTGTGCATGGATTTGTGCACTGGTGGGGGGGATGGCTGGGAGAATTGAAGTTCCAGTTATCCTGGTCAGCCAAGTGGCTGTGGACCCACCCTCAGAGTGCCTGCTCCCACTGTGGGAGCACATTGACCACCAGGAGGGAGCTCCTGTGTTGAGCGTCTGCCCTCTGGTGGCCAGTGCATGTCATAGAAACTGGTGGACCAGTAGTTCTGGTCGCTCCAACCTTCAGTCCCTGGGCTTTTATATATATATATATATATATATATATATATATATATATATATATATATATATATATGTGAATTAAACACTCCAATCAAGTCAGACAATGTTACAATGGATTTAAAAAAAATGTTCAATATATTGATGCTTTTTCCAACATAGTCACATTTAACATCTTTCAAACTAACTTCCAAGAACAACTCGTTTGAAATGTAATATCCAGAATTTACACAGGAAGGTGCCCAAAATTGGTATTACTTAATTTTTTTGGACACAGAAGGTTCAATTCATATTTAAGCTGCTAAGCAAAGACAAAAACTAGAGCATAGAAGAATAGGTTTGGTCAAATCTGACTATATTTCTCCTCCATTTGTGTGATTTTTTTATACATCAAAAAGCAAAAATTTAAAGAGGTTTACTTGCTTCATTTTTGATTCTTTACCACCCACCTACTTTTTAACAAGAAAAAATGCAGCAGCTCTTCCCCTTACACCACCCACTATCACTTTTAAGATCTCATTAAATTGAAAACATAGATGCCTTCATTGAGTGTATAAAATTAGAGTTACTCTGCCCCCAAATCCATTAACCTCTCTAAGAGGGCTCTCTGATGCTGATGTTGATAACGCCTGTTTGGTTTACATGCTGTGCAGAAAATAAATGAAGCTGAGAACAGAGAAATGATACAAGCAGAAGAGAAAATTTGACATATGCCTTCTAAACTGCAGCACTGGGATTTCCTGAAAAATAAACACACCACCAGTCATGCCAACTAATCCACACTGTGCCAATCCCAGCTAACGGCCACCTCAGATGAGGGGAACAGGAGTATGTAGAGCAAACATGGCACATGCCAGAGAGAAGCCCGGGCAGAATGTACAGCTGACGTTGCAACAGCCAATTCCAAAATGCTGCCTGGTTACTGTGAGTGTCCTAGTGTTTGAAATGAGCTATAGAGTACAAAAACATATTTTAATGTACACTAGGAGATTGCTCAGGTTTCAAAATTAAAGGATTATAGTAAAGGGATAAAAATAGATCAGGGGACAGAATCAAAATTCTGATTTAAATATGTTACTGACACTTTTAATATATTTGCTTACATGTATTTCACCCCTACTGTGTATGGAGATTATTGGTATGTGAATGAATGAAAGAATGAAATTTTATCTAAAAGCACTTAAGACATAAGCCATATTTTCTAAGATTAATAAACATGTTGGAAGAATAAATAAGGTTTTTATATATTTTATTGATTTTGTACAGAGAGGAAGGGAGAGAGCGAGAGAGTCAGAAACATCGATGAGAGAGAGTTATTGATCAGCTGCCTCCTGCACACCCCCCACTGGGGATATGCCCGCAACCAAGGTACATGCCCTTGACCGGAATCGAACCCGGGTCCCTTCAGTCCCCAAGCCAACGCTCTATCCATTGAGCCAAACCGGTCTCGGCTAAATGAGGTTTTTAGATCTTCTGTTTTTCCCCTAGTCCCAACTCACATCCTTTCCCAGCCCCCTGCCTATTTGGTTTCAATTAGCACTTGGCGAAAGGGTGGTTGTACAATCCTATTTCTTTTCTCACCCTCCTCCTGTTTACCCAAGGCTGGTTGAGAGACTGTTGACATTTTCTCTCCTCCCAGAATTATGAATACCTGGAATAGACATACTAGCCCCTGTCTCAGATGATGGCTAGTGTGATATTCTGGTAGAATTCAAGACTGGGCCCCCTCTAAATCAGCTGGTACTCATGCTGGATTCCCCTATTACATATTTGAATATTACCAGTGGCCAGCAGAGTGTGTCTTTAATACAAACATTCTGGTGTGAATATTAAAATACAAGAATGGACCTTCCTTCCCCGGCTGCCAGCACTGTCTTTGCTCTGGCAGGAGCCACCTTTCTGCCTTTCCATGCTGCCCAAAGGCCTGGAGTGGCTGGGGCAGTGTGGAACACCTGTGTTGACACAAGCCTCCCACCCAGCCCCCTGTCACTGGTGCCTGTGTACGTAAATTAACCTACCATCTTTGTTGGGTTAATTTGCATATTCATTCCTGATTGGCTGGTGGATGTTGGGAAGGTAGAGTCAATTTGCATCTTTCTCTTTTATTAGTGTAGATTATTCTTAACTGGTGAAGAGCAAAGAGTTAGTTTCTTTCAAAATTAAAGTGATTAAACCAAATCAAAATGGCTTATCTTAAAGATTAAGATGAAAGAAAGTGTTATCAATTTTGCTGACAGGGAAACCTTTTATATTAGGCATAGAGTGAAGAGGAAGTTTGAATTGGTATTGCAGCATCAAAGTACACAGTAAGTGCCAAGTAGAAATCCAGAGAGAAAATAGCCCGTTTCGTTTTGGTGATTTAGAAGAAAGCTTGTGATAGCATTTTAAATTCAGATGGGTAAGGACTGAAGTGGGCCACAAGCTAGCCTATCGTCCATGAATTGTCTATGGAAAAGCATAGCTTCTCGCTCTGTTAAAAAGAGAAATAAGAAAAGGGAAAAAATAAAACACCTAAATGTGCTCAGAAATAGAATCTAAGGGTATTGAGTGAACATTATACTAAATGTTTCTATCTATTCTGCTAGATGAGAGAAATTTAAATGGATTTAGTTCAAAGAAGTAAAGGATTACAAGGACAGCAATTATTCTTTGTGTTTTATCATAACAATAAAGAGTTTCTCCTCTTCTAATTTTTTTTAATTTTTTTTTTTTTTTTTTTTACTAATACTGAACTACATATGTATTTTGAAATGTCATCAATAATGTGAGGAGGAAAAATCATACTAGATTTCAATATACTCTAAGTAGGTTCAATGGACCAATGGTTTGAAAAAGTGCATCAATTTTTTTGGTTGACAGAATATATATGTATAGATTTGATTAATCAGAAGATTCACATTATTTTCTGATCAAGAAATGTAGGTTTATCTATATGTTTTTAATTTTTCCCAGTCTTATGTAGGGCCTTATACATTCTCTCAGAACATGTGGCTCAATGACATGATGACCTGTAAATATTAAAATTGTGTTCATTTATAGCAAGGTATGGACTGATGTAAGCTGTTTTGAGATGATCCTTGAAATAGTAATTTATAAGGAGAACAAAAATATTTTTGTTATTAATAGATAGTCTAGATTATTTTCAGAGGATAAGAATAAAGACTGATAATATAGCAAGATTCTGCACTGTCAAATATTGTGCAAAAACTATTGTGTTTAATTTCCATGTTACAGGCAAAGAATGCTAACAGTGTCAGAACAAAAAAGGATAGAAAATAGAAAAATTTTTATTGCATGCTGTGGGTGGCTTCCAATTATTTTCCAATAAAGGTTTTATGTAAATCTTATAAACTCTCTTAGGCATTTCAGCAGATACATTTCTTTCTAAATATTGCAAAGAATTTTTTTTTATATTGTCTAAAATAATTTAACTTTTTGGCTCTAGCAATTTCAATGGCCCAGGATCCAGAATGGGTTTGTTACATGGAGATAACTTTAGAACAATGAATTTTGCCCCACTCTTTATTGAACTGGCTGGAGTAATTGAAAGACGTCCATTGGTGCTACTAAGAAATTTAAAAAAATTGGTTCAACAGCTAATCTACATGGGATGAGAGATGATGTTAGCCTATACAGTTTTTCAAGACATAAGACTTGTCTAAGAAGGAGCTGCTTGCTGAGGAAAGAGGTTCCTATGTCTTCTCTCACTCAAAAGTCTCCTGGAAATACTTTCCTTTATCTAAACTGTCTTAAAATGTTAATGTTTCTCTTTTGCATTAACCCTGTCATGATAATAGACAATGTTGGCAAATTTTGCTCATTATACCAAAAAATTATGGAGGTGGTGAAACTGATCTCTGAAACCCACCTTTCCCTTTCCATCTTTTTAATTAACAAAATGATAAAACAACAATGAACCAAGTTTCCAGGGATATTTTTGCTTTGATGGGATATCTTAAAGAGCCAAAGCCTAACAGATGTTCAAGGTTAAAATTTGAAAGATACCTTTGCCAAGTACACTTGTTCATGTTCCTCTTAATAGATTACTTAATCCTTTTCTTTCTTGCCACTTGAATACTGATTCTGTGGCTTGCCTTTGGTACTTTCTCCGTAATAAAATGGCCTGACATTCCAGAAGCATTAAAATAGAGCAGTGACAAAAAGAATGGTGTGATTCCTGTTCTGTACTCCCATGATTTCTACCCCTGAAAACTGAAAGATGAATCTCTCTATAAATAGAGCCATCCACTGGGGAGAAATAGAGTCATTCAATAAATGTAACCCAACTTATTGATATAAATCAATCTATACATAGGCATTTGCTTAGTATTTACTGTGTTCCTAATGTTGAATCATTCTTGCCAACAATAGAAGTGTGGGACACTGCATATCAACAATCTAAAGCAAGAAATCAGTTTTAAAAAATTCCATTCTGGTGCATTTAATAAATATGATCAGAAGAAACATATGAAAGAGAAAAGAAAAAATTTATAGTTTGTTCATTTGAAAGTTTGAAATACCATGATTCATGGTGAGAATCACTACTATTTGCAGTTGAACTTATTGTAGTGCCGTAATCAAAATTTAAAAGTTGTGAGTACAATAGTGATTCTTTATATTGAATAGCTACTTCACACTTTGAAGAGAAAGTTTCTCCATTCAAAATATAAAGATTTTACTGTAACGAATTTATTCTTTGCATGTTAATTTAATTTATCTAATGTAGGTTTTATTGACCTACATTAGTCACTGGCAATATCTAAACCATTTTAATTTTAAAAAATCACTATAGAAATGTTCGTCTCATAACATATTGATAGGAATGAGAGAAGTGATTTTAGAAAAATATCAACAACTTCAATATATTAAATTTTTTAATTTAAAATGTTTATTTATTTATTCATTTTTAATATTTATTGTTGAAAGTATTACATATGTCCCCTTTTGTTGTCAATAGATTAGTTTTTAATTTTTATTTAAGAAAGCGATGCTATACTTTCAAAATTCATCTTCAATGCTTCATCAACAGGAAGTGCCAACAATTTATCCTGAAAATTATTGATAAACTTAATTTAACTTATGATGAAAGAAATTCATTTTGGATTTCATTAATATCTGATAAGTAAATATTCCTTAGATGGAAAATAATTGAAATCCTTATATCAAATTTGTTGATAACTTTTCACAGATATATATAAATGATCAAGACAATTACCTATATACTTAGTAGTTGTTACTAAATTCTGGGCCACATCATAACACTTTGTAGATACTCTCTTTTTTCAAGGTTTTCATTTTTGTTTTTACCTTGTTTTTCATTTTTGAATCTACCATTGAAAAGCAGGTTACATTCCACCTTTGAAAAATAGTTAAAAAATACCATCCAAGTATTAAGTCTGAATGCTCCATTCACAATTTTAAAGTGCTCAGAGCAAAATGGTTTTTTGCATTGCACACATAATGGAATTTTATTCTGCATGACAAATATTTTCAAGAGTTTTCTTGATAGCCATTGTATTTCAACATACAATAATAGTTTATGATCAGTTTTCATATTATCTCCCAATAAAGAGAATAATCTTAAATCTGACTCATCAGTTTTTAGTGATTCACAATTTTTACTACACAACTAAACACATTATGTAGTGCATCTGACAGCTTTTCTTAATATAAAAATATTTCAGTGAAGTAAGGAGAGTGGGGATTAATGTCCCGGGAGCAGCCCCTAAGCCCAGGTAAACACTTCAGATTGCTTTCTTGCTTTTGTGGCTGTACCAGCAGAGCACACCCCTACACAGAACTGGAGCTTGAACTGAATGTTTTAATATACTGCATGTTAAAAACTAACAAATAATGAAATTAAAAATGTCTGTGTGCAGCCGAAACCGGTTAGAGCGTCGGTCTGTGGACTGAAAGGTTCGATTCTGATTCCGGTCAAGGGCATGTACCTTGGTTGCAGGCACATCCCCAGCACGGGGTGTGCAAGAGGCAGCTGGTCGATGTTTCTCTCTCATCGACATTTCTAGCTCTCTATCTCTCTCCCTTCCTCTCTGTAAAAAAAAAATCAATAAAATATATATTTTTAAAAATGTCCGTGTGCAAATTGTACATCTACAGAAAGAACTGCCATGCCAAGAATATCTCTGCATTTGGTAAATGCAATGGAAAATTCAAAAGCTGGAAAAAAGTATTTACTAACTTTATTGCATATCATTAGCTTGTTTCTGAGGTTGACATATAATGTCATGAAAAAATGGTACTTGAACTACCTTTTTTGCAGCCCCATTCACTATTTTTTCAAGCAAATGCCTATGAAGTAGTCATGTACTGAATACTCAGCAGTGATGCATACATATACTTTTAGGGTTAGCAGCTCATAATGCTACTTATCATAAGCTCACAAAATACTAGTGCCTACATATCAAACATTCACTTCAGTCGGCTTTTGAATTCAATATGCTTTCTTGTTCACAAGATACCTTTGGTTTTGAATGTTTATGTTTAGAATGTTAAAACTGTTTAAGTTTTGTTTTTTTGTTCCATTGTCCCATTAGCAGGTATATTACCGAGGACACACTCATTTTAATACTTTATCATCAATTATGGGATTGAAAATAATATGAACTTCTTTGATCTTTATTTCTTCACAATCTTTATTTCATCACCATAATTTAGTTTATGATTGCTGCTGTGTTCTGAAAAGGTGTATCTTTTCTTGCAAAAATGCAGCTTGCTTGCATCAACAAAAGTAAATTTGGATTAAAAGCAAAAATAGAAAATTTACTTTCCTAATTCAGCTAATAATATTAAACTCTAAATTTTAAACCAACATTGATTTAAAATGAAAATGATTCTAAAGGTAAGTTATACATATAAATGCATGTTTAGATTTTCTCACCTATTTCTACACTCTGGGTGTAGAGTTGTGAAGCTACGTAATGGCATACTGTAATGTGGTCTTGCTGAGTATGGCCAGCATGCAGGTCCTACTCTATGGAACTCATGGGGCACGTTCAGAAACACTAAATCTGTTTAATGGGGGGGAAAATGTACTGATCATGTGTTGAGTGTCATGACAATGGCAAGTAACTGTAAACATTTCTGAATACTCTTCCTTTCCATTGTCCCAGCCTGTGTGTGTGTGTGTGGGGGGGGGGGGGGGTGGGGGGGGGAGGTACATGGACCAGTCCTGGTACAAGGACTACAATTTCAGTAGAGCCTGCATGGCACCAGTTATAGTTACTAATGAGGTAAACTCAAGTCCTGGGCCATCTCTCTGGTGTGGACCACGTGTGTGTTCAGAGGAGTAAGACGTTAACATGAATGAGAGCAAGTCTAGAAGGTAGAGAGCCTTGAAATACTAATAGAGGAATTTTACTTGTAGCAGCGGGAATTTGGGAGTCAGCATAGCTTCTTGAGGCGAGGAATAATAGAATAGTCCACATTTTGGCAACTAGTGCTCTGGCTGAAGGGTACAATTTCATTCTGATCTTTTGCAACCTACTAATTTTAAAGGTAATTTTGTATAGAAAATCATCATGTAGACAATTAGCAACAGAACCAAGACTGGCGCTCCCAATCTGAGAAGACCTAAAAAAGGTTCTGAAAAAAAAAATACCCGGATAAAATACACACAGGAAAGTGCTTTTAACCTTGCCATGTGTAAAGTTAGGTGACACCGGAATGCCAGTAACAGTTAAATTTATAAGGATGTGGTATAAGACCTTCACTTGACCCTCCATGAGAAAATTTCTCTGATATTTAATTGTCTTTACAAAATCGCCCTTCATTCAATGGCGTGGGCAGTTTCAGGTCACTCCATTCCCAACAGCTATGTTCTAAGCATTAGCCACGAACACTGAAGCATGAAGAAATTAAGCAGCTACAGAAGTCATTGGGGAACTGTAACAATTCAAGGAATGAAAGTGGTGGTGTAAAGTTGAAATTAGCCTGTTTTTATTCCCTTTAGGATAACGTTTTACTGATGCACATAAACCTGCAAATGCTAAACTGAATTTCAAGTCTCATTTTTAAAAAATATATTTTATTATTGATTTTTTACAGAGAAGAAGAGAGAGGGATAGAGAGTTAGAAACATCGATGAGAGAGAATCATCGACCAGCTTCCTCCTGCACACCCCCCACTGGGGATGTGCCCGCAACCAAGGTACATGCCCTTGACCGGAATCGAACCCGGGACCCTTCAATCTACAGGCTGACACTCTATCCACTGAGCCAAACTGGTTTCGGCAAGTCTATTTTTTTATTAAAGTGTAGTTGATATATAACTGTATATTAGTTTCAGGGTACAGCATAGTGATTTGACATTTGTATTCCTTATGATATAATAACCACAAGTCTAGTAACTATCTGTCACCATACAAAGCTATAATAATATTGACTATTTACCCTATTCATTAGGTTTCTGTGAATTTGTTTGTGGAGGTTTTTAATTCACACTTGTCAGATGGCTATTATACAAACAACAACAGCTAATAGAAAGTATTGGCAAGGATTTGAAGAAATGGGGTACCTTGTATACTATTTGGATGATTATTAATTGGTATAGCCATTATGAAAAATTGTATAAAGGTTCCTCAAAAAATTAAAAATATAACTACAATATGACCCAGCAATTTCACTTCTGGGTATTTATTAAAAAATAATAAAAACACTAATTTGAAAAGATATATACACCCCATTATTTACAATAGCCAAGATATGGAAACAACCTAGGTGTCCATCAATAGGAAAATGGGTAAAGAAGATGTAATTATATATATATATAGTGGGATATTACTTAGTCATAAAAAAGAATGAGATCTTGCCATTTGAAACAATGTAGATGGCCCTAAAGGGTATTTTGCTAAGTGAAATAAGTCAAACAGAGAAAGACAAATATTGTATGATTTCTCTTATATGTGGAATCTAAAAAACAAAATGAGTAAATAAATAAAATAGAAACCGATGTTTAGATACAGAGACCAAACTGATGGTTGCCAGAGGGGGAAGGGATGAGGGGAATGGGTGAAAAAAGTGAAAGAATCATTCTTCTATTTTTTACAAAATATTTTTAGCTAATTATGGTAATAATAGTTTGAATCAATTTAAATCCATTAATTCTTGTAGAAACATACTAAACAATGTAAGTGGCCTATTAAACAACTATTTCCCATTTTTAAATTCAGTATTCATTGCTTTACCACATATGCAGGTTTTTTGGGAAAAGTTCACAGATTTATCTCCAACATACAACATGGGAGGGAAAAAGGGCCACTCTTTAGAGGAGGTTAAATGGGGCACTGACTGAAGCCTGAGAGTCAGTCATCTCACATCACCTTCTGTTCGACAATAGCCAGCATCCACATAAACAAAAAGTCACAATCTTTGAGAGAATGAATGAGGAAACTTTCTTACTGGCAGAAACAACCTCAGAAGAACGCGCACTGCAGGAGAATAACTGATGCTATATTTGTGGAAATAGTGGTCAGAAAAGCAACTGAACCTTCGAAGGTAAACTCTTCAGTAAGTGGGGTTCAGTTGTTCTCTCTGCTCATGGGTTTTGCATGACAATCCATGTGAAGATAGCCTCCACAATAACCATTCCACTGGAATCGAAGCCTCCAACAGATGTTAACGTCACACTAACAGAAACTTTTACTTAATATATTTTCTTATTGATCCATTAATAGATTCAGAAATATTGACTGATAATTTACCATATATAAAATATTTTTCATTTACCGGAGTTGTTTCAAAAAGTCTACTCTATGGGACTTTCATTCCACTTGGGTTCCAAAGCAGGAAAAAAAGATACAAAAATGTAAATAAAGTAATTTCGCATAGTAATTAAGCAAATCAAAAACACTTTTATGATAGAAAATGATGGGGATGGAGCAGTGAACCATTCAGCAGGGTGCCTGCAGGAGACCCAAGGTGATATATTTTAACCAAGAACTGCATGGTGAAGAGGCAGACAAACACCGGAAGAATTTATTTCCTCTTACATGGGAACCATAAATTCAAAGGCCTCACATGGGAAAGGGCTTGCATCTAATTTGTAAAATTTTCCATTCAATCTCCAGAACCTGGAAAATATCAAAAGTATATGTTAAGCATTCATTAAATAATGGTAAAGTAAGATAATAAATTATTATGCGTTTTTTTTTATATTTGGAATGATTAAACAAGAGAGAGATTTGCTACTTGTATAGGACCGTGTACACACCTGAGGAAGTTGGAAGTCATAGATAAACCATACACTTTCTTGAGTTTTGTCAAAAAATTTAGTACACAACAGACCATTTTTTAATTTAATTAACTAATATGTTCTTAAAACCACAAGCAGTTTTATTTTATTAATTTCTATTATATATTAGAATTACTTACTAATGTCAAATAAGCTATGTGGAATTTTTATTGCTCTCTAATTGGGCACAAAAATGCTGAATGCTTGACATAAGAGAATGGGAACATGAAAATGAACATTCATGCAGGGAGAAAACTGAACATGGGAAAGATATGTCACAGAGGCTAGAGACAATGATTATTTAAATGCATGATGAATACACTTACCACTTACAGTGCTGTTAAAAACAAATTTATAATATTCCTAATGATTTATGGAAGATGTTTAACATGAAAAATAAGTAAATGAAAGGTAATATTGAAAATTAATTGTAAAAATATTGATGTTGAAAATATTCAGATATGTTAAATTATTTCCAGCATATTATAATTTCTGAAAAGGCTAAAACTGCTTCTCTTACTGCAAACTTTCCATCTGGCTAGGTAGGATTATTTAAAATATTCGAAATCAGTCTCTGGCAAACATTGGGAGTGCTTCTTATCAGAGGATTACGTCTGTCATCCTACAACTTTAATACTTTCACATTTATTACTATAGCAAAATCTAAAATTACTTTTGTGCTTTAACTAGCTCTCAGGACATAAATAATAAATATTATAGACTGGCTTGCCCGCTACTTGGATTGAACTTGTAGTAGTTTCTTTTCTATTTAAAAGAAAATATGCTATCTTAGCACAGAAATCTAGCTTACTTAAATCATCTCTCCCCAGCTCGTTGTCTTTTTATTGCTTATGTATTTCCTACTTAGAACTGTTCAAAAACTTGTTGAAATTCATGATTCAAATTACTGCTAAGGACCACAATGTTCTTAACCTACTGTTTGCTTCAGAATTGATGAAAATAATTTTCATTATAACTTAAAATTCTCCTTACATAATACCACATTTGACCTGGAAAAGATATACTCCAATATAGAGACCAAATGGTTTATTAAGTAACTATATAAGAGCCAGGTAATATAAATGGAGTAAATTTTATTGTTTTTTTCCCACTGGTCTGTAAAATTGTAATAGTGGCCATGATATATACCTTATTTACAGATTGCTGTTTGATTTTCTTCAATTTCTTTTTTCTTCTTTTGGTTAATCCTCACCCAAGGGATATTTACTTATTTATTTATCTATCTATCTATCTTTACTGATTAAGGTATTACCTATGTGTCCTTATCCCCTTATTGCCCCCCAACCTTCCCCTCCCCTTGCTTTGTCCTCACTTCCCTGATGTTTGTGTCCATTGTTTATGCTTATATGCGTGCATACAAGTTCTTTGCTTGATCTCTTCCCCTTAGCCCTCCCCTCCCCCGCCTTCCCTCTAAGGTTTGATGGTCTGATTGATCAATCTGTCTCTGGATCTATTTTTGTTCATCAGTTTATGTTGTTCATTATACTCCACAAATGAATGAGATCACGTGATATTTATCTTTCTCCAACTGACTTATTTCGCTTAGCATAATGCTCTCCAGGTCCATCCATGCTGTTGCAAATGGAAGGAGTTCCTTCCTTTTACAGCAGTGCGGTAATCCATTGTGTAGAAGTTCCACTGTTTTTTAATCCACTCATCTGCTGATGGGCACTTAGGCTGTTTCCAAATTTCCAGAGCCTCTTCCAAATTGATAACTTTTCTTCAAAAAGCAGGGAAGATGGACAGCAGTGGTGTTTGCTGGGGTCTATACTATCTAGGGGTATGCCTCAAGCTTTACTAGCATTGCTTGCAGATGTGGTCACATGTACATTATCATGCCAAATCCAACAGCTTTGAGTTATTACCTGTTTATTAGCAAAGTTCTAGTTTTACCTAGTGGGTCCTCTCCCCAAATATTTCTGAGGTTTTCTGGGGGATTTTTCTTTGTCTTGGGTTCGAGCCTCCATGTGTGTTGATTGCTGCCAAGTTTTGGGGAACTCAGACATAGTTCTTGACTGTAATTCTTAGTTCCCCAAGGTCTAACATGCTAGTTCCTTTTACTCAAGGGATTCTGGCTTTGGCAGCGCTGATAGGTTTTTGAAGCTCCAGAAGGTTTTTAAAATTTTACATCTTTTTGACCACATAATCAACTGATCCCAACCACCTCCCTCCCTAATGTTGTTAAGCTGCACTCTCTTTAACTATGGATTTGTCTTTATTGGATCATTCTCATTCTAGTCTGGCATATGTATTCCACTGCAAATCCAAACACACACACACACACACACACACACACACACACACACACTCAAAATGGAGAGTATTTGTATGCCTATTACAGGAAGGACTCCAGTATCAGCTGGACTTAGTTTCCCTTTAACAATTTAGACTGCTGCTAAGTCCAGCTCACTGTCTGTATATTAATATTCCCCACATTTATGGAGATAACTACATATATATATATTCATAAGACAAACTTAGATATCTAATAAATATTTAAATATTTTTCAAGGAATGAACTAAATTTTCTTCAATTATTTCAATGTTATTTTTTTAAATTAGGCCTTTGTAGGAATGAACGTGGTCTTATAATTTTTAAAGATATAGTTGTAGCATTCAAAATAAGAAAACGTATGTTAGGATCCTGCAGATTTTCCTATATAAAATTTATTTAAAAGTTTATAATTCATAGTTGCAAACAGATTAATGGAGTTGACTGCATTATCTCTTTGCAGAACCAACATATGCATTCGACACAAATTTGGGCAACTACTTGGAAAACAGGCTCTAACTATGTTCAAACTTTTGTTCTTTGGATACGAGTGAGTGGTTCAACATTCAGTCTTATGATCCAACCTGGGACAATTAGAGTCTACCTTTCAGGTTTTTGAAAATTTTCATAAAGACAGAGGTAATTGAAACTGAGTCATCATAGAACTTGCTAAGATTCATCAGAGCTGCCCTCGTTTTTGTCATTATGGTGCTTAGAGATAATGTTTTTGATTCTGAGTGACTTCCAATATACTTCCAATAAATCTGTTTTGCCTAGGTTAGCCCTTTCCAATATCTGTTATCTGTAAACCAAAACCAAAAACCATATGGCCCTAAATATAAATAACAGTTATAGAAGAGGATGCTTTGTTAATCAGCGAATAAAAATTGGAAGCCAAGTCTTAGAATCTAGTGAAGATATCTTGCCTTGATAAAATTAGGTACTCAGGATAATTGGTAATTCAAAGGACTTTGGTATTAGAAAGTCTATCTGAATCATAGCAATGGTTTTCTATATGGGATTTGGTAAATAATGTGAATTAAGCATATAAAGATGTATGAAAATATAAACTTAACATATAATTAAGTTAGCATCAATAAATATTATTTTACTCTTATATAATTTGGAAATGCTAATACCTGATCACGGGGCTACTGTATGAATTAAATGAAAATGTAGATTTAAAGTTCTAGCACAGAGCCAACATTTACAATATTTGTGTAGGAATGGTTGAAGAGAAAGCAAGAAAGACATACTGGAGCAGCACTTTGGAGAGCCTTATATGCCATGGCAAAAAAATTGGAAATTGATTTATTTAGAAACTGGAAGACATTGAAGGACATTGAGCAAGGAAGTGGCACGATTGTTGTTGCACTGTTAGAAGATTAATGTGACACTGTGATACAAGATGGACAATTGTGAAATGGTAAATGGCAACCTCTCAGGAGAATTTATAGTAATCTGAGTGATAGCAATGAGAGCCTAACCTGGGCAGGTGATAGAGGAAACAGAACAGACTGGAGGTAATTCAGACACAGAAAGGTGAAATGAGTTGGTTGTGGGAGTAGCTGAGGAAGAAATATATAAATCAGAAATTCTTGAGGTTCCAAGTCTGATGGCTTGGGATAAAAGCAAATATAGTTGAGGATGCTAGAGATATTACATGAAATATAACTAAGCAAAATTTTAAAAAATAAACAATTACAACAGTAATTATACTTTGAATATTGACTATAACATTTTTACATCTTGTAGCATTTTAAGCTTCTGAGCCATTATTATTTTGTCTGTTTCTTCATCAGTAATGGGTTATGACTCATTCACCATTTATGTATTAAGCTGATTAAATTCATCAAGAATTGCGTTAAAATAAATAGTTTGGCTTTTCCTCAAAATCTCCTGTGTGTGTGTTTTGTTTTGTTTTGTTTTTGTTGTTGTTGTTTTTTTTTCTTTTTGTAGACTACACCCTTAAATTGTGTCAAACTTTCACTTCAAACTCATCTATAATTGAGCAATTCCTTAGTACCTGAAGTACTTACTTCCTGTTATTTCACATTAAGTATCTTGTTTAATTTGTTTAATCTGTACAAGCCTACTCTTTGTGGTAGGCATTATTATTATTTAGTACTTATTTTTGTATTTTTAAAGCTTTATTGTTGAAAGTATTATGTATGTCTCTTTTGTCCCCCATTGACTCCTTCTAGCCCACCCCTGCCCCCCTCCCTAGGCCTTCACCACCCTATTGTCCATGTTCATGGGTTATGCATATACTGTATGCATATAAGTTCTTTTGCATCATATTCTTGTTTCAAAATAAGAAGGCTGGCTCAGTGGAAAGAGCATCAGCCTGCAGACTGAAAGGTCCCAGATTTGATTTCTGTCACTTGCCTGGATTGAGGGCTTGATTCCTAGTAGTGGGTATGCAGGAGGCAGATAATCAATGGTTCTCTTTCACCATTGATGTTTGTATCATTCTCTCTCCCTCTCCCTTCCTTTCTGAAATCAATAAAAATATACACTGAATGGCCAGATTATTATGATCTCTGGATGCATAATAATCTGGCCACTCAGTGTATATCTTTTATAATAAAAGGCTAATATGCAAATTGTCCCCTCGATCAAGAGTTCAACCAGAAGGCAGGCTGGCCAACTGCCCATGTCCTCTCCCCCTGGCCAGGCTGGCTGAACCCTACCCATGCACGAATTCATGCACCAAGCCTCTAGTACACACACACACACACACACACACACACACACACACACACACAGAGTGGCTAGATTATTATGTGTTCAGAGGTCATAGTAACCTGGCCACTCAGTGTATTTTAAAAAAGAATCAAATCCATTTAGAGGCTGAAGTTCTAAGAGCTGTCCATTACTCAGCCCATGGCTGGGCTTACTTCTGGGAATTACCTTCTGTTAGTTTTCCAGCCTCAAGAACAAATCAACAGTGTGGACATGCTTCTTGAGATAAATGAAATTATGGTCCTGAATGATATTCTCTCTTTCTGAAGCTTAAATTAGCTTTCATTGGAAGATTTATTACCATTGAAGTATCCAACCAAATGTGTAACAGGCTGTTAAATGTGATTACTTTGAAATAAACACAGTTAAATCATAAGTAGGAGTTCTATAGTATATTTTTATGGCAGTGGTTCTTAAACTTCTTTGTGCTATAAAACACTAAGTTACAGAGCTACCAGCGATAATGCTTTCTTAAAGCAGCTGGTTCTTATGGGATGGGGTATGTGTGGATGGCATAAAAATATCTGGAAGTATGTAGCATTGACCTAGTTTATTTTTTTCCCTCGATTAAGCTTTTTAGTGTTCAGACGACTTGTCCCCACTTGATTTCTGTAAATAATAAACATAATTTTTATGTGCAAAATCTATCCCCAGCTTCATCCTCAATTTGTAACTACTGTATATTTAATAGTACTTTTTTTTTTAAAGACTACTTCTTTAAAAGCAGTATAGCATCTTTTGAGGTACTTTAAAAAAAACACACAAATGATTCAAATAACTCTCTTCGAAATCATACATTTTAAATATATGCGTTCTAGCTGTTAATTATTTTCTTATTCAGATATTCTTGCCAACAAAACAAGGCAAATGTGAAAAAGGGGGCGTTAGAGATAAGTTTAGAGATATCTATTAAAATCTAAGTACCTGGATGAAGTCTAGTATATTTCTGATACTTTTTGCCTCAGTTTCATCATCTGTGAAATTCAATTTATGAAGATGTAGCCCTCACACATACCAGGTGCTCAATTAGCCCTTGTTTCTTTCTTACCTTATGATTTACTGGCCTGTTCAAGTTTCTTCCCATCAACCACATGTGCGACATTCAATCATGGTCTCTTCCTCTTCTCTACCCCCAACCAGTCTTCTCTTTGCCCACAATAATTCTTATGAAATAATTTGACATCATTTTGTATTTTTCATTACAGTATAATTAAAAATATTCTGACATAATTTAAATTCAATTTTTAAGACATTTATGTTCATTATTTTTAGTAATTGTGGAATATCAAGCAAGTGGTAACCTAAAGAAAGGAGACTATTGCTGAATAAGGTAGATCTTCTTGAAAAACAACAACAAAAACTTTGTCAATGGAGGCGAATAACATTCACTGAATACATTTTTAATAAGGAGAAATAGGTGCATACAATTAATAGCAACACCTTAAAATAAAGCATGTGGGTCATTAGGCGTGCAACAGTGGTGTTGGTTGATCAATTGTTCAAGGTAGGATGCAAAAGAGCAATGTGTTGATGTGCAGGATTGATGCAGAGAGGATACTATTTAAGCTGTGTCTTGAAAGATGAATAGAACTTTTGTAGTTATTGGAAGAAAAGAAAACATCTCAACTTCTTAAAAATATGCAACTTTATTCCAACTTGTGTTTCCACTTGGAAACTGGTCTGAAAGTATTCTGCAGTCTTTATATAGAATTCTTAATTGTCTCCAGTCCATAAAAGCTGACGCTTCACTATCAGCGAATAATATATGAGTCATGGCACTATTCCTATCTTAAAGACAAATGACTCATCCAGAGAGAAAATAATGTGAAATTAAATTGTTTTGCAATCATTTCATTGCATTTACTTTATTTCTCAGGACTCTAAAAACCGATATATCTCAAAGGGAAATTCACAAAAAATATAGCTAATTTGTTAACCTGCTATGCTTCATATATTCCCATTTAATTTCTTATATTAAAAATAGTAGCATTTGATTTGGAGTTAAAATGATTCAAATTTTAATCAGATGAATAAACAAAAGATATGAAAAATTTTTATATAAAGTGCATTTATTGACAGACAGTCACAATGAATGATAAATGCATAAAAAGGTTATAAGACATATCTTGATATAGAGTAGCAACATGTATATATTATACTACACATATCATATGAAGAACAATCTCTTTTTTCTAGAAGCTTTTACATATATTTCAGATTGAAAATTCAGTGAATTTCACAATGTGGTCAGCAGATCAATGACAAGATATAGAGCAGTAACATCTATCAGCCCAGAAGCAACTTTCATGCTCCTTTCCAGTCATTAATCTGAATGACAATAACCACTATTATATTATCAAGACATTTATTACTAGTACTATATTAGCTGTGTCTCTTTTGGAATTTTATGTTAAGGCTGCAATATTGTATATATTCTTTTGTTTCTAGTTTATATGCATATTTTATTTAGTTAAATGAATATTCTTCAATGGATATATACTCTTTATTGTTATGGATACATATGGGTTCCCTCCTCCCCATGCTTGACTATTATGAATGATGGTTCTATATACATTTTTGGTTTAATGGTTAAAAGAGTGAGACCTGAAGTCCCATTGTTTAAATTTAAATTCCAATCCAAAACTATTAACTTAGTGATCTTGGATATTACTTACCTATATTTACCCCAATTTCTCATCTGTAAACTAGGTAATTATATCTCCCCAATCAGTTTATCTGAGAACTCCTAAGAAATGCAAAGACCCTGAAACAGTGCCTGGCACATGGCAAGAACTCAATATATATGCTTATTTTTTATTTACTCTTTTTTTTTCTTTGCTTTGGAATAATCCAAAAATATAAATTTTTGGAATTTGTATGTAATTAATGTTGTTATTTATATATGTGGTAAATTTTTCTTTGTAGTACATGTTGTTTAATCCTTCTCAGCTATTCTTTGTTTTTAAATTTTGCTGTAATATGTAGTTTTGGAATTCTTTCAAAATAAGTTTGTAGATAGACCCCTGTACAGATACAACAAGAAGGAATACCTCTGGAAACTAGGGAGAGGGCTTTCTCCAGGAACACAATGGTAGGTGCCTTGATTTTGGACTTCCCAGACTTCAGAACTAGACAATGGAGGCCTAATAGACAGCAGTGTCATGCACCTCTTTCTAGGGCCAAGCCAGAAAGGTAACCAAATAGGAGAACATCCTCCCTGAATTAACAAATTAAAAACCACTGAGGAAACAATTTTTAATAAGGAAGGGCAAAGGATGCTAGAGAACACTGCTTGCCAGCCATAACCTGCATGGAACCACCACATACTCCGGTAGTGAGTGGCACAGTGCCTCCTGGCAGACTCCCAGAAGTCTTCAGGGAGTGCATGCTGCCAGGGTGAGCTCCTGCACCAGGCCTCCTCACCAGTTCACTGGGCCCCAGCATCTTAGGATTGGCCTCTAAGACCCCACAGTGAATGCAAGCCAGGAGGAACCTGCCTCGGACTCTAGAATCATTTTACTAGCCTGACTCAGAGCCACCCAGTGCCTGCTCCACTCTGAGCCTCAGGATCTGCTGCCGGGGTGACACAGAGCAACCCAGAGCGCACACCACTCTGGACCACTGGAAAATGAGGAATGTGCGACCCAGAGAAACAAGTGTAACAGAGAGCAACCAGTGCCCACTCCACCCCAGTCCCTTGAAAAGCCCTGCTGGAGTGACCCAGAGCAGCCCATGCATGCTTCAGCCCACCAGGGGAGGGGTGACACAGAGAAACCCAGCACACTCCTCACTCAGGGCCACAGGGGAACTCTGACTGTTCAACCCAGAGCAACCTGTGCCTACTCTACCCTGGCCTCTGGGACAGTTCTGCTGGGCCATCTGGAGCAACTCAATGTGCACCTCAATCTGGGTGTCAGGAGAGTGCAAACTGAGTGACCCAAGGCAACCTGCTCCCAGTCCACACTGAGGATGGGTGAACTGGAGAAACCCAGCATGCGTCTCATTCCAGGCTACCAGAAAGCAGGGACTGTATGACCCAGAGCAACTCGCACCCAATTCTCAGCCCCTAGGATAGTCCTTCAGGGGCTATCCAGAGAAACTCAGCAGTGCCTCACTCTAGGCCATAAGAGAGTGCTGAGGCAGCCACCCAGAGCAAGCCAGTGATCCCAGCCAAGGGTGCTGCCAGAGGGACCTAGGGTGCTACCCTGTCATGGGTGCTGGGGCCTCACAGTGAATTGAATGTCAGAGGGCTCTGGGTTCTCCCAGGGAGTTGCACATCAGAGAAACTATGCATGCACTCCCAATACCCCTATCATCTGAAGCAGACAGCTGAGGGGTCAGATCCCAAGAAGAAGGGGATACAACTCAGAGCAGAGACAATAAAGGTATGAGACTTAAGGCAGACCCAGTCTCTGGGCTAACCATATCTGGACCATTGCCCTGATAGGATCTGCAACCTCTTGAACCCAAAACAGGGTGCCCAGGGCTAGAAAGAGGCAGCAAAAATGGGGAGACAAAAAAACAACACCCCAAGGAAAGAAAAGGAGGCATCACCAGAAAAGGAACTAAATATAAAGGAGACATGGAATATGTCAGAAAAAGAATTTAGAGTAAGGATCATAAATTGGATGGATGAGAAAATCAATAACTTATGTAAGAATCAAGAGGAAATAAAAATTATATAGCTACAATAAAGAAACAGAATGGAAGTTTTCAATAGTAGACTAGAAGATGCAGAGGACTGAATTTTGTTATTTAAAAGATAGGGTAGTAAAACAAACCTGGTCTGAACAGCAAGCAATTGGAGAAAAACATTAGAAAGCAGGAGGAGAGCCTAAGGGAGCCTTGGGACAGCATGAAATGAAGTAACACACATATAATAGGAGTGTCAGAAGGACAAGAGGAGGACCAAGGATTAGAAAACCTATTTAAAGAAATAATGGCAGAAACTTACCTGATTTGAGGAAGAAAAAGGTCACATAAACACAGGGAGTCCCAAACAAGATGAACCCAAAAAGACCCACACCAAGATACATTGTAATTACAATGGCAAATGTTAACAATAACAACAACAACAAAAAAAGCTCTTAAAAACTGCAAGAGAGAGAAAGAGAGTTACCTACAAAGGATCTCCCATAAAATGTTTTCTCAACAGAAACACATCAGGTGAAAAGAGAATGAAATGAAGTATTCAAAGTGAAGCAAAGCAAGGGACTGGATCCAAGAATACTCTATCCAGCAAAGGTATCATTCAAAATTGAAGGGGAAATCAGGAGCTTTGCAGACAAAAAAGGGTGAGGGGAGCTTATCACTACAAAGCCAGCAATGGCAGAAATGCTAAAGGGACTGTTGTAAAAAGAAATAAAAAGGGAAGAAGGAACACATGCACAAAAAATAAAAATAACTACAAACAAGTACCTATCAATAATAACCTTAAATATAAATGGACTAGATACTCCAATCAAAAGATATGGAGTGCTGAATGGATATGAAAACATGATATATATTCTGTCTGCAAGAGACCCACTTCTGAACAAGGGACTCACACAGACTGAAAGTGAAGGGATGGAAAAATATTTTTTTTTCAGGCAAATGAAATGAAACAAAAGCTGGGGTAGCAATACTTATATCTGACAAAATAAACCTCAAAGTGAAGGCCATAACAAGCGATAAGGAAGGTCACTTCATAATACTAAAGGGATCGATACAATAAGAGGACATATCTCTGGTAAACATATGCCCCAATGCAAGAACACCCAAATACATTAAAAGAATCTGGAAGATATCAAGGGAGAGATTGATAGCAATACAATCATAGTAGGGGATTTTAATACCCCATTTATAGCACTGGATAAATTCTCTAAACAAAAAATCAGCAAAGAAACAGCAATATGTGGTTTATCTTTGAAAATGTTCCATGTGCACTTGAGAAGAATATATATGTGAATGTTCTGAAGATATCATTTGAGTCCATCTGATCTAATGAGAATTCTTCAATGTCTAAAAATTCCTCTTTAGTCAGTATCAATACATCTGATGGTAGGCTTTTTTTAGATACACTCTTCTAATGATCATTTTTCTTCAGAATTTTGTTATCTTTTAATTACCTGGTGTTCTGTTTCAAGTTTTCTCCTCTGTCAGAGCCCAGTAGCTCTTACCTTAGCATTATCCCAGAATTCTAGTTTTTCAGCTTGGGACCTCTTTCCAATCCATGTCTTAGTTCTTTGGCTTCTGTTTTGGAGTGTGTCTGTCCAACAAGTCCCTTTGACCCCCTGCACTTCTCTGGGTTTAATTTTTTGATTATCTTATTATTTGGGGGATCTTATAGCTCGTTTTGATTACCATTAGCCTAAATGACTAACCTTAAACATGTGAGTCCAAGTTTTTGGCCCAATTTTTTCTTATTTTTAAAATTAGGGATGGTGTGTAAAACAATTAAAATCCCCCCAAATCCTTTGTAGGTCCCATAGTGTCAGTGATTCTAAGCTTAAATTAAGCAGGCACTATTTAGCTAATGCTGAGTTAGTATATTGTGTATATTTTACGTGTATGCATGTATGTGTGTGTTGATATATCTACCCTAAGGGAAAATTTATCTTTAGAGAAGACATACTTTTTAATGTGGAAGTTAAATAGTTCTTTTGGAATGAATTAGCTTCACTCTATGTCTTTATGCTGACAGACATGTAAGGAAGTGTGTTTAGGTGGAGAAGGGGGACTATTGAGGGGTGTTTGAATGAAAATAGGTTTGCATATTTATCTGTCATCCTTCTGGCCCTAAGGGAGCCTTAGGCTGCTGCCTAGTGTAAATTCCATACTGTGTCTTCCCTTCCTTTGATATTCACTCACAATCTGAGAGATTTTCAATTCTGATTTCAGAGAGATTCTATGTAATGCCAAGTTATTATTTATATTTTCAATCATTCATGTTACATAAGGAATTATCATGGATTCTTTAATAGGTAATTATAGAAATTGCCCTTGTACATCTTGTACAAAGGAATTAAAAAGTACCTCCTAATTATAAGGGAAAAGAGCATGGAGCACAGTTTTTCTCATATTTCTTTAAAGTTAAAGAATATGAGTACCTCATATTTTGCTAATGAATTAACTTTGGGTGGTTGCTTCCTTTTCCCTATTCTAGGCCACTTTAGAAATATCTTCATGTAATTTGTATTCTGAACCCACTAAGTCTATCAGTCAAGCCGATATTTGATCTTTGATATATTTACAGTGCCCTTCTTCCTTACTACAAACTTCTATAGCATTCATTTATTAAATTAAAAAAATAGCACACTTATTATGCACTAAACACTGGGCATAGGTGAAAAGACCAAATGTGTCCCTACCATTGTGGAGCTCAGAGATGGGGAGAAAAAGCAAAGAAATAGATTCATATGTACCTAGAGTTACAGATTTTGATCAAAAGCAATGAAGGGAACTTGCTGCTGGGAAAGAGAATAGCCTAGTTGGGGAACTGCTTTGTTGGATAGTCAGGGAGTCAGAGAAGCCTTCTTTAGAGATGATATTTAAAATGAGACCTGGGAGATGAGAAGAGAACAGGAAGGGGAAGAGTTGGGGTAGATTGTTCATGAGGGAGACATTCTATGACACCTTTAGGGAAGAGTTATCATGCACCTACTGGTCTATTAATTCTAATATTTACTGAAACACTATCAGTCTAAGTGGACCTTTCTTCAGTGACTATGGCATAAATCTTCTGGGCATTGATGGAAATGGGAGAATGTGAAAAAGCAGTAAAGCACAGTTGCTCTACACAGCAAAATGAGATTTTGGAAATTATCTAGGGATAGAAAAGTGAAGATAAAAAAAATTAGAGAAGACAATGATGTGAGAAGGGTGAGGTACCTATCAATAGAATAATTCTGGAAGAATTACAGAGAATGATACTTGAAAATATTCTTAATGGAGGAGAAGTAATTTTGTAGGCATGATGATGATCAGTATTGAATGTATAATTGTTTCTTTGATGTACTTATTCTCTTACATTCAAAAAATGTATATACCCTTTGATATATATCAACAATTTACAAAATCTGTGTAAGGCATAAGCGTTAGAGCTGATGGCTAATTTTTTTGAAAGCTGGAGGAAGACAGAGTCAACAAGCCTACGAGCAGGACCACTGCAGGAGCCAGGCCATAATGGAGGCTCAGGCTGCCTCAGGGATGGAATCAGGAGCAACTTAAAGCTCAGTTTTGAAGCACACTACAATTTAATGGGATGGGAGCTCATGGACCTTGTTTAGATGTTCAAGGAAAGGTGAGCCTGGAAGACTGGAGAACTGAGAAGATTTAGATCAGCAGTTCTCAGGTGGAAATGATTTTTTGTCCTCCGGGGGACATTTGGCAATATGGACAGATAGTTTTAGTTACCACCAGTTGGGGTGCGGGGAGGATGTGCTACTGGCATTAGTGGGTAAAGACCAGGGATGCTGCTACACATCCTACACTGAACAGGAAAGCCCACACCTCCCCTCTTCTCACCTACAACAAAGTCTTGTCTGGCCCAAAATGTCAATAGTGCTGAGATTGAAAAACCCCTTTGGGTGTACTTGTTTCCATACTTGTTTCCTAGTCTTACAAAAAATATTGGTTAAAAATTTTTTTCCTAAGGAATTAAGCGATCTCTATGTTAGTTCACTCTGATACAGTTTACTTTCCACAACATCTAAACAGTACCATGCATAGATTTACATTTTAAAGAAGTCATGAACTTTCCTTCAAGTTAAAGCCAAGGTTCTAACAAAAATATCAGTTTTGTCCTAGTTCCTGTAGACAAGAGAGCATGGATATTTAAATGAAACCACACAACACAGAGAAACCATTAAAAAAAAAAAAAAAAGCAGTTTTGTTGATGGCATATCCACAAAGTCCATAGGAAATGGCATGAACTAAATTTTTAGAGATGAGATCTGTGAAGAAGGGCAGGGGGCACAAGGCATTTGTGTTATGAAGGAAGCAATGTGGTGCATATATCGGATTAGGGAGAAAAATGAAGGGACAGGAATGCAGAATCTATAGAGGAAGGTTTGGTGAACTTTGATCACAGTTTTGCTTGTATAAGTGAAGAATCTGGAACAGTGCTAGTGTTCAAATAACGTTTCTTGAATAAATAAGTAATATGGATATCACTTGATAAATATGACACGTGGCAGTGAGACATATCTAAGATGATCCTAAGGTTTCTGAAATGTGGCTCTAGGTGAATGGCTATATCTAGCATTCAGATGTGAAAAAGCATATTTGCAAGAAGAACGGGGAAGATTAGTTCAGTATTGGAGAGGTAGAGTTGGAGGTAAAGTTAGAAATGGAAATTTCTGAAAGTCAGGTGTACATACATAAGCGTCTGAAGAGAGAGGGAGAGAGATAGAGAGAGACTATTCCTTCCAGGTAAGAACTAGAGATTGGGAATCATTTGCAATGTAGATAATGACTGGATAGGGACTAGATAGCTGTTTTACTGACTCTTCAGCTCACCTAACAGAAACATCAGGTTAACTTGCTGATGCACTCAAGTGCAATGGCAAGACTATTTAAATAACCACTCTTGTTTAGTGTTACCTCAGATGTTTTAAAAAGTATTGAATACAAACAGAAATGACTCTTCTTGGAAGCAGGTGCCTCAGAAATGCAACAGATTTGTTATGACAATACTGCTGATATTCACATTTTTAGACTTCCTGTTTAGAAATTACCTAGGAATTTTACTTAGCTTCTCTAGGAGCATCACCTTTCTGAAACTGCATTTTAAAAACAGTTGATTTTTTGAAAAATGTAAGATAAAAATAATAACAATAACAACTAATGTTAATTGAGCAATGAATATGTGTAGTGAGCACTGTATTAAGTGCTTAATGAACATTATCATATTTGGTCTTTATAATTACCCAATAAGCTAATTATAGTTAATATTTTTAGTTGCGAAAACAGGCTTAGAGGAATTAAAATAATTTGCCCAAGACCACACGGGTCTGCCTAACAGAACAGTCTTTTGAATAGCTTGAGTGTTAATAATTTGATTTTAAAATATAAATATGGAATAATGAAAAAATTTCATGAGGTATTTCTGGAGATTCACATTCCCCCCCACACACACACAAAAAAAAGAATTCCAAAAGACTGAAATGCATAACCTATTAAAATATTATTTTGAAGAATGATCTGCAGTTAGGTTATGATTTTTTTGGGTAATGTTTGGTTAATAATTTTAATTATTTTATAGTCACTCATTTTGTTCAAAATGTAAAAAGCAAAACAACACTGACTTAGGACCCTCCCAATAACTTGGAATTTAACCCTAACCCCTTCTGTTCTTTAGTTTTCCAGAATTGTTCCTTTTGTCTTTTCTGGATAACATGGCCCTGATGCAAGTGACTTTTTAAAACATCTTTATTGTTGAAAGTCCTACAGATATCCTGTTTTTTCCCCATTGACCCCCTCCACTCGACAGTGAATGACTTTTTAATCCATTCACACCTCAGAATCTTGCAGAGCACTTTGTATAGAAAAGAATCGCCCTGGCTGGCATGGCTCAGTGGTTGAATGTTCCCTTTGAACTAGGAGGTCACGGTTCGATTCCCAGTCAGGGGGACATGCCTGGGTTGCAGGCTTGATTGCCAATGTGGGCCATGCAGGAGGTGGCCAATCAGTGATTTTCATCATTGATGTTTCTGTCTCTCTCCTCGTTTCTCTTCCTTTATAAAATAAATTAAATATATATATTTTTTAAAAGAATCAATTATAATGTATCAGGTGGATGAATGAAGTTAACACACACACACACACACACACTCACATGCACATGCCAGGAATAAATCTATACATATACCTTTGGTATACTCTACTTCCCTACTGTTATTTGGTGGGGTGTCCTCTGCATCCTCACCTGTTCCTGGGGGAAGTGGGCCTCTTGGGGTGCCACAGGAACAAGAATTTCTTGAAGTCTCCTCAGGAGGATGAGGTTTCCCGGGAAGCTTTAATGATGATATCACATGAAGGGAGTTTCCTTCCAAAGCCCCATCTTCCTTCTGTCCTGCCGTTTTGTCTTCAGCAGGGCTGGAATCAAAGTTTCTGCTTCATGTTTGCACAATCCAGACCAGCATCAGGTTGATTTGGCTTGTGTTTCCAGCTGCAGTCCATTATGTGTAGGGTCTGCATGGCCATGGTCCAGGCACCTGCTAGACCCTCATGGCAGCTAGCATGGATCTGGAGTCAAGCAAATGCAAGGCAGCAGAATGAAGCAAGAGGAATAAGGGAGAGAGAAGTCTTTGTTTTGGGTTTTTAACTAGGGGCTTATCTAATGAACCTTTCTGGATGTTGTGTGCTTGCAGTAGCTCTACCCCCTCGTCAACCCATGGTTCCCCAGGCCAGACTGGCAGGCAGGCACCTTCTCTGCATCACTGGGACTTCATTGCACATACATCCATCTTCCCCTTTGTTAGACCCTTTCCCCCAGGGATTTGCAGGGAATGGACCTTTGGTTCCCCTGATGAAGCTGCCCATATGACCGTACTTATAATGTCTGGCTTCCACTTTGCTTTCTTCCTATTTTAATATAATAAAAGACCAATACGCAAGTCAACCAAATGGCAAAACCAGTTGCTATGACTTGCACTGACCACCAGGGGGCAGATGCTCGGTGCAGGAGTTTCCCCCTGGTGGTCAGTGTGCTTCCACAGAGAGAGCGCCACTCAGGCAGAAGCTGGGCTCACAGGTGGTGAGTCAGTAGTAGCACTAAGAATGTCCAACTGACAGCTTAGGGGAGTGGGTCTAAACTGTCAATTGGACATCCCCTAAGTGCTCCCAGACTGCGAGAGGGTGCAGGCTGGGCTGAGGGACCCACCGAGTGCACAAATTTCATGCACCGGGCCTCTAGTTTTAATATTAACTAGATAGTTACAATGGTAATTATACCATAAGTAAACATTTAAACATTCACCCAAAAAATAATTTACAAAAGTTAGTAACATAATAAGTATCAAATGTCAAAATGAATAGTTTCTAAAATCTGTGATTTCATTAAAAATTATGTTATAGAGTATCTTTGGGTGTCAAGCTGTGAATGTGTTGCTTTGTGCTGGGTAAACAAATGATGGAGGAAAAAGGTTCATCTATGGTTTTTTTCTGCCTTAAAAAGGGGTAGTTATAATGAAAGAGAAGAAAGAGAATATTATTTAAAAGAAAACAAATCCAAACTCTCCATCTCAAAACAAGCAAGCAAACAAACAAACATTTGTTCCCTCCAGTAACATCATTTTTGTTGTTAAATTTATGAAAGTGAAGACACTTAATGTCCACATTATCTAAAGAGTTAAACTACATTTTTTTTAATTCTTGAAAATATCTGTAGGCCATTTATGAAATGTGCATCATCTTTACTTTTTAGATGGTTTTATTCATATTTAAGGATGAAGGTAAACAGATGCTGGGAGCTTACTACTGGGAACTAATCTATTTAACTATTTATTCTTAGTGGATATATCAATTAATTATTAATTATCTTATCTTTCTAATGGGTGAAAGCATGATTAAAAATGTTAGAGTCACCTTTAGTAATTGGGTTGTACTCTAAAATATTCAACACATAGGATGACTTAAAAAAAAATACTGTGGACCCCTATGTAGTCATGTTTCAGAGATTCTATTGAAGTTCCTATCTCTGTTTAAGCAAAAGTGAAGTAAATAAATATTAGCACACATTAGCAAATATATTGGTGAGGTTTTTTTTACCTTGACCAAAGACCCCACTTATTCTGACTGCTTACATGTAGTGTAATTCAGATAAATATGTTAGTTTATCTTGGAATGAAATATTTATTCTTCTTATTGTTATTCATATTCTTTCATAACTGCAATAGAGGTTATATGTGTTTTGTAAAAACTACTTAATACTTTTATGCAATATTAATTATTATTGAAAACTCTTCATACAAAGGATTACAAAGATAATTCAAAAATAAGTATTTATGTTAAATATATGAAAGTAACCAATTACATTACTGTAAAGTGGAATCAACAGTATTTTTAGGGTTGAATGCATGGGTAAAGCCTAATTGTAAGGCATCAGGAAAACCAGATAGAGAATTACTGGTCAATATCCTTCACAAGGTATGGTTCTGTGTTGCTTTTGTCCCTCTCCTCACTCGTCTTATATACAATTTAATTGATGATTAGTAAGTGTTAAATAGGACAAAACCATAAAAGTTCTTACCGTGTTTTTTCATTCGCCTTAAGAAAATTTGATAAACCTCATAATGGAAATAAGGCTCTGGATATTTACATATATATATTTCCACTAGAGGACTGATGCATGAAATTCGTGCAAGGGGCTCAGTCCTTGCATCTACAGTGGCTTGCCTTAGCCCAAGGCATCTGCTGTGCTTCCTGGATCCTTGCAGTCCTGACTTCCTCAGAAGGACATCTGGTCTAATTAGCATACTATGCTTTTATTATTGTAGACTAGAGGCCCAATGCACGTAATTGGTGCAAGAGTAGCCCTTCCTTCTCCCAGCTGCTGGCACCAGCATTCCTCCAGCACCTGGGACCCATGCTTCACTCACAGCCCCTGTTTCATCTGGAAGGTCATCCTGAAGAATGTCCAGTCTAATTAGCATGTTTCACTTTTATAATTATAGATGTGTACTGTTATATGTTTTTTTTAAAAAAATTTTATTGAATTTATTGTCTGGTTTCTTAAGCACTATTGCTGGTATAATTTTTTTTTAAATATATTTTATTGATTTTTCACAGAGAGGAAGAGAGAGGGATAGAGAGTTAGAAACATCGATGAGAGAGAATCATCGACCAGCTGCCTTTTGCACACCCCCTATTAGGGATGTGCCCGCAACCAAGGTACATGCCCTTGACCGGAATCGAACCCGGGACCTTTCAGTCCGCAGACCGACGCTCTGCTTGCTGGTATAATTTTAGTGTACTTCCCTCGAGCCAGACGAAGCAGAATGTCACTCAAAATCCATTAACAAATGACTTAAAATATACATGAAATCTGTGGTGCTGCCTGATCAGAATAAAGAAGAAAAAACAGAGAAGTCCATCTATGTAGTTGAGATGGTAAAATTAAACATTCAGAAGTATTTCATGAATTATTCAAGGGAATGTCATTAGTGTCTTAGAAATAGATAAGAAGATAATGAAATATCTGACAAAGAGCCAAAGAAATGTAAAATGAAATGAGAACGGAGGCTGGATGGATAGGTGGAAAATTTAAATCATATGGACTAATTAGACTAATGTGTAACTTGGATGAGACCTCTAAGACCAACACATTTGTAAATATAGTGTCTGTTTAGTGAGCATACAGGCTCCAGAATTTTCTAGTTTTGTCTAAAGGGTGGGGGTGGGGAGGAGAAAAAGGAAAAAAAGGAGAAGGGTAGAAAGAAATGGAAGAAAAGCAAAGAAAACCCACTTTTAGGTCCCCACCATAACTTGTTAGGCAATATAAAACCTTGATTTTTCAGACATGGAAATCCCAATTTGCTTGACAAAGTGTTAAGAGTTTCTTTATTGGGTAAATATCTTTTATCAAAGGTTATCATGATGAAATCAAACAAATAGTATCAATACTTTTATATTATTTTAAGGAAAAAATCCATATTGTTGGTAAATGAAAGTGCTCATACTATTTATTATTACATTACATTATCTAACCTGTAATTGAAAATGTTTAAAGAAGAAGAAATACATTTTACATTGAAATTTGAAAATAAGAATATTTTTATACTGTTTGAAAACAATATGGTAATGATATTATCTTAATAGTTTAGAATTTACTACATTTAGAAGTATTATTAGATGTGAATTAATTATTTAAGAATTTGTGGGATTTGTGTTTACTAGAGGAGTTTTTGCTACTCTTTCCATTTTATGCATATGAGTATCCAAGATCCCAGTCAGCCATCCTCAGGTCAGAGATCATAAACTTTGCAATCCTACCCAGCAAACAAATATGCTTTTAATGGTATATTTGAATTATATATTTGGGGAAGCTAAATAGAACCATAAGTTGGGAAAATATTAATCAAAAGCCACATTTAAAGTGGTTTACTGGATTTACAACTAGATAATAAGATTGCGAATTTACTTTAAAAGTTTAATGCATAATGTAGGTGGAGAATTAGGGACCAAATATACATTCCTGCCTGAAACATTGGAAACACCAGGCAAACAATATGAACCAACAGCTCTCAAGAATCTGAGCAAGGAAGGACAATGACCACCTAAAGGTGGGAAACTCATGAGGTGTGCCCTTTGACTGCTCAAGGTCACCCCCTCATTGCTAAGATCTGAATGGATGTAAATCATTTTTGTAAACCATGGATGGAGCCTACTCTCAATATTCTGATTTTAATTCAGTGTGGTAGTTGGCAGGAGACGGATTCCACAATTGCTTACAGTACCTCTGTTGAATAAATGTTATTGACTATGTAGTAGGAATATGGCCATTGGGTTAATTCAATAATGTGTGTTTCCTCTTTATGAAATAGGAATGAAATTTGTTATAAGAATTCATCAATGTAATGAGTACAAAAGATTTCATTGCAGCTTAGAACTTAGTGAGTGTCCAATAGGTATTGACTATCCTATATAGTAGAATAGTAAAAGAGAAACTTGTAAATTGACTGTACCTCTGCTACACTCACCAGCCAATCAGGAGTGGTTATGCAAATTAACCCAACAAAGATGGTGGGTTAATTTGCATACACCGGCTGCCAGGTGGAGAGCAGAGTGGGAGAGCCAGCAGAGAGTGTAGTGGCTTAGGGAACTTGGCTCCCCGAGCCACCAGATGGAGAGCAGAGAGGGAGAGCTGGTGGCTTGGATGGGATGAAAACAGAGCAAGAGGAAACACCAGGAATTCTGTGACTAGTAGTTCTGGTGGCAGATGGATCTCCTAGACAATAGAGCAATGTGAGCCTGGAGCAAGTTACTATTGCAGTGGAGGATGGAGGGAAAGTTAAGGTGAGAGACATAAGTAAAATCAGAGTGTCTAGGAAAATTAAAAAAATTAAAGGGAAGATATCCTAAAACTTCCAGGAAAGCTCCACCAATGAAGCAAAGAAAAAGAAAAGCCTCTCTTATTTGTGAGCAACAAACCAAACTGGGTTGGTGTCTCAGACAGTTTGCTCATATAATTACAAAGACAGACAGAAACTCCTGGATTGGAAAGGGCTCCCCAGAGGGCTTTCAGATTGGAGAAGATGCAGGTAAGTCTGAGGGACCCACCCCCCCCATGTATGAATCTTTGTGCATGGGGCTCCTAGCTAGAAATAATATGGAGGCAACATGCATGCTTGAAAGTCAGTAAATTATGAAGCAGATAAGCAAAATACTAAAGCTTCGGTATAGAAATTTGAAAGAAAAAAAAATCTCTAACCCACTTGGGGTTCTTTTAATCTATAAAATGGATTTAATAAAATTTCTGTCTGGGAATTAAATCATTTGGATATGTTCAGGTCCTTTCCTGGCTTGGGTTTTATTTTACAAAAGAAAACTCAAAATAACAAAATGAAAAATCCTTAGGGATTAGATGGAGACATTTTTGGAAAAGCTACACAAAAAAGACATTACAAGGTGTATCTTTGAGGAGTTGGTTCTGAAGATCCTGTTGTGTTGTGATTTGTCACTTGTCTCCCACATAATTCTTCTTGAATTATTTATAAGATACAGTCACAACAGAGGCAGGCAGAGAGAATGAGCCTCACTTTCCTTGTGCATTTTTTTCCTTTTTAAAAAATGAGTTGAAGAGAATTGCTAAACAGTTTTAGTACTGAGGTTGCTGATCCATTCCTGATTCCAATTAACCTTAATTTGTTTAGAGGCTCAGCAACACCAAATGAATCTAACTGGCCAATTAGCAGACCAGCAACATGAGTGCAGCTCACCAAAAACTGTTTATCAGTTGGACATGAAGAGGGCAAAAGTCTGTTAATTCTGTGATAAGTGTCAGGGCATGGCTCTGTCTTGTAGAGCTTCTTAACTTGGGAGGTAGCGAATGTACACATTCTGAGATATTGGATGTAGGGATTGCTGAGGAGTGACCTGTACTTCATTTGGGGATTTTATGAGCAAGTACAACTGCAGCTACATACAATGAAATATTAATAAAACTATTGCATGTACCCATGAAGTTTAGACCATGATTAATTATTTGCTTCAAATAGTTCTTAGTAAGGATTCAATGTTCAACAAATGCTAATGAAGATAATTATGCCATTTGTAAACTTTACAAGGTATTTCTTCAGTGCCTATCCATTGCTTTTGCTAAAAGTCTATTCTACTTATAAAGGTAAAAATGTAGTATATGCCTCTATTTTGAATCAGGATTTTTGAAACACACATCTATTAATTAACTTAAGGGAGCTGAAGGGAGTATCATTTCCTTCCTGGACAACCATCATCTAACCTCTTGTTTGAAGATGAAATCTTGTAGTCACTATAAGCTGAATGAAAGTTATTTTATTGCGATGTTGGTCACTAAATTTGAATTTTTCATATTCAAAAATTATTAATATAAGCATAAAAAGTATATTTACCACACACTGTTGATCCAATGAAAATTATTAAGAAAGTGGACTTTGGTTATTCTTAAGACAGGAATGGAACTGCTGAGGTGTCAACATGAGAATGGGAAGCAGCAACTAATTTCAGCTCTGATGGTAACCATGAAGGCAGCCTCAGGCAACTCATTTAATTTCAGGAAGCCTCTAGTATTTTGTCATGGTAGTATTAATGTATGCCTACTTCCCAAATGTGTTGTTGGGATTAATTATTTAATGTTTATCAAGTGCTTTGAAGATGCAGACTAAAGACTAGATGCTAAGTTTATTACTTGGAATAAGTTATATCAGGAAACTGAATTCTCTTTTCACCAGAGTATTGGTGTGCAGTGAGGGCACCTTTGAAGAGAGAGCTGCTCAAAAGTTGAAAAAAATGAAGATGAAACAGTCACTTCTCAATGAATCAGAATTTTTTCCTGCCCTTTACTTTTTAAGAAATTGTTTGACAGGCAATCATAACAGGGATGTATTGAAAAGTTAAACCTGGAAAATATCTCCAGGGCCAAAGCAGTGTCAACTACATTAATTGCACATAAAGAGTTTGTATTCTAAATATTTCTTTTTTCTCTGATAGTGAACAACAAGAACTTTCTACCACAAATAAAAGCTTATGTGGAATCTAATTTTAAAATATGAAACTGGACACATTTCAATTGTTGGTTTGAATGCAGTTTTAAATTAAGATACAGAAGCAATTAAAATCTATGATTTTTACGAGGAGTAGAAACCAAAGGACTTTTCTAGCTAATTATAAAATCATATCAATCATTTCAGTCTTTCATGCCCATTTATCTTCTAAGCATTAAAATGTGCAATGAACTTACCCTAATTAATAGATTTGAGTGTAAACAAAATCACTCTGTCCTATCAGAAGGATTCTACAGGAGGCTTTCCGGAAAGAAAAAGTAAAGTTTAGTAATAATTTATTTGGTTAACATGGGACTAAAGTAGATATCTGTGTTAGATATCATGAGTCACTGGCCACAGATTGAGTGACCTAAGACCTTCAAAAGCTTTCACTTCTTACACAGATAAGTTCTGGGCTATTACTTAAAATTCATAGAAATGTGGGAAATGGTTACAATTTTACATTATGCAAATGATGAAACCAAGGCCCTAATATTGAAATACTAGTCCAAGTTTCCATTGCTAGTTGATAGCTAATCAAATATCCTAATATGTATATATTTTTTCCTCTCTACCAAATCCAATACATTGCATTCTGAAGGCTAAAATTAGCAAAAATATGACAACAAATTTACTTATATTTCTGTCCAAGTGATGATCTCAGTACAAGGATAGGTAACATAATGAAATTGTGCCAAACCATTATTCATAGGAAGTTGGGTACATTTTGTTCTGTGGAAGCTTCCTATACCTAAATCTCAAAAACTAGATGTGAAGATACCTTGTGAAGTTCACAGAGTCAAGTGATGTTTTTAAAGATATTTGGCTCCCAAGTAAGGACTGAGTTAACCTCAGATATTATCACAAATATGGTTTGTCATTTGACTACCCTTTCTTTCTTATCACTTCTCTCTATCAATCCAACTTTTAGTCCTTACCTTCTACCAGCCATCTACCAGCTATTTCATATATCCCTCTGTGTTTTCTTATTCTCTTTCCCTGACACCATCGTAGAATGTGAAGGTTAAATCAATCTACACTAATAAAAAAGTAAGATGCAAATTGACTGTACCTTCATGATGCCCACCAGCCAATCAGGAGTGAGTATACAAATTAACCCAATAGAGATGGTGGGCCAATTTGCATACACAGGTGTTCAGCAGCCAGAGGCTGGGTGGACTGCACTGCCCCAGATGCTCTGGGCATCTGGGCAGCATGGGAAAGCGGAAAGATGGCTCTGGTGGAGCAAAGATGGTGCTGGAAGCCAGGGAAGAAAGGCACATTCTTGCACAAATCTTCATGCATCAGGCCTCTAGTTTTAGATAAAGTTCTTTTTTACTCCTTCTCTTTCTCTCTGTTTCTTTTTCTCTTATAGTAGTATGAACTAAAGGATAGACATAAGAGGCAACCAAATTAAAAAGAAAGTGGATGACATTTTAGAAAGATGAAGGATTTCCATATTTTTTTTTCTTTGAATAATTAAGGATTTGCTACTTTAATAAAAAGTGATGCATCATCAGTCTTTATGAAATTATTTCAGTCTGCTAAACTTTTTATTATTTAACCCCTTAATAATTTATAATAGGTGCCATTTTCTCCCTGAATTACTTGCTCAAGAATAAAACAAATTTGAGAGCTATAATTTTTAAATTATGTCTTTTTTGATACTAAAATATTTGAAATAGGATTCATTGATATGAAGATTAATCAATTGAAAAGGAATGTTAGAAATTCTGAAACAGAGATATACAGATAGATATATGAACAGTGATAACCAATGACTACCTGATATCAATCAGTACACACTCTTTTCCTATGTGTCCTTAAATAAAGTAAATATAAAAATAAAATAAAATTACACATTTGAAAATCAACAAAATACTTTTCCTTTTTTACTCTAATGACTTCCAAAGCCTCCTTCAGGTGCCCTTAAGTATAAATACAAACACACCAAATTCAAATTAATATACAATTCTAAGTATACTTTGATCTTTGACTGAACTGGACCCTCAACATTTAGTCACTCAGTTTCTCTTTGGATCTTCTTTTTCAATCTTCTAGCTCTATATTGCTCTCTTCTGTGACTGTCCATTTGTGTGCTTGTGTGCCTTCAAATGTTTCCATGCTTATTTTGGGCCTAAAATTTTAATTCATGTCCTCTTTGTCTGAATATACTCCAAGTTCAGAGTTAGAGGGAAGGCATATCAACAACTACATATCTATGGCTTTTGTATTTCTATTTCTTTTTAGCTAAATCATAGTCATTACAAATGACTTGTATATGTATATTTCCATATTTATTTTTCACTGTGAGAAAGAATGACTGTTTTGAAAGTTATGTGGTGAAAGTAAGGTTTATAATAGACTTTTCTAGCTTTGGGCCTAGAAAAATTTGAGGGGCACCTGAAAATGTTGCCCTCACTTTGTTTTTTCACATTCTTCTTGCTGTTGCATCATTAGGTTTAGAAATTTTGTTTCATACACAATTATGTATTCTTATAAAAGAACATAACAAATGAATATAGTGGAATAATAAAATATTGTTGTAATCATTATTGCCATTATTATCATTATCATCATTATTATATAAAAAGCTATGATTTAGGACACTTTTTTTGTTATCATTAAATGTGGTGAATAATAACCACAAAAGATTATTGTGCTGAGTAAATTATATAATATACTAGAGGCCCAGGCAGGTCTGGCCTGTGGCCTCTTGCAATCCAGCACCCCTCCAGGGAGTGTCTGGCACATCTTGCTCAGACCTGAGCAGCCAGACCCCAGCAGCATGCTAACCTACTAGTTGGAGCATTTGCCCCCTGGTCATATATAGGTGGTCAGGGAATATCATAGTGACTGGTTGTCTGCCCCTTGGTGGTCAGTGCACAACATAGTGAGTGGTTGAGTGACCTTAGCATATCATTAGCATTGTACATTTGGATTGGTTGAATGGCCGATTAGTTAACAAGACACTTACTAGTAGCATATTAGTCTTTTATTATTTAGGATATTTAAATATTTAGTTAACTTAAAACATAATAGAATTATTAACTGAAACTATTTTTGTCAATACTATGACCAGAGAGGAAATATACCATAGATGGCATAGCTGTGTCTGTTATTCCCTAACTATAATTAAAAAGTGATTGGGCCAACAAATGATTGAAAAAACTGTTCTATAAAATGTAATAGACACAGCTATGCTATTTATGTTATATGTCTTCTTTGTGTCATATAATATTGACAATAGTACTTCCAGTTAATAATTCTAATAATTACAGCAATGGCTTATTATTATTCGTATTTTATAGAGTAAATAAAGTTCAAAAAGTTAAAAAAAGCACACAGCTGTTAATTCATAGAACTGGATTCAAATGCAGGTCTCTTTGAAATGATATAGAAGTTATACTAATATATATTGTAGACTTCAAATTTTTACACTTTCTAGCAGACTGTTCTGTACTGTCTGTTTGTACTCCAGACATGACATGATTTATTGACTCTTCTGTGAGTCATCTCTTATGTGTATTCATCTCTTCTTTCAAATAAGAACTTCAGGTTTGTTCTTATTTGACCGAAACCATGCCCTATTCACCATTGTACCTTCAGAGTCCCTAAGTTGTTATTATTAATAGTATTTATAAGTATAATCAACCACTTTGGGAAATCCAATGGAAGCAGTGAAGATCATCATCTTATAGTAGAAAGAAACCATTATACATTTAGCCAAAATCAAGCTGTGCAGGCAATAATGTGATGATATTAACAGAAGTCACTGTCACTACAAATATCATGCAATGTGTTCTGTAATGGTGAATTTCACCTGTCAACTTGCCTGGGCCACAGTGCCGAGATATTTGGTCAAATATTATGCTCAGTGTGTCTGTAAAGGTGCTAGTGCATGAGATTACCATTTGAATTGGTAGACTGAGTAAAGCTGATTGCCTTCCCCAATGTAGATGGTTCCTTTTAATCCAGCCTGAATAGGACAAAAAAGGCAGACCCTCCTAAGAGTAGGAATAAATTACTGACTGACTGAGCTGAGACATGAGTCTTTTCCTGCCTTTGCATTTAGACTGAAAATTTGGCTCTTCTTTGGGTCTTGAGACTCTGGCTTTCAGAATGGAATTTACACCATTAGCTCTCCTGGTTCTCGGGCTTTCAGAGTGACACTGAACCTAACACGGGCTCTCCTGGGTCTTTAGTTTGCCAACTACAGATCTTGGGACTTCACAGCCTCCATAACTATGGGAACCAATTCTTATGATAAACATCTTTATAGATTTATACATCTTTATCTTTGTATTCCATATAACAATCTATTACCTCTGTGTCTCTGGAGAACCCTGACTCACAAATTCCTTCCACGAACACTAAGCATTAACTAGGCACAATCACTGCCTCAAACACATCTAGGGAGCATGTGCTGTGTGTAGGATTTGTGTTAGGATCTGGAGATACAAACACGTAAAAGCCAACTTCTCTGTTCTCAAAGGATATTATAAAGTAAGTCAAGGCTAGAGAACATGCACCTACAATAGAAGCAACACTCAGTAGCATATGCTGAATGTCAAGCAAGTAAAACCTGCAGTAAATACTCTGAGGATCTTCAGGGGGATATTGCTGACTTCATGGGTCAGGTGGCCATCCATCCTAGTTTAGCAGGGACAGTTCGGTTTATGCCTGTTGTCTGAGCCCTATTATTTATAGCTCCATTTCACTCTGAACAGTGTTCTAGTTAGACAATAAACCATAAGGTCACCTTACTCACAGATGGAGATTGAAGGAAAGATTTCTTTCAAAGGTGAATTGTGGCCTATGTCTTAAAAGAAGCAACAGACATGAATCACAGATTTGGTATTCTGAAATGCATCTTTTATCATTTAAAAAACTTTTTTTCAGCTGTGAATTGCTTCAAGCCCACTGTCTGCCTTCATTCTAGCGAGCCCCCTGAAAAAAATCAGACATATTATGCAGAAGGGAACAGAATGTCTCATTGATGCCTCAGCTCTCCCTCCTTCAGAGGATGCAGCCCAAGCTGGGCCTCCCTGTCCTGTGTGGCAGGAGCGACGTGGCACCTTCAGCTCCCTCGTCTTTACAGTTGCTAAAGCAATTACTCACTGGGAATTCATATTAACCCAAGTAAATTAGGTAAAAAGTCACGTATGTAATGCCCTTTCACTCAAAATAATTGGCTGCTAATTTGAAATTGGCTCACATTTGAGAAAATAATGCAAAAATGTCTTTAGAGATATATTTGAATGCTTATCAACGCAGATGGACAGGGGGAGCACTTGCGGAATGTTAATATAACATTTAAGTATGTTTTACATGAGCATCATGCTCAACTTTCCAGAGCCATCTAAAGATGCAACCCTTGGCAACCAATGCCACAGCCTCTGACAGAACTGTTGTTAGAGTTCAATAAGAGCAGCATTTCATTTTTTTAAAAAGGGAAGTGGTGTGATAGATATATGTGCTATGGAGGGAGAGAGGTGTATTGTACTCTTCGTGAATACATTTCTATAAGTTAAACATTTAGATTACATGATTTTGGAGTGGCCGGCCACGTTGTCACAGAAATTGGTGGGCATCTATTTTTGAATATGAACACTTTGAGAACAAAACCCACACCATAATCATCTTGGTATCTTTCATATATAATAGAGTGCCTTGTATACGTTAGATAGTTAAAAATGATTTGTTAAATTAACTTAACTAAATTATGTATTTTTAATGATTAAACTATGCACAAAGATACACATAAGTGATAACTGATATTTAAAATAGATTCCTGCCATAGCTGGTTTGGCTCAGTGGATATAGGGTTGGATTGTGGGCACAAGGGTCCCAGGTTCAATGCTGGTCAAAAACACATACCTTAGTTGTAGGCTTCTCCTTCGCCCGGGCCTTGGTCAGGAGGCAACCAATTGATATGTTTCTCTCACATCAATATTTCTTTCTGTCTTTTGCACATTATACTTTTGAGTCATGCTTATCACATGCTTATGATCACCAAGTACATACCCAGAAGCTAGTTAAGACACCTTGAACAGAATCATTAAAGAATAATTAATGGAGTTTAAGTCATGGGGAAATTTCTTAGTATTTTAAACAGTTTTTCTTATAAGCTCTCAGACAATTGTAATCTTAGATTTTTATAGGCTTTTATTGAGAATATCAAATTGTTGAATGCTCACAAATACTACCTTCTCATCAATACTCAAAAAACCCAATCAGTCTAGTGGCTATCCACAGTCTTTTAAATCATGGCATGTTTTAGTAATGTGTGGACTGAGATTCAAAAATCCAAGGTTAAAGTTGTAGTTCTGCTATTCACATACTCATGTGACCTCTCTAAACCTTAGTGTATTTATGTGTCCATAAAATATGGGAATGCTCTAAAGATCTCCATTTCTTGTACAAAATATGAGTCCAGATAATTCACAACAGATAAGTAGAATGTGTTACAACTTTCAGTAATATAGAGTTAAAGAGTTTTAAACAGATTCATTTTTCAAATGTTCAAATAGCAATTCATATTTTAAAGTGCTTAGTAAGATGAAAATGTAATTTTATAGTAATAATTTTCTAGTTATTAATGCTTGTTAATTAGAAATTCAGGAATGTAGAATGATTTCAGCAATGAATGAATAAGATTTAAATGAAGAAGTTAGAAACTAAAATACTGGAGTAATTTACTTTTCTATAGTATGAAGATTAACTAAATGATAACTATGGATTAATATGAACAATTTTTCCCCAGGATGAACCAGAAAGCTGAGTTATCTTTAACAGAATATCAAGAAGTAACCCAGCAGAGAATTGCCAAGTATTCATGCCACTCTGTGCTGTGATGGCACCTTATCCAATAGTAACTTTTGGCTTTTTGAGGGTGCTAACAAGCTTCTTTTGAATATATATCAAAATTACTGAGCAGTACATTAATTTGCTTTTGTTGGATTATGCTTTGTAACAAACAACTCTCAGATTTAGGGACTTAACAGAACACAAACAGTTATGGTTTTTGCTTGAGTGTCATAAAGTTTGTAGGGTTACTACCGTGTTTCCCTGAAAATAAGACATCCTCAGAAAATAAGACCTAGCGCATGGAAAGATAAGACATCCCCTAAAAATAAGACCTAGCGCATCTTTGGGAGCAAAAATTAATATAAGACACTGTCTTATTTTCTGGGAAACAGGGTATAATCTTGTACCTGCTGGTGACCAGTGGTAAGTCTGCACCAGCATGCCTTTCATTTCAAGACCCAGACAGAAGAGTCTGCCCCTACTTAGGTATTACTATGCTATTCTTATCGTGCTATTCTCAGAGTATAGGAAAGTAATGCAGAGTATAGGAAAGTAATGCAGGAGAGCCTCAGCCAGACGCCAGGATAATTTTAAAGCTCTTCCTATCATGATGAACAGCACATCTACTCACATATCAGGTTGTCAAAAGTACATCACATGGTCAAGCACCAAATAATGGGGCAGGGACATACACTCTTTCTACATTATTCTTTGGAGAACCTTAGGACGTTGGGTGGGGTGGGTATTAAGAATAGTATTGTGAGTGGAGTGGTAATAGATATTGGGAATGATAATTTACTCTAACACTATTTCCGCAAGAAAATATAGCTGCAAGCATATATTTAATATTTCCAGGGGTTCTAAGCTGTAAGTTATATCTCCTGGGCAAATAGCCAAATGACAAAATAGTACTTTTCTTGTTTGGCAAATAGTCTTGAAAAAAATTACAGCAGGTAAGACTTTCCAAATGACATGTTCACCTCACAACTTACCAATTTACTGAATTGTTGCATTTATAAACATTTCCACACACACACACACACAAAAAAAAAAGATTGGTTCTTTGAATGGGACATCCAGATGTACAGTAGGGAACCGATGTACTCAAAATATTCTCAAGTAACAATGGTATCTTCATTGAACCTTAGAAAGTAACTTGTGAATATTTTGTTTATATTGTTGTTCTAGAAAACATAAGAGGATGCTGCAATGATTAGCATATTAGTATGATCTAACAAACCTTGAATTAACCCCAGGTCTTAAAAATTTCAAAGCTTGCAAAACTTTTAGTATATTCTCTCTGAAGAGAGTAATGAATGATTCTATGCAGAACTAGAAAAGAGATGGACAAGAACAAAAATAAAACAGACAAAATATTTGAATATTTTGGAAACTCAACAGCAGTGATTCCTGTTAATAATACAGGGTCATAGCTAGAGTTAAAGACTTAACATTACCCAAAGAGGAAGGCACTGGGCAAGACCTCTGATGTGGTTTACTCACTCCAGCAGTGACTAAACTAGGCTTACAATACATTTTTTTTAATTATGTATAAAAAAGATACAGTGCAAATAGAGGTTACTATGAATTTTCAGAAAACTCCTTTCTTCTATGAAGTCAACAACCCTCAGAGTTGAACATTTATCTATAGATGCTGGGTTTCTGAAAAGTGAAAAAGTGAACAGAAAATCTTAAAGCATTAGGAGTCACAGGAAATATGGTCAACAATACTTATTGAACATTTGTTTTCCATAAAGCACAATGTGGTACACTGTCTGATACAGAAAAGGAGGTAAACATTTGTTCTTAAGATATTTCCCATATATTTGGGTATGAAATAACTTTAAGGTAGCTGAATAACAATACAAGGAATTCAGATATCAGTAATATGAATTAAGAGAAGAGAGAAAAATATTGATGTTTTGAGATGACTAAAGAGATAAACTACATAGATGTAATAGGCTTAATTGTGTCCTTCTAATATTCATGTGTGCACATCCTAATTCCTAGTACATTAGAATGTAGATGTATTTGGAGATAGGGCCTTTAAAGAGCTAGTGTAGGTAAAATGAGGTCACTTAAAAACCAAATATGACTGGGATCTTAAGAAGAGGTGATTAGGACACAGACACACATGGAAAACCAGGTAAAGACATCAGAATGAGACTTCTATCTACAAGCCAAGCAGAGAGGCCTCAGAAGAAATTAATTATATTGAGTCTTTGATTCTAGACGTCTAGCCCCCAGAATTGTGTGGACACTAATTTCTGTTGTTTAATACACCTGGTCTTGGTGTTTTGTTATGGCCACCCAAGCAAATGAGTGCAGCAGGAAACTGGAAACCTGGGCCAAAGAGACCTGGCATGAGTGGTCTGCTGACTATTAAGAGACATTGACCCAGAAAGAAGACTTTATGGAGGAGATGATATGGAAAAAAAAGGGTAGGTATGTTATGTTTACATCAATTTAGGAAAACATCTAATGTGAAAACAAGAAAGTTAAATTGCATTAAAATTTAAAATATAGAGGAAGTGAATAGTATGAATAGGTTCAATTCATAGCAGTATGTATTGAATTGAATGCTTTGTTCATTTATTTTTAAAATTTTGTGCTAAAAAACACATTTAATGCATTCATTTATTTTGGAATCCAGCATTAGCTAAATTTTCTACATTTTATTATAAAATATGCATCAATAATTGGTATTGTTTATTAAAAATTAAAATTCTTGCAGTTATTTAAATTAGGTCATGAAGTGAGTGTGACTGAAGCAAGGTTGCTGGTGAGCATGCTACAGAAATGAAATGGGCTTTTATTAGAATCATTTTTGCAGATTAGGAAAGTATTCTTATTTTGAGCTTATCTTTCTAAATTAGATACTCCAAATACTGATCAAAATTATTAAAAATAACCCTAACATATTGAGATAAAATAAAATGGATAAATGGCTAATATTCTTAAGTTATCTTGCAATTATAGACTAAAATTTTGGGTTTTATTTTGACATTGCTTTTCTACAATGCAGAGATTACTGAAATAATTTAAAGTTATTTCCTGATATTAATATTTTAAGATACCAGATTATTTAAAACTTTACCATTGAATAAAAAAATTGTACTTTTTGTTGAGATATAATGTTCCATTTTCTTTGACTATTATAACAAAATCAGATAATTATGCATTAAAATGGCATTGAGATATCTAACTTTTCTCTTAGTACAGAAATATTTTTAGCTGTATAAATGACAGTTAATTTTCCAACTTCCAATAGAAAATCTGCAAGAAAAGGTTTTTCCACCTATCACAATACAATTTTTTGAAAGTTTTCTGTTGTGGGACAGTAATAAAGGGTAAAGATGGTCAAATACGTGGTGACAGGAGATGATTTGACTTTGGGTGATAGGCACGCACATGCAATATATAGATCATGTGTCATAGAAATCTATACTTGGAGTCTATGTAATCTTATTAACCAACTAGAGGCCCGGTGCACAACATTCATGCACTGGGATGGGGTCCCTGGGCCCAGCCTGCACCCTCTCCAGTCTGGGACTCCTCAGGGGATATCCTCAGCCGGTAGTTGGACATCCCCCCCAGGAGTCCTTAGCGCTGGTGCAGAGGCAGGAAAGGCTCCCGCCATTGCTGCTACACTTGCCAGCCATGAGCCTGGCTTCTGGCTGAGTGATGCTCCCCCTGTGAGAGAACTCTGACCACCAGGGGGCAGATGCTCAGTGCAGTGCAGGAGCTGCCCCCTGGTGGCCAGAACACATCAGAGTGACCAATTGTTCCTCTGTTTGATCAATTTGCACATTAGCCTTTTATTATATAGGGTGTAGCTTCAATTAAAAAAAAAAAAAAGGTTTTTTAAATCCTGAAATGTGTATCATCATAATATGGTAAGCTGCTCAGGAGCTATACCATGATTTATTTGTCATTACAAGTCTATTCTTGGCCCAAGAAACTGGGAGCTCAATAAATATGTGTGAGATTAAATTGAATTGAATAGCTTGACATTGCCTGTCCACAGTTCATTCAAGGTTTTTTACTCTGTAGCAGAGTTGAGCATTTTTTTTTTTTTCATTTTCTGCAAGAGCTCCAAGGATGTGTGCAAGGCCGGGGGTCTCTGCTCTATTCTTAAATGTCCTTAGGACTCTAATCTATTTTTAACTGATGACAAGTTAGAACATTCACTGATTACATTTCAATGTCAATCTTAAAGATGCTCAGTATAAGTCTTGAGATATTTTTTGGTCTTGCTCACTTAAGACAGTGTATTTGGGTGTCTCTGTGTCTCCAGCTCTTCATGGTTTGTGTTCATTCCCCCTCTTGGCGCTAAGAGAAGACAGGGAGCAATGTGGTTAATGGCAGGAGGCTTGCAAATAGGTATCAGAATATAGTTTAGGAAAACTGTTAATAAAAAATATTCCCACTGAATATTATTTATCAGCATAACTATAATGCCTTCTTCTTGAAAAGGTAATTACTTTTACAAAGCATGTTTAATCCTGAGAGGCTCATGGCTCAAATCTTTGTATACTTTCTAAAGATACAAGCTAATAGGTTAGTAAGTATATTTTAAATGAGATCTTTGAAGAAAAATCCCTAGAAGGTTAAAATTATGTATCTGGACCAAATGAATAAAGTACTAGTCAATTGATATACAAATTGAAGCACTCACAAATTAATATTTAGGAGAAAAAAAATAGGTCAAAGAGTAAAAAAATGTGGTTCATGTATAATTTTTAATAAATTATATATATAAAAAACTATGCTTAAGCATACATTTGGTCCAAAGCTAGAGATTTATGCAAACAGCTTTGGATTATGCTATACAGAAAAATGTGTACTAGATGGCAGTCTAAGTACCCTTTTCATTTATGTCTCAGTCGGGTTTTTGGATTGCAGTTCATGAGTTGGGGAGAAAAGGAAGTATTATTCATTATTTTACCAAATAAATGCTTTTTATTATAACACAAGAGCACAGTGTTTAAATAATTAAAAAAAGTTTTGATTCATTTAAAATATCATAATGCATCTATTTTTTACTGACATATAATCTAGAATTGTAACTGTATTTAATGCAAAAATAGCTTTTGAGACACCTTGACACAAGTTCAAGTTGTGTCAGATCCTTAGTGCTCTTTATACAATTCCTCCTTGCTTGTCCTCAGTTTCTAATGTAAGAGGAAGCAATGATAAACTGATATCAGAAGCAAAACACGTATTTTAGTTTTTCAGAGGCTTTCAGGGCTTGAGGATGCAGGTGTTTTAATTAAGTATGTGGATTTATACTGCCTTAGAGCTAGAAACTTGATGTTTATTTTTGAAGTCTTATGTTTATTTTCATTCTATTTGTCCAGATTGGTGCAGACATTTTTATTCTCACTTTTTAAATGTATTTACCTTCTTTTCCTGAGTGTTACATACGACCAAAATATACTTAACTAAAAACTCAAAGTTGTACCTTTGGTATTTTATTTTGCTTTTCCTATATTTGATCATGGCCTTGTCTTCTTGTTATTTTTGCAGAAGATGCCTGAGTGTTGTTATCGTTATCATTTTCTCCCATGTAATTCAAGCTGGCTGTTCTAATCCACTTTGCATGTTTGTCTTGAAGATGTCTGAAAGCCACAGACTGCTCTCTGGTTCCATTTGCATAAAAGCCCCAGGCTGCTGGACAGTTGGCAATCCAGAAACTACGTGGCCCAGGCTATTGAAGAAGGCGAGCAGTTCAGGGCAAATGATAGACCTTTAAGCCTGAAGCTGAGAAGATTGTAAAAATAACAGCTAACACCTCCTTTGAACTTACTAAATGCCAAGTACTGCAATAAATTCATTACATGGATTATTTCATTTAACATCTAATTCTTTTAGATAGATACCCTGTTTCCCCGAAAATAAGACAGTGTCTTATATTAATTTTTGCTCCCAAAGATGCGCTAGGTCTTATTTTCAGGGGATGTCTTATTTTTCCATGAAGAAGAATACGGTACACATTTATTGTTAAATAAAAATAAAGGAAATTTATTACCTGTATACAGTACGGTAGTACAGTAGTTAACACAAACCAGACAAACTGTGAATCCTACAGTATCAAGAATTTACTCATTTATTCATTGACAATCATGTCATCATCTTCTGGAACATCATCATAACAATCCAATTCCTGAATTTCCTGGTGAATTTCTGTGACTCCATTTCTTTAAGAATCAGTGGACCAAATCTCTCATGTTTAGCAATAGCACTGTCTTTAAATGAGTATTTCTTATCAAAGTAGCCTGCTTGCAGTGCATTTGCAATGCAACTGTCAGTGATTTTCTCCCATGAATTCTTCACCCAAGTCACAACTTCTTGCAGTTTAGGTTTCACAAAGTTTCCACGTTGATTTCTCTCCATTCTATTTTCAATGTAGTCATTAATTTCCATGCGCAAATTGTCTTTGAATGGCTTGTTTATTGCAATATCAAGAGTCTGAAGATAGGCCGTAATTCCTGCGGGAATCATTATCTGATCTATTTTTCTTTTGTGAAGAAATGTCTTCATGTCTTTAGCAAGGTGAGTGCTGGCTGCATCCCCAGACTAGCAGACCTTTTTGGCTCCCTCGCATAACAAGCAGCAGCATTAAATCGATCCACTTCCTTATAACTGCTTGTGTGGCCCAGGCTTTTTCAGTTTCAAGAATAAAAACTCCCAAAACACATTCAATCTTTTCCTTCCTGCTCTTAGAAATGATTAAAGGTGGGATTTTAGTGCCATCCAGACGAATTGCCAAAATACAGGAAACACGTGCACTTTTGTAAGCAGTGGAGGGAATGTACACTAAGGAGGCATCCCGCTGTTCAATTGTTGTTTGAGATGATTGGCTCATAAACACTGCAGTTTCATCCATAGCAATCATGTTGGAAAGACTGTATTTAGAGAAGTCAGCATCATCAATAAAGGACTTGAATGCAAGTGCTCACTTAATAATTTGAGTATCTTCCAACCTAAACAATGTTGTAGATCTTCTTAAAGACAGTTAACTTCCCTGAAGAAAATTATCCTGCCAGTATTGTGATGCTTTGAAGTCTTCAGGGGTTATGTCAAACTGTGGTGCCATTGCAAGGGCAAATTCTTGAATCTGAGCCCTATTCACAACCAAAGCCTCTGCTCTCCTGTCAACAACCCATTCACAGATCAGGTCTTCCAACTCGGAAAATAATGGTTGTCAACCTGATCCACACTTGTGCTTTTTAGCATTTCCCTTGTCCACTTGTTCAATGAGGTTACCGTACTCTGCTCGCCATTTTCGGACCAATCGGATACTCAACATCTTCTCTTTGCAGAAAGCAGTAAGATTTTGGCCCCAAGGGTCTTGCACGATTCCTTTCTTGTACTCCACGGAGTAGCTTTTTTTTTTGCGCTCATTTCTAGGGGTAAAAAAAAGGAATTGGGGTATCAAGGTGGGGGGAGGGGTATCACTTAAAATGACACAGGGGGCATCAGAGGGGGGAATCAAAATGGCAAAGGAGAATCAGAGGGGGGGGTGTTGCCATTTTAGTAACCCCTTTTGATCCTCCTGTGTCATTTTAAATGATCTCCCTCCCCCCACCCCTGTGCCACTGAACACCTTCACCAGACATCCCCCCTACCCCTTTATCAGACATTTATCCTCTGGGGCCTGCCTGGGGACTGTCACTGGGCTTGCTGGGGCCTGGATCTGGGCTGGAGCAGGGTCTGCCACTGACTGAGAACCTTCAGTCATCATGAGGGCAGCCTCGAGCATCAGGTAGTGTAACCAGAGACAGACCAGCACTCACCACCTTAGCCTTATCCCTTCTGCTCTAATCCTCCTGTTCTTCTACATGCATCTGCGAAAGTCTCCTCCTCTCTCCTGCCCCGCGCTCACCACTCATTCTGACCTCTGCTCCATCTCCACATAGCAGTGACATCAGGACTCTGCATAACGTCACTGGTTGCTAGACGCCAGACGGGGTGGCCCTAGCGACCAGTTTACGGTAAATTAATTTTCATTCTGAGACAGAGCCTCGGGGGGTGGGGGGGGGGGCTTATTTTCGGGGGATGCCTTATATTTCACTCAGAAGGAAACCTGTAAGTAGGTCTTATTTTCAGAGGATGTTTTATTTTTGGGGAAACACGGTAACAATTCTTTTGGTTAAGCAGCTGCCTAATGTCATAGACATAAGAAGTTCTGGAGCCAAAGCTTAAATCCAGGTGGTCCAGTTGCAGGCTGTGAAATGTTTTTAAAAGTTTAAGCACAGAATTAGGCCATTAGAGTCCAAATGAGAGGAATAATAATTTTTTTTAAAAAAACCATGAAGTTCTAGGCAAAGGATATACTGGGTATCTATTAAAATAACCTCATTGTTGTTCCTGATAGTGCATCTTCCAACAGTGCCCAAAGATTGATGTGCAGTGAGGATACAGTGTCTAATGCCAGGGACCTGGACTAATAAGAATTAGGCAACACTGACCACCCAGTTGACGATTTTCAGCTGGAAACACAAGTGGTTATAAACAATCGAGAAAGCACTTCCTGCCTGAATATCCAGAGACCATAGATAATGATACTAGCTGCACAACAAATGACTAATCGGAACACCTACATAGCATCTATAGTGCAGGTTTTCATCTATTCTGCAGTCAATTCAGGGACGGAAATAGTTCCCCAGGCCTTGTTTTACATCCTAGGCCATTCCTCCCACTTCACAGAGGCAACTATTTGCAACCTTTATTCTTTTCATATTCTCTCTATAGCTCTATCTACTACATCTTGATTTCCCCTGTTTTAGCATGATCAGTTTACTCCCCAATATGGGAAAGGAGGATTAAATCTTTCTCACACACAACCTCCTCATAATTCCCCATCCTTTCTATCTCCTCAATTTGCTATTGTCCCTATAGAATAGTTTTGGTAAGATCTATATTTATTAGATAAATATTTAACATATTTAATATTTATATTACTATAACTATCATGATTATGTGACTGCCTTTCCAACTGAGCCTTGCACTATGCCAATATTACTCTTCATTCTTGTATATTTTTTCTTCCTTAGAGTTAATAATTGCCCTTTGTAAATGTTTGCTTCATTTTCTAAACATATCACTTATCTGTCCCAAATTTGTTTCCTAATTGTGTAATTTCTCATTTAATTCAGTCACATTAGTTATTCTATCAATTTTATATTTTTGAAAAAAATATTTCCCAGAAATTTCTTGTTCCAATTTAGAGTGGTTCAACCTTAGGTCTGATGGTTTTTGTATTGATATCTCCCCACACCATTACACTAACAACTCCATTCATCTATCTCTTACTTTGGAACTCCAGTTTAGCATTCCCATATTTCTGTTTTCATTCCTCATTTTGCTGGATCTGATGTCCAGGAGCTCCCCAAGCACACTGAGAGGAACATTTTGGAGAGCTAACACATGTGAACATATAGTTTGTTTGTTTGTTTGTTTGTTTTATGCCCACACTTGAGGTTTGGCTTCTTATAAGATTCTAAATGGGAAAGCATTTTCCTCTAAGAGTTTTAAAGACTTTTATTCATTTTTCCCCCTAGCTTTCACTTTTGCTGAGAAGTTTATATCAGTACTAGAGACCCTGTGCACGAAATTCTTGCATGGGGGGGGGGCGTTATCCCTCAGCCCAGTCTGCATCCTCTCAAATCTGGGACCCCTCTAGGGATGTCCAACTGCCCGTTTAGGCTCAATCCCTCTCACAATCCAGAACTGTTGGTATCCAACCACTTGCCTGCCTGCCTGACTGCCTGATTGCCCCTAACAGCTTCTCCTGCCAGCCTGATCATCCCCTAACCATTCCCTGCCAGCCTGATCTATGCCTAACTGCTTCTCTGCTGGCCCAATTGCCCACAACTGCCCTCCCTTGCAGGCCTGTTCCCCCCCAACTGTCCTCTCCTGCAGGCCTGGTCCCCCCTAACTACCCTCCTCTTCAGGCCTGAGTGTCCCCTCCCCCCCCCACAACTGCCCTCCCCTGCAGGCCTGGTTCCCCCCCAACTGCCCTCCTCGGCTGGCCTGGTCACCCCTATCTGCCCTTTCCTGCTGGCCTGATCACTCACAACTGCCCTCCCCTGCTGGCCATCTTGTGGTGGCCATCTTATGTCCACATGGGGGTGGCCATCTTGTGTGTTGTGGTGATGGTCAATTTGCATATTACCTCTTTATTATATATTATATGAATTCTCCCTCTCTCAGAAATTTCAGAGTTTCTTCTCCCTATTATGTTTTCTAAATTTTCACAATGGCCTAGGTTGCTGAGATGGGCTACAACAGAAATCCAGGGCATCTTTACAGAAGGCTCGTGTGAAAGGAGGTTCAATCACATGGTCGTTTATAATGTTGTCCCTAAAGCTGTGCATTTTACAACCTGTGCAGCCATATGAAACAATCCTATTGGGGTATTTCTTCCATTCCACTGGATGCCAGGTAAATATTTCCATGTGGAATCATATAACTCCGAGTTCTGGAACATTTTCTTGAATTCTTTTGCCTTTATTTTTCATTTCCTCCCTTTCCATTTTCTGATGCTTCTTTTTGAAGCACCTAGGTTAGTCCTTTAGGTTATTTTATTTTCCTTCCTATTTTTATCTCAGTGTTTTACTTTCTGGAAGGTTTTTCTGAACTTTATCTTTCATTTATCCTACTGATTTTTTCATTTCTAATATCATGCATTCATTTTTGAATGACTCATTTCTTTGTTCACTGAATGTTCCTTTTTCCAATATATTTTTATTTCTCTAAAAATATCTAAGTTTATGTGTGTATGTATTTGTGTGTGCTTTTATTCTCTCTATTACTTGTTTCTGTTTGTTTTTCATAATTAAGATGTATCTCAAATGTCTCTTCACTTTTGACTTTAGGATTGTACTTGAAAGAGGGGGACTGGAAGCTTTATGGTTTTGAGTCTTATATTTAATTTTTTAATCCATTTTTAGTTATTTTTGCATATGGTGTAAGAAGGTGGTCTAGTTTCATTTGATTTTCATATATCTGTCCAGTTTTCCCAACACTATTTATTGAATGTTTTTATCTCAGTGTATATTCTTGCCTCCCTTACCATATGGGCACGGGTTTCTTTCTAGGCTTTTTATTCTATTCCATTGATCGATGTGTCTGTTTTTATGTCAAATACTATGTTATTTGATTACTATCACTGTGGTATAGTTTGATTTTGGGTAGCATGATACCTCCATCTTTGCTCTCCTTTCTTAAGATTGTTGTGGTATTTAAAGTCTTTTTCTTTTTATTCATATAAATTTTAGAATTATTTCTTCTAGTTCTGTGAAAAATGCCATAGGGATTGCAGTAAATCTATAGATTTATTTGGGTAGTATGGACATTTTAATGATGTCAATTATTCCTTTTTATTTAAACAGTATATGCTCCCGTTTATTTGTAGCTTCTTCAACTTCTTCCTTCACTGTTATAACTTTATGAATTATAATAGGCAGTAAACTCTCTGACATTGCTCTTAGTAATATTTTATATATGTACTCAGGCAAGGGAAACAAAAGAGAGAATAAACAAAGGATACTACATCAAAATAAAAAGTTTTTGTGCAGCAAAGGAAACCATCAGCCAAAATCGGTTTGGCTCAGTGGATAGAGCGTCGGTCTACAGACTGAAAGGTCCCAGGTTCGATTCTGGTCAAGGGCATGTACACTGGTTGCAGGCACATCCCCAGTAGGGGATGTGCAGGAGGCAGTTGGTTGATGTTTCTCTCTCATCGATGTTTCTAGCTCTCTATCCCTCTCCCTTCCTGTCTATAAAAAAATCAATAAAATATATATTTTTTAAAAAAGGAAATCATCAACAAAACAAAAAGACAAACTACTGGTTGGGAAAAATATTTGCCAATGACACATCTGATAAGGGGTTAATATCTAAAACTTATAAAGAATTCATACAATTTTACACTAAGAACACAATCTAATTTAAAAAAAGGGGGGAGAGGGTCTGAATAGACATTTATTCAAAGAGGGCATAGCAATGGCCAATAGACGTGAGAAGATACTCAATGTCACTTGATGTTACTAATCATCAAAAAAGGCCAATTAAACCCACAACAAGATATAAGCCCACACCTGTCAGAATGCCTATCATCAATAAGTCAACAAATAATAAGTGCTAGTGAGGATGTGGAGAAAAGGGAAGCCTTCTTCACTGTTGGTGGGAATATAGATTGGTGTAGCCACGATGAAAAACAATATGAAGGTTCCTCAAAAAATTATAAACAGACATAACTTATGACCCAGAGATTCTACTTCTGGAAATATACCTAAATAAATCGAAAATACTAATTTGAAAAGATATATGCACCCTTACATTCAAGGCAGCATTATTTGCTGACAAGATGTGGAAGCAATCCAAGTGCCTATCAGTAGATGATTGGATAAAGAAGATATAGAATATTTGTCAGCTATACAAAGAATGAAATCTTATCATTGCTACAACCCAGGTGGACCTAGAGAGTATTATGCTAAATGAAATGCCAGTTAGAGAAAGGCAAATACTATATGATTTCACTTAGATTTGGAATCTAAAGAGCAACAACAACAAAAGACTAGAATCAGACTTATAGATCCAGAAAACAAACTGATGGTTGCCACAGGGAAGGGGTATTGGAGGCCTGGGTGAAAAGTACAAATTAGTAGTTTCAAAATAGTCATGGAGATGTAAAGTACATCATAGGGAATATAATGAATAATATTATAAAACTATATATGGTGTTAGGTAGATATTAGACTTATCAGGGAAATCACTTTGTAAATTACATAAATATCTAACTACTATGCTGTATACTTGAGACTAATCTATACTAATAATAGAGGAATATACAAATTGTCTAGGACATCATCACAGTAATGACCGAACAGTAGGCTGTGTGTGGTGACAAGGCCGGCAGGGGGGTGGGTTAATGAGAGACGACCAAACAAGTGAACAGGTTGTGTGGGGTGGCCTGGCTGGCAGGGAGATTAGTGAGAGATGACCAAATGACTGAACAGCAGGTTTTGTGGGGCAACCAGGCTGGCTGGGGGGAAGGGGAGAGAGTTGGGGGTGACCAGGCTGGCATGGGGCCAGTTAAGGGCTATCAGACCAGCAGGAAGAAGTGGTTAGGGATGATCAAGCTAGCAGGCAGATGATATTAGGGGTAGCACATAGGCTGGTGAGCAGTTAGGACCCAGTGGTTCCAGATTGTGAGAGGGATGTCCAACTGCTAGTTTAGGCCTGATCCCCGGATTGGTGCAGGCTGGGCTGAGGCGACCCAACCCCTGTGCATGAATTTCATGCACTGGGCCCCTAGTATAAAATAATATTGAATGCCAACTGAAATAGAAAATTAAGAAAATTTTAAAATAAAAGAGGTGAATAAAAACTGATTGGATGATCTATGCATATGGAAAAGTCTATGAGCTTTCCTGTGGGGTAATCCAGCACTTCTATTTTTTTTTTTCTTTTAATATTTATTGTTGAAAGTATTACAAAGGTCCCACCACCACCACCACCACCATTAACTTCTTCCAGCCCACTCTCGTCCTCCTCCCAGCTCTCACCACCTGATTGTCTGTGTCCATGGGTAATGCATATATGCATACAAGTTCATTGGTAGATCTCTTCCCATGCACCATCCCCTGCCTTCCATCTGAGGTTTAACAGTCTGTTCATGCTTCTATGACTCTGCGTCTATTTTAATGATCAGTTTATTTGGTTCATTAGATTCCTTAAAAAAATCTTTTAGAACTCTTCTCTTGGGCTGGCCAGACTCCCAGGAACACTCTTTCAAGTTGCTTACAGAACATAAATTATGGCTTTCAGTTCTGGGATCCTGGTGAGACAATATATTTAGTGTCTAAATTTCCCAGTAATTAGTATAGTACTCTGGTCTTTAGCACAGATCAGAAATATTCTAATTTGCCCTCTTCTGTTAAACCACCAATCATCTGCCCTATTAATATGTGTGTGTGATTGTGTGTGTGTGTGTGTGTTTGTGTGTGTGTGTGTGTGTGTGTGTGTGTGTGTGTAAGATAAGCAGATCCTTAGCTAGGCAGGGGAAGAGAGAAGATCTGAGGGTCTAATCAGCTTATCTTTCTTATTTTATTCTACCATCTTTATTCCAATTTTCATAAAGACTGGATACTGCCAATTTCTGTTTTCTTTGTGTGTGTGTTTTGTTTTGTTTCCTTTTTTTAATTGCATTGGATCATCTGAGATATTCTGGTTTCATTTTTGCATCATGATTCAGCTTTTCTGGATAGAATTTCGATCAATTTAATCAATTACTACTTTTCCATCTGGTTTCAGCTTCTAGCATGTTTCCCTCTTTGTTCTTGAGTTTATTCCTCTTATAAATATAGTTTTTCGAATGAGATTTTATGAAGGAATGAAAGTTACTGCTGTGTTAAACTTATCTTTATCTGGGTGTAAAATAGTTCTTTTTTTAATTTGTTGGTTTTGAGTAACAGTTAAAGATAAATCATGGAGATTTGCCTTGTTTTTCCTTTTATGAATTGGTAAAATACTTTATATTGCTTGTTAAAATAACATTAAATTATTTTAAGCATTTACACATGTGTTATTATGATACTAGAGGTCCAGTGCACAAAATTCATGCACAGATGGGGTCCCACTGGGAGCCCTCAGGAAATTGGGCCCTAGCTTGAGCCCTGTAGCCCTGCAGCCTTGCCTGGCACCCCATCTTGGCCTGGTCCCATCTACTTGCCTGGATCCCTGCCTCCAGCTCTGATCATCATCTGTGGGGTGATCTGCAGGCAGTCGAGCCCCTATTCATACCTGCCTTGGCCTGGTGCCATCACTCTCCTGCTCCACCATCCTACCATGGTCCCAGTCTCATTGGGGCCCATGGAGGCGGCGGCGGTGGGGGGGGGGGGGGAGATCAGCACACATCATAGTGAGTGGTCAAACTCCCAGTCGGTTGAATTCCTGTCTGAGGGGACAATTTGCATATTAAACTTTTATTATATAGGATATTTATCATATGTAGCATTTTTCCTTTTATTTGTTTTCACATCTCAAAATTTTCCATGCCTTCTTGCATGTTGGATATTTTTTCCATGGGAAGTTTTGGACTTTTATAATATTTAATTGAAGTTAAATTGGGCCATCTCTATGTCTGGTTTCACTTACTGTTTCCTCTCTTGATCATGGAAAAAAATATTTTTTTAAATATATATTTTATTGATTCTTTACAGAGAGGAAGGGAGAGAGATAGAGAGCCAGAAACGTCGATGAGAGAGAAACATCGACCAGCTGCCTCCTGCACACCCCCTACCGGGGATGTGCCCGCAGCCAATGTACATGCCCTTGACCAGAATCAAACCTGGGACCCTTCAGTCCCCAGATCAATGCTCTATCCACTGGGTCAAACCGGCTTTTGCGGAAAATTTTTTTTTTTAATCTTTTGTTGTTGGTGGTGTTTGTTGCATAATTGTGTTAGAGCAACAACATAAATAAATATCTTTTTATTATAAATTACTTGGTACTTTTGGAATGTATTTCAATTAGGGATTTTTTTGTGTTGTCAGCTCTTTAATGAAATTGTTTAAATGATGAACTTATAACTATTATCTCTTAAAACATTTTGAGAGGCATAAGTCTTATAAATTATTCTGAAAAAATTGGATTCAGAATGTAACATGTATTATGTCCAAATATGTAAACATATATTCCCATTGAAAGGTGAGGATGCTATGGCCTTTGTAAATTTTGAGGTGGGATTCAAGGATATAGACAAACAGATCAGTGTGAGATTAGCATTCTGCCCAACAGTAACAACACGAATGCCCGCAGCATTTTGAAATAATGATGGTATTCTGAAAGTACAGCTTGTAAAACAGCTTGACAGACAGGATATTTCACTAGCGATGCAAGCAGTTTGCACTTCTGTTCATAAGAGTTCATGTTCATAAAGATTTGCTTCAGGTTTTCAATGTTACTAAGAGCAGTTGGAGCTCTTGGAGCAGTTTTTAAAAATATATATATATATTTTATTGATTTTATACAGAGAGGAAGAGAGAGAGATAGAGAGTTAGAAACATCGATGAGAGAGAATCATCGATCAAGCTGCCTCTTGCACACCCCCTACTGGGGATGTGCCCACAACCAAGCTACATGCCCTTGACCGGAATCGAACTCGGGGCCCTTCAGTCCCCAAGCCGACGCTCTATCCACTGACCCAAACCGGTTTAGGCTTGGAGCAGTTTTTCAGTATCAAAGAACTGATGTGGATTTGAATAATATAGGGGAAGATGAAAAAAAAAAACTATGCATAACTATTTATTTTGTAAAAATGACACTTTAATATTTAAAAAAAAATCTGAGTCAGAAAAAATATTTCAGCATTTGTGAATCAGGCATATTCAGTTCTTTTATCATAGCCCAAATAATGGCCTCCTGATCTCCTTTCAAATGCATCAGCTATATATGTGAAATTGGAATTAAAATAAGAGAACTTAACATAATTACATACTTCAGCTAGTTCAGTGAGCAGAAATTGTTGGCACCATCTTGCTAGATTTTTCCGAACCGGAGCTGGCATGTTTTGTATTATGAGCAGTTCAGCAGCTTTGTGCATCTGTCCCTCCCCTCCAATTTAATTAGACTGTCTGTTGCAGACAAATCAGACTGTGGATTTTTTTTTCCCCCTACCCAACTGCTATAAATGCCAAGTCAAAATATGAATAAGAGGAAAACAAGATGTTCTGCAAACACATGCCACTTTATTGGGCAAAAACATGATAGGTGGATCAGCTCACACTCTCCTTCAGCGATGAGAGAAGTAAGGCCTGGAGAATGATGTTATGAAAGGGTCAGATTGATGCTGTTGTCTTTGTTGGCTCCAATAGAGCAGGGACTTGATTCTTCCCCTGGCGTAATCTTGCTTTGACACGGCAGCCAACACAGATTTATGATTACACATTCTTCTACCATGAAGGAAGTGAGAATCACAGCAGAGGAAACACAAGAGACAAATAAGCTGGATATTCTTGTAGAAATTTATAGTCCTAAATGTTTTGCATTCCGGTGGATGGTTTGAACCATTATGCTCCAATAGGTCACTATAATGTCACATTTTAATCATCTGTAACAAGGCTGAAAAACAGTTGCTTTTACAGAAGAGAATGTTATCCACGGGCAGCCATTAGTTATATTCCATGGAGGAGAATAGCAAAATTGTATGGGGTGCCTTTTTTTTTTAATATTACTTCCGAGTTAAACAGTAATCCATAGGGGGCAAAAACCATACAGATCCTAAGATTTATTTTCACACCAGGCATAATGCAAATGGAAGAAAAGAAGTGTAAAAACTCTAAACAGATAAGTAAAACATAGTGGTATGCGTCAGATAGGTAAATAATTGGGAACAGGGGCCTCCACACAACTGTGAATGCTATTATACACATGAGGTCAAGCGAATGAAGTCCAAGGATGCAGGATGGCATGGAAAGCAAAAGGGTCTGCATTACTAAAGATAGGTTACCTGAGAATTGTGGACATCGTTCTTCAGTCAATGCATCTGAAAAAAAAGAATCACATTTCCAATGGACTTTATGAAGAAACCCTGAAAAACTGAGCCTTCCTTTTTGAGAATCTGAAGCTACCCTTGACTACCAAATTATCCCACTGCTCTTGAAATGATTTTTTCCCCCTAATAATTGTAGCGTACTGAATGAAAGTATCCAAACTTTCCTTACTCAGGTTCCATTGGAATGTTGGTGAAAAGTTTACTCAAATTGCATCCATAAGAGGAAAGGTAGAGAATTTGTTCATCTTGAAACATCATTTTAAAAGTTGTGTTTATTATATACTTAATAGATTTAGCAGATGAGCTCTTTCACCTTGAAATATTCTTCTTCACTGTTTCTTCTCTGTAAACATATCATTAGCAAACAATATGGTACTTCCTTGTATGAGCCTTCCTAATCTGCAAAGAATCAGTTACACCATAAGCAACTCATGTACATAATTCTAGTATGGTTGCCATTTTTTTCCAAGCGGTCATTCATGTTGAGTTGTGATACCAGTATGTTCTGAATTAATGTGAAGAAGGTAGATATATGAATGGCTAACATCATCCTTGGGTCTGAAAATTACATACTCTAAGCATAACTTAGAGAATTTCCCCCCCCCCCACATACATAGCATGTGTTCCTGTGTAGAGAAAGTATCTTCTATATTACTTTCTCATTTCATTCCTCTTCCCGTTATCATAACAGACTTTTAGAGAGAATGTCATGAGAGGCAGAAAGAAAGAGCTTATGACATTTCTCTTTGGGTATTTCTTCTTATTTTCTGATTTTTATTCTGTGGGATCTTAGCTTCCTATTATAGACAGCACCTGGATATACAGCATTATCAATGTTCCCAGGGGGCAAGAAACTCCCATTTTTTTAAAAAAAAATAACTAGCAAACTAAATCTATTTGGGACCAGCATACACACATGAAAATATGAGTGTGTACTCACAGAAACCCTTTTTATCTAAGACAAGAAAGGTAAAAATTTACAATTTGAACAGATAATTATACATAATTTATTTACCTCATATAAAAAGTCATCAAAATCTCTTGGTCAAAGACAATGCAGAGTGCCACGAAAGGTCCTGACCTAAAAGAAATGAGAATGTTTGGGAAGTTGTCTGTCACAAAGGATTCTTCTCACATGAAAGACAGAAGAGAATAAAGTTAGTCTGAGTATCTTCTTTTATTTATTTATTACTTATTTATTTACTTAATCCTCACCTGAGGATATTTTTCCATTGATTTTTAGAGAGAGTGAAAGATAGAAGGAAAGACAGAAAGAAATATCTATGTGAGAGAAACACATTGATTGGTTGTCTCCTGCACCGGGCCAGACCAGGGAGAAGCCTGCAACTGAGGTATGTGCCCTTGACTGGAATTGAACCTGGGACTCTTGGGTCCACAGACTGATGCTCTATCCACTTAGCTACACTGCCTTGCAGTTTAGTGTGATGTATTGAAATAATATCTGCAATTAATTGTACTTAGAATACAGTAGTTTTTAAATAAATCTTTGTGGAATGGAGAAATTAATAAATCTAGACCAGAAGGACAATTGGGAAGCTTAAGGCATATTGTTCTTTTTCTTTCTATTAAGGAGGTAAACAGTTATTATTTTCAATTTTCAGGTAGAGGGCTTTGTAAATTATAAACTGTCCACCTGAGACCAATTAAGAGTAAAACTATGAAGATCCTTTTTATCATTAAAACAATGATAATAAATGCCAATCTCTTTAACAGGCAAAATTTAACTTGAAAACTGAATATTAATAGATCCATTATTGAGACAAATAATCTTACCAGGTCCATGGGTTTTCTAATTAAAATCATGTGCTGAAATATTTGAGATAATTATGTTATCAGAATTCTGGCACTTGTTCCTGAACAAGAAAAACAAGGCACATATGCTAGGCAATGGGCTAAACACCCAAAATTTTGTGGCTAATTTCTGCATCTTAAGTATATACAGGATGTTCCAAAAAATGTATACACAATTTAACAGCTGATAGTTCAATTTTGAAAGTGAGATGTATTAAATAAACACTTCCTTTATAATTATTCAAAGTGTGTGAATACATTTTTGGGACACCCTATATATACCACATATGCCACAAAATTTATCTGTAGATCCGTAAATAAGCAAAGGCTTTGGTATTCTTCAGAGAATTCATATTTGTGATAAAAATTCAAATTCTTAAGAAGGTATCTCCTTTATATAGGAAATTTCCTACCCAATTTTATACACTAATGAAGTTATTCCTCCTTGAGTGATTAATTGGTGTTATTGTATTTGCATTATGTCATAATAGCTCTTCAAAAGACATTACTTAAGAAAATGATTATCCTACTTTTAGGAAGTATAAACAATTTTTAAGGATGCTGAAAATGTAATTCTGTCTCTGGGTAAGCTCTAGGAAGAAAAGAGGACTCTATTGGAGAATGAACCTTACCATATTTGCTTTCTAGGATCATTTTCATGTGTTTATTTTAATAAGATACTCATTTCAACAATGACAAACTGGCATTGTATTTCTAATAATACAGCAGTGTGTTTTTACTCAACCTTTTTGTAAACATTAAATATGATCATGTTGTCTTTTTAATGAGAGGATTCCAAACTTTGACTTCCCATCTCTCTTGATACCAGATTCTTCTATATGGCTTGCTTTGACACATAATTTCACTTACTAAACTTGTATCATTTTGTTAAAATTCATGCATTTTCTAGTAGTTTTTTGATTGGGTTATCTTACTTTTGTTAAATTGTAAATGTTGGAGATTAAACACTTATCAGTAATAACATTGGCAAATATGTTCTCCCATGCGGTAGGCCATCTTGTTTTGTTGATGGTTTCTTTTGCTGTGCAAAAGCCATTTATTTTGATGTAGTCCCATTTGTTTATTTTCTCTTTAATTTCCATTGCCCTAGGAGCTGTATTGGAGAAGATATTGCTTCGGCATATGTCTGAGATTTTGCTGCCTGTGGATTCCTCTAGCATTGTTATGGTTTCCCATCTTAGTTTAAGTCCTTTATCCATTTTGAGTTTATTTTTGTGTATGGTATAAGTTGGTGGTCTAGTTTTATTTTTTTTGCATGTATCTGTCCAATTTTCCCAACACCATTTATTGAAGAGACTGTCTTGATTCCAATGTTCTTGCCTCCTTTGTCAAATATTAATTGAGCATAGTGATTTGGGTCAATTTTTGGGTTCTTTATTTTATTCCACTGATCTATGTTTGTTCTTATGCTACTACTAGGCAGTTTTGAGAACAGTGGCTTTGTAATACAGTTTGATATCTGGTATTGAGATCCCACCTACTTTGTTCTTCTTTCTCAGGATTGCTACAGCTATTTGGGGTCTTTTTAAAAAATATATTTTATTGATTTTTTACAGAGAGGAAGAGAGAGGGATAGAGAGTTAGAAACATCGATGAGAGAGAATCATCGATCAGCTGCCTCTTGCACACCCACTACTGGGGATATGCCCGCAACCAAGGTACATGCCCTTGACTGGAATAAAACCCGGGACCTTTCAGTCTGCAGGCTGACTCTCTATCCACTGAGCCAAACTGGTTTCGGCTGGGGTCTTTTTTTTTTTTTATGCCAGATTAATTTTTGGAGAATTTGTTCTAGGTCTGTGAAATATGCTATTGGTATTTTATGGGGAAATCTATTGAATCTATAGATTGCTTTGGATTGTATAGATATTTTAATGATGCTGATTCTACCAATCCATGAACATGGTATGTTCTTCCATCTTTTTATGTCTTTCTCTATTTCTTTTTCAGTGTCCTGTAGTTTTCTGAGTACAGGTCTTTTACCTCCTTACTTAAATTTATTCCTATGTATTTTTTTTTTTTTTTTTTTAGTCCCTCTTTCTGTAAGTTCACTATTGGTGTATAGAAATGCCATAGATTTCTTGGTGTTAATTTCTTAATGGCAGCATGGTATTGCCCCTATAGGATGACATGCAGCCTTCAAAATGATTGATCTATTAGGACTTTTCACATTGTTGAAAGGAAGCAAATCAGGAAAGAAAAACTCTTATTACACCCAAAACATTCCATGGCAAGTACATATCATAATTACAAACTTTAAACACTTAGAGACCAGCTAATAAAGGTCCTCCTCACTTTCCACTCCGTGGTACTATAACACATCTCTATATTAAAATATACACTGAGGTGTCTAGAGCTCTAACTTCAGAAAGATTGAAATAGCATCCAAAGAAAATTAGATAAAAGTTTTTTTTAACACATTGGACCATTAAGATCAGAGAAAAACCTGAACACAGCCTATAAACAATATCTAGGGCTTATACAAAGTCAACAATGGACACTTCATCATCAGAAGTAAAACATATTCCACTTTTCTTTTTTTTACCTCCAAGAAATGCATCTCAATGAGGAAGTATTATGTAACAGAAAGAACCAAGGTAATTCAGATTTTACATTCACCTTTTGCGAACTTCTATGTTCCTTAAAGTAAAATATGTAAATGTGAATCTCATCTCAAATGTTTTTCTCATAGGAGCCAGGAGAACAGACATAGATGTTTACCTTGAGAGATTGGGTTCTTGAGAAGGTTAATGCTCTTTTCCTATCTTCTTAAGGACAAAACCTTAGAAAAACATGTAAAAATGTAACATTTTTTTTGTGTGTGTTTGTTTCTTCCTATGGACAGAGCAATAATTTAGCACATTTGCCACATATGTCATAAGTACTGCAAATCACTGCTGTGTGTGTCTCTGACCTTAAAGCATATAAAATGATATTAATGTCAAGAATAACATATAAGTAATTTATCATATTCAAAGAGCTTTCACATATGTTACCTCACTGAACTATAAATATATCACAACTGATACCAAATCTCCACATACTTCTCCAGATTCATTTTTCTTATATGATGCTGTTAAATCATTGACATTTCAATTCCATGCAAACAATATTGATATGAGTTTACTCAATGCCAAGAAGTATGTATTGGGAGGATGTGAGATAAATGTGATCTGATGATGATGATGATGATATGACAAAATGATAATGCTGATTATAGTATTTATTAAACAATTTTAATATGCTATGTTCTCATATATACTATAGGAGACCACCTAGTTTGTTTTACTCTATTTTTCATCACAATATCAATGGTGTGTTGAGTAAAGAGGCTTTATACTCTGTTATGGTATATAATAAGAAAGTTTCTGTTCACTATTCTTTTTCAAAATTTTATTTATGATTTGTGGGCATTTATTTCACCACATAATCTGTAAGGTATTTTTTTCAATCCCTCTCAAACTCCTCCTTCTCCTTTCCATAAATTCATCTCTAATGAATGAGATTTTATTAGAATTTTGTTAACATTTTCTCATTAAATTTGGAACTATTAGCATATTAATGATATTAAGGCTTCCTGTTCAAAAATATGATATGGTTTTAATGGGTTCAGTATGTTTTATGTCTTTCAATAAGATTTTATTCATTCAGATCCTGTTGTTACTATTAACTTCATTCATATGTATTTCATGAGTTTTGTAGCTAAAATGAATAAATGAAGCATTTCTTTCTCTTTTTTTGTTGCTAGATGTTTATTTCCAAATTAGAAACAATATTGAATTACTAACTTTTGTTAATCAAATGTGCAGGAACTTTATGGTCTTATTTATTCTACTAGGGGCTCAGTGCATGAATTCATACACCTTGAAGAAACTGTGAGCCCATGAGGCTGAGGCTATGGTGGGTGCAGGGGTGGGTCTCGGCCCATCCTCTGTGCCCCTGCCCAGGCCCTCCTGCTATGGTCCCCTAGTCCCCTGTCTGCCAGTAGCCCTGCTCCCACTGCTACCACTCCCACACACTGAGGGCACCATCCTTGCTTGAATCTCCCGCCCAACTGCTCGGAGTGATTGGAGCTGGCATCAGCAGTGGGTGCGAATGGGGCAGCACCTTCAGCAGGTGCAAGTGGCAGCTGCTTCCCTGATTGCCCCTCAGGAGCATGGGGAGGTGGAAAAGCCCTCTGGGGTAATTGGGGCTGGCAACCACTGCTTGCACCAGCTGATGGCACTGAGCAATTGGGACTGGTGCTGGGAGCCTTGTTGGTTGTGAGAGGGAGCAAAGAATTTTCAGTAACCAGCAGAGACTCATCTGGTGTCCTGCCTTGGTCTGGTGCCCCAGCTCACCTGCTTCACCATCCCACTGAGGCCCAGGCCTGAAATGTCCTGCATGTGTTCCCCTGGTGGTCAGTTCACATCATAGCGACCAGGTGTTCAGTTGTTCCATTGCTCTGCTGTTCAGTCTACTTGCATATTAAGGTTTTACAATATATATTTTAAAGTAATCTGTGCTTTTGTCTATGTAAATAAAATCAACTCACCCATGCGTCTTATTATTTATATATAAACTAGGCACTTGTTGCAGGAATATTCCTGCAAGACTTCTGGCAGGCTACCCTCCTGCCCCTGCCACCTTTCCCACCCCCCTACCTCTCCTGCTGTGGTGCCTTGCCAGTCCTGCCTGCCCCACTGCATCTGTGGCCACCACTGCCACTGTCTCTGTGGCTGTGCACACTGCCACCACCACTGCACGCCTTGTCCCACGTGCCCGACCTGCTGCGCCAGCCACTGCCACCACCACCGCTGCTGTACACCCTGCCCCACCCACCCAACCTGCCACACCCCCATCCCCACTGCCTCCCACTGCCACCTCCGCAGCCGTGCATGCTGCCACTGTGCACCTCACCTTGCCTCACCCAGCCGCACCCTGCATGCATTGCCAGTGCTTTTCCTCCAGCAGCCACAGCTGCCTTGCTTTCCACTTTTCCTCCCTCTTCCTTCTATGCTGTCTTCAGTCTTCACTCCTCCCTCTCTGAGCATATGCAAATTAACCACCATCTTTGTTGGGTTAATTTGAATACTCATTCTAATTGGCAGATGGGCTGGCTTGTGTGACAGAGTGATGGTTAATTTGCATATTAATCTATTATCAGGTTAGATTTTTTAAAATAAATACTATTTATTTACTTATTGCATGATTGCATTCATGATATGAAATAATAAATGGTGGTGGTGGATCTCCTTGCATAGCCTGAATTTAAACGAAATGGTTTTGATGATATCTATCTCTGTATGTGGTAATAATTACTGATTTGGACAAAGTGTTTATTATACTTAAGTAATTTTCTTCTACAACAATTTAATAATGAATTTTAGAAGTTCTAGAAAATTAATATGTATATGTTTATTGTCCATTGGTAAATAGATGATAGTAAATAGATTCCCCTAATATAATTACTCTACTATTCCCTCAGGATTTTTTTTCACACCTGCTCCTATATCTTCACATCTAGAATACTCTCCCAAATATTCATCTCAGAAGGTTTAAATTTGGTAAAGAAGGGAAGAGTAGTTACAGTGCAGTCTCAATATTCTCATAATTTCCCCCTCATAAATGTTCCAGGATAATGTATAGGTTGCTCATTCTCATGTTCAGATAATAAACCAAGGAACATTACACTAGGACATTTTTTTTTAAATGATGCCTAAAAACAAAGAGAAAAAATGAGTCTCTCATTTCCATCATTTCAGCAAGCAAAGCAGCTTCCAGTGGTTTGAACAAAGTATTATTTAAAGAAAATTGAAGGCGGATTTAACAAATATTAGTCAATACTTAAGCACAGTACTTTGTTTAGGCAGGCACTCTTCTAACCACTTTACATGTAACATTTGACTTATAGTAACTTAGTAAAATAGAAACTTTTCATGTTCACATTATATATATAAGAAATGGGAGGCACACGGAGTTTAATAAATTTTCCTGGTGTCACAGAGCTAAGAGGTCTTGGCTCTTATTGATTCTCTAAAAGAAAAATTGAGAGAAGGAGACAGGGCAAGAGGTGAAGAATGTCCATGGGAAATCCCTCCTCAGAGAGGTCAGTAATGGGGAAGAGGTCCTGCTTTTTACTCCCACAAACACCTGAGGTTTAACAGAAAGAATGTTTGGCTATTGTCTGTCAGGAGAAGGGATCAGCAGAGTGTTTTGAAAGTCTCTTATTTTCAAGATGTCACTCCCACATACTAATGACTACTCTCTTAAAGATTTTCTTTGGCTCATGTGAGGATAATAGTTTGCCTTCCAAGTTCTGAAAAGGATCAGAATCATGCACTAATTACATCTAAACCAAGGACATTCAGACCCCAAAGCCCAAGTTTACTCCCTATTCTATTTATTCAGTAATGTGTCCAACCATATAACATATAAGAAATTCTGCAGTGAGAGCAACTAACATTCGGATATTCCAAGAGGCCAAAGTCATGATGCTAACATTGGAATCCAAATTCCTATGAACGTCTCAGAATGAAATTAAAGTCTAAACATATGGCCCACGTTCATACTCAAGAAATCAAGTTCTTTTACCCTTTTACTTAAAATTTGAAGAGTCAGAAGCACGGACTGTGTCCTCTCCAATGTCTTCACTTCAGTCTGAGCTGGAATGATTTTTCATGCTTGAGTAGACCTGATTCTACCAGCAGCTACAGCGTGCACTGGTTGTGGAAGAAGTCAAATTCTTGTAATGGTCTGAGAATCTGTGTTTGTTCAACAACAAATGGTAGGGCCTCACTTTTTTTATAGTTCAAAGGGCTAATCAAACAAAAATTATTATATATCTAAATTTAAGACAACAAGCCAATCCTCATTTCTGAAACCAGTTTTTCCAGAATAAAAAATGCTCCCAGAATTCAGGTTTTAAATGATACCAAAGACCAGAGGAGAAACCCTTTTAGGTGATGGAGAACATGTTCTTGGTTGCAGCTTAGTCAAGACACCACTCACTCTCTTCCAGGTGTTTTAGATCTCTGACCGGCGAATTTAAACTCAATTGAGAGCACTCTTCCATGAAGAAGTTCATTTTTGTGTTCTGCAATCACCTTTCTAAGCAGATAATTCATTTACGCACCCAGCCTCCTGTCGTTGAGGGTGACACTTAGCCTGCTTACCAAGCTGAGAAGTTTGCAAAGGTGGCAGTCATGAGCCAGGTGCATGCTCTCTTACAAATATGCATCTTCAGACTGTGCCACTGTGGATATTTCCAGTAGCTTTGGGCAGGAAACCTGCCTCCCATCGAGGTGTTTTCCCTCAGCCTTACGTTCCTCAGGCTAGTGCCATCCTGAGACTGGGAAATGGGAGATGAGTTTGAGTTTGTGTGCAATCCTCATGATTTGTTCTCCCAGCTATTTTCTTGGTTCTATATGCAGAATGAAATTAGGTGCATCTGGTCCAGAGATGTCTGGCAATGACAACTTATTTTATTAATTTTTAAATTAAACATTTAAAAATACTTTTAATTTTAATTATTAAATTAAATGTGTTGCGGTAGCAGTTAATAACACCATAGAAATTTCAGGGTTCCATTTTATGAAACACCAGCTGTATATTCCATTGGGTGCTCACCACCCCAAATCTAGCCTCTGTTATATCACCATACATTTGACCAGCTAAGCCTCACTATAGTGCTTAGAAGCACATACAGTACTTCACTCCCTGGAAATTTAGAAGCAGCAAATACTGTCTGGCCCACTAAGATCAAGAAGCCTGTACTCTTTTTCCTTGTGTTGTGACATTTGTTTTTGTCACATCTCCTTGGAAAAAGCTGTGCCCACAAGGGGCTGCACCTTCCAGAATCTGGAGCGCTCTCCTTTCCCGGAGCTCGGAGTCTTGGCTGAGACCTGAGTGGCTATCTGGCTGGCTTCTTCATCATTTGCAGAGTTTCTTGCAGAAAGTGATTAAATCATGAAATACCAAATGCAAAATCAAAATGCATTTATATTTTAGAACTTTGAGAGATATTTTTGTTATGGCTTAAAGTATTTATCATAGGAAGTAGGGTCTTGGGTTCAGGTTTCAGTTTAGTCATCAGAAAGAAACCTATGAAATTAACCATAGCAATGTATCTATTTAGGTTTTGCTTTGCTGGTTTTTGATGGTGTTAAAAACAGGGCCATACACTCAAAATGTCTCTTCTATGACTCACACATGGAGTACTCCTGTCATTGGTTGGCATTTCTAATGTACACTCTATTGAATCTTGAAGGAAAATGTCATACACCTGTAATTACTTTTTTAATTGGTACCATATATAGGCAAAATTGCCACTATGGCTCAACCTGATTATTGTAGAAGAATGTAATGGTCACACGTTATCTCAAGGATCAGTGAAAAGATGAAAGAATGGGCTTTAAATTATTAATGTGAAAAGAGAGAGTTCCAGATGTGGAAAGTCTGTGTTCCTTATTCCACTGTACCAGTAGTGATAGAGACAGGAAACTGTGCCCCTTAGAGAGAGAGGAAGGCCTCTTGAATAAAACTCATGTCTGATGATATTGAATCTGCTTCTCTTACCGTCTTTGATGCTTGGTCCCTAAACGTTTTTATTTGCTTTATTTAAGGGGACAAGAATGAAATTTTTCTAGGAATATGATTGAAAATTTGTGTTTTATTCAAACTTATTTGCAGGAAGGTCCTGCAGAAAGCCTAAGGCTTTAAAAATTTATAGAGCCAAGAAAACAAGGTGTGTATTTTTCTCCCCTCCGTAGTCGACTCTCTTTTCCCTGTCTGTGATGTCTCTCCCTTTTCTCAATGAATGATGATTAAGCCAATAAATAAATCTGAGATTGTGGGATGAAAGTGAAAGAAAGCAAGTGGGGAAAATGTTTCCTGAGAAGTAATTGATGGGGGAAAGAAGAGCTGGAATATGTACATATTAGGAAGAAGGGAAATCATACACAGAACAGTTATGAATCAGATAGATCAACATGAAGTACTGAAAAATCCCCATGAAAATATAGTACAAATATCCCTCATTGCTCTATCTATGCAATATGGATATATATCTATATCCATAACTATCTATCTGTCTATCATCTATCATCTATTTATGTCTATCCATAAAAGTAACTGGAAATGGCAATCTAGGCAAGCACTTAATTTAACATTTTTACTTGCAATGCCAACAAATTCAGCAAACACTTTACTATTTAGACTTCATATTGTTACTAAACACAAAGAGCTAAGAGAAGGGTCATCATTTTCCCCTCTGTGTTCCCATTATCACTCAGCCGTATTCAGCATGTCTCTTCCCATCCTCTCAGGAGACAGGCTGTATACCAGACCTGCACTAGAAAAGTTGGCAAGTGAAATGAGGTTTTCCCTAAGCCCCTAATGGTGTTCTTTGGAATATATTTGAAGGCTTATTCTTTAATATAGTAATATTTCTTTCTCTACCCTTTTATTACTTTGCAATTGAATCCAGTCCCCACAGTCAGCACAGAGGCACACAACAAAACATTATCTGACTACCTGATGAAGAAACTCATTGTTGTTCGGGCACACGCATACACATACACACATTTTCTATACACTGCCAAGGGGTTCTCCTGGCAAACAGAGGAAAGAAGGATTGTATCCAGGCCCAGAATTCTGATGGAATTAGAACTTGGCTGCATACACCCCACTATTCTTACTGGAGTTCAGCTGACAATACACTTATATACTCACAGTTAATCAAAGATTTTCCTCATCTAGGACAACCTTTCTACTCATTTTCTCTTTCTAAATTCTACCTTTGAAGGTCTACTCATTTTCTCTTTCTAAATTCTATCTTTGGAGACCAACTGGGGTTCTTTACTAGGGTAGCATTTTTCACTAGAGTAGTAAAGGAGAAAGGGAGGAAGAAAATATTAATGCAGAGAAAGGGTCAAGGCTAAGAATAAAAGTAGGCTCTGTATAAGATTCAAACTTCTTATAAAGGCAGCACTCGGGAGAGTAGAGCACAGAGCTGAGAATGTACGAGGGGGATGGAGTCAATGATCAGTCCCAGAGAGAAAAGAATTTGAGCTTCAGTGAGAATCTAGCAAGGTAACAGGGACGCTAATAGTTCTGGAAATAGGGCTGGCCTGAGAGAGTCTTTTCCCCTCGCTTCCTCAGCTTGTCAGCCATGGGAACGGATATGGAAAACACTGAGATTTAACAGAACTTTAGGTTTTACATATGTAATCTCTTGCATAGAGTTATAATATTTTTTCCCTTAGCCTTTCTTCTAGCTTATGTTGAGACCATTTGCAAAGAGGGATTGCTTTCTACTCAATATGGCATATTTCCTTGACACACTGAGTACTGGATACTGTGGGCTCAGGCCTATGCAGGAGGATTTCCTAATGCAGTGAATTTGGGGTTTTAGCACAGTGTTTGTATACTTGAATGCTATGATTCCATAGAGTTGTATGTTATTTGTCTACAAGTCCGTACTGAAATCCTTGAGATCAGCAACTATTTTAAGTCATCTATTATAACTTTATGTGTTATAAAAAAAATTCATATTGTCAGACCCTAATACCAAAGTGATGGTATTGGAGGTGGGATCTTTAGGGGGTAATTGGATCATGAGAGTAGATCTGTCATAACTTGCAGGGGTCCTCAAACTTTTTAAAGTGGGGGCCAGATCACGGTCCCTCAGAGAGCTGGAGGGCCGGACTATATGAACTACTAATTCCTACTGTAACACCTTGGCTGCGCTCACTGCCCAAAAAACCTGGCGGGCAGGATCAGACTCCCCTGGGGGCTGCATGTGGCCCGCGGGCCGTAGTTTGAAGACCCCTGAATTGTAAGGTAACCAGATGTCCCGCTTTTGGCGGGACAGTCCCGATTTTTAACTATTTGTCCCGTGGTATTTTAAAAAAAAGTCCCAATTTTGCTGAAACCGGTTTGGCTCAGTGGATAGAGCGTTGGCCTATGGACTGAAAGGTTCCGGGTTCCATTCTGGTCAAGGGCATGTACTTTGGTTGCAGGCACATCCCCAGTAGGGGGCGTGCAAGAGACAGCTGATCCATGACTCTCTCTCATGATGTTTCTAACTCTCTACTCTGTATCTCTCTCCCTTCCTCTCTGTAAAAAATCAATAAAATATATATTTTTTTAAAAGTCCCAATTTTTTGAAAGAATGCACAACAAGCTAGGGAATGGTGGGAGAACAGGAAGGAAATATACGGTTTTCGGCGACCATGTGGCTATTTAGCCAGGATATGAGTTTTATATTATTTTTGTTAATTTTATAATGTTAAACTTTAATAATAACAAATAATTCTTGAGAACTGATTATCAAGAACTGCTTATCAAAGTTTGCATTGTTGATCAGTTGTTAGAATTCACTCAAATGAGAAATATGCCAAAGAATAAAATAATACTATACATATTTTTTGTTTATTATATTTATAAATTGTACTTACGTTGAAATTTAAAAAATATATTAAAATACTATTTTTGTGTTCTATGAAAATTTTTGTTGCTCCATATAGACCAAATTTTTAATCAAGAACCCTCCACCCCCTGTCAATGGTGTCCCGCTTTACCAATGTTAAAATCTGGTCACCTTATCATAATGGGATTAATGCCCTTATAGGAAGATATCAGAGGGCCAGAGAGCACGCTTCCCACCCACCAGGATGCAATGAGAACTGAGCTACCTGGGAAGAAGGTCTCACCAGAGCTGGTGATGCTGACATTCTGATCTCTGACTTCCAGCCTCCAGAAATAGCAAAAATAAATTTCAGTTGTTAAAAAGCTACTCAGTTTATGGTATTTTGTTATGGAAATCTGATCTAAGACATCATCTTTATATTCCCCTGAAACCTACCATGACATTTATGTGGTAGTTATTCATCAATATAAGCAGATTAACTCCTCCTTCGAAATGCTGCATTGCTCACTCTTCAAATACGAATATTTAAGTATCCTTTCCTAAATGATGTAAACTTCTTCAATTAATAAAAAGTCATTAAGCACTTAGTCACGTATTGATTTTCTTTAGTGCAATAAAAAGTCAGGTGGGTGAAGCTGATAATATGCCAAAGGCTTCTTTTTCACCATTATTTCAGTTTTGAGCTGTATGTAGAGTTGCCTTGGAAAACATTTGTGCTTCTCATTTCGATGAGCTCTGTGACCTGCAGAGAAAGATGAAAAACAAGCTCTATGTGAATTCAGATATAAGGGGTTAGTTATAAATTTACCAGCACTAATTCCTTTGAGTGGCCATATTTGTTCTTTGTTTATAAGAAACCTTAGTGATTTCAAAGCAAAAGAGCAGGAGGAGATGAAAATGCTTGAATCACATAACAGCTCAGGTGGTGCCTTTGGCACTGAATTGACATTTTATCTCCAAGTCTCAGAATGTATGAGACATAACTAGACTTTGGGTAAATTAGATGCAGTAGCAACAGCGCATGACAATATGTTTTGTGTGTATAAAACTCCATGCAGCCTGAACAAGGAACATGGTAGGATAGAATAGGAACTCCCTGATTTTCGGGGGAAAGCTTAGTGGTATTGCACAGGAAGTACAATGGTAGCAATGCCTCTATCCCACAGGAAAGCTCTTTGTCAAGCAAGAGATACTCTTCATACTAAAAGGATCAAAACCCTTGCCTATTATTGACTGGATAAAGAACTATGTTCCCATAGAATGGCTAAAGATAGACAAGCTGCAATCTGGTACAACAAATTACAGAGCGTATTAGAGGAAATAAAGTCCCCCTTAGGAATTAACAGCTAAAGATCAAATAGTTAAAGTCTTATGTTGAGAAAGCACATCAAATTATAAATTAAATCATTTTATTATATAAATACATAATTATTCACTTTTATATTTTATATTTATTGTGTGATTACTACATGCATAGTACTTAATTGACTATTTCACAATATTATTACTTTCATGACCTATTAACACTTATAGGGAATATGTACAATTGTTAACATCACTAGAGGCCTGGTGCATGAAATTTGTACACAGGGTGGGGGTGGGGGGATGTCCCTCAGCCCGGCCTGCACCCTCTTCAATCTGGGACCTCTCGGGGGATGTCCAGCTGCCAGACGTCCTTCTCACAATCTGGGACCACTAGCTTCTAACTGCTTACCTGTCTGCCAGCCTGATTTCTCCCCTGCTGGCATTATTGATGCCTAACTTCCCCCCTTTACCCTCCCCTGCCAGCCTGATTGCCCACAACTGCCCTCCCCTGCTGGGACCCACCTCCACTGTGCACATAGCCATCTTGTGAGGATGAGAGGGCTTGATACATGAGGGTGTGACAACCATCTAGGCTATTATTAGTATAGATTTTTAAAAATAGAAAACTGAAACTTTGAGAAGTTAAATAAATAGCTCAAAATCATCTATTAATTTCAAGACTGGGAATTGAAGCCAGTTCTGATTAACACTGAATCCCATGTTTATAATTATCAACTAGACAATCCCTAAATCAAGGAGCAGACATCTTAGTATGAACTATTATGGTTTGCAGCTAAAGTATGCACTATGGAGAGAATTCAGATGGGACAACAATTGTTGTTAATAGTGTGACACTAGAGGCCTCTATCAGGAATCAGAAACTATTGCATATCGTTCTTTCATTAATATATATATATATACTCGATTATAGTGTGCTTAATTTTAGGCTTAGTCATTCTCAAAAAAAATTATCTTCATAGAGTTTTGAGTTATAAGAAACCTATCAGATATCGTATAAGAAAACTGTGGTGCCCAGCCAGCATGACTCAGTGGTTGAGTGTTGACCTATGAACCAAGAGATCATGGTCTGACAACCAGTCAGGATACATGCCTGTGTTGTGGGCTTGTTCACCAATGTAAGATGTATAGGAGGCAGCTGATCAATGATTCTCTCTCATCATTGATGTTCCTATCTCTCTCTCCCCCTCCCTTCCTCTCCAAAATCAATAAAAATGTACTGAAACATCAAAAGAACACTGTGGTGATTAATTTTATGTGTCAACTAGAGTGGTCATGATTGCTCAGATTAAACATTATTTGTTGATGTGTCCACGTGAGTGCTAAGATGAGCGTGTGAATCAATGAACTCAGTAAATTGTCCTCACCAATGTGGCTGGATACCATCCAGTTTATTGATGCTTTAAATAGAACAAAAGGTGAGGGAAGAAGGAATTCATCCATTTGTCTTTCTGTCTCAATGTTAAAGTGAGACATCTCATCCCTGCTGCTCTCAGAGTGGAATTTGCACGATTGGCTCCCCTGGTTCTCAGGCTATTGGACAGGGACTGGACTACACACTGGCGTGCCAGCTTACAGAAGGCAAATTGTGTGAGCCAAGCCCTCATTCTCTCTCTGTCTCTGTCTGCTGGTCTGTCTCCTCTCTGCTCTCTGTCTTTTACCTATATTATATGTCTATATCCTCTGGGTTCTGGTTCTCTGTAGAACTCTGATACTGGCACTAGGACTATAGGATAAATATTTTGATGCTCATAGAAAGGTAAAGTTAATTAAACAGTCTGTGCAGAATGCTGCCTTAGCAACACCCCCCCCCTCTTCCCCCCCCCCCACACTTCTTTTTCTGGGAGTGCTATGAGCTACACCTACAAATGTGAGAAGCCAGGCAATAGCTTTGTAAACAAAGGTTGTCGTGTTTTGTAGTTCATAGAAATTCAATTAAAAGAAATTCACACTTTTTTCCCCCTCTCTTTGTGAAAACAATTTGTCTTTATTTTTCTAAAATTAAGAATAGTAGTCCCAGGGTGTAAAAGTGTCTCGACAATGGTAAATTGTATCAAAGTCTCAAATTTTCTTACCAACTTTGCAAAACACATTGCATTCATACATTAATTCATCTACTCATCCATTTAGTCATTTTACTTCAGGTAGAATGCCCACTCCATGTATGCATGTTCTACATGTTAACAAAGAAGTGAGGTACAGACAACTCTTTGTACTAGCAAACACATAAACAGATATGCAGTATAATACCATTTAAATTGATAAGAGAGTGAATAAAGCTGGGAAAGGTAAAGAGGTTATCTAGATGATTGGGATGCTATTCAAAATAAGGTCTTCAGCAATAATCTTACTGATAAAATAGCACTTGAGAAACATCAAGAATAAGACAAAGGAGCGAGTGCGCACATCACTGGGATGCTATACACATTCCAGGCTAAACAAAAAAAGCGCAGTACTCGGAAGTGGAGTTTCAGTGAGGAATCCAGAGTGCTAGAGCAAAGTGAGAAATAAGGAATAGAGTCAGGAGCAGGATCATATACCGTCTTGCACAGGGTGGCAGTTGTTCAAAGAGTGACAAGAAGTCAATGAGAGCTTCAAGTAGGGTATAGAGAGATCTAATTTGTGTTTCAGAAAGCACATTTTTGTGTCTGTAGAATAGATTGTATATTGTATAGATAAGTCGTCTATGATTCTGAAGTCAAAGAAAAGCAAACAGACTCATTACTGGCACTTTAGAAGAAAATGTGTCATTTTAAAGTAGAATACTATCATTGTCAGTTGTTCTGCTAGGTCAAAAGGAATTCCTGTTTTATGCTAATGTGAGACTGATGACATCAAACCACATAAATTCAGAAGATATTTAAAAGATAGCTTATATTAAAGTAAATAAGCCCCTCTTTTCCCCCCAAATGTATTTTTACTAGAGGCCCAGTGTATAAATTCATGCACAAGTGAGGTTTGCCCAATCCACCCTGTGGGGGCCCATCAGGCTGGGATGGAGGGTGGAGGGGCCACACGCAGTTGGCCCTCTGATACTGCCCCCAATTGATGTGAGGGGAGGCTATTGGGGACAGGGCTGGCTGGGGTGAGGGGGCATGGGCTGATCGGGCCAGGATCAGGCTGTTTGGCTGTTGCAGTGCGTGTCATAGCCACCAGTCATTCTGGTCATTCTGCCATTCTGGTTGCTGGGCTTCTATATATATAGATTAGGGTTTTTTAAAGAGAGGAAGGGAAACGGACATAGAGATTGAGAGAAACATCTGTGAAAGAGAAACATTGCACACCTCCCACTGGGCATGTGCCGTGACCAGGAATTGAACCCTGACCTTCTGGTTCATGGTCCAACTCTCAACCACTAAGCCACACTGGCCAGGCATCAAGCCCCTCTTTAAAAAAAAATCTTTACGATTTGTCTTTTTATCCTTTTGTGAGACTTTAAACATTGAATCAAAAAAGTAATTTTAAGTTAATAATTCCTGTAGGAAAAAGTATCCAGAGAAAAAGATGGAAGATACTTTCACTGTGAAAAATATAAAAAGAAAAACATAAAAACAGATTATTAATATTTAATATATATTTCTAATTGTTCTGTCATTCTCAACCCAATTAGTGCCCTATTATAAAATATGTGTAAACATTATCTTATAGAGTCATTTTGAGTGTCTTTGTACAGTATTGGGATAATTTACATTTACAAATTAAGCTTTACTTCAGTTAGTAGACTCATTGCATTAATAAAAAAAGATTTATTTTATTAATGAAGTGTAAAAATATTGAAGTATAAAAATGCCATTTGTATTTATTTTGTTGATACTGTCAATGCACTCAATTAGCCATAGACTGTCCTGCAAGCTACCTTTTCACTTAAGAAAAGGTGAAGTCATTTGTGTAGATATATTATGTTTTCAGAAAAATCACTAATAATGCCTATGTTTATGCCGCAAGTCCTACCTAATAATCTCAATGAACATTTCCTGAATTGAATAGTTTATTGCCAAATGGTTGATTGATCTCTTGTTATGGGGGGATCCTGGGGCTCCTTCTGGGAACAGAGTGATTTATGGACATTAGGAAAGCTATGTATCCAGGCTCTGTCATATGCATGTGCAGTGCTCATCAATTGCAGCGTATGCCAATGATAACATGATCTAGAGTGTTTGTGGTTAGGCTACAGTTTATTTAATTGCACTTCCCTACACCGAAGGATAGTCCCCTGAGGAGGCAAATGTGGGAGGGGAGGGAGGCCCAAGAGGAACAGTGTGCCATGTCCACAGGTTAAGAGGGAGGACAAGTAGGCTGGGTCCATGGGGAGCACATAGGGGAATAAAGAAAAGCACAGCAAACTGACCTTCACCTTATTCACAGCCCCAGGGATTGTACGATCTGAAATTCCCAGAAAAGTGATAACATAGCATAAAGCACGTCTGCCATTAACTACACCAGCTAAATCAACACTAGATCCAAACAATTTCTAAACAAAAAAATGTCAGAATGTAAGCCAGGCACAGCTTGCAATGGCCGATGTGCCATTATGATTCTTTTCTTTTGGGTTTTTCCATTGATTATATCATATTGTTCTCCATTTATTTTATCTTTCACTCCTCATTATTTTTACTTATCCTTAAGTCATTTGTAGTTTCTGCTCTCCTTTTACATTTAGTGAAGGTAGAAAGAGGAAGGAAAATGTTAAAGATTATCTAATCCAATGCTCTCATTTTAACAAAAAGGAAGTAGCCCCAGGGAGGCAGTGACATGCTCAGAGTCAACGGGATTATTGGTAGCAGCAGAATTGCAGATGGATGCTGCTCTGCTGACCCTTCATGTGTTTCCCAGGGTGTGAAGCTGCCTTTCTAGCTTGAGGCTGAAGTCCCAGACGAGGAAAATTGTCAAACTGTCAAAAGGTTCTTATGTCAATCTGAGTTGTCTCAGAAGCTGATGCAGGACAGAATTAGGATGGTATGATATTTATTGGGCGAGGCACCTACGAAGAATAAAGGAGAGGGAGAGAGGCTTCAGATCACTATGCCTGTCTGACACTACGAAGGAGAGAGGGTAAAGGAAGAAACTCCAATTGCTACACACTTCCGAGAAAATGTCAACCACGCTGATGAAGTGCCCAGAGCAAAGGTCAGCCATGGGAGGGGCTCCACATTGGGCAGAACTATCTCAGCTCCAATGTCATTGCTTAGACATTGACTGAGAACAGGCTTGGGTGGGGGAAGGAAGGGAGTAGTGGTAAGAACAATGTAGTGGATCCCAAAATTGTTAACTGCAAACTTCTAGTTAATTACACCTCTTGCAGTAAGTTCTCTCTAGAAATAGATGTGAGTTATATATTCTTTGACTGCCTCAGTTGCCTTCTACATAACTTATTTCAAATGGGTCTGTAGTAATTAAAATGAGTGAGGTATGAAATGAATTAAAAACAGAGACTACAACTAGGGTGGGTTTTTTTGTTTTGTTTTGTTTTGTTTGTTTTTTGTCAGAAATAAGCTCATTGATAGTTTTAAAAAAATGCATTTTAGTACAGTGGTAAGAAAGTGCTAGCCTACTGTAGCCATGCATTAAAAGAGGTTGTACTGGACAGATATATCTTTTATTTTCTTTCTTCTTCTTTTTAATTTTTATTTTATGCATCTGGATTTTTATTTAAAATTGCCATTTTTAAAAAATGTTGGAAAGCATTTAAAAAATTAAGCACCATGAAGGCAAGGATACGTTTTTATGCACTGAATCGACACCTCAAACCTCTTGTTTGCAATGTCTGGCTTGCACTGCCAAGCAGTGATGAAATTAAAAAGAATAAACAGGTCCCATTATAGAACAGCTAAGGCTGGATAGCAGAAATTTATAGTGCAGCCAATAAGCTTGGTCATACTTAGGAGTGTTGGGTTGGAGAAAAGAAAATAGCTCTACCTAACAGAAGTTTTGTTATGTGGGTTTGGCAGAAGATCAAGAGAGGAAAGAAATCTGCGTAGAGGGAGGTACATTCATAAAGAATATGGTTAACCAGCTCAGAGAGCATAGAGACACATTTTTCTCCATCAAGGACAGGTTTATAGAAAGAATAAAAAATAGGTAAATTGCCAGAGACAAGTGACAGCCTAGAGTACAACATTTAAGGAGGTTTTGTTAGATGTTTTGCTTAACTCCCAATAACCTATTGATGAAGTTAAAGACTTACTGTAATCATCGTTTTCATATTTCACTGGATTAGATTGATATAGTCTTCTAAAATAATAATAGTCCTGTTTTTCTGGGATAGAATATATTCATTCATGGTAAGTTATTTCTATTTAATTGGTTAATAAAATTTATTACAATTGCAAATTCCATACTCACTATATGTCAAAATATTGTTCCTCTTTACTTATAAGGTAATCTTCTGGTACACTTAATAATTCTTCTATTTTTTTCTTCAATTTAAAATGTTTTTATTGATTTCAGCAAGAAGGAGGGATAGAGATATCTGCTGCCTCCTGTATGCCTCCTACTGTGTACTGAGTCCACAACACAGTCATGTGCCTTGACTGGAATTGAACCTGACCTGCAGGTTCATGGGTTGATGCTCAACAACTGAGCCACATGGGCCAAGCCATAATTCTTCTATGTTTGCTGCTTTCATTTAAAGACATTTCTTTGACCTTTACATATCACTATCTATTCTAAAGTTAAATTATATAACATAAAAATAATTTATATTTTTGTGCTTTTATCTATTTTAATGATGAAATTGTATAAAATTTACTATTCTAAACAGTGGTGTGCAGGAAGGAAAAAAAGCCTTAGTTTGTAGCATTGATGGTTTTCATGGTGTAAGTATTCCAGCCATGGCTGTTTTCAGCTGCAAGTATCACATCACTGAATGCGCATGTGGGAGGCAATGCACACAATTGACCTTTAAATGTGGGGGACCCAGCTCTATCACACTACTGAAACTGATGGTGCAGGAAGTAGTCACTCAGATAGCTGAGTATAAGAAAAGTCTTAGTAGTCCTATTATCTATAATGGATATGGCATTGTGCAGTAAGTTAGGATTGTCCATATCTCATTAGAATAGTTAAAGGATCACCCAGCTGGTTTGGTTCAATGGATAGAGCATCACCATACGGACTGAAGGGTCTCCGGTTTGATTCCGCCCAGGGGCACATGCCTGGTTGCAGGCTTGATCCCTAGTAGTGGGTGTTTCTATCTCTCTCATCATTGATGTTTCTATCTCTCCTCCCTTTCTCTCTGAAATAAATAAAGAAATATATTTTTTAAAATAGAATAATTCAAGGAACTTTTGAAGGCCTGCTTACTTTATATCTTGCAATTTTAAAAAGGACTAGAATAGGAGCAGATGACCTAGACATCAACTTGTTTGAGTTGTACCACTGATTAGGAGTCAAGTTCTTGAGTCAGTAACACAATTTCTGGGTCTCCATATTAGAAAGAGAGGAAGTGTGTGTGTGTGTGTGTGTGTGTGTGTGTGTGCAGGTGTGTGAATTTGTGTGTACACACACATATGTACTTTACTCCAAGATTCTGTGAGTGAGACACAAAAGTATTTATTTCTTCATATATTATGGAAATGAGCCTTTCCCCATCTGTTTATAGAAACTACCTTTCAAGATTATACTCAAGTTCCTAACTTCTTTATCAAGCCTTTTCTGACTATATTAAATTTTCATCTTCATTCATTTCATTCTCTTCCATTTCCTATATATTCATTTTCTCTATCACACAGTGTGCATCATGTTTATATATAATTTGCATTATTGACAGCTTCATGTTTCCTGATCTTTCCTTTTTAAATATATTTTAACTCCTTAATGAATGGAATCATAAAGCATCCAAATATTTAGCATATTGCCACACATATAACAACAGTCCAATGAAGAAACTGTTCACAAAATATGACAATAGAATGTAACTCTGAACTTGAAAGAGTAAGTGAATGAATACAAATCTTTGTGCAATGATAATTTATGAACTTGAATGGCTGCCATGCTTACTGTTGATTGCTTACCGTAAGTGTCTGACAAAGTATTATGATTATCAATTACTAAGAGCTTCCTATATGCCAAGAACCTTACTAAGAAACTTTATTTTCCTTTTTCATCCTTATGATAACTCTAATAAAATAGGTAATTTCATTCCTTAATTTTTATGCCTGAGAGATATTAACATTGTAAAGGTTATATATACTTTAAATAATAGATGCAAGAATCAAATCCAGGTGTGTCTGACTCCAAAGCCCAGGCCTTAAAATAAAGCATTACAATTGCTAAAAGTATCTTTTAGGAGTTTACACAGAAATAAAAAATATTCAAATATGTGGGAAAGAAAAATAAAAAGTATCTACATGATACTAATTGTTGGTCATATAGGCAATAATAAGACAACTGCTTACATTTTACCTTACACTAGAAAGAATTCTAATTCTAGCAAGCAAAATTGACTCAGCCATTAATAATGCAAGGTGACATGTAGAGAAAGTCTTTTAGCCCATAAAAATGATTCATTCACCTTTTTCCGGAAACAACATTCTACTGGGGCAAATCAATGCTCTGAGCCGAGACTGAAGACACTATCTACACAAGCCAAAATCACTGAAGTTCACTTTTACTCTGTGATTGTGATTCTGAAAAGTACTTGGCAACTGTTGCAGGATGTTCTGTACAAGAAGGAAAATGATAATAATTGGGAAAGATTGGGTATTGTACAGGAATGGACTTCTGAAAGGTCCCTGGCATTAATTTTCTTTGTATTCCTTCTTATGAATTTTAATTGAGGGTTGGCAAAAAAACAATTTTATAGAAAAAAGTTAGTTTTAAATTCTTACCAAAAATACCTGAAATTCTTACCAAAAATACCTGAAAGAAAGATAAAATAGATATTAAAAGATACAAACACTAAACAAAACCTTAAAACATATAGAATTACATTAAATCTTGGAATAGACAAAGATTTCTGTTACACAAAAGATTAGCATTGAGGTTTATTGGTCACCAGTTTATGATAACTTGTTAGCTAACAGAATAAATGGGCTAGGTTCACAATTGTAAGTCACTCAACTTATCTACACATGTTCATTATTCAATAAGAATTTCCCAAATGAATAATTGAACTTCAGACCATGAATATATGTTTGTGTGTATGTAAACACATATGTATAGAAATATATATATTTTCACAGCAAGCATTATAAACACATATATAGTCACAGGCAGAGTTTTAAATATCTCTACATATATATATAAATATACATATGCATATGCATATACATAGAATAAATATGCATAGTGTGTGCATGTTATTGAAATATAGGACTTGAATTAGAAGTATTCTAAATCCCTGTGCTATAAAGGAAGAAAATACTTTAGAAGCAAACACACTTAGCTTTGAATGCAAATTATACCATTATCCACACTCTAACCTTGGACGATTTAATGTTTCCAAGCCTCAGTTGTTATCCATCAGTTCACCTACTTCTTAGGTTTTCTGAGATGATTGCAGAAGATAAACCTAGTACAGTGTCTATTACAGAAGAGTAAGTAAAAAGAGCATTTCCCTTTTTTTTTTCTTACACCCTTTCATCATATAACGAAATTACTCAGTATAGTTTATTATATCTAGTGAAGTTCTTCAAGTGCTTAACTCATTTTATCCTTCCAATAAACCTCCTAATACTGCAAAATATCATCTCTGCACTGTAGTACTGTTGACATTTAAGAACATTTTCTGTTTACTTTTATTCTGGAGACATCATTTATGTCTTTCTAACCACCAGGAAAGTGGATATCTTATTCCTGCCAAGTAAAATTCTCTAGTTTTTCAAGGTCCATCTCAAAACTTATTTCAGCTCTACATGATCAAGCCTTCTTTCTTTAATCCTCTCAGTATGTTTGTCTCTAGCTGGTTCGATATAATTTCCTAGTGTGTTTTAGTGGCCTTTAGAACTTGGAATTGTATTTTATTTTTTTATGTGTTTTCCCACCAAAAGGACCAGTTATCTCAGCTTTCCAAGGAGATGAATGACATTTTCAATTAATTTGGTATGTCAAAACCTACGGGACTGCTGGAATATGCACCAAGACAAAAGGTAACAAGTCAAATACTCTGTTGACAATAACTGAGGACTTCCACTCTGCATGGGGTAGGTTTGCTTAAGCAGCAACTTCCCGGTTTCTTGGGTTTAGTCACCTCATACCTGCTGTCCTGGAACATGTGACTTTCAGATATTAGCTCTATTTCTAAGTTGACCTACCTGGGTCTGGGGCAGAAAGGGTCTCCCACTGAGATTTGATTCTCACTAATAGACCAAAGTTTGCCCCTGAATGTTACCCTTTATCATACATTTCTAAGGCAATATATATAACGTTCTAAATATATAATGTTTGTATATAGGAAGAATTCAGTACATGTCAGTAATTTTATTTTTGAACAAACCTCTGGAAATATACTCAGCATGTATGTTTCCCTCTTGTCATAACAAGATTTAGATGACCCCATGTAGGTGGTCTTTAGTTTTAGTTCCACTTTTGAAAAATGTCAACATTTCACTGTGGCTCCATGTTTTATGTGTATAAGTCTTTTAAAAAAGGACATGTGCTTTGTAGTTATTCCTACAGGGATATTTTTAGCAAAATAGACATATATTTTTAAGAAGAAAAACAAATACTGAAGCTATAGATTCATAAAGCTGAACCATTATATTTATTTCAGAATTTCAAATCTAGATTATCGCTTTATGGACTAGATGTATATCACTTGTGTTAAGATATTTAATCTTATATGCTAGTTTCTTTGGTTTGTACACAGCTAAGTAAGTTCAGATGCAATTTCCTTTTCTTAATATTCATGGATTAATTAAGTTATTTTCCTGCTAGAGTTTAGGCTGCTTTTATTTCATCTTATAATGAGTGTGATTCCAGGCATTCTATTAAATTAAATAGACTTGGAGAGAAACCAAATGTATAATTCATCAGGGAAACAAATACCGTGTTTCCCCGAAAATAAGACATCCTCTGAAAATAAGACCTTACAGGTTTCCTTCTGAGTGAAATATAAGGCATCCCCCTGAAATACCCCCCACCCCAGGCTAAAGATGAGAGATTTGGTCCACTGATTCTGAAAGAAATGGAGTCACAAGAAATTCACCAGGAAATTCAGGAATTGGATTGTTATGATGATGTTCCAGAAGATGATGACATGATTGTCATTGAATAAATGAGTACCTTTATTTTCATTTAACAATAAATGTGTACCGTATTCTTCTTCATGGAAAAATAAGACATCCCCTGAAAATAAGACCTAGCGCATCTTTGGGAGCAAAACTTAATATAAGACACTGTCTTATTTTCGGGGAAACAGGGTATCTAAAGACCAGTGTATGAAATTTGTGCATTTGAGCAGAGGTCCAAAGCCCAGCCTGAGCCTTCTCACAGTCCAGGACCCCTTAGGGGATGTCCACCTGCCAGTATTCTTCTGACTACTTTTAAGATGTTTTCTGACCCCCCCCCTTTTTTTTTTGTAGTTTCCCTGTAATGCACCCAGGTATTAATTTTCTTTCTCCTTGCAGTCCTCACAGTCCGGGACCCCTGGGGGATGTCTGCCAGCCAGTTTAGGATTGGGCCTAAGCTGGCAGTCAGACATCCCTCTCACAATCTGGGACCCCTTGCTCCTTACCACGCACCTGCTCACTCCTTACTGCTCTCATCACTGCTCCTTGGTGGCAGGCTCCTTACCCCTTGGCTCGCTGCTCCTTAGCACTGCAGCGGAGGTGAGAGAGGCTCCCGCCACTGCTGCTGCATTTATCAGCTGTGAGCCCAGCTTCTGGCTGAGCAGCACTCCTGCTGTGGGAGTGCACTGATCACCAGGGACAGCTCCTGCACTGAGTGTCTGCCCCTTGGTGGTCAGTACACATCATAGCAACCTGTTGTTCTGGTCGTTCCACCATAAACAGTCACTTAGGTTTTCATTATGTAGATAAACTAATATGCTCTTAGAATTTTACAAATAAATATCAGAAGTTTGGAACCAATAAGTACATACCATTATTCCCATTACAGAAAACTGAAAACAATATGATCAAATAACTGATTAATCATATAAAGTGGACAATAATAATTTTAATTATCCTACTTAATAAAAGAGTAATATGCAAATTAACCATCACTCTGCTGCACCCACAAGCCACGTCCACAAGCTGATCAGAGCGAGTATGAAAATTAACCCCAAGCAAGATGGCTGCAGCCACAGAGAGCAGTTGAGAGGCTTGGGTTTCCCTGGCAATAGAGGAAGCCAAGCTTTCCACACATCCTGGGCAACCTAGGCCTCCACTTAAGGATACAAAGTTTCAACTATAGAAAGTAAACAAATCCAAACAGAAATGGCTGCAGCCATGGAGCAAGCAGGAGGCTTGGCTTTGCTCCAGGCTACAAAGTTTCAATTGTGGAAGGTAAATAAATTCCAGATACCAGGGCCTCTGCTTGAGTCGCCAGGGGTTGTGGCTGGCCTGCAAACTACCACAGGCCCTTTGCCCAGGCCACCTCATGCCCCAAAGGAACCCCCACCCTGATATGGGACACCCTTCAGGGCAAACCAGGTAGCGCCCACCCATGCACCAGGCCTCTATCCTATCTAATAAAAGAGTAATATGCAGATTGACCATCACTCCAACACACAAGATGGCTGCCCCAATGGGGCCAAAGATCCTGCCCCCATGTGGACACAAGATAGATACCACAAGATGGCCAGCAGGAGAGGGCAGTTGGGAGGGACCAGGCCTGCAAGGGAGGGCAGTTGGAGGCAATCAACCCTGCAGGGGAGGGCAGTTAGGGGTGACCAGTCCAGCAGAGGAGGGAAGTTGGGGGTAAACAGGCTGACAGCAGAGCAGTTAGACATCAATCAGGCTGGCAGGGGAGTGTTAGGGGGTGATCAAGCTGGCAGGCAGAAGCAGTTAGGGGCAATCAGGAAGGCAGGCAGGGGAGCAGTTGGGAGCCAGCAGTCCTGGATTGTGAAAGGGATCCCAGATTAGAGAGAGTGCAGGCTGGGCTGAGGGACCCTCCCACCCACCCACCCCATGCATGGATTTTTGTGCACCGGGCCTCTACTCTAATAATGATTTTCAATTGGCAATCATAATTTTAATTAGGCAATGACATTTTCTTAACCTTTTATTGGGACTAAAAGTAGCTGTGGCAAATCTATAGTTTTCACCCTAATGAATCATTTCCAGGTATATGTACAGTTTTGTTAATATTTCTAATTCTAATATAGACTGCATTCATTCTGCACCTCCCCCATATCTATAAAACTCTGAAATAATGGAACCATTTTAAAAACAAATAAGTATACATCATGTTGGAAAGTAAGAAAGAGAAGCATCAATAAAAAGAGACTACAATGAATTCCCCACAAGTAAAATAAAAGAAATTGGAAGATAAGTAGCATTTCTAATTCATGACTACTGTTAGGAAAAGACAATCAATACAGAGAGCTGATGTCAGCCAGTGACGCCCACAACTGTTTCAGGAAGATGCGGTTCAGAAGTAGTAGATGCTGCAAAAAAATGTTGCAATAAACTTAATCACCACATATTTAAGAAAATCCAAATTTATGGAAGACTTACTAACTCAAAAACAGAATTTGCACTTAAAGAAACAGAGCTTAATAGAACAAATGGGTGCCCCCTTTGCATAGTATATTTAATGTATCAGAGAATAATTTTTGAAATGCATTCTTATTAGTTTTGAAGGGGTTTCTCAGAAAATGGTAGGAACTGGGCTTCATTTTTCTCTCCTTCCCATTCTTCCAAATTCTAAGTGCCTTTCAGTAGTTTTGGTTTTCATTTTCACATGAAACTGACTTTTTATTAATTCATTAGGAGGTTCCAAAAATTTGCATAATTACTTGGCTTCTGTGAATTATGCAAATTTTGGCTCTTACTGTTAATCTGTATTCCAAATTATTTATAAGAAAATGAATAAATAAGTAAGGACTAAATATAGCAATTTAGATCCAAATGCCTTAGGTTGAACATTCTTCTATATCCTAGGAATACTGCACAATCATCTAACCCTTTGATGTCAGCCTCTAATTTTTCAAACAAAGGATGCTTTGTTTCTGCTTTCTGTTTGTTTGTTTTTTTAAAAACATTTTTATTTATTTCAGAGAGGAAGGGAGAAGGGAAGAGATGTAGAAATAGCAATGGTGAGAGAGAATCATTGATTGTGCCTCCTGTACACCCCACACTGGGGATCTAGCCCACCACTAGGGCATGTGCCCAGAGTAGGAAGCCAACTATGACTTCCTGGTTCATGGGTCAATGCTCCACGCTGAGCCAAGCCAGCTGGGCTCAGCCTAGATTTTAATAGTCATTACATTCCACTGCTTTCTCCAATTTGCTCTCCTGTGGACACTGCTTCCTCTGCAGTCCTCTTGAGCAAGTAATTTACAAGATACAGATTCAAGATTGATTTAGACCAATTCACTGATTCACAGTGAAATCCATTTTTATCTGCCTAGCTCTGCAGCTCTGCATGCCTTTCTCTGGTTAGTATTAGCTCACCTAATGGAATCCAAATACAGTGAAAACTCTGGTGTCCACATTCCCTTCCATTCCTACTGCACTTCAATGAAAATAACACCTTCTTCAGTATCATCCATCCATCTAATGACACCTTCATAGAGTCATACAATGGGGACTTACAAACACCCCAATTCCCCCATTTCCAAAATTATTTACTGAAACATTCCAGTCCCAAGCCCCAACTTCCTGCCCTTCCAGAAGCTTTGTTTAAACATTTCCACGATAATGTTTTCTTTTTTTGGCCTTACTGAGATGTTTAACTTACTGATTTATCCTCTTTCTCCACTTTCTTCTGTATACAGCTTAGATTGAATGTTTTAGTCACTGTCTTCCCAACCTGAAACTCTTGGCCTCCCTGATGAGCCCAACTGTTTCCTGCACCTCCATCTGGGTGAGGGAGCATTGCTTGTTATTGAATTGGCGTGGAAGAAGACAGCTGGACACTCAAGGTTCAGGAAAAGACTTTATTCAAAGCTGGTTCAGGGGACTCAAAGGTCCAGATCCTAAACAACTTAGTGAGATTTTCTCCTTATATATTTCTGAGTTTCTTTGTTTCCTAATTACCAAGCTTCTGTGGTGGACTCTCACAGCCCCCCTTCCTCCCCAGCCCCTCCCACCCACGAGTCAGAATGGTTAACTTAGATTGTATTTAATGTCTATCCTTTAATGTCTATCCCTCTAGTTAAGCTGTTACATCCTTGGTTTAGGGCCCTTGTCAATTGGGAGTATTTAGGTAAATAGGTCTTACAAGAGCAGATAACTAAGGAAGGGGCAGTGACTTCAGGAATGTGCATTAGGGACATTGATTAACTTAGGTACAGAGTTAGGCTGCCAGTCTCCTTCATTCTTTCACAAATTGAGCTAATTATCGACTAGCAAGAGTATGCATTAAGAAGCAGGTTACTGGAACAAATTTAGACTGCTAGCCCCCAAAATGTCTTATGTTCCCCATAAGCTGAAATAAAATACACAGCCAGATTAGAATGACACTGTTGTCAATTTTTGTTCGCCAGAGTAAACACTGCTTGAACTTTAAATGGCATTTCCCCATTCACCTAATTGTTCTACTTTCCACAATAACAAGTTCAGGTCGTTCCGTTCTACCCAGACTCCCAGCCTCTTCTACTTCATCACACTCAGCAGAGTTTCAAAGTCTCTTATTTTCTGTAGAAAAAAAAAAAAAAAAAAAGAGCCAGTATTTTGGAACTTTAATCTACCACTAAATTCAAATACCTCCCTGAATCTCAGCCATCCTCCTTTTCCCATGTTTAAAATTGAGAAAACATTATTTCTCAGGAGCTTCTTAGTGCTTGTATTTCCTGTATATTATTTCACAATTTAACTCACTGTAATCCAAATTATTGAACTGCAAGTGACAGAACCACTTCAATAAAACTATGGTGGTAAAGAAAATGGAGGCAACCTTAATTTACTTACATGACTTAATTTCTCAGCAGTATAGATCTTTTGTTTCATAACACATACCTCTTAGTTTTCTTCTTATATTTGTCTCTTGCCCCCCTTTTCCTTCAACACCTATGTATTTTCCTACTTCCTTTCCTTCTTAGCCTAACTGTGCCACAGGATCACATCCATTTCCAGGACTCAATCCTTACCCACCAAGATGTGTTTTTTTGTTTGTTTGTTTGTTTTTTCTGAGATATAGATCCATACAGTTATTTGCTTACTTGATATTTACACTTGAACTTTCCAAAAACATTTCAAATCCCACATGATTAAAACTGAACTCATGACTATAATTCCTAAATCCTTCTTGCTTCCCATAGTCTTTTATTACCTGCAAATAGGTTTTCAAGAAAGAAGTATGGAAGATCTTCTTGATATGGGCTCCCCAAAACTTCTTATGTCCTATCTGTTTTACCTCATTTATCACTTGATGTTATTTTTTCTGTCTCCACCCTGCTCAGCTATTAGGGAAATATATTTAAACCTTTATAGTATTGAAAGGAGTTCTTAGGAGCAAAATAGGCAGATTTACGGAGTTTTAGATAATAGGGAGCCCATGGGGGAGAACCATAGGGAAGCAAAGCCTGGGGACTAGGATCTGCCAAAAGGCATACAGTCACAGAATAAGGGTGGGAGGGAACTGCCAAAAGCTATACATTCACAAAATAAAGGGAGATAAAGCCACTCATTCACAGAATAAAGGGGAAAGCCACTGGGAGTAGAGAAAAACAAGAGGGAGAGAAAGAGGGGAACCCCATGTGGGCTTTAAGCTCTGGAGCTGCCATCATGACCAATCAGAGGGGATATCAGGACACAAAGAACTGCAGCCTTTATAAACCTTAGGAAAGAGGGACTTAGAATGTCTCTCTCCCCTTCCCCATGTGGGAATCTGTGCTTGTTCCCCAATTCATTCTTAGAAGCCATGGACAAAAGGTGGCATAGGAAAAGGGGGAAATTTATTGGGGAACCCAGGACAAGAACCCAGGAAATCACCTTTGCATCCTGCCCAGGGGGAAACAATGCATTTCATTTCAGTTCAATTTTTTTTTTTTGCATTTCAGTACCAGAATGGTGGCATTGAGTGTTTGCGAAGGTCCAAGGCACTGAGCTTTCTATCAGAGAAATTAGAGTTCTATGACCAAGATAATTAATAGGTTTAATGTTCCTTCACATAAGGGTCAGTTCTGCCCATCATTACCAGGGTTTCCACATAGGTATATGGAATAGACAGTTACTTGTCCTCAAGAACATGATTCTGCAATTTGATAATTTTAGGATTTGGCTATCACTAACAACTTGGAATTTATACAAGTTTTTCTCCTTTGCCATACCAGCACATTTAACTGTCTTCAAAATTATAATTTGTCCTTTTTTGGCTGGTAAAACATCTATACAAATACGGATTCTATATATCAATAGAGTACAAAATTTAGGACACATATAAAATAGAATAAGGAATCCAAAGTGAAATAATGCAATCTAATATACAAATTCAAATTATACAAATATGTGTGAGTCTAGCCAAGTTGATTTTATACTGTTATTTAATGAATAAAAATGATATTTTACCTAAATCTTAGGGGGACATTTTAGGAACAGTTTATGTTAAATTAAATATTTGGATTTGGTTTATTTGTTGAAAAAATGTTGATCCTCTTGTCAAATATTGTCACATCCTTTAATTGATATGGCATAAAGTTATAGGGTATATTTCCTGCATTCTTGCTGGGATTGACCAGCAGACCCTGAGTGATGATTGAAGGGATTACTCTTACACACATTTCTGTGAAAGAGAGGGCGAAGGGGCTGCTTGGCTATCAGAATCAAACAGCCCCATTGGCCTGCCATTTTAGGCTTTTATTGTAACAACAGCTTGAACTAAAATTAACTATTAGATACTACCAGCAGGGTAAGCATCCTTGAAAAAGCACATGATTCTACGAGATTTGGTCTAAAGACTAAACAGAGAGATTCCTGTAAAGCACTCAAGGGCTCGAACTTGTTTGGAAAAATCAAAGCAGGAGCTGCTGTCTTCATCAAGGTCCTTCTAGAAGCCCTGGACCTTTCAGAGAATCCTCCTCCTTACAGACTTTCCAACCAACTCCCATGTTTCCCTACATCTCAACTCTTTTTGTTTTGTTGGATGCAGAAGACAGAGGGAGGTAGCGAACTTTCTGCTTTGGAATGTCAGTGTCCTCCTAGCACTTTACTGCTCAAGTTCCAATTTTGTAGACTATAAGAAAAATAAAGAGAATTACAATGACAGCAATGGTTAGTCTAATTAAGAAGACAGGGTGCTTACAAGCATTAAATCTCACCTTCTAGCAAGGAATAGGGAGCAGTATTATAAAAAGGAAGGGGCTGCCGAAGCTGGTTTGGCTCAGTGGTAGAGCGTAGGTCTGTGGACTGAAAGGTCCCGGGTTTGATTCCGGTCAAAGGCATGCACCTTGGTTGCGGGCACATCCCCGGAGGGGGGTGTGCAGAAGGCAGCTGGTCGATGTTTCTCTCTCATCGACGTTTCTAGCTCTCTCTCTCTCTCCCTTTCTCTTTGTTAAAAATCAATAAAATATATTAAAAAAAAAAAAAGGAAGGGGCTAGGGTAAGGAATGTAGCACATGTAGGGCTGGGGTCTAAGACAACAGCTATTATCAGGAGAAGAGATGATGTTGATGAAATGATGTTATGACTCCTGGTGGATTGGTTTGATCATGCTTATTGGTTCTGCTTGCTGAATTCACAGCTGAGTCACCTCCATAATTATTTCATATAGGCCTTAAAAAGAAAACTTTAAGGAAAACGTAACACCCTATTCACATATAAGTATTTGTAATCTAAGATTTAAAATAATATGATTACTTTGCAGATTAATTTAGGTGCTCTGTCATCAAATTTATTATTCATTATACTTAAAATTCCTTTTAAGATTTCTCATGACTCTTATAAACATTCTTATAACTTTAATAATTATTCTTAAGCATTCCTACTCTAATTTCCTTTCTTCCTGTTATATTCCTTTCTTTATATCCCTTTTCACTATTTTAATCTCCTCAAATATAGTTCTTCTTTAGTTATACAGACCCTCTGTAACTTATGCATACCTTTTACAATTTATATATACCTTCTCTAATTTACATATACCTTCTGTAACTTACATGTACCCTTTCAGTTTGTCTATTTCACTTTCTTTTTCCTTAATCACTATACCTTCTATTACAAATTCTTCTCCTAATTTTACTTGCTAGTACTTGTAAATCTTAAAATTCAAACTAAAAGATTATATATTATTAATATTTATTATTAAACAGTACTAAGTAATCTATTCATTTAAAGTAATCAACTTCCTGATTAGCATACCATAATCATTTTAATAATATATATAAAACCTTTGTTTCCTAGGCAAACATAGAAAAAAAAATATTTTTTCCTTACTTTCAGAAATACGCTTATTTTTCCAATGGAAAATATACTCACATTCTTAAGAAGCATAATAGAGATACTGAATTGCTTAGATGCAAAACAATTCCCTCAATCTTGGAAATCCCAAGTGGGCTCCAATGACTTACTGTGTAGTTACTTTCATTTTTTCTTCTTCGTTTTTGAGACTTCTGTCACATTTTGTTATGTTCCTTGGTCCTCACACAGGAATCCACCTGGTGGGACTGACCAGCGGATCCTGAGAAACGGTGAATGGATTACTCTGACACGTGTCTCTGTGAAAGAGAGGGCTAAGGGGCTCTTTGGCTATCAGAACCAAACAGCCCCATTTGACTGCCTCCTTAGGCTTCTATTGTAACAATAGCTTGAACTAAAATTAACTATTAAATATTAATGGCAGAGTAAGCATCCTTCATGCTTCTGCAAGGTCGGGTCTAAAGACTAAACATAGAAATTCCAATAAAATACCTGGGGGTTGGACTTATTGTGAAAAGTAGGGGCTGCTCCCTTGGCAAGGTCCCTCTAGAGTCCCCTGACCTTTCGGAGAATCCTTCTTACAGACTTTCCAACCAAGTCCCATGCTTTCCCACACATTCTCATATTTTATAGAAAGTACTTTTATTTTTATTTTCTTTTTTTTATTTTCCCCACACAAAGCCAAACACCAAGCAGGTATAAGAGTGTAAGTTATAAAGAAGGTCTGCTTCTCACAGAAGTCACACATAATTTAGCAATCTCCCCTCTATATTTTTCTTCCAAGGTCCTGTTCCCTCAATAAATTTTCTGGAATACTTGACTACAATTTCTGCTTTGCTGAAAAATGACTCACCTATTTCTTGAGGTAAATTATATTGCCTTTCCTACTTCACAGCTGAGAATAACTAAAAGTGAGTAAAGGAGCCCAAATGGAGTTTTCAACTTGAATACTGCTTTGGGATTATGCTATCTACACCTGAATATTAACTGCTTTACCAATGTCTGTTTAATTCTTCAAATTGCAGTTAAAATTCTGGCTATTTTAGATTTACTAATAAAAATATTCAGATGTTTCACAGGGATTTTGAGAATTAATTTTTCATACTGATATTTATTATGACTCAGAAGAGAAAATAAGTTAAATATTGGATGTGGTTTAGTAAGACCCAAAGAGTGAAAATTGAGTGAATAACTTTATATTTACACAGAAATTTCTTTATAATAGTCTTCTTAAATGTAGTCTGATTCCTAATTTTCTCATAGTTTAATTTGCCTTATTTATTATTACTTACTCCCCAAAAGCAACGTATAATCCAGTCATTGGATTTTGTATTTGGATTTGGTGATGGAGACAAAATACTAGTCCTAAAAGTCCAGAGCAGCTTCATTTGAATGCAGTAATGGTTCCAATTCATTTTATTTGTTGAAGGCATAGACTAAGGGTCAGGCCACTCTCTTAATGGAATTTCTAAACAATAGTTTAAATACCTACTGTACTAATTTGTGTTTTCTTTTTATTGGTGGAGGTGGAGCAATGGCCTAAGAACAGGGAAGAATTTGTAACTTGATCTCATTAAACCATGGAGAAGAACTCATTATTTACCTCATCATCTTTTTTGTTTGATTGTTTTTGCTTTGGCTCCCTGCTGGCGCTCTGCTGGGAGCCAGTACTAAATATGGTTTCAGATTTAATTTCTAGCCATTAATGGCGTACTTTCTTTCTTTTTTTTTTTTTTTTTTTTTTTTTTTTTTTTTTGTGTGTGTGTGTGTGTGTGTGTGTGTGTGTGTGTTGAGAAATTAAGTATTTTATTTTGAGATTAAAAAGAGAAAGTATTTGTTGAAATTATGAAGCAGGATAATAACCTGGAGCCAGATTGAGCTTGAAGATTTTCTGAATGCAAGCTAATCCAGGAAGATGTCATTAAGCACTCATTCAGGGTCCAAGTCCTCACCAATGTGGGCGCTCCTGCTGGAGGAAGTGTACTTTTTTATTTATAAAAGAAACTAACTCGCTAAAAGGAAAGTGCTGACCAGGATTTGTAGTGTGTTTAGCAAACTGTTAATTGATATACAATAGATTATTAAAGATGTTGAGCACATTACCCTGCACATTTTCTTTTCTGTAACAGCAAACTCCAGGCTGACAAAGCCTTCTCTGTCAAGAGAACTGAACCTGACCTTCACTTTTTCTTAGCAACTCCAAACAGAGAAAGCCATTCTTCTACCTAAATCTGTTGGGTGTCTAATAGGATATATATTTAAGTGGGATGGCCATATGATTTATCGGTCAAATGGGGACACTTTGGAGAGGAAAATAGATGTTATTAATCATTAACAAAGGCCCAAGAAAATCAAGACATAACAAAATTCTAGAAATTGCGATAGAGTATGCCAGATAAATGACTAAACTTTAATTTTGAGAAGTGAAACCTGAGTTTCATGATTACCAGATATCTCTAGAGATAGTCTGTACATAAATATTTCAGAATTACTCTAGTGAAGTCCCAGCTTTACTATTCTGCATTGCCAACAATAAAAAAAATGTGCTGTAAAGTTGCCAAGGAATATACCATGCTTTTGCTTGACTTTCATAGGTTTTTCCCTTGATTGTTTCCAATATGTTCCTTTGTATTGTTCATTTGTTTTAAATCAGGATTATGGAGGCATAATTTATAGACAGTAAAATAAATTCTTGAAGGACCAAATATGTATAAGGTCTGTGTGGGTCACCAGGAAAGAGCAGAAAAGGAGGCCATCCCTCATTGTCCAGGAGGGCAGACAGTGGACTATATAGAGGTAAAATTATGATGATATTGTAATGAAATACATGATAAGGTTGGGGAGGCAGCGAAAAGCATCCCAGGCAGAGGGACGAGTATGTGCAAGGGCCCTGGGGTGGGAACAGGAATAGCCAAGAGGCTGGTGTGGCTGGAAGGCAGGCAGAGGGTGATAAGAGGACTGTCAGGGCCACACGGAGCCTTGTGGGCCTGGGAGGACAGTTTTATTCTAAGCAGTGGAGAGAGTTTTGAGCCATTGGCTCACAGAGTCTGATTGACATTCAGAAAAGAGCCCTGGATTTTGGGAGACACGGAGACCAGCTGACCTAGTGGGGTACAGCTATCTGGGGTACACAAGCGAAGAGAGCAGCCTAGGTCTCTAATGTTTTTCAGAAGGTGAAGAGAGACCATCAAGATTCAGGGCACATACGTTACCTTACAAAGTTTCTTTGTGCCCTTCAGTAGTCACTAGTGGTTGGTTTGTATCAAAGTTTGTTCTCTGCTCTTATTTTCAGTCATCCCTGTATGCCTGTGCTACAGAGGAGATCTTTTACAAGGGTCTTATCCATCCCTCAAGGTTGGATTCTCATGTCTTGGACTTGGTGCTTAACTCACCTGGTACCGGGGTCGTCTTAGGCTGGCTCTGTGTGGCCTCAGCAGTAAGGTTCTCTTGGAATTCCTGCTCCTCTTTTCCATGGTCGGCAGTCAAACTGTGCCTTGTGCCTCTATCATGTCTTCTGCAATAGGAAGTTCTTTGTTTCTCCCAAGATGTCTACTAGTATTGGTGCAGGATATGCAGGATACTGCTCTCAGGACTGCTAGGTGCCCTTTCCCCTGGGGCAGAGGGTTGTTCCCCCCACCCCCCCACCCCCCAGGAACAATGGACTTGCCTCCATCTGGGAGTTATAGTTTGTTGCTCCACCTTCAGTGATTTAAGGCTTTTGAGAGAAGGTGAAAGAGCTTTGTGACTTTCCCAGGGAGAGCTAATATATTCTCACATGCTAAAAGAAAGTTTAAAAAGAGAGGCCCTCTCATGTCTCTCACCCAGCAGAAGTCCTGAATAAGAGTCTACCTGTGGGTACAAATTCCTCTTGTTTTAACAGCTCTAGGGCTTCTATGTGATTTCTCTCCCTAAAAACAGCCTTCAAAATTTATTAAAATGGCCGAAACCGGTTTGGCTCAGTGGTAGAGCGTCAGTCTGCGGACTGAAAGGTCCCGGGTTCGATTCCGGTCAAGGGCATGTACATTGTTTGTGGGCACATCCCCAGTGGGGGGTGTGCAGGAGGCAGCTGGTAGATGTTTCTCTCTCATCGACGTTTCTAGCTCTCTATCCCTCTTTCCTCCCCTCTGTAAAAAATCAATAAAATATAGTTTTTAAAAATTTATTAAAATGTTAGCTGATTTCTTCTTATTTGTGTGTGTGGTGGTACTATGTCTTCTCATATGCTGACAGTCTGTAAGCCAGTCCTGTTTTTGGCTTGGGGGAGCCTGTTCCACCTTGTCTTGCAGGCTTCTTGTTTGATTTGGGAATGAAGAACCCTGATGAGCTAAGAAAAGTTATTTTGTGATTTACTTGTCTGGCCATTTCTCTTTGTTATTAGGGTAGCGGGCTGTGAAGCTGTGGTAGGCACAGGGGTGGGTCTTGTCCCTTCCTCTGCGCCCACGTCCGGCCTCTCTTGCCATGACCTCTGGTTCCCTGTCTGCTGGCATATCCTCTCCTGCAGCTGCCACTGTCACACCCACGCACTAATGGCACCGGCCCCATTGCACCTGCTGATGGTGCAAAATGATTGGGGCCAGTGCCAGCAGGGGGTGCGAGCTGGGATGGTTTTATCAAGTGGGTGTGAGTGGCGACTGCTGCCCTGATCACCCCTCAGGAGCAGGAGGTGGAGAAGCCCTTAGGGGCAACTGGGGCCAGCAGATGACACTCTCACCTGCTAATAGGGCCAAACTATTGGGGCCAGCGCCAAATGCCAGCAGCGGCTCCAGTGCTGGCAGCAGGTGTGAGTGAGGCTGGCACTGGCAAAAGGTGGAAGTGCTAGGCAGGACCATGGCATGCAGGAGCAAAGAATTTTCAGTAACCACCAAAGGCTCACCCTGATGACAGCAACCAGTGCCCTGCCTTGGTCTGGCACTCCTGCTTACCTGCTTCATCATCCCGCCAGGCCAATGCCAACCATGTCCCATGCTCTGCTGCCTGTTGCCAATACCTGCTATGTTCAGCGCAAGCACCCTGGTGGTCAGTGCACATCATAGTGACCAGTTGTTCAGTTGTTTGGTTGTTCCGCCATTCAGTCTATTTGCATATTAGTGTTTTGTTAGTATATAGAATAATTACACTGCAGTACATTTAAAAAATTACTTTAATAAGTATAAATTGTACTATCTGCCTTTAGAATTATTCTTAAAATATATGTCCCATACTCACAAAAGATATTCTGGGGGTAGAGGGTGGATCTGTTTTTATATATATTTTATTTCAATATAGATATATTACATTGAAAAATAATGAATTTAAATGAATCAACTTGTCCATGTAATTCTCACTTGATAGTTTTTGGTAATTTCCACCTTCAGCCCTTATCCTTTTTATAATAAGAACATTTCATCATGAAACAGAAAGGTCTTTTAAAATTACATGCCAGAGTATATGTGCATAAATTTTAGATCATCATCCTTAAATATTTTTTATCATTATACAACAATTCTTTGTTGAAATTAATTCTTAATTCATGTCCTTTATTCCATCCAAGCATTTATTTAACATTTTAACCTGTAAGGTCTTGACTTATCCAATTTAAAATAACAGCCATCCTTTCCAATATCACCATTTATTCTGCTAAATTTTTCTTTTGTTTTCCTCAGAGCATATTGGAACATTAAATTCTTTTTTCCCCCACCAAGCATTATGGAACCTTAATTTTCAACACAGTTTCTGTACATCAGTAGTATGAGAGTAATCTTTTTTTTACAAATAAAATTACCGGAAGAAACGATGGCAAGACCAACTGATATTTAATATGAATCAATATAAGTTTAAGTTTCTTATTTTAATTTATTGAGAGAGAAAGAGAGAGAGAGAGAGAGAGGGGGGGGGAGAGACATTAATTTGTTGCTCCACTTATTTATTCATTCGATCCCTAGTCAGGGCACATGCTCCTTGTATGTGCCCTGACTAGAGATCGAACTAACAACCTTGGCATATTGGGATGACACTTTAACCAACTGAGCTACCCAGGCAGGGAGGAGCTTAAGTTTCAACTCCAGCCAAAAAGTTTGTTAGAATTTCTCTCTGCTTTGCATCTGACTGTTCTGAGATCTCTCTTTCAGTGCTGATATTGCCTAACAGGACTCAGTGTTGGCAGACAATATGAGGCAAGAAAGCATTTTCAAACATTATAATACTGCCAGACTTCGTTTTATCAAGATACTTCCTTACATTAGCATAGAGGGCAGATAGTGGTTCTTAAACAGCCATGGGAGACTACTGCACTAGCTTCAGAAACTCAGTCAGACACAAACTAAGACTCACGAGTTGTGAACAGCAGCACTGAGGTCAGACCTGCAGAGGGTGAAATAGTGACAGCATGATACTGAAGCAATTCATGGCATCACCACCTGTTTCATAATCCTGACTTGGGCAGCAGACATGACATGTCCAACAGTCAAACCAATATTAATGAAAGAGTGGATACCTTGAAAAAACAATTCAGTCTTACCCACAGAATTAAACTGCAAGTGGCTGGGATTTGCTGTGCACATAGATTTTTCTCAATACTGGAAGAGTATTTGGTAGATAGGCAGATTTTATAAGCAGATACTCAAAAACTATCGTATCTAATAAAAGAGTAATATGCAAATTACTGGACTGTTGGACTGTCACTCCAACACACAAGATGGCTGCCCCCATGTGGTCAAAGGTGGCTGCCACATGTGAACACAAGATGGCCACCACAAGATGGCCAGCAGAGGAGGGAGTTGGGAGGGGCCAGGCCTGCAAAGGAGGGCAGTAAGGGGCGATCAAGCCTGCAGGGAAGGGCAGTTAGGGGTGACCAGGCTGGCAGAGGAGGGAAGTTGGGGGTGACTGGGCCTACAGGGAAGGGTAGTTAGGGATGAATGGGTCTGCAAGGGAGGGCAGTTTGGGGGACCCAAGCCTGCAGGGGAGGGCAGTTGTGGGGGTGACCAGGCAAGTAGGGGAGAGCAGTTTGGGGCAATGAGGCTGGCAGGGGAGGGTAGTTAGGGGTGACTGGGTCCGGAGGGGAGGGCAGTTAGGGGCAATTGGGCTGGCAGGGCAGCAGTTAGGCATCAATCAAGCTGGCAGGGGAGTGGTTAGGGGTGATCAGGCTGGCAGGCAGAAGCAGTTAGGGGCAATCAAGAAAGGCAGACAAGCAGTTGGGAGCCAGCAGTCCTGGATTGTGACATCCCTTGAGGGGTCCCAGATTGGAGAGGGTGCAGGCTGGGCTGAGGGACGCCCTCTCATCCCATGCATGAATTTCATGGACTGGGCCTCTAGTTTGTTAAATAAATGAAAAATAAAATCAAGTACAATTTTAAGAAAAATTCATAGTATTAAGAACCTTATTATTATTATTTTTTTTAAATAACAGCATTAAGCCTTAGGTATCATATGAATCTAATGAGTCCCTTTTGTATACAAATAATTTTTAACATTTTAAAGTTCCTTCATTTTACTCATTATAGGTGAAAATGTGTCAGTTTCTTTTTCATGCTTAGCAATTTTTTTTTTTTTAATCCAACAGAGACACGAGTGGATCACTTGCATTCCTCTCCTTCTTGATATTGATATCTGAAATTTCCGGACATATTTCTTGATTACTCTGAAATGCATGAATTCCATTAAAAAATCTAACAGAAAGAATAGGTACTTTGTCTTTCATTCATACCTTAAATTACAGAACACACAAATTGCTTATCCAAAATAAAAAATAAAAATAATGATCATGTTTTCCTTTTCCTAATTTTATGGTTTTCTTTCTTTTCTTTAGACATTTTTTTCCTGGAAGAATGGCACTGATCTTCTTCCTCTGAGCTATATGTTCTTTCAAAAGAAGTTGCTAACTTACTCCTACATGGCACTGGGTCAGATCCTGCCCAGTTCTATTGGCAGGTAGATATAGATGAAACCTTGCCTTGTTGTGCTTCATCTATTTAAATTGCGTTCCTTACATTGCTAAAAGAAATGCACCAGACTTTGAGGAGTAAAATATAAAGATATTAGTCTTTGATATTAACATTTTTCAATAGAAAATATAAGAATCATTACATATAATGTTGGGCTGAAGCACGTATTAAAACTGTGCATTAAAAGACGAATGAATTGAAAATGAGATTTAGACACTCTCTTTACAGGAACTCACCTCCACTGAAATAGCAATGACAATTAGCCATAATCTTGAAATCACTTTAGAAAAAGTCAATCGTGTGTGAAATGCCAAATCTAATCAACACTTTTAACTTTTCTCATTTAAACTTTCTCCAAAATACAAAAATGTTCATCATTTTCTCTTTCTTTGTAATGACTTTTCTATTATGGGCATAACACTTGATCATTTTTGTAAAATGTAGAAAAGGCCCAATATAAAAAGAAGATAAAAAGGGAATTGGTTAAAAATTATCACCATTTAAGAGTTATTTTTTTTTAAATTGTGTATTTTTTTTCTTCCTTTCTTTCTTTCTTCCTTCCTCTTTAAAGATACATTTTTATTGCTTTCAGAGAGAGGAAGAAGTAGAAAAAGAGAGATAGAAACATCAAAATAAGAGAGAATCATTGACTGGCTGCCTTCTGCATGTCCCCTACTGGGGATCCAGCCTGCAACCTAGGCATGTTCTCTGACCACAGACTTGAATCATGACTTCCTGGTTCTTTGGTTGACTCTCAACCAATGAGCCATACTGACCAGGCAAGAGTAATTAGTCTTTGTATACACATATAGTATAATATATATATATATATATATATATATATATATATATATATATATATATATATATATATATAATGGAATATATCCTTTTCACATGTGTATCATAGAACTTTAGAACTTTTTTTTTGCAATTATTGTTCTCATTTGTTGACGTCTCATATAAACCTAAACTTATTTCCAGTCATCATTAAGATTATAACAATGAGCTTCATCCCATCATTGCAAAACTGTATCCCAGCTCCCAGCAGTTACTCTGCTCCTGTTTTTAAAATAACTCCGATTTCCTGAAAGCCATTTTGCATAGTGGCGAATTCACAGGCTATAAAACCAAACTGCTCACACTGGATCCTGGCTGCATATCCCTTGGCAGACCACTGAATCCTCTGTGCTGCAGTTTCTCTTCTCATAATAGAAATAATTATAACAGTACACATCTCATAGTGTTTTCATAAAGATTAAATGAGTTAATAGATGCAATGTGCTGAAAATTGTGCTTGGCATACAGTAAACCTTCAACAAATGTTAACTATTATTAGTATCACCTCATAAGAAAGAGCTAGAGTCCTTAGCTGAAATGCTGATTTTAATGTTGAACCCCTGGGAAGTGTTAATGTTTCCATTAGCATTTCAGGATCTAAAGTGCTAGCAATTAATTTAAAAATGTGCATTCTTCCTGTACTGCTTGCCCTCTCATAACATTTAAGTCCATATGTGTTTTCCCAATGTGTAATATGCACACATCAAAATTTTTTACTTATAGAGCAGCTTGATAATTTTCTCATTTCTCATATTCCTCACCCACATAAGAAGCAAAACCAGATAGTCCCTACATCTTTTCTTAAAATATGGCAAAAACCGGAATATAGTAGAGAGCTTATCCTACCTAATAATAGAGTAATATGCAAATTAACCATCACTCAGCCACATCCACCAGCCACACCCATCAGCCAATCAGAGCGAGTATGCAAATTAACCCAACAACGATGGTGGTTAATTTTCATACACAGAGGGAAGGAAGAGTGAAGACTGAAGACAGCATAGAAGGAAGAGGGAGGGACAATAGAAAGCAAGGCAGCTGCGGCTGCTGGAGGGAAAGCACTGGCAGAGCATGTGGGGCGGGGGTGGGGAGGGGCGAGGCACCAAGTGACAGTGTGTGAGGCTGCGGAGCCATGGGCATGGCAGGGCAGACAGCAGCGGCGCACATGGCCCCAGATCCAGGGCCGGGTGCAGTGGGTCAGCAGCAGCCCTGCCCGTCCTGCCTGCTCCCCGCCCTGTCCACCACAGAGGTAGAGGTGGATAGGTGGGAGAGGTGGTGGTGGTGGTGGCAGGAAGGATGCCTGCCAGAAGTTTTGCAGGAATATTCCTGAATCAGGTTCCTAGTCTTATATATTAAAAGCCTAATATGCTAAGTGTCTGGACATCCATTCAACCAATCAAAACATAATATGCTAATGATATGCTAAGGCTTCTCAACTGCTCGCTATGACATACACTGACCACCAGGGTGAAGATGCTTTGGCTGGTAGATTAGCTTGCTACTAAGGTCCAGCTGATCTGGACTGAGCGAGACAGACCAGAGATGCCCTGGTGCCTTCCCATGGTCCATCCCTGGCTGGCCAACCTCCCATGTCCCTCCTTGGTCCTGATTGCACACCATGGGGTCTCTTAGCCTGGACTGTGCCCTCTCGCAATCTGGGACTCCTGGAGGATGTTGGAGAGTCAGTTTCAGCCCAATCTGATGGAACCCCACCTGAGCATGAAGCACAGGTAGGGTCTCTTGGCCTGGATAGTGATTGAAGCCTATTGGGGACAGTTGGCCAGGGAGAGAACGACCCTGGGAGGTTGACTGGCTGGCACCCTGATTAGAGCCTATTGGGGGGACCTGGCTGACAGGAGGGAGGGACCATGAGAGGTTGGCCTGCTGAAGGGAGGGGCTGGAGAAGGTTGGCTGACTAGAGGGAGGAACCATGGGAGTTTGGCCAGCTATGAGAGGCTAGCTGTGGGAGTGCACTGACCACCAGGGGGAAGCTCCTGCATTGAATATCTGCCCCTGGTGGTCAGAGAATCATAGGGACAGGTTGACCAGTCGTCTGGTCATTCGGGTTGTAATGGTCACTTAGGCTTATGTATGGATATAGATATAGATATAGATATAGATATAGATATAGATATAGATATAGATATAGATATGGATATGGATATGGATATGGATATGGATAGACATATATAGATATATAGATATATAGATATATAAATATATAGATATATAAATATATAGATGTAGATGAAGATGTAAGTATAGATATAGATATAGATATATAGATTTAGTAAAGGACAGAATAAAACTAAGAAATGTAATAAATGCTGTGGTAAATATGAACTTTATGAACACTCCAAGAATTTAAAAAAAAAAAAAAAAGGGAGAAAATTCAAAATCACAGTCTATCTGCCTTTCAGTGTAGTTTTCTGTAAGTTCTATTGAATAGTATGGTGACAATGGTTAATATTCAGCTTTTGTACTATTAACAGTGCTTACCATCTATGTCACTAAAATTTGTGGAGAGATATTTTCCTATGCTATATTAATGGCAGAATTGTTGATGGTATTCTACAGGGGTAATAAATGGCCCATTGTTTAAAATATCTCTCTCACCAACACAATCAAAACTAGATGCTCTACAGTAGTCATTATGCTTGACCTCATAGAAATGCATAAAGAGGACAAAGAACTTAAAGGCACACTTGCTTACTTCCCCACTTTAGCTAGGGCTAACTTTAATAATTACAATCCAAAAGGCAGTGTTTTAAGTGGAAACTACACTGACACACTCCCAGGACCCAACTGGAATTACAACTAAAATATAGGAAAACCATCCTGAATAATGTTCTAGAGAATTGAGAAGGCTCAGAAAGTTTAAAGCTGGTGTACAGTAAGCATAGAAATGAATGTTCTCAAGGGAAGGGGAAATAAGATAGGTGTGAGACAAGCAAAGATTTTTTTTACAAACCAAGAATGAATGGTATGAGGGATGCAGGTACAGAGATTGTTAGGTGAGATAGGTATTTCACTTCACTTGATTCTCTGGGCTGATATGAAAATAATAACTATGGACAACAGGTATTGAGTCCTTACTATGTGTAAAGCATTGTACTGAACACGTGACATATATGATATCATCAAATCCTCCATTTAACCTTATTAATTAAATAGTGCTATTATTATCCCCATTTATAGGGGGGGAAATCCTTACAGACAGTGAAAGGGAAAATGAATTAACATAGGTCTCTAGTAAGTGGCAAAACTGAGGGTTGAACTTAGGAGTTTAGATTTAGAACAAGTACCCTAAACCACTACATTTATGATGAAATTAAAACAAGAAAAAATAATAAGTGTGGCCATTATAGCAACCATCTTGAGGGAACTAGTATTATTTTTAATAAAATGTCACTAAAGAAGCATGTCTGTTCTAGTACCAACTATTTCAAATACTGCGACATTTTATAAAGTAAGCACTTTTAAAAATCTAGTGAGTAATGTAGCATAACTCTTCATAATTTATGATTAACCTATATTATTTCATTTGATTTTCACAGAAAACCATATAAAATATAGAAAGTGATAATGGCTTTTTTTTTTTTTCCTTTTCTTTCTTTAACATAGGAGAAAACCTAAGGAGGATAGAGGGAGAAGCTAACTTTGTCAAAGTTGCCTGTTAGAATGTGACAGAGCTGGAGCTCAAAGCTAGGCCTATCCTTTTATCCCAAACTCAGTGTTCTTCCCAATTTGCTAGCTGGTCTTCTACCAAGTGCTCCATTCTTTTTGAAAATAACAGAATATGCACATTTGTAGCATTTGATAAAGTCTTCTAATTTTCTCTAATTAGTCCTGAAGGAAGCATAATATGGGAGTCAGAGAATTTTCACCCTCCAGGAGATACACCTCCACTCTGGACCAACTGGCTGACATCCTCATTCTCTGCACACGTCCACTTACCTTACTGAGCTCGGAAATACTGGTTTTATGTTCACAGAGAATGCTTCTGACTTGTTTCTCTATAAACTTTGAGGGCCAGTTCCCTGAGGCAGTAAAGAAACTCCTGTATAGGTCTTTCATCATCCCATCCAAAATACAAAGTGCTATTGGGGAGAGGCAGGCGTGGGCTATAAGGAGTGAATGGGAGAAAAGAAGGGACATGTGTAATACTTTCAACAATAAAGATTTTAACTCTGAAATTGAGCATCACTGGGGCTGGAAAGACATAATTTATCTCATGCTCCCATAATTCACATATTTTAACAAAGTGCAACTTGTTATCTTTTGTCTAAATTTAGTAAAATCTTTTCTTAGGTATTATCCTTGTTCTTGCTTAGGTTGTTAGCAATAACCTGAATTACTACAATTAACAATAGCACGTTAGCTTGCGTTCTTCAAGTAGGAACTTTGCAAACTATTTTTGTTTACTTCAGTCAAGCACTGTGGGTTTGGATTTTGCTCCAAACAAAATAAATTATTTATTAGGTACAAAATACAGAAAAAATGAAATATATTGTTATTGTTCTTAATTGTTTTCTTTTCCTCAAAATTAACTAACTAATTTAGCATTATAAATGACCATGCTTCATTTTGGGAAAAGCAGTACTAAAGGGTTTGTTTAATCGGGACTAGATGTGTAGGTTCTTGGCCAACAACATACTAGTAGAAAAGCGAACACCCATAAGCAGGTGTTACTTGGTATCTTGTGCTAATGTTGATTATGCTGACAGTGCAATTCTCCAGGCTCACGCACTTCCTGGGAGCTGGCATAGGAATCTCTAGCATCATTCTGTTTAAATAGCTGATTGGAGCCCCAAACTATCTATACCCTCATAGCATAACATCCAGGAAAATAAAATAATCTAGGTAGAGTGGAATTTGAGAAAAGCTTATGAAATCTAAAATCATCTCCGTGTATCCAGAGCCAGCTGTGGGGAGAAAACAGGGCTCATGGGTTAGTACCTTGGGCGTGTGCAGGAAGGTGAGCCATTTCACTACAAGGCAGGAGACATTCCTATCCCCAAATAGCTCCTTGCACTTAAGTTGCAAAGTCATACCAACTGAAACGCCTCTTTTAGATTCATTTGGGTTAGCATGTCACTTCTTTTTTTTTTTTAAATACAGATATCCTGGAGCAATGAGGTGGTTAATATCTTAGTTGGAAAAGTCTTTTATTAAAATTGCTTCATTCTTAACACTGAACAAAAGTAAACCACGCAGAGAACAGTGAAAGACCAGACTTCCGAGGGTCTTAAAAGTCAAGAAGCCTTGGTATTGGATGTGTTAGGCAACCACTGCACTGTCTTATGCAAGAGTGAAAAATACTGCTTAAGGAAAACTATCAATAAGAGGTGTGGAATATGGATTAGAACACTACAAAATAATAGAGGAGCATAATCTCAGACCCGGGAGTCAGCGGAATTTCCCTGCTCTGCTACCAACTTACTACATAATCTTGGAAAATTTACCTTATGTCCTTATTTTCAATTTTATCACTTCTCAAATGAGAGTTTTAAGTTAGCAATATATATATATTTTTTGTTAATCTTGGAGGATATTTTTGCATTGATTTTTAGGAAGAGATGGAAGGATGGAGGGGGGGGGGAGAGAGAGAGAGAGAGAGAGAGAGAGAGAGAGAGAGAGAGAGAGAGAGAGAGAGAGGGAGAGAGAGAGAACATCGATGTGAGAGATGTTCACATCCTTTGGTTGCCTCCTGCACTTGCTCTGACCAGGGCAGGGCTTGAACCAGCAACCCAGGTACATGTCCTTGACTGGAAATCAAACCTGCAATTCTTTGGTGCTCAGGCCAATGCTCTAACCACTGAGAACCACTGGCCATGACAGGTTAGATTTTTTTTTTAGGTTTGTACATGTACAGTAATTTTTAATTGAGATGGATTTGACAAATAACATTATTTTTAGATGTAGAACATGATTTGACATTACTAATATATCTATGTTGCAAAATGAATATCACACTAGGTCTATTTAACATCTACCACCACACATAATTACAATATGTTTTTTCTTGTGATGAGAATTTTAAAGATTTGAGCAACTTCCAAATATGCAATAGAATGAGATATTATCTCATACCTGTTAGGAAGTCTGTTATATATTTTTAAAAGACAAGAAATAAAAAGTGTTGGCAAGGATGTGTAGAAAGATTAGACTGTGTTTAGGTTCCTTCTAGCCCAGATTGAAAAGTGAAGCAATCCTGAGAGTCAAATTAGAAAAACACTTAAAATTAGAACATACCTTAGCAATTACTTCACCTGTTCAATTCAGAATTCTTTTCTAATATCACTGATTAACTAACTCTAGCTGGAGATTAACCCTGAGAAGAAGTGCTCCATCGTAAAAGCAGCTTCTTCTAAGAAGTAAGTGGGAAAGCTCCATACAGTTGGAGGTCTGGAGTCCTACCCATCTGAGTAGGGATCTCTGCTCATTAGCTGAGTGACCTCAGGAAGGTTAACCTCTGCAGCCACAATTTTATAATTTGTTTAAAGATATAATGTCATTAGTATTATGATTATTGACAGAGACTCGCCCCTGACTAAGCTTTAGTTAGGCTTCGTTTAGACCTCTTCTCAACTAGGTCTCCTTGTCCATCTTTCTTTCTTTTTAAAAAAATATATTTTATTGATTTTTCACAGAGAGAAATAGAGAGGGATAGAGAGTTAGAAACATAGATGAGAGAGAATCATTGATCAGCTGCCTCTTGCACACCCCCTACTGGGGATGCGCCCACAACCAAGGTACATGCCCTTGACCGGAATCGAACCCGGGACCCTTCAGTCCGCAGGCCGACGCTCTATCCACTGAGCCAAACTGGTCCCGGCTCCTTGTCCATCTTTCTTTGACAAACCCGGCTTTAGCAAGAATCCTAAGTCATTTTAGCAAGAATGGCCCATCTTGCCCTAGCCAGTTTTGCTCAGTGGATAGAGTGTCGGCCTGTGCACTGGAAGGTCCCAGATTTGATTCCAGTCAGGTGCATGTACCATGTTTGGGGCTCATCCCCAGTTGGAGGTGTGCAAGAGGCAACTGATCCATGTTTCTAACTCTCTAAATCAGGTTAGAAAGAATCCCACATTTTGATGTCTCCCCTTACTAATTTTCCATCCCTTTACTCTGTTCACTGACTATCAATCCCCAGCAGTCTTTGTTATATCTGGAGTTGAGCCCAACCTCTCCTCTCTATTACAATTCTTGAATAAAGTCTTCCTTACCATTTTTATATTTCAGGATAAGTTTTAACGTTTTCTCTAATCATTAGAAAGTTGGCCTTCATCTTGAGCTGACAACCTATCTGTTATCACTTCCTCTCTCTGGCCCTAGCACTTTCCCCTTTTTTGGAGACATGAATAACATTTCTATTTCTTCTTTCACATGAAAATCTTTCAAATGCCTGAAGAAAAGGATCACACACATCAAATCTTCTTTATTTCAGGTTCAATATGTCCATTTTCTCCAGAGTTCCAGCTCATTACCATTTTGGTCCCTCTTCTCTGATCATGTTTGAATATGTCACAGTGGCAGTGACAGTACTTCAAAAGTGACCACGTGATCCTTGAGCACAGTGACACCATTCTTGTTTTTGGTCTGGGCCCTACCCTTCTATGAAGTTGACCTAAGATGCATTCCCACAGGAGCATTAAGTTTTGGCAGCTGTGCCGCACTTTGGCACACAGATACTGAGATGAACCTGAGTTTTCTCTAACCTTGAATTTTTGCTCTTCATTTTTAAAAACTAAGTGCAGGACTTAATAATAGAATGGGACTGTTCAGGATAGGCTTCCAGTAAAAGGCATTTACAGTCATCTCATCAAATAATGATGGACATGCATCTTGTGAACTGAGGCTTGAAAGAGGTGACGGGCACTCCAGTGAAGAAGGGTGGCTGTTTTCTAACGGTAGGACTGAAGGAAGACACGAGGATAGGAATTAGCATATGGCATGTGAGGAAGGAGGAAGCAAAGCAGTGTGTAATGATATATCAAAGACCAACTGAGGTATTTCTTGGTTTGGGAAGTGTACCTTGCCAGGTTCCCTTTAATAATAGGGAATTTGTCTCCAAAGCACCTTAGATCCACTATTATACAAGTTTTCAAACTGTATTGCTTTGACATGTATTATATTACTTGTTTTTTCTGGAACATAAAAACAATTTGTTAGAGAAAAGATTGAAACTGTAGAAAAGCACATTTGATTTGAATTATATGTAGACTAGAGGCCTGGTGCACAAAATCAATGCATGGGTAGAGTCCCTAGGCCTGCCCAGTGATAGGGCAAATCAGGTTCCCTGCCTCCCAGCCTCCCCGCCTCCTCCTTACCTCACTCCCTTAGAGCCCCACTGCCTGCCGTTGTTCCCTTGCCATGTTCCATGCCACCCCCTGATGGTCAGCGCACATCATAGCGATGGATCAAACTCCCAGTCTCATGGTTGAACTCCCAAGGGGACAATTTGCAGATTAGCCTTTGATTATATGTGTGTGTGTGTGTGTGTGTGTGTGTGTGTGTATGTATATATGTGTATATATATGTATATACACAAATATATAGATATAGTTATAGACGTTGATATATAATAAAATAAAACTACTTCCCTTTTTCCCTATTGATCCCACTTCCCAGAGATAATCAGTGCATTTCCTATGTCTAGGTCCATTCCTATTTTAGGCTATACATTCCTTGATTATGTAAAGTAGGTTATGTTCAAGGTTGTTAAATCCTTGATAAAAGATGAGGTCTGTGTGAGGATAAAGTCCTCTATGTATTAACTCCTATCTGGTAACATTTCAATATACAGTCAATTTTATATATTATATAGAAATAATACATGGGAATGTGAGAGAGAATTCCACCCCCTAAGACAATTACTAGATAAATGAAGAGACTATAATTTTGTCTGGGAAAAAAAAAACTTGGCAGAAGCTAAGAAATCTTGATGCAATATAGACTTTAAAAAATTATTATAGGAAATCAGCTTGAGTTGCACCCTGATAGAGGAACTTCGCCCAAAGACACAGTGTTGTCAGCCTTTTGTGCATCTCAGCAGCAAGCAACAGCAATAAAAATAAACATTGAGTTTAACAAAAGCAGCAAACATTGTCACATAGGGTAGACAGAACAAAAGTAACCAGGAAAACAAGCTTCGGAAATGATAAAAGCTCAGTATCTTGGCAACCTTTTGTGTTGTGTTATTTTTTTAAAAAAAATGATAATATTGTGCTCTATTTCTAAATGTATTCAGCCATTTGCTGAGTGATAGCAACATTATAAATACAGAAACTATGTGTCATCATGACATTATAATTTTTAAAGACAGTAATGCTTATTTTACTTTTCACTTCTTTATTTGGGCTGTGGTGGGGGGAAAAATTCTTAAAGTGGTATTTAACTTGATTGGCTCAACTATGTTGCCAAACTGACAAGTCTTTATTTTGTTCAATATTTTTTCTTTTTTTTTTAATTTGGAGGAATATTTCTTAAAGTTTCAATTATAGAAAGAGCAGAGAAAATACGATTTCAGCCAGACATTTCTTTAAAACAACAATTCTCTCTAGGATTTAGTATATTAGGTGCAAAGGCATAAGCAAGGAGGGTCATTAAAACACAAATACTTTGGTTCCAAAAATATTAAGTGCCATCTTTTTGTGTGTCAGGCACTGTTCTGAGTGTTATGTATACACAGATGCATATGAAAAAGTCTGATCTTCCTAGAGTTCATAGGTCAGTAGGGAATAATAATCTCTTATAATGTTCATGATTTATATCTTTTGAAGATCTTTTTCGTCTACCATGATGTGAATTGTTAAAAGATTATTATTTTTTTAATATATTTTATTGATTTTTTTACAGAGAGGAAGAGAGAGGGATAGAGAGTTAGAAACATCAATGAGAGAGAATCATCAATCAGCTGCCTCTTGCACACCCTCTACTGGGTATGTACCCGCAACCAAGGTACGTGTCCTTGACAAGTATCAAACCTGGGACCTTTCAGTCCGCAGACTGACGCTCAATCCACTGAGCCAAACCAGTTTCGGCTGAAAAATTATTTTTGTAGGATTCATAACTAGCTGGCCTCTCAGACACTGTTCAGAAGGAGCGCTAACTGTTGTTAGATTCACACGTTTCTGTTCCCCTCCTTCTCCAGGGCTATGGATTGTGGATGTGCAAAGCAGCTCAAAGGCAAATCAAACACCTTTGTGAAGCTCACCTTCCTCTCTATCCCCCAAGTACAATTGATGGGTGGAGTCCATCCAACACCTTCCCTCCCATTTGTGAAACTCAGACCAGGCATGTTCACATTTAAGTCCATCTAAAATCAGCTCTCACATTTGTGAAGCTCAGACCAGTGTTTTCACATGAGGCAGTGACAAATACACAGTGCCACAAAACACTTGGATGTAGATTCTTATCCTACTGTAATCACCATCAAACATATCGCACTCTAATCTGATGCAGATACATGTATGTGGATTCAATTTGTTACTATTTTGTTGAGGATTTTGGCATCTATGTTCATCAAGGATATTGGCCTGTAATTCTCTTTATTTGTAGTGTTTGTGTTTGTGTCTGGAATTAGGATAAGGCTGGCCTCATAAAAAGAGGTCAGAGGGTTTGTTCCTCTTGGATTTTTTTGGAATAGTTTGAGGAGGATAGTTAATTTTTCTCTGGGTGTTTGGTACTAGTAAAACTCCCTGTGAAGCCATCAGGACCAAGATTTTTGTTTGCTTGGAGTTTTTTGATTACTGATTCCATTTCATCAGTGGTTATTGGCCTATTCAGGTTTTCTGATTCTTCCTGATTCAGTTTTGGAAGGTTGTATTTTTCTAGGAATTTGTCCATTTCATCCACATTGTCCAGTTTGTTGGCATATAGTTGTTCATAGTATTTTGGTACAATCCTTTGTGTTTCTGTGGTGTCCGTCGTTACTTCACCTCTTTCGTTTCTGATTTTATTTATTTGGGTCCTTTCTCTTTGTATCTTAGTAAGTCTGGTTAAAGGTTCATCAATCTTATTTATCTTTTCAAAGAACCATCTCTTGCTTTCATTGATCCTTCTTATTGCTTTTCTTAGCCTCTGTGTCATTTATTTCTGCTCTAATCTTTCTTATTTCCTTCCTTCTACTTATGCTAGACTTGTCTTTTTGTTCTCTTCCTAATTTTTTAACTTATAGGGTTATATAGTTTATTAAACATTTTCCTTGTGTTTGTTTGTTTGTTTTATTTTGAGGTAGGCCTGTCGTGCTATCAACTTCCCTCTCAGGACTGCTTTTGCTGTGTCCCATAGATTTGGTGTTCATTTTCACTGTTTGCAGGAAGTTTTCTTTACTTCTTTCTTGATCTCATTGATAACCCATTCAGAAACTGTAGGCAGACCTAACCAGTTTGGCTCAGTGGCTAGAGTGTTGCCTAGGGACTGAAGGGTCCTGGGTTTGATTCCAGTCAAGGGCACATGCCTGGGTTGCAGGCTCAATCCCCAGTGATGGGGTGTGCAGGAAGCAGTCAATCAATGATTCTCTCTCATCATTGGTATTTCTATCTCTCTTTCCTTCTCCATTCCTCTCTGAAATTATATATATATATATATATATATATATATATATATATATATATTTATGTAAATTGGCAAAGGACCTAATAGACATTTCTCCAAAGTGGATGTACAGATAACCAAGAGACATGAAAAAATGCTCAAAGTCACTAATAATCAGAGAAATGCAAATAAAAATGACAGTGATTTATAATGTCAGAAAGGCTACCATCAACAAATCAACAAACAAGTGCTGGCCAGGATGTGGAAAAAAGAGAACTCCTGTATACTGCTGGTGGGAATGCAGACTGGTGCAACCACTGTGGAGAACAGTATGGAGTTTCCTCAAAAAATTAAAAATATAACTGCCATTTGACCCAGTCATCCCACTTCTAGGAATATATCCTAAGAAACCTGAAATACCAACTAGAAAGAATACATGCATCCCTATGCTCATAGCAGTGTATTTTATAACAGCTAATATCTGGAAATAGCCCAACTGCCCATCAGTAGATGAGTGTGTAAGAAAGCTGTGGTACATTTATACCATGGAACACTATAATAAGTAAAAAAAAAAATCTCTTACCCTTTGAGACAGAATGGAGGAAAGCTGGAGAGTATTATACTAAATGAAATAAGGCAGTCAGAGAAAGACAAGTATCACATGATCTCGCTTATATGTGGAATCTCATGAGCAAAATAAACTGATGAAAAAAATAGATCCAGAGACATATAGGCATGAAACAGACTGGTGAATCTGGTGGGTAGGTGGGGAGAGATTAATTGAGGAAGTTATATGCATATATGCATAGCCCATGGACACAGACAATAGTGTGGTGAAGACCTGGAATTAGGGGAGGACATGAGCTAGAAGTGGTCTTTGAAGGAAAAAAGATGACATATGTAATACTTTCAACAATAAAAATAAAAATAAATAAATCAATAAATTTATTTTTTCCATGTTATTTTATTTTACATAATTTATTTTTCCAGTTAGTTCTAACTATTTCACTATGATCAGCACAGCAAATATTAATTCAATCCATGAATAAATAAATGAATGAATGAATGAATAGTATTAGACTCTTTCTAATATCTATTCAAGACTATGTATCATCTTTTTTTTGCTCTCTTTGCTATCTATTGATATAAAAGCCTAAGCGACCAGCCAACCAGCTGATCAGCCAAGTGACCAATAGCTATGACTTACACTGACCACCAGGGGGCAGATGCTCAATTTCACACTATGAAAACATGGAACAGACTGATGAATCTCAGAGGGAAGGGGGAGGTAGAGTAGGGGGAGGGCAGGAAGAGATTAACCAAAGATCTTATCAGAGGCCCCATGCATGGATTTGTGCTCCAGTGGGGTCCCTCAGCCTGGCCTGCGAGGATTGGGCTAAAACCGGCTCTCCAACATCTCCTGAAGGGTCCTGGGTTGTGAGAGGGTGCAGGTCAGGCCAAGGGACCCCACTGGTACACGAATCCATGCCCTGGGCATCTAGTTTTTTAAATAATGCCCCATAAACACTGGGGCTGCAACTGGGACTTATTCCTTCTCCTTCCCTCGCCATAGTCCAGTGGCTTCACATGCCTTTTGGTATGTTGCTTTGTATCCTCTTTTCACATTTCCCATGCTTAGGAGGTGCTTTTTGCATTTTTGTTTTTGTAAAATATTGCATATTGCAATGATTTCTAGTAGCTATATAGAAACATTTCTAAACTTTGGAAGTTATTTGTTTTATTATTATTGTCTTTTGTAATATTCACCTGAGGATATGTTTATTGATTTGAGAGAGAGAGAGAGAGAGCAAGAGAGAGAGTGTGAAAGAGAGGAGAGAGAGAGAGAGAGAGAGAGAGAGAGAGAGAGAGAGAGAGAGAGAGAGAGAAACAACAATCGATTGCCCCCTATACTGATCCTGACTGGGGATTGAACTCAAAATTTAGGTGTATGCCCTGATCCAGAAACAACCTTTCATTGTACAGGACAAAGCTCCAACCAACTGAACCACACAGGCCAGGGCTTGCTTTACTATTTTAATGTTGTCTTTCCCCACCCCTTTCTGAGTCTATAGATTTTAAAATTCTATCTCTCCTATAATCTACCCAAATACTTCAGCACCTATGTCTTAAGTACTTCACACGTATTTCCTCTTTAACTCTCACTAGAACTTTGGGATACAGATCGCACTTCTGTTTTCCTCTTTTCACAAATGGAAAGAAGACAGAAGCTCCTATTGGATAAGCAACTGGCCCAGCCTTACAGCCGAGGGTGGTAAAGTCTGGTGTCAAAGGGACTGTGACAGCCAGAGCTGCTGCTTTCCCACTGTACTTTGTGGTCATCTCTCTCGGTTTGTGCAATGTTTTCCCTTCTGCATTTGAAGACAAAAACATAGACGGATATGGTACATTGACATTGACCGTTTCATCCTCTCCGGAGAAATACAAGGCCTGTAGTTAAGGTTCCTTGCCCATGCTGTTCTGTGAGGACTTTAAAATGATTCATTAACGAGAGAGCTGCGTGCCCTTGGTGAAAGCTGTAAAGTGCAAATACGAATTGGCACTTGCAGTGCGTAATTATATGTGCTGTATCCTGCTTCCTAATCATTGTCAGATCCTCTGTGTTTATGCTCATCTTCTTCTTTTTTTTTTTTTTCCTATCTGCATTGCACTAATGTAGTTTTGCGTCTTCTTCCTCTCAAAATAATCCCAGCATTGTCAGTGGCCCTGTCAGCCCTGCAGTATCTTCACTTTTATCAGATCTCCCTTTCTCTCTCTCTCTCTCTCTCTCTCTCTCTCTCTCTCTCTCTCTCTCTCTCTCTCTCTCTCTCTCTTTTTTTTTTTTTTCAGCACTGTGACTGTTGTTTCCCTGGAGTACCCTTTTTAGATTTTATATATTCCCATTTTCAGTTTGTCTATTGCTATCAAAATAATATTATCTGCATCAGGTACCTAAGCTTATTAATCCCACAATAGCATCTCTCTCTCTTTTTAAAAAAAAAATCATTTTCATTTGTCTTCTCTCTGATTTTCTTTTTCTTTTTTCTTTTGAGCGGATTTGCAGGGCACACATGAAAAGAAAGGGTTGCGTGGGTAGACTTGCCTCACTCTCCTTATCACAATCATTCATTTCCTCCACCACCCGTTGAGCATTACAATGTGAGTCTGACATAGAATATCTTCACTTATTTCAGCTGTCTTATCTGACAAACACTATTTGGGGTCCAGATTTAAATAAATAATTATAGGTAATCATCAAAGCCATATTTTTAATAAGCTGATTCGTGATTTCCCCACCTCTACTCTGAAACCCACCATTAGCTATTTTGGGGTCTCTGGCATCGCCTCTGTCCACATGTCATGTCTTCTGCTGCACTCGCCAACCTTTCAGCGCGATGCCTCTGCCTTGTGATCAGTGCTCAGTACTGTTAGTGACCTCTAGTTTCTAATGTTTTTTCTCTCCCTCTTATAATTATTCTTAGTAAATTACCTTGTCCCAGCCTTTCACCTTTTAGTCACACACCTTTCATCCAAAGGCTTTTTAGAGTTATTTTTTTAAAGATCTGAAAGACTCAACAGAAAACTATCAAGTATTGAGCCCAAGAGAAACATTATTTTCTACCTTAATCACTACATGCTCACTGTAGAATAATTTTTACATGACTTTTATTGATTGATTCCTCGGAATGGCACGCATTCCTTCTGTTTTGTGTGGTATAATTTTCTTTCCTGAAGACCATTTCTTTGATTTCTAATTTCCCTTCCTGTGTCATTGTAGTGTCTATTTTTAATATCATAAATCTGATCCTAACTTTTTCTTCATTGCATATCTTATGTCTTATATTTTATTCTTGTTGGAAATTTTCTTAACATGTTTTTGCCTTGATGAAATGGACAAATTATCTCTCCTGTACTTTGCTTTTCGCTATTTAGCTGGAATTCCCTTTCCTCTGTTTTTCTACTCTTGACTCTCTCCACAGAATGTCTCTGCAGCCTGATGGAATATTGACTTTCTTCTTGAAAGCCTTTTCTTGACTCACTTGCTTTTAAAACCATTCCTCACATCGCTTTCAAATGCCCATCCCCACATCCAGTCATTCCACTTTATGAATCAGGCTTTCCTGTTCTCATTCCTGAGGTTGGCTACCTCCCATGTGTGTTCTCATAAGGCCTTATAGTGAGCCCAGTGCAGCACTCTTTATTATACTTGTGTGGTTCCCTGCACCAGCTGGCAGTTTTGTGAGAGCACGTGGTCATCTCAAAGGCAACTTTCCCTGGTGGTGAAGGGCACAGGCTGGAGTTACGCAGCTGTAACATGCACCAGCTGATGGACTGGGAGAGTCACCCGCCGCTCTGCCTCATTTCTTCCTCTACATTTCGGATCTATTATTACACTTGCCTTGAAATTTTTTGTTTGTGAGAATCGAATTCTTAGAACAATTTCCAGCATAACTCTGTAAAATCTGTCCTAAAGTTTACTGCAATTAATAATAAAAAATTATTATTATTATTATTTAGTCACTAATACGTTCCCATAGATGAACATAATTCATGCCATAGAATAGTAAGGAGTGTCTGTTGAATAAATAAACAAATTTAAAAAATGGTTGATGCTGACAATAATGCAACTACATAAACAATCTAACAACACAAGTGAGGGTATATAAACTGGGATACATAAGAAAGGGGCCCTGGCCTGTAGCTCAGTTAGTTTGTGGAGTGGTGTCATTTGTCTTTTCTCTGGTTTGATTCCTGGTCAGGGCACATATAGGTTGTGTGTTGTGTTCAATCCCCAGGTGGGGCCAGGTAAGGGATCCAACCTATCAATGTTTCTCTCTCTCTCTCTCTCTCTCTCTCTCTCTCTCTCTCTCTCTCTCCCTCCCTCCCTCCCTCCCTCCCTCCCTCCCTCCCTCTCTCTCTCTCTCTCTCTCTCTCTCTCTCTCTCTCTCTCTCTCTCTCTCCACCTTTGTCACTCTCCAAAATCAAAAAACATATCCTGGGGGGAAGATTTCACAAAACAAAAAGAATAGGAACTTTCCAGAGGCAGATTGTTCTTTGATTTCCGCTCTGACTGGCAAATGTATCTAGAAAGGAGCAGACCTTCCAGTTAAAACTTCCCCTAAAAATAGCTGGGCATTGGTAATTAGCATGCACTTTAGAAATATCCTTTGTTATCTCAAGAAACTTCTTCTCTGGCCTCTTTCCAAATCATTCTTCTGCCAAATATTCTCAGCTTATGAGAATTTTCTGCTTTTCACACGGCGTTATATGAAAAGGGGACTTCTTCCATATTTTACAAGCTAAATTCCCTCTGACACACAAACACTCTCAATTCTGTCCCGTCTCCCTTTTTACTGAATTTGTTACAGAGTACTAGCATGGGCATGCCAATAAACACCCTTCCGCCCTGTGCGCATTCAGATTGCTTTGAGATATTGCTGTGCTGTGTTCTCTGTTGTTGCCATTATTGTTTTCTATGGTCTTCATGGATGGGCAGCCCTAATCCTCTCCATTGTCCGTTTGCATAAAAATTGAGGGTGTTTGCACATTACTCGTTCTTTTCTATCTAAAGTAAATACACATTCGTATGTCTAAACACACGTGAAATTTTCCTGAGGATGACTCTATATTCAAATCTTAACTTTCCACAATCCATTTTTTGCATTTGACAGTCACCGATTTGATGTCTATTAATAACTCAGAATGTGGTATAAGGAAGGCAGAGGCAGTAGGCCTTTTAAGAGTCTTTTTGAAATGTTAATTTTATACTGTTTAGCATCATAATATTTCGGGTAAAAACATGAACATTTATTTAGCTTTTCCTATGGACTAGCATAGTTCTGAGCATTTCACATACTAGTACATTAACTCATTTGGTTTTCATAAAAAGGCCTCTAAGTACTGTTTGTATATCCACTTTAGATATGGGGAAACTGAGTATCAGAAAACCTAACAATTCCTTGTTATTAGACATACATTTGTTGAAAAAAAAGATACAAAAATGAAAAATTAATCAGTATGTAATTATGAATCCAGTTAGGTAAAAACATTTCATCTTTAATATAGTAGTTATGCAGGTTCCAAAGTGGGAATGAGTGGCATATTATGTGGTGACTGAAATAAGTTTTGAACTGTGATCAGTTTGGACATTGAAGTGTAGATAAGGTTTGAAATGGGCACAAGGAAAAATAAAGAATAAAATATTAAATTAAAAGTGTGAATTTTGACACTGCCTAAATATTTTACACTTATGTATAATAATTTGACACTGCCTCAAATTATTCTTACCATGTAGTTCCTATTATTGTATCCATTTTATAAAAGAGAAAATCGAGGGTCAGTATGCTGCTCAAGGTCACAGGCAGATGAGTGGTAGAGAAAGATTCAAACCTGGCAGTCTGATTAAAGAGTTCTACTCAACCACTGCAAACAACTCCCCTGGTTAAGGAAGAATATTTCAATTTATTGAGGACTATAGGTAAGAGAGGAATCCCCCCACACCCTGCTGAAAAATAGCAAAATAGAAGGGAGAAACACCATATTCAAATAGCCTATAAAGTTGAAAAATAACATACACCAAATTTATAGCAGTAACTTGTACAATTTCCAATATCGTTGTCAGACATCATAAAATTACAAAATTGAACTTTGAAACATATTTATAGAAGAATCATTTGGATGTTTTTAGCTGGCATTTCTAAGTCCTCTGGTAGGTAGCCTTTGATAGAATTCAATGGCTGACAGTCCCAGGAAGAATGGAGAAAGGATTCCAGAGGGCCAGCCACCAGCTGGTTACCTTCAGAATGGCCCCAACGGGAGTACTTTATCCTGAAGTTGAACTCAATGATGAGCAAGCTGGGACTTGAATACCTGGCGGCACTACCCAAAGTACCTTCTCTCTGTCTTTATTACATACCACTAAGTTTAAAGTCCTTGAAATAGTCTATCTCTCCTGCAGGGTATAAACACCCCAGAATCTTAAAATTCTGAGACCCTTCTTGTTTCCTAGCTCTTGTAAAAATAAACCTCATCTTTATATCTGCAGAAAATAATTTCCAAGTGAATTCAATTAAAGTGGTTGGTTACAGACAATAACTGGACTTAATGGTATATTAATTTGCTGTGGCTGTTGTAGCAAGTTACCACAAACTTCACAGGTGTGTTATCTTACAGTTCTGGAAGTTAGAAGTGTGAAATGGGCTTTACTAGGAGGAAATCCTGTCGGCAGAGCTGTGCTCCTCCTGGAGGGTGCAGAGGAGAACTTGTTCATGGCTATTCTGCCTCTAACTGCTGCATTCCTTAGCTAGTGGCCTCATCACTCCACCCTCTGCCTTCATCCTCACTTGTCTTCCTCTGTCTTTGAACCCTCTGCCTCCCTTTTGTGAGGACTATTGTGGTACTGTGGGCCCACGTGGATAATCCAGGATAATTTCCCCATCTCAGGATCCTTCACTTAGTCACATCTGCAAAATCTCTTTGGCCATATAACATAATACCTTCACAGACTTGTGGATTAAGATGTGGGCACCTTTTGGAGGCCATCATTCTGCCTGCCACAACTAGTGAAAAATAAAACTATGAAAGAAGAAAATACTAGCAGACATAAATCTGTTTTAGAATGGAAAAGAATATTACAAGCATGGAAATGAATGAGGAAATAATAATTTAAAAAAAAGAGTCTGACAGACTTAAACCTACTTTAAGAAATCTACATAAATGGGAAAAGCATACCACATCATGTAAAATAGCAGGCAAGTGAGTAATAAGTGCAGCAAGTAAGGCAAAATGTAAGTAAATAATATGATTGATAAAAATTGATAACTAATAAATAGATAAATGTCTCAATAGAAGAAGGAGTAAAGGACCTAAACAAATTATTAATTTAAAAAAGGAAATTCAAGAGACTAATAAAAAACGTTAAAAAATTCAGCCTTACTAGTTAAGGAAAAAAAATATATATATATATAGAAAGAAATACTGTTACAGAATTTGTCATGTGACTGGGAAATGCACAAGGAGCACTCGGAGATTCAGGAAAAACCCTTTATTGAAAGCAGTGCTGCTGGCTCAGGGGATTTGAAGATCCAAAGCCTGAACCCCTTATACAATGAGATCACCTCTTATATATTCCCAAGTTTCTAGTTTCCTATGTGTTTCCTAACTGCTGGGGCTTTTGTGGCTAGCTTTCACAGCCCCTCCTGAGTCAGTTAGAATGGGGAAGTGAGATTGGATGGTGCCAGTGACCCCCTGCCTCCGGCCGAGCTGCCAAATTCCCGGCCCGGGGCCCCTGCAAACTGGAAGCACCCAGGAAAACAGAGGTATTGCCTAAGGAAGCGGCAGTGATTTAATCATAAGATAACAAGAATGTGCACTAGGACACAGGTCACTGGCACAGATTCAGATTGCTAGCCGCCCCCCTTTTCTGCCCCCCGAAGATTGGCCCCTATATTCCTCTTCAATACAATTTTCCATTTAAAATCAAGCAAGATTTATAAAAAAATAATTTGTTTAATGATAATAAAATGCTTGTGGAACATATATAGCCAACAAGAGTTTCAAATGTTCCAAATTGTATAATGAGTAATATTGGAATATGTACCAATGATCCTTAACACATTCAGCACTTTATCTCAATGACTAGAGGCCCCGATGCATGAAATTTGTGCCCGGGGGCAGGATGGAGTCCCTCCGCCCAGCCTCCTCTGTGCCGGGTGGGGCCACGGGACCACCAGGCTTTGCCGCAGCTTCAGGGACCCTGACATTGCAGAGTGGAGCCGCCGGGACCCACCTCCGCACCGCGCACTTAGTGTCAAGTCCCTGCCCCCCACGCGCACCTGCTGCACACGCAGCCCCCTGGTGATGGATTTCGATGGTATGAGGCCATTTGCATATTAGCTCTTTTATTATATAGGATTATAATTTCAAAATTTGTAAGTAAATGTTTTTTTTTTTATTGTAGCTGAATTTATATTAGCAAAAAAATCGGAAAATAGCTCATGTCTGAAAATGAGTTAATTGATTGTTTAGATGCATTACAGTGGACCCTCATATACTGAAATATCATATTGCCGTAAGATGCTGCTTTCAAAGATGATTTTTTTTTTCAGAGTACATTCTGAAAGGCTAAAAGTCAAACACAAGCAACATTAAATTGGTCTGATTAGGCTCTGCTGCAATAACAACTATCGAAAGCTCCGAGGCTTACAAGGTAGAGATTCATTTCTCAATCATGTGACACCTGCTGTGCGCTCAGCAATGTTTGGTGGCATGTGGTGACTCAGAACCTTACTCAGCTTCCAGGTGGTGGCCCTGCCAGCTCCACCTGAGACTTTAGGGATCACCCCCAAACTTCAGTGCCTCAACCCAGTAACCTCAACTAGCCCCCTGGTCTGGTTAGCTGCAAAGGATGTGGCAATGGATCCCTTTCACCTGCCACGGAGTGAAATGAAAGTGAGTGAGCGTTAATAGTTTCCAAAACAGCCACATAGTGTTTGGTCCCGATTTATTAATTGTATATACAATGTATATAGACAAATATAGCTATATTACTTACATAAATCTATCTGTCTAAACTAAGGGTCAGTTTGATATGCTCCTGGCAAATCTGGCCAGTTGCTTGTTTTTGTACAACCAGCCAGCTAAGAATGTTCTTCAACATAATATAACATGGTTGAACAATATTTGGTGATGAGTGAAATTTGATGGAATTTCAAATTACAGTGTCCACAAGTAAAATTTTATTGGAAACACAGTCTGGCTCCTTCATTTGCATTTGCCTTTCGCTGATTTCGGATATAACAGCAGTGTTGAGCCACCTCTGTGACCGAGATCACCAGATCCACAAAGTCCGACATCCTGGCCGTTCTGCCCTTGGAGAAGCGGTTTGCCGGCACCTGCTGTAGTTACCTAGGAAGAGCGGGTGCACAGATGAAATGCTCATTGTGGTTACTTGTAGGTTTGGGATTAAAATGATTCTTAGGTTTTACACTTTCTATTTTCTAAAATCTCTACAATGAATAGATATTACAGCCATATGGGAAAGAAATTGGAAAAATTACTACAGATAAAAATAACTCAAATGTAGAATCCCTAAGAATATTCTACACCATTAGTTGCAGGTAGCTGTCTTCTCTCTGGAGCCCTTCCCCTGATATTCCCCCCAACGCCCTCCTACGCACACACACTTAGCATGGAAGACCAGAAAATTGCCACTAAAGACAGGGCCTGGCTTCCTTTCCCATCTCCCCCTCATTTTAGTCTCTAGCCACACTCCCCCTTTCTCAGTCTGAAAATAAACCCAGCTCTTTCTGTCATCATGGCCTCTGCACTGGCTTTTCCCTGGAGAGCCCTTCCTCCTGATATTCACATGCTGACAACTTTGTCATTCAGGGCTTAGCACGAATGCCACCTCCGGAGGGATCTCCCCTGACTCCTGCGTAAGCTGTGCAATACCATAGCCAGCCTCTACCACGTTTTGCTGTTTTATTTTTTCTATGCACACATCACTAGATGCTTTATTTCCTTTGTCAGTTTACATTCCTTTTGTCAGTTCGAATTGAAAACCCACTAATGCAGACTCATTCTCAGCCTTTTATCACTGCCATGTTGGTGAGAGATTATGATCTTCTGCAATTTACTTCCCCATAACCTAGGATATAGCGGTGATAAAAGTCTGATATATGAGTATATATTATTATATATTATTATTATCCATTCAGTTTATGTTATACACGGAGTGACCAGATTATTAGGATCTCTGAATGCATAATAATCTGGCCACTCAGTATATATCCTATATAATAAAAGGCTAATATGCAAATTGTCCCATCAACCAGGAGTTCGACCAGCAAGCAGGCTGACCAACCACTCATGTCCCTGCCCCCTCGCCAGGCTGGCCGGACACCACCCATGCAAGAATTCAAGCACCAGGCCTCTAATATATACTGAGTGGCCAGATTATTATGTGTTTAGAGATCATAATAATCTGGCCACTCAGTGTATGTACCCTCACATCTTAAAGGAGCCCCAGGAGAAGCCAAGTCCCTACTGGGGAAAGGCTCTGTAACTCCGCAATATCCCAACTTTTGTGTTAGTCACCTGTTAACATTTGAGGTTTGACTTAAAAGGTGCCCATGACAATAAACAGCTAGTGGTTCTTACATCTGATATGACATAGTACTAACTGAATGCAAATATGCAACTTTGAACATATTTAGTGAAAATCATTGCAGATTTCTTTGAAAAAGCTTATCATTTGTGGGAACAGTAATTTGCTCCTTGTTTTTCTGACAACATGCCGATGACAGGACAAATGTACGAATGCATACCTAAACAACGTCAGCACACATTCATTAGCTATCTGGTTTGTAAAGAGGTAATGGAGAAATATTATTTTCAAGAAACATATACAAAATGAGGGAGAGAGACTTGTGTGTAAGGGCTATAAAGATAAAATGTGATACAAAATAAAATGCATTGTCAATATAAAGTTAAGATACTGCAATAGCCAAATTTATATTATGATAATCGTATTTCCAAGTCTCAACTGCTAAAGGGAGAAAATAAGATATTCTTAGAGGTCAAAACTAAAATTAAGTTTTTGCAATTTAACCTTCTGTCTATGGGATTTTCAAACTTCCTTTTCTTTTAGAGGAAAACAATCTTAGGAATGTCATCTCCAACTTGTTTATTTCTTTCTATACTTTCATATGACATCTTTCACAATTTCATAGAAAACCAGCGATAGTCAGAAATAATTTTATTGAATTTGAGGCACTCATAAAAATAGAAACATATAGAAAAGGCTAACTATTTATGCAGGGAAGCTACAGGATTTTGCTCCCTTTCTAAGTCTTTTCTGTCCCCTGCCTTCACATTTCTTTCGTCACTTCACAATTTTTATGCCTTTTTTTTCCTCACCTACTCAGATTAAACATCAATTTCCATTTTTAAGGGGTCCATACTTAGGAGATAAAATTTTTGTATTCCTGCCAGTTAAAAGACATTCTATAAAATACAAGATCATTGGTGGAGGAGGAGGAGGAGTGTACTATTTGTCAAGAAGCACAAAACACTGCATTCAGGAAGGGGCAGCAATGGTGACCCACTTGCCTTGGGAAATGTTCAGATGCTTAGGGCAATGGGAACAACCTCGTACTGTTGTGTAGAAAAAAAAGGTAAGTCTCACGAGCTATTATTTACTACTCAGAGATGTATGAAACCCCAACACTATAGACTCAGAGGAACACTTAAAGCCCTATCATTACTACTTTTACAGATAAACTACTTTGCCTATATGATTTATGAACACCTCATAAAAAACAGCATTCATGATACGATTTTGCATGATAATTTTTATAAAACTAATTTTATAATTCTCTGTACCAAACTGTCACAAAATCAGCTATGTCCATTAAAATCTATTTTCTATTTCTTTCATAAGATAAAATTTAAAAAAAATTAAAGCTACAGGATTCACTGCCTCAGCTATAGTCAGCTGGAGCTGTAGGGATGAACTTGCCAATGGGAGGTGAACAGAAGCTATTCGGACCCTTGAACCTTCCAGACTCCACCTGAATGCTGGTGTAGGCTGCAGAAGGTTCAGCAATTTCGATGCATTGCTCCCACACTCGCTGGCCTCAGAATGCAATAGGAAGCAGTGTTGCCTCATTCCTCCCACTGCCAATAATTTTCACTTGACTATGAAAAATAAACTACTATCCTCTTGAGCCACTGAAATTGCACAGTTTATGATTTTTCATAGTGACTATAGTTCACCCTGAACAAAAAGTGCTAGGGGTCCTGACCATCCCTGCAGTAAAAATAAAAAATAAAATGTATAACTTAATTTGGCCCTCCAAACATATAAATTTTCAACCACCAGTTCACCAGTTGACCCTTGAATAAGGTGTGTTTGAATTGTCTGGATCAATTGAAAAAAAAAAAATTCATGTTTCAGTGGATTCCTACAGTTAAAAACCACATTGGTCAAGGGTCAACTCTAATTACATTGAGTAATTACAAAAGTCTACGACAATTCGTTTTACATTATTTGCTACCCAGCTTTTCTCCATTGTGGGCATTGCTAACTTTCCTAATTCCTTTAGCCATTGGCCAAAATGGACTTCAAGCAGAATAATGAAGAAAGAATATTCATCCATCCCATCAATAACCATTTATTGAGCAGCTGTCTCATGCTAAATTCGGTGTCTACTGGACAGTGCCAGTGTGGACTGTAGCTACAGTTGTGTGGTTCTGGAGCCGGTAGCTGAGGCATCAGACTGCTGACTCCACAGGCAGCATTCCATGGTGGAGCAGTGGCAGCTTCCTTTGCTGCTTGTTTCTGTCACATCTTTGCGAATCGTTCCTACTGAGACATATTCATTTTGTGCCCCCAGCGATTCCGAAAATCATTTTATAATTTTCTGTACTAAGTTGTTTCGTTGTTGTTGTGTGGTTTTGTTTTTTTTCTTAAGCTAGCTTTTAGTGTATTCTGTTTTCTAAAACTGAAATCTGTACTTCAAGTACCCAGCATTTTAAGAAAACATCTACGGATGACTCAGCCTTTGCATTCCAGTTAGAGAAGCATTGTATTTGACGTTAGATGCTATTAGTTATTAAATAACACGTGATTGCAAACCCAAATTCTAAGGCAAGAACTGAAATTTCTCAGTATTCCATTATAATAGGACCGTTCAGATAATTAAGAGTAGGTTCATGTTGTTTATTAACAAAATGAAATAAACAATCTAAAAAAAAACATGAATGTGTGAACTTGCAGACACCCAGGGTGCTACTTGACCCAAGATTATACAATAAAATCTAGCTCTGTAGTGTTTGGCATTGTCACCAGAAGACACTCCATCCATTTTTTTAAATCACTTTAAACATAATGTTGGCATTGTTGAATACCAAATGATAAAATAAGGTACAAGTACTTTGTAAGGTGGTAAAGTGCTGTACCCATTGCTGAAAGTGTCATCTGTGAGAAAGCCTCACATTTTCTTATGTCACCGTGACAATGGTACAGCATCACATTATTGTAACTGAAGGACAGTGCATTATGCATTTTACCTATTAAAGGCATGCAGAGAAATTACTTAAGGACCCTACACTCTACTGAGAAGACTCAAGCTAAGCAACCTTAGTATAAACAAAAGAGGAGTCCAATCATTGAAGCCCCATGGTGATTCTCTAGGTCGAGAGGCCTCCAAGTAGAATAGTTTAAATTACTGCTTCTCAGGTTCTGCTTTACTCTGGGGATCTCAAGCTGCCAGGATAACACCTTTCACCAGGCTGAGCTGGCAATTGAAAATAAATCAATCTGGAGGTGATTGAAATGACAATTGCCTGATTTCTCTCACTCAGTCATTCCATAGGAAGTCGGCTCTGGCCGTGAGTAGAGAATTAACTGATTTTATTGTTGCATCATGAGCTTCAAGAAAAATTAATCATAGCATCATTTTTTTCTATGAATGATAAACTAATGAGCTAAGATAATTCATGAGCTTCAAGAAAAATTAATCATAGCATCATTTCTTTTTCTATGAATGACATCAATGATAAATTTTGGTATGTTTGTCATATTATTTTATTTCTATTTTTCTCAGTTTATGTCTTCTTTTTTTTCAATTTATGTCTTCTGATCTCAATATTACAATTTCCTTTGGGTTCTAGACCTTAAGCTTCAAGAACATTTAAAAATTACATACTATTAATGTGTGTGTGTATATATATATATATATATATATATATATATATATATATATATATATATATCAATGTACAATATTGAGAGGGTGGTTTTATAAAATAGCATAAAAATATTAATATCATGGGGTGACCCAACTTTCATGGATCTTCTCATTTATTAGTTAACTACATTCTACTTTCTTTGAATTAATTAATTCTACTTTTATTCTGCATAGTCTCTATGTATTCATTCATAGAACTTCATTTTTGCCCTGACGGGTTTCTTTAAGCCCTTTGTCTCACCCTTTTTTTCATTGTTTCTCAGACTGCACCTTTTCTTGTCATTTTCTCTGTGCCATGCAGGTCTCATACTCGTCAGCTCACTCCTGTATGGAGACATTAGTTACCTTGCCAATTTCCTGATGCAATTCCCTTTTCCTCTTTTCACCCCCACACATTACCTTCTCCAGGTTCCAGCCTCTGAAAGATGGTCACCATTCTGCAAGCTTGTTAAAAATTTTGTACTTATTCCCACTATCTCTTGCAAATTTTATCAAACCAAAAAATTATTGACTTTATGAAAAAGAGTTCAGTGACTTAAGTGATACATGTAAAGATGTTTGTTTGCTTTTTCTTAATCTTCACCCTAGGATATTTTTCCATTGATTTTGTTTTAGGGATAGTGGGAGAAGGAAAGACAGAGAGAAACATCAATGTGAGAGAAACATATCGACTGGTTGCCTTCTAACACACCCTGAGTAGGCCCTGGGAAAGGTACATGCCCTTGACCAGAATTGAACCCAGGAACCTTTGGTCCACAGGCTAAATCCATTGAGCTAAATCATCTAGGAGAAGTGTAAAAATGTTTTGCTATATAACCCCATAGAAACTACAGCTTGCTCATACTTACTATAAATTATTATGAAGGCATTTAATAGGTAGAAATTCCCAAGCACGATATATTATTACTATAGGCCCGGTGCACAAAATTAGTGCACTGTGTGTGTGTGTGTGTGTGTGTGTGTGTGTGTGTGTGTTTCCCTCAGCCCAGCCTGCACCCTCTCCAATCTGACATCTCTCTCACAATCTGGGATTGCTGGCTCCTAATCACTCACCTGCCTGGCTGCCTGGTTGTCCCTAACTGCTTCTTCTTGCCAACCTGATAGCTCACTAACCACTCCCCTGCCAGCCTGATTGACACCTAACTGCTCCCCTGCCAGCATGATTAATATCTAACTGCTCTCCTGCTAGCCCAATCACCCCCAACTCCCCTCCCCTCCAGGCCTGATACCCCCCAACTGCCTCCACTGCAGGCGTGGTTGCCCCCAAATGCCCTACCCTGCTGGCCATCTTGTGACAATGTGGGGGCAGCCATCTTGTGGTGGCCATCTTGTGATGACATAAGGGTGGTGATCTTGTGGCAGCAATCTTGTGATGATGTGGGGGTGGCCATCTTGTGATGCAAGGGTTTGATAGTCAATTTGCATATTACCTCTTTATTATATAGGATTTTGGAGGGAAGGTAGATAGTAGTAGTATCTATCAGACACCAATGTTCTATATAACACTATTAAAGGAAAGTTAATCTGTGAAATCATTTTGATAAAGCCTATTGTTAAACCCAGACTACTAAGAGTTCCCCAATTTTAAAATCTCCTCAACAATTGTAATGAGCCATACTCTAGGTGGTCTTGCAACATGGCCTACACAAGGCTGGTCCATTTCCATATCTGTGGCTTTGTGCAAACAGCCTTCCCAGCAGACATCTTCCTTTTCCTCTTCATTAACTTTTGTCCAGGTCCACTATGATTTAGGTAAAAAATTCCCTCTTCCCAAACCCTTTCTTAATTATGTTTATTCTAGGCTATCATGCTTTTATTTTAGATCCATAATAGATACGTATTTTTATGTTTACCTCTTCCATCTAAGAATTATATCATGCTAAATGATATAAGTCAGATAGAAATAGTCAAGAAATATATGATTTCACTCATATGTGGGATACAAAATGGAAAACAACAAATGAACCAGCAAAACAAATGCTCATACACACAAACAACATTATGGTGGTTTCCAGGGGGAAAGGGGCAGGTAGTAAAGGGCAAAGCAGTCAAATACAGGGAGTCCCCCAAAAGTGTATGCACACTTGAATAATTAATATAATCTACAGACATAGTGTGTATACTTTTTTGGGGGGACACCTTGTATATGCTGACAAAAGTAGATTTGATTTTGGATAGTAAACACAAAATGCAATATATAGATGATGCATTATAAAATTGTGCACCTGAAACACACACACACACACACACACACACACACACACACACATATATATATATATATATATATATATATATATATATATGTATGTATATATATATATACATATATATATATGTATATATATCAATAAATTAAAGTTTTTAAGAATAAAATGTATTAAAATTTTAAGATTTTAATTCTGAGTGATGGAAATATGAAAAAATGTGGTGTCCTTTCTAAGTTTCTATATATTTTTCTTTATAATAAACTAGAGGCCTAGTGCATGAAATTTGTACAAGGGGGTGGGAGGGTCCCCTCTCCAATCTGGGATTATATATATATGTTTCAAGTGCACAATTCTATACACGCACACACACACACGCCCACACACATGTATATGTATGTGTATATAGTGCAGGTATTTTTTCCATTGATTTTTAGAGAGAGTAGAAGGAAGGGAGGTGGAGGGGAGAGAGAGAAACATGGATGTAAGAGAGACACATTGATTGGTTGCTTCCTACAGATGCCCCAATTGGGGTGGGGGGTGGGGAATGGAACCTGAAACCCTCTGGTGAGCAGGCTGAAGCTCTAACCACTGATCTGGTTGGCCAGGGTGAACCTATGTGATTTTACTAATCAGTACTATCCCACTAAATTTAATACTTTTTTAAAAGGATTATTCTTCTATTATACCATTCTTATCTTTTTGATTGCCATGTAGCTCCTTTTTGAGGTGTGAAAATTCTCTTTTGTTTGCTTAATTTTTACTTTTTATGTTTATGTTTCTAGAATGAGTTACCAGTTGTAGTATCTTTCATATGATATTTTCTTCATATGTTATTTGTTTGTATCTACAACTATAAAATATACTCTGGCTGCTATATTGAGTAAGCATGCTGTCAATATCCCTGGGTACATTTTAAATGGGCAGTAGCAGATAGCGAGTCAACAGCTGACAGTGACAGGATGGCAACAGACATTCAGTACTTCCATATAAATGAACATTCTTCCCGACAGCTTCTGCATGATTCAAGAAAACAACTTGCAATATACCATAAACGAGAGAAGGGACTCAATAATTTTCAATGGGGACTCTATCTATAATGTTTTATAATCAAAGGGACAATGCATGTATATATCACATGTATAATACAAATTATGTAAATGTAAGTATCAATAAATTAAAGTTTTTAAGAATAAAATGTAATAAAATTTTAACATTTTAATTCTGAGTGATGGAAATATAAAAAAAAAGTGATGTCCTTTCTAAGTTTCTATATATTTTTCTTTATAATAAACTAGAGGCCCAGTACATAAAATTTGTGCATGGGGGATCAAAGGGTCCCCTCAGCCCAGCCTGCACCATTTCCAATCTGGGATCCCTCTCACAATCCTGGACCACTGGCTCCTAACACTCACCTGCCTGCCTGCCTGCTTGATCACCCCTAACTGCCCTCTCTGACAGTCTGATCATCCCTAACCACTTTTGCTTGCCAGCTTGATTGCCCCTTATTGTCCCCTCCTCCCTGCCCCCCCACCACCGGCCCAGTCACCCCTAACTGCCCCCCACTAGCCTAATCACCACTGATTGCCTCTGCCTGCTGAGTTGATCATCCCCAACTGCCCCCATCCCACCAGTCTGGTTGCCCACAACGACCCCCACCCCCTGCTGGCCTGGTTGCCCCACACAGCCTGCTGCTCATTCATTTGGTCATCCCTTACTAACCCCCCTGCCGGCCTGGTTGCCCCATGCATCCTGATGCTTGGTCATTTGGTGGCCCCTCACTAACTTCCCTGCCAGGCTGGTCATCCCAAGTAGCTTGCTGCTTAGTTGTTTGGTGGACTCTCACTAATCCCCCTGCTCATCTGGTTGCCCACGCAGCCTGTTTGGTCATCTGTTCAGTTGTTTTGGTTGCAATGATTGCTTAGGCTTTTATATAGATAGATGATGATGGCAATAACAATCTTGCTGAATTCACAGGATGTTTGTGAGATCAATAGCATTCTATAACTTGATGCCATTTGATTTGAATCCCATAGATCATCTTGCTTTGAGTCTATGTTTTCTAAGCAGCTTTTTGATAATAATTGTCTGTGTCAATGACCTAAATGTATTTTTCACATGAGTTATAGTTTTAATTTTAACTAATAGTTTAGATTTTGTTATTTGCATTGCTCTCAGTCCATTTAAGTGATACGAGTATCTTCCACACAGATATCTCCATGCTTCGCCTACTTAAAAGGTTTTTTTGTGTGTTTTTTTTAGCTCTCTGAGTCTGTAAGAGTGAGAACCAAACTCTAAACCAGTGTTTCTGATCACCTGGATGAAGGTCCTACATTGAGATCTGGTGAAGGGGATACCAAGCTTCATGTATGAATATCAAGCTTCTACAGGCCATATTCTCACACACACGTGAAGTAATATTGTCCCCTCTAGCATTGAATAAATACCACCTTTTAAGTTATTTATTTTTTTTTTTAGATATACTACTAGGCATCAGGCTTCTTTTGGTAATGTCCCAATCTTAATAAATTCCTTTGCATTGCAACTACATAAAACTCACTACTCCATGGCCAAATTGATGCAATATTTCACACATAATTTATTATCCAGTATTTGAAAACAGAAAACTCTCTTATTACAGTCATAATTATGTAGTTATAAATTATAGTTGTATGGGTTATACTTTATTTCTTATACTCATGCTATAATTTCTTTATAATTCTTATTTTCAAGAAATCTAAAATCCATGCAAATTAATATATTCATTGTACAATATCTATTCTTTTTATTTAGTGAATTGTTTCATTGAATTTACACAGAGGCTCATTTAACATTTCTTTCTTTTATTTTAAGAAGACAGTAAAAGTAAGTTAGTAACCTAAGGATTAAAACACACACAACTGCCGAAACCGGTTTGGCTCAGTGGTAGAGCATAGGTCTGCGAACTGAAAGGTCTCAGGTTTGATTCCGGTCAAGGACATGTACATTGGTTGCGGGCACATCCCCGGTAGGAGGTGTGCAAGAGGCAGCTGGTCGATGTTTCTCTCTCATCAATGTTTCTAGATTTGTATCTCTCTCCCTTCCTCTCTGTAAAAAATCAATAAAATATATTTTAAAAAATAAAACACACAACTTTGCCTCAATGACTTGAACTATATATTTTATCCATACATTGGTTAAATTTGACTTTTCCTTAAAAATGTATTAAACCAGCATAAAGTTGCAAATTATTTTAAATATTTTAGGGGATATGATTCAAGATGTGTTCTGTGGCAAGTGATCACTCCACATTCTGAAAGAAGATACTGAAATTTTCATTTTGACTAATCTGTGAGAATTAATGAGCTTTGCTGTTTTCTAAGTGTCTTGTCTCCTAGATGCTCTGTACTAAAAGTGCAGCAGAAAAAAAAGCTATAATGGAAACTCTTCTCAGAAATATTCTGCTGTATATGGAGGCCTTTTCTGCTGAAGCATATACCTTAATTTTGAAATCTAAATTTCCTTCCAAAAAATAATAAATGAGAGAGCTTTATCAATGGGAGAATGTAGGTCATGAATGTTTGACATTAAATCTCTTTATAGAGATACTAGAGACCTGGTGCATGAAAATTCAGGTACTGGAATGGGGGTCCCTCAGCCAAACCTGCCCCCTGTCACAGTCCAAGAGGCCTCAGGGATGGAAGGAGACCTTGAAATCAGGGGAAGGTTATGTCCCATCACACTTGTGCTGCTGTCTCTGCCGACAGCGTAAGCCTTGGCTGGCCTAGGTTACCTGAGCCTTGAACAGTCCTGGGCAGCTCCCCAACCCCCTCAAATTAGTATATTCCCTCCTTATTGGCTTTGGACACTGCTATTTTTGAGGGAGGGGAAGTCAATTAGCATATTCTCTCCTTATTGGCTGTGGGTGCTATCATCTTTGTGAAGGCTTGAGGGTCAATTAGCATATTCCCCCTAGATAGGACTAGAGGCCTGATGCAAGAATCCATGCACTGGTGAGATCCCTCAGCCTGACCTGCGGGATTGTGCTGAAAATGGCTCTCTGACATCCACCAATGTTTTCCAGATTAGAGAGGGTGGTTCTTGGGTGACACCACCTGGAATCAGGCTCACACATCTCTGGTTCTGAGTGTGTTACCTGAGAACCGCAACTGCAAAGTCACCACAGGTTGACAGCTCCTGCGTTGAGTGTCTGTCCCCTGGTGGTCAGTATGTATCATAACTACTGGTTGGATGGTTGAATGATCAATGGTAGCTTAGGCTTTTGTATATATACTAGAGGCCCAGTGCATGAAATTCGTGCATGGGGCAAGGCTGTGTGTCCCACAGCCCAGTTTGTACCTTCTCCAACCTTGGATCCCTCTCACAGTCCAGGACTCCAGGCTCCTAACTGCTCACCTGCTTGCCTTCCTTATTGCCCCTAACTGCTTCTGTCTGCCAGGATAATCACTCAACCACTCCCCTGTCAGTCTGATTGATGCCTAACTGCTCCCCTGCCAGCCTGATTGCCCCTAACTGCCCTCCCCTGCAAGCCTGGTCCCCCCCTAACTGCCCTCCTCTGCAGGCTTGATTCTATTAAATAGGATAGAGGCCTAGTGCATGGCTGGGGGCCACTGGTTTGCCCTGAAGGGTGTCCTGGATCAGGGTGGGGGATCCCTTGGGGCGTGGGGTGACTTGTGTGAGGGGCCTTTGGTGGTTTGCAGGCCAGCCATGCACCCCAGTGACCCAAACAGTAGCCCTGGTATCTGGGATTTATTTATTTATCTTCAATAATTGAAACTTTGTAGCCTTGAGCGGAGGCCAGGGCCAGCCAGAGTAGGTGGGAAGCTTGGCTTCCTCCATTGCTGGGGAAACCCAAGCTTCCTGGTCATCCATAGACACAACCATCTTGGTTGGGTTAATATGCATACTTGCTGCTTATTGGATGGTGGGTGTGGCATGTGGGCTTAGTGGAGGTATGGTCAATTTGCAGGTTTCTCTTTTATTAGTGCAGACTAGTAGCCCTGAGCATGAATCCCTGTGCCAGCAGCTCTCTGCCGCCTTTCTGTAGCTCTCTGCCTGCTGCCCCACCTTCCTGTAGCTCTTCACCTCCCACTTGCTTGCTGCCCTGCCCCCTCCTGTAGCTCTCTGCCACCCACTTGTTGTTCACTGCCCCACCATGCAGATCCATGATCCAGTCATTACGCGGTTGGTCGTTAAGCCTCACAGCATAACAGATAATTAGCATATTCCTTTCTTATTATATAGGATATAATACCTATATAGTACCTATTTTTACATAAAAACATTTTATATTGTTTAAAGCAATTTAAACTCAATCCCCACACCATTCTGATCGGCATAATATCTTGCTTTCCCCATTTTAAATGATCAAATGTCACTAAAGTTTGTGACTTAAGTCCTGAAAAAAGTACTTCCAATCTTTTAAAGTCATATTAGTAGTTTTAATCATGTTATATAAGTATGAATCATCTTTTGTTGTGGAATCTATACCTTTCCCTCTGTAGTTTAAAATCCATGTTTAGAAGACATCAATTTTTTCTCAACAAAATTGATGTTCATCATTGTTTAGAGGTGGCTGAAGTGATTTGACTAATAAAGGCCAAATGTATTATTTAGACAAATTGGGCTATTTGAAGTCAGAAAGTTGAGATCAATAGGAACCATTTTGCTAGTCTCAAACAAATAGACAGTTGTGAATTTGTGAATAAAATCTTTGAGCCAAGGTAACAAGAGCACAGGCAATATTAGAGACAAGTAACACTGCTTTCTTGTTTGCTTTGTATTTTGTTCAATGTGCACAAAGTAAATATCTTCTGATTGATACTCATTTATGCCTAAGTCAATAAAATGAATGGCAGGACAGCCAGCAAAGTCTTCACGGTTCACAATGCCAATTTTATAATCAATGGCATTAGCAAAAGCTGCAGTGGCCAGCACTGACTACTTGGGGGCATAGAAATGAACCAGGAAGCTGGGTGCTATAACTGTTGTTTTTCTCTCCCTCATATAGCCATGGCCTCATGAAGTAGGTTGTTTCACTATTGGTCTGGTGGCACTTAATCTTTATTAGACATCCAAGTTTCAAAACTTCCTATGAAATTATTTACAAGGACAAAAATCTATGCATTGGACTCTATTATAGATAAAATTTACTCTATCTAAAGTTTCCAATGAAACACATCCTGCACAACTTCTGCATATTATTATGAGCCTTTGTGTAAAAATTGAAATGATTGTATTGGTTTTGCTACACAAAAGTTGGGTAAGTTATTTGAACAACTTATAGAAAATGGGAATAGGTAGTGACTAGATTGCATTTATATAAATACTAGAGGCCTGGTGCATGAGTTCATGTGCCAGTTGGTCCCTTGGCCTGGCTTGTGGGATCTGGCCAAAATTGGTTCTCTGACATCCCCCGAGGGGTCCAGGATTTTGAGAGAGTGCAGGCCAGACCAAGGGACCCCACTGGTGCACAATTGGGGCTAGGGAGAGGTGCAGGAAGTTGGACAGTTAGAAGGAGACTATGGGAGGGCTCTGGGGCATGTCCAGCCTGTCTCACTCAGTCCTGACTCACTGGACCCCAGCAGCAAGCTCACCTAGTGTTTGGAGCATCTTCCCCCTGGTAGTGCATGTCATAGTGACTGGCCGACCAGTCGACTATCTGTCCTATGGTGGTCGGTGCACATCATAATGAGTGGTTGAGAGGCTTTAGCATATCATTAGCATATTACACTTTGATTGGTTGAATGGCTGACTGGATGACCAGACACTTAGCATATTAGGTTTTTATTATATAGGATATTGTTGTTTACACATTAAACTCTACATATATGTTTAGCCCTTTGTGAGAATTCTTTTAGACCATTCCTCTCACCTTTATTTTAATTTTTATTACTGGCCCCATAAATTTTGTAAAATTGAAGCAATCCTTAATAGAGATACTGAAGAGTACGCTGGTTTAGAAGCTGAATCTGGCATCAGACTCATCTGGGATTGAATCTTGACTATGTAATTTAGTAACTTTCTAGCGTATGGTATATTATTTTGTTTGTTTTTTCACCTGCAAAGAAAAGAAAAAAAAACAGTAAAAAGGTAATATTAAAAATATTATGTTTGTTTTTCTATTAGGCTCAAAAGAGACAATACATATAAAGTCACTGACCACAGTATCTGGTATAAGGAAACATTAAAAAATAATATCTATTAAAGGTATCTTTATTGTTTTTTTATTTACTAGAACTTGGCTCATTAACAACCAATAATCAAGTCACAATTTATAAAAAATATTTTAAAATGTAAAAAAAAGACTATTTGGAAGATTCAGATATTACAATTTGTATATGAAATACAATGAAACAGAAGTACTGTATCTGACTAGATATCAATTTACTGGCTGAAATATGGCCTTAGTTAAAATGTAGTCAGACAGACAGACAAAATATGTGCATTTATATCAAACATTATCACATTGGTTTTGTATTATTCATTCTCCCTCATTAGTTATCTAGTACTTGACATTCTCTCAATGCATTTTTAGTTGGGCATTTTATTAATTGAAATGCCAACTAATCTAAAGTATTCCAGGAAGATTGGAAGCTGCCAAATTTGTTTTTTTCTTTTCTTTGAAAACTACATTGTGCAGTAATATTCATAGCTACACCCACTCTCCAGCAATTTTGAGTTCTGTGGAATGAGTCATGCAGACATATGCATGTGTATTTTTATCTGGCTAGAAAATGTCATGCCCATAGAATTCTCAGTCTTCCAAATACATGCACTTTTGGGCTCCAGACCTCTTTCTCTCATGCATGGAATGCAAGACATAAAATGCTATTCTGTAATGTATGTAAGTTATTTTTTAAATCACCCAATAAAAACTACTTGGTGCACTGAAAACCTTCTTTTAATGAAACCTACCAATTATGTTTGTAATTTTTAATAAAACGCTTTTATAAAACCTAAAAGAAGAGAAAAACAATGATCATTACTTAAAATATAAACTCTGAGGCTGCCTATAAATGAATAGAGAGATTTTGATATTTCTGTTTGATCTTACATAGTATAAAATAATAACACAAATATGTCTGATAATAGATATCTTATATTTGGTTTTTCTAAGAAAGTCGAGGGAAGAAATGATTGATTAAAAAATAATGTTTGAATAATATGAAATTTTAAGTTAAATTTTCAAATTGATTAATAAAACATTTACTCACTAATCACTAACATATTGCATGCCTGTGAAGATTAATAAATAGAAACCTCATTGAAATGGAAGTTGGGAGAGCCCGAAGGAGTTCTCATGCCCCACCATTAGTCATCAGTTACTCTGAATAGGAATGGACATATTTTACTTCTCTAGCAGGAAGGTGTTTTTGCACTCTACCACCTCAGCACTACGAAGGGGGACCTTCTCCTTTCCCAGAAACCACTCAACCGCTGGAAGACCGTCACAACTCAGCCAATGAAAAGCCATTACATTGTGAGCTCCCAGCTTCCTCCAATAGAATCTTTTGTTTACAACTGCCTTTCTGAACTCCCCCTTTCCTCCATAAAAGAACGTGTCCCTCTTTTGCTCTCAGGACTTGAGCATGACTCACCATTATGTTGCATGTCCTCGGTTTCAATTCTTCATTTTTCTCAAATAAACCCACTTTGCTGGAGAAACACTTTCTATTTGTGTTAGGTCAAGAAGCCTTATAATTGGTTGGCTTGGCTATCATATTCATCTACATAACTATTATACTTCTGGGTCAGTCTGTAATAGTCTCACCTTTTGAATATATTTTATATTACTTGCTTTAGTTTAAACTTTCTTTTTTTCATATTTGCCTGATACCTTTTAAAATCTCGAGAAAATCAGGAACTTGGTTTCAAGATTCTCTCACAGTCCACATTAACTGGGGATTTTGTGGTTGGGTGTGAGGGAAGATAAGGCTGGAAAGATTGATTGAACTAGAAGCATAAAAGGTTTTGACCCTTTACTTTTGAAATTTGAGTTGTTTTATTAAGCAACTAGAGGCCCGTTGCACAAAGATTCCTGTAAGAGTAGGCTTTCCTTCACCTGGCTCCTGGCACAGGCTTCCCTCTGGCACCAGGGACCAGCTGGCTTCCCTTCAGTCCTGGATTGGTCAGGAAGGACATCCGGAATGATGCCTGGCCTAATTAGCATATTACCGTTTTATTATTATAGATTAGAACACATTTATGATCTTCAAGTAAGAAAGTGTTATAGAAACATCAACCAGGCAGCACTATATGAGAAAACTTAGAAGAAATAAAAAATGATAAAATATTGAATGAGTAAACTGCATTTGAGTGGAAAGAAGTTGAAGGAGTATGCCCTAGTTACCCTGTTTAGAAGCTGTGTGGATTTGGACTTGCTACTTGATTGTTCTATGCTTTACTTTGCCTCATTTTACAAATGAGGATAATAAAGTTGCTACTTGTAGATTTGTGTGAAGATGAAGATTTAATAAAATAACACATATTAAGTATGAGGCATGGAACGTAGCTCATAGTAAAATTTCAGGAAACAGTACCTATTTCATTATTATTACTTCAAAATCAAATAAATGTGAAAGTATATTGGCAATAAATGTCAAGACAAAAGAAAACATAGAAAATTATTCTCAGATTTCTAATGTGAGTGCCTGGAATAAGAAGGACATAAACAGAATTTAGGAAGCCAAGAAGCAAAAGAGCAACAGAAGAGATGATAATAAGCTATATATTATCATTTCTTCTATTTGAAGTGTTGGTGGGCTGTCCAGTAAGAAGTTAGAATGGTGACCCTCGTAAATAAGAGTGTGCCACCAGAACTCACCCCGTTATAAATAGACTATGTTAAGATCTGATCAGATAACTATATTTTTTTATTTGGCTTTTGATTTTCATCCAGTGGATAGATTTCATGATGCTGACCATCATGATCACACTGGAACCCAATTCTACCTTTAATGAAATCTAATAAAAAAGATAAACTAAGCGAGGCTTATAGTCTCCTGGGTATAGACTCTGAGTCATTTTCTACACATAAATGATCATTTTGCATGTTTATTTAGAAGAGGAAACAGACATAATTTTGTGCATTTTCTTTCATAGATAACTGTTTTAATTACCTCAGCAATGTTAAGGATGACTCAGGGAATTTCCCCATAATCAGTTCAGGAAATTTTCCCAATGTAGATGACTCTAAGAATTGAACTGTGCTCTCAATGAAAGTAACATTATGCACATCTTGGTGATTTGCCAACACATTCACTGTAACAATTACTATAAGAATGCCCCTTGCTTCCTTTCCCTCCTCATTTCATCCCCTTACTTGTGTTTTCCAGATGATCACATTTCTTCTTTCCTGAAAAAGATTAAGTTTGATCTTTACATCTTGTCTATTTTATGTAGGAAAATTGGTGTGATCTCTCTCATCTTCTCCAACCTATTTCACTTTAAGATAACTCACATTATGATTTTTTTCCTGTCCATCTAGAAGGTATATGTTTTAAAAGTGTGCCATTTCAGAACAACTCCAACATCTGGCCCCTAGTTTAAGGTGACCAGATTTTCACATTGGTAAAGCGAGACACCATTGATGGGGAGGGGCGGGGGGGTAGTTTGATTAAAAATTTGGTCTATATGGAGCAACAAAATTTTTTATATAACACAAAAACAGTATTGTAATATATTTTTAAAAAATTTCAACATAAGTGCCGGGACTGGTTTGGCTCAGTGGTAGAGCGTCGGTCTGTGGACTGAAGGGTCCCGGGTTCGATTCCGGTCAAGGGCATGTACCTTGGTTGCGGGCACATCCCCAATGGGGGGTGTGCAAGAGGCAGCTGGTTGATGTTTCTCTCTCATCGACGTTTCTAACTCTCTGTCCCTCTCAATTCCTCTCTGTGTAAAATCAATAAAATATATTTTTTTAAAAAATTTCAACATAAGTACAATTTACAAATATAATAAATAAAAATTATGTATAGTCGTTAAGTATCACTTTCAAGGCCAGTGCTAGACTTTTTGCTGCCACTATAAAATATAAATAGTACGAGTACTGACTGCTAAATTCAAGAACATTTATGTATTTATGAAATAAATAAATTACTTACCTAAATTATCTGAATAGCTGATCTGTAATGACATCATTTGTTTAACTAGCTTACTAGCACCCAGTACGATGTGTATTGTCTGAGAGACAGTTACAAAATGTTTTCATGGTTGCCAATCCCCAAAAATGCCATTGTTCATTAAGTCCAAACAATGGTGGTCGAATTCTAACAACTGATCAACAATGCGAACTTTGATAAGCGGTTCCCGATAATATGTTCTCAATAATTATTTGTTATTATTAAAGTTCAACATTATAAAATTAACAAAAATAATATAAAACTCATATCCTGGCTAAATAGCCACATGGCTGCCGAAAACGGTATATTCCCTTCCTGTTCTCCGGCCATTCCCTAACTTGTCATGCATTCTTTCCAAAAATTGGGCCTTTTTTTTAAAATGCCACTGGACTCGGGACAAATTGTTAAAAATTGGGACTGTCCCGCCAAAAGCGGACATCTGGTCACCTTACTCTCGTTACCTCTTCATTTTGGCATCTTCAATCTTGTTACTTTTGTCCTTAAATAAATCTGACCTATAGCTTCTGAATCATAGCACAATGAATGTGTAACTCATAATAAACAAATGGTAAAATTACTTTTCCTAAAAGATGAAAATACAAAAGATAACTCAGTAATGAAGCAACAAAAATAAAAAGTTAATTACATTAGGATTCATTATTACCCCTACAGAAAAGTGTCCTTTCTTCCTTATAACAACTTTACTTCTTATTTTCTGTATGCCTCAGAAGATGAATGTCCTACTATGCCTTGTGTTTGATTTATTTCTATGTTCTCTGCCCTGCTACATAGTAAGTACCTTGAAATCTGACTTCATTTTTCATACATTTTTGTATAAGTATTGATCATAACATAAAGACTGAATAAAATGCATTAGAAATAAGGTTGCATTTAGATCCTTATTTTAAAAATAAAGGCTATACATAGAGTAATAATGAATCTTTTATGTCAACAAAGAGCACAGCAACATTTGCAGGCATGCTAAGGGAATGGAAGGAGAAATAACTTCATTGCATTCATTATTCTTGATGAGTGTTATCATATAACTAGGAGCCCGATGCATGAAATTAGTGTAAGAAGCTCTGAGGGCTGGCTACTGCCTCAGCCCTAGCAGCCCTGACTTCATCCAAAAGGTCATCTGGAATGTCATCTGGAAGGTCGGAAGGTCTTTTGGCCAACTGTGTAATTAGCATATTACCCTTTTATTATTTTAGATGAGAGGCCCAGTGCACAAAATTTGTGCATGGGAGGGGGAATCCCCTCACCCCACCCTGTACCCTCTCCAACCTGGGACCCCTCAGGGGATGTTCGACTGATGGTTTAGGCTCAGGGATCGGGCCTAAACTGGCAGTCAGACATCCCTCTCACAATCCTGGACTGTTGGCTCCTAATTGCTCATGTGCCTGCCTGCCTTCCTGGTTTTTCCTAACTGCCCCCCACTGCTGGCCTGGTCATTCCTAACTGCCACTCCCCCACCAGCCTGGTCACCCATAACCACCACTTCTGCCAGCCTGATCATCCCAACTGCCCCCCACCCCCACTGGCCTGGTCACCCAACTGCCCAACTGCCCCTCCCTCCCCCTTTCTAGCCTGGTTGCTCCTCATGGCCCCCTGTCAGCCTGGTCACCCGCAACTGTCCCCACCCCTCACCAGCCTGGTTGCCCCACATTGCCTGCTGTTCAGTCATTTGATTGGCTCTCACTTAACCCCCCTGGTGGCCTGGTTGTAGATAGCCATCTTGTGAGGGTGTGATGGTCAATTTGCATATTATCTCTTTATTTATAGGATTACATGTCATCTGATTTAATTTTTTCATAAACACATGAAATAGGGCTGAGAATTTCCCCCCCTTTCTTATATCTTTCATAGATTGAATTTTAACTATTAATAGTAATTTCTTATGGGAGAATTACTGTTCAAGGGAGAGAATTTCAATCATGCAAGATGGAAAAATTCTAGAGATCTGCTGTACAGACCTTGCTTGTACTTAACAACACTGAACTATACACTGCATTTGACATTTTTTAAGAGAGCAGATATATGTATTTTTACCTCAGTAAAAAAAATATTTTCTCTGAAATATGTAAGCCAAGTTAATCTTTACCAACTCATTTATAAATGCAAATGTCTATAGAAGATAGTGCATTCTACCTCCAGTGTCCTATAATAGTGCTCCTCAAATTGTGACCCAAGACTAGTTCTGGTGTGTGAACTGATTTGATACAGATCTATAGTAAGCAGATTTGACATTGCCACATTTTAAAATTTTATTTTACAACAGTGTCTCTCTACAATAGAACCGAGGGAAAAAGAAAGAAAAATATCTTTCCTCAAAGAATATCTGTGAAGCACTGCTATACAGTGCTGCTTCTTGAGGACTTGTCCCCACAATCCTGTAATGCTAGAACTTAGGGATATAGCTTGATGCTTGAAGAATTTTTAGTGTAGGAAAATAAAAATAATTATTTTTTATAATGGAGAGTATCCTTGTGGAATTCGTTGCCCCAGAAGATACCATCAGCTGAAAATCTAAAAAGATAAAGACTATGTAAATAATTTTTTAGTTGGTAGAAAATTTATGCTATTATTTACGTAGTAAAGGGGGACCCAGGAGTATCATGAATTCTTAGAGCAAATGTTTGGGGAGCATAGGCCCATTTGAGAATCTGACAAAACATATAAATGCTTCCCAAGAAAAAAGTTTAAAAGGTGCATATAGACATGCATTTGCATATAATTTTGGGATGTTTGAGTTGGAAGTAGTCTGGTTAAAATGATGCCCAGCCAGCATGGCTCAGTGGTTGAGCACTGAACCTATGAACCAGGAGCTCATGATTCAATTCCCCAGTCAGGGCACATGCCTCGGTTGCAGGTTTGATGCCTATTGGGGAGTGCTGGAGGCAGCTCATCAATGATTCTCTCTCATGGATGTTTCTATCTCTCCCTGTCCCTACCTTTCTGAAATCAATAAAAAAAAATTAAAAAATTAATATACAGTAGGAAAGTATATCTTAAAACTTTATATCTCAAGAAAAATTGTAGCTATATGAGGCAATGGATGTTAACTAGACTTATTATAGTGATCATTCACAATATATACAAATATCAAATCTTTATCTGTGCATGTAAAACTAATAATGTGTCAATTATATTTCAATGTTTTTAAGAAAAGTAATACACAGGAAGGTGTTCAGTATTTAGGATTCTAAACTGAGTTTCTAAACTCAGTGAGAATTTAACTTTGAAGTAGAGTCCCCTTCTCATCATACAGAGAACACAATGAAATATATTTTGGTGAGACACAGAGGTCGGTGACCTGAAAACAGGATACATTAACAGAAGGGGGAGGAAAGCAGCAAGCCCTTTGGATATTGAGAATTTGCCTCCCAGCATAACCATTATGGCTTGTTGCAGTTTAGGTTCTTACAAGGGAATTTCTTGGATCACATGATCTCACACATCTAGAGGAAATAATGAAAACATAAACTGATGAACAAAAACAGACCCAGAGAAAGAGAAGCAGCGATCAGACTCTCAAACTTCAGAGGGAAAGTAATGGGAGGGTGGGGGTAAGGGGAAGAGATCAACCAAAGGACTTATGTGCATGCATATGGGCCTAGCCAGTGGCCATGGACAACAGGGGAGTGGGGGCATATGTAGGGAGGGGGTTGGGATGGGAATGTGGGGATAAGGACAATTATGTGAGACCATAATCAATAAAATAAATAAATAAATTTTAAAAATGTGGCAGCAGCAAAAATTCATGACTTACAGATCTCTTGGGAAGAACTGTCCTCCCTCCGTAGGCTATACTCTCAGTTTCCCCATCGACAGCCATCAGTGAGGCCCTTTCTTCGGCATGTAAATGGCTTCCTTTTCTTACTGATCCATTTTCTTAAGCAACCCTTACTCATTTTTCATGATTTCGGATAATGATTATGATAATAAAAATAATGATAATAATTTCTAACTTTCATTGGTTGGTTGGTTGGTTAGGTAGCAGTCATCACACACACACACACACACACACACACACACACACACACAAAATTTACTCTTTAGAACAGTCCCATAAAGAGGTACCATTTTATAGATGAAAAAATTGATACAGAGAGAGGTTAATTAATTTGCTCAGGATAACATAGCTATTATATTTAAGTAATAGAAGTAGAACAGAGATTCATTTCTCTGAGAAGATTTCCAGAATAAGTTCATTTTCTTTCCTGGGTGCTTTCAAAGCAGCCTTTGTGGATTGTATTGTAAACCTTATCACAATTATAGGTTATACTTGCTCATAGTTTCTGAGATCATTTCCCAACTGGACTATGAACTCCAAAGGGGAAACAGGTTGTCTTGTTCATAGCACTGGTAAGAGCACTGTACAGCTGGTGCAGGAGAGGCACTATGTAAATATTTATTGAATACAAGTGCAAATGAATGAATGCATGCTTATATGAATAAATGAATTAATTAAAGACTATATATACAGAGGCTGAATAAATGAATATCATAATTAAGCAAAAAATCCTGTTAAGAAAAAGTGACATTCTTGTTTTCCAACTTGGTTAATGAAGGTTATTTCTGTTGTTTATGGAACAATGGAACAGCCATTTCCCTTGACTACTACAGTCAGATCTTACAACCACGAATTAACAGCAACAATGGAACTAAGGGCCATATGGCATTGATCACCCATTCCTCTCTTTATATCGCCTAGAAATTCCCACATTGAACATGAAGCTCTATTACAATAATAGTAGTTTTCAAAAGAGAAAGATCAATCAATATCTTGTTTTTTAATCTAAATGGTTAAGGATGGTTTTCTTCTCTCAGTGAGTTGTCAATTTCATTCAAATCCATTTAGTTCTGTTTAGTGACAACCTTGCTTAATGATGTGAATTATGAAGATTGCCTTTTCTCACAGGAACAGATTTTTGCAATGGCATATTCACTGGCATCCTGCTCCCAGTTCTTCTCTTTCAATCTTGCATACAGACACCAGATTTCTCTTTTAAAAACACTCTTTTCGCCGCTGTACTTCCATGCTCAAAACCTCAGATTCCCTTTTACCAATGGGGTCAAGATCTTAGCCTGGTGTTCAAGGCTTCCAGAGACAGTCTAAACTTGTGTGCTTCTCTGATTTCTCACTCCTCTCTTACATCATCCTTTGGTTTCCTATTCTCTGGACCTATCTTGCTGAGTCTGTTATGGTATGATACACAGTTAAAACATAACTCTGAAAAATCTTTCCTCTTCTGAATTTCCTTATTCGACTTGTCCAATAGGCATGATATAAACTCCCATCATCTCTACTGAGGGTTCCATATTATGTTATTCTTTTTCTCTTTTCAGTTTGAGGGATTTAGTTTTGACACCATTCATCTAGCGTTTGGTTGTATGCTATCTGTGCTATTCTTTTCTTGTACTTTTATTCACTCATGCCTTATTATCTTACCTTCATGGTCAGCATCATGAAGGCTGAGAGCATTTCTTAGACTGTTGCTATAACCCAAGTCATCCCTAGCTTCCATAATGAATGCCCAATAGATATCTGTGGAATGCATGTGCTCACGCTCCTGGGGTAAATGTCTGATGAGAGATACTCAGAGCAGCACATAATTCCAGACAGGAAACCTGCCAGGCTGAGTCACACAGCAGCTGCAACATGTTTGCAGTGTATTTCCTTATCTGGGTGTGAGAATTAGGAATAAAGAAATCTCAGTGAATAAACTTGGATTTTGTGCCTTCTTGTAATTTAATAATGCATTATAGAGACAATTGCTTGGGCATGAGTCTTCCCTTTGATTTTATATAAAGTGATTTTGGCTCCCAGTGTCAGAAATGGCTTTAATAATAAGGAAACAATCATGCCAAAAGGAAAAAAAAATAAAGGAAAAGTTGAGAGAATGCTTTAAGACTTGGTTATTTTTGTCAATCAGTGATGTCATCTGGGCAAGGGGTCTTTTAATCTCTCTGTTCTCCTGCCTCCTACTGTAATCATACCCTCAGGCTGAGATCTTTTTAATTGCAAAATGGCTGTTACAGATCCATCCCTTTGTTGAAGATACTATAGGGCTCAGTGGGGGGAACAGAATCATTTCTTTGGTGACTCAATTTTGGAGTGAAGAAGGCTTTTCCAGAAGCTCCTAGTAGATTTCCTCACATGTCCTATTAGTTGAAACTGGATTACATGCTCAACTCTAAACCAATAAATGGAAGTAAGGATACTACTATGCTTATCTTGGTTCAGGAAGAATTCTGGTCACATGAGGTGAGCAGATGGATATGGGAATAAAACGGAGTCTTTGCAGTATGTTGGAAGTGCAAATGTCTGCTGCTGAAACAACCAGCATGAAGCCTTAGATTCAAACACAGTATTGGCCAGTACTCCTTTCAAAGAGTCAAGCAGTGCTTCTCTCTCTCCTATTTGTTTTGAAAGGATTGAATTGGCCAATGCATTTCCTGACTCAGGGGGATACCGTCCAGCTGATCAGTGGTTGAAATCCTAGAGCATTTTAATAGTTTTAATGACCATAAATTATATATATTGTTTGCATTAAAATATTGGCGATGACTAAGCCCAGAGGCTTCTCAAGGGCACCTTTTTAAAATAATACACTTTAGAGTAGATGTCTTCTTAAGCCATTTTGTGAAATAGAGAGCTCTTATGTTCAGTTATCCCTACCTCTCCTGTTTTTTTTTTTCTTGTTTTTTTTTTTTTCTGTCTTTCACATAACCAGGTGATTTCAAACCTTCTTCCAGAGGCCCACAGTCAAAATCTGCTCTTAAAAGGTTTCTATGGCCAGTCAATTATGTTGGAGGGTGAATTTGAACACATGTTCCTCCCCTACCTGGAATTTGTTAATTAAGAATTAATCTCTAATGGTAGATAAAAAGGACGTTTTGTTTTATGTGCCAGAATTATAAGTATCAGTTAAGAGAGTGTGCATGATCACTTAAGAGATTTTAGAAGTTGTCTGTATCCTAAGCTACTCAATGTAAGTTTAAAGCTGTTGAAAACATATTTCAATTAACCTGATAAAATGTGTGTGTATGTGTGTTGGTGATGGAATGAAAGAAACAATTTTGAGATGCATGTTATGTTTTGTGATCCTAATTTGCTTCATATATACTATCTCCATCTACCAGTTTATATAAGTTTTACTTCAAATGCACAGTTATTAAGCTAAGTATACAGAAAGAAAACATATAGTGTTATGTTTTCAAGCCACCTGAAAATAACTTTGTTTCTGATCACCTGCTTCTAAAAATATTTCCTCAGAGATGATAAAATACGTCATTAAAGTATTTTCATGCTTTACTTTTTCTTCTTAAAATCGGTTCCAACCTATATCATCTGCTTAATTGAGTTAAATGCTACACATGAAACACCCGAAGTCACTGAAGTGTTCAGAATTGCCTGATGAGTTTTGTGTGAACATTAAAATATGTAATTCAGATGATGTCAGATTTCTGACAAGCATTTTGCTTCACTAACTGCATTATTCTTTTTTCTACATTTCCTTATGGATAGACTGACTAGTCTGTCAAGGAGAAGAAATACTAATTGGAATAAGGTTTTCAATTGAATAAGTGATATTTTCTAAGACTAAATTATGATTTCTTAATCAAGTCAACTTACACGAAGCTAAAAGACTTAATTATATACAAAGTGTTAGGTAAAAGACTTAATTTGGCACAAGAATCCTTTTGGAAGTCCTCTCCAACCCAACTACATCAAGCACAGTATGAGCCCGTCCTAATTTAGGCTCCATAAAGTATTTACAGGACACATACTTCCATTATTTTACTTACCACAGTGCACTATATTTATGTGTGCATTTTCAACTGCAAACCTGAACGCAAGGAACATTTCTAAAGAATCCCTGAGTGCGCAATACTCAGCCAACCATGCGGCTCACGCTAGGTGCTGAATGCTCATTAGAAGTGCCTTTCTCAGTTTTGGCTCCTTGCTTTGGGCCACTCTGGGTAATCAGTTAGAATTGGTGTTAAGCTAGACTCCCGTTGTGAGGGGATGACAGTAGGAAGTCAAGGCCACCTTGTTCATGGTTCTTCCTCTTAATAGTCTAATTTAAGGACTATAGAAGGTTCTTAGAGTCTGCTTTTTCTTATCTCTGGATCCATTCATTCAAAATGTATTTATTAGAGGCCTATTATATGACAGTTATGCTTTCAGATTCTAGGCTTCATTTGCAAATAAAAGGAGAAAAAATTCTGCTCTCATGGAGTTCATATTTAATTTGGAGAGACAGACAGTAGAGAAATAATCAAATAAATATATAATATAATGCCAAGTAGTGATAAGTGTCATGATAAAAAGTACAGACGATAAAGAGACAGAGGGTTTAAGAGAGGCCATTTTTTTTAGATAAAGTCCTCAGGTTATTTGTCCAAGGTGGTAATAGCTGATCACAGACAGTATATATTTTTGGGGAGGAATGTTCTAGGCAGAAATCAGACAGAAGAAAATGGGTGATCAGATAGAAATCGATTAGAAGTCATTACAATTGACATTTTACTAAACAAGTTTGAATAGTATGTATAGGCAAACTTTATTTCATTACACTTTGCTTTATTAAGGTTCACAGATGTTCTATTTTTTTATTTTTTTATTTTTACAAATCAAAGGCAAGGCCCCCACCAGCAAAGGGTTACCACTCATTTTATTGCAATACTTGCTTTATTGCAGTGGTCTGGAAATGAACTCGCAATGTCTCGGAGGTATGTCTGTACCCCAGCAGTGAGCTTTAGACCAGAGAGTTTGAACAGTAGGAAGTGATTCCTAAAAAGTAACTTAAGACATTTTCAAGAGCATGTCCTTCAAGAAACCCATGAATAGAATAAATATTTATTGTTTTGGAAATGATACTTCAGTGAACAGAAGGGCTAGAGTAAGGCAGGAGAGGGATAAGATATATATTAAGTAAATAATAATAATAAAAAAAGGAAAATGTTCAAATACCCATCCTAGGGCGTTTGATTTCAGTGTCAACAGATGGTGTGTATTTTTCTCTAGTTTCCTGCAGTGCACTAAATGAGAAAGTTTTTCAAGCTACTTAGCTGAAAAAATGTCAGAGCTTTTCAATCTAAAATTCAAGTCAAATCACAAAAGAAAGTAAAAACAATATTCAGAGTAAAACTTTTATGTTCCTGACTCATGATATTATTGTGATAAAATTGTGAGGGAAATGCTCTTCTCATGAAATTCTCAAGTGGTAATGTTCTATAAGATTTTTGTAGGAGAGCATATAAGTACCTAAATAAGTTTTGGAATTTGTATTTTAATTTTTTTTTTGGATAGTCACAATGCATGTGAAATTGTGCTAGAAAGACACCAGTCTAGCTTTGTTTGTCCCAATATTTTCCAGTTTTTTCCTCCCAAGTACACTTCTCCCCCCAATAGAACACTAATTAATAGCTTCCTGAATACTTATGAACATGGCCATCATGTATTGGGAGTAATTTGCTGTATCTCCCCTGTATTCCTGTTTGTTGGCTCTATGTGGGCAGATAGTACTTCTGTCTGTCTTTTTTTTATGTTTGGTAGCCAGCATAGTGCTTATCATGTAACAAATGCTCTATAAATAACTGTTGAATTAAATTGAACAAGGTAAGTTATTCCTTGATGATACTTGGTCTGCCATGTAGTCCTAATAATAAACTATTTACATTTAACACACACACTTGTATACTCACATATGCAGCTGATATTTTTATTAGCTGGCCTCCATAATTTGTAAAATGTTATATAAGTATTGGCTAGAAAGTGACAGTCTAGGGAGAGACTATATGTCTCAGTCTCCCTTCACTCCTGATACTTAGGTGTGACTCTTTTCATCAGCGCAGGGGAAGTGAGATCTATCACTTGCAGACCAAGGCTTTTAAATCATGTGTATGCCCTTCTCTGTGCTCCCATTCTTATGCTGCTGCATGAAATTGACAGAGTCATAATATGGAAAAAACCCTGGGTCTCTGTGTTTCGTAGAAGAGAGCTGAGCACACACCCAGAACAACCACACTGGGTTGTTACACATACAAGAAAAAAATTAAACTACAGGCACTGGGTTTGTTACAGCAGCTAATTTCCCCAGTTACCCTAATCATAGACAGCTATTGCTATTATAGTACACGTTAGAAGTTGAAGTTTGGAAGGTTTAAATGGTTTAACTAGTACCAGTTAGGGAAAACCGATTTCAAATTCAGGTCTTTTCATTACAAAGTCTGTGTTTCTTTGAACACTCCATACTGTCTCCCAGCTGAACATGAATCTGGGTTATTGATGGATGAGATCCTTCTTTCTAAAGTTTTGAATTTAGTATCTTACATTTTTTAAAGTTAATTTGACAACTCAACCTGAGAATGGTAAACTTAATAGTGATAAGAATAATACCATCATGCATTTTTAGTTATTTTTAGATGATAAAGTATTTTCATATATGATTCATTTAGTCCTCTTAATAATCACACATGGTTAAACCAATAAATCTTAAGTATTTTGCTCCAAAGCCTATCATTTAGAACAGGAGAATGAGGACTCCAGAAGGTAAGTCTTTGAATAAAAGAAAGAAGTAAAGAGAGAGATAGTCTCAGTAGAATTTCTGACTTCATGAGTGTTATAGTCAGGAAAATACGAGATAATTAAAACTTTAGGGAAAAATAAAATACTGTAAAAAAAGGAAAATGGGATAAGAATTACCCTACTTGGCTCTCTAGAGCAAAATATGTACCTAGCCATAATCATGTATGTGCTATTTATTCATTCAACTAGAAATACCGATGAAACGAAATAGGGCCTATGAGAAGGAGAGGAGGAGTTGAGTTGTAAGAGACCGAAATCCTCAGAGCAGGAATTCTGTGGGTAATACTTCCAATCAAATCATCAGACAATATCAATCCGTTCATGTGGTTTGTACATAGTGAAATGAATAATAATTGCATAGAACACAGTTTAAAAGGTCAAACATTGTTGCCTCTGAGGTGGTGCAACTTAGGGGTGAGAAGCAGTTTTTAGATCTTCAGTATAGATTTCAGAGCTTAGATTCAATATAAAGATTCAGGTATCTATTATATGGGGAGTTTAAATCACATAGATATATTACTCTGGTTAAAAATGACACTGATTTTAAGTAACTTTAAGAAGTGCAAAGTGATTAGTACTAGTCAGAATGAATATATATTCCCACATGGCTGGAAGTAGAAGCAAAAGCACTTCTTACACACAGGTGCAGGTGTGTAGAAAATAGGCCATAGGGAGGCAAGAATAGATGCAGAGAGAACATCTAACAGCAATTTTCATAGTCCAAGTAATAGAGTTTAGGTTTGGACAAAAGAGTAGAGTCAGTGAGCATGGGAGAGATTCTGGATATTTTTTTTAAAGGCAGAAACAAAAGATTTGTGGAGGCATCTGATCAATTTTACAACAACAACAAAAAAATGAATTAGGCCACCAACTTACACCAGACACAAAAATAAATTCAAAATGGCTAGAGGACTTAAATGTAAGATGAGAAACCATCAAAATATTAGAAGAATCCATAGGCAGCAAAATATCAGACATATGCCGTAGCAATATCTTCACTGATACAGCTTCTAAGGCAATGGAAACTAAAGAGAAAATTAACAAATGGGACTGTATCAAAATAAAAAGCTTCTGCACAGCAAATGAAACCATTAACAAAACAACAAGAAAGCCCACTGCATGGGAGAACATATTTGCCAAAGTTATATCCAATAAGGGTCTAATCTCTAACATTTACAGGGAACTCATATAACTTAACAAAAAGAAGATAAACAATCCAATAAAAAAATGGGCAAAGGACTTAGACACCTTTTGAAAGCTGACATACAGAAGGCCAAGAGACATATGAAAATATACTCACAGTCACTAATCATCTGAGAGATGCAAATCAAAAGGACAATGAGATACCATCTAATACCTATCACCAACAAATCAGCAAATGACAAGTGCTAGTGAGGATATGGAGAAAAAGGAACCCTCATGCACTGCTGGTGGGAATGCAGACTGGTGCAGCCACTGTGGAAAACAGTATGGAGTTTCCTCAAGAAATTAAAAATGGAACTTCCGTTTGATCTAATAATCCCACTTCTAGGAATATATCCCAAGAAACCAGAAACACCAGTCAGAAAGATGTTAATAGCAGCATAATTTATCATAGCTAAGATTTGAGAACAATCTAAGTGCCCATCAGCAGATGAGTGGATTAAAAAGTTGTGGTACATCTACACAATAGAATACTATGCAGCTATAAAAAGGAAAGCACTCTTATCATTTGCAACAGCATGGATGGAACTGGAGAGCATTACACTAAGCAAAATAAACCAGTCAGAGAAAGATGAATAGCACATGATCTCACTCATTTGTTGAATATAAGGAATATCATAAAATGATGAACAAAAATAGATATAAAGAGGCATTGAACAGACTGTCAAACTTCAGTGGGAAGAATGGGAGGGGTGGGGGTAAGAGATCAACCAAAGGACTTGTATACATGCATATAAGCATAACCAATAGACACAGACACTAGGGAGGGGGGTGCATGTGCCAGGGGATGGAGGTGGCCAGGGGGAGGTTAATGGGGGGAAAAGAAGATGTATGTAATACTATATGTAATACTTTAAACAATAAAATAAAACTTAAAAAAAGATTTGTGAAAAGATCAGATATTGACTGTGAGAGAAATAGGAAGGTCAACAAGAATTTCACAGTAGGAATCTAAACAACATAAAGAATGAAATTACCATTTATAGATGAAGACTGTGAGAAACATATTTGGGAAATTAAAACCAGGAGCTGAGTATTAGTCATGATAAACTTTTGTTGTGTCTATTAAACATCTAAATGGAAATGTCGAGAGAGTGCTTAGATATATAAGTCTAAACTTCAGGAATAGTCAGTGAGTACCTGATATTTCGAGTCATGAATGGTCCCCTAAGGCATGAGCATAGAGAGTGAAGAAATACAGTCTAAAGGTAGAGTCCTGGTCACTGAAGTTTAGAGCTAGGGAAGAGGAGAAGGACCCAGCAAAGAAGACAAGGATGTAATGACCAGAGAAGTAGGAGAATAACTAGCCATAGTGGTATCCAAGCAGTCAAATGAAGAGAATGTTTCAAGGAGACTGGTATGGACAACTTTTTCAGATTCTGTTGAGGAATTAAGTGGATACTGACAAGTAAGTGATCCTTGCATATGGCAATATGTAAGCCATTGTAAATCATTCACAAGTGCTCTTTTAGTAACAATAGAGGACCAGTGCACAAAATTCGTGCATGGGTAGGGTCCCTAGCAGCTGCTGGCTGGGGTCTCCCTTTGTTCCACACCATCTCCTGGTGGTCAGCGCAAGTCATAACAAGCAATCAAACTTCAGGTCAGTCAAACTGCTAAGGAGATACTTTGCATATTAGGCTTTTATATAAACTGTATAGATAATTGGGGCTAATACGAGTCCAAGAACAAAAGGGGAATTCAGATAGTGGAAACTTTGAGTATAGATATCTTTTTCTGAGTATTATGAAAAGAAAAGCAAATTTATTAAGCAGTCATTATAGGAGAATGCAAGGTCAAGAGGTATTTTGGTTCTTGTTTGTTGATTTTTAATGAATTATGTTATAGTACATTTGTTTGCTGGTGGGAATAAGATCATAGTAGGGAAAATTGAATTCTGTGAAACAAATAGGGAAAATTACTGTAGTTATGCCTTCGAGTAGACAAAAAGGCATAGAGCTAGTGCACTAGGAGAACGTATAAGTGCATGTAGGGTTTTAGATTTGGTGGCGGGAATATGCAAAAGCTCCATCTTATCTTTTTGCTTCTATGAGGAGCAAAATAATCAGCAGAGAGTGAGAGAGGGAGGAGTTGTGGATACTTGAGGAGGAATAAGTAGGTATGAAATAATCACTAATCTAAAGAAATATAGCAGATTAATCACCTTGGAGCACCAGGGGTCCACTTGAGGATTTTGGTCATGATATTGTATGTTTCTAACAAATCATGTGCAGCTGCTAAAGTGTCTGAATATTAGACCTAGTATGTTGAGATTTGAGTTCAACCAAGATAGAACTTTTCCAAAATCAGTTCAACAATGTAAAAGAAGAATGAGGAGGGGGTCTGTTCAGGGGCTAAGCATGATGATGTACCATGGGATCTGAGTCTGCTAAGAAAAGACAAGAACATAGGCAAGAAAAAGATGGTAGGGTCAACAGGCTCCCTTATTTATAGAATTATAGAAGTGGATGTATTAGGGAAAAAAAAGAATGAAAGGTAGAAAATTTTAGCAACAAGAAAGGGTAAGAGGTTGTGCACTGAAGACATTGGCTTTAAAGATGCCAGGTTATTGAGATATCCAGGAAGACAATGATCTGGTGTGGCAATGAATAGCAAATAAGAGGCCTATTCACCTCCACGCTGAGTAGTACATGAAATATAACAGAAATAATGCCTCAAATGTCTGAGGGCAATAAGCCATTAGCCTTCTTCATGGATGGACAAATTTCATACTGCCTAATGGGAGAAAGAATGACAATGTATCCTAGACTTTATTTTAGAATTTTAAAAGAATGTAATATTGTGTGTATGTGTGTGTTTCTTTTATAGGGGAAAAAAAACCCAAACACATTTTTCATGTTTTTATAATAGTTTTCTATAAAGTGGAAAATGTTAACTTCTATAAAATGTGTGTCTTTATCTATGCATTTGTTTCCTTCTATTTTATAAATAAACTAAAGGCCCAGTGTACGAAATTCATGCAAGAGTAGGACTTTCTTCTCCCAGGATGCGTGCTTCCCTCCATCTGCTGGCGAGCTACCCGGGACCTGGGCTTCCCTCGCAGCCCTGGCTTCCTCAAGAAGGTTGCCTGGAAGGATGTCCAGTCTAATCAGCATATTAGACTTTTATTATTATAGGTTAACAAAAGGTAAACCCAACAAGTTCCAAGAAATATTAATATTAAGCGCATCATTACTTGATTATCAAGCAGAGCTACTTTTTCTCTGAATTTTGTTGTTTAACTTAAATTTTATATCTCAGCATAAGTTGAACACATCCCTTGTGCTTCTTCGATATCACTGCTCTTCGTTTTGCTAATGACTTAGTAGTACTTTTTTTTTTTTTTAGCAAGAACTTCCTTGGTTCCTTTGCCAAGTACTTGATATCCAGATGCTCATGAGCACAATAATGTGTTGGCATAAACTAATTATCTGCCATGTGCAACTATTTATACATCCTCACTATGTTAGTGAGATATGAATGCCATTGACAATTCCCCTTAAATAGCCACATGCACCTGCAGGCAGTTTTAGTTCAATAATACAGTAACGAACAATAAAGATCAGTTAGGCATCTTTGCTCTTTATGGCTTTAAGATTTCAAATGATTATGAACAAAATATTTCTTTTTTAATATCATTTTGGGGGTGACATTGGTTAATAAGATTATGCACATTTCAAGTATACATTTATATGATACATGAGCTGTATGTTGCATTGTGTGCTCACCACCCAAAGTAAATCATTTTCTATCATATTTGGCTCCGTTTACTCTTCAGTAACCCTCTTTCCTGCCCCGCTCCCTTTCCTCTGATAACCAACATACTTTTGTCTGTGTCTATTCAATTAAGTTTTATATCCTACATATGAGTGAAATCATATGGTTTTTAGCTTTTTCTGTGAACAAAGCATTTTTTTTACTTTGCAGGACTGCAAATATCATGACAATTTTCTTCGTAAATTCCTGAACTAATTCTAGAGTTTTATATCTTGGAAGCAGAGAAATTGAAGTTAAATGGACTCATTGAATTTAGGTTTATAAGGTTGTTGCATATATATATATATATATATATATATATATATATATATATATGATTTTTTTTTAATTTGGGAGAAGTGGAAAAATATACAAGGTAGTGATTTGATGGTGGTCAAGATGAAGGAGGTAAGATGGAAAACATAGTTTTTGCACTCACTACATAGGCCTGAGTTTGAACGCACCGTAGTTTAGTGCCTGGGGCTCATGATTTTTTTTAGAGACTCACAAAGATACCTTAATTCTATTTTCTCTTAGAATCAGAATGAGACAATTCAATATAATAATGAATATGCAATAGTGAATCCAGCCTAAGAAATAATTGCTTTTATACTCATGCAATTAAAATTTCATTTGATTACTACTATTTTTTTTTTAATGAAAAAGGGGGCCCATGAAAACAAAAGTGACTGGGGCTTATGAAAGTCATAATACAGTTCTGAGCAGCTCTGTCACCTTGAACAAATAACTAGGTTGGACATTATTTTTATTTATTAAATTTGGGGGGCGACATTGGTTAATATGATTATATAGGTTTCAATTGTACATTTATATGATACATGATCTGCATGTGGTACATATATACAGTGGAATATTACTGAACCAGAAGAAAAGATGAAATACTGCCATTTGTGACAACATGGATGGACTTTGAAAGTGTCATGCTAAACGAAATATGTCAGACAGAACCTTATTTTCCTAATCTCTAAAGCAGAGGCAATATCTAAGAGGGCTCTTAAGAGAAACTGGTTCTCTGTATAGTGTCATGCTCAGAGAAGCTCAATAAATGTAAATTATTATTATTTTACTAAAAATAATTTTCTTCCATCAAAGCAGCCAAAATGAACTCAAGAAGCTCTGTCTCTTGCCCTGCCTGTGTTGCTCAGTGATTGAGCTTTGACCTATGAACCAGGAGGTCAAGGTTCAGTTCCTAGTCAGGGCACATGCCTGGGTTGCAGGCTCAATGCCCGGTGTGGGGCACCCAGGAGACAGTTGGTCAATGATTCTCTCTCGTCAGTGATGTTTATATATATTTATTTTTCCTTTCTTCTCTGAAATCTATAAAAATATATTTTAAAAAAGAAAAACAAAGCTCTGTTTCTCTTTTTTCTTTCTCTCCTTCTTTTAACCCTGCTTACTACATCATTACTGGATGAAACTAATTGAAAGTTTTGGCAAATTCAATCAGAACAGTTCCATATAAAGCTATTTAATGAGTTTATAAATTAACTGCTTATTTTAAGTACTCAACCATTAAACTGAAATAGCTTGGACTATACAACCAGGTTCCATAGCTTATGCAGAACCCATGTACTCCATGGACTGTGTGCTCATTTACATTTATTTTTTTATTGGATGCTTTATAAATGAGTATAAACTTAAGTTTTTAACAAAATTCTTAAATGAATGGCTATGGACAATTTGTTTTAATTTAAAAAAAAAGATTTTAAAAATAAACTCTTTACTTCTACCATATGCAGTATGGTAGAATATTTATGCAAAGTAATAGAAGAAAATAAAGTGATAGTATCTCTCTTTGGCACCCAGTGATGACAGCCAGGGTTTCACCAAATAGGAAGAACCAGAAACATTTCTTACTTCATTTACTGCATTTATAGAAAGTAAAGATGGGTAGTGAGGGGAGTGAGGGGTTTAAATATTAATCTTTTCCAAATAGACAATGATATAAAAGTTGATCTGTAAGTGGGAACAACATAGTCTTCCCAAGGCCAGATGATATAAGGCTCCACTTGATTTCCTGTTCTTGCAGTATTTTAGCCTTCCCAGTGGTTATTAAATCACTAATCATGACTTCCCCAAAGTGGAGACTCTAACAGAATCCAATGGTTTCTTGGTTAGTAGCTTTGACTTGCTAACCTTTCATCTTTCTGATCTGATCAATGACTGTACATCTATGATCTTTCAATTCCAGTCTCATGCTGGCATGTGCCCTAATGAGCTTTCTTTCTGGGAAGTGTGCTAAGATTGAAAATATCTCTAGCTCTGACTTGTGCACTAATAACCACGTTCATGAATTGCTTCCCATATTACCTACAAGTGTTCTAGAAATAAGGTACCTTTTCTGCCTCACGCTCTCCTACATACAGTAAGCATAAGTTTCTTTTCCCAGGAAGGACTTGTCCAAGCTAAAGAGCCTAGGCTCAGATGGGAGTAAGCCTTCCCTTTCTGTATTTGCTCCAGTCAACATGTGTCAGTATTGCTACCTTCAGCCCTGTGCCAACTCTAAAGCCCTGGCAACATTTCCTTAAGTATCAGCTTCTCACTCCTTATTTTATCATTTTCAAATCCTGTTCCTGTGAGCAATTCCAAATTACTCAAGTATGTCAAGCCCTTTTGGTCCTTTAGTGAAAGTCAGATTGTTTTGGGAAACATCAGGGACCATTCCTGATTAGGGGGAGTCCTCATTCTGCAACCTCTCTATCTAATGTTAAATTACAGTAAAAGCAAATCTTACATCATAAACTGGCAAACAGAAGATACTTATTAATATGCAGACATGGTTAAAGAACCTTTTTAGCTTAATTAAGAGAGATTCGCTCTTTTGCCTGCAGGGTCATGGACCAGTGGCATTCATGAAAATCACTGTCTATGAGTGGAACACAGAAGTTTCAATGGCAGGATCTGCAGGCTTTGTAACTGGATTGATCCACCAGCAAGATGTCTCTAGGTCAAAGGCCCTTAGAGATGCAATGCTGGTCATTGCCAAGCGTGGTCTTATTCCTTCTTTATATAAACACATTGTGTTCTCTTAAACTCCTCTTTATTTTTTACATGTCTTAAATCCCATTACTATCACCAACAAAAGGTTATTTCTCAAAAGTCTGGTGCAAATTAATTAACTCAAATAAGGTTGATTGATTCATATAGAGACATTTATTTTTTATTTTATTTAGTTTTCCATCACCACTGATCCCCTCTATTTGCTCTTTTATCTCCACTTCCCTTTATTCTCCCCCACAACCATGACACCATTAAAAATGTTCATGAGTTCTCTTTCTTTTTTTTTTTTATCAATCCATATTGAGACATTTCTTAGGCTAAGTAACTCCCTCTAGAATGTTAGTTAAGTTTAACTGGTCCATACATATATGTAGTATTACTTTTACTAAAATATTTAAAATGAATTACACCCCAAAAATATAATGAGGGGGGAAAAACACACAACAAACAACAGCCTGGTGGGACTGTGGTGGTAAGAAGATTCATCAGTAACTTACTTTAACTTAATGCATAAAATCAAAGGAATCTTAGAGTTATTCAGTTTTATGGATCAGACACAATCCAAGTAGAAGTGGATGATACAATAGAGGGCATTTAAGCTCTTTTGTAACACTTGAATTTATGATTCTTTAAAGATAGTGTTCTCCTTAATCCATTAGACTTTATCAGCCTACTCTAGGATTGTGTCACTTAATGGACCAGGCCCTTTTATACTGTTCAATAAAACCTTAAGAAAATGCAGAGGAAAAGAATAAACAAGGAAATGAGAGTTAGAGAGATGTAAATTTCAAGAGTGTGATTTCAAGTTTCAAGAGGACTAGGAAGAACAAAATAGAAATTGATTCTTTAAAAAGAGTGTATGTTAAAGAGGAAACCAAAGCAGGAGTCAGATGTGGAAGAATAATTTAATTTATTATTTTATTCCTTTTATTAATAAAAAATAAAAAATAACTGGTATCCAAGTTACCAGAACCAAGTAGTGGTTGGCACTTAATCTCAATCAAAGAACTCTCTCACTACAATTACAAAGGTAGATAAGAATGGAACTCCAACAAGACTGCCTTGAGGTCTGGTCATGGAATTCTAGTTCCAAGGGACTCTACATTAGTTTGATCCAGTTATTTTCAGAGCCTAGGGTGGGATCCATTTTTTGGATCTGTTAAATGGCTTATGAAAAATAGAACAAGAAAAATGTGACACCTCTTTTCTTCATTTTCATTCAAAAATTTCTCTATTCTTAACTAGAGTTAAAATAGTTAATAGTAAGTCACTACATAATACTTCCATGTTGTCAACTAATGTTTCTACTGTACATTTTAAGGAGCTCTCTTTTTCTCCAATGCCACCTCTATGTTTTATTCACATACCCATACTTCAACCAAATAATAGACGAGTCAAAGCCCAATAGTGTACATTCATTTTTAGAGACCAATGCATTAGAACTTGATTTTTTAGACAGTCAATTGCTTCACAATTGTGAGACAATTGCCTCAGGAGACACAGAAGTAAATCATTAGTTCCTGTCCTCAAGGAGTTCACATTCCACTTGGGAAGATATATAGGTGGACATATATTTGCAGTAGAGTGTGACAATACAAACAGAGAGTGTTTTGGGAACACCAGGGGAAGGCTACTCACTCACATGGAGGGTGTACACAGAACTTTTATTTTAGTGTTGTTTGGTGTGTGTGTGTGTGTGTGTGTGTGTGTGTGTGTGTGTGTGTGTTTGGGGCAGATCACATGTTCTTTCATCAAACTGTTTCTTGAGGGGTGATGACTTATTTTTATTCTGTTTTTAATTTAAAATCACACCTAATATTATGCTTTCCATCCTATTATATGATGCTTTACATTTTTCATTTATGCTCTTGGGGGGAAAAACTATTCAATTCACCAAGACAGTTTTGATATCAATTGAAAAGTATTTCCACAGGGGCTAGAAAGGAACCTTCCAAATAGTAACTGTTGAAGCGAGATATAAAGAAACCACCCTGTTATACAACCCAGTTTTTCTAAATTTCCACCCAGATCATATGTGCAATCCTTTGCCTTAGTTCAGAGTTTGGCAAACTTTTTTCCCTAAAGGCTTTGTGAGCTATATGGATTTGTTGCAACTACTTGGTTCTGCCATTGCAGCACACAAGAACTACTAGCCCATACATACATCAATGGGAATGGCTAGGACACATTAAACTTTTCAATCCCAGACAGGGGCAGGCCAGATTGTATAGAAGCTAATTTACTGACTCCTAAGTCTTAATTGATTACTATAGATCAGTGTTTTTCAACCTTTTTTGGGCAAAGGCACACTTGTTTCATGAAAAAAATCACGAGGCACACCACCATTAGAAAATGTTAAAAAATTTAACTCTGTGCCTATATTGACTATATATAAAGTAATTCTCTTGAATAGGAATCAAATAAACACAAAGAAAGTATTTTATAATTACTTTATTATGAAATATTAAGTAAACAAAATAGTGAAAAATTATAAAATTCTTGTCTTGTCTGCACCTACGGCACACCAGGCAACATCTCGCGGCACACTAGTGTGCCGCGGAACAGCGGTTGAAAAACGCTGCTATAGATCATGCTGTAAATAGATGTATATACAAATTTGCAAATATTTGTTTAGCTATATATTTATGTTATGTAAAGTACATTTCTCTAAAAATACAGTTAGATTTATAAAAATATGGCCCAGACAAACAATTCATTTGATTAAAGAGTTTATGATTAAGAATAACTGATACAAAAATAAAATTCTCAAAATGGAAATTCTGATAGACCTTTGCCTAAAGTGGCATTGTTGGATGATGCTGTGATGTTGCTCAGTGTAATAAATTATTCAACTGTTGAAAACTGCTGTTTTTGCCCTAAATTTTTATTTCATGTGTCTGGAAAACTCTAGTATCAAAGATTGAGATTGTGCCAATGCTGGGTATACTTGCTATGAGGCAATCTATTTTTATTTTTTACAAAAATATAACTATGCAAGTGTGTTTATTAAAAGGAAACAAATTTCTAAAAATTCCCAGCAGAGAGAACTTGAGCTGCAATGCCCTATGGCCAGAGGAGAAATGGATATAGGAAACCTGGCACTAGAAGACATGTGTTGATGGAGCAAGAGAAAGTGGTTCAAGGCCAGGCAAGAATCAAGTTATCCAAGACCATGGCTATGATAAGGATGATGGTTTTGACCTTATGAGAAATAGGAAATATGTGAACAATTGATTGCAAGTTATGCAATGACAGGAACAAATCTGTATTTTTTAAAAAATATATTTTATTGATATTTCACAGAGAGGAGGAAGGGAGAGAGATAGAGAGCTAGAAACATCGATGAGAGAGAAACATCGACCAGCTGCCTCTTGCACACCCCCTACCGGGGATGTGCCCGCAACCAATGTACATGCCCTTGACCGGAATCGAACCTGGGACCTTTCAGTCCGCAGACTGACGCTCTACCACTGAGTCAAACCGGCTTCGGCCAGATCTGTATTTTGGAAAGATCACTGAGACCATCCCATAAAGACTATGGAAAGACTCAGAATGGACAAGGGGAGAACAGATGAGCTACAAGTGAATAACATTTATGAACTCTATTACACATCCTTGCATTCATTTAATTCATTCATTTGTTTATTCACTCATGTAGTCTTCCTTCTAGCGGCACTTCCTGAGTGCCTATAATATTAAAAGCATGGTGAGAGATAAAAAGAGAGATAAATCATAGTGTCTGGCACTTTAAGAGCTTATTCAATATGTGTATATATTTCTTTCCACAATTTTAATGTTAAATTGTTGCAGTGGTTTATATTTGAATAATCTTGATTGACTAGCTAAAAGCAGCTTGGACCTAGAAATTTTTGCTACAGTGAATTGTGTAGCAACATTTGTATTCAATTTATAGACTAACTGGCCTTTTCTATGTTGTTGAAAATGTCTGAAAATGACTTCAGAATCTGCACATTGTATGGTTAGGTCAGAGTCCATTTCTTTTTGTTTTTCTTTATGTAGTAGAGTTTTCTTAATTGGAATTCCTCTTTAGAACAAGTGTTCTTATTCATCCCTTTTTAATTTTGATATCTAGCCCTTGCTGTACCAGTCAGACCTCTTTTTCTCCACTTTCCTCTTCTTACAATTTTCCATCCCATTTCTGGGACCTGTCAGGTGTTTCTGTGATGCAAGTTCCCATTGGAACTCAATGAGTACCTTCCTCTCATCCTCCTTGACACCACATTCAAGGTCTGTGCCACAGAGGGAAAGGATAAAGTAGAGGTTTTAAAAAAAAAAACTGGTTGCAAAAATAACCTCAGACTTCGTTTCAACCCCTCTGGGTGTTTAGGTGCAGAAGGAAAGTGAAGAACCGTGAAGATATGGAAACACGGCACAAATGTTACCGAAGACCAAAGAAATCAATTGGTTCAGAGTTAGGCAAGCCACTATTTATAGACGGTGATTTCAGAATCTTTAAGAACATCTTTCCAGCCAGAAAATGTTTTATGTGCCACTCCATCATTCACTATTTGGTATTTAAATAACACACTCAACCAAACTTCCTTTATTCTTCATCCTTTAGCAGTTAGGTAGACTGAGTTATTTTGTAGTTATTTTATCAGGCTGTTTTTGGGTTAAACATCACCACAAATTTTAGAGGCTTGAAACAGCTAATATTCATTCCTACTCCAGGCTATCTGTTCAGGGATGGTCAGGTGGGAGCTCAGATATTTGTCATTCTTACTGATGGACACCCTGAATGGCCAACACTTGCAGTGTCACTGGCCACAACCAGATCATAGGGAAAGAGGCGGCCTGAGAACCATCTGCCTTCCATTGGAAATGACCCATGTCTCCTGTGCTCGCCTTTCAGTGCTCAGAGCAGGCCCCATCGCCATCTCTAATTTCAAGGAGGGCAAGGAAATTCAGCCTTTTCAGACACCGAGGCTGGAAACTGGCAATATATTCTGGGCAGCACTAATGTCTGTCATAAGTCTCTTTTAAAATTTCTCCCTCCCCAAAGGAAGTCTTTAAAGATGATTTATTAACTCCTAATGCAAAAGTTCTCATTTCCAGATGAGTGGTATGTTGATACTAATTCCTGGAACTCACACACCAAAAAGGAAGGGACATATTTGTAGCCATATTTTAATCTTGGGTATTTGATTAGGAACACAGCTGGAATTCTCTTTGTTGTCTTGACTTTGGCTCTCTGGATGTTACAAATATGCCTCTTTTGTTGTTGTTGTTGTTGTTGTTGTTGTTGTTGTTGTTAATCCTCACCTGAGGATATTTTTCCATTGGTTTTTTTTAGAGAGAGTGCCCCTACAGGGCTGGGGATTGAATCTATAACCGAGCTATATGACCTTGACCCTTTGTCTGTGGGCTGACACTCTATCCACTGAGCCAGATCAGCGAGGGCCAAATATGGGTCTCTTTTAAACAAAATACCCAGCATTTGACAATTTCTTTATTGCAGGCAAACCAGGAGCCAATTCAAAAGAGAAAGTCATGAATCAATAAAATACACCTGAGTGGATTTAATAGCATGGCTTTATCCTGAGTCCTCCACACAGACAGGATGCTCAGGCATTTGCAGTGTAGGCATGCACATCCCACTTGCCTAAATAGACATTTCTTATCTGCATGTCCTCTTATAAACAAATGTTTGTTCCATATGCCAAGAGATAAAGTGTGTACATCAATGACGATGTCAAGCTACATGCGAATATTATTGGGAAAGGGAGAGAAAGGGGACAATAGAGAACTAACAAAATATAAAATGCAGGCCAAACTGGAATAAAAAGGAGGGCATCACATATTAAAAGGAGGACAGGAGAAAAGAGCAGAAAAAAGAGAGAGAGAGAAAAAGAATGAGGGGAACTGCATTTATGAAAGGAAAAATGTAAGTAACATAAGAGTATATGGATACATGTGGAGGGTTCTGACCAATTATTCTGCAAAGGTGAGGACCTGAATGTCAGGAAACAGTAGATGGGAACATATGGGGAAAGTCAAGTCAAGAGATCCAATAAATCCAAAGGCCATGAGTACAACTAAATATCATTTACTAAATGTCCAGGCAGTACGCTAACAGCTTTCAAACCCTCCAATAATGTCCACAAACACTGTGTAGTGTTGTCTATGATCTGGGTGTTGTTCTGTGCACATATAGCAACCATCAAGTATTTACAAACCATATGAGGTAGGGTCTACAATTATCCTTATTCTACCTGTAACAAAACAAAGGCATATGCATACTCAGGAATTTATCAAACACTGCATTACGAGAAAGTAATAAAATCAGGATCTGAACTTAAGTATTTAGCATTAGCGTCTGAGTGCTTAGCCACTACTCTCTGCTGCACCTCATTTCCTCTGAGGAAAGTATGTACATAGGAAGGCATAGATGCTCGTGTGTTCTCTCATTTATTCATTAGCCTGTTCATTCGCGCATTGACTCATTTTTCTTGTCATTTATTCCTCAATAATTTCCTGAAAGATTATAGACGTCTGATTCTGTGCTAGGGACTTGGAAAAGAAAGATGATTAAGACGAGGCTCATTGCCTTTAAAGAGCTAGCGGGCTAATAGAGTGAGATAGAAACGTCAATAAGTTCCATCGTATATTCTAGGTCTCGTGTAAAATGCCTGCGTTAAGTTCCAAAGGAGTACAAAAGAAGATATGGATTTGTTTGGTAGGGTGAAAAATAGTTTACAGGGCTGAAGTTTGAAATGTTTACCAGGTCAACAGTATGAAAGTGGCATTCCGGTTGAACGGGGCAGTGAGACCATGAAACCATTAGGTGCTGAGAAAATGTAAACATTTCCATTTGAGGACAGAATGATGTTGAGAAATAAATGAGGATTGTGGATGTGTGTGCATCTGGGAAAAGATGGGCGTGCAAAGAGCAGAGTTGAGGTTGGATATATAAACAGGGATCACATATAAGATACAAAGGATGTTGCACCTTATACTTTTATCGAGAAGGATTTTATATTTTCCAGTGACATTATCAAATTGGTTTGACACATTCTTTCTTGGCCCTGGAGAAAAACAGCAAAAAAACAAACAAACAAAACAGATAAAGCTGAGATTGAAGTCAGAGAAACTAGTTAGTAGGCTACTACTTATTGGTGCTGCAGTGGTTCAAGTGAAGACAGCCAAGGCTATGGAATTGCCAATGGGGAGAATTGATCAGATAATGGGGGGTGGGGAGGTATTTTCTCAGCAACAGCAAATTGTGCTTGTGTGTGCCTGTGTGTGTGTGTGTGTGTGTGTGTGTGTGTGTGTGTGTGTGGTGGTGTGAGAGTAGAAGGACAGGGTATTTAGGAAAATATTTTAGAATGACTGCCAGTTTCCGGATTTTTGTGGGTGATGGTGGTAAGATAGAGAACACTGGAAAAGATAACTTTTGAGGAAAGAAAGTGCCTAGGTGTACAGAGCTGTTACAGACAGAGCTTGGAGTTACCAGTATATTATCATTGAGACGGCCCAAGGTCATGGCATTTTTGACTCTGGTATCAAGGCTCCCAATTTGTATTCCAAAGTGCTCAACTCTACAAAGAAACCTGCAATTATTTATTGTGAATCTATGAGCAAGTTACTCCGACAAATACTAAGAGGTCTCTAGCAAGGATACATGATCTACATATTATTATCTGAAATCATTTGATATCGATACATAATTAATTTGCCATAATCGTTCACATTTTCTTAGGAATAATTGGTCTCTATTTTCTCCTTCATGTATCTCTGACTGCTCATGAAATGCTCACAGCCTGATTACATTTTTCATCCAGGTCTTCACAATACACATACCCTGTCTTCCTCTCAGGCTGGAAGAGCTTTGGTGCTAAAAATAATGCTCTTGGACTAATCCTTCAGTGGGAACCAAGCTTATCCCACCTGAGAAGGACATAAAAAGGGCCCAAATCAGATTCTGGAATCCCTCTATCTTCTGATTTTGTTACTATTATTGGATTCTTCTGCATGATTTTGTATGATGAAATGTTATAATTTTAAAAATTATCCGTACAAGATAGATTTTTTTCTCCCCTCCATTCTGAACATAACCATTTTCTGGTCCTAGGAGCTTAAGTGGCTCTTTGTGCCACAGAAACTATTTAATCGTGTTCTTAATAATAAGCCACTTAGTGATATATGGTAATAACTAGATTTGCAAATTATTAATTCAAGTAAAAGCTCCCTATATTGCTATTTTTTTCCCTTCACCTGCATGTTACTACTCAGTAAAGGTAGTATTACTCTGAAACAACTTTTTAGAGCACATAGAGGCCTCCGTCTTCATTTGTTTGAAATTAGCAATGGAGGTGATTTTATGCCTTTTCAAATTGCTGTAAGCTCTTTGGGGGTAGGAAATGTGTCCTAATCAGCATTAAATCCAGAATGGCACCTAACAGGTTATCTGTAAAAATAGTGAATAAGACTAGTTGAATGTATACACTGCTGTCACTAACAGACTCATACTATCCTGAAAACATTGATATTTTGTCCAGAACATCGATGGTGAGGCTGCACAGAAGAAGCCAGAAGTTTGGCTATCATGATACAGTGTGTAGTTAAGCACAGGAAAGCTGCAGAGTCATACTGCTTGGGCTCTACTCACTATATCATTGAAAGACAGAGCCTGATTAAGCTTTCCATGCCTCACATTTCTCATCAGTGAAAGGGAATAATAATCTCTTACTTGTGAAATTGAAATGAATATACAAAAGGTATTTGGGATAGAATCTATGTTGCTGTACAAAAAGAAGACTATAGATTTACCTTTATTATTTTCATCGCTATAATTATTATTTCAGGTGCTTGCCTCACTGGTAAAAGAGCCACCAGTCATGGAGAAGCGTATCCTTAAATGACATTTATAGTACATTCTCCCATGAGAGAGCTTGTGGCTTCTATTATGGAAATCGTTATTGTTTTAGGAAGCCATTGAATAACCCGGAAATAAATTCTAGCTGTAATTTCAGAAAAGGAAGGCAAAAGCATTGTCTCTGTATATGCGTTTGATGTAAGTAGTTAGATTTTAAAATCTTAGAAACCACCAAGATATCCTGAATGCATTATGTATTTGATTTGCAAGCTGGAGAAGGATTGGTCAAGTTCCTTTATATACAGAGTTACTTCATTTGAAGAATGTAATGTGCAGAGTTTATGTGAGCTGGTATACATGATATATTTAGCTCTAATGAAATGTGACCTAGATACATTAATACAACAGAGCAGTTTTGGAATTATTTGCTTATAAGCTAATTACTCCCACTTTCCAGCTGTTTCTTCTTTCAGAAACTTAGAGCCTAGTGGACATGTTAGAATCATCCATCTAAATTAAACTTACAGGGAAATATGAAGCTTGATCAAGCCATGTCTTAGATTTGAAAATTACAAAATGGATATTTGCTCCAGGTTTATTTATTTTTTAAACCTTTTTGAAGAGGGAGGGTGGAAGGAAAAAGAGGAGAGAGAGAGAGAGAGAGAGAGAGAGAGAGAGAGAGAGAGATCAATTGTCTTCAGTACATGCTCCAATGGGGCATAGAACCCACAATCTAGGTATGTGCCCTGTCTGGGAATCAAATCTTCATTTCTGTATATAGGATGGTGCTTCCACCAACTGAGTCACACTGGCTAGGGCCAGGGTTTTGTTTGTTTGTTTGTTTGCTTGCTGTTGTTTTAATGATAATTGTGAATATGTGAGACAAACTTGCATGCCAAGCATATTTTCATATTAGAAAGCATTCTAAATAAAATAGAGGATAACACTTACTTCTTTGAAAAGAGGGTATTCTATGCTATAGTTCCTAATTTTTCATTAGTTTATATTCTCACTTGAATGGATGACTCACATAGGAACATATCTAAATGTATATAAGTTTATTATATAAAATACATGCTGGTATTTCAAAATGTGTAAAACAGTGATATGCTGTTCTTGTTAAAGTAGGGCTGGTACTTCAAAGCATATAAGAATCACTATGATCAAACTTTGTGGTATGGAGACTAAGTGCATTTTTTAGAAATGTGATATATAAATGCTATTCTTATTTAAATCCCTATGCCAATTGCTATTAGTTCAGATATGTGTCTATCTTTCTACAAATATCTGTATATTTGTGTTTGTATGTGTGTATATAACATGCATGTATTACTACTATATGTACATATACATATATTACCTTATAGAACTTAAAGATTCAGGAAGTCTCCTTGGAGCATTAGTGCCAAGTGCCTCTATAACTGGGCTTGAAAAGGGGAAGCTCTACAAAATATCTCTTCAAAAACATGAATAGTTTTGTAATGAATATTAAAAAATGTACATTACAAGATGTTGGGAAATCGAAATCACACAAAACCAAGATCCCTCAATTCTTCATATCTCTTTTTGTTTTTGATCCTCATGTGGAAATCTTCTTAGAGACTCAGGTGTTGGGGATAGGAAATATATGAGTGACCCCTCTCCCCATCACCCCCTCACCCAATTTAATTCATGAGAGAATTATTCAAACAAGTTCAAACAGAAGGTTTTGCACTGCCCTAGCCTGGTCAGGAATGGATTTGTCTGCAGCCAATTAGCTGTCAATTCTTCTACAGGATTGGCTGCCTTAGGACATGCTCAAAAAAAAAAAAAAAAAAAAAAATGTGGGTAGGAAGAGCTTAGTCACGACCAACACAGTCTGGCTTTCAAATCACAGGCAGTTCACTGCACTCCATCACAGAGAGGGGAGAAGAAAAGGAGCTGGATCTGTCAGATGTCTGTGGAAGCTGGACACTCAGAGGAGAAATCTGCCTGGACTAGTGACACAGTAAAATATCAGCACGGAAACAGCAGCACGTAGATGTCTACTGCCTGCAATCCACTTTTCTGATTCCTGTCCCCTTTAAATCACAGCTCTCTGACATCCATAAAACTATAGCCAAAACCGGTTTGGCTCAGTGGATAGAGCATTGGCTTGTGGACTGAAAGGTCCCAGGTTCGATTCAGGTCAGGGGCATCTACCTTGGTTGCTGGCACATCCCCAGTAGGGGGTGTGGAGGAGGCAGCTGATTGATCATTCTCTCTCATCGATGTTTCTAACTCTCTATCCCTCTCTCTTCCTCTCTGTGAAAAATCAATAAAATATATAATAAAAATATAAAAAGAAACTACAAAGTGTTTTGTGAGAAAAAACAATGTCATGGTGTTGTAATGCACTGTCTTTGTGAGTCTCTCTCAAACAGGGGCATATCCAAATGAATAGACTGTTTAAACATACAGGTTTAAAAAAAAAGTAAAAATAACTGAAAACAGCTTGTGAAGTTACATGTAAGTGGATCATATGGCAACGGAACAGCAAATTTAATAAGGGTGCCAATTGGATAAGGCTAATTCTTTTGGTGTGATTCATTCCAACAGATAAAATTTTTGAGATAAAGCAACTAAACTGAAATCCATCAATTGGCATTAGAATCCAGGGCAAGCCTGTAGTGGTAAGTATGAGACTAATCTATGTTGATATTGACAAAAATTGTGACATTCATGAAAGATAAATTTTGTTGGCACATAGCAATTCGAGTTGGGAAGGAACTGTGCACTGCTTAACTTCTATTATCAAAATATAAACAACTTGGCAGTAACCTAAATGGTGGAGTGATAAAGATTTTAAGGAAGATTAACTCACAGAAATGGAAAACAGGAAATACAGGAGCAAGTGAAGTGATCACACCAAGCAGAAGAAGCTCAGATCTCCTGGTTGCGAGGTTTTAAATGGCATGCTTTTTGTCTTTGTGAATTTCAATTAGACCCTGCAGTGGGCATGCCAGGCAGGAAATATTAAGGATGGAGGAGAAAGGTGGTGTTCCATTCTTTACAGAGCATGCATAGAGGAGAGCAAATGTTTGTTTAGGTTGTAGCATACTAAATACGTATTTAAAATGTGGTAATTAGTAGGTTGAAAAAAAAAAAAAAAAAAAAAAGAGCAGCTTGAAATATTTACCATGCAAGGGTCTTACCCTCCTCACATAATCTTTAAAGGAAAGCTGAAATGTATGTGGAATAGCAGTGCCTGCTGTTAGGAAAACTGTACCATCTAGGAAAAACATCAGAATTTTTGATTCAAAAACTAACGGAATTGAACAATTTGGCACATACCGACTTCGAATGTAATATGACAGAAACCTATCAGTATACTTATCTTTTTTCCTTTTTCCTTTGAAAGTGTCCCACGTTTGTAACTACTTCTCCAAGAGATAAACAACCACTCTGCTTTGCATAACCTTCTGTCTTATGTGCCCTACAAAAAGGGAAAAGGGAAATCTCTCTCTCTTCTCTCTCTCTCTCTCTCTCTCTCTCTCTCTCTCTCTCTCTCTCTCTCTCTCTCTCTCTCTCTCTCTCTCTCTCTCTCTCTCTCTCTCTCTCTCTCTCTCTCTCTCTCTCTCTCTCTCTCGTTCAAATTGCACGTTTGGATTTTATCGCCTCGGATTAAGTAGAGGAGAAAGGAGACAGAACAAACACAGAATGCTGAAAGTGTACCCTGGGGGCTGGGATTACAACAGGTCCCCAGAGGGGATCACCTCACCCTCTGCTCTGTTCTGCCCCCCACCCTGAGGAGGAGAGGGATCCAAGAACTGCAGAAGTAGTAGAAACTTGTCTAATTTTGTCTAATTTTGCTCCAGGTCGGGGGCAGGGGTGGGGGTATGTAAACTTTTTAGAGCTGTTGATTGATTCTGATCACCAGGTAGGGAGGGTGCATGTGAAAAGAGATCGGGGGAAATAATTGCTGAGAGTAAACCAGAGGTTTCCCAAGGTGTATAACCTGCCCATGGACTTTCCTGGCCGGCTGGAGGGGAGTCTCCAACCCCCCAGGGCTTTGAGGCGAGAGCTCTGATGATGGCAGGCATGTGAAGGAATGGATGATGATGTATCCGGAGGGCTTAGGGAAATCAAAGAAACTTCCTGCTGTCAGATTCCAGGAATCCGCCTTGAACTTGGTCCTGCGTGGGGGCGCTGATGATGACTAAGTCCAGGCGTGATGAGTCCCCTCGCCCTCCAGGGAGAGCGGTACCTCCTTACCTCTCCCCCGCAGCCGCGTCGCCCCGGAGCCAAATGTTGGGGGGCTGGCGACAGGGTGCGGCTCCGGGGACCTAGGGACCCACAGACATATTGCATGAGCGGCTTCTCACCCTTACCCGCCGGCAGCACCCTGGGAACCTCGGGTCCTGGGGGAGCCAGCCCGGGGCCGCCGCGGGGAGCAGTCCGGGAGCTGTCCATGGTGGCCGAGGGCTCCGCTCCGCCCGCGCGCGGTGGACGCCCGCGAGCAGCGCTCCAGGCGCCCGAGGCTCCCGCCGCTCCCGCTGCGGGTACCGGGGGCACGGTTACCCGGGATCGGGGTGAGGATGGGGGTCCTCACTTGCCCCGGATCTCGGTGAGCCCTCCTCCCGGGGACTGGCTCCTCCTCCTCCTCCTCCCTCCCCAGGCTGGGGCTCGCGCCAGCCGCTGCCAGCGCGCACCGCGCCGCCTCCGCTAGCGCGCCCCCCGCCCCCGGCGCCCGCCCCGCCCGCTGCTGCCAGCGCTCCCCTTCCTCCCCTCCCTCCTCCCCCCCTCCTCCTCCTCTCCCTCCTCCTCCCCCCGGCAGCGCCACTACGGCCGCCTCCGCCGGCTACTCCTGCGCCGCCGCCGCCGCTCCGGCTCCGGCTCCGGCTCCGGCTCCCCCAGCCCGGCGCTCCGGCTCCCCGCGCCGCTGCAGCCGGTCCGCCGCGCTCTGCTCTCTCCCAAGTTTCCCGGCTGCTCGGGGTCAGAGCGGAGGGAGGAGAACACGCGCGGCTGCAGCCGGTGGAGTCAGGTAAGGCGGCCACGCTGACCCCAGCAGGGACCCTCTCCCGGCGCCTCTGCCGCCGGTGCATGCCTCCGCTCCGCACTCTCTCCCGCGGAGGTTCGGGTCGCCCCTCCTCCGGAGCCCATCCAAGGAGACAATTTGGGAACCCATCTGGAGAAGCCTAGGGGCAAGTACCATGCGGTCCGAGACCCCCGCCCGCACGGCTGCCCATGAACCTGGCTCCGGTACCCTCTCCAACTTTGCACGCCGCGCCCGGGAGGAGCCTGCCAGCCGGGCTGGACCCGGGCTCCGCGAAAGGCTGGCAAATGTGCGGCTGTTTCTCAGCAGTTGAGCCTCCTAACCCCCGGCTGCCGCCTCCAAGACACCATGGTCTTTGGCAGCTGTGGATGGGCAGGGAGGGCGATGAGGCTGCTTTCTCTTAGAGGGAGCCAAGAGGTGAAGGTGCCAGGGATGCAGCTGGAAATAACAATCGGAAAAGTGGGCTGGCGGTCCCCTCCCTGGCTTTTCTCGCTTTGATCGCGGGGAGGTGGTCTCGGTTAAAGGGAGGGTGGCTGGTAGTGCCCAGTCCCCCGTCACCCGCCACCCAACCCCCTTTGGATTCTCCCCTCCAGCCCATACTCTAGCTCATGTGTCAGTTCAGGGTCCCGCGTGTGTTATTTAATTCAGGTGTCACTCTGGGTGAGCACAGAACAGTGTTTGCTGGGGATGGGCAAAGTGTGATTCCTTGATCATCTTGCCTGTCAAATATAAATAAATAAATAAATAAATAAATAAATAAATAGGAAAAAGAGGAAAGGGAAGAAGTAAGAAGGAAACACACAAAATACAGCCCTCGCTCACCCAGTCATCTTACCATAATACACTCATTCCACTGGAATAGCTTCCATAGCGTGATATCCAATTACCAACCGCAGTGGCAGAGTTTGGGGGCTATTTGGGTGGTGGGCCTGAATTTAATTGTTATTGTTGTTTTGGTTTCCTTTCATGGCTTTCCAAGAGCTGCAATGAAGATGAGATTGAACATGGTCAGCATGCAGTTACTGCTTCTTGTTTTCTTCATGTGGGACCCAATCAGGTGAGGCATTTATTATATTTGACTCTTAATTCAGGGTTAAGGTGTCTTTCTTGAATGGCATTGGGGTAGGGGTGGCTTTTGAGAAGCTAAAGTATTTTTGCAGTATTCTTTCTAGGGAAGAAAGGTTGTACCAAGAAACTGAACTATGTAGTGGCAGGGATGATAAAAAGTTCACTGCCTCATGCGTTTAGCTATCAATGCAAAAGTGAACTGAAATATTGTCTTTTAAAAAAAATCACCAAAGGAAATGATACCCTTTGAATGGCATGTTTTTGCAAGGAATTGAAGAGATTAAGTTACATGCATATCATAACAACATTCATTGAAGAAGTCAACAGTTTTCCTTTAAGCCACCCACAATGCACAAACTAAAATGATTTGAGTGTTAAACGAATTTTTCTTTCTTTCTTTCTTTCTTTCTTAGATTCTTTCTTTCTGCTTCTCTCCCTCTTTTTTTTTTTTTTTTTTTTTTTAAATGGTCTTGGCTCTTTTAGTCAACACAGAAAACCTAAATGATATGTGAGCCTTAAGCCTCTAGGTGGAGGTAGTACACAACTTCACAATCACAAACAATAAGATAAAAGCTTGATTTATTAATCAACTTTTTACATTATTCATTTGGATAGCTTTTGTTCTTAAAATGGTTACTGTCATAAAGAGTACTGATTTTAAACATGTAACTTTTTTTTTTTTGCCTATGTTCTACAAACATGAAATCATTTTTACTGCTTTCAGCAACTTCATCATAGCTGTAGTCTTTTCTGATTGCTTATCACCAATGGGCATCTTTTACTTATTGCCTTTAGTATGCTTTTAAAATAACAGGGGACATAAAATATAAGATCCATCAAAATGTTCATGTAACTACTCCTTTTATTTTTAAGAAAAAAAAAAGCCTTATTATATCTCTAGTTCCCTTAATTTTTTTCATTTTCTTGTCCAAACAGTTTCCAAGTATGAAAATATTTTCTAGAATTGAGAAAAAATCTCTTTACAAAGACTTATTTTACTTGGAGAATATCTCATTAATATTGGGTTTAGAAAGAAAGTGTAACATGTGATTAAAAAACACTTTTGACTGAAAATCTCTATGTGGAACTTTGTGACTCTCAGTGATTGGTTTTAAAATTAGCTTAAGGCAATGTAGAAGCTTGAGGCTGGAGGGTATGAACTAATTTGCTTACATAATTTTAAAATGCTTATCTTCATATCGGTGTTTTAATAGTTTCTCTGCTTTCAAGACAATGTTTTAAGTTTGGTTACCAATTTTTGATGTATTGTGACTATTTTTAACTATTAACTGCATAATCATTTAAATGCAAATGGACTCTGTGAATGATATTTTACACAATGCACCTTGCTCGGCATGCAGATTATTTAGAACCTTTTAGTTTAAAGGAATGAACAAAGGTGGTCAATTACTAATCTTTTAAAATTCTCAGCTTAACCATATTTCTTGCTATTGGTTTTCTCTTCTCTATTTAACCAGTAATGCTCATGCCAGTATTTTATTCTATTATATAAAAGATTCTCTATTTATTTATTTTTGACCAATAATTTAAATCTCTGATTCATTCTGGGAAAAACGGCAGTGGAAAGGGACATTCTGTTTTATACATCTTTTGCTTCTGCACCAATTTGCTGGATGTCACCAAAGCAGGTCTCTGGCTTTCAGATGGACAAATAATGGAGAAAAATCACTGTTTTTAACGCTCTTTCCTGTGATATTTCCAGACCATTTGTTCTTTCCACAAATTTACCACACACAGGCTTACAAAAGCAGCTGGGCATTTGAATCTTTGGGGGACCCCTAATCTCTCCCCCGCCCCAAGTCCAGGCCTGAGGATCTCCTCTAAGGCTCTCTGCTGCTCTGTGTGTGCTGTGATCCTTCCAGAGCCCACCTGCACCTCCTGGCTGCACAGAGCCTGGAACGCAGCCAGCAGAGTTCCCCTGATGTCTGTATTGCACTTGGCCATTGGGTGGAGGTATACCCAAAGCAAGGAAATCCTCTTGCTTTAAAAGAGAAAAAGACATAAAGAGCAAAAGGAAGACATTCATGGGGAAGACAGAGAAAAATTAGTCCTTGAAGGAAGCAATGTTTTTCTCAATTAATATTCCAATCACTGAAGAATGATTTCAGAAGACCCTTTGATTATTGTAGTTGAAATAACATTATTAATAGTGTCTGCATGTGATCATCTACACTCATAACGTATTCTAGGGAATGGATTTTGGGGAGGGGAGGGATAACCCACACACAATGCTGAGTAGTAGATATCTGGAAACATGTTGACTACAAGCATTCTAACAGTCTGATATTTAATAGTAGTACCCATTCCCCACGGCATGTTTGCCTTCCCCGTAGACATAGTGGCATTTATAGAAGTGAAAAGAAGAGGAAAATGGGTTGGACTAATAGGGAGCCTTAACATTCAAATCAAGAAAGAAGAGCATGTTGGTACTTGCAGAAAGCATATATGTATTTATATATCTATGTATCAGTTTGTAAAATTATCTCTTTAGGTCGGTGCTGGCTAACATCCAAGAAGATGGGCCAGAAAACAACATCACCATTTTTACAAGAATTCTAGACAGACTCCTGGATGGTTATGATAATCGGCTCAGACCAGGACTCGGAGGTATACATATTTTTACTTTCTTGTTAAACTCTCATGAAATGATGCCTTTAGAAGTTGAGGTCGGTATGTATATTTTGATACATTTTATATATAAGTGTATTTCATGTATTAAAAAAAAAGATAGTTAATAGAAAGTAAGTCCTGTCCTTCGGCGTGACTAGCTTTTAAATTAGTTCATTTATAATAGCTCAGTTTTGTATACTTATGAGTATGCTAAAGGGTAACATTACTGGGAAGAAATGCTTGTAACATCTTTGGTTTTCCTCACCACATTTTATAGATGCCTACTACAGATATGCAAAAATAAGCTGCATAAATAATAGTGTCTGAGTTGTATTTCAACACATACTCTTTTTAGGATTTTGTGATGATATTTCTTATGCAGCATGTGGCATTTCTAAAATGCAGCACAGGTTTGGCATTCCTGAAACTTTCAAAGACATTTCCCATATATGTTAGCTGTAGGCCTACACTTACTGGGTGTGGCACAGTTTGACTTTCATTTTTCACCTCAGAAAAACAGTCTATTTTTATTCACGAAGATAAAGAAAATTAGGCTCGGATAATATGTTAAATTTTAATTATCTTTCAGCATAGCTGGAAGATACTAAGAAGAGTGAAAGTAGGGGTTCTGAGTCAAAATATTGTTATTCATCCCTTCTAATGTGAAATAGATATGTCTGCGTGTACACATTTGCCACATGTGTGGGGTACTTATAAGGATGTTTACCAATTAATTCAAAATTAAGACAAATTAGTTGAACACTTGGTATTCATCCAAGATTTATATAGTTAGCCTGGTTATTACCAGGTTGGCAACTTAGCAATATTAAATCCCTTGAAAAGCAATCGACTAAGTGCCTGCATGTTTATGTAAATATTTTCTTTGAAAAATGTAGGTGGTTGTTAATTTTATATACATTTAGCAAACTGAATGGTTTTTAATTATCTAGGAATCAGAAAATTCCAGAAAAGAAACAACTTGTTTTTAAACAAATGCCATTTAATTGCTCTTTGCTTGTTATTTGAATCCTGAGAAGCACCTTGCATTTTAAGACAGACAGGTCATAACCAGAATTATGACACATTATATCTCTCACAAATAATTCAGTTGACTAATATACACTTAGTTTTCCAAAAGAAAAAGAAGAAAGACAGAAAGGAACAGAATATTTCCTTAGTAATTTATATGGCTAATGTTCATGAATATAAGGTACTACTGTCCATGTTAGCATACATGACCATGAGCTATTGCCAAACATATACAATAGAAATATGCCTAACATTAGGCTTTCAGAATTCATGATAGAAATTTGAGAGGTAGATTGCACTAAGGTAGATTTTTTTTTAAGCCATTGATTTTACTATTTTTAAATAAATTATATGCTGTCAAAAATATTTGAGCTAGACCTTGGCTTTTGTCTCTGAGGCTCTAGGAGAAAGAATTACACTGTGGTTGTATGGTGAGTAGTAGAAACTACTTGTTGAAGGGCATTTATCTCTTTATATTTATTTTGTAATATCTTGTACATTCATTTTTACTGCTATTGTCAAGACTCAAATATAAATCCTTGTCACCATATTATTTGGGTTAATACAATGGATTAAATGGATCTCCTTGCTTAGTGTTTTTGTTCCCTAAACTTTATGTGATATTATACACACTAGATGCCCGATGCATGAAGATTCATGCTAGAATAGGGTTTCCTTTCCCTGGCTGCCTGCACTGCCTTTCCACTCTGACCCAGCCCCTTTCCCCTCAGGCCCTGGAGCTGCCTCTTTCGGCTTGGCCCTGCCTTCCCATTCTGCCCAGAGTCCCTGAGAGACTGGGGGTGGAGCAGAACACCTGCATCATCTCAACAACACAAGCTTCCCACCCCCATCACTCAGCATCTGTGTATGCAAATTAACCACCATCTTTGCTGGGTTAATTTGCATATCACTTCTGATTGGCAGGTGGCGTGGAGGTACAGTCAATTTACATATTTGTCTATTATTAGGTAAGATGGTAATATTATTTGTCTTCTTTTATTCTTACAATGCTTTTATATGTCACCCTATCCTCTTGATCAGATATCTTGTGTGGCTCCCCATTGCCTGCAGTAGATGGCAGTGAGTAGTAGTGGAAAGAATATGGGCCTTGGAGGCAGATAGATCTAGATTGAAGTTTTTGCTCCACCCACACCCAAAGCGAAGCCTTGGCCAGATAGTCTCTGCTTCCTTTTATTTAAAGTAGCCATGTGCCCTAACTGCTTTGGCTCAGTGGATAGAGTGTCTGCCTGCCTGCGAACTGAAAGGTCCCAGGTTCAATTCCGGTCAAGGGCATGTACACTGGTTGTGGGCACATCCCCAGTAGGGGGTGTGCAGGAGGCAGCTGATGGATGTTTCTCTCTCATTGATGTCTCTAACTATCTATATCCATTCCTCTCTGTAAAAACTAAAATATATTAAATAAAAATAAAGTAGTCATGCTATAGCTCATAGGTTTGATGATAGGGTCACATAAACAAAAAGTATCCATAAAGCTGGTGCCACACACTAGGAGTTCCACAAAGTTCTATTCTATCTCTCCTCCCTTAGATATCTAAGTTGCCAATGAAGGTTTTCTGCAGTCTGCTTCTCTGGTTTCATTTTTTGTTTCTCCTCTCATGTGTCCTACACTTCAAATGCATCAGGTTCATTTTCCCTTTATAATTCATTTGAGTCTTCTCCCATGGCCTTGGTCCTATTATCCACCTCTCACTGAAATTAGTTTTCCTCATCCTCTCTGATGATCTCAATTTTACCTTTCCTATAAAGTCCACCTCAACACTAGTCCTCTTTAGGATTTTTCATAACTAAATTGAAGCACCCAGATTCAATTTTCTCTCTCTTGAAATTCTTTAGCAGTTGTTGGCTCTATATCTCATTTGGTACTTATTATGTGCTATGTTGGATTATTTATTACCTCTTTATGTGTCTCTTGTTACTTTAACAAGATTGCAAGCTCATTGAGGCAAGATATTGTATCATAAATCCTGTGTGCCTCAGCAACTAAATATTGATTTGCATATTGTGGCGGTAAAATAAATGTTGATGGCTTGATTAACTTTTCTGTGACCAGTTAATCATCTGTAAAATGGAGCTACTCATATCTGGTTGACCATGTTGAAGTGATATGTTGAGCATCATGCTGCAGAATTGTAGTGTTGCTTAGTGAAGGGAACTTTAGACTGCGGGGATTCAGGAAAAATCCTGGTTCTGGTACTGAACAGTCCTATGACCTTTGAACACTGAGCCTATCTGGGTCATATTTATCCTGTGTAGAAGGAGATTTCTATAGTAATATTCTTAAAAGTTTTGATGAATAGTAAATACAATGGCATATGCAAAGAATTTAGCACAGTAGCTAGTGTACAGTAGAGAGTTAATAAATAAGAATAATTAAATAATTTGAAAAACTTTCTAAATGTAATGTTGGAAATTTAAATTATTATTATGGTTACTTCTGCATCCAAAATTATTAGCCTGAATGTTCATATGTCATTCCAAATAGAAAGTTCAGGGAAATTACTGCATCATTATGTCCCAGAAATTAATAAGGAAAAAATGGGCTTGATTCTATTTTAATATATCAAGCTGAGCATCTCTGTTGATGAATAATTTGGGTAATTAATCTCAATTATTATTTGCTTTCCTTTGTGAGTTTCATATAAATGAATACATAAGAAAGAGCAATCAGTTTTGGACCAGGAGTTAGAAAAATTCTTCTTTTCACCTGGCTGTGCCGCTTACTAGATCTTATCTCGACAAGATACTTAGACATTCTGAGCCCTGGAATTTTCTGTGGGAATGTGGACATAATTGTATTTTATTCTGAGAGAAGGAAGGGATTCATATATATATATATATATCTCCAAGGTTATGCAATATAGTGAGTGATAAAATTTTAAGATATTTAATGATTAATAATAGGTCTTTAAAATTTAAGTCAGACCATGCCACTCAACTGTTCAACCCTGCATTGATTTCCACTTCATTCATAATTAAGCCGGGGTTTCTTGTGCTGGCCTCCAAGGGCCTGCAAGATCTGCCTCTGTGTTCTCCCTCTGACCTCCCCTCACACAGCTCTCCCTGCTGCTGCTGCTGCTGCTGCAGTCACACTGGCTCCCTTTTCTGTTTTTAAGCGCACCAGGACACATAGCCATTGGTCTCACCTTCTCAATGAGACCTGTCCTGACCAACCACATAAATACAAGATAATTTATATCTTCATTAGTGTTATGTCAATTGCTTATTTTTGTCTGTTTTGCTAGAATTTAGGCTCACTGAGGTCAGGGGTTTTGGCCCACCTATTGTCTAGTTCACAAGCATGGGTAAGCACTCCACTGAACAGATCTTGAATAAATATTAATTGTACTTATTTATGTAATTTTATTTTAGTATGCTCCTGGGAAAGGAATCAACTATAGGACTTATTCTTTTAAAAAATGGAGCGATTGTCATTCAATTACCACATAAGACTTTCACTCTTATTTTCAGCATATTTAAGGCCGAATTCTTGGTGAATTGGAATCTTTGTTACACCTGTTACTCAGACTCCTAATTTAATGTGAGATGTGATTCTGCCATGAACAAGCTGTGGTTTCGGATGATCCATTTATCTGAACTGTGACTTATTTTTCTCATCTGTAAAATGGAAGGAGAAGTTCTTACTCTGTTTATATCCCACAGGAATATGTGGGGCTCAAGGAAATGAAAATTCTTAACAAAGCATAATGTGACATGCACTTGATAAGTATTATATTGTTAGGAATAGCAGAGTTCTTCAAGGAGAAAATAATCTATCCTTTAAAATCCTGACCAGAAAATATTGGTATGTGTTGTGCATTTTTTGGTTTACTTCCTTGTGAGCCTGGAAACATGAGATGGGTTTGCCTTTATATGTTATCTACCAAGACCACACATTCAGATTAGTTAGAACGAATAACTGAATCATTTTTCCCCCCCTTTTGTCTTCATTTTAGCCATTGGAGCTAAAATTCATTATATGGCTCATTTATTTTTATTCCATAAAAGGCTTTCCAATTGTTAGCTGAATGAAAGGAGCAACATTTGTTTTTTTGGATGAATTTTACAGGGTCATTGGAAAAATGAATGTGTAGACAGGCCTTGTATATTTTGACAGCTAACATCCACAATGCTAAACTGTGACAACTATTAGAAATGACAAGGCTTGGTATCTAAATTATAGATTCAGTCTGGAAAATCTGGATTGAGTACCATGCTTAATTGCATTTCAAAAGCTGTTTTGAAGAACCTCTTCCTCCCCCAACCCCATTCTCTCATTTTATATTCTGAAACCTTGAAGAATCTCTCAGTTTAAAGACATGAATAACATGATATACAATCATAGACTTAGTGGCTGAGGGTGAATTTTCAACTTCACTCTTGGATACTTATCCTCAGGCTATCAGGAGATGGGTGCTAACATGTTCTATGCATTTTACTACTCTCAAATTTACAAAAATAAAGTATAGGCTATTCAGTGGCAAAATAATATAGAAAAATCTGATCTCTTCCAGAACCTAAAAGGAGTCTGACCTCAAAATATCATCTTATTACTCTAAATAATGGTTAAGATCAGTGCCTCTGGATACCAACATCTTTGGACTTCAATTCTGTTGTCACCATATATTAACTGCAAGACTTGCATGTTACTCAACCTCTCGGCGATTTTGCTCCTTTATTTGTACAATAAAGAGGAACTTATGTGACATTGGTTTACTTGGATTTAATTTTTTTAAATCGAAATCCTTCAGACAGTTTCTGACATGCAAACTAAAACCTCAATATTTATTGATATTGTCACTGTTATTGTTGGTCCCATTACATTACTCCTATGAATGCAATAGAGGGCATCACCTAATGTTTTACTTAACTTATAACAGCTGTGACTCCTAAAAAATGATAAAATTGTGGCTCATATAACACACTTTAAAAAAATAAAGAAAGATGTTTGTCTTATACAATTAGTTGCATGGGACAGACACATTAATATTTATGGAATCTCTGTAAAAAAAACCTATTACAAAAGAGGTATGACATATTTAGTGCTTTTCATAACTATCATCATGACATGTAACAACTTGGCATCATCAATTCATGATAATAAGTTTACATGTAGGAGCAAAGTTATATTTACAGGGGGAAAAAGCTCATGATAAAACATCAGTGGTGATTTTAGTTAGAGAAGTAAAACTGGAATAAGTGTATCAACCAACCTAACTGGAGATGGGCAAGGTTCTTCAACGCCAGAACCTCTGGGTCTTGCAACTCGAGGGTGTATGCCTAATAATTGACAGCATCATATGAAGTGAGGGGTGGTGGAGGCATATGGAGGGATCTGCAATCTCTAAAGAACTGAGGAGGGAAAAGGGGGAAAGTGGGCTGCAGGATGACCACAAAGGAGAAGATTGAACTGTCAATAAGTTCTAATCTGAGATGGAGGGAATGTAAACTCCAGGAATTGGGGACTCTGCTTCTTGGAAAAGCTGTGATATTTGGAATTTACCTCATTCAGCACCTGCAGTTGGGGCTGATGCTCTCCAAGAATTATTCTAGCATTCTCTTCCCTAGCACATGTCTATTGAAGCCTTCCTATGTTCCAGACATTTGTAGGATATATTCTGGTCTATTTTCCCATCTGATTTAGATTTCTGGGGTTCCTAGACGTGTTCATGGGATGATACTTTCAGAATAAGCCTTGGCATCGGAAATTTCAAGAGGTTGTTTTCACTCCCTACCACCAGATCTTCTCTACTCTCTTGAGTTTAACTAAAGGTCATGGGAATGCCGCATTTGGTTATTTGATGAGTGAGAAAATGGAAATGAGTTAGGGTGATTTCACACAAGGGTGCAAATAGCTTTCAGGAAAAGTGTAAATGACTAATATCAAGTCATTTGTCATTTCCTACTTATTTAAAGTTATTTTGTGGAAAGCATGAAACATAGAAAGAAGAAAGGTGCCGAAACCAGTTTGGTGCCGAAACCAGTGGATAGAGCGTCGACCTGCAAACTGAAAGGTCCCAGGATCCATTCCGGTCAAGGGCATGTACCTTGGTTGCTGGCACATCCCCAGTAGGGGGTGTGCAGGAGGCAGCTGATCAATGTTTCTCTCTCATCAATGTTTCTAGCTCTATCCCTCTCCTTTACTTACTATAAAAAAATCAATAAAATATATTTAAGAAAGGAAGAAAGAAAGAAAGAAAGAAAGAAAGAAAGAAAGAAAGAAAGAAAGAAAGAAAGAAAGAAAGAAAGAAAGAAAGGTGCTCTGGGGGAGACTGACACTCTGGGCCGGCCTTCCAAAGTTTGTTCCTTCGGTGTTGTCGCCTGGCCTGCGGCTCTCCATCTGGCACTGAAATCACATGGGCTTCAGAACACTGCATGTTAGGTTAAACACACACATATAAACACACATATGCACTCACACATATGCAAACACTACAATATGGGAATGTTGTGCACCTCTATTTGGATCCTTTCTAACATGTCAAGGCAAGACTAAGGAACATGTTAGTGTTTCTGCACACCCTCACTGACGCTATGTGTTGCTTGCCCACTCATCATCAGAGAATCTTAGAGACTTATTCTGAAATGTTTAGAGTGAGGTCACTTTGCAGAATATTTTCCTAGTTTGTTGTTTTAACTAGATATGTAGCTTGCAATTATTTCATAGGAAAGGCAGAATGAGTACATGAAAGCAATACTGTGCCTTAGGTTGCTTGGTGGAATTTATATTCCCAAATAGCATCTCTCCAGCAAAATTCAAGTAACCTCACTGAAGTATGTGACCTAGAGAATAGTACCTATGTTTTAGTGATCTAACACTAAGGCTTTGTTTTTCCCTTAAAACATTTTTGGCCAATAGCAGTTTCTTCTCTCAACCATGGCCTCTAAAAAGGTGTTGCCCTCAGCCATAATTTTGAGGGACTGTTGTTTTTGCTTTTTTAGGCACAGCATGCCTTACCCACTGTATTGTTTGCCTTCTAGCATTTAAACTCAAGTGCAACCAAAGTGTTTTTTGTTTTCCCTTCTCTTTAAACATACAGTGGATAAACTGACCATAAGCATGACTGATCCATTTGTGTTAGTATTATTTTTTTTATTGCTATAGCTCAATCATATTGTAGAAATCTGTTAGTAGTGGGGATAGCCAAGTAAACAGCTTGGCCTGTCAGTAATTCATTACTCTTCAATGTATCCACATAAAAGGAGTCAAATGAAATTATTCTAGCATTATTTTCCCTAACACATGTCTATTGAAAACTTCCTATGTTCCAAACATTTGTAGGATATTACAATGGAAACATGTAGTGATGGCCTCCAAGGGATGACCTTCCTTGGAGGACAGATAAGGTAGATACACTATAATTGTGAATATAACTTGAAACACTAGAACACATTGTCCCATTATAAGAACATACTATTGAAGTTTAGAAAAGTGAGAATTCACTGTTACTTGTAACATGTATAGTTCTGTTCCTATTATGCAGAGTTCATTTATTCAGCTCTTCTTACTAGGGCCAAAGATTGGCTGGGTCCTACTTTAAATACTATGGTGAACAAGAACCAGTCATTGGCCGAAACCGGTTTGGCTCAGTGGATAGAGCATTGATCTGCGGACTGAAAGGTCCCAGGTTCGATTCTGGTCAAGGGCATGTACATTGGTTGTGGGCACATCCCCAGTGGGGGGTGTGCAGGAGGCAGCCAGTTGATGTTTCTCTTTCATCGATATTTCTAGCTCTCTATCCCTCTCTCTTCCTCTCTGTAAAAAAATCAATAAAATATATTTTTTAAAAAGAACCAATCATTGCAGAAATTTCAATCACACCAGATTTTGGCTCTTTCTGCCTTTTGAGTATCCTAGACATTAGTTTCTTTCCCCCCCCCTTCTTAATTAAGAATACTTTATAATCATCCTATATTTCCCTTATTGAAATATAAGTTTTATCCCAGAAAGGGGGAGTGATTTCTGCTATATTTACTACCAGGTTGAGAGATACGCTATCTATGGAACTAAACAGCAATCAGAGAGCATGTCTGCTGTAGGGGTGATGAGAGTGTTTGTGTTGTGTGGCATACCCAGAGGTAAGAAAGTAAGTGTTAATTCCTATGGAAACTTCTGGATACTACTCAGTTCTCCTTTTAAGGACAACTTATTTTCTGTCCTTCTTAATTTGTTTTCAGCTGCAAATGAGTTAAATAATAACTAGATATGTCCTATACAATGAAGAAAATAAGTGACATGAAGTGTAATATAATAAGTATTTGGATTTTTAATATTCCTGATAAAACAGAATTCTGAAAACTTGTTTTTAACTTGATATTCTCCCATCCCTTGAGGAACATATTTTATCATTTAAGAGTAAGGAATGAAGAGAGTGAAATTAATGTTTAAATTCAAAAAGCTTTCATGTAGAAGCTCATCAAATTAGGAAAATTAACTTATCATAAGACATTGGTCCTTTAGAATTCACCATTAGGTTTTCTAATTTTAAGTAACTTACCATAGGTAGCAGTTTTCAAATCTTTCTAAGTTTTTATTATGTTTTCAAAATTAAAAAAAAAAAACAACTAGCATGTAGGAAAGTATGAGTCCATATTTACCTTAATTTGACATGTTAAGTGATGTAAATTTTTATCTCTTTACATTTTACTTGTTTTTTTAATATTTAAAACATATTTAAAAAATAATTTCAGATAAAATTTTAAAAATATAGTATTCTGTTATAAGAACATCCCTTTTATAAACATCTTTAATAACATTCAGATGTCAGCTCCCCGTTAGGGGAAGGAATGAAAAATGTGGCATAAAGATTGTCTCAGTCATGTGTATGGGGCCATTCTATCTGTATCAGAAGATATTATCAGTTAGCATATTATGAGTTTGATTTAAAATATAATGAAAAAGGTAAGGTTTTTCTTCTTCTGATTTAGTATTCACAGAAAAATATATGTCCAAAATTAAGATACTGGTCTTTTCAACTATTTGATGGAGATGGTTAGTAAAGTCTATTAGATTTTATAAATATTTCAGAAATATGATCTAAAGAGTGGTTCAGTGAATTTCTTCTATGAGTAGAGGAGTAGAGATATGTCATGAGGTTAAGAAGGTTGAAGAAAGGATAAGAACTATAAATGTCTCCTAATAGCATTTCCAAGTCCATTATCTACCTTATGTTTTATAGTGGTTCTAAAAGTATCTCAGTCAGTATTGGGGAAGCCTTTGCCTTTCATTAAGAAGGTGAAAGGACCGGTGCTTTTAGAATGGTGTGCACTAAAAGCTTTCCGGGGCAAAGGGATCTCCAGGCCTGAATTGGAGGGGTGGTCGGAGGAAGGGAACAATGTCATGGGAGACATTTAGAAAGAGATGAAAGGTTTCCACTTGACTTCAATGTACTCACAAGAAGGTTTTAGATTTGAAGCAAAATACTGCTCAGTAATTTGGGTTGGGGAGTCCAAAATTTTTCAATTATATGAATTTTTAAAAAGCTCTTCCATAGAATTAAGCAAATCTGCCATAGTCAGGGAATTGTGGTAAATGGAACAAATTAATTTTGTTACCTTCATTGCATGGAGCATCTCTCCAATATCTTAAGATAGAAAATAGTGAACTAAAATGCCAGGCAGATTTACAAGGAAGATTAAAATTTGGATACCAAGAGGGAAGAAGTCTTAATTAAAAGAAAATGGAATTGTGAGGCTGGTGTTCAGGTCAGGAAGAGGGGAATATAGGAGGGTAGATTTAATTAGTTATCTAGGGCATGTAAGAGAAAAATCATCAAAGCAAAGAATGTGAGGCTGAAGACTGTGCTTTGTAGAATAGCAAAAAAATGGCCCAACACAAACCAGAGGAGCTGGAGCTTTGGATCTCAAGAGAGTAAATGGGGTAGCTTAGGTGGTGAAATGTTATGAAGGGTGAATGTAAAGCCATTTTAAAAGGATGTTGTATTAGAACTTTACAGTAAATCCCTAGATCACTAAAAATTAAAACTGAACATTCATTTAGCATTGTGAGTAGCGTTTGCCTTAATAACCATTACAGTTAGAAGATCAAAGATAACTGACAGGAAATAGTAAATAGAAACATATTACTGTCTATAATAAAGTAAGTCACCATTTAAAAGAGATTAAATATCAAACATGACTTGTTTTTCTTAAAACGTATAAACCAGAATGACAGTGTCAGAAGTCTTAAAAGGAGAGTATCAGGAAGATGAAGTAGTAAGAATATTGCTATAGAAGAATCCATTTCAACTTGCATTCTTTGAAGCTTCTCAGATAGTCTGAAGGGCTCTTGAAGGTGTTTTTGGCTGCCACCAAACTGGTCTTATGACTCAGCTTTAGCACGGAGAGTCATGTATACTTCCTTTTTTCTAATATTTTTTTTTATTGATTCCAGAGAGGAAGGTAGAGGGAGAGATAGAAACATCAATGGGAGAGAATGCATGTCCCTTACTGCAGATCGAGCAGGCAACCCGGGCATGTTCCCTGACCAGGAATCTAACCATGAACTCCTGGTCCATAGGTCAATGCTCAACCATTGAGCCATGCTGGCTGGGCAAGAGTCATGTAGGCTTTCCAAGGGGACCCAGTCATTAACTCAGGACGGAGATACTTACATTTTGATGCAGTTCTGCTTATTACACGGATGTTGCCAGCCTTTGTTACTCTCCTTTAGCTGCTGCCACACTCAATCTCCTCTTTGCCATTTTTAGTGACATCTTCTAATACAGGCATGTCACACTCAGACATCTGACTGCCCCCAGGCACAGGGGGCAGTTGCAGTTTCCGCCACTGCCCCTGCTGCCTCAGAACAGCTGGGAGGTTAAGCAAAATCTATCAGCGGATGAGGAAAGTGAGCAGGTGCATGTTTAAGTGAGTGAGTATGAGAGTTAGTCGGGCAGAAGACATGTGTCTCTTCATCAGATCCTTTCCCTGTAGGGAAAGGTTTTGTGACCTGTCATTTTCGTAGAGGGTGGTGTGACACTTCACATATTTCTGTCCGAAGGCATTAGAAGGCATAATAATCCCATTGACTTTTTATAGTGCCCAGGGAAGCCAGTGGGGAACAAAGGAAGTCTTCCTCCCTAACATTGGGGTAGAATAATAACTATACGTGATAGGAAAAAATCATGGTAGCCTCCATCATTTAAGGATGTGTTTGAAAGAAACACATCTATCTACAGTGATTTCTGTGGGAATCAAATTTTCTCACAAACAAAAGAACTCTAGAGGTAGGTGCTGTTAGCCCTGGCTGAGTACTAAAAGACAACAACAAGAACCCAGACTTTATTTCTCTATGTCTTATTCTTTCCTGTTTAGTTCTGGCCGCTGCCGCTCTAGCTATCATCCCCATGACCCAGCCTAGAGTAAAAGGAAGAGAAGGCACCAGCTCCATTCATTCATTTCATCAGAAAAATACCCCTTCCCAGATCTTGCAGCTGGTTTCCACCTCTATTTCATAGCTATTTCTTGCTGGGAGAGCATCTGAGAAAAGAAGTGTTTTTCCTGGGCTTGGGCACATTCCTGCCCTAAACAAAACTGGAGGTTTCTGACAAGGAAGATTGGTTGGAAATTCAGCCAGTTACTTGCAAGCAAAACCTACCAGATCTACTAATACTAACAGAAGAGTTACTTAACTGCTCTGCACCTCAATTTCCTGCTTTGACACATGAAAAATATCAGTGACAATGATAAGATACATCCACAGTACTTAAAAGTTGAATTGCTTATGAATTGCTGAGGTGGTGATAGTTACAATGCAGATTTTCATTTGGTTTGTCCCTCTGGACCTTAAGATGCTGCACGTCTAATATGCCCCCAGATGCTGCTGATGCTGCTAGTCCTTGGGCTATACCGAGGAGCAAGGCTGTACTCAGCTAAGGCTACCAAGTACAAGCCCGTGGTGCATTAGAGAGAATGGAATGGAATGCAGAGAAGAGGCCCTGTAAATGCTCTATTTGATGTCAGAGATCTAGCTCCTCTTGGAACTCACTTCCCTTTTCCTGATTCTGTGTTCCTTGACCATTCTTCATCTGTTTTATTCTTCAGTTCCTATGTATCTTTTTCCCTCTTCTTATATGTGCCTCCTTAGTTTCTGTAGTTTCAACTCTTATTGCTTTCCACTTGAAGGATTTCCCTAGGCAAATGAATAGAAAATAAGGTCCTTGTTCATTCCTTAACCTCAAGCATTAACCTCTACATGCATGGTCTCTGGTCCTGGTGCTGTTTTCTGATGCAGTCACTCCTTATTGCCCAGATGAACACCCTTGTGTGACCACACATCACTCTCAGGATCTGCTCCAGAGAATTTAATGTGGTGCATATAGGCTCTGGCCTCTGCTCACTCTTCTGACCTCATCTTTCACTACACATCACTATCTCGCACAGAGGGGACTGAGTTCACTGACCTTCTTTCAGTGTTTATCTTTTAATGCATCTGGCTTTTGCTAGCCTGTGGGCCTTTAGGCAGGCTATTGCTTCTGTTGGGAACACATTTTTCTTTCTTCTGGTTCTAGCTCAGATGTTATTACTTTCTAGCAGCCTTATATGAATAACATGTGCACACACACACACACACACACACACACACACACACACACACACACATTTCTATTGAGCAAATCACCCATTACTACATTTGGCATCAAATCATTGTGCTCTTTTGTAACTCTGTGCTCCACTGATTGGACTGTAAGATCTCTAAAGGCAGACATTTATTACTCCTTGGGTGTTGCTCTAGCCCAGGAATGTTTAATGCTTCTCGGAGGTAGATAGCAATCAAGGTATTTGTCAAATAGATGAATAGACAAATGATAAACTGTGTTTTTTCATACATGAAATTTCTCAAACTCTAGAAAGTAAAATTTGCCACCTAAAACTGCTTTTCATTCTGTAGTACCCTTGCATGGTTAGTGGCATCCCTATTTGTCAAGTTGCAAGAGAATAACTCAGAATCCATCTGAGAATGACTTTTCAAATTATCTTTATTCCTTTCTAGCCTCCTCATTCTAGTTGTGCTATCCTCTTATACACAGACATCCATCTGGTGGGCCAGCTTGCTTTTAAATAAACAATTAATGTTAAAAATTTAGAAATGAGGATTTCTCTCTTCTAATAGTGGCAGATCTGGTGACCCCAGGCTGAAATTCCTGATAGAAATTGAAAATGAAATTAAATTGATGACAGGATTTGAAACCAAGCAACAGTTTTCTTATTAAAGGGATTGTGCCCTCTACATTTAGTTAGAAATCTCATTTAGTCAAAGTCAAGTTATCTATCTGGCCATTAAATAATAGTAAAGACCTCCATACCCCTAAAAAAACAAAAAACAAAAAAAAAAACAACAACAACAAAAAAAAAACACCTCACAACCCATAAAACATTTGAGTACATAAATTTCATTCTATCCTATTTGTTATGTGACCAGATTTTTACTTTTTAATTACATTTGAGTAGGTAATTCTTTTGCTCAGCATTCTTCAATGACTTTCATTTTCCCAGAACATAATCTCTGGTATGTGTAACCATGTCCAAAAACCAGAATAAGGGGAACCAAACCCTTATGCTTTGTTTGGGCAGGACAGATAAAGGGATGCGTTGGATGACATTATAGAGACTGAAGAACTGGGGAGTGTGCCTTCATTGTGTGAAGGGAGCTGGGTTTTACCTGATGATTGACATGTAAGTGTTTGAGATGAGAGTTGCCAGATATTCCAATAATTTTTCAAAAGTCATTGGAGCTGAAACCAGTTTGGCTCAGTGGATAGAGCATTGGTCTGCAGACTGAAAGGTCCCAGGTTCGATTTCGGTCAAGGGCATGTACATTGGTTGCAGGCACATCCCCGGTAGGGGGTGTGCAGGAGGCAGCTGGTCTATGATTCTCTCTCACCAATATTTCTAGCTATCTATCCCTCTCCTTTTCTCTCTGTGAAAAATCAGTAAAATATATTTTTAAAAAAGTCATTGAAAATATATATATATATATATATATATATATATATATATATATATATATATATATTTTTTTTTTTTTTTAAATGGGAAGGTTCTTAACTTTTAAAGGCTAAACAATCCTAACCCAAATGAAAACAAACGAAATCATGTGCTTCTCAAACAAGACACACTTGAGCCTTGTTACTTTGCAGCCTCTGGCCCTAAATCAATATTTCTCATGAAGGCCATGAAGGAATCATTTGCATAACATGTTAAATACAAGTTTAACAAATGCTCAAGTATCCCATCAGTTTGGGTTTGGTTTTAAGAATCTGCATTTCCTCAAATATTCTTGATTTTGGTTCTGGTTGTTCAAACACTGGACTGAATCATCTGTCTCCAAGTTTCTGGGTAGAAATGATGGTGCCTTCCTCCATTCCCTCCTAGTACTTTACTTGTATCTATTTAATTCAACATGAAAAGTAAAATGTATGGTAAGATCAGTCTGTTACCAAATCAATCTCATTGGCACTTTTTTGGATAACCTCAAAAAAGGGCTTTTGCATCGCTGTTCTGAGCTTTCATTGTTATAGTGTTGGGGACCTGTTCACCAGGTATATTAATCTGAATGAACTGGCTTATGTAGCAGTAACTGCTCTTGGCTTACAACAATCAAGTTTATTGCTCTCTCATTTATCTGGCTCATGACCCATACTGTCCACTGAGGTTGAATGTGTGGAGTTTGGGCTCTTCTGCACATTATCTTCACGTAGAGTCTCAGGCAGATGGACCTCCACCGTCTAAAACATTGCTGATGACAGTGGCGGGAAAAGATGTGGCCATCTTATCACTCGAAGCTTCTTCCCAGATGTGACTGAACATCATTTCTGCTCTCACTCTGTTGCTCAAAGGAAGCCATATAAACATGCTTAGCTTCAAGGGGCAGGGAAGTCAACTCTACCATTTTATCAGAAGTAGAAGAACTAGAGATATTTGGCAACTTAGCAAATGGCACCTATTTCTCAGGGTGTAACATATCTTCAGTAGTGACAGATAATATACTAGAATGTTGGTGACCCTGGTCAAATCTGGTTTCAAGATATGTATAATTCAGCAGCAGTATTTTGTGTGTAACTTACATAGCGTGTTTCATGAAGTTGTTATGCTCTTTTGACACAACTGATTTGATGTGTCTTTAAAAGCTTCTTTCCCAGTTAGCAGGAATAAAGAGCTTTGGCATGTGAGCTGGGAAGCCATCGCCTGAACTGCAGATATTAAAGAGGAGATAGTCTTTGGATCGTTAGTCTGAAATCTCAGACCTCTGTGACAGTAATGGTTGGGGAGAGTGAAACTAAACAGCTGAGGCGCAGAAGCCATGTCTTTCTAGTTTGTTACTGTGTCTCCTCAGGGCCTGGAGCAGTACCTAGAATTCACTATTTACCAATTGATTGTGTATGTGAATCCAACAATCATATACGTAAAAATGCATAGACACATTTGTACTTTGCATGCCTACTTATTTTGGGTGCTCAGTTTAGGCATTTAACAATCAGTTTTGTCTTTCAATTTTAGTGATTTGTACTTCTGGCATTCCGTACCATGAGTCATCCCTGTCAGAAACTGTGTTGATTGATATATGGTTTCAGCTGTCCTGTTGAGCCTTAAATGCAGTACCACATAAAATTAGAACCGTTAGGATGAGTTTGTAATTAATATAGTGAAATGGACTAATTCAGTAGCCCTAGCTATTGCTGAATCGGGGCCTTGGTGAATAATGGTTGTTGAACAAAAGAATGTTGTTTGTAGGGCATAGGCCACTGCATTCTAATGTTAAAATGAAAGCTCTGGAAGAACCTCAATATGCAAATGATAGAAACCAGTACAAAAAACTACAAAAATGTACTTCAAAAGCCTGAGTAGCATAAGACTAAAGTGTTTTTCAATGTTGAGCTCATGCAGAACTATTATTAGCTTTATATGGACTCTTTTAATTTTTCAGTGGTCTTTCAGAGGTTATCTAATTGAACATCCTACATAATAATCCTATATAATAAAAGGGTAATATGCAAATATATATATATATATATATATATGTATTGTTTCCAGCTGCTAAGTTTATAATAATTTGTTACACAATATAAAACTAACACAATTCCTATTGCTGATAAAACATATACCCATTTTTTAGTGTTTAACCTGTGCCAGCCACAATATACAGACACCATTTCATTTATTTCTTATAAAAGCACTGTACAGAATGGACATTATGAAGCCCATATGTGAACAAATTGCAGCACATGCAATTTGAGTAATTTGCCCAGCATCACAGAATTATTAGTGTATAACTCAGGTGCAAACTTAGATTTCTCTGATTCCAAGTTAGGGGATCTTACAAACCCCTTAATTGAATAGGAACGGACATTACGCTGAAGTGATAAAATGCCATTTGTAGAATAAGGGTGTGAAAGGATGTGATGTGTGAGCTGCAAAATATCTTATGAGCCCTTAGCAAGGTATAAAGAAATTTCGATTTATTTTTATATTACAAGATTACCAGCTAGGGGTAACAGTTTATATGCATTATATGTGGATTTATTTTCCTTTAAAGTTTTTATGGAAGAGTTTAAATATATTCAACAATTTTTTACTTATCAGTTAAGGCTCCAAATTGTTATTAATCTGAATTAAATTGTGTATTCAGCAATGACTGTCTTTTAAAGTACATTGCTGATACATTCATAACGTTTACTTTTATTTTTATCGCCTTTGCCTACATTGAATAAATGGCGTTTAAAACCATTACAATATTGTTAATGTTCTTGTATTTTTATTAAATACTTTAAAAATAGTCTCAGAATATTAACTTTATAGCTGAAAGGCTAAATTATTACACATTAGAAATGCTAGATAATAAAGTTTATTTTTTTCTTTAAGCCTTGTCTTTCTAAATTGTTCTTTAAATTAGTTATAAGTTATTACATAGTCTCAAATAGGCCATTATCTTTGTCATATTTTTTTGTTAGTAATAGTTTCTGACTTTTTCTCTCTCTCTGATGACCTTTTTCTCCTTCAGTTCATGTAAATATTCATTGCTCCCATTCTCATTCTTGATAGTGGTCTCATTCTTCTGTTCCGCGGGATGCACATGACTTCCTGTGAGCATGTTTTCGAAGTAATTTCTTGGCTTTAATACCTCCTGCCTATCTACTTATGTAGTTGTAAACATCTCCTGGTTCTATCCATTGGTGCCTACCTATTGGCTGTTTCCACTAAATCTTTGTGTATGTGTGTGTGTTTACATTTTTTTCTTTATTGATTAAGGTATTACATATGTGTCCTTATCCTCCCATTGCCCCCTTACACTACACTCCCGTTCATACCCTCACCCCCCTGGTTTCTGTGTCCATTGGTTATGCTTATATGCATGCATACAAATCCTTTGGTTGATCTCTCCCCCTTACCCACTCTCTCCCCTACCTTCTCTCTGAGGTTTGAATATCTGATCGATGTTTCCCTGTTTCTCCACTAATTCTCAACACTTCTTCTGGCACTTATGTCCTTACGGGACAATGGAAATAATTTATTCTTTCATTCCCACATTCACTCACTGCCCATCCCTTCTCATCTATCTTGTTAGGCTAGATGAGATGAGAGAAGAAAAATCAAGGTTGGCTTAGGGGTTTTTGACGTAGGTAAATGGGTGAAAACTGCTGGCATTTACATAAATAGAAAAGATCTGTATTATTGGTACTTTTATATATGCCTTAGCTTCTTGAGTAGGTTAAGATTTTCTTGCCTATCTTCTTGATTGTTTTTTCCCACAACACTTAGCACAACATCCTGCAGTGAGTATCACCGAATAAATGTTTAATAATTGAACAAACCAGTTTAACTTTATCATCATTTGTCCTTTTGCCAACCATTGCTTTACTGAATATAAGCCTGCTAAGACTTGAATTTCTCTCTTATTAATAAGGGCCAGCATCCATATAGCATATGCTTACAACCAGTGATAAAAAGTTTAGAGATAATCTTAAACCTTTTACTCAGTAGGTTTTTATGGTTCTGTTATCATTCCCAAAGAGCCAGAATGTATTTTACCTCGTTTGTTTTTGTTTTTTCTCTCCACCTCCCTTTCTTTTCAGGGTTGTGAGTGGAGCTTTTCCCTTCTCCTGCAGTCCTTTTATGCTCTCTTTCATGATTTCATTGTAATGGAAAAATAAATATCACTATATGAGTACTTCCAGGTTGAAAGTAATTATTTTGAAAAAATAGAATTCTGAAAAATGGAGAGCTCACCAACAGTTGTTCAAATATTAGTTGCTTTATTAAGAAAATAGAAGCAGGCATTTGTAGATATGTTATTTTAGCAACACATTACCGAGGGAAGAAAGACATGACACGTGTCAATCATCTTTCGTTTGGCTGGTTTCGAAAGACTGACAGTGCCCTTTTCCCGGGTCAGACTGAGTTAACTATAATGAATATCACGAGCATCCACAACCGAAGGCGGGCCGTACAGTGTCAGAGAATGCTAGGTCTCATGGGGTTTTGCTTCCGAATAGCTCCTTAAAATCCAGTGAGTGACACTTATTAGATTTGACAACATAAATGGACAGTTTTGGGTAAATGTCTGCAGATCATGTCTGTGGTTTGATAGACTTTGGGTCAGGAGGAAAATGTTTTGGGTAATGATCTACTAATTATTTTTAGGACCTCATGCACATTAGGATGTTTAAGTTCACCCAGTTTTGATTTCCCATTTCAAAATGAAGATAAAATTGCACATCCCAGTGTATGATTAAAGTGCAGATGTTTTTTGATGACTGAGTGACTGGATGGGGAAATGAGCTGTGAGTGATAGTTACCCATTACCTGTAAAAACAATCATCTCCTATGTATAGAAGGGGTCCTGACGTGGGGTAGCGAACAAACCATGCAGTGTACAGATGATGTGTTGTGCAATTGTACACCTGAAACCTGTATAATTTTGTTAACCAGTGTCACCCCAATAAACACAATAAAAAAGAACATCCATGAGCCTGAGATATGGATTCATCACAGATGGTTAGACAGGAATTCAAATGGACAGATTCTAACACGTGACCAAGGTAGTACATCAGTACTCATAACTGGTGTTGTATGTAGATAAAATAACTCTGATAGAAGAATGTGCAGAGAGTTTGGTCTGGGAGGAAATCTAGATGAGCTGCATTGTAAACATTGGCTCTGTGTGGACCTGGAGTGTGCCAGTGTAACCATTTCTATACTAGTACCAACCCAGCGAACATGTGAGCCTGGAATCCCCAACTAGCCAAAAACTATAGTGATGATTAAAATATTATTTTTTATTGGTTTCAGAGAGGAAGGGAGAGGGAGAGAGAGATAGAAACATCAATAATGAGAATCATTAATCAGCTGCCTCCTGCATGCACCCCACTGGAGATCAAGCCCACAACTCTGGCATGTGCCTTGACCAGGAATTGAACTGTGACCTTCTTTTTCAGAGTTTGATGTTCAACCACTGAGCCATACTGGGTGTAAAATATTTTGAAAGAAATGTCTAATCCATTTAGTAACATCCTCATTGGCTTCATAGCTGTCCCCAACTGTTACAAAGAAGATTATGAGAAAACATATTTTTTTTAATATTGCCTACCTTCATCTAATTAAAAGTACAATATACAGAGCATGTTTTACCTAAATGTTGCAAAACCAAGCGCACATACATATTGAAAGCTCTGTACTTTCAAAGTCAAAGACCAATTCCTCCTGAAACAGCATAACATATTAAATAACATTATCCCCTGAGGAGCTGAGTGTAGGGTTTGATAGTGGAGTTTAGAAATCAGAAGCTATAAAATATTTCACCAGAGAATCATCCTTGCATCATGGGACATCCTAAAGCTCAGAGACAATCACACAGAAAGAAGAACTGCTTTAATAGCAGGAATTATTCCGTTAGAGTTGCTATTGCTGCTCTAAATGAAGCCCAGATCATTATCATCATCAGTTATTGAGAGCTTATCATGCTCCAGGCACCATTTTAACTGTATCTCATATACTAACCCATTTAATCCTCCTACTGATCTCACGTTGTAGAACAATTTTACAGAAGGAATGGTCCCTGGAGACAGACATTTTGGTCTGTTTTTTCGTAGTGTGTTCTCAGACCCTAGAACAGCGCCTGGCACACGGTATGTGCTCATTAAAGAGTAGTTCAATGCACAGGTGAGGAAACTTGAGGCACTAACAGGTTAAATAACTCGCCTAATGTTACGCAGATAGTAAGTGACAGAATTCAGATTCAAATTTAGATCTTTAAACTCCACACATTCCAATCAAGTGCAAACTCACCATTGTGGGTGAAAAGCATGCATCATTATTTCTCTTTAGCTGTTGAATGAAGCCAGTAATGCAACCTCTTTATTCCTCTCTTAAATCCCTACTCTCACAAAACTAGACAAAGAAAGTTCACGTGTGGAGATCAGAATATCAATTTCATTACTAACAATGTTAGGCTAGCTAAGATAATGCGGCTTAGATGTGTGCTTATAGTTAGGCTCAAGAATTCTTCACTCCAGCATGTCTTTGGGCTTGCAGATGGATACACATACTCTTGGTTACTCTTTCTGTGTATAGAATCCCAATAGTGAAGCCAGAAAGAGACTTTGGCCTACACTATTTGTCTCTAGGCAGCAGGCCTAGGCTCCATTGTGTGATCACAGGGAGCAGGAAGAGAAGGAGACACAGCTCGGCTGGGGACAGTTATACCATCTGCCCCTGCACCAAAGAGAGCAGCAGCGCTGAGCACGTTCAGTTCCTTCTCCCAATTTTGTCACAAAAGTTACTTCTTTAATCTGGGGAGGTGTGACTTGGTGAAGAATGGGGCTGGAAGTGTTTCAATGTTGTTCCCTCCAGAGAGGGAAATCTACATGACAATATGAGGACTTGGAATCAGGGCTCCTCCAACTTTACATCAAACCCCCACAGGGAGGAACAAGCAATTATGTCCTGTTCCTTTTCCCTTCCTAGGACAATAGAAGATGCTCAATCTGAAACTGGTTTGTTCCTCCTTGTCCTGTGACAACCTCTGAGGCCCCAGGGTTCATGTGAATCTCAGAAGTGATTCTGATATGCAGGCACACTTATTCTAACACTTCTGCCACAAAGCCTGTAATTGCTTGATAAACATCAGCAAGAGGAGCTATTAGATGCTCTAAATTCTCAAAGCTGAAAAGCAGTGATGCTTTCTGCTCAGTGAGGCTCCCGATAATTGCAGAGACGTTTTCTGCCTGGGCATGGGTGTGAAGAGGCTGCAGCAAACAGGTTCTTGAGTGAGAAATAGCGAGAAAGTCAGGAATTGAGAAGTAGATTATTGGCTTGGCAAATCTGTGATGAGGGACTGGACAGGAGGACAAAATCAGAAGTCCTGGGCAGAGCGATGACAAGCAGAGCCAGAGAAAGCTGATGTTGATTTTTCAGAAAAGTCCAGCATTCTTAAAAGTTTTCTGAGGTGCACGTAGAGCAGTGGTTGGAAAAACAGAAATTGATTTCAGGAATGTAAAGGATGACTTTGGGAGGAAGTGGAATTCTTTCATGAGGATTGCTGTGGGTGGGAGCACTGAGCATCATGATCCAAATAGCAGTTTACAGGGATCTGAAGTTGGCAAGAAATGTCCCATTGCAGCAGGCTCAGTGAAGATGGAGATGAGTGCGCATGACTCTTGAAAAAGGCAGTGCATCAGTGCCATTACGAAAATAATGGAAAGAAATGTACACAAAACTTCTGTAACCACATTTAGTTCTAAATGGTCGGATAAGCTGATGGAGCATGCATTTAGAGCCCTAAAAGGTTTTACTATTGAACTGTCATTCTAATTGGCCGAGTCATATTTGAAAGTAATGCAGAAAATTATAAATAAATGAAAACAAGGCGTAGAATGCACAGCGTATTAGGCCATAATGTATTTTCTTGCAGGCGTGCTCTGGGAGTGTTGTGCCTGGCACAGACCTGATTATTTGAGGATTCTGAGGCCCCAGGGAAGGTTTGGCAATGGGAGAATCAGGAGTCCTACATGTAAAATGAGCTACTCTGCAGGAATTGCTTCAGTAAATGCTTTGTGCATTTAAAAACTCTCCTCTTGTTTTCTTTAATTTAATCATAATTTTGATTTAAAAAGAAATTTGAGACTACATTTACGAAAAGTTATTTGCAGTGAAAGAACTACTGGGGGAGGAGGGTAATTGAGCATAGCCTGACCCAAAGGATATATTTTCTCTTCACTGTGCTTACAAAGGAAGGGACAACTGCTGTTTAAGGCACCATGTGGAAAGACATTCTGTTGCAACACTTTTAAAACATGAGAGATGTTTAATCCTAAAAAAATATTGTTTAGTGCATTGGAATGCCAGGAGTATATTGACTGCTTTATTCACTCTTCCATGTTTAGACCTCAAGAAGTGAACAATTGCAGTTACAAGGACTATTTAGGTTAAGAAAATAGTGGCAAAAATAGCAAGAAATTGGCATTGAAGCATTTAATATAAATTGCCAGTACTGATATGACTCATCAGACAAACGAGAAAGTGAAGTGTTGGTGTGGGTGGGTGGAGCATGTCTTGGAAAAGAGTAGACAGAGATATTTTTTTCACAATGTACATATTAAGAGTCTATTCAGTTCATGGCTGCCTGCAGGTATCTATAAAGTGAGTTAGTGCTTAAAATTATATCCAGGCCCCTCTTCATCCTAAAGAATTTTGGAATCTAAATTCTAACATACATAGGGCAAAGTGAATGACAAATTTACAAAAAATTGAAGTAAGATAATATGCACACAGGTATACACTGGCCTCATGAGTGAGGGAAGTTAAAAGGTTCCCATGCTTGCTGAAACCGGTTTTGCTCAGTGGCTTGAGGACTGAAAAGTCTCAGGTTGGAATCCAGTCAAGGGCATGTACCTTGATTGTGGGCACATCCCCAGTGGGGGGTGTGCAGGAGGCAGCTGATTAATGTTTCTCTCTCATCGATGTTTCTAACTCTCTATCCCTCTCTCTTCCTCTCTGTAAAAAAATCAATTATATATATATATATATATAAAGGTTCCCATGCTCATCAAGGCGGGACTGAGTGATTTCATTCATGTGACCATGTGACCATAGCTGAATTCAAAATGAACCACTGAGAGCTGCTGTGGATCAGTTGGTGGGATGGTTTATATCAAGTCCAAACTAGTAGTTTGAATCTGTTGTGTTTGTGTGTGTGTGTGTGTGTGTGTGTGTGTGTGTGTGTGTTTAAATCACCTAGCTGAACTTAAAGTGCTGAAGTAACCAAACGGTTTGGGTCTTACAGTAATCGAAGATTCAAGAACAGATGTTGAACATTAGAAAAATTTAGTAGTAATTCCCAGGAGATATTTGAGAACAGAATATGATGAGATAAATTAAAAGAATAACAAATTAGAATTCACCCATGTTCCCTGTATTTTTGTTTTTATTTTTCTATGGAAATCATGAGCCAGTTTCTTGTTTTAAAAAAGTTTCTAAAGTATGTATATTTTGAGACTTAGGTTAAATCTTTCCTGTACATTGTAGACTTTATGATTATCCAGCGCTGTGCTGTGAAACTTGCTAGAAGTTAGTTTCAACGTTGCAGTGGCTAACATCTCAAGTGTTAGAGCCGGACATGAGTTTCCATCTTAACCCTGCCTCTCACCTCCTATGTAACTTTGGACAACTAACAAACCTTCCAAAATTTCAGTTCCTGCATTTGCCAAAAGGAGGGGTGATACCTACCTCACAGGGTTTTAAAAGTTTATATATGCAGAATACTTAGCAAAGCACTGGCATATAGTTTATGCATTCAGTAAAAGAGCTATTTTTTATTCATTCTTTCATAAGTTTACTCATTTATTTTTTAAGTATTTACTGAATGCATGAGTCTGCAATTGTTGTAACTCATTGGAATATACCAGTGATCAAAAGAGATATCTGCCCCTAAATTTACATCTGAGTGAACGAGGAGAAATAAATACAATAAATAAGTACATTATATGGTACTAGAGGCCCTGTGCATGAAAATTCATGCACTGGAGTGGGGGTCCCTCAGCTCCTGCCCCCTCTCACAGTCCAGGAGCCCTCAGGGGCAGGAGACAACCTGGCAATCAGGGGAAGGCAATGCCCCATCATACCTCTGCTGCTGCCACTGCTGGCAGCTCAAGTTTCGTCAGCCCTGGTTACCTGAGCCTCAGGTGGCCCTGGGCAGCTGAGGTACTGGATGCAGCCATATTGTGGCTGTGGGTGCTGCCATCTTTGAGGGTGGGGCATAAATTAGCATATTCTCTCCTTATTGGCTGTGGGTGCCACCATCTTTGTGATGGTGTGATATAATTAGCATATATTATTCTTTATTAGATAGGATGGCCATGAGTGGAAAAAATGAAAATAAATAGAAGTAGAGAAGGGAAACAAGTAGTGGGGAAACTAGGAGTACGATGAGTATTTTCCAGTTAATATGGATTCATCAATATTGAGATGTTGACATTTCCATGAATATTTAAAGAAGATTGAAGGATGGCTAGGAAAAGAGCATCTAAGTTGGGAAAGGGTGTATCCAGTTCAAAGGCTTTAAGGTGAGGGTGTGCCTAGAGCAAGGAGGCCAGGACCATACAAGGATAAATTAGTAGGGATGAAGTTATGTAATGGCCACAATAGCCCACATCACTTGGGGTATTATTGGCCACCCTGTGAGGTCAAGCTTTTACTTTGACTGAAATGGGGAATTGTTTTTAGAGTTCTGAGCAGAGTCATGGCATGATTCCATTTCCTTATTTTATATAATAATCCTATATAATAAAAGGGTAATCTGCAAATGGACCCTAATTGAGGAACTACTGGGAATGACTGGGCACTGACAATCAAGGAATAGACACTCATTGCAGAAGCTGCCCCCTGGTGGTCAGTGTGCTCCCATAGAGGGACTCCACTTAGCCATAATCCAGGCTGACTGCTGAGAGTGCAGTGGCAGTGGCAGGAGCCTCTCTTGCCTCCTCAGCAGCTCTAAGGAAGTTCGACTAAAGGCTTAAACCACCCCCTCCCCCCCACACCCCAGCCTAAATTGTCATTCAGACATGCCCTGAGGGCTCCCAGCTGTCAGAAGGATGTCTGACCATCAGTTTAGGCTTAATCCCCTGGGTGAACAGACCTGAGCTGGCAGGTGGACATTCCCCTAGGGGTCACATACTGTGAGAGGATGAAGCCCGGCTGAGGGACAACCCCGCCCCCCCCCCCCCCCCCCCCCCACACACACACACAAGTGCAAGCATTTCATTCATCAGGCCTCCAGTTTTGTAATACTCACTTTTTTTTTTTAATTTTATTGATATTTTACAGAGAGGAAGGGAGAGAGATAGAGAGCTAGAAACGTTGATGAGAGAGAAATACCGACCAGCTGCCTCTTGCACACCCCCTACCGGGGATGTGCCCACAACCAAGATACATGCCCTTGACCGGAATCGAACCTGGGACCTTTCAGTCCGCAGACCAACGCTCTACCACTGAGCCAAACCAGTTTCGGCAATACTCACCTTTTATACTTTGATGTTAGTAGACTCTCCAAGGGTAAAGATGGCACCTGGGAGACCAGTTATCCATGTGAGAGCTGGTGACAGCTTGGACCATGATGGGAGAGGTAAAGATATTTACAGGTGGCAGGATTTGGAATATCTTTTAATGTTAGAGCTAACATATTTCCTGTTGGAATGAATGAGAGTGTGAAAGAGGAAAATCAAGGATAATTTCAAGGTTTTGGCCTAAGAATCAGTAAGGGCCCTAGCCAGTTTGGCTCAGTGGACAGAGTGTCTGCCTGGGGACTGATGGGTCCCATGTTCAATTCCAGTCAAGGGTATGTGCCTTGTTGCAGGCACATCCCCAGTAGGGAGTGTGCAGGAGGCAGCTGATCAATGCTTCTCTCTCACAGATGTTCCTAACTCTCTATCCCTCTCCCTTCCTCTCTGTAAAAAAAAAAAAAATCAATAAATTATATTTAAAAAAAGAGAATCAGTAAGGATTATAAATAAATATAATGGTTATTATTATTTTATGATTTGTAGCTTCCTATTTTGTACTCTCAAAAAAGAACAGCAGACTCACTTGTACTTCTTTACGTCTTCCACAGCAGAAAGAAAATGATATGCAAAGAGTAGGTTTGGAATAAATAATTGTTGAATCTTTGAGGGTACAGGAATAACTCTACTACTCAGAGAAAACAGTAAGGCATTAAAAGATAATATGGCCTTCCAGAAAAAAAAAAATTGCTTTTCTGCTTACTTGAAGTCCAGCCCTTCTATCTATCCATCATCAAATGATCCAGGCACTTTACTGCAGCCTTTCTCTAAAATCAATGTGGATGCCTACAGCTGTCTTGATTGCAGAAAATGGTCTCTTTGTTAAGAGCCTTAGTAGTGATCTGGCTTCATTGTTCTCTGGCCATATAGAGACAAGTACTGTGCAGTCAATAAAAATGGCAATGGATGAAATTATCTGACCAAATGAGTCCTGAAAAGTCAGTCTCAAATTTCTCCTCCATGGCAAAAGGGGGATCGGTTCTTCTTTTTATGTGGTGAGATATCCTTAGGCAACTACTGAGAACCGTCACAGTACTTTCTGGAAATTATGTGATTCGTTTCTGTATTGGATTGTATTCTTATGGATATTTACAGATGGCATACATCAAACCTTTCCCACTGAGAGGAGAGACAAGCATTGTTATTTCTGGGAGAAACCAAAGGAAAATAAATGACGAAGGTCCTCATTATGTCTGTTTTTGCTTTCCCTCCCCCCCCCCCATTATAATTTATAAGTCACAAATATAAGCAAAATGTCAAACCCCAACAGCTGTAAATAGAGTGCAGAAGTGTTGTGTCGGTTCCAAAGGGAAGAGCCACAGATGAAGAGTGTCAGGGCACAAATGAAATCCCTGACTTAGCTATTGCCGTCCCCATGGCTATGAACTAACTAGGTGTGTTCTATTTTTCTTTTAAATTATTATTATTTTTTAAATACATCTTTATTGTTCATATTATAATAAGTGTTTCTCATTTCTTTCCCCTCCATTGCTCACCTCCACCAGATTCCCACCCCACCCTTTGCCCTTTCCCCACGCCCCATTGTCCTCATCCATAGGTGCACAGTTTTTGTTCAGGCTCTTCCCGCAAACCCCCCATTCCCCATTTCCCTGAGAATCATCAGTGCACTCCTCTTCCATACCTCTGATTCTATTATATTCACCAGTTAATATTGTTCATCAGGTTTTTTAATTCCCTTGGCTTTTAGTTTCACTTGTTGATAGTTACGTATTTGTTGATCATAATTTTTATCTATATCTTCTTCCTCTTCCTAAATAACCCCCTTCAGCAATTCATATAATTCTGGTTTGACGAACTCCTTTAGCTTTTTTTTATTTGTGAAGCTCTTTATCTGGCCTTTGATTCTGAGTGATAGCTTTGCTGGGTGTGTTCTTATTGCATGAGGTGCAGTGTCTCATTTATCAGTGATTCCATTCTCTTACAGAGAAAGGCTGAGTCCTGAATTCAGAGCTGAGTGAAGACAAACATGGGTGAATATGTCTTTGATCTGTTAGCGGAGACTGTACCACAGCTACCTTGTAAAAATGCCCAGAGAGCTAAAACAGCAGTTTGAAAGACTCCCAGCAATGGCAGGAACAAGTAAGGGTGGACAAGTGGGGATCATTTTCTTATAAAACCCCAAATGTATCAACTTACAGGTTTATATAACAATACAGTAAGAGGCAGCACTGATAGAAATGGAATTTAGGACAGAGGAGAGTAATCAACTGTTCATAAAAGCATATCAAAGCAAAGAAGGAAAGAGGATAAAACTTAAATGCAAATCAAAAAGGAAGAAAACAACCTGAATACTTACATTAAAATATGTTCTGGGAGATGTATGATCAGAGTTGAGAAATTTAAGGTATGCCATATACTAATAAGTAGCAAATCCAATTTTTTATTTCTAATATGGTGGATAATCACTTTCCTTAAAAGGTCAGTTTTTCATGGGTAAGCCTTGAATGTTATTACCTATACATACCTTTTGAAATGTCCTGATTTTAAAGTTTTGATTGTAAAATAATTTTTTATATCTTTCCTTATTCTTTAGTAGAAAATGTTTAAAATAAAAATTACTGTTCTGAAAAATATAAATTTATAATTAGGATTCAGAGACATATTTAGAACAAAGTAAAAAAAATGCTGTTTGAGAATTTGGACATTTAAAATGGACATTTCTTGACAAGGTCTAACAGTAGCTTTCAAAACAATTTGCAAGACCACCAGAGAATTCTTCTATCATTTTAACTCACAATTATAAATTTTTTTATTCTTTTATTTCATTTCTGTGTAGAATGAAACATTTCTTGTAGTTTCTTCTACTACCGGTTTCTGAATTAACATTGAAGTCCTAGCCTGATGCTGTAAATCTACTTTCTTAGAATTTTCTTCTAAGTAATACTCTAGATCTTCTAAAATTCCTTCAAAGGGCCTATCATTAAGTATTTTTATTCATTAAAAATAATAGCTTCATTAAAAATAATATGTTTTTAGGTTGCAAACATGAGGCTTGGATTCAATTGAGTTAACGTGCTTAGAAGGGAAAGGTTCTGAGAGTAGATAAAAAAAACAAATGAAAAGAAGCGCATATTACAGAGAGAAGGATGGCTTGGTCAGCCTTTCTCTGACTCCCCAGCTTTGAATTCAGTGCCTCCTCTCTCCTTACCATCACCCACCATCTACCCCTCATACCACACTTTAGCATTTTCATTATTTTTACCATTTAAGTACACTGCACAGGCAATAATATATTTACTGTTTTTTTTCTCTCTATGAGACATGATGGTTACATATTAAATGTCCTTCATCATTTATCTAAGTATATTACTTAGTGTAAACACACTCAATATGCTATTGTTTTGAAGGAGGAAAAATAGGAAGAAAGAAAGGAAATGTATTTATTAATTTTCAGTATCATGCTACATGTAACCCACTTGTGAAGTTCTGGATTTGTTAGAATAATATGTCTTTTAACTTAAATATAGGGTAGTTCAACACCAAAATTTTATATTGGGATGTATACACACACACACACACACACACACTCAAAATACATACATATATATATATATATATATATATATATATACACACACACACACACACACACACAGATGTATACATCTATGTGTATACACATATGCATATGTATAACATGTAAAACATGTGTATTTATATAACCTATTTACTAAATATTGTACGTATATGTATGAATGCATATAGGGTCCTCAAACTTTTTAAAGTGGGGGCCAGATCACGGTCCCTCAGAGAGCTGGAGGGCCGGACTATATGAACTACTAATTCCTACTGTAACACCTCGGCTGCGCTCACTGCCCAAAAAACCTGGCGGGCCTGATCAGACTCCTCTGCGGGCCGCATGTGGCCTGCGGGCCGTAGTTTGAAGACCCCTGCATATATGTGTGTCACATTCACAAATGTACATGTTTTACCCTAACATTGAAACAGCCTTATATTTTGCATAACTAGCAATGAATATTTAATTGAAATGTAACTTTCTTTAGTATTGCTCCATATTATTATCTCCCCAAATATATGACTTGAGGTTGGCACATGACATGTAATCAGTCTATATGGTTGGATTTTACTGGCACTACTCCAGATGCCAACCAGTCTTTGTGTTTTGAATGCATTTTATTATTGAAATAGGTATGAGCATGGGGTTTTAAGTAAAAAATAATATTTCAGTTCAGCTATATGTTTTATATGTTGTTTAATTTGGATGAGGAGTACAATGAATATAGTTATGCAGTTTATAGAGTGACCATGAAAATAAGTTTGAATCATATGTGAACATTTAATCTATTAGATACAAAGAATATAAGATTAATAGGTAGTAAGAACCTTATAGTATCACACAATGGGAATTCAGCAGATAGGATAAGTACTTAAACATTGCTACATAGATTTCTAAAATTTACTAATTGCATGTTAGGTGTAGAGTAATCATAACATTTTCCAATATGCATACCCTCAGGAAATACCATCCAGTGATAGGCGATAAAGTTAATTACTTTAGGAGAGTTCTTTTTTCCTTTTATGTTACTTTAAGCTAAATTTATTTTTAGGAAGAAAGTGATACTATCATCAAATTAGAATATCAACAAGATCCATGTGTGAAGCGAGTTTCTTTTTGAGACTGTTCCAAGAGATTCGGGGAGATAGCAAAATTTGTAATATTGCCAGCAAGGAATGCCTTTAATCATGGAATGTTGTAGATGAAAAATGCTGGATTGTTGAATGTGAGAATTAAACTCTACTTGAAAGAAAATCAGATGATCTTATGTTCTTAGCATCAAAATCTAAAATTTTGCTTTAAAATGTTTTCCATGTATGATTAAGTTATTCAGTAATTTATCATTATCATAATTTGCATAATTTAGTTCAGATTATTCATAGATGTCAAGATAAATACTTTGATTTTTTTTTTATATATATATTTAAGTGTGACAGGATTGGCACGGCCTTACCCTCATTCAGAGATACCCATTTAGAGTTGAACAAAAAGGAGCTCAAAATGAATTCCCAACTTAAAAGCCACATTTCTAAAGAAAATATATGTGAACTTACATTATAGATAATGATTGATGAAATTATTTTTTGGATATGGTTTTGTATCATTCTGTGATAATCTATGTTTCTCACACTGAGCAAATTGTGCTAGGAGCTGTCTGTTGTATGGGGAATAGAGTGGAGGACACACAACCACTTAATAACTTCTCATGCATTGAAAGTTACATAGTGTTGATTATTTCATTTAAAGAAGTACATTTTTCTAAAACTGCCAGGAAGACTAATTAAATTCCCCAGGGATGGTAACTACCAGGAAGACTAGTTAAGTACCCCAGAGAAGAAGTGTTATTTGAGTTCATTTGTTTTTTTAAGAGTGAGGATTAAATTAGGGGAAAGGGCAACTACAAAGAAAGGAAGGGTGAAGGAGAATGGCATGGACTGTGGTATGGCTAAGGTACACAACACAGCACGGCACCAGGAAGGAGACACAAAGATGATTATGAAGGGTCTCAAATGCCGTGCTATGAACTTTGCACTTGATCTACGGGCAAAAGGGCTGCAGTGAGAATAACTTTGATCAGAAAAGAGACATCCTACAATTGATAAGGAGGGAACACTCTAGCAGTATTAAGGAGGGTAGATAGGAGTTGATGAAACTAGAAGCAGAAGACCAAAAGAAGCCATTCTAGAGGCTATTGCCATGAGGATAGGGAGGAAAGGAATATTCCAAAAAATGTAGAAAACATAATCAACTTAACCTAGTGAAAAAATAAAATGTGGGAATGCATAAGAGGTTCAGATTGAGTCTAAAATCTTGACAAATGACAAGATGTTGGTGCCTTTCACCAAGACCAGGCACAGAGAAGGCAAGACAAGAGATGTTGAATGATTAAAAGCCATGGCATTATATGGAACTTTTAAAATTGTTTGGGGTGTATTTTAAAAGTTAATACTTGATTACATTTAAATAATTTTCTTCTATAAAATAGTAAAAAAAATAACAAAAATTATTTTGCAAGGTCAATAGAAATATTATTGTTTATTGTTGATAGCAGTATTCTGTGATGATGGTGAAAAGGTCATAAAAGAAAAAGTCAGTTAATGTGCTTAACTTATATACCATTTTTTAATATAGAAAATGAATAAAATAAGATTTTTCTCATCCCTTGATATCAGTAATATTTATGAATTCCATATGAATTATATTTTAGTGCATTAAGAATCCTCAACTTATATTGATCTATAACATAATTTTCATGTTAAAAGATAAAAGTTTATTTTTATTATATATTGGGTATAAGAATCTTTCTTATTAAATATGTATTTTGGGAACAAAATGTAAATTTATATCAGCATAGTTTTTATTTTTAAATTCTTATAACTTGCTAAGCTAGTTTGAAGAACAGCTTAGGATTGGCTAAGTATGCTCCAAGTTACCAACTAACCCAGGGATATTAGATGTATAATAACTTGTGCCCAGACTGAATTTGGACTCAGTGTTCTGACATCCCACGTGCTCTAGATGCCATCTTTAACAACCGGAAATGGGGTTGGGTTGCTGGAATCTCCTCCGAGAGAATATAATTTGTATTAGCAGAAGTGGCCTCTTTGAGAACATCTTTACTCTTTCCCTTGTCAGAGTCCCAGACTGAACATGAAGCAACTGCTCGGTGAAACATTTCCTTACGGGACATCAATTGTTTCTGGAACCACACGCAGCTTCTTCCCTTTGTGAGCATTCTCTCCCTTGTCTGTCAGACTAGGGATGTCTCCGGACTGCACTTAGTAAGCCCTTAGTAGCTATCTGTTAATTGAGCCAATGGTTCCAATGAATGGAAGGGACTCAATGTGCACTCAGTCTTCTCTTCCCTTTCCCCACTGATTTCCTTTACGAGTACTTTGGGGAGAAGGTGTGTCCTCAGCTTCCTCACCAGAACAAGCTGGATCTTCAGGTATTGAAGGAACATATTCCAAAGAGAGAGAAGGCACTATAGATCTACTGTTGATGGTTCTAGGGGCCAGAACAGTCTCAAAACCTATTGGGAACAGATAGACCTTGAAGTGATTTAAAAGTCAAATTCATTTGTAACCAATAACAGTTACTGTCATGATGAGAGTGTTTAGTTTCTCCTTTTAGTTTTTTGTAACCTGTCCAAAGCATGCAGGCATCTTAATTCTTGTTCAGGATTCTCAAATGGCATATACTATGAATATCAATGCATTTACATTAGTAGGGGGGAAAAATGTAAAGTAAACAAGAAAAACTATAAGAACAAGCAGAATAATAAAAATTAAAAAAAAAATCAAAGACCAAAATTTAGAACTATAATGAAAAATGATTGCATCAAAACATAGTGTATAATGGTTTTATTATTTTTCTGAACTCTTCCTGTATAATGGACAATTTATTGACCATCCAAATGCAGAACAAATGGAGTGTTGTTCGTCTTTCCTTGTTATCTAACATGTATTGAAGGGTTTACAGGAAGGAAGATACTGTGTAAGGTGCAGCAATTCCTTTGTGGTAGACTAGTGGCAAATATGTTACCAAACTCAAAGTTTTCAACACTTAATAGGGAACACAAAGTGCCATATACACAAAAGTCACTTAATAAGTATTGATTGATTTTTATGAAATTGACTGATGACCAGTGGCACATATAGGTGTATGGGAATTAACCCAGGTGATTGATGCTTATAGTTGGTGTTTGGTTTCCCTCAGAAGGAGACTCTATGATATGGATTATTTGGGATTACCAGGACGCACTAGCAGAGGGGGTGGGAAGATGCTCACCACAGAGCTACACTGGCTATATGACAATTATTAAATTATTTAGATGAAAAGGACAAATTCCTAGTATAATGAAAAATACTAAAACTAACTCAAAAAGAAATAGGAACCTAAATAGACATACAAGGAAAGTGACTGAATTAGTAACAAAACAACTTCCCACAAACCAAATTCCAGTTCCATATGGCTTCACTGATGAATTTTGTCTAACATTTAAAAGAGAATTAACACCAATCCTTCATAAAATATCCTAAAAATAGAAGAAAAGAGAACATTCTATTAGTCCAGTATCACACCGATACTAAAAAGACAAAGATAGTGCAAGAAAACTTTAGACCAATATCCCTTATGAATACAGACACACAAATGCTCAACAAAATGCTAACAAATCAAATCCAGCAACATATAAAAAATTATACTCCAAAACCAAGTGAGATTTATCTTAGTATGCAAAGTTTCTTTAATACCATGAAAATAAATTGATGTAAAGTGTCACATCAATAGAATAAAGGGCAAATGCTTTATGATTTTCTGCATACATGCAAAAAAAGAATTTGACAGAATCCAACACCCATTTATGACTTAAAAAAACAACAACGCTCCATGAAGTAGTCATAGAAGGGATTCAATTTATATAAAATATCTAGAATAGGCAAATACATAGGAATAGAAACTGAAATAGTAGTTGTTAGAGCCTGGAGGGATAGAGGACAGGGAATAACTGCAAATGGATTCAGGGTTTCTTTCTGATTATACTTTTTTTTTCCTGAAGTTAGAGAGTAGTGATGTTACATAATTCTATGCTAAAAACACTGAATTGACACTTAGAAATTATGTATTTTATATAATGCGAATTATATCTCATGTCAGCTTTTATAACAAAGTAAGAGTCTATAAAAAGGTGAATCAGGGGAAATAGTATTTTTATGGAGAGACAAGGTTAACTTTAAGAATAGTAACAGCTTTCAAAGGAGATGAGAAGTGATAGGATTATAGATATTTTTTAGACTCAATCAGACTTATTGTATAAAAGAAAAATCTTGTGGTTGAAAACAAGATTTGTGACCGAGGGCTGGAATAACAACAAAAATTATGGGGAAAGTCTTGCAAGTACAGTTGATTTTGGAAAGAAAAGTAAATTTTGTTTGGAACATGATGAGTTTGAGAAAATTAATAGATAGTCAAGTGGAGATGTCAACTAGATAGTTAGCTACAGGAGTCTAGATTTCTTTCTTGCTCTCATGAAAAGCGAAATCATCATCCAAGATTGCATTTCAAATGCAGAACCCGGGAAAGTTGTGTTAGATGTACCAGATATGTGTAGTCCTCACACTGGGATATTTCACTAATGCCTATTGATTAGTTATAGCTCTGGGCATCCATCTATATGGAAATCCTCCAAGTCTTATTACCAAGAATCATTTTTTCAGTCTCGGAAATCTATTGAGTATTTGTGGTCAGCATGTACTTAGCTGATTTTTCTTTTTCTGAACTTTGATAGCCAAAGAACATTCCTTCCAGTGCATGCATTCTTTAGCAGACCATGAAATCATTTCTTTAAGGTAACTTTGCATATTCTTCTTCATCTTTAGGTTTTGCTCTTTTTAGAGCTTTAATGGTAAAATCCTATTTTTCACTCTTGCTGGCATTCTCTACAGCCATTAGGTACTGATAATACTCTCCCTTACTCTTCACTTTCCATTTGGCATGCAGCGGATGTTTTTCATATCCTTAAGCATGAATATATTCACACATTTCTGCCATCTCTCTTTTTCAAGTTACAGTAACTCTTCCAGACTAAGGAAGACAATTGCCTTTGCTTCTGTTTGGATGAAGACCACGTTAACATTTTAGTTTCCCTGCTCTGGAATATTTTAAATCAGTATCTACAATTACTAAAATTTTATTTTATTGTTTATTGAATAAATGTGATAGTATTATCGATTTTGTGCAAATAAAGGGAGGGAGAAACAAACTTGGGTCTTCCTCCTTCCCTCCCTCCCTCCCTTCCTTCCTCCCTTCCTTTCACATATATAATTTAGGTCCAGCACAGGCCCAGTCCAAGATGAAAATACGGGGCCTTTAGTCAGAAAATGATTAAGAAATTTAAAAATAGCCCGGTGGTGCTGCTCAGTAGGCTGGGTATCCTGTATACCAAAAGGTTGCCAGTTTGATTTACGGTCAGGACATGCCCGGGTTGCAGGCTCGATCCCAGTAGGGGACATGCCAGAGGCAGCCAATGGATGTTTCTCTCCCTACCTCTGTCTCTAAAAAATCAATTCAAACAAACTTATTAAAAATTAAATTTTAAAATAGTAATAATAGAACATTAAACTGGGCATGGGGCTTTTCCGAGAACAGAGTCCTGTGCACAAGTTGCATATCCATGAAGCTGACCCTGTGCAGGTCTTTGGAGCAGGTGGCAGCTGAGAATTAACTTTGTAAATACATTTAAGTTTCAAATCAGTTTTATAATAAAATTTCATAAATATAATTTTTGTAATAGAATAGTATATACATATAATAAAATGGAGTGACTATATTTATTTGGAACGCTATAACAATGTCTTTGGCACAGAGTATTGTGGTGAATACAAATATGCAGTAAATGAGAACACACTTTTATTCCAGCTTTACTATGGGCTGTGTATAATGCTTTGGTTTACCTTGAGGGCTCAGGAGCCTGCTTGCTTGGGTTATAAGTGTGAGTCTTTGGGCACAATCCCTTCCTTTACTGTACATAAGTGTACACACACATTAGGATAAGCAAACACTGATCTCATAGGCTTGTTATGTAGATTAATATATGTAAAGCTTTTTGAAGAAGCCTACTCCGTTTTTTCATATTCTTTTTATTTTTTTGGTTTTGCCATAGTGGATTCAATATCCCAGATTTAGTTTCCTCTCTCTTTCATGATTATAAATGAATGTCCCTTATAATATTAAAATATTTCATGGTAGTGTTTGTCTAGAATTAACAATTTGATAGTTACTAGATAAGGCATTCATTTCATGATGATAACAATTTTTATTGTATTTGTTTCCATCATCATTTATCCCCTGACTGTAAGATGGTAGAAATTAATGATGCATTTTTTTTTCTATAAGAACATTTAAAGTGTCTTTCTCTTAAAATATTTCCTTTGAACGTTTCCCCCTCACCATTTGCCTTACTTAAAATTACCAGGCTAACAGAGCAATCCAGTAAATTGTGTTACAGTCAATAAGGGACATAATTATAGACTTTAATTCAATCCAATTAAAATGAATGCTAAATAAGTCTTGGCAATTTTGGCATTCTTTTTAAAGATATTACATATGTGCCCTTACCACCCTCCTTCCCCCTCTCACACACACCTCATACCCTCATCCCCTGGTATCAGTGCCCATTGGCTAGACTTACATACATGCATACAGGTCCTTTGGTTGATCTCTCCCTCTTACCCCCACACTAAGTACATTTAAAAGCAAGCTTGTTTGGAAGCAATCTGTTGTGATTAATGTATATTATTTGCTTTTATTTTTATATAATTGAATAATGATTTTTTTATATTAATATGAATTATATTTATTTGTAATGATTAACAATCTGTTTTGTGCCTTATTCAGAAGATTTCTTAATTTATAACCTAAAAACAAAAACTCTACTATCATTAAGTACCATCTGAAATATTTAGTTTGAGAATCAAATACAGGACTTTATCACAGAGTAATCATACTAACTGTATTTTATTTTTAGTACCTGTGGGAAATTTATTGAAAACTAGTTCAATTATGATAGATTCTAAGAAACTATTAATCTTGAGAAATATGCTTACAAAAGAATGTTCTAGTCAGTTGTAGTTTCCAAGAAAGAAGATCTTAATACTTTTAGGAATTTTGCATTTAGGGTTGCCAGAATCTATGAAATAAGTGAGCAATATAGATATTGGTTCTGAAAGTTGAAAAGAAAGAGCAATATCCCTAAATATCATAGTTTTCTAACCATGCCATGAACCTGACTCCTTCTGTCTCCTGTGCCTCTCATGACCTAATATCTATATTCAATCTCGTTTTCTCATATCAGACAGTATTACTGAAGTCTTCACTAACATCTATGTGACCAGTTTTGGCCCTGTCTCAGACACAGATATGGTGAGTTTTTCATTAAATACTATTTTTATTGAATATTTGCAAACTTGGGAGGGATAATTTTTTTAGAAGAAAGGAGTATTTTTACTGTTAAAGGATTATGGGATTGACTCATGCTTATTTATTCTAGCCAAATACATGAGAGTTAAGGATGTTAATCCTTTTGTATATGTGGTACGCCATTGTAGCTTGGGTGTTCTGATTAGTCCTTTTTATTTTATATGTATTTTTTGTATCACCAAAAAGACAAGAGTTAATAGTATTGGTGAAGATGTGGAGACAATGGAACCCTTGAGCACTGTTTGTGGGGATGTAACACGGTGCAGCCATTGGAAAACACTAGGGAAGTTCCTCAAAAATTTAAAAATATAATCCGTAAGATCCAGCACCCCACTTCGGAGTATCCATCCCAAGGAGATGAAAGCAGGATCGTAAAGAAGTATCTGCTCTCCCATGTTCATGATAGGCTAATTCACAATAACCAAGGTATGGAACATGGTATATATACACAGAGGAATATTATATAGCCATGAGAAATAATAAAATCCTGCCATTTGCTACAAGATGGATTGATCTTGAGGGCATTATGCTAAGTGAATTAACAGAGAAAGACAAATTCCATGTGTATTACTTTTGTCAAAAAAAAAAAAAAATTAAGCTCTTAGAAACCGAGATAAAAAATGTGGCTGTCAGGGTCTGGGGGCGGGGATAGGGAGAGGTGGATGTAAAAGTGCAAACTTTCAGCTGTAATGTAAATAAGGTCTGAGGGTCTAATGTAAAGCATTGTGACTATAGTTAATAACACTGTATTGTATAACTCAAATTTCTAAAAGAGTAGAACTTAAACAAATGTCACACACACAACGATAAATAGTTGAGGTGATGGATGTACTAATTAGCTAGATGGGAGGAGTTCTTTCACAATGTATAGGTACATTAAATTGCTACAATGCACACTTTAAATATCTTACAATTTTATTTATCATTTATACCTCAATGAAGCTGATTTTTTTTTTCTTAAAGGGAAGGAAAAGAAACTGAAATTATTTAACTAGTGTTTCCATGTGTGACTTCCTTTCAGGGAAAGTTGGCAAATTTATACATTTCTACAAATCACGAGTTATGAGAAAAGTCAAGTAAGGAAAATAATGGGGAAAAGCATTATAATTCTGCAATTAAAATTAAAATTTAACAGTTAACATAAGGAATCTACTGATGTCAGGACTGTGTCCCAGTGAAGTAGTCATGATCAGCCAATCATGCTGCAGTGTGTCTGTGGTCCTGTCTGCTCTGTCACTGTGTTTATGAAAGCTTCTTTGAAAAATTTAAAATCTATTCTACATTCCCATGAGCCTGTGTTCATTTACCTTTTTTCTTGGTTGTCCCTATAAACAAAAAGTATTTTAATAAAACATTGAAATGAGAAAAATAAAATAAAATAAATGTTAATGTTCATATGCAAAAGAATAAATAAATAAATAAATAAAAATCAAAGGCTGGTAGCTAATACTAGGCATGTAGTCATTAGCAACAAAAAATTTTTAGACTTCATTTTTTAAAAATTGAAATAAAAATTTGGTTTCTCTTAAAAATATATTATTTATTGATTTCAGAGAGGGAGAAGAAGAGAGAGATATAGAAACATCAATGATGACAGAGAATCATTGATTGGCTGCCTCCTGCATAGCACCCCACAATGGGGATCAAGCCTAAAACACGGGCATGAGCCCTGACTGGGAATCGAACAGTGTGACTTCTTGGTTCCTAGGTCAATGCTCAACCACTGAGCAACACTAAAATTGACTTACATTCCAAACTAAATACAATTGAGTTGAGTGGAATTGTGGTTGGCAACATTTAAAAAATCAGTTTGGTTTTTTAATTTTATTTTTCTGTTTTGGAATGTATATGTATGTGAATGTGTTTATGTATGTGTGCACATGCATCTATATATTGAGATATTTTACCAAATGAAGTAAATATTTTACATCTCAGAGGCTTTTGAAAGCTTTGTGAGCCCTCTACAGTTTTCTAATGTTACATTTCCCTGAATACCCCAGCCTAACACAGTCCAATAGCATTCTCTTTGGTCATGTCCAATTTCCTACTTCATTTCCATCTTTATTTACCTGCTTACTGAGTCTTACCAGTAGTTTGCTTGGAGGAAGTCTGATGAATTGCAAGACCGCCAAGTGAGCACCTATCATCAGAATCCAGTCAGAGGAAAGGATCCTCAACAGTCATTGGAACAGGGAAAATCCAATATCATTCATTATGAACTGGTACAAATGGTTAACTAATAAAACAGGGTAAGAGAACCCCAATCAATGTAGAATTAGCACACACAGAAGGCAATGTCTACTTCTAGGAGTGAAGGGTCATGAAAGAGGGAGACAGGGAGGACTTAGCAGAGTGCCCTGCCCCCGAAGGCTGCGTCAGACCTCTGTGAGGAATAAGTTGGTGCTCCAGGAGCATGCCACTGTTGCTGGTGAAGAAACCTGGGAGGGTCTTTGTGGAAGCCGGTGCGTAAGAATATCCTGCCTGGTGGCTGAAAACTCCTCATATAAAAACCTTTTGAAGCAACACAAAGAATCACAAGGCATCTGCCACCATCAAGAGAAGCACAGAGAGTAGTCTTCTTTGGCTAGAACATCAAAAGATTCCTCTCATACCTTTTACTGACAGAGCCCAACGTTGTGCCAACTGGCAAAGGACCAGTGTTTACAGAGTCCTTCTGCAGTATCTCCGAGAAGGAGAAAGGAGGGTGCATGTGGAGCTGAGAGCCAATACACTGATAATTGGTATACATAATAATGTGTGGAATGGGGAGGATTTTGAATGAGAGCCAAGGGATGGTTTGATCACACAAACAGGTACTGTTTGTTATTTATCCAAATCTAGAGAAGCAGGATGAAGCTGGGGAAAATAAAAGCTGAATTATCTATGTGAAAATGTAACACAGACATATACCAATAGACATACTTAGTCATATTGCACATCTACTAGGGAAGACAGCACTCCATCTAAAAGCATGTATGTATTTTGTGAAAAGAAATGACTTGGTCTTTTTGATGATCAAATGGAGTGATTTTCAACCTTGATATTATTTTTTTGCTGGAAAGAAAGATAATAAGGGGAAGTTTGAATTTATTTTGGGATACAGGGCCCGATCAAGAAACCGCACTTGGCTGTGACACTTTAAATAGAAAGTGATTGTAATGGTAAGAGAACATGTACCCATATCATTATCAGCCATATATAAAAGTGGCTTTCAGAAGCAATTAGGCAATGGAAGAAAAGCAAAGGATAAATTTAATTTTACTTTTATTGGCTTAGCAGATACACTCATTTCTATGCAGTGCACACACTGAATAGCAAGACCTAAACCCCCAAGTCTTCCTGTTCAGGTCAGTGATGGAGATATGCTGTGACATTAGCTTGAGAGGAAAAAGCAGCATAGCAGAACGTATTAAAAACCAAGAGAAAACACACACACACACGCGCACACACACACACACACACACACACACACACACACACGTAAACTATCTCAGAATCATTAACCAGTATAATTGTCCAGAGAAAGGTGAAGTTCTAAATTATAATTAAAGTTCTAAGTACAGTGTCTGCAATTAAGCTTAATCTTTTTTTTATTTCAACATTTAAGCTATCCATGAGTAAGAAGATAATTAAACTTTGTAATGTACTAGTAGTTGACAACTGACAAGGTTTTTATTTATTTATTATTTTTTTTTAATATATTTTATTGATTTTTTACAGAGAGGAAGGGAGAGAGATAGAGAGCTAGAAACATCAATGAGAGAGAAACATCGACCAGCTGCCTCTTGCACACCCCCTACTGGGGATGTGCCCGCAACCAAGGTACATGCCCTTGACCGGAATCGAACCCAGGACCTTTCAGTCCGCAGACCGACTCTCTACCACTGAGCCAAACCGGCTTCGGCAGACAACTGACAAGGATTTTAGTAGGCATGTGCATTTCAGAAATTTACAACTCACTCATTGCTAATTTTTCTCATTGGTTTCTATATAGATGGCTTTTCCCATATTAGTAAATGCTTTTGCTGTGTGTGCATATTTTTTAAATATATTTTATTGATTTTTTACAGAGAGGAAGAGAGAGGGATAGAGGGTTAAAAACATCGATGAGAGTCAATCATCGATCAGCTACCTCTTGCACACCCCCTATGGGGATGTGCCCACAACCAAGGTACATGCCCTTGACCGGAATCGAACCTGGCACCTTTCAGTCTGCAGGCCAAAGCTCTGTCCACTGAGCCAAACCAGTTCCGGCAAAATGGGTGCATATTTTTAAGGCATAATGATATAGCCACCAACTACTGCACCAACAATTAGGCTAAGAACCTTAGCTCATATGGTTATTTCTTGCAGGGCTAAGTATTAAGGTTAGAACTTGAACGATGGGAACTTTGAAGTCATCTCAACATCACTGATTCAGAGTTTACCATTAGGCTGTTAAGGAGTAGCCAGGCAGGGTAAGTGCTGACCTTGGTTTCTAGACCTAATTTTTTATTTTTTTACCAAAACACAGTGTTCAGTATCACTTAGATCCTCCAGTAGCCATTGGGATATTGTGCTGTTTGTTTAGTTAATATCATAGGAAGGTTTCAGAGAGTTGTTATATGTCAATATTTGGTCAAAACTTGATATTGGACTTAGATGCTAACTTTTATCAGAAGTTGTCATTTGTAAATGAGCTCTGCAAATATGGCAAATATTGCATATCAAAAGTAAAGACATAATGTTTACTCACTTTAAAGTTGGCATGTAGAAGTTGATTATTGGAGGGTCATTGATATTATGGAAGGATAGGGTTTAGATTTGGGGAACCTTCATTCATTCAGCCAATATTTTTCAGCACCCTCCAATAGTTTTTAAAAATGTTTCTCAAAATGCGTTGAACATCTGCCCCCTGGTGGTCAGTGTGTGTCATAGCGATTGGTCATTCAGCTGTTTTGTTAATCTGCATATTAGCCTTTAATTCAATAGGATTAGATGCAATGATATGCAATGATTTTTATATTTTTTTACTTGCAGCCCTTAGTCAAGATAGGATACGATTTGTTCGGTAATGGGATGAACCCATAGGTATTGCCCACAGTGAAACCTCACCTAGAGAACGGGGTAACTATTTTACAAAAGAGGCCAATAAAGGTAGTTTGACTAATTTGACTCCATCCTTTTTCATCTTGCAGGAGGGAGGGCATGAGAACTAAGTACATGCAGTCACAGCTCTCTTGGCTTCTTCAAAAAATGGCACTCCCTACCACCCCTCACCCTCAATTATTTTGTATAAACTAAGTAACAAACAACTATGATTTCTGAACCTGAGTGAAAAAAACAAAACAAAACAAAACACACACACAAAAAACCCAAACATTGCAAAGATTGCATGTTTTTGCCCAGGTTGCCAGGTAGAATCTGTCTTCTTGGGAGAGTCGCACTGAACTTGTATGTCTTGATTCAGAATAATACGATATTATCCATTGGTGTTAGTCCCATACATTTTCCAGGAGATATTATTCCAGGTATGTAGATTTTTGGAAGACACAGTAGGTATCAGGATGAGGATTTTCCCAAGGGTTTCTCACAACCCCCAGATAATGTGCTTTTCATGCCAATGCAGGAGGGTATTGACAAAGTAGAGAGATAACAATGGTGTCATATATTATAGTAAAGTCAAGAAAAGGATTCGAGTGTGTCATTAGATAGAGAAGAAGGAGATATTTGCTGATTGTGGTAATAGCAACCAGATTGCCGTGGGTGGAGCGTGTGGGAGGTGAGGAAATGGATAAAGAGTGGTGGAGACATTTTTAAGCAGCGTGGTTGAGGCGAGGAGGCAAGACAGAGGGCAGTGGCTGTAAGGCTTTTATTTTTAAAGATTGCATTGAACGTCTCACTGTTCTCCGAGCATGCCATTATCTTTAACAACTCTCTGGCTTTGCACATGTTTTCCCCTGTTTTTGTTATGCTTCGCTCCTCTGTTGCCAACTGGAGATCTTTCATTTACTCAAGGCCAAGCTCACATTTCATCTTCTCTGATGTCTCTCTAGGCTACTCCAAGTAGAGTCAGCCCTTCTGGTCCTTGTGCTCCACCACATGGCGTTCACACATTTCTTCTGACTTTTCACACTGGATACTAACAACCTTCACATATCTTTCTTCTCACTGCATGCTGAGCTACGAGAAGGCACGAGTTGTGTTTGTTCATTTCAACAAGATTTGCTAACTACATTCTCTGTGTCTGTCACAGTGCCGAGAGCTGAAATAATGTAGGTATAAGCAGTGCTGCTCTCAAGTTGTTCTCAGCATGTATGGGGGTTGTGGGGCTAAGAAAAATTATCATTTTAAAACAGTGTGATCATGTTTTTATTGAGGTGCTCATGAATTAATATGGTAGGAGACGGGATGTCAGCTGAGGATAGCTACACCTGAGAAGGATTCCAGCAAAAGGAAAGAGCTAAGGAGGACAAATAGGGATTGGTTGGCCAGCTATATAATGAGAAGAATGTTTTAGCAAAAATTAGAAGTTTGTTGGGTTTACTGAAATGTGAACGGTCAGTATAATAGAAGCCTAGAATACTCTTAGGGATGTGAAAGGAGATGAGACTAGCACATAACTCTGAGCCACATCCAAAAGGGACTTAGAGCCAATTGCCTCCCCGGAGCCAAAGTATTTTTAAATAAACTAAAACATAGTAGGTCTCTGTTACCAGAGGACTTATTATGGCATGGCTTTAAAAAAATATATATTTATATGTCAAGTTCTCTAAAATATTACTATTATATGCAATAAATGCCCACTGTGATTATCTTAATATAGTTATTCAAATACACACATGCCAACATTCTCACCTGTGAATTTAAAAATTAAGGTATTGCATGCTGATGACTCTTTGCTATAAGATACCTGAAAGTTTTTCTTCTCTCTGTCTCTGATGATGGCTTTCTCCTTATGTATCATTTATGCTTTTGTTCCCAGAATCCTTGTTGCAATATTTAATTTCCAATGAGTCTTCTCATTCACTCATTCATAGACTAATTATTGTCTATTTTCTATGCATGCAAGAAGGTGGTTATGACCCTTGTTCTCAAAGTGAAGTGCATTTGGCCAAATGTAGGGGTCGATAGGGAAGAGATACTGCAGCAGAGATCAATGAGTTTGGATTCTAAGATTGAGCATGAGGCATTAGAGGTCCTGCAATATCAGTATTGCTGTAGGAGAGTCTATGATGGGAGAGAACTGCTGAACACCAGCTGCTAGGGAGGTAATGGAGAGGGAGGTTACACAAGAAGCACACTTTGTCTATGTCATGAGTGGTGATTATGGTGGGAGGCGGAGCATGTAGTGGTGGAGGAGAATGTAGTGAAATAAATGGTGATGCCAAAAAAAGGATAAAAAAATTAAGATGAATAAAATAATAAAAGAAGAAACATACTGATTGGTATTGCTTAGAGGAGACTATCCTTTATTAGCCATAAGGGTATAATGAAATAAACTTTGATACTTTAAAATACACTTAGTAGATCAAAGTAAATGGGAAATTACTCCAAGAACAGCCCTGCCATTTGGACATAATTCATCAGAAACAGGCTACAAGCATTGACTTATAATTAATGTACCCAGGCACTAAAAATATGCTGTCTTCACTAAGTCAATGTGTCCTTGAAATTATGTTTATGCAATAAACTATGCAATAGAGGGTGATTTTCTTGTTTGCAGTATTGGACTGGAATTTGAATCCCTTTCTTAGTTTTGCCCCTAACAAGCTTTGACACAGGAAATTCACTGAATTTATCTATATCCCCATCTTTAAAAAGATTACATTTCTGGTAAATTATTTTTGAAATGTGGAACTAGGTGAATTCTTTCATTTCATTTTTACCCAATAATTAGTCTCACTTCTCCAGTACATTGGCCATAGGGTAGCTACATACTGATATGTCCTTGTGAATTTTTTGGTGTTTCCTAAATTTGCTTCTTACTTTGTATATTCCCCAAATGATTTTGTTTTTGTTCTTGTTATTACTGATTTCTTTTAGAATCTCAGTTCATGGGTCCAGGACTCAAATGTGTATGAAGAGGTTGCATTGTTTTGTATTCCTCTGACAATATTCTATAACATACAAATCAAACTATTATTATAACAGTATACTAATGGTGAAATCTAAGTTTATTTTAAGAAAATTTTCTATTTTTTTCAAATACTGAGAGTGTGCATTTTATACGAATTTGAGACAATCATGTGTAAATAATTTGTTTGGAAATCCTGTTATTCTTAATAGTTATCCATTAAATATTATTTGGTTGTCTACTTACTCTGCCTTTTAAATATAGAAAGCAAGCCCACAAAAACTAGTGGATCAGATATATACACTTTTGTACTAATATGTTAAAATATAAAATAAACACCAAGGCAGAAATTGGAATGAGAGAAAGTTAAATTACTTATTGTCCAGGAATAAGTGTTATATTTATTAATAAAATATACTTGTTTTTGCTACCATTTAAGATGTTGTTCATGATGATATTTCAGCAATTAATATGTTTAAATGTGCTTTATTACAGCATAGCAATAAAAGGTCTGACTCTAATTCAAATTTTAATGTTTGTTTTGATTGTTGTAGGTTAAAAAGGTATATAAATTCAAATTTAGAAGTGCATTATTGGCTATTGCCAATTTTTAAAATGCAACAACCAATTTTAGATATTTGTCTTCATGTTCTGAATGTTTAGTTTTCAAACAACTCATTATTCGCAATGGCCTTATGCTATCATTAACCAGTATTTCAAGATAAAAGTCATCATTAAAACAGTGAGTCTAAACCTATATTTTAAATAGCTTTAGCATACTTATAAACTTGCTTTTGCAGAATGTATTTTAGAGTTGATGAGCTCATTATTTTTAATGTGGCTGATGAAGAGCTCATAGAACAGATATGCTGCTTCTTGTTGTCCACTTCTGCTTATGCAATTATTAGTGTGTTTTTCAACCCCTGGTGTCATTCAGTAATAATCTCTTGAAGCTATTTGTCTATTTTCATTAGAGGGGGTTTAATCAGAACTAGATGTGACCACTTGCAAATTTAATTATATATAAATCACAGTACACTGAGAACAAATGAATGAGGCATCACTGAGCGTGTCCTGTTGGAGGCCCCTTTTCTTCCCCTAAGATGTCTTACACGCATGACTTTCAACCACTCATGGACATGGTGAGAATGCCAATATCATTCCAGGCATTGCTTACTAGCAAAGCTTTCTTTACTTTCTATGTTTAGATAAGAATTCAGGGTAGAAATAAAGATTGTAGCATTTTCTTCCTATATCTAAATGGGTGTACACACCCTACTTTGTAAACCATTGCCCTAAGCTGATAATCAAGATTCAGGTCACAGGTTTTCTTTTCATTTAGGTACAATACAGTTTATTACAGTTATTTTTACTAAGTTATAACCAACCTGTCTCCATTGTACTAAATCACTGAGTCTTTCATTGGAGTCACACGAGAAAGTGAAGTTTTAGATGCTCTCAAACTAACTATTTATTCACAAAATTATTTTATTTTTCTTTCACAAAGGGCTAGTGTGATAGGTTGCAATGATGCAATGATAGGTTCCCTTATTTGTATATCTGCTCTATTTCTGCTTCTTTTTATAATGCTCTTCCAGAAGCATAGGGTGACATATTACAATACTTGTCACTCACCTCATCCATGTGACTTGTTTTGGCCAATGGCTTGTTAAAAGACATTACACACAAGCAGTGAGATGAAATCAGCTTGGTTCCTTATTTTGTACTATCCCATTGTCATGAGGAAGATAAGCTCTAGGTAGCCCAGTGGTCCCTAACAGAGGAAAAGACACTTGGAGCAGAGCTGAGTTGCCCCAGTGGCCCTACAAGAATGTGAGCCCAGATCAGCCAATGGCCAGCTAATCCTCAGATGCATGAGTAAGAACATCTGAGATCAACTGAGTCAGGTGAGATCCACTGATCCCTAGTCTCATACTTCTGAGCTAATAATAACTGATTGCTATTTTAAGCTCCTGCATTTTAGGTGGTTTTTGGCTTGGAAGTAGCTAAGTGATATTAGGTAATCTCTAGATATTACAAGTGAAACACTGATTTCCCTTAATGGCATTTACAAACTCAGGATTGAGTGAGAGTACTTTTTCACCATTATACCCTCTGTCCACTCCTCAACCCATTATATTCTAGCTTTTGAATTCTTTTCTTTCTACTAAACTTTCAAGATATTTCAGCACTATTTGACATGGTTGATGTCTGTATGTTTCTTAAAATTTCTTTTCTCTCCTTCTTTTCCATGTGTTTAGTGTGTGTGTGTGTGTGTGTGTGTGTATGGTTCTTACTCTTCAATTTTCTAAAGTTTGTTTCTGGTTTATTTTCATCAGTCATGAAACATGTATATAAATTATTCCTTGTATCTTCTCTATTTTAGTTGTCCCTGATAAAAATGATATAATGTGAACATATATTAGTTGTCCCTGATAAAAATGATATAATGTGAACATATATTAAATATATTAGTAATCACATTAAGTATAAATAAACTGAATTACCATTAAAGGATGGAGACTGTCAAATTCAACAAGAAATCTCAGGTTTAAAAAAAACTCTGGAATGAATTGGTATCTTCAGAGCATAGCTCCTTATTATAAATGTAATAGAATTAAACATCATTGACAGAAATATAAGTAAGTAAAGCAATACATTTGGAAATATAAAAACACACTTTCAATATTTCTTAAATAAAGAAAATAAAAAGTCATAATGGACATTATAAAATCTCTTTAATTGAATTATAATTAAAATATTATTAATTATAATTATGATATAGTGACAGTAATCAAAACTCTGGAATCAATGCAGAGATAAACAAATGATAGGGGGAAAAAGAGATTCATACCTATATTGACACTAGATACATGAGATCTGTTGGGAAAGATGGATGGCTTAATAGAAAATTGTTTTCCCATTAGAAAAAAAAGGTTGGATCTTTATTTCATATGATGTAGAATAATTCCAGTACCTTAATATTAAAAGCAGAACTTTTACATTTTTATAAAAAAACATACAGGGACTTAAGAGATTGGCAAAAGTAAGTTCATAGTTATGAATATTTGCAACACAGTTTATTCTAGTATTATTATTATTTATTTGTCTTATTATTATTGATGTTATTATTTTGTATTCTCACTTATGATTTATCTTTTAGGTAAAGATGGCAGGCAATTTAAAACACTTTTACCCACTGCTGTATTTATGATATATTGTATAGCTTATGATATTTATTAGTATTCTTATTGAGTCTGTTTAAAAAATACTCCTATATAGAACATAGAAAGAATTTCTATAACTCAATAAGAAGAAGAAGACAACCTTAAGAAAACTGAGTAAATGAAATGGACCAAAAATTCATGAGAAAACTAGAGAATTTATAAACATAAAAACGTGTTAAATTTCACTAGTTAACAGGGACATCCAAATGGTAGCACTATGAAACAGTTCACACCAACCATCATGGCTAAAATGAATTATTCTCTTTTTTCCAAGTTGTAAAGAAACAAGAAAGTTTATACATTGCTAGTGGGGATGTACACTTTTTGGGATTTAAATTTGACAATATCTTGTTATTTCGAAGATGAACATGCAATACATCCCAGTAACCCAACTTATAATTTACTCCAGAGCAGAAATGGGCATACTCTGGCCCATGGGCCAAATCCTCTCAGCTGCCTATTGCGAACAAAGATGTGTGGGAACATACCACTGTCACCCATTTATGTGTTCCCTGCGGGGACTTTCACACAATAGCACAATTGAATAGTTTTGAAACTGACCATGTGGCTGCAAAGCCCAAAACGTTTACTATCTGTTCCATTCCTGAAAAAATTTGCTGATCTGAGCTCTAGACTGTTACACTTTTGTACTAAAATCATGGTGTAACAATTTTTATAGCAGTATTTTGCTCATAATAGTGACAAACTGGAAATAGAAAAATATTTAAGAGCAAGGAGAAAAGTGAATATTGTGAACTATTCTTACAAGGGAATGCTATGTAGCACTGAAAATGAAAGTATGATGAGATGTATTGGCATGAATAAATCTCCACTATGTAATTGAAAAAAGCGAGTGTCAGAAAAATATACATAGTATGGTCCCATTTCTGTACATGTTAAAAATGTGACACATGATACATAGATTTGCATGGTAAATGTATAAGTACATGTATGGGTGCGATACATCCCAAATTCAGGAAAATGATTTCCTCAGAGAGTTAGGGAGTGTGATTGAGATGAAATAAACGGGTGAGGGAAGGCTTCAATAACCTCTGTGATGATATTTCTGCTGCTGATGGTTAAAAGGTTTTTGTAATATTTTTTATATTCTCTTGTATGTCAGAAGACAAAATAAAATAATATACAAATGAAAGCCAAGGTCCCTTTCTTGACAATTTGCAAACCAGTTGGGAGGCCGAGGAACTACTGTATAATTGAATTGTATGATCTTGCCATAATGAAATGCTTTATGAGTAATAAAGTTAGCTAGAGACCTGACCATGAATTTCCAGACATTCAAAGGACTGGGCATGTGGTTGTGGGTAAGCTCTTGGTTAGGGAGGATAAGGAATTTGCCTTATTTGAGGAATGATAAAGAGTGAGGATCGTTAGAATTATCTAGAGAATGGCATGAATGTGCCTGGTGAAAGTGGGAGGAAAAGGCTCGGAGCACACTGGATATGTTGGCACGGTTCAACTTTGTTCACTGTGAATGCTCAGAAACAAATGGTGTTGCCTGACTGGCGTGTCTCAGTGGTTGAGCATCAACCCGTGAACCAGGAGGTCAAGGTTTGATTCCCAGTCAGGGCACATGCCTGGGAGTGACTGGGTTATGGGCTGGATCCCCAGAGGCAGCCTATTAATGATTCTCTTTCATCTTTGATGTTTCTGTCTCTCTCTCCCTCTCTTTTCCTCTCTGAAATCAGTAAAAATATAAAAACAAAACAACAAAACAGGAAAACAAATGGTGATCTTGAAATTTAAAAAAAAAATCTAAAATTCACTATTTGGCAAACTTATGTTTCTTATGTGGTGTATCTGTAGGAAATGATTGCCATAGCAGTGGATTCTAAAAACAATAAAACATACCATTATTTTACAGAAATGGAAAAATTGAATTGGAAATTTTATAAAAAGATGTGAAATACATTTTTTGCCTGGAAAAGTAAATGTCATAGGGATTCACATTCACTTTGAATTTTAGGGAACCACAGCTGGAAAGAAACACCTGTGTAAAAACTTAACCATACCCAAGGACTCATTTCTTAGTCTAGTTTTTTATTGTTGCTAGTTGAATTTCATCTAACGGAATTACACCTCTATAACAGTGACTAAACCATGCATGGAGAGTTAGGGTGGTTCAGTTATGAAGTTTCCTCCTAAGGATTAGGAACACAGCTCAGAACCACTTTCATGACCTATTCATATGCCATTACCAACAGCTCATACTTATCATCTCCACCTTTCCATTGTTGAGGCATCCCTGAGAATCATTTCCTTTCATTTGCTTGATCATGTGTACAAATGATTTGATATTTTCATAAGTATTTGACCTTTTTAATCTGTCCTTTTTAAACTATGTTTTTATTGAGCCTCCCAAACACACCCCGAAGGGGGACTGAACCTACAACTAGGGTATGTGCCCTGACCAGGAATCATACTCATGACCTTTCATTGCACAGGATAACTAGCAACCAACTGAGCCACATTGCCATGGCTAATTTGCCCTTTTTTATACACACAGTCATATTTGAGTGAAATTGCCAATTGCTGAAGCATTTATTTTCTTCCATGTGATAACTGTGGCATTGGGGTCAAAGGATAGTTCCCGAATTTCCAATCTCAAATGTGTAATTGAAAATGTTAATTATTTATCATGTGAATATTGGCAAAAACATACATGGACAGAAATGTAAACATCCAATAGGTTGTCAGTATTAATCACAATTGTGAATTGTGTGTGTCTCATCTAAAATGTGTACATTCTATTATGCTGAGAAAGACAGAGAAAAAAAGTGAAAGGAAGGAAGGAAAGGAGGAAGAGGGAGAAGGGCAATGAGAGAAAGAGAGGGATTCAGCTAAAAAATGCTGGAGAATGATAATAAAGAAATGAATCACAAACTGATCTGTATGAATAATTAATATTACATTTCAACCTGGAAGAGTTTATTTGTAAATTATTTGTATTTGCATACAAATACAGTAACTTACCACATGTAATAACTAATAATTTGTCAAAGTCTTTTTATTCCAACTAATTTCATAAAATAAACTTTGTTAAAATTGTTATCCCCTAATGCATTCTTGCTAACAATATGATATCTCACCATTTATTTTAGTATTTTTATAAAATAAGATATTCTACCGTTTCTTTGGCAACAGAGATGATGACTCATACAGATCTGACAGTGTGTTTAATACTTGTTTCTTTTTTTTGCTACGGAGAAAGCTCCCTGCTATTTCTTCCTTAAGATAAATGACAACGCAATCCACCCAAACCCTGCCCCAAGCATGCCCCCCTCGCCAAGCAGTTCTAAATTACAGGGTGAAGTAAAGCAGTGTGAACTGAGACCTTGTTCAGCTGAAAAGACCAGATGAAGTATATTTATTTATTATCCCCATAATAAAATGTAGTTAATTGTGTAAGTACAAATACTTTATCCCACTGTCAGTGGCAACATTTATTGATGAGAGAAAGGAATGATCTTTCTGATTCAAAATTTACTTCTATCAATACAGCTTTCTCTCTTTTGAAACTACTATGTTATTTGTTGGAGTTTCGTAGTCCTTGTATCTACAGCATTGATTGCTTCCCTAAGAATGTTGTTTTATATTTCAGGAGTATACCATAGATGTGTTCTTTCGACAAAAGTGGAAAGATGAAAGGTTAAAATTTAAAGGTCCTATGAATATCCTCCGACTTAACAATTTAATGGCTAGCAAAATCTGGACTCCAGACACCTTCTTTCACAACGGCAAAAAATCGGTAGCTCATAACATGACAATGCCCAATAAACTTCTTAGAATCCAGGACGATGGGACACTGCTCTACACAATGAGGTATGTTTGTAGGTTTGGTCCGATGCATTTGAATACTGAGTAATTCATGTATTAAAAAACTGGATGACCTGGTTATCAAGTTCAACATTAGCACGAGGTGAACATTGTCATAATTGTAATTATAATATACTTTGTAATTGCATGCACATTAAAAAATAAACATGGGATGGTAGTTATGAGCTTGATTCTCATTTTAGCGTGTAAAAATTTTAAGAATTGCCTTTACTATTAAGGATTAATATTTGGCTATTTATCTTTCACACTTCATTTTAATTAAGTACAGTTTAATAGCATGACTTCAATTTTTCCTTATTCCATCATGTAATTTTACTTTTAATATCTCATTAGATAGCCCATCATAAAAGTTAAGTGATTTTTAAGCAAGCTTTTACTTCATTTAATATTTTGTTTCTCCTTATGAAGTTATTTTAAAGAAAACACGTTTTTAAACTCAGTTTTTATTTACCAAAGCTTAGAAGTAAATTGGATACCTTAAGCATATGTCTTAGATGGAACTATATGAAATTGCCACTTTGTAAATCAATAAGTGTCATGTAACATCAATTTCAATGATTCAAGCTTTAAATATTAGCTAAAGAAATGTACAGGTATTGACACTATTCCATTTTAACTATTCCCATGAATCCATCTTTTAAAATGTTGTTGGTTTTATGTAAAAAAGAAAATCATCACAAATCTAATAAAATGATATATATTCTAAATTTAATGTATAATAAAGTCTCTGAAGCACGGATGATTTTCATCAGCATTATTGATAGACAGATGTTTCTTACAGGCATTTGACCGTAATTTATTATTTCATATAAAATATTAAGTTGTAGATGTAAATTGTGAAAAATTATTTAAGAAGGATTATTCATGCAGTCCTGATCTTTAAAAGAAAAGCTTCCAGGCTCATTACTAAATGACCATTATCTAAAATGAAAACGTTTTCTACTGTTTCTGCCTTTTTCTTTAAAATCTTGCAAAACCAAGGCAGTACTCCTGAGATTTTACACACTTTGATCATTCCTATGGATCAAATAATAATTGGATATCTGGAGTTTAAACAAAATATAGACAGAGAACACACACAGTTTTGGAAATATGGCCTGGGGTTATTCTTAAATACTCTCTTAGAAGTGTCTGATCTATAACTAAATTGTTGATCAGTTTTGTTTTGCTCATTATAAGAGATTTTTCTGTATGTTTGATTTAGTTCCTGTTTTACCTACTTTACCTTTGTGAGACATGGAATACTGAATAACATTATAAGTTTGCTGATTACCCTTTATTATGATGATGAAAATACAGAAAAAAAATTATATATAACATTCATAATTTAGCCAATATTCTAGTCTCAACAACGTATTTTAGAAGATATATCTATATGTGCATCTATACCTATTTCTATATTTATATTCATGAATCTAAATATAATACTGATTCAAAGTTTATGCAATCTTGATGGAAGCTCCTATGAGTCAATATTGAATTCTTAAATCAATTTTATTATATGGTTGTTGATGAGATTATGGGGAAGAAAATTACATTGTTTTCATTATAGTTCTTTTTTCTCTAATGTTTCAAATAGAAACAGTAAGGTTAATGGGAAAATAGCCCTTCAAGATGCATATATAACTTTTTTTTTAACAAACTACAGATTAAAAAAATGGTTAAGTATATTTGTAAATAAATATTGATACTTGAGCTCAGATTTTGCATATGCTAATGTATTCAGAGGGATCATCTAAATGTGGTACAACAGAATCAGGTTTAAATGTTAATTAACCAAAGATGCTATAATGAAAGTCCTACCTCTTCATTAATTTTGTTGACAACAATAAGGAGTGATTTATCCTGACTTGCCAATTTATTTAAACAAAGAGTGGGATTTTGACTTTTAGGCTTACAGTTCAAGCTGAATGTCCAATGCATTTGGAGGATTTTCCAATGGATGCTCATTCATGCCCTCTGAAATTTGGCAGCTGTAAGTATGGGAATGGAGTTACATGTTTGGGGCAAAAACATATCAAGGAGAGTCAGCAATACTACTTAATGTTATAGTTTCTTCTCTTATTATTCAGTGCTTAATACTTGCCAGGTAGGATGCAAAATTAAAAGGCATGCTGATTTCCGTCACTGAATTGGCTAACCCTGTTGTACTCCCGAATATCATTATATTTGAATCATGGTGTTTCATTATCACTTACATCATTGCTAATAAAAAATATTATATGTTTGCCTACGTGTGTGAGCTAGATTAGGAGCTCATTGAAGATCAGGACTATGTCATTTACATTATTTGCCAAATATGATACAACATTAAAAATGCAGTATCATTATAAAAAGCTTCTGCATAGTAAAAGAAACCATCAACAAAATGAAAAGGGAGCCTACTGCATGGGAGAACACATTTGCCAGTGATACATCTGATAAGGGGTTCATTTCCAAAATGTACAACTTAACAAAAGGAAGACAAACAATCCAATCAAAAAATGGGCGAAGGAGCTAAATAGACACTTGTCCAAAAGGGACAAAAAGAAGGCCAAGAGACATATGAAAAAAATGCTCAAAGTCCCTGAAAATGCCAACGGAATGTTTAATTTTTTGTCAACTAAGAATGAATTCTAAAGGATAGATTCTATTGTTTATTAAAGTAGTTTTCAGCCTGTTGCAAATGGCAGGCACAGATGTTGGATCTATGCAATTATCTTTCTGCTTTCTAGCTAATGGAAAGTGATTTGTTTTTTCTCTTATTTTCTTAAGATAAATTTGAAGGAGATGCGAGATGCTGTTGCTGGATTGCTACATGCAAGGCTCCTTCTGCATACATAGAATATTTCAGAAACGGCTCTGTGCACTTGGCCTTCTTTAGGTCACTGAGGTTATATCTTGTATGTCAAGCAGAAGCATTTGCTCTCCCAGAATAATTGAAAAGAGGGAAGGTCAAGTCATCTCCCTAGGCCCACGAGGCGTTCAGGGCAGGTTCAGGATCAGTTCATGGACACTACTAAAGAGCTTCTCTCTCTCTCTCTCTCTCTCTCTCTCTCTCTCTCTCTCTCTCTCTCTCTCTCTCTCTCTCTCTCTCTCTCTCTCTCTCTCGTGTGAATGTGTCCTGTTGCCTGACCTATTCAGAAATTTTGCTTTCTGGCACCCCTACCTTTGCCCATCCGAGTTAGCTTTTGACTTTTCCTTCTCGTGAATAGAAATGCAGTTCTCTAACATGATTAACAATATCTCTGACTGAGTAGTTGCCTTCTCCCCACAGACAGTACCAAGAAAAGGGGAGAATGATAGCATGTAGGAATGACAAAGCCTCTAATTATGTTGATGACCATAGTTTTGTGGATGAAGTTCAATTTTGTTTTGTTTTTTCTTTTTCTGTCCATTCCTACAAAAGTGTCAGCTCTCAATTTTCTTTGAGAATCTCTTCTTTGTTTAACTACAAAGCCTTCTTTTATTGTCATGGAAACCACCACTTCAATCCTGGCATTTCTCCCAAAATTATTTAAGATAGTCAATCATGTTACACAACGTAAATATGATGTCGAAAAACTCAGCAGATGTGGCAGAGGGAAACTCATTTGCATTGCATAAGTGGCATTAAAGAGGACATTTTAAAAAGCCTTGATACCAAAGAAAGGGCTTAGTCACGATGCAGTAATGCTGTAAGAAGGAAAGGCATTTTCAGTGGACAAGTAAGTGCTAGTAAGATTCTAAATATAACTGAGGTGATGTTACCATGCTGAATATGAAATAGATACACCTGAAATTATTTTAAGTGAAAATAATAAACTCTTAGTAGTGTTTCCACAGAGTAGTGGAATAGTGCATGCTTGAGAATATGGTTGTCTCTATCTAAAAGCGATATGGGCAAAATATAAAGTTTGTTGTTAGGCATTCTCTGTTTAATGGTTCTTAAGTAGTTTTCATCACATTTATTTTTGACACAGTAAATAAACAGTCTTTTATTTATCCCTGCCAATGGTAGGCACTTGATGCATAAGTGTTAAAGGAGTGAACACCAGAATATAGACACAGACTCACAGGCCAACCCGAACCTTAAGATGTTGGCACAGCAAATATGGCAGAAGCAAGTCATGCCCTTTGCCTGTCTTGTTCCAAAGCCCCTTTGTTTTCCCCCAAATGATGGAATTTCTGGAACTTTATCATTGTTCTGAAGTAAAAGAAACAACTTTTCTATAAGTTTATACTTTTGAATTCAGTTTTCCTCCCTATTGCCTCATATTGTTATATATACCCTCCCTGAATAGGTATTCTTGGTGTATTCTGTGCATTAGCCCAAAATAAATGGAAAGTTGTCTTTTTGCATAAAAATTAATTCAAGACTGTCTTGGGATTTTGTTGGTTACCAACTATTAAGAGTTAGTATGCATTTGATGTTGGATATACAGTAGAACTAAAAATGTGTTATTTAACAGAATTAAAGAAAATTTAGAGGAGTTTATAATGAAATTTGTAGTATAAATTTCCTTTATCTCCTTTAATAGTTTACTGAGAAACGTTGCTATGGCCTTCTGGTTTAGATATGTGTTAATATGCCAGGGAGTGCCTCTATTCCTCAATGCACAACTTTCTGCTAAATCTTCTGTCTCCAGACCCCAAATTAAAAATAAAAACAAAGATGCCCACATATTCCTATACCACTAATAAAATAAGTTCTTTTGTATAGAAGACTCAGTCATTTTCTTTAACAGATTATTGTGTTCCTATCCAGGTTTTTATATTTAACAAAAAATAATCAAAATATTATGAGTATATAATCAGGCAAAAATGAATTGAAAACTTTTGTGTGAATAAGGCATGGTACCAAGTGCTGAAAGTATACGTGTGAATCAAATAGGGTCCCTGCCCATCTATGTCTCACTAGGGTTTCCTTTGGTAGGGTTTTGTTTCCTCTTATTTATTTTTAAGTGTAGCATCAGACTCAAAAGTGAAGTTGCAGTTACTTTAAAAAAAAGTTTATAATCTAAGACTCACAACTATTTGAGTATTGTGAGGCTTTCTGATAGAAAGTAGTACATGTGATGTGTCTTTGATTTATTAAATTATGTGCCATTTGAATTTTATTGAAAACGGGACCATGATATGCATTTATGAGGGAATAAAACAAGCTACTTGATAATTTGCAAATGAATTGCTAGTTATCCACATTACTGATGTTACTTATCTAATCTTAGCAGTCATCACTGGTGAAATACTTAAAATTTAAAAAAAATTTTGAACCTTAAAATAAGTAGAATTTATTTATATGTAAACTCTATAAATATATCTCTACTATTAAATATACATACACATAAAGATATACATATATATACACAGATATATATATAATCCTATTTCAAAAATTATGTAATATGATTTATTTATAAATGTAGATGAATATATGTACAATGAAGTCAGTGTCTTTTAGATATTAACATTTAGTAGTGACATTCAGGAAACTATCAAAAGACCACAGAGAAAGACACAAACTTATATTATTTTTGCTGTTACTGAAGTTTAAATGCAAATCAATTTATAATCCCAAACTTTGGATCAAGGTGAGGACCACTAGATCCTGGATAGAGAAGAGATGTTGGTAGGAACAGCTGGTCCTTTCTCTCCCTTCATTGAGAATATGAGCAGGGTGGTGAGTTTTGCTCAAGGACTAGAAGCAACTGAAATAGCTGGTCTATTCTCTCTTTTAATTGTGAATGTGACCATGGTACTGAGTTTTGCTCCAAGATCAGAAGTGACTAATATTTCACAACATTCTCATGAACAAAAGAGCATTAAAATTTTTCACATGGTCAGTAGAATAACAAGAGTTATCTCTTTATTCAATTGTGGAGAGACTCAGCTGCTCCCCCACCAGGGCATGCAAGTGCAAAGGAAATGCCAGGGCCATGGGGATGCTAAGATAAGGCATGTTGCCTGCCCTATGGTCCTAGAGTCATCTCATTTGTGCTAAATTCTCTTACTTTGGCCAAACAAAACAGGAAATGATACCTGGTTTCTTCCCAATCCATAATGTACCTGGAAGACAATGACAGTAGAGCCCAGTGAGATCTGGGTATAAAAATTAATTTTAAAATGAAAATGTTTTAAAAAGTATTTACAACTTGAAAAAATTGTGTCATTCTCATTTATTTCACATGGTGTGCAATCATCAGTCTTCATCTTTCTAATGAAATGCATTGTATCATGTATGATAGCTGTAATTTAATTCTTAATGAAATTAATTTATGTCTAGAAAGCAATATTATTTTTAGATTATGATTGTCATTTCATGAGTGAGTGTTATTTCTAAATTAATTACCTGAGCTATGGCATTCATAATCTGTTTACCACAGTGACTTCTACCACCTTGAAACTATGGTTGTTGTCTTTTATTATCTCAAGGCCCACTGATTTTTGCAGACTCTAAAGATAAATGTGTTCTTTACCTCTCAAAGTGGTTGCAAAGAAAATTGTCTCATGATCTTGGTTGTCTCTCTTTGTTTGCTTCACAACCTTCATATTAAAGCTATAAATTTCAAAGACACGTTTTACCCTAAAAATATGATTGGTAAATATCAATGATTTATTTTAGTCAACAATTATTCTATGAAATATACAACTTTTGATGTTGGACTTTACTGGTGGTTCTTACTAAAATGATAAAACAGATCTTTTTTTTTAATTTTCTACAGATGCATATACAACCTCAGAGGTCACTTACATTTGGACTTACAATGCATCTGATTCAGTACAAGTTGCTCCTGATGGCTCCAGGTTAAACCAGTATGACCTCTTGGGCCAATCAATTGGGAAGGAGACAATTAAATCCAGTACAGGTTAGTAAAATGAATCAAAGAAAAGTTGTTAAGAAAATTAATGGGTTAAAGTCATTGGAAATGACTCAGTTCGATTAAAACCTTTTGTTCATGAGGTCTAAGAGCTAGCATTATAGAGTGTGCCTGGGATTTTTCTAGAAATTCAGAATCTCAGGCCTGAACCCTTATAAATTTAGGATCTGTATTTTAACAAGATTCCAAGGAGATTCCTTGGGTGTGCATTAAAGGTCAAGAAACACTAGTCTAAAATATACTTCATATTAAAGAAGTGTGTATCTTCTCAGAGAAGTCAATTTTACCTTCAAATAGCATTACCGTTCCCTTAATTTTCCAATTCCTTTTCCCTTATTTTAGGTATTTCAACTCTTGGTTACAGATCATTACTATTGGCCTATGTGAAGAAGCTGATGACCTTTCTAAGGGCCACTCTCCTCTAAGAAAAAGCAGCTGTGTACATTAATGCAGATGTAAAGCCAGGGAGCAGGAAGGAAGGCAGTGAGGATGGGACAGGACTGGCTATAGAGAATGAGAGGAGAGGTACAACATTGAGAAAAATAAGAATTGGTGACAGGGTCAGCAGTGGGAAATCTGGGCCAGAAGATCAGCCTTGGAGGTGTAACTAATGATTGATCTTTTAAAAAACCAGAGAGACCTGAACTTGAGGTTGGTACCAGTGGGGGTGAGGGGCCTGAGAGTATTTATTAACCCTGTACTCCTTTGATCAATAAGAATGACCTAGAGAGAAAAACAAATGCCATACCATAGACATGCTGAGCAATCTTCTTGGTAATATTAAAATCCTCTTTTAAATACTCTTGCTGAGCTAAAGAGGCATTTAAAAATTATAAACTTCTCATGTTATATATGTCATAAAGGCTTTTTTCAAATCAGAGACTGTTCTTTCTCTAATCTGTTCCATTTCCAAAATATGCGAACTATTGGCTATTACAGTTCTTTAAACTTACCTTATTTCTCTAGGTGAATATACCGTAATGACAGCTCATTTCCACTTGAAAAGAAAAATTGGGTATTTTGTGATTCAAACGTATCTGCCTTGCATCATGACTGTCATTCTCTCCCAAGTGTCATTCTGGCTTAACAGAGAATCTGTGCCTGCAAGGACAGTATTTGGTGAGTGAATTACTACACGCTTTGCTGTACAGCACATTATGTTTCATTGCATACTTTCAAAAGCATTCTCTCGATACACCAATAGTTTGTAGTGTTTGGGACAGGGGGTATTTGCTTCATGTTACAGATGAGGAAACTGAGGCTCAGATAGGTAATTACAGAGTCCTTGGTGCTCATCTATAATAATAAAAGTGTAATATGCTAATTAGACCAGACGTCCTTCCGTACATCCTTACAGACAACCTTCTGGATGAAGCCTTGAGGGAACCTCGGGTCCTGGATGCCAGAGGGAAGCCAATGCCAGTGACTGGAGGAAGGAAGGCCTTGCTTGTATGAATTTTGTGCATCAGGCCTCTAGTAAAGAATATGAATAGTACTGAAATCTTCTGGAAGTACATTGAATCTACTTTCTGTTGAATCGTTTTGCTTCTCAAAATTTGTCTCTATATTCCTATAAAGAGAATATTGTTTGAAGTTTTAAGTTAGAGAATAAGAGTACCACATTTATAGACTTTCTGTGTTTATTTTGTTTTGTTTTTAGATAAACAAAGATGATCTTAGGACTTTAAGTTAGAGAATGAAAGAGAGAAAAAGACTCATCTCATATACTACATTAGTGTGTTTATTTGCATATTTAATTTTCTTCCTTTTAAAAAATTCTATATATGTTTATTCCACACTGTATTTCCAAAAAGATGTGAGAAACCTTAAAATGCATAAACAAGATATTGTAAATATGTTTTTACATAATGCAAAGAAAACTAAAGGCCGAAAAGTAAAATAAAAGCAAAATTAAGTTATGTTGCCTGAAAGACTAGGCATAATTAACCAATATTACAGATGAGGAAACTGTGTGGAGGAGAGCTTAAGTGACCTTTCCCAGTAAGGTTAGGCTGGGACCCAGATCTAAATTCCTAGTTCTGGCCTAGCAAGCCTATCACTCCCTTTCTGATCCACTAGATACCAGGGCAGGAGAGACCCAGGGAAAGCAGGGATGGTACACTGCACGCTTTTTTGTCTTGAGGTTCAATTCCCTCTGCTGCTTGCTGGTTTCCCAGCGCCCCTGCCAGAGCTGACACCATCCACTGCCCCACCTCATCCCCACCTCATTCCCACTCAGTCTCATCAAGACCTGCTTGTTAAATAGTAGAGTCATTCTATGCCTTCATCATGAAAATCACCCAATTGGGTTTCTAGGTCCCTCAGGGATTAATTCTTGGCCAACTAAGGGCCAGCTGAGGCAAATCATCGACCGAAGGTCTGAATTTTAGGGAACGATGTTCTGGCCTCAATAAAATAAAGATCCTTCTAATAATAGGCCTGTCTCTACCCAGAGTGAGCTGGGCTTGTGAGGGAAGGCATGAGTGGGAAGCATGCTGCCATCTCTGCAGCAGTTCCCATACAGGTTTTGTTTTTTTTTGGTTTGTGGATTTTTTGTTGTTGTTGTTTTTTTTTTGTTGTTGTTTTTTATACATTTTTATTGATTTCAGAGAGGAAGGACAAGAGAGATAGAAACATCAACGATGAGAGAGAATAATTGATTGGCTGCCTCCTGCAAACCCCACACTGGGGATCAAGCCACTACCTGACCAGGACTAGAACTGTAACCTCCTGGTTCATAGGTAGATGCTTATCCTCCTGCTCTGGCCCCATGCAGGTTTGGTGCCCATTTTTGGAGGACAGACTGGCCAGGGGTCTTCTTGGCCTCTACTGGTTGGATCTGATATCTCTGATCTGCTTCCAACACCTCCCAATTTTAGGGAGACTTTTTTTTATTGGCGTTTTCTCATAGTTATATTTTACTATGCATAAATATAATATAAATAAATACATATTAACTTAAAACCCAATTAGGTACATTTACACATTGGATACCAACTTGGTAAAAAAGCAAGAAATCCCACCACCTACAACAGCAGGGATAGGTCTGAAGAGCACCATGCCAAGAACAATAAGCCAGTCAGAAAAAGTCAAGCCCCCCATGATCCCTCTCATGAGATCTAATGAACAAAACAAACAATGACTCATTAAGACTCTTTCCATTCCAGACCATAAAGTATGTTTCCCCAGTCCGTCCCCTATAGCTGCCTCTCCAATAGTGCCCAGCTGAGTAGTTGCCTCTGGCAATAGTAGCTCCTCTAGAGACAGTGCTGGGCTGCAGTGCTGCCAGTCATGATAGAGGCTACCTCTCCCCACAGTAGCTGCCCGTCTTCCTCTTGTGATGCTGGCTGCCTGTTATGATAGTGGCTGCCTCTCCTGTGGGTGCCTCTGATGATAGCTCATTGGTACAGCATTTGGCTGCAGATCAAGAGAGCTCTGGTTCAAATTTAATTTAAACCAGTCAGGAAAATTTGGTGACTGCTCTTTGGATATATGAGGTAGGCTGAGCACATCTTGTGATAGGGTAAATTACTTTTCTGTATTTGGATCACTCAGTCATTTACAAAAGTTTCACTGAGAATGTACTGTGCCAGATACTGCACCAGGTCTTAGAGTGGAGGGCAGAAAAATAAGCCAAAAAGATAATGGCATGGCAAGGTGAAGCCACTATAAAAGAGACATGTGCAAATTGTTATAGAAAACAGAAGCAGAGATTTAAGAGAATTGATTAAATAGCTGAGCTAACATTTGAGCTAAATCTTGAAGGAAGAGTAGGAGATTCCCAGACGGATGAGCTGGAGGAAAAATCCTAGCCCAAAACAACGATAGATTGTGTAATGAAATGACATCAAGGGGTGAAAGAACATAGTGTGTTTAGTGACTGTGAGTTATCTCAGTGTCCATGGAGATACATACAGACAGAAGTGAATAAGAAAGACCTTGTAATTTTTATCAATACAATTTATCTTTATTTTGTAAGCTATAGGAAACCACCATAGTTAGTGTTTTGAGAACATAGACATGTATAAAACTCTTAGAATAATCTTGGTATTTAATGCATTCTATATACCTGTTAGCTCTTCTTATTATATATGCAAAAATCAGTTTGATTCTCAACATCAGCAATGAATAATTCAAGAGGAAATTAAGAAAATAACTCAATTTAAAATAGCATCCAAAATAATAAAATACCTAGGAATAAATTTAACCAAGTGGTTAAAAGACCTGTTCACTTAAAACTATAAAATTTTGCTGAAAGAAATTAAAGAAGACCTAGTTAAAGGAAAGGTATCTCATGGTCATGGGTTTATAGACAATACTGTTAAGATGAGACTAGATCTCAAAGTGATCTAGTCTCATCTTAAGTCAATTCAATAACTATCAAAAGTCAAAAATGATTTTTTTTTACATAAGAGGCAAAAGATGATCCTCAAATTTATATCCAACTGCAAGGGGGCTCTAAATAACCAAAACAATATGTTTTAAAATTTATTTAATTTTAATTTTTTTATTGTTGACGCTATTTCAGATGCCTCCATTCATCCCCTTCTTAACTATATTAATAAATTAAAGTTGGTGGACTTTCCAGTTTCAAAACTTAGTATGAATCTACCTTAATCAACAATCTCTTAATCAAATACTTCTGGGGCATCTGAACCCTACCCCACTCCAGATGCAACAATACACTCCAATGGATACAAAACTTTCATGTAAAATCAAAAACTATGAAACTACTGAAGAAAACATAGAATAGTTCTTTATGTCTTTGAATCTAGCAATGCTTTCTTAGATTTGACACAAAAAGCATGAGTAACAAAGAAACAATAAATACATTCAATTAAATTTTAAAAAATTTACCTCAAATACATTAATCAACAGTGTGAAAAGACAACTTGGATATGGTTAAAAATGTTTTATAATCACATATCTGACAGGATTTGATATCCTGAATAAATAAAGAATTCTGACAATAACAACAAAAAAAGCAAAAAGTAGATTTCAAAAATAGACAGAGAATTTGAATGGACTTTTTACAAAAGAAAGTATATGAATGGCAAACCAGTACATGCATGGTATTCAACCTCACTGGACATTCAGGCAATGCATATCAAAACCATAATAAAATATATTTTACACACACCAGGATGTCTATCATAATAATAAAAAAAGAAAATAATTGTTGGCAACAATGTGGAGAAATATAAGCCTTCCTATATTGATGGTGGAAATGCAAATTGATGAAGTATTTGTGAACAGTTCAGCTGTTCCTAAAATAAAGAAACATAGAAATAATGTATGCCTACCAATTTCACCTCTAGGTAGATACCCAAGATGAATGAAAACATATGTTCACATGAAAACTTGTGCACAGATGTTTATATTGATAGCAGTATCATTCCTGAGAATTAAAAGGTGGAAGGAACCCATATTTTCATCAGCCAATGAATGAAAAACCAAAATGGGGTATATACTTACAATGAAATACTATTCATCCATTAAAAGGATTAAGTACTTATGCATGCTACAACATGATGAATCCCCAAACCATGCTAAATAAAAGAAGCCACACTCAACAAGTCACATATTATATGATCCCTTTCATATGAATTATCCAGACTAGATAAAATCTCTAAAAACAAGATTTAGTTTTGTAGATGGAGGCAGAGGGAAACAGGAAGAGTTTACTTAATAAAAACAGGGTGTTCTTCTAGAGTGATGAACAACTTTTGAAACCAAGAGAGGTAAAGATTGCTAAACATTGTCTGCTGGGGTTCTTGTCCCAGAATTACGAAGGCCTTCAGCAATCTGGAGAAAGGCTGCATGTAGATTAAGTAGGAGTCCAATGATGAATGATAATTTTGTAAGGCATTGGGAGTCAGAGGAGCTTCCACTAAAGGAGCTAAAGACTCTCTCCTCTTGACTCAGGACCCTCCTTTTTACTAACACAATTTGTCCTAAGGCAAGGTGGAGATAATACATTTTAAAGGGTAGGGTTTCCAAGGATAGGGTTTACAGAAGCATTGTCAGATTGGGGAATAGCCTACAGCTGTTGTTCAGGTGTTTGGCCAACAGGAGGCAGTAACATGTAGATTAAGATGCCCTGAGCTGCCTGGCAACAAACTATTATCCTATTCGGGTCTGGGGGAGATGCTTTTTTGCCGTCCCTACAGGTGATTACATATGTGGCTCAGCCCTTGTTGAGCCCCCAACCTTCATCCACCTCTTGATGAAACTCTTGTAATTATGATATGCTGGAATTGGCTCCCTGCAATCATCAATGCATAAATGCCACTGAATTGTACACTTTAAGATGGTGAGTTGTATATTATGTGAATTTCACCTCAGTAAAATCATTTAGAAATGGCATAAAGTGAAAAACACAGCATTGGATATACACAATAAGGTATCCCAGGATTTAAACTCAGAGAAATGTTCTCAGATACCTATTTCAAAACTTGCAAATTATTAGATTGATTTTGGTCCCAAATAATAAAATTTTTATTCTGATGGCTTGAAAATATAAGGTTACATGATTTTCAGAGCACAAGTAATACATAGGTAAGTGTTTAAGAGAAGAGTAACAATAATTAAAAACAGAGAGGAAAAGATAGGACAGAATTGATATTCCAGAAAGACCCAAATATATATGTAAATGCATGACAAGTCAGACATAATAAAATAATCAGGTATTTGTTTGATAAATGTGAGGAAAATAAAATAAAATTCCATTGAGGTAAATAGAAATTTTGTAGTATGAAGCACCTAGATGAATATGTTAAAAGGAGCAAGTGGAGGACTCTACCTGTCTATGGAGGAGAGGTAAATAGAAGAATAAGTATTTAACTTTGAATCAACAGAATGTTAGCATCAAGGTTGCTAGGTTTATAACAAATATGCAAAAGTTTTAAAGATTGGTTATGGATATAAAATTAAAAACCCAAGCTATATGTGTAAATTTTTATATGAATTATTTATAATATAAGTTGAAAGGTCAAAAAGTCATATTTTCATGCAAATATAGACTGTTAGATGGTAGAATTATCCTTAGTATTTTTTCTGCAAGTTATTCTGTGTAAAGCTTATAATAAACATAATCCCATGTGATGTGTGTGTGTTTGTGTGTGTGTGTGTGTGTGTGTGTGTGTTCATATAAAAGGTAAACACAAATTTTATGTTCTATTTAGAGTGGGACTTGAAAGATGCTTGGCTGAGCTCCCTTTTTCTACAGCCACATTCTATTCTTTATTGTTTTCTTCATTCTTTTGAGTTTGAATATCATCATCTGACTGACAGGTAGCTGTTACCTAAGCAACATTTCTACTGTCTCCAAGATTCTCTTTCTAATTATCCAGTCATGTTTACAAGCTCATGAGCGATCACTGAATCACCTGCCTTCCTCCTGCCTCCAAGGCTTTCTGTGATGAGTAACCCACCCCAGGAAAAAAAAAAAAACTCTTACAGCTAAGAAATTAATATGCTCTGGGAGACAGATGTCAAATTTCTCTACCTTTGAGGTCTGGCTTCATGCTGTGAATAGAATAAGAAAACAGAGCCAACCAGACAGTAAGCTGAGGAGTCGAAATTAGAATGTGTGCCCCTTGATATTAGAGATTTTTCCTCCATTGTGTTGGGTTTTATCTTTTCCTTTTTCGTATATTGCATTCATTTTATGGTTGTAGATCCAGCTTGATATATTTTAAGAGTTTTTCTTCAAAGGAGCTGTGTCCATGGATCTTGTGATGATGAAAGCCTTTGACTTTTGAGTGTTCACGCTCAATTCGTTCAGCATTAACAAATGCTTATTGAATGGCTATTTTTGTCAGCGCTGTTCTGGATGCTTGGGCTACATCCTTGAGCAAAAAACCAAAAGCCACTTCCTTCATTACAGAGTAGCTGCTCTCTGTTGCCAGTAACATAAGAAAGCACTTGGGAAACTTTTAACTTCATATTTTAGGCTTTGTGCTTTAAAGGCTCCCATGAATGAGCAGAACATTGATAAGGTACAGACCTCCCTTCCTGTTTGCATAAACGTATCAATTATTTTGTGAAATTGTGGCTGCTGTTTCTTTCAGTTGTGCAACATCCTTTAGAACTTTTTATAAATAAGTAATAATCATAAGGAATTTACCAATTGTATTTTAAGCCAAACTCTTCTTCAAATTTACAGAAAAGTTAGTACATGAATAGGAGACTGTCAGCTTATATTTGAACATATGAATATAGTATGTGAATAAATTTATATATGGTAAATATTTCCTGTTATTTTTGTATGGAACAGAGATTTTTTTTATTAAAAACTAAAATCAAATAACCAATATCTCTTAGGGGGTAGCTTTGGCAGGCGAGGACAGGGAGGTCAAATGCTTTATATTTCCTACCTTTAAGTTCCTGGCTGTGAAAGAGCCAGACGCCTGTCTTATATAAATTTTGAAATAAAACTCCAAAAGGAATATTTTTGGATTATTTATCTTTCTAGTTAGTTCCATGGTTAAATATGACTGTTTATACCATGGATTCCAAAATATAGTAGCTTGACTATATAAGGGTGTTTTTTATTTGTTTGTTTGTTTGTTTGTTTGTAAAAGAGTTCCACAAGTAAATAGTCTAAGACAGGTATGGTAATACGTTGGGTGTAGGACACTCAGTCTCTTTTTTTCTCCTTTGATATCTTTAGCATGGAGTCTTGTTTCATGGGCCAAAAAGACTGTTGGTTTCCAGCTGTTCCATTCATACCCCCAGAACAGGAAGGGATGACCAAAAGAGCAAAAGATTTCTTCCAGCTCTCTGTTCAGCATAAAAGAGCTTTCCCAGAAGTCCCTCCCCCTGATAATTTCTAATTACATAGCATTCGCTGAACTTGATTTCGTAACCAGAAATTCTGAGAAATTGCCATCATGAATAAATTGTGTTCTAATATTATGGATTGACTAAATATTGGATTGTAAGCTAGTGGTTTCTATTACAATAAGAAAATGACTTGTTTGCTACAAGGCCTTAAATGATTAAAAGCACATATTTTGGAACCACAGTATTTGGCTCTACTACTGTTAAATTATGTGATTCCTGACAAGTTTCTTAACCTCTCTGCATCATAGTTTCACCCCTAGGTAGAACTATAACTATAATATCTACTTTGTGAAGTGGTTTAAGAAATAAACCCATACAGGCATTCATGCCCAGTAGAAAATTTAAAATATTCTGGCACATAGTTAATGCTGTGTAATTATTGACTATTATTATTAGTGTTTATTATCTAATATTTAATTCTCTCTTTCATATCAAGAAATATGTAAAGGATGGTTAGATCTCTTTTAGTTTGAATAGCAGTAATCACTTTCCAGGAGCAATGAAGACTATGAACTATAGGGAAGATATAATTGGACAGAAATCTAGCTTCTTTGACATCATATCATTGGTGTTTGATTTGACTGAGGGAATTTTAGAATCTTTGACATTTCTTTAAAAGTAAATTATATCATTGTGTGTTCAGTTTTAGTCAAGACTTCTTTAATTATTATGAAATGAAACCCAAATCAAACTGGCTTCTGCCTCTTTGTGAACTTCATTTTTAATTAATTATATAGACATCCACAAGAAACACTGTCTTAGATGTGCATCCCATATCAAAATCTCATAATTGAGGCTTACTCGCTAGTCAAGAGTCATTTCTCACCCCTGATACAATCATAATGGCCAGGTAAACACTTTTTAGCAAGTCTCTGGTTACAGGCCCACTCTGAGTCAGTAGGTATTGTCAAATGCATTCTGAAAGTGGAAGATGAGTAGTTCCCGAAGGAAAGGAGAATTGAGGACTTACTAAATGGGAGTAACTTCTCATATATCCTCACTCTCTGATCTTGTATATTATTTATATTTCACTTAGGTCTGTGATAACCTTGATTTCTATTTCATTGTGAACATTGAAGCAACTAGAAAGAACTTCCCAAAGTAAAAGCAAAGTTTCTTCAGAAGTCACTAAGTTCTATGCCATATGAATTCCCTTTCTCTCCAAGCGCAACTTCTGCAGCCCTTTCTATCCTTCATTCTTCCCTGACATCCACACTGACCTCCTCCTTATTTCGTGAACATGCAAGGCATTCACTTTCCAGCTTTATCCGTTTCCTCTGCCTGAACTTCTTTTTCCCCAGAAATCTGTATGGATAATTTCATTACTCCCTCAGGGCTCTCTGGATTGTTATCTTTTCAAAGGGGCCTACCTGACTAACTAAAAATGCAAACTGCTCCCCCTAGTCCTACTCTGTTCTTTCTTTATTTTCTACATAGTCTTCTAATATTTTATAGGAAATATATTTTTGTTTACTTTCTGTCTCCCTCATTAGAATTTAAATTCCAAAAAGACAATTATGTTTACCTTTAATTTAAAATGAGGGAGAAGGAATCTAAAGACCAAGTAGCAGATCAATTTACTTGACCTAATACTGAGACAATAAGTAGGCAGATTAATATGTACATAGATAGATAATAGAAAGAAATGATAAACACATACATTTGTGAGTTCAACTAGATTTAGGTTAGCAAATCTAAAACCATACAGACTAACAATGTAGGCAAATTAATTTCCTAATTTTCTTAATTGTGATATTAGAGTGTGATTTTCCAAAGAAAGTTTAATAGATATTAGACAAAAAATGAACAAAAATTGCCCAGGCAATTTGTTAGCCAACTTTGAAGTGTAGAGGAAACATAATGCAGAGGGCTGCAGTGGTATTGACACCAGCTATAAATTTAGGGGGTTTCCAGAACTATCCTAAAGGTTGATAATATACTATAAGCACTCACAGAGTACACGGAAATCTGTTACAGGCACAGTTACAGTTTATTTCAAAGAGAAGAAAGAGATTAAAATCAGTCAAGGGCAGTAGCACATAGAGTACACTCCAGGCAAAGATCCAAATGCAGAGCTTTGGGAGGCAGGGTCAGTATTACTTTCCTGGCATTGCTGTATGAAAACACATACAGAATATGCCCACCAGGAAAGCTCAACTGCACCTTGCTGTCCAGAGTTTGTCTTGGACTCTGTCATTTTGGCACTATTGACTGGTCTTATACCTCAACCCCTCAGGAGGTCAAGCTGATATGTCATGATCTAAAAACTCCACACTAAATCCAGTTGTTGCTACCTGGCTGCCCCCAAACTCCCAGGCCAACAAAGTTCTAATATAATTAATGTGTATAAAGTGATGAATTCATATACTTTGTGAAAGGATTCCCACCATAGAGTTGATTAGCACACCCATCACCTCACATATTTACCCTTTCTTTTTTTTCATGAAAACACTTAAGTTCTATTCTCTTAGAAAATTTATGTTACACAGTGTTATCTACTATAGTCAACATGTCATATATTAGGCCCTCAGGCATTATTCATCTTATTAATTGAAAGTTTGTACCCTTTTCCAAGCCTCTCCCTGTTTCTCTCATCCCCATTTTACTCTCTGTTTTTATAAGTTTGCCAATTATATCGCAACAAAGCTGCAATAATGAGAGAGAGAGAGAGAGAGAGAGAGAGAGAGAGAGAGAGAGAGAGAGAGAGAGAGACTCAGAAAGTAACCTGGGCGCAGCTTTAGCCTGCCCAGAATGAAGAGCTGGGGCAGCCTTAGGAGGAGGCATACATGATTTTAACTGGAAAATAGAGAGAAGGTGGCAGTGGGGCAGGATGCTGGGGTGGTAGCAGTAGCAGGATATGAAACCAATGAACAGGAAGCCAGTGCAGGGCAGACACAGTCTCTGCAACACCCATGGACTCCCTGTCTGCCAGTAGACCAGGCTGCAGGGTGCTAACAGGGGGCACACCTGGCATCCCAGAATTGACTTTGGCACTCAGCAGCACATGCCAATTGGCAAGCTGCCAGCCCACCAGCTTGCCCCTTCCTCCACCTCCACCCTGCTGTCAGTCTCTCAGCCTAGTCAGCCCCTGGCAATTAGGACAGTGACTGAAGCAAAATATATAATAAGCCATGGCAAGGAAAATTAGTAAGGCTTGCGAGTTCTAGTCTAGAGGCCAGCTTGAAAGTTTGCTTCAGAAAGATAGGTAGCCTAGTTGAGCTTGATTGACAAGAATGAATTATTAGTAAAAGTACGGCTAGATAATTAAAAATATATGCTATTGGTCTGTCCTTGAGTTGTCTATTTTTTGGCTTTTCTAGAACGTGCAAAGATTACTTCAGTACAGTTATGACCGCTCAAGTCATGGGGACAGTTGAACCAATCTCATTTCTTACACTGACATCCACACAGTGATAGTGATGAGAAAAGCTATTCAAATAGTCTTTGTTTGAGCACTTTGTATGCGTCATCTACTGCGTAGGCACCTCAAATTTACTCATTATTAAATTCCCAGGAAAGAAATCTCCAGTGAGCACAGTAAGTACTTCCCCTTTTCAGACAAGTACATTAAAACCCAGAACTGTTGAGAGGCTGTTCCATTATCACAGAGCAGGTCAGTAAAAAAGGAAGAACTTGACCTTACAACTCTCCAACTCTACTTGTTTCACTTTTAATATGGCACCATTATGCCATCAAATGACTGTTCCTTTTTTTGAGAATAAAATCAGAAATATTCTGGGTAATTTCTGTTTGAGAGTCAGGCTGACCAAACATAGACCAGCACCAGAACTTGGAGTGAACATTCAGATTTGAATTCTAGTCGACTATTTGTTTCCGCAGTTACTGATTGAAGTATTTTGGAGTCCTTGCTTGATTCCGTGTCCAAAAATTGGTACTATCAGATTATGGTACCGCAACTAATCCATTAACTGGCGTTTCAAAGTTCATTCCTGCTTGGGTGTCATATGCCACATTTTTTAAGTGGAATTAATCCAAGTCTTTAAAAAAAGCATAACCACTTATAATAGGATGACCTTATTCATTAAAAACTTCAGTTTATTCTGAGATGAGGAACTTGACTACTAGCATTGCTGTATAATATAGTTTGTCCTGAAACTCATCTGTGAAATCTTGATAACTTTATAGAATATATGAGGGAGATTCCATGTTTCAACAGGAAGGGCTTTTATTTTATATATATAAAACAAAACAAAACAAAACAAACAAACAACAATATATATATATATATATATATATATATATATATATATATATATGTTTTGTTTTGTTTTGTTTTATTAACCTTTGTATAATAGTGAAAATATACTCTTCAACTATAATTACATTACTATTTATACAGGCTTGAGCCATTGAATATTTAGTTTCACTATAACCAAATTTTGAGTGCATACTTATTCTTAGTTTCTAACTTCCAAAAAGAGAACAAAAGCTATTATTTATTTTCAAATATGTACTAGTCTTTCAAGAATTTTTTTTTCTATTTGGGTGACTTTTTGAATAAAAATATTTAATAATGCATTATTCGTCATAAATAATGTAATATCTCCCCACTTAAATAGCTCAGGGAGCTATAAGAAATCACCAAGACTATTAGCATTTGAACAGTCACCCTGAAATTTATAGCAATGCAATTATAAGATTGAACTATAAAAGGGTTTGGAAACAATGAGTTTACACAGCACATGTTTTCTGTTGTCTCCTGTTCATTTATTATCTTATTGTCATCATGCTGAATATATAATTTTCTTTTAAACTCATGAAATCAGAATATTACTGTTTCAGTTCATTTTTTCCAGTTTATAATTTCATTTATTTTTTAATTTCTTTATTGATTAAGGTATTACATATGTGTTTTTATCTCCCCATTATCCCCTCATTTCCCCCACTCATGCCCTCACCCCCCTGTTGTCTGTGTCCCTTGGTTAGGCTTATATGCATGCAAACAAGTCCTTTTGTTGATCTGTCCTCTTTACCCCCACCCTCCATAGACTGGTCTGTTATAGACAATGGAATTTATTTCTCACAATTCTGGAGAATGGAAGTTCAAAATAGGCTGCTAGCCTACTGGGGTTGGGTGGGGTTCTGGTGAGAGCCCTCTTTCATTTTGTAGCATGCTAACTCTCCATCATTTCATCACACAGAGGAAAAACAGTGAACTGGCTCCCTGGCTTCTTATAATAAGGGCACTCATCCCCATGAGGGCTTCACCCTCATCACCAAATCACCTCTCCGAGGTCCCACACCCAAATACCATCACATCAGGAATGAGATTTCAACATAAGTTTTTGGGAAGGTAGATATGCAATCCATAACAACTCCTGTAGTTACCTCAGGTTGTACATTTTTGGGTAATGGGGTACTGGTGCAGGGGTACCCTAGTGATGGCCCTGGCAGACCATATTTAACCATTTTTAGATCCAACCTCACCTTACTGGAGAACTTCCACTCATTTCTGATTTCACTTAGGATTAGATGTGAATTATACAAGATTTCTTGGAAGTCACTTCTCAAGGGTAATAAATGATGACGTGGGTATTTTTTTACAGAAGATTGGTCTTAAGAAATAATGGCACAGATGCATCCATCTTATAGCACAAGGCTCTCAAATTACGCCTACTTTAAAGAGTTGAATTGTATCCTATTAAAATTCCTGGAACAGAGTAGTTCATACTGGGCACAATGAAATGAAAATGATGGGTTTAATAAGACCAGAAATGCAAGTACCCACTCTGAAAAGATTTCAGGCCTTCTTGGAACAATGGAAGAATACAGGGAATCTGGTTCAGAGCTTTCTTTCTCTTTCCTTGTGAGGTAAGTCAATTATTTATGAAGGGGAAAATTAATAACTAAAATAAAATAGCCCAAGTCTTTCTAGGTAGCCATTTAAGCAGTACAATCCCATGTCCTTGGATTTTTCTTAAACCACCACTAGATGGGACACTTGCATCCTTGGTTTGGATTCTTAGCTTTTTTGTCCTCACTTTTGGGGGCCTAATGTGCTTAGAAATAACAGGGGAGCCAGCGATCTTTATCTGACAGGTTCCAAATAGGTCATTTGCAGATATTATTTAGTGTTCCCATTTTAGAGATGAAGTCGCCGAGGCTCAGAGAGAGTGGGAGAGAAGGGAAAATTTAACATTTGCTGGGCAGTTGCATATATGAAGCATATGTGCTCCTACTTTATCCTCCCAACAACCTGAGGAAATGTTATTTCCATTTTGTGGGTGAGGAGCTCAGCAAGATCAGGAAGCTGCTGTGTCAGAAGCAGGATCCAAATCCTTGCCCGACTTTAGTGCACATTTGTCACTGTGCACAGCCACTTCTTAAGCAATTTAAATACTTTAGTGCATGATATAAACGTGAAGTTACAAAGGTAGTAGGGGCCTCAGCAGGAAAAATGCAAAAGTTAGATTCGGGGCACTGAAATATGCATGATGCGGACATATGATTAGCATTGAAAGGGGATACTGTTTGTAGACTAGGCAGTATACTAGTACTTTGGAGAAGAATGAGGACTTTTGAGGCCGACTGAGTGGGTGTCTATCCCACCTCTATTGTTTGAGAACTGTGTGATCTTTAGTCACGTACTCAAAGTCACTTAGCCTCAGCTTCCTTGCTATAAGTGAGGATGATAATAATACCTAACTCACAAGGTTGTTATATGGAATAAGCGCTTTAATATGTAAAGAGTTCTTATAATAGATGCACAAAATTCTAGAAGAGTAGGCCTTACTTCCCCCGGCTGCTAACACAGGCTTCCCTCTGGCACCCGGGACCTGGGCTTCCCTCGCAGCCCCTGCTTCATCTGGAGGTCGTCCGGAAGGACATTCGGAAGGATGTCAGGTCTATTTAGCATATTACACTTTTTATTATTATAGATATGGCATATAATAGATGCTCCTTAGTGTTGTTTTATTATACCTGGAGTAATGTAAGAATATGAGATTAATGTACAGAAGGCATCAATTTATATACTTTTTACATCACATTTACATTGTGATGTGATTAAACCTCTGTTTCCTTCTAAAGCTCACTAGATTCTTAACTTGCACATTCCTTGTTATAAAATCTGTAAATATGATCCATCCGTGTTACTTTTCAGTTTTTTGAGTTAATCCATTCACTTGGTGAACCAAGAGGTACTGAGCGTTTGCTGTTGCCAGAATATGAGTTAGGTGGCAGCATTTTAGAAAGGTCTGATGAGCCATGTGCCCACCAGCTGCTCCGTGTGGAGGAGTGAGACAGATGTGTAACAAATAAACAAAGTGAAAGATCATAGGCCCCTGGAGAGAAATATCCCCAAATAAGCTAAGGGCAGAAGAAGGAAGCAGTTATATCTGAGGAAGTCAGAGAAGCCCAAAGGTAAGAAGCATCATCAAGTCAAGCCTAGCAAATTAGCGTCATGTTCTAAGCAGAAGATACAAAATTATCAAAAGCAATGGGAAGCATATGGAGAACAATAAACCACGTACTGGTAAATGTCAGGCACGGGGGTCATTTGTATGTAAGGGTGGCCAGACAGACAGGGGCCAGGTCATGGACAGGCTGACATCCTGTGCCAAAACTATGGAAACTGCTTGCAAGGTGTTTTAGCAAGAGGGTAAATGGATGCATCGAGTTTAGGGAAAACTATTATGGAGAATATGGTGAAAATAAATTGAAATGGTATGAGTGATGCAGAGTAACTGGTTAAGAGGTAATTGGTATCATCCAGGTAAGACATCATGAAGGCCTAAAATAAGTCAATGAATATCATATTCAAAATGTAATAAAGCAAAAGCAAAAAAAAAAAAAATGTCAGAAAAACAAGAGAAGAAAAACAACAAATCACCTTAACAACAGAAGAAGAACAGCCAAAATAATCTTTTAAACAAGAAACTGATTATGTTACTACTGTTTGAAATGAACTCTGTCTGTAATGGTTCCCTCTGCTCTTGAAAACAAAGGATCTCATCGTGAACCACGGCATTAGTAGCCTGGCACCACTTTGGTGCAGGGATCTTAATTGTTTTGCTCACTGGTGTGTTCCCAGTGCCTAGAAATAGGTCCCCAGTAATTTATTAAGAGAGGAAACTGAAGTTAGCTAAATAAAAAGGGGGAATGAGTAACAAGGAAAAGATAGATTCTAGGCTAAAGGGAGAAAACCCCACGTTATGAGGATGCCTGCTGTGTTTGCCATGTCTAGCAGTAACCAGCAGGTGGTAGCCAACAATTTTACATTTCTGTTCCATTGCAGTTTTTGTGCCTAAGACTTCTTTTTCCTAGCTTGCACCCCTCACTCCAGCTACAAATACTCCCACACAAGCATTCTGTGGGGATAAAGGATGATTTTATTTTTTAATGTTTGACTTAAATCTGTTTTGGCATTGCTTTCGGGGTGATTTTTATTTTGACGCATGCACTGAGGTTTCTTTTTAAAATAGAGATACTGCGTTATATTCAGTAGCTCATCGTTGCTCTAACACCACTATGGGAAAACACTGTGCGTAATCCCCACTTTACAAAGAGGCTAGGGCATCTGGCCAAGGTCACAGAATGAGAACTTGGGTATCTGGCCGTGGCATCCACAGGGTCTGTCTCTATCCTGGAATCACTGCCCCTGATTTGATTTCCTCCTTTCAGTGCTTGTCTGCACCCAATACCTGTTATTCCTTTTCTCTGACACTATTTGCTCAGCTACCATGAGTTGCGGTTTTTGACACCTATACCTTGAAATAAGAAATACTACACAGAATAACGACAGGATATTTAATAAGTTTGATGTTAGATATTGACTGTGTATGGGGAATGGTCATATATTGTTCAAATGTATGCATTGAATTTTAGTGCTGAAAGCACTTTAAGAGGCTTGCCTTTTATTTTACTGAAAAAGAGATGTAACCATCTCCGAAAGCATTGCCTTATAGCAGTCACACAGAAGTGATAAGGGAATAAAATGTCTGTTAAAGAAATGTTTGGAGAACATACATTTATGAAGGCCCTTCCTGGTATAGGAAAATGTCCATTGTTGGGAGACAGGCAAGTGGAGGTTTGTGCAGGTCCTAGGTAAATACGCTCCTTTATTTAATATCCAGCTCTGTCTGCAGTGCAGTGGGGCCAAGCTGAGCTGAACTACAGTCAGAAATCCTGGCCTCTGAGAACCTTATCATTCCAGTGAAAAGAGAAAAAGGGAGGTGGGGGAGGAAAGAACTTACCACCAGTGTTAGCAATTTCATTGTCAAGTTTCCAACATCAGGTAAGACATACATATACAATTCCAAGATGAGGAAGATTTGAATATGGTGAAACATTGCAGATTCTGACTGAAATTCCTGTGATGTGTTATTGGCTGAAAATGACCACTGACAGTGCACAAGGGGAACAAGGTTACTATCTAAACCAAAAGGAATGTAAAATATTCTTTAAAAGTAGCAGTTTACATTTTACAAGGTTTTGGTTTAGTTGTTTGTTTTATTTTCGATAGATCTTAAACTGCATTATGAAAGAAACTAGAGGCCTGATGCACAAAGATTCATGCAAGAACAGGCCTTCCTTCCCCTGGCTGCGGGCACCACCTTCGCTCTGGCCAGAGCTATCTTTCTGCCTTCCCAGTTGCCCAGAGGCCCAGAGTAGCTGGGGTGGTGTGGAACACTTGCCAACCCCGAGCCTGAAGGTGATGGTGTATGCAAATTAACCTGCCATCTTTGTTGGGTTAATTTGCATACTCACTCCTGATTGGCTGGTGGGATTTGGGAAGGTACAGTCAATTAGCATGTTACTCTTTTATTAGTGTAGATTATGTCCTTATGATGCTATGCAATCTAGAATTACTTCATACTTAGGCAGCCATACTTAGAATGAAGAACTTCCTCCTAGTTTCATTGTAATCATCGCTGGGGAGGGTTGGTCCACTGCCCAGTGTAGTTCAAATGAAGGATGCACAAATCAATGTGAGACTTGATGTGGGATTTTTAAAAAATTAACATTAAAATGAATAGTAGGTCAATTTAAAGAGCTGACTTTTCCTCATAGAAAATTCTATTGCAGACTCACCAGTCTTTTTACCCTCAACTGTACTGAAGAAGGGAACAAAGGGACAGAGACAAACAAAAATGAAAACAAGGCATTTCAGGGCCATCTCTTCCAGTATTTTATTTTTTCGTTGTCCTTGTTTGTTTGTTTTATTTTATTTTTACAGTGAAAAAATGTGGCCCTGAAAGTTGCTTTGGAAAACAAAAACAAAAACTAATTATAATGCGTTCCAGCTAGGATCTGTTGATGCTTCTGGTTTCTATTTTTTTCTTCTGCAGGTGTAACAACTGTTCTAACAATGACGACTTTAAGCATCAGTGCTCGGAATTCTCTCCCCAAAGTGGCTTATGCTACTGCCATGGACTGGTTTATTGCTGTTTGCTATGCGTTTGTGTTCTCTGCCCTAATTGAATTTGCAACTGTTAATTACTTCACGAAAAGAGGATGGGCTTGGGATGGGAAGAGTGTAGTAAATGACAAGGTAAGTGAAAACTTCCTTCTCACCATGATTAAGAGAATACCTGGCAGATATCGTGCTTGCGCGTGCACGCGCACGCTCGCACGCACACACACACACACACACACACACACACACACACACATATGTATATATGTCATTCAGATTTATTTTAAAGTGTACTTTTGCCTGAAATCCTTTAGGACTGCTTATAGTAGTGATACTTGTGATAAAACCTCTCCCTAGCATCTGGTTAACTGGCTCTGCATCAAGAACTGTGCTGGTTTTATACATAAACTCTAACATATAATCTTCACATCAACTTCATAACTAGAATATCTTTTTAATTATCTTTTTTTCCTCTGATAAAGAAGCCAAGGTTTAATAAAGTTTCTTACTTTCTGAGCTCACATAAGTAGTGAAAAAGAATACTTAAACCCAAATCTGTCTGATCATTAAGTTGACTCTCTTGACACCACAGTGATTCATAATAAAGAGATTTGGAAAGAAAAATGGGCATTACCTTGACCTACTGTAGGATTTCAGGCCCTGGCAGTGGATTGAGTCTCTACTCTGTACCTACTGGCATGCATTTCTGTTGCTTGCATTATTCTTCTCTCTCCCATGTTGCCTGAAATAAGTGGATAGGTGCTGGAATGTCTAGAAATTTTAAGTTCTCATGTAGTCTGTAAGAGAAAGTTACTTCTTTTAAAGATTAACTTCTTTGGGGATTGTTGGTTTCCAGTATGGAAGCTAGTGGGGGGAAGGGGTTGTACATTGATATACTAGCTGTTTGTTGTTTTTTTTTCTTATTCTATGGATTATTATTCACCTGCCTTAATAGCAGTCTTTAGCCAAGTCTTCACCACAATGAGATACAAAATTTTCTTAATAAGAGTAAAAAGTTCTAGTTGGAGGGTTTCTTGTAGTAATATCTATTTAAGTGCTCTTCCATTACATTTGAAATAACATACTTGCTGATTTTTTTCCAGTTATTTCAATATAAATAATTTTCCTAATTTCTATGACCATATTGCAGTTTAAGCATACAAACATGTAATAGTTTAAAAGCCCTGCTTTTTAACTTAATTTTATAAACTAAGTTTTAATTATTACTGGTTTATTTCATTTTATAAGCTATGTTTTGCATACTTACAACAATGAGTAAATATAAAAGGGAATCTGATTAATTTTCTCTTTTTAACCTCCATGTTATTTCAGCATTTCCATTACATTTTATTGTTGATTTATGTTTTCATTCCCCATGTAGTATACTGCTTTTTCATTGTTATCTGTGAAATTAGATCTTTTTAATTATATAAGTTATATGTGCACTTTCATATTAGCATAATTTTGAAGATAAAATGTTAGTTATTTGGGAGTGTGTCACAAATGATAAACAGTGGTTTGTGGTATAAATGTCCTATAGCGAAGCTTACTGATATATTTTAATGCTATGAGGGTGCCAATCAAGTTGACATTATGACTTGGCATATCAAGTAATATGCCTTCTAAACCCCTGAACTTGGAAAATAGTACTTATTAATGCAAAAGAACTCATTCTTAATACTGCATTTTAAATGCAATAACCTACGTGTTATGAATACTGGATTTAAATATACCCACATATCAGATCACACATAGTGAAGACAGATCTAGGTCCAAATAATTGATATTACGACCTAATATGCAGGAAAACTACTAATAAAGTTTCTATTATTTCAGTTCTCAGAGGATCAGGTTTAGAGGTTAATTCGGTGGGAGCATTACATCAGGCACATTGCTTGTTTTTATTTTTCATTCACAGATGGAGTGCCAAGCACATTTCAGGGACTTCAGAAATTTCTGTTGAATAACATACATGAGTTTCTGATTTTAAATCCGGCAATGCAATATCAGTGACAAGAATGCTTTTCCGTCATGGAAATGTTTCACAATTTTACATTGTGAATTTACCAATGGGTACTCAATCCAATTTCATGATTCAAATGAATTCGGGGAGGGGTTTCCTAAACCTACCTTGGAAATAACCATGTCCTTAGACCTGGAGGGAAATGAAGTAGAGAAGCTTACCATCTGCCTAAAAAATAAAAAATAAAAAAAATAAAAAATGACAGTCTACCTCTGCTTTAGTTTTCTTTAGATTTAATTTTTAAGTGAAAAAAAAATTCTGGAAATATCAATAGTATTAAGCCACAGACCATATCGGTGTCCCTTTATTCTAATCAGACCGGCAGAAGTTCTCTGCTTTGGTAATCATGAACAAATGCTGTTTAAGTATCTGTTAAAGTATCTGAAAAGTATATGAAAACTTCTTGAAAATTTGTTAGCTGGCAAGTATTAATTTGCCTCATGAAAATAATAATTGGTATATATATATATATATATATATATATACCAATTATTATTTTATATGTAATATTATATGTTATATGTAATAAGAAATGTGTATTTAATATAGTGTACATGTAGATTGTGCTCTGATGATCTTTAAAGTTAAATAAATAAATCTCAATTTGTATTCAAGTTACATTTGAGCGCTCTATTAGAAGACAAAACATACCTTGTTTTGTGATCTTGGTCAAAATTTTACATCACTTTTAGCCTCAGGTGTGAAATTAAACAACAAAACCTCATCATCTAAATGTAGTGCTGGATCAAATGATCCAACTCCAAATTTTTATATCCTTCCATATATAAAAGTATCTATTATGCAATTCTCTGAGTTCTTCTGGAACCTCCCCTTATGTCCAATGCTCTTCCACTGGCCTGAGACCAATTATTGCACTCCAGTGCTTATCCCCTTTTCTTGCTGCTCCTTTCTCAACATTAATCCATGGTTATTATTTCCTTTTCTTATTTATTCAAAGCCATATTTTCTTTTTTAATGCCTCTTTCCCTTCTGTTTATGAAGATGTGTACTATGCTTGATTTACCATAAATACAGAAATAAAACTCCAGAAGCTAGGTCACCCATTCCCCTTTCCTCAGATTCTTCCATCTTTTTCTCCATTTGAGTTTTTTGAAAGCATTGCTTATAGTGCTATGTTCTCACTTTCAATTTAATTTTCAACCTACTATAATCTGATTCCCTTTCTAGTTATTGTCCTATAACTGAAGGGGACCAATAACCTTCACATTTTCAGATCAGATAATAATTTTACATTTTTCTCAATGGATTCCCATTGGGGAACCCAATGAATACTGTTATACTCCAGAACTCCATTCCAGGCTCAAGCCAGCAATATCTCATCTTCTTTTCCTCTTTAAAAAGAGTCTTTAAGCTCTAGCCAGTTTGTCTCAGTGCATAGAGCATTGGCCTGTGGACTGAAGAGACCCAGTTTCGATTTAGGTCAATTGCACATGTAGGGGGTGTCCAGGTGGCAGCCGATCAATGATTCTCTCATCGTTGATGTTTCTATCTCTCTTTCCCTCTCCCTTCCTCTTTGAAATCAATAAAAATATTTTTAAAAGGGATCTTGGAATATAAACTTCCTTCCCTCAAAATCTGGCTGCCACCACTATACATTCTAGTCTTCGAGATTCTGTGCCTGAGTTCAGCATGGATCCAGGCTCCCTGGCATCTGCTCTTGTATATCCCCAGACATCATTTGGCCTTCTGTTATGTTGTTTTAGTTTTTACTATTCAGTGTATGTTCTCACTTCAAGGGTTTTACTGACAATATTTGTAGGAACATGTGCCACATTAAGCACACTGTCCAGCTATCTGCTGTCCCCAGATAGACAATCCCAGTCATCCTCAGTACAGATGCCAGTCCTCAGGAAGTCCCTGATTTCTTGCTCCTCCTTTAAATAATTAGATCCCCTTGTAAGTGTGTCTAGTACCCTCTTTTTTTGCAGTAACGTATCACAATTTGTAATTGCACATTCATGTCTCAACTCTTTCTTAATAACAATGATCATGCTCATTTTAATAAATCATTTATTCCTGTCTCTTTGCACAGGGCTTTGTATATATTTGTTGCTCGATAAATATGGTATGGATTAGCAAAGTAGAACAAATAAAATTGACAACCACACCTTTATCATACCTTCCACAGTAATTATCTATAAGTGTAGTCTATGTCTCTTCTTTAGCTTTGAGGATCACATACCTAACCTGTTCCCTTGAACTTGAACATAACATCTCAATCTTTACATGTCCTTTATAAATGAAAGAAACAACAGACAAAAATAAACTTCCTAAATTGGTTTGTATATATTTCCCCTGCCCATGTCTATTTTGCAGGTATACCCCATTTCATGGCAAAACCTAGTAACACATACCAACAACTTGGAAGTTTTCCTTAACATCTAATCAATGATTAAATGGTATTCATTCTCCAAACTATATAAGTCATAGACTATGTCCTTGCCACCTCTCTTTTGTCTGAGTCTCTTTATTTCTTATTATCTTTAAACGTATCTCCTTCAAATCCACCCTCTAAATTAGTTCCAGATATCTTTCTAACCCAGAAATCGAATTGTTTTATTTTCCATTTCTTTAGTGAATTGTTGAAGGCAATTCTTCAAACATCCGAACTAATATGGTCCAAGTATATAGTTTTCTCATCGATTTATATGCATGATCAACAATAAGAAAATTAATGTTTGTTCTTTATTGGGCACCTATTACCAAGTGCTTGGGAATATCTTCATTTTGGAAATGACAACACATAGGACTAGCCTATTAAAGTTACTTGCTGAGGATCACATATCTAACAAATGGTGGACTCAATATTATACACAAATCTAAAGTCCATGCTCATATTCTTCCTCCAACCATTACACACATCTCAGGCATCATGCTTCTACACATCTCCAAGACATTAGATGTGCTGATCTCCTTGGCTAAAATGCCCTTACCTCCCTTCCCTAACCAGTGAACTCTAACTTATTTCATAAGATCCATCTGATTATATTTAAATCTTAAAACTGTCCAAACAAATCCAATTGCTGTAATGTTTCTGCAGGCCTATACAAATTCTTTTATGTCACCTCATCAAATTATAGATTTATTGTAAATAAATCTGTTTCTGACAGCAGGTTACATGCTCTAAGAGATTTGTTTTATTCATCATTTTCTTTACCATTTCCTCGCATACTGTTTAGCACATAATTTATTTGAGATAAAATTTTTAAATAATTAACTTTAACCTGTTGAGATGGTTTTCATTCCTAAACCCCAATCAGTAGTTTTATGCTGTCCAAGCAAAGCATATTCTCTAAAAATAAACTAGATATTAAATTATTAAAGCAGAAACATAGCAATGTAATACCCAAGCTAATATGAGGCGTGTAATTATTTTGTGATTCACTTCTTGCAACTCATGGAAAACATCACTTTCAAGTCTTTTTATTGTTTTATTATTTTTTAAAACATCCTGCCTTGTTCCAAGAGCATTTCAGGCAGTTTACCAGAAAAATGTATATACTTAAATATATAAAATCATATATGACTAGAAGTAGATCAGGATGAAGGAAAATAGACTATCAATTTGTCTATCACTTGGGCCAAAACATGAACTGTAGTTCATAGGTATAGTAAGTTTCAAATTCTGATTTTCTTGGCTACCACAGTAAACCATGAGGCGGGGTGGGTAGTTATATTTCTTTCATCAAAAAATGGAAGCATCAATTTCCTCAGAAAAATAAAGATTTTCCTACACTGAGTTCTCTTTTTAAAACAACATCATATGGGTTTTAAACTGGGTATTGTTGCAAGTAGTAATGTCAACATTTTCCCAATAAACGCAGTAATTAATTTCATATTGATGTTTCTTGTAGTCCCCTTCAATAAAAACTGAAGGCATTACATTAACACACAACTCAGTGAAGGCAATTCTTCAAGGATCTAAGCTAACATGGTCCACATATATAGCTTTCTCATGGCCCAATTTAATCCAAGGAAAGACTTTAGAGTACTTAGAGAAGTGGATGGACTGTATAACCTTCCAAGGATTTTCTGTAAGTATCACTTTTCTTAGTCAGGAGGGTTAGCTGATAGTTAATACCATTGTCTGGCAAGGGAGCATGTTGTTGTTTTACAAGTAATGGGCTCTCTAGTCACCACAATGATGGTAAAAAAAGCCACATGGTGTGTAGAAAGAGAATAGAGTTACCACTATGGAGACCTGGTGTTTCCTCCAAAGTCTGTTATATGTAGTGTTATATTTACAAAAGCTCCTTGTTCTAAGGGACACATCTGTGATTCTTCCCAACCCTAAAACTATGTGGTGGTTCTTTGTATTTATGTGCCAGACAAATAGGTATCTATATTTTAGCTAGAGTATTTGCTGAAGCTATTAACACATTATTTTACCTAGTACTATACGGAAGCCAAGATGGGTTAGCCTCTCTGCTGTAAGACATTTAGATTTCTGTAATCAGAAAATTTCTAGACTTGAGTTTCTATATATATACTCAGAACGCCAATAAAGTAAGCTCAGAATATTCTGAATTCTATAAAACACCATTTTAAAAATAGAATTTAATTAATTTTAGTTATATTTCCTTTTCATTCTACTTTAGTAGCAACATCAACAACTTTCATAGTGGCATAATTTACATTTTCCTCAAAGAGTGTAAAAAAATACATCATTTACTGATTTTGTTCATGAGCCATATTATCCCCCTTCTCACTTATATTAATTTTGATCGCCAGTAAAACAACTTCCACAAACATTGTTTTACAGTTGAGCTTATTTCTTGATTTCCCAGTCCCCTACATCTATAAATGGTGAAATTGAGAAATTTCAGGAGAATTACATAATAGAATTGTAGAATAAACCATTGAAATCTGTTTCTATTAGTCTAATGAAAGTGATTATATTCTACAAAAACCTAATGTTTGTACATATTATATATGGACATGTATGTACATAAATTCTGACTTTCACTACTCTCCACTAAATGTGATGTATTTCACCGTGATTCAAATACTTATATTAGTTCATTTGACTCTCACAACAGTTCGATCTGGATTTGGTATAATTACCTCCATTTTAATCAAATTGAAGCTAAAAGGAAGATGTTAAGAAATATTCTCAAGACCCCAGTTCTCTATAAGTGAAATGTGACATCATTTTAAATGATGCTTAGGTAGAGTTGAAATAATAGAACCACTACATGTTACATCCTTTGTGGGTTAAGAGTCCTTTTAGAAAATTGACCCAGTAACATAAATTGGACTATTTCAGTAACAAGTACTGCCAAGTTTCAAACACCTTCCTCAGAGTGAAACTCACATCACGTAGTGTTTAAAGCAGAGGTTAGAAGTCACGCACATCTAAGAGTGTGTACACTTTCATCCATTTAATAAAAGCCAGACCTGGTCACGTCACAAAACCTCTCTGAATTTGTAACATGGGGTTAATAGTAGAACTTACTTCTTATCCAGTAGTGAAGTTTGTCACAGATGACACCTAGGCTTATCATTCAACCTGACATATCACAGCGCTGGAAAAGTGTTAGCTATCGACTCACCATCACTGTCCATTTGTAACACGGTAAGGACAAGTGTCACTACTGAAAAAAGACTATCTTCTCACTGCATATAAAGATACAAATGGTAAATCCATCACCCCATTTTCTGTTCTACTCCAGCCTGGCCTGGAAGGATGTCTCATCAGAGGGAAAAGCCGGATGCCAGTGAAGGACAGAAAGTCCAGTCCTGTTTTCAGAACCTCCTGGCCTTTCAGTGGGCCTTTCCGATATCATTTTATGCAAATATTTTGAGAAATGTTTATTCAAATTAACTGATCCTATTCTAGACCAGTTGGTCCCCTAAGTCTGTTGATTTACACTATTCAGCATTTTATATAATTCATTGCTCCATTTTATTTGCCATAATAATAACTAATGATACAGTTATATTAATATAAAAATTCTGGTAAACACTTTTGGTGTTTTCTGGCTTCATCAATTCAGCTATGTATTATGTGCCAATAAAATCATCACACAACTATAGAAGGAATTTACACATTTTGAAAAATACCATGATGGGGATAAAATAAGTTGAGTGTGATGAAAGAGCTAACATGGGAACAAGGACTCTGTAAGACAGAGTTGTTAAGGAATGCCTTTCTGAGGAAATGACATTTCAACCAAGATCCACGTTGGAGAGGGAATGGATCCTGTGAACATCAGGATGGATGGGAGGAATTCCTGGCTGTGGAAGTAGCAGGGTCAGAGGCACCAAACAAAGAAATATTCTGAAAACTGAAGCTGTTTTAGCGGGCTGGTATATAATAAGCAAAAGAAAGAAGCCTTGGTAAGAAGTGCTTTTACTCCAAGTTTCAAGATATCGTACTAAAGAGGTTTACGCAGAAGAGTGACATGATCCAATTCATGTCTTTAAAAAAAAAAAAAAAAAATCCCTGTGGCTAGAGTGTGTCTAATGGTTAGACAAGGTCAAGCCGGGCTGGGAGAGCACACTGGAATATCCATTCATCCAGGCCGGAGATAACAGTGACCCAGACTAGAGTCATGAGAGCTGAACTGGGGATTATAAGGAGAAACAGGTTGTGGATAAGTGAGCAAAAATTTTTTTTAAAGTTTGTATTTTATCTTCCTCTTTATATATTAGTATTTATTACACTGCCATCTGTATATGGTTACAATTTTTTACCATCTGAGTAAAGCATCGCTGTTTGAGTGTGACATGAAGGGAGGAAATCCTGCTATCAAGTTAAAGAAATTACATTTCTTTATTCAGAATCTGAAATCACTCATTATAGATTATCATTCCCTTGTTAAAATATTTTTTTTGCATTTCACTTATTCACTCACTCATTCACTCAACAAATATTTGAGTTCCTTAAAATAGTCAAAGTTGTTGGGTCAGGATTACAGTTGTATTTTATTGTTTCCATGGGAGCCAAAAATGGCTGTCCAGAAAAATGGTACCATTGATCTTATTGTGAGGGTATCCTCACAATCATGGTGTTAGGATTTTTATAAACTTATTTATTTCCCTAAATTCTTTATGTCTGGTGGATAATGATGTTTATCAAAATACTTCACAATTTGGAAAGTGTTAAGAGGCAGGCTCAACCCACATTCTGTGACTTCTTGTGTTTTTCGGTAGAAAAAGGAGAAAGCCTCCGTGATGATACAGAACAACGCCTACGCGGTGGCTGTGGCCAATTACGCCCCCAACCTTTCCAAAGACCCCATTCTCTCCACCATCTCCAAGAGCGCAGCCACGCCGGAGCCCAACAAGAAGCCGGAAAACAAGCCCGCCGAGGCCAAGAAAACCTTCAACAGTGTCAGCAAAATTGACAGAATGTCCAGAATAGTCTTCCCCGTTTTGTTTGGTACATTTAATTTGGTTTACTGGGCCACCTATTTAAACAGGGAGCCTGTTTTAGGGGTCAGTCCTTGAAGGTAGGACTGACCCCTAAAACAGGGGATGGTTAACTTTGGGAATGTGTGGCACCATTCAGCTCGGTTTGTTTTGCTCTGCACAGTCTGACTAATAACTGCTAATGGGTGAACCAACATGTACAGTATGTATATAGCTATATAGCTTAACAGTACACCTTTAAAAGAGACACGGATTTGCTTATGCGTGGAACTGTAGACAAAAAAGTATCTCCTGCCCAAATCATGATTTACCCTTGGAAATGGCTTAAGGTGGATTTCAGACAACCTGATTGATTTCCTCTTGTAACAGCCATGAAACTGGAGACCCTCTACCACACTTGATAAACTTTTTTTTTTTTTAACTTGGGTCTTATACAAGAGTGTTTTTCTACCGTTGCCTAACTGTAATAGAAGATAGCATTGTAATTCCAGGATCAATTCTCCTAAATAACAGAACCTCATGTCAGCAACTTCAGTCTCTTCCTGGGTGGTCATAATCCATCCTAGCATAATTGGAAGCTTAGTCCACATTAGAAGGAACCCTAGACATTTGACATCAGCTTTTAATTACTCTCCATAGTATGGATAGCCATGTACATAGTATTGCATGACAAGCCCAAATAATTACGAGTAGCACCTATCTGGATGTCAGTTATGCCTAGAATTTAGTGACGATCAGAATGCCATGGTCATTACATTTTTAGCATCAGAGTTTATTTGAAAGTAATAATTGAAATCCTCGTGCTCATTCTAATCAATGGAATCCATCTTCAGTTGTTTGAACCAAGTAAAAGGAAATGTGTCTTACCCTTTCCAGGTATGTGCTGTATTGGAATTGATCAGCTCAATTTTCTTGGTGCTGGAGACTGGAAAAAAACACACAGTTTGGCTGCTGTGGGAGCAACTTACATTTCGGAGTAGGAAATTGTGCCAAAAACTCCCACCACTGAGAACTCATAGGTGTCACAGAATATAGATATGTAGGTGCACACTTACATGATTCTCTTCTTTCCTGTTTACTGCAAACCCTGCCTTAAGGCTTCTTTTCATCAGGACTCCGAAGCCACCAATTACAATGGAAAGGGCAGTGAGTTGGCACATTTTTCTGTCTCGAAAGCGGCACTTTCAGATAAGAATGAACGCAAATCTGCTTTTGTAAATTGCAGCTCTAAATTTCACCCACTCAAATTTACAACAGCTTTGTATACCGGGAGAGGTTTTGGTAAGAGTTGAACATTTTTAAACTGCAACTTCAAAGCATCACCAAGATTGCAAATTAATTCATGTGCACAAATATCACACACACACACACACACACACACACACACACACAATTAGCTAACTTAGAACACGTACAAAGACAAGTAACTAAATTAAAAACTAAAATTTTCTACTTTATATAATTCTTTATGGATAAATTTTATTTTTCTTCTAATATTTAAAAATTGCTCTTTATGCCCCTCAAAAATGTTAATAGAATGTAACAATTGTGTCTTATGCCTGGATTCAATGTTTTTGGGAAAACTTAAAATCCTTTTGATTCACATAAACATTAGCAGTTATTAGTTGACTTTTACTAGTAGATATGATGGTGTTTTTGTAGCAACATCAGTAGTCAAATAGTGGCATTTCTTGCAATTCTGTACAGTGTTTCAGAATAGTGCATAAATAGGTACATTCATACAATCAATAAAAACGATTCTCTTATGGAAGTGAGCAAAGTCACAAAACTGGCTATTCCTTTGCCTAGTCTAAAATGTTTATTTTCTTTGTTTTAGTGAGATTCTTCTTATGTGCTTTGCATGGTTAACTTATTACCAAGGTCACAAATAAATCTTTTTAACAGAATTCACCCTGAGGACAGCCTTGCCAGTAAAAATTCACTCACAAAAAGTAATCTATCATCTATCATAATAAAAGTATAATATGCTAATTAGACTGGATATCCTTCCGGACAACCTTCTGGACGAAGCCAGGGCAGCAAGGGAAGCCGGGGCCCCGGGGGCCAGAGTTGGGGAAGCTGATGCTGGCAGCCAGGGGAAGGAAGACCTAGTCTTGCACGAATTTCATGCATTGGGCCTCTAGTTCTTAATAAAAGAAAATTATTATATGAGTCAATAAATGTAGTTCTTTAATCCCATTTCAGTAACACCCTATTTTTTTTTAACCTAAGTAGTTTTAAAATGTGCACTTTGCATATACATTGAAATGGAAGATATCCTATTCCACATTTAAATATAGCATAACTCTTCTGTGTAGTTTAGGGAAGTGTGCAATAGTGTCCAAGAATGTCCACAGTGTTGAAAGCAAGCAATAAAAATGCTTTGTTTGATATGCCATTATTAGACACCTTAAAAATATTGCCCTTATAAGTTCTGCATTGACCCTTTAATGTCTGACTATAGATCATACATTTAAAAATATGTAGATATGTAAATAGCAGTTTCTGCAGGACAAAAGAAAAGACTCGTCTACACCTTCAGCAAAGGATTGAGCGTACATTTGATGGCACCCCTTTCATTAAAATTAATTGTAGATTGACCGGAAAAGTTATAATGATTGTTATTTGATTTTTAGTTTTAATTGTTAAAATCTTCTTTGAGCCTGATGTCATACTGGCAGTTTAAATTTTATGCTCAGGATTTCCTATTATTTCTCTAACTTCAGTGAATTTTTCAAAATTTCATAATCTTTCAAAGTTCAGATAAACCAAAGAGGGCCTTTGATCCTGCTGGAGAGAAGGAGGTTGCTCCATGGAAAAAGGATTTTGAATTGTAAAACCATAGTCTTCACAGTTATTCTCTCTTCCATAAACCACTTTAAATTACAAATTAGAAGTGACTTGTTAAAATGACTATTTGGGGGGAAAACATTTTAAATATAGTATGTGTTCTCTTTGGCTCATAATATGCTTATTTTATGTAGTTGTATGTTTATGTAAAGGGTTATAGAATGTACAAAATGTAGACAAATACATGTATGTGTATAGAAATAAAATCTCATTTTTGTTACTGCTCTGACTCAGCTAATTGCTCAACAAATACTTTTTGCCTCCTACTATGTGTGTTGCAGTGAGAAGGCTGTTACTACCACTCACATCACATCCACAGAGCTGAGTTAAAAAGTAAAGTACATCTCATTCTTATAAAGACTTAAAATAAATGACTAAACGAAACATAGAAATCAATTTAGCCCTGAGAGTTGCTTAATTGCCTATGAGATCACTGGTGTGCTAAGATGGTAACGGTTTCTCTCCTTTCTCCTTTCCGTGCCCCTGTTTTTTTAAATATAAAAATGGAATTAATATAATCATTTAATGTGTGCTTTTTCAACCTTCAGTGACTTAAGTTGCTATCAATATTTAGTAGTCTTTTCAGGGATCTCTGTATTTTGAATTTATCTCAGGTTTGCATAACTGATCCCCTTGAGCCACATTTGCTTAAATGGTTCATATTTTGCTTAAAAAGAGCACAGAAGCCCTTCTTTCACTCATATCTTCCCCATGTTTATGATGTGGCTCTTTTTATGTTCCCGTCCAAGGGAACAGAATTTTGCTATGATATCATAGATTCCGATGGACACCCAAGCTCTATGGATTTAGTGGAAAGTGGACTTTTCATTCTAGTGGGAGGACAAGGGGAATAGCTTAGGTCATCTCCTGCAAAGTCATGGCTCTTCAGGCATCTATTAAGATTTTTTTTAAGCCAGTGCCTGTGAATCACTAAAATGTTTATTGCTTAATTTAAAATCTGGGGTCATATTAGCAGGTTTGTTACACAGGTTGCTTCTGGTATTAGCCTTCTGGCATTTCTACACTTATCAGCATATTTTGAAGCAATTGCCTGATATTTTTCATATAAAAATATTCAGAAGTTCAAAGGAATCATGAACTGACCCATTACTAACTTGTATTGCATTTATTTTCCTTTTAATTGAGGTTGCATAGGCACCTTGGGCTACCTTTTTATTAATCCAAAATATACATAATCATAAAAGTTAAATTGCAAATGATGCAGTTTTGACCATCTGCATAAGAACCCACGACATTGTATCCAAATCACTAATAATGACATTGAAAAGACAAATTATGATATTTGCTTCTGCTATGCATGCTTTAAAAATTAAATTCACTATTTAATAAATATTTTTAATATTTATAATGTTTTATCAACATTGTATGAAAATACTAATATTTTCCATTCGTGTTAAGAACTCATAGTTTTATCAAAGACAAATTTAGGGTCTCTAAAACAAGAAAGGAAGAGAGAAAGCCACAGGAATAATGAGTTGTTACTAATTAAACTATGTGAAGCATTTTCTCTTTTTAACTTCCTCATAAAGAGGAGAAATTATACATACATAAGTATATATTTAAGTACTTAACAGTCATGATTCTATCAAGGTATACACCATGATTAAAACACTGAAATAGATCAAGTTCATGTAAAAGGCATTTGGGGAAGGTGACATTCAATAAATTATTCAATAACTACTTCTTATAAGAATTTTATATCATGTTATTTCCTTAATATTCTTATCTTTCCAACTTATTTAGACCACTGTTCTTAATTTGATTTAGTTAAAATAATTATTTTTGTTTTATATAGAGAGCATTTTTTATATATGTAATTATATACCCCATTTCAGATCATTCCATCTATGTTGTATTTAATGCATCAATTAATATTGCCAATAAATATGAACAAATATTTATGTTTCAGTTTAGAGCAGTAGCCCCCAAAAAATATTTAGGTCTTAACTTTGATTATAAGTATGCGTGTGTGTGCACATGTGTGTATGTGTGTGCATGTATTTTCCAGTTATGAAATATTTTGAGAAGTTTAGACAAACCTATGAAATATAAACAATTTATTTTATTAATGGATCCAATCACAAATGTAGCTCTAATTAAACTATCAGTTCACTTTGCCATAGATTAGCTTTTTAAATAGATCTGTAACAAACAGATTAAATAGATCTGTAACAAACTAAATTAACGGGGATTTATAATAGTCGAGCTATAGAAATGGCTAGAAATATCCTTCTTATAAAAGAATATCCTTCTTTTCTGATATACTTCTATTTGGTTCATTTGAGCCATTAAGTTAACCATGATATCACAATTCTGCTTGTAAATTATAATAGGAAAAATCTTTTAACTCCAATGTGCTCAGTGGAGGTTTGTGAAAGCTTCCATTAAGTTAAACATCTGGTTGTTCATTTGCAAACAGCAACTCATCTACATTCACTACTGGTTAGTTGCACACCTTTTTAAATTGAAACAGTTCTAAGCATGTTATTATAGTTTATCTAAAAGCACATGCTATCATTGCATGCTAGTCCAAGTTCCAGACCCTTTACATATATTACTCATTCAGTATTCACAACTACTATAATCATTGTGATTCTTAAAGGTGTGGAAGCTTAAACTTTGTTTTTTTTATATATATTTTATTGATTTTTTACAGAGAAGAAGGGAGAGAGATAGAGAGCCAGAAACATTGATGAGAGAGAAACATCGACCAGCTGCCTCCTGCACACCCCCTACCTGGAATGTGCCCGCAACCAACGTACATGCCCCTGACCGGAATTGAACCTGGGACCTTTCAGTCCGCAGACCGACGCTCTACCGCTGAGCCAAACCGGTTTCGGCTGGAAGCTTAAACTTTAATATAGTACACCAACATGCCACTAATTCAAATATCAGGCAAAGTAAAAAAGGTTTATTTTTCTTTGCTTTAACTCAACGTTATATTCATATATTTTGGGGAGCATCAATCCAAAAAGAAGGCCACTATCTGCTTTCTACACAGTAAAATAAAGCAAAAATAAAACGGAACTGCATAGCAACCAAAAATCTACTTTTGTGAGATAGCTGTTTACTAACATCGGTTACAGCTTAAGAGTTTGGGAATACACTGCATTTTTCTGTTTTGATCCATTTGCACTTATAAAGTTTAACAAGATGCTTAAAGTTGATTAAGCACACAAAAGAAACACTTCTTTATGTTCTTTTTTCTGCCAGTTTTGTAAGAGGTGGGAGAGATTTTTATTGATCATATTGAGGGTTTCATGACAGTTAAATCCACAGGACTTCATATATTAAGTGTTGATTTCATCAAACAATTTCCTGCAAATTACTATAAATAGAAGGAAGCCTAAACTGATCAAAAATAAATTCCAGTGCAGGGAATCTAAGTGTTGAATTAGTCTGGTTGGTGTGAAAATCCAAGTTTTTCATGCTTTGTTTCAGAAGACTAACTTTGCCACAATATGTTGCCAGATTCAAGCCTGGATAAATGAGTACTTCCAACAAAGTGTATTTGTGCTAACGATTGATCCTGGAAAGCAAAACAAGGTAGTTAAATAAAATTACCAGTACTTTAGGAATAGTGCCTCATGGATTTATTCACAATTAATTTATATTTAAATATTGAACACAGTAGTAGAAGCACTTGTGGTTTATACCCAGCAGAATGTGTAAAGAAGTTTAATATGTGATTTAGAAAGATCTAAGGGAAATTGAACTTTGAGCTACAATATTCATGAATTAAATTTTACCATCTATGCTTAAGTCTTTGTTGATCTTGGGTGCCTGCTCCATAGTTGATTTCAAGTTTGTTGGTATCCAAATTTTTTCAAGATTTTTCTGAACAAATATCATCTGGTTTGGTTTGCTTCAAACTGAGGAATGTGCCCATTAGGAAATATATTTTAGAGGTGGCATACATGGAAACTAGAAAAGGCTTCATATTTGTTGCTAAATTTGAAAAAGCAAAACAAAAAAGACTAAAATATTTTTTCCTTGCTACAAGTTGATAAAAAAAAATTATATGCATAAATATGCCTGCGAAAGTTTCAATTGTAAACATTAAATATTCACATTAGGTGAAACCTTAAAATTTTGGGGTGACAGTATCCTTGTATGGTAGGTTTTCTGGTTTGAGGAAATCATTTAGGAGCTAATAATATTTATAACTTGTGACCTTGTTGTAACTGGGAAAAGTCACTACTTTTTATGTATGTAAGATAATTTGACCTTTATTGAATGTGTCATTATGCTTGCTGTTTAAAAATTTCCTGATTAATCACATGCAGATTAATGCTAAACATTATCTTTTTGTACTTATTAAAATTAATTTAAATATATTTGATCTAAAAATTGTGTTTTTGATATTTTAATCATTGCATGTTTGCTTACAAGACTTGAATTTACTATAAATGTGACTTTTGATTTGAAATGTTAGTTTAACTTCTTTTTTAAAATATATATATTTTTTAAAATATTTTATTGATTTTTATAGAGAGGAAAGGAGAGAGATAGAGAGCCAGAAACGTCGATGAGAGAGAAACATCGACCAGCTGCCTCCTGCACACCCCCCACTGGGGATGTGCCCTCAACCAATGTACATGCCCCTGACCGGAATCGAACCTGAGACCCTTCAGTCTGCAGACTGATGCTCTACCACTGAGCCAAACCGGTTTCGGCTAAAATATATTTTTATTGATTTCAGAGAGGAAGGGAGAAGGAGGGAGAGGCAAAAACAACTATGATGAGAGAGAATCATTGAGTGGCTGCCTCCATCCCACACTGGGGATCGAACCTGCAACCCAGGCATGTGCCCTGACCAGGAATCAAACCTGAGACTCCTGGTTCACAGGTCAGTGCTCAACCACTGAGCCATGCCGGCTGGGAACACTTTTTTTAAAATAAAAAATTATGAGGTGACATAAACCTACCCTGAAATTTTAGAGAGAATCATGAATTGCTAATGTTACGTCTTTAACACTTTAAGAAAAGGATGCTATGGGAAAATAAAAGTTTTCACAGAAATCGATTATATTCTATCATGGAAGTGTCACACTTACATAAAAATATTAAAATACATAAGATTTTCTTTATTTTAGGTAGACTCAGTTCATCATTCTATTTGTAAATTAGAAATATTACAGTTTTCTAGTTAGATGAATTCTCTTAATATAGCTTTCTTTGCTAGTAAATGGACTTCTCTTGATTATTGCTATTATTACTAAATGTCACTGAAATTACTTTTTTTTTTTTATTGAGAGCGGAAAAGAGAGAGAAAAGCATCATCACAAGAGAGGAACATAGAGGAGATCGGTTGCTTCCTCTATGTACCCCGACCAAAGATCAAACCCCCAACCCTGGTATGTGCCCTGACCAGGAATTGAATCCACACCCTTTTGGTGTACAGGATTGTTCTCCAACTAAGTAAGCTGCACTGACCAGGGTGAAATTAATTGCTTTTACATGTAAAAATGGTATAATACCGGAGAGATTTTTATCATCATGGTAAATCCTCACATTTATCAACAATAGGCACATTTAAAATCACCTGAGAAATTTTAAGAAGACATTTGTCCTACCCTAGACCAAATATGTCAGAATTTTCAGAGGAATTCTGAGCAAAATTTAAAACTCCCCAAGTTATTCTACTCTAAAGCTAGGTACATGAATGTTTTTATCTTATAAGCCTAATTATGATTTCTTTTTCTAATTTCTGGTGCTTTTTTGGAGACCTCTACTTGTTTTCCTATTACTTTTAGTTTAGTCTATATTAGTAAAGAAAAATAAAGAACAATCACAAAATTACATGAACATTACTAATTAATTTTGCACATAGTGAGTTCAAGTGATAATATCAAATCTTGTGAAATAAGGTATTCATTCTTGAAGTTTTACTATCTAATCAGTTAATTAAAATTAGTACTATTTTTAATTTACACTCTCTAGGACTATAGTTAATTATTAAAAACTAGAGGCCTGGTGCACAAAATTCATGCATGGGGTGGGAGGTTTTCCTCAGCTGGCCTGCACCCTCTCACAATCCGTGACCCCTTGGACATCCCCCTGGCCATCTAAGACTGCTAACTGCTCACCTGCCTGCCTGCCTGATTGCCCCTAACCCTTTTACCCCCACTGGTGCAGCTTGGTCCAGAAGGACATCTGGAATGATGGCTGGAAGGTCAATTGGCTGTCTGGTCTAATTAGTATATTACACTTTTATTATTATATATTTGAGTATATACAGTATTTTAATTTTCAGCCTATCCTTTTTAATCATATATTTAAAAACTTATATTAATTACTATTTGTCTGGGGAAATCCTGCTAAATTCAAATAATAAATAAGTATTTATAGTTCCAAATTTAAATCTCAGTAAAATTATAGCCAGGGAAAACCACATTTTTTTCAATAGCATTTAACTAGTTTTCCCAATATCAATTTATAGTACAGGCTTTGTCAAATTCAGCAAATGAAAATATGCTATAAATGGAAGCATTTATTTCATTTTAGCTCTGAAGGATTCATAAAGGGATAAACTAATATTTCAAAGAGGTTTCTATAGAGCTAGATGTTTTATCTCACCATTATTCTCTATGTTTTTATATCTTTTTGTTGTTTTTTAATCCTCATCCAAGGACATGCTTAGAGAGAGGAGAGAAAGAGGGAGGGATAGAGAGAGAAACATTGATGTGAGAGAGAAATATTGATCCAAGGGAGAAACATAGATTAGTTCCCTTCCTTTCTTGCCCTAAGGAGGGATTGAACCTGCAACCCAGGTATGTACCTTGACTGGAAATTGAACTGGCCCCCTTTCAGTGCACAGGGTAACACTCAACCAACTGAGCCACTCCAGCCTGGCTCCCTCTCCTTTAGCATGTACAGTCAGTGAAACTGCAGTGAGAGTGTTACTGGTCGTAACCAGCTAGCTGCTGTTAATAATAGGAAAGGAGCAAAGGGGGAGGCCAGACATTGTAAGCATGGTCATCTGGGCAGCTTCATCAGGAAGCTGCAACTTCTCCCTCCCGAGGGAAACACCATTCCCCACAGATCCCTGGGAAAAGGGGCCTCCTCACAAAGGCGAAAACCAGTGCATGTGCAAAGAAGTTGGAAAGGTGCTTGCCTATCAGGAAAATGGTAATTGGCTAAAGGCAGTGGATCCCAGTGCACTCCCATAAAAGTTGGGAATACATAATCACCAGACAAAGGAATTCTCTTTCTCTCATCCTCCCTGTGCTCCTCTTTCCCGCTTGCTCAGTGACCCACACTCATGGCTACCCGCCATAGCCACGTGGCACAAGGTGCTGCCTGTAGACCCTGCATGCAATGGACTGCAGCTGGAACACAAGCTAAGTTAGCTAGATGCTGGACTGGGCTGCGCAAATATGGAAGAGGGGCTCTGGGCAGTGGCTTTGATCTTAGTCTTGCTGAAAACAAAAATGAGACTTTTTTCATGGCCGGACAGAGGGAAACGGTATGTTGGAAACCCAGGGGTTTAATTCCACGGAAATAACGCTTTCTACACTAATGCATCCTCCTGTGGAAACCTCAGGAAATTCCTATTTCTAAAGCAAACCAAGAAACCACCTCCACCAGTAGTGGGTGGGGACACAGAGGATATCGCACTGACAACAAAAGCATAACAATCTCATAAAAGTGGTCGTTGAAGACTGCTGCACTGTCAAATGAGAAGGTCTTACATTCTAAGGCCTGTGATCAATATTAAATCGTGGAGGCTTTGAGCTGCAGCTAGAAAAGGTGAAAAGTGAAAGAAAACAGCATCATGAAATAGCAAAAATAGCACTGTTTCCTTCAATTGCCCTTTGAGACAACATTGAATGTTGATCTGGTTTTAAGCAATGTGGAGAATGGGTATTTCAAAATAATGTTATCCTTTCTTTATCAATAACTTTGTAACCAAATCCGGATTCTGCTGCCTGCTTCAATAACAACCGAACTCATGAGACAGTTGCTGGTAAAAGGAAATGGGTTTATTTGAGTGCCAGCACCCTGGGAAGACAGGGGGATTTTTCCTAGACCTCACACACCCATCTGACCCTCTCAGTGCAGGCCAGGGATTTGTACCAAGGAGGTGAGTGAACACAGAAGAAAAGGACCAGGAGGAGGGGCGTGGGCAGTGCATCTCTCCTGGGAGTAGAGAGAAGGCAGAGGGAGTGTTGTTTCCCAAGGCTTCCTCCTCTCCCTTTTCAGCATTATCTTTCTGAATTTGTAGTTTTACTGGGGAAAACTGTGGGCTAGCACCAGGCATACCCTTCTCCCTTGAAACAGTCTGCTTTTAAGCCGTAGAAAGAGGCTAGATAAGAAAAAAAAAAAGCACAGGGTTTTACTTATACACTCTTAAGATACCATAAGGTCAGTTGCAACCTTAAAACAAATAGTAGGCATAGTCTTTTTTATATATATATATATATAGCTTAATTGAATGTTAATTTCACAATTTCAGTGAACATGCTGGAGCTTAATTTCTTGGTGATCATTTACCTGAAAACATTTATTTTTGTGGAACACCTTGTTCCTTTTTAATGTCTTGAAATTATATTACTTTCATTCCATGAATCAATAAAATAATCTATGGAGAATTCTTAAATTAGGTCTTAAGATGTAGAATAATAAAAAGATGTTAACTAAAAATGGAAGCATATCAGCTTTTAGTTGCTCTTGCTTTCCTTCCAAACTAAAATACACACAAAATGGCAACAAAATAAAAATATGAAAGAATTTATCCATATTTAAAAGTCATAATGTCGGCCTCTTAAATGAGCTTACAAGGAGATTTCAATGGGTATGTGCTGGGACATCCTAAGGCTCATCTGAAGTCAAATCCATCCCAGATGACTGAATCTGTACCGGAGGAGAAAATATTTCTAATTCTCTAATTCTTCTCTTTTTTTAAAAAAAAAAATGTTTATGTAATTACACTCCTCTTTTTTATATTCTGGTATCCTATCTAGTAATTTAACTCCTCTCAGACACTTTAGGTAGTATTGAAATTAAGGTAGAGTACTATGCTGAACGTTGTATTTCACTTACAAGAAGTCAGTGTCTTTGCCTTGACCCCTTTTATTAAGAACAAGAGCAACTTCTAGATAATGTGAGCCTCAAAGGAACTCAAGGAAAGGATATAGCATGTCTCATACTGAAAGGAATTTTAGGGGTAAAATGGGCAGGTTTAGGAAGTCTCAGGAACAGAGAGGATCCCTGGGGGAGGAATGAGGGTTTGGAGCTGCCAGGAGGCACATATTCACAGAGAATGAAAAAGGTACCACAGGATAAGGGGAGAGGAAGACATGCATTCATGGACGATAAGGAAACGTCACAGAGTATGGGGGAAAGGGAAACACACGTTCACAGAGGATAGAGAAATGCCAGCAAATGGCAGAAAGTGGAAAACAGTCTTTCACAGGAGTTGAGAGAAATGTTAAAAGTTAAGGGAGAGAGAAAGAAAGAGGCATCACCTAGGTTTTGGGCTTTGAAGCTGATATTCTGCAAAAAGAGAGAGGATCATAAAGTGGGAAAGGGGTTCAATTAGAAGGGAGCACGAAGAGAGCATTAAAGAACTACAGCATTTATAAACCTTAGAAAAAGGGTGCTTTGTAGGTACTTTTTTGGGACCCCCTACCTACATGGGAGAATGTACTACTCTTCTCACCTACCACCTTTTGTCTCTGGCTTTATTCTTCAAATCTATCTGGACAAGGACCCAGGAAAGAAATCACCCTTGGCATTCTGTTCAGGAAAACATCCTGAATCAATACTGAACATTAAAACACCAGAACTCAGGGAAGGTAGGACAGGGTTGCAGACTTTAGCAATGTTAAAATAACAAGACTTACTTTGGTTTTCAGTTAAATAAATATAGGAGCAATTTGATCCAATCAGCTGTAGTATCGATTGTAAAAATTATAAACACAGTTGCTGGCCCACCTCCCTGCAGGGAGAGAGTCAGTGCCCATTGAAGAATGGCCAAGGTTCAGCATATACATCAAAACATTGACTACTATAGTCAAATAAGAATTTTTTTTTACTTTGAAAAACTCCAAAACTGAAAATAAAATTTAAAAATATTTTAAAAGGGGAAAATAAAAAGACTTGCTCTCAACGTTCATATTAATCATTGCATTTTCCAGTTGATACAACTCAAGTACTTAAGGATGAGATCATTTATAATTGAACTGTTAATATTTATGTCTGCATAATGTATAGAACATAAAAATACAGCTAATTAACATGTCGGAGAGCAAAGAACACAGGTGTTTTATAGATTTTGCTATATACATCTCTTATTAAAGTTACTCATGCTTAGTTTACATTGAATGACAGGCCATCTACTTTACTATGCTAACAATTGCCCCCATTAGCAAATCCCTCAATAAGTGGAAGTGTTTGGTGGCACAGGTAACTGAGTTATGATTAAGATGTGGGGTTCTCTTAGAATTCATTTTTTTTTAATCACTAAATAAATGTATCAGAAATTATATTCTATTAGACAAAAGTATACTTTATTGGAAGAAGTAAATGGATGATTTTTCCATTGCAACATATGGGAAATAAATATTCAACTTGCGTCCATTTTTTCTATTTTCAAAAACTGAAAATATATATATATATTCAATATATAACATAAAATGTATTGTCTTAACCATTTTTAAGGGTACAATTCAGAGGTATTAAGTACATTCACATTGTTGTGCAACCATCACCAACACCAATCCCAGAGCGCTCTTCATTTTGCAAAACTGAACTGCATATTCATTAATCCTATATAATAAAGGCATAATATGCAAATTGTCCCCTCCACAGGGAGTTCAACTATTTGCTATGACATACATTGACCACCAGGGCGCAGCACAGAACATGGTGGGCATTGGTGATGCAGTGCTGGCAGCAGGCAGCAATGGAGGCACTTGCCGGCCCCAATGGGCCCCAATGGGCCCCAATGAGAGTGGGATCATGGTGGGATTGTGGGGCAGGTGAGCCAGCGGTGCCAAGCCAAGGCAGCTGTGAGCAGGGGCCCAACAGCCCTGCTGATTGCCCCATAGACGGCAACCAGTAGCGGTAGTGGGGGGTGGGGCTGCTGCCTGGCTCCTAAGTGCTGAGGGATCCGGGCAGGGGGCTCAGCCCACATCAGTCACCCAGCAGGCAGGATGGTGGAGCAAGTGAGGGGGGCAGTGCCAGTCCACGGTGGGGTGCCATGTGGGGCTGTGAGGCTGTGAGGCTGGGGCCGAGAACGGGGGCCCAATCACCATAAGCCACACTAAGGGACCTCACCCATGCATGGATTTGTGCGCCTGGACTTTAGTGAACAATAATTCCCCATGACCTCTCAGCCTCTCCCACCAGCCCCTGGCAACCAAACACTTTATTTTTTCATTTTCCTTTTCTTACCATAGCCTAGCTTCTAGTAACTCCAATTTTACTCTCTGTTATTAGAGAGTAAAGCTTAATGTCAAACATAAATTATTCTGGCAAGAAATATATTCTAGCCATAACCAGTTTGGCTCAGTGGATAGAGCTTCAGCCTGTGGACTGAAAGTTCCCAGGTTCGATTCCAGTCAAGGGCATGTACCTTGGTTGCAGGAACACCCCCAGTAGGGAGTGTGCAGGAGGCAGATGATTGATGCTTCTCTCTCATCGATGTTTCTAACACTCTATCCCTTCCCCTTCCTCTCTAAAAAAATAAATAAAAATACTCAAAAGAAAGAAATATATTCTAGGGCAAGAACAATCAACACATTTAAACTGCAAGAACCAGGCCAAAACAAGAGGGTGAAGAGATGAGGAGAACTGGAATGGAATTGAAGCATATGTTGTAAATGAAGGAGGTAGAGTCCCTATTGATGACCAACATTGGAACTACAGCTTCCTCACCTTTATTACCTATTATGCTCACAATACATGCTGGGACACACTAATGTGAGATAAAATAAATAAAGTGAAATAAAGTAATGAGAAGTGAATAGAATATTATTTTAGTCACGGAGTTGCAGCAGATAATAGCAGAAGACTAAAATAATCAGTCTTTGAATTTGCTAATCACAACCCTGCAATCAAGATTGAAACTTGCCCTGGCTGGTGTGGCTCAGTTGGTTGGATGCCCTTGCACTGAAAAGGATGCCATTTTAATTTCTGGCTGGGCATATGCCCAGGTTGTGGCTCCCATCCCCAGTAAGGGGCATGCTGAAGGTTACTGATAGATGCTTTGCTCTCACATCCATGTTTCTCTCTCTCTCCCTTTCTCTTAAAAATCATTAAAATGCTTTTTAAAAAGATTTGAGCACTTGGTCTTCCATATTTTCAAAAACTATGACTTGTTATTTTCATTAATATTAATTTAAATAACTAAATGTGCATTTGTTATATTGCTGCTTTTTATTCATAGGTTATAATTAGGGTACTTTTTATAACATAGGAATAGTAGTCACATTTAACATATTTAATATAAACTTTGCTTATTTGATTAGCATATTTCAAGGTAGTAAAGTACTAATTTCTGAAAGCAGTATTTTATAATTTCTCTAGTTGCTCAGAAGAATGAAGTTCTATTTATACAAGATGTCACCATTAATGACTCATTTTAAGCATATCTTATTATAATTTCTGTAATATTGAACATCAATTAGTATTCCAAATTTTATGTAGCTATAGCTTATATTTTTATAATAATAGAACTGAAACCCTAGATAATAACTTATAGTTTACTATTTGATTTGAGTATCCCATAGATGAACTCTCATAAAACTCTGTAACCTTATAGAGGGCAGCATTGGGTTCCACATAATTTCTTGTTTGCCTTTCTCAGCTATTCCACTAACAGGCACTGTACTATAGGGGAGAAGTCCTGTTGCATCCCTGGCCTGTTTATACAGAGAAGCTAGTGCCCTTTCCACAGCCCTCCCCTGACCCAGGCTGTGTATGAAGTTCCAAGTCACCCTGGCGGAAAACTTGACTGCCTGTTCCCATGTTGATCGTCGGGCTCCTACGCTGCCCACACTCTCTCAATATTTGTTTATCCCATCGGTCTATAACATTTCAATGGCAGGCGCCATGCCCATCTTTTACAAAGGTTTTGAATGAAATTCAGTGAGAATATTTTAATTTGTGGATTGTTTTTGTAATCAGGTATGGAAAATCCTCAGTCATCCTATCTTTTTACTAGGTGCATGAAATTTGTGCAAGAGTAGGCCTTCCTTCCCTTTGCTGCTGGCTTCCCTCTTGCACCCAGGACCCAGGCTTTCTTCCAGCCCTTGGACCCGGGCTTCCCTTTGGCCACCAGCAGGCACCCAGGACCCAGGCTTCCCTTGCAGCCCTGGCTTCATCAGGAAGGTTGTGCAGAAGAATGTCTGGTCTAATTAGCATATTATCCTTTTATTATTATAGATATAAAAGCCTAAGTGACTGGCCAACCAGCCGATCAGCCCACCAACTGGTAGCTATGATGCTCACTGACTATTGGGGGGCAGACGCTCAATGGAGGAACAGAAACCACAGGCATGGAAACATGGAACAGACTGATGAATCTCAGGGGAAAAAGAGGAGGGGGAGGAAGGTGGGAAGAATTTAACCAAAGATCTTATATGCACACTAGAGGCCTGAGGCACAGATTTGTGAGGCCAAGTGAGGTCCCTTGGCCTGGGCTGCGGGGATCAGGCTGAAACTTACTCTCAGACATCCCTCGAAGGGTTCCAGATTGCAAGAGGGCACAGGCCAGGCTGAGGGACCCCCCTGGCACACGAATCAGTACAGCAGGCCTCTAGTCTTTCAATAACATCCCTTCTGCTCTATCCTGTCTCTTCTCTTGTTCCTGAATAACCATTAAATATATTTTAGATCTTCTTACTTTATCGCCCATGTTCCTTAATGTTTCTTTCTTGTTTTCAACATGTATCTCCTTCTGGAAAATTTCTTTTGAACTAGGGCTAATTAACTTGCCTTGATATCACAGTTTTATTATTTTGAATTTCAAATTCCATGGTATTTCCATTGTGTTGCGCAGTGATTCTACAATTCTCTTGCCCTGAATTTATATTAATATAAATTGCTTTCGTGTTTAAAAATCAAAGTGAAACTATGATCTGTGGGAGAGCACTAGGGAAGGTACCCAGGGAAACTGAGTCAAGTGGTTGCCCTCAGATCCCATCTCTTAGGGTTTTGTTTCTTAATTTTCTTGAGGTATTTTCAGTCATATAAAACATCTTGGGCAAATAAGTGTCACCATTTCACAAAATGCTGCATTAATTGACTTTCCTATGCTTTATGGCATAGGAACTGAAGTCCTCTGCTTATACTAAGCTAGAGGCCCAATGCACGAAAATTCGTGCAAGAGTAGGCCTTCCTTCCCCCTGCCTGCCAGTATCGGCTTCACTCTGGCCCCTGGGCTTCCCTCCTCTAGCAGCCGCAGGCACCCAAGATCCGGCTGGCTTCTCCTGGCCCTGGCTTCATTGGGAAGGATGTCCAGGTTAAATAGTTGTTACCCTTTTATTATTATAGATGCTCAATAAATTGTAACAGACTTCCTGAATTTGAATAAATCCTTAAAAAGTAATCTTGGCAATTGGCTTCAGCCAGATTGTACTTGAAAGCTCAAAAGCTTGATGATACCAAAACATTAAATCTATTATCATTGCCTATAAGAGCTGTACCTTCTATTACTCAATTGAATAACAAAAGAGAATCATCTTATTAAAGAGATGAGTGTCTAGAAAATGTCTTCAGATTGCATATAGTAGGATGCATCTGTGGCTATTATGTTAGTGTTTTGTATTAAACACACACACTTCATTTGTAATTAACTATTCATGGAAAACCTGTAAATATCTCTATAAACATTATGCTCATTTCTAAAATATGAAACTACTTAAAAAGTCAATGCCTGAAGAAGATAATTACTCAAAGCAGTAAAATTTAAATAAATTTATTTTTATTTTAGCTTTGAAAGAATTAGAATTATTGCAGACAATTTTAGAAGAAAATATACAGGGATGTGAATAGTATTTATCTTATATGAACTATGACAATAGTTTATAGGGCATTCAAGTTTCCTAAGTCATAAATAAAATAATAAATATTTATTTTTATAGATAAGCCTTTGATACTATGTTAATCAGAATTAAGTTAAAGAAAACAGTGCATTGTAAGTGTTTTAACCACAAAATAATTTTAAAGAGTTTTTAAAGGAACTTGCAAATTGTTAGGAAGGTTACTAAATTAGAATATTGGATATCTTTTCAAGAAAATTTTAATATCTCCACTATAAGACCAGGGAAAAAAAGTTTTTATCACTTCTATGATTCAAAAATCACTGGTGCACTGGCTGTGGCTCAGTTGGTTGGAGCATCATCCCATATACCCAAGGGTTTCAGGTTTGATTCCCAGTTAGGGCACATATCTAGGTTATGGTTTTGGTCCCTAGACAGGGCATGTATGGGAGACATCCAATCAATGTTTCTCTCATCTCTCAGTCCTCTCTCTCCCTCTCTCTGTCTCTCTCTCTCTCTCTCTCTCTCTCTCTCTCTCTCTCTCTCTCTTTCTCCCTCTCCCCTCCTCACTCTGTAAAATTGATAAAAACATATCACTGGGTGAAGATTGAAAAAAACAACAACACTGGTCCAAAATCTATACCATCACTGCTTCAATCAGAAAGACCTCTAATTAGGATGATATCGCTTGGTCTAAAACCACATCATGTTTTCAAACTTCCAAAATATAAGAACTCACCTTATTGACAGTTAACTACATTTACCACAGTTTATTCATTTGGCAACTTTGTTTCTACAAATACCCTTCTTCCAATACTGAAAATTTAACATGCACACACACAAAACAAAAAGTTTATATCAAGAATAATATGATAGAGCCATCACTGAACAACAAATACACATTCAATAACTCTTAAATAAATAAATAAATTTAGGAAGTCATTGCCTATTTTTTGGGAGTTGTTCAGTCTCGATCCATTAGTACAATCACAATTATGTGTTGACATTTCATAATTACATAAAGTCTATCTCCACAACCATGGGCAATGTAAAAATGTAAAGTATGGGCAAAAGAAAGAGAGAAAAAGGAAAATATATATACAAATACATACAGCACAAGAGAGAAATTATGAGTGAATGCTTCTGTCCACGTTTTACAATGGATGATAGGGCTATGTTTCATAATTATAACTTTCCTCTTCCTATGGCCATTTTATGTTTATTTTATTTTCAGCTTCTCTGGAAGTACTGCCAACCTGTGCCCCTGAACTTATATAGGACCCAGTTAGAGGGCCTAGACAATTACAAATAACACCGTTTCCCCAAGGGAACTGTGTGTGCTTCAAAACTATAATTCTTGTGTAGAAACCAGGCACTAACTTGCATTCCTCAATAAAACATGGTGAATTGTACTTCAGAGACCTTCAAGTATTTAAGGAAACATTGCCAGTGGATCATGTAGCCCTCTGACTACAGAGCTCTTTTCAAAATAAGATTATCCTTGGTGGATCAGGAGGGCTTCGTGGAGAGATTCCCTGTTTCATTATTTATATGCATCTTGAGGGCAGTTTATCCCTGCAATGGGAGTCAGCCAGTTAGAAAAGGTGTAGAAAATGTGTTTCCTGACTTTGCCTGAAACAATCAATGACACCACCTTGACACATAAAGATATTCAGGTCATCCTCAGTTTGCTGGCCAAGATTGTTAGGGATGATAGAATAGTCCTAGACTTTCTCCTTGAGGGCCAGGGCTGAGTCTGTGCAATTGTTAATACATTCTGTTCTGCATGGATTAGTGCTTCAGGATAAGTAGAAAGGGTACTACAAAAACTTACAGGAAAAAGGTCCTGGTCTCTAAGCTAGACCTGATGGTTTATGGGATTTGGGTTTGAGAGTATGGAAGACCACTGTTGTGGTCAGTACGGCAGGTTTGCTTCATCCTTCTTCTTGGAGTAGAGTTGATAGTAGCCATGGGTAAGTTCTGTATGCCATACAATGAATAGATATAACCCAAGCCTCTGTCAGATTTATCAGAGGAATCAATGAAGTGGCATATACTCATAAAAACAAACAAAACAAAACAAAAAAAACACCTAACCAGAAGCAAAGGCAGTGTAGAAACAAGGGGCAGATCTTTTTGAAACATTTCTTTATGAGCCTCTAATGTTTGTACACACATTGTCAAGAAAAACACTGCCTGCCTTTGTCCCAGATCATCTTTTCAAGTATTTTTGTTTAGCAAACAGCCTTGAAAGATAAGATAGTAGAAAAGTCAAGTTGTCTATAGTCCATTATGATACAAATAATGTCTCTGTCTGGGGCAAAAGTCAGACAAGTTTATTGCTCATTACAAAAGATTCAAGTTCCCTAGCTTGAAATTCCTCTCTTATAATATAACCTATTCTAGGATGTAACCCATGGCTTATTGTTTTTCTGCAGGAACTGAGGCTCAGGAAATGGATGCCAACATGATGTGCTGCTATTGCTTTGAGTAAAAAACTGTCTTTTGTCTGTGACCCAAAAATAGCATATCTTTCTACCAGTATTCAGAAAAGTTCGGCTGGCTAACTTGTTAGCTTGCATGTAGGATAGAATCTTGACAAACAACAACCACAACAACAATAGTAGTAACAAATATAATGATGATACAAATAAAAGAAAACCACTCCTTATTAGACATTTTTCGAGGTACTTTATATATATTATTTTTATTATTTTCATAACAGAGCAATAAGTTAGTACTATTATATAGATAAGGACCTTGAAACAGATAAAGCAAATAACTTGCCAAAGATCACGTGAGTATACGGTAGAACCTGATTGAAATGCAATCACAAATCTCCAAATCTATTACTTCAACCAGTATCATATACTACCACTCATAATTTAAGTAATACTTTTAACATTCTATGCCATGGACTATCCATGTCCTATCTCATATTAATAGGAAAACTGCCAACTTAAAACTCATCTAGTTCACTTAAGCAACTCAAAATGATCATTTTGTTAAGAATGACACTCTTGTCATCAGTTATTTTGTCAGTAATTGTTAATATGCAGCCAAAAAAACCAAGAATGCATTTAGTATAGGATATGAATTATATAGAGCCTGTTGATATATTATGTAAAGAAGTTCTGGATTAGGATTCTCTCAGATGTCCAACAGACTAGCTACCTAGTCTGACACCTCTTCTCTAACCAGGAGAACACAGGTGGCAAAACTAATACCATTGTCACAATCAAGCATCATGATCAAGTAACTGCCATTACACCTAGATTTAGGACAATACTGTGATCCGCAAACAAAATCAGAAAAATGCTTGTGCCCTGTTTTCAAGTCATTTAGAACTAAAAGTAAAATTATCGCTAATATTATTGTAGGGAAAACACACACACACACACACACACACACACACACACACACACACACACACATCTCTTTGTATACGCTAGAAAAATAGCAGAAGCAAGATATGTCCTTCATATTTTGGGCCTTTGTTTGTCAAATATTGTGTGAGTTTACTAATTTAGTGGAATCTAAATAAAATCTGTAACTTAAGCTATGCAGGAATCTAAAACATGAAGATACTAACCTGGCTCCTGCAGAATATGGTGTAGTAGATGTTGAGAATCATGCCACCACATTCTTCATAAGGCATTGATTTCTAATGTATTATAAATAAAATCTACTCTAAATAAACTACATATTAAAAATGATAATTATATGCAAACTCATCTTTGGAAATTAATTATCAAGTAAAGCAGAAAATAATTTCACTCAGATCTCTACTCATTTTCTGATGCCTTCTTGCCCATCCTAATGCATGTAAGTGGATTTGGAGCTACTTTTTAATATCATGGATATACACTTGAATAAAAAGACAGTGATTTGAGATAATTTATGCAAATTCTTTAAAGAAGGAATAACAATATCTGCCATTTTGCAGAAAGACTAAGAAAGAAAGGATAATTATGGGAAATGGTATCTATTTGGTAAGAAAAATATGAATGGGATATTGAAATATAATGTCAAGAATCAATGGTATTTCTTTTTTAAAATATATTTTTTTATTGATTTCAGAAAGGAAGGGAGAGGGAGAGAGAGATAGAAACATCAATGATGAGAGAGAAACATTGATCAGCTGCCTCCTCCATGCCCCACACATGCAACCCAGGCAGGTGCCCTGACTAGGAATCAAACCATGATCTCCTGGTTCATAGGTCAACAATCATTAAGCCATGCTGGCTGGGCAGGAGTCAATGGCATTTCAAATTGGTTTGGTTCATGAAAAGTTATATAGATTTAGAATAAAGAAGGAATTGAGAAATCTGGCCAGAGGTTGTTTTTTGTTTGTTTGTTTGTTTGTTTTTTAAACATGTACAATATCTATAGACAAAAAATAATTTATCCCTATAAAGGTCTTGAAATTATAAAACATTTGCATAGGACCATAGGATAAAAATGATTTAGAAAGAAACTGGGCAAATGTGGCTGAAAAAGACCCCGGAATTAATAGTATTCCTTAAGCTAAAAAAGACATCAGCAATAAAATGCTGTACTCAATAAATTTCCAGCACTATTATGTGATGATTTTGTGGGTTGTGAAGGGGGAGATTAAGGACATGATACAATCTGTCCAGAAGATGCATTGTGAAGTGCTTTCATGAGAATGAAAAGGGAATAATTGAATGCATGAAAAGAAAGTGATTTGTGGGCCAAGATATCGATGACTAAAGAAGGAACAACTCTTGATAAAGGAACAAAACCATGGAAGACAGGTGCTTTTTAAACCTCAAGTTCAGTGTCTTATTGAAATATAGGAGAGAATGAATTATGCGGCAACTCTGAAGTTATAATTCGAGGAGAATCTATAGCAATCACTTTTGCAAACACTTCTGAGGGTGATAGTGGGGGAGATTTTTAAACAAATAATTTTCAGGCTTATTGAAAAGATAATGGAGTGTATGGTTTTCTCCTGGCATGGGCAACAGCTCACTCTGTCCATAAAATTATAGGGCAAGCAACACATAACGCACAGGCTTCATTAGGAAGAGTGCAGTCTCTGCCAACTGGGAAACAGACGCTAATGGGTGAGAAGGCCAGGAAAGGCATCTACGTCTTTCCTGATTGCCATTGCATTCAAATATTGTTGTAAATGTTTTAAAATGTCCTGTCATTTTATTCTCTGTCAAAGAAAAAGAGAGCTCTGTTCTTTTAATAAACCCAGCTATTCACGAAGGTTAAGAGTAATGGGATGAGCGGGCTTGCATATTTAAAGCTAATGTACAAAGAAAAGTTATTTATGGTACAACAACTGCAGATTGAAAGTCAAAGAAAATGAAATTTGTCTTGCTGAGCATCTGAGCAAGTGGATCGCAGCTGGAAGTGTTTTCACTTTTTATGCGATTCCAATTATTATTCTTCCGCTCCTCTGAAGGCTTACATAGCGAACTCACATATGGCATGCAGGATTTCTCCTTTGAAAGGGATTTTACTAATCAGATAATTGGCAATATTACATTGTAGGTCCAGAATATTTTATCTCACGTCAAAAATTTAGGCTCAATTAGGTATTTACTCTCACTTCTCAAAATACTATAAATCAAAGAACTAAATGCGTTCTCTGAGACTTAAAACCTAAAGTCAGAAAGAGAAGCTTTAAATTCATACGTAAGTGGCAACATATCTTCCAGGATATATGGACTAAAAATATAACCTGATTATAAGTGTTAACATTTCAAAATAGAATATTGGAATTGGAATTGTTGTCATCAGCCACAGAAGCAATAATAAAAGCAGATCCTTAGAAGCAAACATTTTCAGTGCCCATCCATGCTCTACCCCAAAAGAGGGAGACTTAATAATCACATCTCATATTCTGTTTCTTTAACATGGGTAAGATATTGCCAGATGAGTGCATCAGGCAAAGTAAGTCTATTTTATTTTAATATTCAATTTAATATTCCTTTGTTCTGATTGCTTCCACACTGAGCTAAGTCTTCATCAGTATTTGTACTGTCATTTACATCTGCCTACAGTGAAATAAGGAGCCAGATATATGGGCTAGAAATGTCTTTAAGTTTATAATAATACTTTGTTATTACAGATTAGCATTGTGGTAGTTCTGATTTCATACATCACTTTCACATTTTAATTACTCTGAGTCTGTCACCAAGAGAGGAATTGTCAGTGATCTGTTGGCACTATCTTATTTCTGAATCAGATATTGGATATAGGTTAATTATAAAAGATGCAGGTGGAATTTTGAGAGTCCTTTATAGAGGAAAAACTACTGTATTAGGAAGAGAGATGCCATACATTTATTTTTCCCAGGTCATATCTTATTGCTTTGACTAATCACAATAGTTACTAACCCTTTATATTTCTACACTGCATTTAATGTAATTTATATTCATTAGCGTACACTACCTGAATGAGATAAAACACAGCGTTCATTACTCAACAAATTGATTGCTAAACAAATGTTCCAAATCATTGTGATTCTTGTGGTTATCATCATTATTATTATTTTAAATCCAATCACCAGGAGGCACTGTTTCTCTCTTCATCCATAGCACTTAAATTCTAAGAATTAAACTCTTTACAGAATGCAATGGCAAGTATTATTGCCATTTCCCAGTTCCTAATCAACTTCCTGATGAGTTGCTCTACAGAAGTGATAATCTACACTAATAAAAGATAAATATGCAAATTGACCATAGCTATGCAATGCCCACCAGCCAATCAAGACTGAGCATGCAAATTAACCCAACAAAGATGGCAGGCTAATTTACATATGCAGGCATAGAGTGAAGACTGAAGAGGCCTGGTTTCTCTGCTGCTTCTCTGGAACAGAGAAGCCGAACCTCACTGCTGCCTGAGTGGAGAAACCTAGCTTCAAGACTTGGCTTCTCAGCTGCAGCCAGAGCGAAGGCCTGTGTCCCGGCCAGAGGAAAACCGGTGCTGGCAGCCAGGGGAAGGAAGGCCTATTGGACCAATCTTTGTGCAACAGGCCTCTAGTATTATTCTTTTTATAATTAGAAAAAAATAGCATGTTGTACAAGAAAGAATGGTCTTGCTACTATTTTTTGTTTGTTTGTTTGTTTTATTGGTAGACTTCCATAAATGGTCCATATTTTATTTTTTATATGGAGTTCTATCATTCTTGTAATTGCCAAAGTGTCTTATAGGGCAAGTAATAAGTTAACTACTAAACCTTTTCTATTGTATAGTCTGAAGTGTCTTCCTTTTTAAATGTGTGTAAATGTGTTGGCATGTAAATTAAAAAGCAGAGAAGTGTGTCCGACCCTGCCATCAGAATCATGTGTAACAGAGGTAAGGTGTTTATTGCTGACCTTGCTCAGAGGAACATCTCTATCTACTCATTTCCAATCCCACCCTGATCACAGGGTGAAGCTGGCCTAACTTGCCAAGGTCCTCTACCAGGTGGCTGTATCACCATGTTCAGATGTGTTTGGGAAAATATTTCATCCTTGATTAGCAAACATTAGGTCCCGTCCAAAAAAATTCCGTGGAAACATCTGATCCACATCAAAAGGTCCTTGAAATGCGGTTCTGTCTAAAACACTCATGAGCACACTTGACCCATACCAAATGACCCTTGATATTTGGTCCTGTCACAACATTCACACTTAGAAAATATCTCTGGGTTCAGATAGTCCACAAGGTTTATGTTTATTTTTTGTTTACAGGATTGACACATAAAAGTACTATCATGTTTTAATGGCACAATAATTATGCTGAGGCTGTATTGCCAATAGTAAGCCTTTGTGTTTCAGAGGGAAAATATCAGGAGCCTTCTGTCATGGACCAAATGTGTCTGTGGACATTTTGGACAGGACCAAGTATCAATGATCTTTTGGCATAAAATAAATGTCTCTGTGAACATTTTGACCAGGACCAAATGTCCAGGAAGGCCATTAACAAATGGTTAACTATCAATAGGCTGCAATATCCAAACTCTGGTATGGGAATGAATTCATCAAACAATTTGGCCCTCAGTCAATTTCCCATTCTTCTCTCAGTTCCCCTTACTGGGGAGGTCTTCACTCTCATCCTTCTTATCCCATCTACAAGGATCCAGACTTATCCATTTCTTCATTTGTTTTTTAAGATATTCAGTCTTCTCTTCCTTTCTCTACAGTTCAATTCTTATCAATAATAGCTAATATCTATTAAGCTAGATTAATTTTGAATGCCCTGCACAAATAATTTTTAATAAACTCACTCATTTAATTGTCATAGAAAATATGAGGAAGGTACTAATATCATCTCCATTTTAGCAGTGGGAAGTCTGTGGCACAGTGGAGGTAAGTACCTTGCCCAGTGCCACACAACCAAGAAGAGGCAAAGAAAGGGACATGAGCATCGATTTACCATTATGCAGCTCTGACATTTCTTAAAGGTGAGAAATGTTGCTTCTTTGCATGTCTGATAATATTTCTGTCATGTATAGTCTTTGTGATTGTTTATGAAGTGAATATGTAAAATCCAGTAACATGTAAATGAAAGAAGGTAAATTTGCCTGAGAGGACGGATATACAAAAACCCCTAGATAAATAGTGTAAGTTAAAATTCAACCACACTTACTATACTAGATTTTGACAACCATAAATTGTACTAGTTTTTTTTTTTTAATTTTTTTTCTTTTACATTTTTTATTAAATTATTATCTGTGTATATATTTTAACATTGCCTCCCCCATCCCATACATACCCTCCCTCCCCAGAGGAGGGTATGTATCCATTGGTTGTACTTATATGCATGTATACAAGTCCTTCGGTTGATCTGTTATCTCCCCCAGATCTCACTACCCTCCCCACTGTAATTTGACAGTCTGTTTGTTGTTTTACTGTCTCTATATCTATCTTTTGGTTCATCAGTTTATAATGTTCTTTATTATCCATAAATGAGTGAGGTCATGTGGTACTTCTCTTTCATTGACTGGCTTATTTCACTCAGCATGATGCTCTCCAATTCCATCCAGGTTGCTGCAAATGATGAGAATTCCTTCTTTTTTATGGCAGCATAGTATTCCATTGTGTAAATGTACCAAAGTTTTTTGACCCAATCATCTGCTGACAGGCACCTAGGCTGTTTCCAAATTCTAGCTATTGTAGATTGTGCTGCTATGAACATAGGGGTGCATATATCCTTTCTGATTAGTGTTTCTAGTTTCTTGGGATATATTCCTAGGAGTGGGATTACTGGGTCAAATGGGAGTTCCATTTTCAGTTTTTTGAGGAAACTCCACACTGTTCTCCACAGTGGCTGCACCAGTCTGCATTCCCACCAGCAGTGCATGAGGGTTCCTTTTTCTCCGCAACCTCGCCAACACTTGTCGTTTGTTGATTTGTTGATGTTGGCCATTCTGACAGGTGTGAGATGGTACCGCATTGTTGTTTTGATTTGTATCTCTCAGATATTTAGTGACTTTGAGCATGTTTTCATGTGCCTTTTGGCCTTCCTTCTGTCTTCTTTTGAGAATATTCTATTTAGGTCCATTGCCCATTTTTTAATTGGATCATTCATCTTCCTTTTATTTAGTTGTACTAGTTTCTTATTGAATAGTTTTGACATATAAAATATCCTCAATTTATTGATTTGTTCAAGCCCTAAGTAAAATAGTCTTTGCATCATTTTCAGATTTGATAAAAGTTGGGAAAATTGTCATGTTAAAAAAGACTAACTGATTTAGCTGCACATTGGAAGGTGTTTTTAAAGATAGTAATAATATTAAAATCTTTTTCCTCTTAAAACCATCTTTTTAGTAGACTTTAAATATTTAATTGCATAAATATATAGAGGTCAAGGAAACGTGGGAACAAATGCAAATTGATGATCTAATTTTGTGTTTTATACTGATTAATGTCATCTTACAGTATAAAGAGGGGGAAATTTACAGTACTCCATAAAAATAATTCTTAAACTACAGAGACCGATTACTTACAACTAAATGACTTTCATAATAAGATAAGGACGTTTGTTGTTCACCCAGTAAACATCTCCTTCCCAAAGGCTATTGGAGCAACTCTGTAGCATTCTCATTTTGGTAATTTCCAGTTCCCACGATGGATGAAAGTCATAACATGATGAGCTAATGTGTGGTTTTGTGAAGATGGTGGCAATAATTGTTATCTCTATTTCAGATGAATAAATTTTGACATGAGGATCCTTATTTATAAATCAGTCAAAATATGCCCATTTCCAAGGCAGTCATGAGTAAAATCCAGTTAATAATGTAGGACTCAGTAAGGAGAAACGTTTCGGAGGGCTGCTGGTCCTTTCACGGGGCTTTGTACCGTGGTAACCTCTAAAAGATGTGCTCTGTGTAACTCATGTGACTTATCCCCAGCATTTTATACCCAGCGAGTGAGTGCCTTAGATATATTTTACGTTAATAAATACTAATGGTGGAATTTAGGGGGAAATCATATTGAAGAGCTAAAGGTTTACTATACAATGTCTTAATTTCACAAAATGAATTGTCCTTGCAGCATAGGATTGACTGCCAGGGGTCTTCAGAAAGTGTAAAGTGATTTTGTATTCACCTTATCCACCTACTTAACTTTATTGTTCTGTTTTGTTTACTGTTAAGGAGCCATTACAAAGAGGATGATGTATAAAAGAGGCCGTGAGAATATACATTAACATGTTCACATGCATGAGTATTCTCAAACTCACCACCATACAAATTCCTGAGTGGCAGAACCACCCACTCAGAAAGGTATCTGAGGTACTGGCCATCTGGGTGGCCACACCCCCGCAATTAGTCAAAAGAGAATGTCTACAGTCACCGTTGTCTTTATTTTTTTTCCCACTCTTGTTTTCACTCCTGCATCAATTTTGTAAAGAACAAATAGCCTGTGTCTGGCTGGGAAAGACATGTTGCTCTTTTATTGGAAGTGTCCCTTGCAGCCTTCCCTTTCCTTCATGCCTAATACCGTTACTTTCACATAGCATCCGTCTCTTTCCCTCAGCATCGCAAAAGACCTCCTCACCTTGTCTGTTTCCATTCTTTTTTTTTTTTAAATATATTTTATTGATTTTTTACAGAGAGGAAGGGAGAGAGATAGAGAGCCAGAAACATTGATGAGAGAGAAACATCGACCAGCCGCCTCCTGCACACCTCCTACCGGGGATGTGTCCACAACCTAGGTATATGCCCTTGACCGGAATCGAACCTGGGACCTTTCAGTCCACAGACCAACTCTCTACCACTGAGCCAAACCGGTTTCGGCTCTCTTTCCATTCTTATCAGCCTTCATTCTCTCAAGCAGTGGTTTCTTTCTAAAAGCAAAGTCTGATTAAGTCAAGGTGCTGTTTAATATCTAACCATCTCACAAAGATAACATTCACACTAAACATAGGAGCCCTTCATGATATGACCATATTCTAAATTATAGATCCAATTACATTGCCATTTTCCTTTGTCCTTTCCTTCAAGCATGTACTTCATCCTCTCTGGGCAGTGGGGTGTTTCCTATCTCTACATGGGCTGTACGTATTCCTTCTGTGTGGCTTTGTGTGTTTCCCATTTCCCTGGCATGCACTCTATGTTCCTGCCACCTTTGCTTGCTGAAAACCCTTTCAGCCTTCAAGACACAGCTTCACCTACAACTTCCCTGTGAATTATTTTCCATATTTTCTCAGAGTTCATTTTTGTCTTTCTGCCTCATTAGAACTTTAAATTAAATAAGTTTTTATGTTCAAAGAACATGGAATGATTCGCTGAAGTGGAGTATATTCATTTTCTCTCTGACTAAAGTCTATCTTTGAGGCTCTGTCCAATGTGTCTGAAGCTAATGGCCTATGGAGGGCTGTGATTTCTGCAGGACTCTTTAAATCTTGCCTTTCATAAATTCTCAAAGCCCATAATTCTTCAGGATCTATACATTATCCTGATGTGGCATTTTTTCAACTCCTCTCCTTAATGGAAATAACAAGAAGGTTAAAGTGTACGTCTGTTGCAAGAATCCTAATCCCCCTGGGAATGAAATTAACTTCCACAATCATATATTACAATTTATGGTCTTCCATTGTCTGCTGACTTTCAACCATGTGATATTATGCTCATAACCTATCCAATTTAAATCACTTGGCAATGCTAATGAACACCACCTGTGAAATACAAAAGAGATGTAGACACCCATTAATAATAGCAATCTCAGCCCAGCCTGGCCACCTCTGCACATTAAACTCCACTCTCTGAAAATGACTTCTCACACATGCAGCTGTTTGAAATCTTATAAGCCATTTTACATGAAAAAATGTCAGGAACATATATTTTCTAGGTATTTTTTGTGTGTGTTTTTGGCAAGATTTCCTTTTTAAAAATAGTCAAATGAAGAATCAAAGTAAAATGGCTTAAAAACTTCTGAGAAGGCAGAAACATCTTAAGACCAAATCTAAGCAGGATACCACTGAATAAGAGAGACGGATTCAATGGACATGTGAATAAAAAGTGTGAAGAGTGCTAAAATGTTTTACTAAGTTTTGTTAATAATACTGGAGGCCCGATGCACAAAATTCATGCAGGGGGCTCAGTCCTCACAGTTGTGAGGGCTGAGGTGGCTTGCTCAGCCCTTGCAGCCCTGGTTTCATCCGGAAAGTTGTCCAGAAAGATGTCTGGTCTAATTAGCATATTACACTTTTATTATTATAGATAGTTCAAAATGTTTGAATAAAACACTATTTAAATGGAAGATTGAAAGCAAAAACATAATATATTCACTTACTATATGGGTATATTGAACTTACTATTTCAAATATAAAAAAAAGAGTCCTGAGAGTAAGAATTTATATAATAAGGAATACACTTTCCTTCACAAGAATCTAAAAAGAAAATATATTCAATTCTATTGGGTTTGAAAGTGCACATAATGAGAGTTTGGATAATAAGGGATGCCTAAGTTTGCAAGAGCACTGTATATGTTTATAATAATTACTAAGATGATTCTTTGTGCAATAGTGAGTCAACATCTCAGAAAACCTTATGTACATCCATTGAGAACATGTTTTTAAAGACCATTTTATTTATTTATTTTTAAAGGTTTAGAATTTTCTCATTATACAGTATTGGTTTTATTTGTATATTAGAGGACTGGTGTGAAAATTCATGCACTCAGGGGGCTCCCTCAGCCTGGCCTATACCCTCTCCCAGTTCAGGACCCCTCAAGGGATGCCCACCTGCCAGCTGAGGCCTGATCCCCCCAGTAAGCTGGCAGTCAGACATCCCTCTCTCAGTCCAGGAACCCTTGGGGGATGTCCTACTGGGAGCGGGCCTAAGCTGTTAGTCAGACATTCTTAGCATTGCTGTGAAGATGGGAAAGGCTCCCTCTGCAGCCACTGTGCTGGCCAGCCATAAGCCAGCTTCTGGTTGAGTGGCACTCTCCCTGTGGAAGTGCACTGAACACCGGTGAGTAGTTCCAGCATTAAGCGTCTGCCCCTTGTTGATCAATGCGTGGCATAGCAACTGGTCATTCCGCCATTAGGGTCAATTTGCATATTACCCTTTCATTATATAAGAAAGTTGTGCCAACATTTTGTCCAATCCTGTTTTTACCAAGGGCAGGAAGGAAAATAAAAGTCGTGGAGAGGAGTTAGATAATCTTGAATTTGATTATTCCAATTTCAGACAAAAATTTTCAATTCTCCATGTCCCTTCCTGAGTTTCTGTAAAATTTAAAACTTCATTAAAACCTACAGCTACTGACCTCATCATTTATCTTTCCTTTTGTGTTAATCTAGGTCCTCTGCTCCATTTATTATAATAAATCTCTGGCGAACATCCTCAATTTCTGCTATACTTTGTCTCCTTCATAGTCTCCTGGTAAAACCCATTATCTGGTTGTTTCTAACTTATTTTCCTTCCCTGCATTTTAATCCAGACATCTGAACCATGATGGAGAAAAGTTATACTGCTTGTTAAACTAGTACAATCTTAGATCACTGTCACTACTGCCAGAGTGAATTAGAATTATCTATCAAAACTATCTTGTTCCCTAATCTTCTTAGTTCCTGAAAAGATCATTTCATTTCTTATCTCAATCCAAAACTTCAACTTCATCTCACCCCTGCAATTAATTCTCAATTGATGAGTCACCTTATTTTTAATTAAAGAAATAGAAGGTATCTCTGGTGAGAGTCTTTTCCTCCCACAAATATCTATCTCTATCAATTAGAAGTCATTTTGGGTTTAAGTAAGCAGTGACTAAAAATAACAGTGGGCTTAAGTCAGACAGAAATACATGGATTTACTTTCGTTTCTGTCTGAAGGCAGGCAGTCATGGCTTTGCTCCAGGTTTGCTGGAATTCATCTTGTTCCAGCCTGTTGTTCACTCTTTCACTGCCTCCACTCCCTAAAGCACTTCGTGGATTAAAATGGTTCTTTTATCCTCAGCCATCATATTTCTATTCAGCCAAAAGGAAGGCATAAAGGACAAAGAAAAAGGGACATGTGGCATGTGCCAGCTGTCTCATAAGGAAGAGTCTGCTTTCATCTTATTGCTCAGAACTTAATCAAAGTTGAATAAAACTAGCTGCCGGAGAGGCTGGAAAATGTAGCAATTACTCTGGGCAACCCAGTGCCTAGCCAATAAAAGGAACTCTATTGAGACAGAATTCTAACTGAAAGTTTACTAATTGTATTAACATATTGTAAGAACGAATACCTTTTGGCTTCAATGAGTTCTCAAATATATTTCTTTGGTGATTCAATATTTCGAGAAATAAAAACTACTTAATGAGAGTTGGCCTCATGTATAACATTAAAGGCCCACTGTGAAGGAGATCACTGATATAATAATTCATTTTGCTGAATTTGTAAAGTTTATTGAATGTTCTAAATTCTTATTTACAGAAGTTTACTTTTCTTAAAACAACTACCAATATTACTACTAATAATAATATTTATTGGATGATTGCTATGTATCTGACACTGTAATATCAATCATTTTTTGTGTATTAATTCATTTAATTATCACAACAGCCCAATGAGATAGGCAATATTTTTATCATGTTTTTTTCTTCCCAAGCAGACACTGAAATTCAAACAATTTACTAGTAAGTTACTTCCCACATTCATAGAACTAGTAAATATTGAAGTGGGAATTTAAAGCCTGCTAAACATTTGTTTACATGTAGTTTTTCACTTTCCTCCTCCATTCAGTCTCAGGGATGGTTGATTCACTTTAAATAATCATAAGAGCACTATTATTTGGTGTGTTAGAAAACTGGTGAATTCTGTTTATTAAAATCCTTTGATAAATAAAAATTAAAGTTGCAGAGAATTTTTCTTTTCTTCAGCTATATTAACAGTACATTTAGACACTCATTTTGATCACTTTTTCATTGTAATAGCCCTGTAGGCAGATTATGTATTGAATTTAGCTACTCTGCCTTCCTCACACTGACTTTGGGGTGTATGGCTGAGACCAATGTTCAGGAAAGAGTCCAAGAGACAATGACATCTAAGCTAAGAACTGAATAATGAGTAGGAGCTACTCAGGGAGGAAGAGGATGTTTCAGAAAAATGGCGTGTAAAGCGTATGGAAATGGAGTACCATGCAACTGAAATATAAGTTGAGGAAGTGAAGGGATTTAATGAAGAGGTAAAGAAATGTCAAGTTATAAAGGGTTTATTCTAAACATGGGCTTTATTCTATGTACTTTGTGGAGACATCAAAGGTTTATGGATGTCAGCATTTTCATTTTAGAATCATTCTGGCTAAACTGGGGATAATAGGAAAAGGTTGCAGGGGTGGGGCTAAACACACAGATATCACTTAGGAGATTGTTGCAGTGTTTCTAGTAAGAAATGATATTTCTTCACATAAATGATGGAAATATGGACATATGTAGATTAGAGAGCCAATTATGGGGTTGAATAAATTGATCTCAGCCATCCTATCTAATAAAAAGGGAATATGATAATTCACCTCACACCATCACAATGATGGCGGTGCCCATAGCCAATAAGGAAGGAATATGATAATAGATTTCCCCACCTTTAAAGATGGTGGCACCCACAGCCAATAAGGAGGGGATATGCTAATTGACTGCCTTGCCTTCAAAAATGGCGATGCCCACAGCCACAAGATGGTGGTGCCCAGTCCCCTCAGCCCCACCACATGTAATACAATTTTAATACAATCTCATGATGTTTACAAATCTTACCAACTTGAGTTACATCCATATTTTTGTTTAAGAGTGTAAAAATAACCTTGCTGAGCTACAGAAACTGTCAGAAGTAAAATGTGGCATGTTTTATGTGTGTAACAGATTTCATTCTTTTGAGGATCCCACACACTGTGCTTTTTCTGTTGCTTTGTTTAGCAGGAGTGTAGAGTAAAATGTGACAGGTTTAGGTGTGATGGTTTACTTTGTCTCTCTACCTCTAATCTACTGACACCTGCACATTGGTTATTTTACCCTTGTCAAGTGACTATAGGCTAAAAAAAAAACTCACACCTGAGGCAGGTATCAAAACAAATGGAACGAGTAAAGGATACTCATACTGGGGATTTTGTACGAACTCCCTGGAAGCATGCCTCTATTTATATCATTGAATCTTGAGACGAATACTGTAAAATTACTTTGCCTGTTTTACAGATTAGGAAATTGAGGCCCAGAAGACTTATATGGTAGCTTGAAAAATAAATAGACTGTTAAAAAAGCAGAGGTAGGAATCAAAGACTTCCAGCTTCCAGGACCACATTATTCTGATTTTCTGTTAGTTTGAAATTTCACAGATGGTGCGCATACATGTTATTTTAGAAGCATCTATAGTAATAAAAGCATAATATGCTAATTAGATCAGACATCCTTCGGGATGAAGCGGGGGCTGAGGCAGAGGAAGCAAAGGTGGCAAAGGGCCCCTTGCACAAATTTCATGCATCAGGCCTCTAGTTTTATAATAATTGTTATATTAATAATCAATGCATACATGTTGCTTATGTGCCAAGCACCAAGTACCTTATGTAAATGAGCTCACAACAACCCTATGTCATAGACCTATTAGCTATTTTTAAGATAATTATTATTATCTAAGAATACCTAATTATTCTTAGATAAGGAAGAGCATTTAAATAACCTGTCAAAGGTCAACCAGCTAATAAGGAGAAAAGTGAGATTCAGCTTCAGTAAGTTATTCCCGGATCATGGGTTTCTTTAATAATTCATTTACTCCAATATTTTGAAAACAATTCTAGAAAGTCCTGGATCTTTGAAGTTTACCCTGCACTACTAGTAAGTCCCCACAGGAGTCCATCAATTCTGGGGTTGGAAGACACATATCTTAAACTAACTTCAAGAAAGCAATAAATATATTTATGGCAGAATTTACACTGGATTACAGGTTTTTAAAAATATAACTATAGCTCTGGCCAATTTGGCTCAGTGGATAGAACGTCAACCTGTGGACTAAAGAATTCTGGTTCAATTCCATTCAAGGGCATGTACTTCTGTTGCAGGCTGAATCCCTGGCCCTGATCAGACATGTGTGGGAGGCAACCAATTGATGTGTCTCTCCCACATAGATGCTTCTCTCTCTTTGTCTATCCCACTACCTCCCACTTTCTCTAAAAATCAATGGAAAAAATATCCTTGAGTGAGAATTAGCATGCAATGCTATGGAGAAAGGGAACAAAGACAAGTGGTGATGAGGAATTACAACTGATATAATAAGCTTACAACACTAATAGAGGGTGTAATTTCCTTTTAAGTTCAATACACTTTTGTTTTAAAAAATACTTTGCAGGTCCCAAATTGACCTAAAAGGAGAGACAAGTGTAGAGGTGTTGAGACATCTCTCTAGGGGTCCCAGATTAGAGAGGGTACAGGCTGGGCTGAGAGTCACCCCTCCTCTCCCCCATGCAAAAATTTCATGCACTGGGCCTCTAGTTTCAAGACAAAAGAGAGGCCCCAGGTGTACAGCTGAATGACAAAGAGATATCAATTATTTAAATTATAATGGAAGATTAATGCCAGCACACTGGAAGGCCCAAACCATCTCAGCTGACATGTGTATTTCTATCGGGAGTTATGATATGAACCTTTAATTCAGAAGCTGGGTGTCTTGTCAGAAATTTTCATCTGATTGCACATCACTGGCAGGCAGCCCAAGAATTGCCTGGATAATATAGAGGAATAGTCTTATTCCTTGTCACATGTATTTAAGGATTTAACTGTTCAGTTTCTCTTTAATCACAATGCATGATCTCAGATTCTTTAAAATCCCTCAGGGCAAAGAAAACCAATTCTACACATATTATGAAAAATATAGCATTTCTGAATAAGATGTTAGAATAAGCTCTTTGACAGTCAAGCAATTTCTAAGCTGAATACCTTGGAGAAGTTTGCAATTATTTGTTAAAAGTTTGAAATAGAAAACTATATAATAGAACTCTCATCCCCACATGTCAAAAATATTAATTTGCCGAGATTCATTCCGCTATTTGTAATAAATTTATTTGCACTGCATATATTTAAATCAGATATGAGCTCTTTCATAGTTTTTAAGAGTACTCATAAAAACATTGCTAACTTTTCACAAATACCCTTTGCAAAATCTAGCTGTAATATCATATGCATTAGTTTCACTGAATATAATCACAGATAAACATGCCTTAATTTTCTTATATTATCCCCCTATGTATCATTGTGCTCCAAAGAGTTTGGAAGTTGGTTAAAAACAGAACATAATTTTCTTATGTGGATGTATTTCCCTTACTTAGCCAAAACATGTTATTAATAATTTGTTCTACTTTTTTTCATTTTTGGCAATTCAATGTTGTCTGTTCTTATTAAATATTTCTAGCAATCAATGTCCTAATAATATAAGGTGGCTTTTTAACAAATATGAAGATTTATTTTTCTTAAAGAATGACTTCCATTAGCTGAAATCATAGATGTTTCAAATTCTTATAGAACTACCTTTGTTTGATGCTGCAGAAAATAGTTAAGTTCATATTTTCTTTTTCTGAATTAAAATGCTTGTTCCCTCAAGGTAACAATAGTTGTTATAAATTCATCAAAGAGGACACAAACACAAAATGGAGTTATTTCTTACTCTTATACAATTCTAATATGGAAATTCCTGATCTCTAACTGCCCAGATTCTTGTTCCAGAATTAAGAAGGGTTCAGCTCTCTGGAGAAAGGCTGTGTGTAACTTAAGTAAGAGTCCAGAGATGAAAGATAATTTTGAAAGGCATTTGGGGTCAGAAGAGCCTGGTTAAAGAAACCAAGTTCTCTTTGGTCCTGAGACCTTTTTATTAACACAAAGTGTCCTAAGGCAAGGTGGAAATATATACTTCAAAGGGCGGGGTTTTGTACAGAAGCATTGTCAGATTGGGGAATTGCCTACAGCTGTTCAGGTCTTTGGCCAGTAGGAGGCAATAACATATAGATTAAGATGCCCTGAGCTATCTGACAGCAAACAATCAATTTAATGCATTCTTTTCAGGTTTGGGGAAATGCCTTTAGCCATTCCCAACAGGCTATAACATATGTGACTCAGCCCTTAATGAGTCCCCAAGTTCCATTAAGCTTTTGATAAAACTTTTGCAATTATGACATGCTGGAACTGGTTTCCAGCACCTAACGACTCTCCATGAGATAATTTGTATCCAGGCTTCTTCACATGTGACTCCAACACCTCAGATTCCTGGCTTAGGGCTTACAGTGCGTGTCATCATCAGTGTGACAGTTGAAGCAACAATGTGGCCAGTTGCATGGAGAGATATTAATAGGTCAGTTCAGAAAGTGATGGATAAGTCCCTGCTTATGCACTATTGATTAGCAATATATAAATGGCCACACCTGTCTGCAAGGTAAGCTAGGAAATATAATCTATGGTATGCATGGCAAGACAACTAAGAGAGTTTGGTTCTTAGCTTTGCCAGTCTCACACTCTTGATCCCACATTATAGTGTATATGCTCAGGGGTAAAAGTTAGAAGACAATTAGCTTCTGCTTTTCTACTATAACTAGAGAAAGAAGAAAACGTACCCACGTATAATAAACCAAAGAAACAGAACATTAGCAGCAGTCAAAACATGGCCCAAAGGAGTCGCAACCTCAGCCTCTATTGCTAGCAAAAGCTTTGTGGGGGAGTATGTTCTTTACTTTGTAGGTTTTGCCTTGGACGATTGGGAAAATTGTAGGGAGGGGAAAATTAGTCTGCTCTTATTGTTTTTACCTGTAACGTTTCAGTGAACAGTCATTGCTTTAGTGCTTTGATAGTGAGTGCTCATTTTGAATGACTAATCTGAATGGATCACGAGTGAGAGGAGAAAATGGCATCTTATACCCATATTCCTCTACTAGATACATAGGCATGCTTCTACCTGTAGATCTATCATTTACGTGTTACCTACCTGTCCATAGGCTTATTATACCATTTGTGCACTGAAGGGGGTGGGGGGGTTCCTCAGCCCAGTCTGCATCCTCTCACAGTCCAGGACCCCTCAGGGGATGTCTGCCTGCCAGCCTAAGCTGGCATCCAGATATCCATCTGGCATCTGGGGCTCTTGAAGTCCAAGACCCTTCACTCCTTACCGCCTGCCTGCAGTGGAGGTGGGAGAGGGTCCTGCCACCATTGTTGCGCTCCCCAGCCATGAGCTCAACTTCTGGCTGAGTGGCACTTCCACTGTGGGAGCTCACTGACCACCAGGGGTCAGCTCCTGTGTTGAGCATCTGCCCCATGGTGGTCAGTGCACATCATAGTGAGCAGTCATTCTGCCATTCGGTCAATTTTCATATTAGAGTTTTATTATATAGTATTATTTCTGAGGCATTACACAAAAATCTATTTTTCTTAAAGAGATAAATTTAAAATTTAGGATGTGGTAAAGAAAATACCTTAAATTTCTTTAATTTCTAACATGGGAGGATACTGTATACTGCATTTTTAACATCATATTTACTATATGATGTTGAGTCCTTAGCTTCTTAAATTACGAAGAAGTTAAAGTTAAAGAAGTTCATTATTTACTTACTTTGTTATTGAATTTTAAAATAATACGCTTTGCTTAGAACAAAGTGTGAACACAGCAAAATGTATTAAGTCCAGTTATAGCAGCAGTAAAGAAGCAAAGCCTGAGATTTAAGCAAATTCATGTGGTTGCTGTTGATCTGTGGGGCCCTCTCACTACAGCATCCTGGACCACAGCCAACATGATGTTCCCCAGATGCTAGTCATCCCCATCGACAAGCAACCTTTCCATAAAGGTTCAGAGATCAAGGAGAATTCACCTTCAGGTATGGTCAGTTCTACAGGGCTATCCAGAATCTGGCCATTGTTTACTGCTACAACCTGACATCATTCTCAGTCACTCACTACACTGCTCATGGCATTTCCTTCTGCTGGTCTTTTCAAGCATTTTTCCTTTTTGTCATTCAGGTATCACCTCCAATGCCATCAAATTATTAGAGACGTCTTTCCTTGGGTAATATTGTGCCTTTCATCCCTACTGAGTCACTCTCTTTCAAATTACTGTTTTGTTTTCTTCATGATATTTAAAGGAGCTGAAATGATCTTGTTTGCATATTTGTTCCCTATTTTCCTCCTTGTATTCTAAGCTGGACAAGAAAAGTGAACTTGTCTGTCTTGCTCATTATTGATGTGTCTCCAAGTCCGAGAACAATGTTTGGCATATGCTAAGTTACACAGTCAATATTTGTTGAATGAAGGAAACATGGGTGATGATAAGTGGATTAGAGAAGCTGATATTAGTCCTTCTTAGAATGTTAGAAGTGGTTCCAAGATTGATCAGTAAATTGAAAATTTCTGATGAAATGTCTGTCCAGTGAAAGATTGTGGATCTTCTTATCAAAGCTAAATGAATACGTAAGGGATTTACCACCATTTTATGGTAAAATAGAGAAACTGCCCTTTCTCTAATATATTTACTAATCTGATTCTGGTAGAATTGTGTTTATATCTCTGACCTCGCTGAATTATTTTGTTAATGCTGGTTCAGAGAATCACCTAATTGATGTACAAAATATATAATAATGTAAAAAATAAAACAATTCTTCATGAAATTCATTATGCCACAGAGTAATTAAGCTTTGTCAAAATAGCAGTGATAATGAATACTTTAGAGCTAGCAACAATATAATTAGTAATAAATAGCAACCATTATTGGTTCAATGAACTTTGTAAACAAAGTGCTATATTCCTAATTTACATGTGAAAACACTGAATTTTAAAAAGGTTGAGTAATCTGTAGAAGGCCATAAAGGTTTTACCACAACTTTTACTGAAGATAAGCTTTGTTAAACTTAACCATTCTGCCCAATTGTCATCAGCAGCGATGTTTGTAGAGCTTTATTAAGTCCCACAGAGCATAATAAAGGTATGAATCCAAGCAGTCCAGTTTCAGAGTTCACGTTTGTAACCAGTATCCTGAACAACTTCCTATCTCATTTTAACATTTACTCTAGTCTTCAATAAAAACATACTATGCTTTTAAAAATTATTTTAGGTTGCATTATATATTTCCAAGGGTAGATTAAACATGATTGTCTAGTCAGAGAATCTTTTTAATAGGCATTTAAGCGAATTTTGAAAATTTAAAGCAATTATAGCTTGAGAATTGTAAATCTCATACATACTTATTGTAGCAAAGTGATGTAAAAGAATAAAGAGGAAAATGAGAAACCACTTGTACTCTCTTCTTTCCCAAGACAACTACTGTCAAGAAATCTTTGGCTCAGGAAACGAAATTATATTTAATGGCAAAAGAGATGAAATTTTAGAGAATATGAAACTCTTCAAGCGCTCAAAGACAAACACAAGGAAAAAAATCATTGAAGCGTCTACTTTTACCCCCAGTATTGTAGGTAGATATCACCAAAATAATGTGCAGAAATCTCCTTAGAGCAAGGTAACTTAACCTTTTGGCACCTCAGGTATTCCTAAAAAATATAAAAATAATAAGCCCCAGCTGACCTGCCTCAAGGATGGGTTTCAGGATAAAATTAGATGATAAATGTGACAGCTCTTTGAGGTATCTTCCCTCTTGCTGAGCACAACTATATTCTGCCCTTGGCTCTCTGACCTATCTTTCACTTGAGAATCGCTGTGTCTAAGTCAGGCCGCTCTTTTGCTTCCTTCTTCAACCCAAAATGGAAAATCAAGAGATTACATACTCTCGGCTACTTTCTGATTCAGTGCTACGATTTCTGGGCGGAAATGATAAAGTTGCTAGGGGGAAAAGAAGGCATATAGAAAACTGTTGAAAATAATTTATGATGCTGTTTTTCAATGATTCAGTGGGCCATAGGTCCAACTGATGCAGGTTTTGTAAACAGTTAAGACTGAATGCTAAATGATGAAGCATCTTTTCATATCCATTTCTTCATTCTTGAGGCTCTCATTCTACCATTTCCTACTTTGTTTTATTTTCAAACTCTCTTTGCTTATTGTTGTGTATTTTTATTGGCATTTAAACATCTCATTATAAAAAAAAAAGTCAAACATCTCATTTCTATCTAGTTATGGCCTTAACTAATAACTTATATTTACGAATAGTCTCTTCTCACTGTTTTTCATATGTTCTGACTGTACTTGCTTCCTTCTCCATATATGCTTTCTTAATATCCGTAATGAAAGTAGTAAATGCATCGATACATATTTTAAATGGATTAGAGATTTATAATGATAGCCCAGAGTCTCAGTTTCACTCCCCAAAATAAAATGTTTGGTGTCAGTTTCAAGTCCTGGAGGCTGCCCGTAGTCCAAAGCCACCTGAATGTCTCACAAGTTCTCTGAAAACCTAAGAGCTTAATTCTCTAAGGCAAGTGGGAGAAATTATGTTATTTTGTATCCCTTCTTCCAGGGAAGTTCTGGATCTACTCTAAAAGAGCTCATCTTTTAGATCAGGACAGACTTATCACTCTTTTGTAAAAAATATATATTTTATTGAGTTTTTACAAAGAGGAAGTGAGAGGGATAGAAGGTTAGAAATATTGATGAGAGAGAAACATAGTTCAACTACCTCCTGCACACCCCCTACTAGGTATGTGCCTGCAACCAAGGTACAAGCTCTTGACCAGAATTGAACTTAGGACCCTTGAGTCTGTAGGCCGACGCTATATCCACTGAGCCAAACCAGTTTTGGTGCATCACTCTTTTGATTAATTCAAAATCAACCCATTAGGGACCTTAATCACATCTGTAAAATCATTCATCTTTGCCACTTTCTATTCACACTGATTTTAAATGCCACCTTTATCATATAATACATAGGAGCAGTAGATTTTCTTGGTAAAATCTCAATTTATTTATGGGTCTATTGTTTTCTGAACCAAAATAAAATCCTACTTATTTTTGTTGCCTTGTACATGTATCTGCTCTCTTTGAGGAATGGTTTCCCTAAATATTATCTATATATAAAATCCTAATATGCAAATAAACCGAACAGTGGAACAACTGGTTGCTATGACATGTGATGACCACCAGGAGGAGCATGCAAAACATAGCGGGCATTGGTATCAGGTGGCAGAGTACAGAACATAGTGGACGTTGGCTGCGGCAGGATGGTGGAGCAGGTGATAGGGGTCAGAGAGGGTATAGCCTCAGGTCCCTGCTGAAGGCTCTTTATGGGAACTTGACCTCAGCTGTGGGTGCAGCCATCTTTGTGATGGAGTGATGGTCAATTAGCATAGTCCCTCTTTATTAGATAGGATGTTATTTGTTTTCATTAGTTACTTTAAATTTTTTAAGTATCTAAATCAAATAAATAGAGGTATTGATATTTTTCCCTCTCTCTTTTTATATTCCTCTTTTATTTCTTTTTGATAAATGACACAAGAAACTGCAACCAGAAAAATATTAAGTATTGATAATTATGATGAGAATTCTTTTTTAAAAATTTTTATTTTTTTGTTTAAACAATTACATATAGTAGTACATATATCTTCTTTATTTTCCCAATTGACCTTCCCCCAGCCTCCCCTACCCCCTGTTGCATATCCTCATTTCACCCTGACCCAGTGTCTTGTGTCCATTGGTTGTGCTTATATGCATGCATACAAGTCCTTCAGTTGATCTCTTTTCCCCTCCTCCCCAACATTCCCCAGCCTTCCTGCTGTAATTTGACAATCCGTTTGATGTTTTACTGCCTCTGTATCTATCTTTTTATTCATCAGGTTATAATGTTCTTTATTTTTCCATTAATGAATGAGATCATGTGGTATTTTCCTTTCGTTGCTTATTTCACTTAACATAATGCTTTCCAGTTCCATCCATGCTGCTGCAAATGGTAAGAATTTCTTCCTTTTTATTGCAGCATAATATTTCATTGTGTAGATGTACCACAGTTTTTTAATCTATATAGTGAGAATTATTGAATTGTTATTTCACCATAGATAGGTATTACGTATCACCCAAGTATAATACATTATACTATTAATTAAATTGAAATTCATATATTACCTGTTTTAATAAGCACTTCTTTAAAGTAGAATTTGATATTTTGTTTTATGAATGACATTTTAGTAATTCTATAAAGTTTATTATATTTGATGTAGTAAATATTTTTCTATTATTTTTTAAAAATTGTTTGCTTATGGTGTGTTATTTTTAAAGTGTTGCTGCATTCAAAGAATAAGATATTTAATTTTGCATCAGGATGTATAGAAGATATTAGGCAATTTTTTGTATATTTTCACATAAAATTTATGTGAAATTTTTAATAGTTTTTAATAATTTTTCATAGAATTTTACAATCTAGAAACATTTCACATCTCCTTTTGCCCTAACATACTTTGACACTAACATAATCTGTTCCTAGAACGTTTGATAAAATTCAGCTGAGGATTTTTCTCAACTGTAGAACAATGTGTATTGAACTTCATGTTAAATATGAGTCACTGAGATTTTGTGAAAATGTAGACTGATTCAGAGAGTGTAGATGGGGCCCCAATTCTGCCTTTTCTACAACCTCTGGGTCATGCTGATGTAGCTGGTCCTCGGAACAGCCTATTAGTGGCAAAATTTGGAAGGTTGTTTCTCTGTGTTACATTCATGACAACTGCTCTGTGCAATTTTATTTAAATTCAATTTGGGGGGTTAATTTTAGAATTTGTATTTTTATAAAATATTTTGCCTTTCATATCAGGTTTTCAAATCTATAAAAACAAAGTTGAGCAAACTTTCCTTAAATAATTCTAATAAAATAATCTCCATCTCTGACACTTTGCAATTTGTAATTTTATGAATTTAACTTTTTTAATTTATAGTCTAAATGATGTTTTTAAAATAAACATCTCTTAAGAATATTTGTGTCTATTGACTTTGTTAATCTAATTGCTTAATTTATGCTTTATACTTTCTGCTTTAGTTTTTCTTTGCTATTTTCTAATTCCTGGAATTAAATGTTTAATCCTATATAATAAAAATGTAACATGCTGACTAGTCACTATGATGCACACTGACCACCATGGGACAGACACTCCAACCAGTAGGTTTGCTTGCTGCTGAGGTTTGGCCCATTAGGACTGGGTGAAAGAGCCAGCCACGCCCTGGAACCCTCCTTCATTCCCTCCCTGGTCCAGCTGGTCCTGATTGGGACTGGGCAAGATGGCCCCAATAGTTCCCAACCACCAGCCAGGCTGAGGGACCCCACCCATGCACGAATTGTTGCACTTGGCCTCTAGTCTTACCTAATAATTGACAAGCATGTAAATTAACTATACCTCTGCTATGCCCATCAGCCAAAAAATGGCGGTTAATTTGCATACACAGGTGCTGAATGACGGGAAGTGGAAGCCCCACCCTCCAGTCTCTCAGGGCCTCTGGGCGGCATGGGGAGGCAGGGCCGAGTGGAAATAGGTGGCTCAGGGGCTGGGCCAGAGTGGAAGGGTAGTGCAGGCAGCCGGGATAAGGAAAACCCATTATACAATAGCATGAATCTTCGTACATCAGGCTTCTAGTATGATATAATGTTAACTCATAATAATTGTATCATAACTCATCATACTATTACTCTTTTATTATTTTATTAAGGTGTATTTATATATAAAAGTCACACATTTCTAGTGTAAAAATTCAACAGTTATTTGCTATACTATGTTGTACATTTGTGGGAAGCCACCTATTGTATTCACTAGTAGAGAAGGATGGACAAGGAGCCCAGAATGCTGGTGACCCCTGAGCCCTGGCAAAGGTCAGAGCTATGCACCAAGTGATTAGTCCCGTGGTTGGCAAACTGTGGCTCAAGAGCCACTTGCGGCTCTTTGGCTCCTTGAGTGTGGCTCTTCCAGCAAAATACCATGGCCTGGGCAAGTCTATTTTGAAGAAGGGGCTTTAGAAGTTTAAGTTTAAAAAATTTGGCTCTCAAAAGAAATTTCAATCATTGTACTGTTGATATTTGGCTCTGCTGACTAAGGAGTTTGCAGACCAATGGTTTAGTGGAGACCATGGTACCTGAGGCAACTTCCTGAACAGACAGTCATGTAAATCCTTACTGATAAGATAGTCTGCCTATTACTGGAAATTGCAGCCTAAGGGCTACAGGTGTATCCCAAATAAAAAGATGGCCAGGCCTGAGTACAAGCTAAGTCCTTCTTCTTGTGTTGGGCTCCCAACTGGTCCCCCAATTTCCAAATTATTACTATATCTTGTCTCCTCTGTGTCATTTGAGCTTGGCCCTTCTCCAGAGCCCAAACCCTGAACCACAGGGGACTTGGATCTTCACATATATTCATCACTTGAGTCAGTATTAGAATATTTCACAATCCCAATATTTTTGATAAATATATTTTTTGATAAAAAGTGGAAGTGTTGATGTACCGATTTTCCACTGTTCTCTTAGCCTAATTACATAATTTTCATTTCAAAATGTTTTAATTGTTAGTACTTCCTACTTAACCCCCAGTTTGCTTTTATTTTTTAGAGACCAAATTTTCCTTTTGAAGAAAGAGGATATAGTAACATTATTATATTAACTACTTAGGATTTTATTTAAAATTGATTGAAAATAACAAATACAGGGGCTGAACACTGGATTCTGTTATAGCGTCTGGCCTCAGACTTCTTTTCTGGTGTTATAGGCTTCTGGTTCATTATGTCAAAATTGTGCATAGAAAATATAGATATTTTTTTCCTGACATGCTGGAAGTAATTTATTTTAGCAGACACAATAAAGAACTGTGTTTTTCTATATGACTCTCAGGCATAATGTTGTTTTTTAAGATTTAAAAAGAACCTCAGTAAGTCACAGGCCGTAACCACATATTACTAACAACCAAAAGAAAGTGGTTGCATTGAACTATAATAGATGAGAACTGTGGACAAATACAGAACTTTTTTCCCCCTATATTTTTTAATGTTAACTTCAACGTATGCTTGGGTATTACTCAATATTAAAATGAGGTTATATTTGTAAAGTCCTGAAAGGCAGAAGGTAAATGAGGCAATTATTTCATTGAAACAACAGAGGAAGGATCATTTCTTTGGACATTACCTTCAAATAATTAGTTATCAAAAGTGTAGGGTAACAACCATGAAATCAGTCTCACTAGCAATTTTTTTTTTCTTTTTAAATGCTACTGAGTCAATGGAATATATGTTCCACAAGAGCAGTTACTTTGTGTGTACGTTTTATTACACAAGGAATCCCCAGTGCCTGCACAAACTGGAAACTGGCATGCATTAAAAGGTAAAACAAAATGTAGCATGAATGAGTCAAGAATGGCCATAACATAGGACATTTAATAAAGAGGACAGAGGAGAGGCCATACATGCTTTTAATAATTATCTTTTTTTAATGAGGTATTAGATTCTTCAATTTATAAATGAGAAAATTAAAGCAGATCTAGAAAATATCTCACCAAATGTACACACACACACACACACACACACCTATTTATCTATCATCTATCTATCTATCTATCTATATTTATATCTATATTTATATCTATATTTATATACATACTTGTGCCCCAGTGTACGAAATTTGCGCATGGAAGGGGGGATCCCTCAGCCTGGCCTGCACCCTCTCCAATTTGGGATCTCTCACAATCCAGAACCACTGGATCCTAAGCACTCACTTGCCTGCCTGATGCCCTTAACTGCTCTTCCCTCTTGGCCTGATCCCTTTAATTGCCTATCTGCTCTCTCCTCCTGGTTTAAACCTTCTAACTGCCTATGTGCTCTCTCTTCCCCTCTGTGCCTTCAGACCCCTGTGCAGGAGTGCTGAGAGCTCTCTGCCAAGGCCCTGCCCCTGTCCTGATGTCTTCCCACGGGCACTGCACATGCCTCTACCAGGGGGGCTGCCCCCTGCGGCAGCCTTATGTCCCAGTGGTGCAAGTCCCCACCCCAGTCCCCGCCCACCAGCTCCTGTGCACAGGCAGCCTGGTTGTGACTGTGACTGTGACACTGTTAGGGCCAATTAGCATATTACCTCTTTATTATATAGATTATATAGATTTTATAAGTAAATATTTGTGTACATAGGCATCCATCTGCCTGTATATATATCATTTACTTGTTACTTACCTGTCCATAGGCTTATATCATCTTGTCTAAAGATAGTAGATGCTAATAGATGCAAATCTCCTTTCCTCTTATTAAGCGTCCTATATTTAACATGCATATTAAATAAAATCTTGAAGTGAACTAATAACATCTTGAAGTGTATATTACTATAAGGTCATGAAGTGATTTAGAAAGCAAAACTGACTCTCTCTTTCTCTCCCCCTTCTTCTCCTTCTCTTCCTTCTCTCTCCTTTCTCCCTTATTACTTCTTCCTTCCTTTCCTCCCTCCCTCTCCTGTTTTCTCATACATATAATGATAATTGGTTTGTCTAGTTTTCTTTTCCAATGACTCAGAAAATCATTTTTGTGTCTCAAAATTTTAGCCACTTCATTTATTCAGAACTTTTATTCATCTCCATTAAAAACCTGGCATTTCTTATATTTCACACAAATTAGAATGTAATGTATTTTTCACATTATTTGAGTCTGTGTCTAGGGATATGTAAAGGCCAAGAGCTTAAGAGAGTGATGCAGTGAATCAGAGAGCTAAGGAGACATAAAATTTAAAGTAATATATTCATTTTGATTGTGCTAACCTTTCCCTACAGACTTTGAATAAAATTACTTCTGAAATGGAATGAGTGTTCAGAGGCTTTAGGTTGTTGAGAAAATGAGGTCAGTATGTAAACGGTGGTTAAATGCGTCCATAAAAATGATGACTTAAAACTTCAGGAATGCTTGGAGGATGTATTCATTAAGTCACGTGGAAGATTATATTCTAAAACATAGGCTTCTTCATTTCCCATTTTGGGATTATTTGACAAGGCATATTGAAATTTTGATTATTATTCTCAGAACTTATTTTTCATTTTAAAAATTCAGCTATTTTATTACCACTTGTGCTCATTTAGAAGAGATTAATGGTCCTTTATTATGCTAAATATTGGGCCAAAAAGTGGTATCAGATTTATCTTCCCCTCCCACCCCCCCAATAATGAACATTTTACAAATTTTTCAGGAGAGGCAAATCCATTAGATAAAAGTGACTTGCTCAGAATGATTACAAACTGTTTACTAACACACCACCAGAGAGAAAATGTATAAATTTAAGATTTTATGTAATACAAAGCTTTGAAGTATTTTATAGCGTTAATTCATCATGGCAAGTTATTTTTAGCCATGCTCTTGCAGAAACATTGTCAGATCAAGTTGTGAAGTTACTTCACACATCTTTGTGAGCCTCCTGAAGGCTATTCCTCTATATTTAGGTCTTCCTCCAAGTTTGAAGTGGCTATGCGACTTACTTTGGCTAATTAAATGTGTATTTTCTCAATGGAATCTTTAACATCCAGTGCATGGTTCATCATATTCCACCCCTCCTGCTACAGTGACCTTGAGAAGGTGTTGAGGTGGGGTTCTGTCTGTCTGAGCCTTTAAGTGACTACAATGAGCAGAACCCTCTGCTGACTTCTATGGCACATGGAACATACATGAGAAATGTACTCATTGCCCAATTCTGTTGTTTGTTTCTGCGATTTAATTCAGCCTCTTATAGCGACTTATTGTAATTTGGGGTAAAATGTTTGTTTTTTTGTATACAAATGGCATTATATGTGTTTGAAAGCATAGCAACAGTTACACATTAAAAGGATTAGTAGATTTATTTTAAAAAATAAAACCAGACACATAAGTAATCAATCATTTTGAATTATGACTACATTAATTAAAATGCAGTCTTCTAGGTGATTGATAAAATTCCACCTGATAATAAGTGTACATCTAGTTCAGGGCAGGGACATATTATGCTCTCTATTGACAAGCTTCTACTCCTTTAGCTATTAACCCGTAATAGTTTATTTTAAACTACTTTAAATCAGCTAGTTTATTTTAAACAAGAATGTAGAACATGACAAAATGTATTAGCCATGCGAAACTTGAATTATTGAATTCCCAGATTTTTGCATTAATAAAATCTCAGTTCTTGTTTTCAAAGGGCTATAATTTTTAATCAAATCATAAAGCCCTGATTATCAGTAGCCTAATTTCCCTAGTTTAAATAACCACACTAAATGACTTTTTGTGTGTTGCTTCTAAAAATTTATTGTAAATCCTGAATCATGTGTATATGTGCAATAAAATGTTTGACATGCAGTATTGATATATGATATATGCTATCTTATTATGTCTACAATTTTAAACATATGCTGCTTAACACATATTCACTGAGTGCTTAATGAAGTGTCTTGTACTATGATTAAATATAGTTGTTGCTCTTCCAAATATGCTCATTTTTCTCAAGACATTCTGATTTCATGGATTTATGAAAGAGGTTTCATTAATAATTTTACGTATTTTAATGTTCAAAATTGTGCCTGAGACATAGAAATGTCAGAAATGTAGCAAGTAAACCTGATTGGGTTTTAACTTATTTCCATAGTATATGTTACCCAAAAATGAAAGTGGACATTTACATCAGGGAATACTCGAAGTCTGACAAACTTCTGTCACATTTCCTCCGGTAGCCACTTTAATTTTGATATTTATCATTTCACAGAAATCACCGTAGTAGCTTTTACCTGACTTATTCCAGCCAGTCCCACTTTTTCCTAATAATCTCTATATATAAAAAGCCAGTGCCCATGATGACCGTGATGACCAAAGGACTGGTCACCATGAGGTGGCATTGAGCACCTCTGAGTCCCTTCCCCCCTGCCCGCAAGCATGGTGGGGTGGGACCGGGGACTGGTAAGTGGGCTGAACGGCTGACCTCTTAGTCCTCGCCCCTGGCCCGCAGTCTCCGATGGATCAGCGATGGTGAATGGGGAAATTGGGGTGGGTGGCGGAAGGATTTGGTTGGCTGGCAGGCCATTGGGATCACCAGCTCATTCCTGGCCGATCAGGGGCTCAGGCCCGTGGGAAAGCAGGTGCTGGCAATTTCACCTCCATGCGTCTGCACCAGGCTGGCTGCGGATGGAATGCGCTGCCCCTCTCGGCCACTCATGCTGGGCCTGGTAGGTCACGGGTGTGCCCCACAGCTTCTGTCAGTGCCTCAAGCCCCAGCGGCAGTGGCGGCAGCAGCAGTAGTGGAAGCACTGGCTGTGCATACATGAGCGGCCCCTGAGCAAGCAATGTGTTCCATCAGCCGTGGGCCTGACGCACATGCATGGAGGTGAAGTTGCTGGCCTCTGCTTTCCCGCAGGCATGAGCCTCCGAGCAGATAGGGATGAGCTGGTGTTCCCAAACGGCCTGACAGCCCAGTGGCAGAGGCAGCGTTTGGCCTGGGGACCGGTGAATGGACAGAATATGGCCCTGATCGCAGGAGGCCCTAGGGACCCTACCTGCATGGTTTCATGCTCGGGGTCTCTAATTCTACATTAAAACACTAGAGTAAACCTCCTGTCTCTCCTCTGTACAAACAAAATGAAATAAACACAACAGTACCAGGAGTTTGCACTGCCAAGACGGGCCTCCTCGCAACTTTTCAATATTTCTATGTACAAGTACTGTGGTATGAACCAAACATCCCTATTTAACCAGATTGGTCGGGGCTGACATGCATCTCAGCAAGTCCTTGTCTTTCTACATGCAAGTTAAGTTCTGCATAAGGCAATTTGTGCCTTCATTCAATCCATAAATAACTTTTATCCAGTAAACCTCCCTTGGTGTTTATGATTCACTAGAGGCCCAATGCACAAAAATGTGTGCAAGAGCAGGCCTTTTTCCCCCAGACTGCCGATGCTGGGACCTCAGGCACTCGGGACTCGGGCTTCCCTCCTCTGTCCACCTGCAGGCACCTGGGACCCGGGCTGGCTTCCCTCTGGCCCTGGCTTTGTCAGGAAGGATGTCAGAATGACATCTGGAAGACATCGGGTCTAATTAGCACATTACCCTTTCATTATTATAGACTAGAGGTCCAGTGCACAAATTCGTACACAGGTGGGGTCCAGCTGGCCTGTCCCTGATCAGAGCTCGATCAGGATCAGGGCTGGGTGGGTGGGGGGAAGGGGACAGTGGGCGAGCTGGCCCCACCCCTGAATGGGGTCGAGGGGCCAATCAGGGATCAGTGGCCAGGGAAGGGGCAGGGCTGGCTGGGGAGAGGGGCTGTAGGAGGTTGGTTGACTGGCTCTGACCCCTATTGGGGTAGGAGGATGAACAGAGGTAGAGCCAGCAGGGGGAGAGGCTGCAGGGCAGATCTGGGTGGTGGGGGCCCATTGAGAGTGGGGCCAACTGGGGGAAAGGGCTATGGGTGCTTTGGCAGATCATCCCTCCCTCAATCAGGATGGGAGGGGCCGAACCAGGTGGGAGGACAAGGGGAGGGGTCGTGGGAAGTTGGCCACTGGCCCTGCACCCTGATCAGGCGTTTTGCTGCTCTATCAGTGAGCCAAACTGGTCAGGGCAAATAGTTTTAATCATTTTATTTTGTAGCTAATGTTTATTGTATTCTCTGTTTATTTAAGTCACTTTATATAAAAAAATAATAATAAACCTGTCTTACATTCTCATGTAATTATTTAAAAGCTCTTTAAATAATAAAATGATTAGCTTTCACTATCTGGAGAGTAATTTTTGACTGACGATCACTGTTTATCTTCCAAATTTAAAGTATTACAGGGGACACAGTTTATAGTTGAAAATTTTAATTTAGAAATTTAAAGACATGTGTTACTCCTAATATCCTGATTGAATTAGAGAAATATGATGCAAATTTTATTATTGAAAATTACTATTTTCTTTCTCTTTAAAGCTTTTAAATTTTATTTTTATTTTAAGATTTTTATATTTTCTCGGTGTGTTAATAGGTCAGATTTCAAGGAAAGAATTAAATAAAATTTTTCATTCAAAATGAAATAATTTAATAGAATCTTTAATCTGAGATCTACTTCCATGGAAATTCTTCCCCCAACCCCCAAAAGAAAGAAAGAAAAAGAAAGAAAGAAAGAAAGAAAGAAAGAAAGAAAGAAAGAAAGAAAGAGGAAAAGGAAACAACAACAAAAAAAGGACAGCAACATGCATTTTGTTCTCTGCCATTTTCTACTTCTTTTTTAAAATATATTTTTATTGATTTTTCACAGAAAAGGAGAGGGATACAGAGCCAAAAACATTGATATATCGACCAGCTGCCTCCTGCATACCCCCGACCTGGGATGTGCCTGCAACCAATGTACATGCCCTTCACCTGAATGGAACTTGGGACCTTTCAGTCTGTAGACCAACGCTCTATTCACTGAGCCAAACCAGTTTCGGCATCTTTCTTCTTTTTTTTTAAGAAAAACACAGTAAATGGGCCTCTATTTCCTTCAGACGGATTATCTAAGTTCTGGAAGATTTTTCTTATTTTTCCTTGAAAGCAACACATGCACAAACAAGAAAAACAAAAAAACTCATATAGACCCAGACAACAGTATGGAAGTTGCTGGAGGAAAGGGAGTAATAGTCAATGGTAAAGGGGGTCAAACATAAAGGGAACTAATAGAGAGGAACTAAATATGTATGCTCACATAGAAGCCAAGATATATATATCATATATCATGATAGATATATGATATATATCTATCATATATAGAAGTAAAGCACAACTTGTACCATTTTCAAATAAGAGTGAATGTGTTACAGCAATTTTAAAATCATTTTCCATTAATATTTTAAAAGTGTTTTTAACAGAAAATATGTACAATATGACTTCACACTCATTAATTCATACATACGGCAACAGTTTAATTAGATTAAGAAAAATTTCTTTACAAATCAGAGGAAGAGTGAAATATGAAATTCAAAATAAACCACACTTGAGGAAAACAACCTAAATATTGAATTAACTTTCTCGTTTAATTTACTTCTTTAGTAGTTGCAATCTGGTTAGAGGTTAAAAAGAAGGTATTGCCTCTGCTGTCCATGGAATTTGGGAACCTATTTTGATAGCAGCATTTCCTACAGTTGTCCCTGGTCTACAGGTCATAGGCACCTGGGAGCTCTTCAAGGTTGCTGAGGGTTCCTTGATGAATACATGAAGGTCAAGAACGTGAACTTGGACCAAGTTAGAGACATCATTTGTCCATGAGCATCATTTGTCCAGGACAAATCCATGCTAACATGCATGTTTTTTGTTTGTTTGTTTGTTTTGTTTTGTTCTAAAACTTTGGGATACTTTCAATATCACAGATTTTTTTTTTTAATTTTGTTATTTGTTAGCTTTGGGTCAAGGTTTAATCAACCATTAAAGCAAATACCCTTAGCTCTTGATTAAACATATTGAATCCAGTTTCTTTGCTTAGAACATGTACTCATTTCAATGCATTTTGATAATATAGCATTATATTCCGTATACGCTGACCCTTTCTTTTAAAAATAAGCTCCAGATGGCTATTAATAAAACAACTCTTAGTGCACATGGCATTTCCTCATGGGACTAAGAGGAGACCTGATGATTCTAAATTTATACATGGTTTCCCACTATTTACACATAGTTGTTGCATTCTTTGTTGAACCAAGAGCTACAGTGAGACAGTGAGGATGAAAAAAGATGCAAGGAGAAGGAGGCTCTCTCTCTGGGATTTAATTGCCATAGGAAACTATTGTACATTATTCTTTAGCTGTTAGTCAAACCCACATGAATAGATACATTTTGGGCTATGAACTGGATGAGAAGGGAGTTGGGTACTAGTTAGGAGCCATTCCAACACACACAGGAGAGGGCTACTATTTCAATACCGCTCCTGTTAGCAGGACATTTTAAAATAAAATATATTAGGCTATATATGAGGCAAATGAATAATTGGTATAATAAAACTTCATCAGGACCTTTAGGATGTTATTAAATGTCAGACTTTGATAAATCTTCAAGTGCTGAACCTCTTTCCTGTGTGTGTTTCATATCCTAAACAGGACTTATATACCTTTGAAACATGGCTGCTTAAGGGTCATTCTTCAAACACCCTTTCCCACCTTTGGCATTTTTATGGGATGGCCTTTTAAAATAAAATATGAAAGGTCTTCGGGACAATAATGCCCTGGTATATAGTCACTGAGATAACAATGTTGGTTAACCTGAGGGGGGAAAGATGTCCTTCGGCAGAAATATGAACAATTTCCTTCAAAGCAGAAATCATGACTCATCTGTCATCCAAAAGACAACATCGCATGGCAGGTCATAAAACGAGCTCTGAAACCTGATTCTTTAGACTGAAATCCCCCTCTGCCACTTACTTGCTGTGTGACCTTGGAATTTGCTAAGTCTCTGTTCTTTAGTTTTCTCATCTACAAAGTAATGGATTGTTAGAGGCTTTTAATAAGTTAAGATAACTAAATCAATTATGATACCCAACATTTAGAAAACTGTGAGGACTATATAATGGTTAGCTCTTGATATTTTGTATTTCTTTGTCATGACTTTTAGAATTACTGTCATTTTGATCATCAAAATATGATAATAATTAAAGCAATAACTGATAGTTCTATAACACTTATTAGTTTATCAAGAGTTATACTAAAGTTACTTTGTTTGCTCTTCATACCCATTTTGGTAGAAATAATTGTCATTTCCATTTTGTAATTGAGAAATCTGAGGTTCAGAGAGATATTGTGGTTTGCCAAAGGTCACAAAAATAATTATTGTAGACAGGATTTATATTGCCTGACTTTACATTCCTTCCTTTTTCTAATATAACTTAATTACATAATACATAAGTTTACAAACATTTACCCACTTAATTATATATTCTTGCCAATTATTGAAGGCCATTATGTGTTAAGTATTCTTATATTATCTAATAATATATCAACTCTACAAACTTCATATTAATATTCAAAATTTTACAAAGAATAAATGTAAGCTTACAGAAATGAAAAATAATAATCAAAGTTATAGAGATAGTAATTGCATGAACATTTTAGTTCATTCCTTAATTCATTTATTCATTCAACAAATGGCTATAATAAGACAGTATACCAGACATTGATAAAGTGTGGAAAAAGAAAAAAGGACCAATTCTCTTAGTATCAAAAAGTCACAGTCCAGATAAGAGACAACAAATGAAATACATGGTTTTAAAAAATATGTTTAAAAATAAAAGTGTATAATTTATATTGTAGAAAGCTCAATAGAATGCAAATTTAGTTTATTATAGTATTTGTAGTATGTAGAAACTTGCTTGTAATCCCAGGGCTCAGTGACTACTTCTTGAATTAAATAAATCAGTGAACTATACAATTCAGCAAGCGTAAGAAAGGAAAAATACTGAATGCTTCTAGATGGCATAATGAGAACTTAAATTGATTTGGGGAAATTGGGCTTTCTTTGAAGATGAGCCAGTGAAACTGAGACTAACAGGGGACAACAAAACGACCAGATCAAAGGTGAAGAGATAGTTATCCAGTTAGAGAGAAATCATCTTCAAAGCCCCTGTTAACAAGCAATGGCAATGAAAATACTGAAGGAAGGTCATTGTGGCTGAAACATATTGAGGGGGAAAAAGAGCTGCTGAGGTGGAGTGGGGAGGGTGGGATAGGGGTCAGAATCTGTAGTGTCTCAATGGCCATGATAATAATATTCAATTTTTGTCCTATGTACAATAGGAAATCACTGAGTGGTTTAAGCAGAATACCATCAGGTTTACACTTTTACAAAGACAATTTTGATATTTATATAAAGAACTAGATGCCCGGTTGTAGGAAGATTCCTGCAATAGGGCTTCCTGCAGCGATTGCGGCCCTGCCTGCTTCCCTCTCTTCTCCCTGCCCTGCCTGCTTTCCTCCCTTCTCCCTGCCCTGCCTGCTTTCCTCCTTTATCCTTGCCCTGCCTGCTTCTCTCCCTTCTCCCCCACCCCGCTTGCTTGTTTCTCTGCAGCTTTGCTACCTTCTGCAGTGCTTTGCTTCTTTCTTTGCTGTCTTCAGTCTTTGCTATGGACTGGGTATGCAAATTAACTGCCATCTTGTTCGGGCTAATTTGCATACTCGCCCTGATTGGGTGGTGGGCGGGGCTTGTGGGCATAGTGAAGGTGCAATCAATTTGCATGTTTCTCTTTTATTAGGTAGAATAATTAAAGGGAGGCAACATTAAAAATGGAAGGTGTTAGAGTAATCCAAGTAAGAGATGATGGCTGTTTGGATTATGTGCCAGTAGAGATAGAAATGATACTAACAATAGCACTATTTATTTGTATTAATTTAAAGTTGTCTGAGCACTTACTATGTGTGAGGCGCTGTTCTGCTTTATATAAATTGACTATTCACACAACCGTATGTGAATTAAAACATTACAAAATAAGCTTCCTACTCTTATTAATAAAGGATCTTGAGTTCGAACCCAGGCTATCTTATTTATGAGTCCACGACTATTGCAATCTATTTACACTGGTGCCTTAAAAATAGTATTTGTAAATATCAAAAAAGTTCATGATAAATTAGATAACACATATATTAAGCAAAACTGAAGTCTCCAGTTTGACTAGCTGGCTGGTATTAGTTGGATATATGTGTCTAAAGCCCAAGAGAAATTTCTGGACTTGCATTATTATTTGAGGGACTATATTTCCGTTTTAAAATAACATATGTAACTTGAGATATAGATGATTCTGAACAATGTGAGAGTGTGATGGAAAAGGAAAGAACTGATCTTTGAGGGATTTCTAAATGTTGAAATTGGGTTGAATGAGCCAAAAAATGTTTGCTAAAGACTTAGCAGAAAAGCCAGGAAAGCATTGCATCCTAACCTCTGGGAGTGTTTTGAGAAAGAGGGGATGGTTAACTGGATTGAATACAGAGGACAGACCATACAGGTGAGTATGAAAAACTTCTACTGGCTATAGCAACATGGAGGCATTGGTGTCATGGGGACACAAGTCAGACCACAAAGACTGATGAGTGTTTAGGTGGTGAACAAGTAGAGAAAGACTACTATTAATGACAGTACATGATAGGCATGGAAGAAAGAAGGTTAATACAATATCTATGTATATTTTAATGTTATGCATGAGCACACTTACATGCTGGTATAAAAAAGGAAACTATGGAAGGTACACAAAAGAATGAAGAGAACAAGTGGCAAACATTCAGATTCAGAAAGTATAATACAGAAACAAACAACAACAAAGGGATAGACTTAAGGTTAGAAGCTATAGATAGATCCATTGCTACCTGCCACCAAGGATCAGCTTCTGAACTCCCTTTATTGGCTGCACTCTAGGGACCACGTACAAGATTGAGACTGAGCAGAAGAACAAAGAAAGGGATGTGCCTTCAGTCTTGAAATCTCTCTGCTGGCTTTTTCTTCTATTTACATTAAATAATAATTTGATTGCATAAACTAAGGTGCCTGGGTTTTTAAAGTTTTGATCATGGCAACCTGTAAATTGGAAAAAAATGATTGATTCCCATGTTCTGTTGGGAAGGAATAAATCAAGCAATAAAATCTGACATTTGTCTATTTAGATATGAGCCCTTGCGACCTATGCTAGTAAAAGAGATCCCTTAATGGCTACAGAAATATATACAGTAATTAAATACATTCATGTGTTTAGGGTATAAAATTTGAAAACACATAACTTACAGTTTGAGAAGAAATATAGATAGTTTCAAAAGTGGTGTATTCTATGATATAAATATGAAGTGGCAGTTATAAGTGAAAATAGAACTATATGTACCTGTAATTTGAAACCATTAAGAACACAATAAATATCAATTATTATTAATAGACAGACCTGTACCACAGGCTAGCATGAAGTGAACAATCAACAAAGGAAAAAATAAAGTGACACCTAAACTTAATCAGGAAGAATGAAGAGAATCTAAACAGATGAAGAAGAGGTCAGGGCATCTTCCTGATCCCCTCCATCTTCCCTATTACTAGACTGTGCATTCTCACTATTCTGTTCCAAATATTGTACTAAGGGTTAGAGTGAATAAATTAGATTTGAAACCTTCTCTCAATGAGTTAATAACAATGGCAACTAACCTTCTTTTTGAGGGATTTCTATTATACATGTACTATTTTAAGTGATCCACCTTGTATGAATCCAGTTAATCCTTAAAACAACTCTAGTAGCTAAATGGAATTTTCATCTCCCTCTTATTCATGAGGAAACTGAGGCACAATGAGGTAAATATTGCTCACCATTGTATTTCTAATATCAGGCAAAGAGTTTCTTAATTAATATTTTGGATGAATAAATTAACAATGTATGGATGAATCATGCCAAAGTCCAACTTTGCTAGGGCCAGAAAAGTGCATTCAGAAATAGGTCACGGCCTCACTCATCATTTTGTAAGACATTTATAGAACAACATTTCTCAAACTTTCTAAGCCATGATAATCTCCAAAGTTATAATTACTAAAAATTATAATTTTTTTTTTTTAGATCTGGAGAGAAGTTCATTACTTTGTATTTTTAATAGGTACCCCAAGTATTTTGTTTTAAGGTAATACTTGTACAAATTTTGCAGGAAAAAAATGACTATTACTGCTCCCTATGATTTGATAATAATTACAGCTAAATATATAACTACCAGATAATGGTTATGGCCCAGTCTTTCAAAGGGAAGGAGAAGGGCAATGGTGACTTCAGTGACAATGTAAGGAAATCTTCAGCTGCAATGAAATCTGGCTACCCATCCTTATTGCAAGGCTTCTCAGCGTCGGTACTGTTGAAAGTTTGAACCTTATAATACTTTGTTGGGTGAAGGCTTGCTTTTGCATTTTTGTTTGTGAGGCAGGAACTCCGGTGCCAGTAGATTAGCCCACCTCCCAAGATGTGACAACTGAACATATCTTTGGCATTGATAGATATTGTCAAATTACCAGTAGTTGGAATCCTCTACCACAATGGAAGAAAGAGAATTTCATTCATTCCCTTACTTATAAGCAGCCATTGGCCTTCTAATCTAGAATCGTGTAAGACACATGATGTTTCTGGTTAGTGTTCCCTCTACGAGACAGTATGGTTTGTTTGAAGGGTACAGTGTACCTTCTTAGCTTTCTTCAGAACTCATAATATATGTCATCCTTCTCCCTCCACCCCCACAGAGCTGATTTATTACATTGAATGATAGATATGGTCAGGGTCAAGACACCTGACTGAGACCCCAAGTCATCATTCCTTCTTTAGGTTCTCGAGGACTCGGGTCCTTTTACACAGTTTGCAGGGAATTGTAACTAACTGTGACAGCAGAATAAGATCAGCTTCCCAGGAGACACATATTGTAAAAAAAAGAAAAGAAAAATCAAAGAGGAGACATAGAAAGAGTCAGGTAAAAGTGCTTGAACGATAGGAATGAAATAAACCTGAAAAAGTTCAGCACAAAATTGGCCAACAACTAGATTTTGAAAAATACAGGAAATTTCCCAGTCTTAAAATTACTCTAGTTCTTTCTTTTTTTTATAATATATTTTATTGACTTTTTTCAGAGAGGGATAGAGAGTTAGAAACATTAATGAGAGAGAGTCATGGATCAGCTCCCTCTTGCACAACCCCTACTGGGGATGTGCCCGCAACCAAGGTACATGCCCTATACCGGAATCGAACCCGGGACCTTTCAGTCCGCATGCTGATGCTCTATCCACAGAGCCAAACCAGTCTAGGCTGAAAATTGCTCTAGTTCTTTATCACTTATATGAATAAGCAGGCAACATGTAACTACTGAAGGGGGTATATCTTTCACTTTTCCGCTCTATTAACTTCTCTTAACTATTCTCAATATCTTTCAATTACATATAAAAATAATCAGAGTAGCTGAAACTGGTTTGGCTCAGTGGATAGAGCTTCAGCCTGTGGACTGAAAGGTCCCGGGTTCGATTCCGGTCTAGGGCATGTACCTTGGTTGCGGGCACATCCCTAGTAGGGGTTGTGCAAGAGGGAGCTGATTGGTGATTCTCTCTCATCAATGTTTCTAACTCTCTATCCCTCTCTCTTACTCTCTGTAAAAAATCAATAAAATATTTTTTTAAATAATAAAATAAAATAAAACAACCAGGGTAAAACCTTAGTACATATTTTTGATGAAGGAACCATTATTACTATTGTGCAACATTATGCACTATCATCCTGCCATTAATATACGCAAAAATTTATCAAAACACTGAAACTAACTAAATATTGTTATTCCCTACATACTTTCAGTGAATTAATTCCTAGTTCACCAGGTTACTCAGCTCAGTGAATTAGTGTGTGCATCCAATAAAACAGTGGCACTAGCTACCCAAAGCGCATTCTTAATGGAAGCAGGAAACATAGAAAGAAAAACAACACAAATTTCTATTGGCATCGCCTTTAACTGATTCATTCACCCCAAAATCAATGATAATGGAACTTTATTGCTTATATAAATTATCTGGTATTCGCTGCCTTGACTAAAGCGCTTTATGGAAGAGAATAATGCTGCCTAATTAACGTTTAGTGGGAGAATCAGAGGGGAGTCAATACCTATTTTCAGAGGAGAATGAAAAGATGGAGAATCAATCAAAGAGAGGGAGGAAAAGCCCAGCATTGCACCATCTGTTATCCTGGGCGAGAACATATCTGTAACGTCGCTGCTGCCAAACCAGGGAAGTGATTTCAGAAGCTTGGGCAGACACTGTTACTTCTGCCTTGCACTGTGCGCGGGGAGACAAATGCTCTCGGGTAACTATGCGGTGAATGGTAGCTCACCCCTGAATCTGGCCAGCTCCACGTGGTTGCCTGGTGATTAACGAGGCCATCAAAGACCCAACCCCGAGCTGCCCTGTGTGGGAAAGCAGGGATTTAGGAAGCCATAAAAGCAGAAATGGCTGGGCAGCGAGCCTGCTTCCACCACCATCGCTGCCTTTGCCTGTACAGTGGTTCAGGCTGCCAGAGGCTTTCCGGTTGCCCTGGCAACTGTTGAGCTCTGCTGCAAACTCGAAGCAGAGCCTCTGAAGTTGGGTACCAAACACGGGAGCTCCGCCGATGCAAAGGCAACTGGGGAGGGACAAGAGAACAACGTTACCCATGCACGAGGTCTATCACTCCTGTGGCTCCTGGGACCTTTTCCCAAAATCGGGTTTTTGTTTACTTTTTTTCTTTTTTTTTTTTTTCTTAGTATAAAACGAGATAGTTCGTGCCTGGCATTATTCATTAGTATCCTCGTCTGGTGCCCTGGGAGAGGAGCATGCAAATCACCTCCCTCCTACAGAAGAGGGACAGGAGTTAGGAAACGCGATCACCAGGATTGCATCGAGCACGCCCGTTCATTCATTCATTCATTCATTCATTCATTCATTCATTCATTCGGAATTTTAGGGACTCCTGTGTGCCGGGCATTGTGCCAGGCGTTGGGGCTGCTTCCAAAAGGGAGACCCCATCCTACACTCCCAAAGGAAGGATAATGAACAGCAATTAGCAGAACCTTCGCGAGCCTGGGGGAAACCAATTGGGGTTTTCTGCAATCTTCCCGCGGGTCTCGGAAGACAGATTCCGGATCCAGACGCGGGAGAGGAAGGAGGCAGCGGGGAGGGAGAGGGACCCCTCCTTCCGCCCGGGAGGAAATCTGTCTGGGGCCACTCCGATGCCTGCTTCCCAGGGCTGCGAGGAGGGAGTGGAGGTTTGTTTTTCTTTTAGGAAGACGGAGCCCTTTTCCCCACTGGGCTCGGTTTCTAGTAGGGGGAGGCCCGCCTCCCGGGGCCGCTGATTGGCCCACACGCTCCGCAGATAATTTATGCCAGCATCCTCTCGGTGCGATTGGCTACCCGGCTCCATTCCGCTGGGAGTCGCATCCTACCTGGCGGGGAGGTGTAGCGCCTTCCCACACTTTGCCTTCTGGAGCTCCTGCCCTGGGCTGCGGCTAAGGTGGGAGCGAAAGTCCCGGCTGGAAGAAGGCTGAGGGGGAGAAAAAGCGATTCTAATGGGTTCTTGGAAAGCTTTCCTCTTCTCCCCTTTCCGTCTGTGGAGTCCAAGTAGAGGCGTGAGGCTGATGTTCTTGTTGCTGGCCCTGCATCTGGGAAGCTGGTGAGTGAACGCAAGGACTGAGAGAACTATTCTTTCGCGCCTGCTCCCCTCTCTCTTGCTTTTTCTTTCTTTCTTTCCCCAAACCAGTCTAAGTCATTGGCGTTTCCCTAGGCACCTGTGCAATATTTTACCATCATTTTCTTTTCTGGTTAGGTCTGCCCATTTTCAGATTAGAAGGGCATGAACCTGTGTGTGGAGCGTGGAGGGTAGTAGTCCAGTTGTTTTCGACTGGAAACGTGGTCAAAACTAGTCAAGACTCAGTTACTGGGATGGGGAGGAGGAGGAGAAATGGGTTTCCTGCTAAATGTAGTGAAAAAAAAATGACACTGATGAACTTTCTAATGATTCCGCATTTTATAGATATGGTTATTTTAGAAACTGAGGAGTTTCATAGTATGGTATGTATGATGCTTTTCCATATGCAAATGTTTTTGTTTTCCTTACCCCTCCCTCTTTTTTTTTTTTTTTTTGCTATGGGGGGGGGGGCTTTACATCAAAATAAATAAATATGGCTAAAATCCACCAGTGTCACGTGTTATATTTATGTTAGAAATAAATATGCATATTTTATTCAACCAGATTACAAAGATTTTTATTTTAATTGGATGTCTACATGAAAAAATTGTATGCTGATATAAATGATGTTCTGGCTGTGTATGTGTGTGTGTGTGTGTGTGTGTGTGTGTGTGTGTGAAAGACAGAGAGAGACTGAGAATATCAACCCCAAGCCTCCAATTTAATAGGTCTGCTTGGGTTGCAATACCTTTCAATAAAACTTTTAAATCATTCTGGGGGGAAAAAATTTAAACTGCTGAGGTATTGTATCTAGCTATAGGAGTAGTTGATGCATGAAGTTAAAATATATAGATTAGGACATAGATCCTATAAAGGTCCAAGTATGAGTATGCTGTGTAATTTTGTTTTATATAAATGAGTATGCTGTGTGATTTTGTTTTATATAAATCTACATTTAAAATTATATTGTTGTATGATGTGACCCTCAAGAATAAAACACAATTGCTATGCAGATGAAAACATGCCTTTATGACTACTTGCATCATTGCTAAAATGAATTATTATTATGATTAATTTTAGTATATACCAACAGTGAATAGTTTTGTCAATACCAGCAGATAGAATAACTATTTTCTCTCTGAAAATATAGAATGGATTGAATTATGCTAAGTAATACCAGACATACCAGAAAAATGTTTGACACTCAATGCTGTTTTGTTGTTTTGTTTTAGTTTATTTATACTTTTTTTCTTTAGAAACTAAAATATTTTGCATGAACACACATGTACTTGTTGATTAATTATTCCTTGTATATAAGTTTTGTCATTATGACTTATTGCTTTGAATATATTATTGGACAATTACAGAAAATATTTTTATAAAATAGGTGTCAGGGCTCTCATGCACAATATTACAAATGAATCTGTGTTCTCAAAAATAAAAACAGATTTAGCCAGTGGTTTTCTGAAATAACAACCTGTGTGCTCCTTTATCATTAGAAGTGCAAGTTTTCCTTACACCCTATCAGGCAAGTGCTCAGGGCATAAAGAGATGTGTTGTTTTAAACAGTAATTTTGTGTTTGAGAATACTTATGTGGTGATCATCATAATTGGCCCCAGAATTCTCTTCTGGCTGCTCATAATTTAGAAAGTTGGGAGTTGTTAAAAAGTTGTGTGTTGCAGTGGACAGAGATGGGTTCTGGCAGTTTAGAGACAAGATTTTATATGTCAAGAGTCCTTAACCTCTGGAGAGTTTCTTCATCTAGGAAATGAAGGGCAGGAGTAGATGGTTTATGGTTGCTTAACTTTTCACATGCAATATGTCCAAGATTTGAGCTGAAACATAAAAATAACTCAATAGTTGTTTCACTGTCTTTTTCTCAGTACTTTTTAAAACGGGAGTTGTAGTAGGAAATTCCCTATGCTGTTCATACCATCTGCATTAGTGAGTCAGATAGAGGTGTTATGCTGTTCAAATCTAAAAATGACTCATTTTATCCTAGTACTCTAGATCATTTGAATTATTCTAGCCAGTGGACAAATGTTCTAAAAATAAAACTATATTTTGTTGTTATAATGAACTCGTAGGGCCTCAATTATGAGAGTTCATGTCTTCATTTTTTAAAAAGTAGTTATGGTGTGGTGAACTTTTCATCTTTATAATATTTAGTTGGAGATAACTGATGTAATCGTATACAAACCAGTTACATTTATGCATTTTCTCCCTTTCTTTGTCTTTTGAGAAGCCTTTTCAAAACTAACCATAGGTGGTTCTGGGTGTAAGAATTTTTGTGTCTTATGCTGGTTTCTAAAATAAATCATCAAAGTCATCTATTTTGAGATTTACCAAATTAGGGCCTGTTATTTCTTATATCTTAGCAGAGACAAGAGCTTATTTCCTTGTTACTTTCTATTAAGAGCACAAAGGAGGGACAGTATATTGATTTTCATATTTCCAAACTATGAAAACCTGTCTCATTGCTGTAACTGAAGCTATAGTTATGGTTCCAACGTTTCATTCTCCATGAGACTATAAGGCATCTTGACAAGTTGCTTAAAATCTCTTAAGCTTGATTTAACTTATTTTTAATGTTGGGAATATTCTATTTATAATCAGATTTTTAAAAGAGTTGAGAAGTGTTTTGATATATCAGCTGTTTTAAAAAATAATTTATTGTAAGCTTTGAACAAGAAGCTATATTTGAGAGAGTGCAAGGAAAATAACAGGTTTTTATTTTTATTTTTTAAGACAATTTTATTAATCAATTATATACAATGTAGCATTCAGTTGCCCAAATAAAAATATTCATATACACTCGCTTTAGAACATATATAATTTCAAAGTAATTTTAGTCATATAGCATATAGACTAAATACATGGAGATGGTTGTCAATGAATTTTTTCTTAGTCATCTAGATTATTTGCTTAATTTTCTGATACTAATGATAACCACTCAAACTTGAGGGCAAAAAAACTAACTATGATGTTTCATGATAATCAAATTTTCAAAAGACTGAGAAAAAGATTTTTGAAGCTAAAATTCAAATGCTATAGTTGATAGATCACCTATGTATAGAGTCTGTTGGGCATGCCATCATTTTGTTTTATTTTATACTATGAGACACACTTGACTAACTAATGCAAGAAACTGTTTGACCTTTCATTCAAATATTGAGAAGATTAATGTAACATTGTACACTTATAGAAAGGTGGTTGAAACTTGTCTAAGAAAATAATATGTGAAGGTGGAGTCTGAAAGGAGAGAAAAAATAGCAGGGTGGAAAACTGAAAAATTGACAATATTATCAAAATATCACAAATCACTACTGTGGGGGAAAAGGACAAAGTGGACATAAATGGAACGTCCTGGCTTCAGGAGAATAACTCAGTATATGCATGGTACCAGTAAAGAACCCTAGACTTTATATAAATTCTGGTTTCAGCTCTACCATTTCCCACCAGGGTGATTTCAGGCCAATCTTTGAGGCAGAGAGTCCTCATTTGTGAAAAATAAAAATGACATATATCTTTCCAAATTGTTTCAAGACCAAGATAAAACATATGTGGAAAGAACATAACACTGAAAATGTTAACTGAAAAAACATAATAGCAGATACTCTGTAGAGTCACATTGATTCTAGTATTATTTATCCTAGTTACAGTGGTTTAAGTGCAATAAAGTGAAGTCCTTGGATTCTTGTGCATTAATATCTTTTGGATTTAAAATAGATCTTTCATTCTTTTACAACAAATATTTATTGAAAACCTGCATCATGCTAGGTTTACAGTGGTGAATGAAGTAGACATGAGTTTAGTTCATGTGTGACAGGGAGAAGGAGAGAGAGAGAGCTTATACTCACTGCAAAAACCTAGACTTATGGCATCAAAAGAAAACAGATTGTAGTCAAAATAAGATAAACAGGAAATTCTGAGTTTTTAGGGATAGAGAATGGTGATGGAGAAGATCACAATCAAGGAAAAAGAGTTAGAGAGCTATGAGATGTCTCTCAGCAATACCAGAAGGCTCGGGGGAGATGTCTCTAAAAATCTAAAGGTGAATGCTCAGCCTTGAAGGTTATACTTAGCAAAGTTACCAATCAAATATGAAGGAAGAATGAAGCCGACATGCTGTCATTCTCCCCATTTTACAGATGGGAACACAGAGCACAACATTTTTTAGAAATTCACTAAAGATCACCTTGCTGATAATTTTCAATTCAAGACTCAAATCCACGTATTCTATGCCCAGAGTATTCAGTCTAAACCAGCACAACTCTCAGATTACATATGCTATGTAAGCCAAAAAACAACCAAAAAACAATGAACAACATAAACTGATGAACAAAAACAGATCCAGAGACAGAGAAACATCGATCAAACTATCAAACCTCAGAGGGAAGGCAGGGAAGGGTGGGGGTAAGGGAGATAGATTAACAAAAGCACTTGTATGCATGCATATAAGCCTAACCAATGGACACAGACAACAGGGGGTGAGGGCATGAGTGTGGGGGATAGAGGGATAATGGGGAAATAAGGACACATATGTAACACCTTAATCAATAAAGAATTTAAAAACACACACACACACACACACACACATGACTGTGGATAAAGGAAACTAAAAGGAAGGGAGAGGAGGAGGGAAAGAAAGGAAAGGGAGGCTAGTGCAATCGATAGAAGTACAGTAAGTATAAAAGTCTACTGTGTACCAATCACATGATTGACATATTATGTATAGTATTAGATTCATTATTTAGGTAACACTAACAAATTGGAGTACTTGTCCTATAAAAAAACACACACATAAGATAAAGAGTTAAAAGCAGGAAATTTGAACCTAGCTAAGTTTTGTTGAGGAGTCTGATGGCTACTTATTTTTAAGGATGCTGTGTAAAATCAGTTATTCTTCTTATGTCTATGTGAAACAGACACACCATAACCAAGTAGTGAACACTGTGTGCAGGGATTTTTCTTTTAAATCAAATGCTCTGTAACAGAATCAAGGATGCCTTATCACTAGGCTCATTCAAGCAAAAGCTTGTTCGAAGTCTTGTACTTCGTGGGAAGCAAATGACAACATATGGCATTTTTCTACTTTTAAGTATCTCAGAACCTACTGTGTTTCCCCGAAAATAAGACATCCTCCGAAAATAAGACCTACTTACAAGTTCCCTTCTGAGTTAAATATAAGGCATTCCCCCCAAAATAAGGCCCCCCAGGCTAAACATGAGAGATTTGGTCCACTGATTCTGAAAGAAATGGAGTCACAAGAAATTCACCAGGAAATTCAGGAATTGGGTTGTTATGATGATGTTCCAGAAGATGATGACATGATTGTCATTGAATAAATGAGTAAATTCTTGATACTGTAGGATTCACAGTCTGTCTGGTTTGTGTTGACAACTACCTTACTACTGTACCGTATACAGGTAATAAATTTCCTTTATTTTCATTTAACAATAAATGTGTACCGTATTCTTCTTCATGGAAAAATAAGACATCCCCTGAAAATAAGACCTAGCGCATCTTTGGGAGCAAAAATTAATATAAGACACTATCTTATTTTCAGGGAAACAGGGTAATTCTGTCGGTACACAAATAGTTTTATCAACCGAAGCCTTATGTTTCAGGAAGTACTCTTAGCTATTAATTCACTCAATAAAATTTTTTAAAAATTGTAATTTTATTTATTTATTTATTTATTTATTTATTTATTTATTTATTTATTTTTTGGTTGACAGTATTACAGATGTCCCCCAATTTCCCCTCTTCCCTTAGTCCACCTCAGCATTCCTGTAGCGACTACTATGTGCCGAGTTCTGAGACCTGAGAAACAATGGTAATCAGGACACAAGCCTTGCCCTTGTAGTGTGTGTACAGTGTATGGAGGACATGTATGTGGTGGTAAATATGCTAGATACACAGGACAAGGAGGACAGAGCCTCTGCTTTCAGTGGACACAAACTCTAGAAGTGTATGTTGAGACACATTCATTAATGTAAACAAGCAAAGGCATAAAATGCTATAAATTCTCGGAATTCTAGGTGAACTATAGTGGGGACACCAAGGAGGCTGGGAATTGCAACTCTGGGAAAAGCTTTAATCGTCTCAGATTTCAGGGGGATACTTTGGGTCAATGCTACTGAAGAACAGAGAGGCAGAGAGATAGCGTTGCTATTATGTGGCCTAGGTATAGTCTCAACATTTGGTAGTTTCTTTTGAAAACAATTATACCTATACCTTCTAGGAGAGCCTTTACTCTTGTCATTTAACATATGACAATTGAATGGTAACATCTTAGTAAAGGCTATAAGTATTTTAATATTGGTGTGATCAGGGTGTGATTTGGTTCTCCAAGCCTGCTAGAATCAGGGGCTCTAGCCAAAGAGTTCAATCTTTGGCCACATTTTTTTAAAACCATCATTTATGGTTGTACAATTTGTGAATTGCTTAAATACAAGGACATCATTCACCACTCAGTCCTTCTAGAATTATTTAATTATTAGATAAAAATTTCAACACCTGCAGTAGAGTTTCTTGAATAAGGTTTATTCCACAAAATAGCCAAATTCAACTAGCAAAAAGCTTTTTTTTTTTTTTTTTTTTTCCCTTTCTGGATTACATTTGTGTTATTCTGACATGTGTTCTTTAAACCAATTTGTTGCTCTGTGCAGGTGGCTTATGAATGTGCATTTGTTTCTGCCATTTCCTTAGAACTTGTTTTGAAAAAACTTCCAACTGTCATAACTAGAAATAACTAGAGTGTTTTTGCTCTACTCGTTTGTATTTTTTCCTTTTTGAAGTGAATAATCTAAAAAGATCCTTATGTCAATGAAAATATTTTATCTCTAATTTTATGACCCCAAGATTTAGGGGGAAAGGTATCTCTTTCCACATTTAGAGGATCTAATTCCCGTTACTTTCTATCATTTAATTTCAACATCTTTTAATAAATTTTATAATGTAACAAATGTTAATATTATGCCTCCACTTTGTGGAATTTTTAGCGACCTGTAGAATTTATCTGATGTGGAAGAGCATATAAATAGAGAATGCGAATGTCATAGAGTTGTATTGTTTCTAAGTCCAATTTATGTTGTCAATTTCTATGGATGTAAATTGGAACAGTAGGGAATTTGATGTTCATTATTTTATTGTCTAAAGTTTTACATATGTCTCCTTTTCCCCAATTAATCCCCCCGCCCCCAGCCATTCCCACCCAGGGCAAGCCACCACTGCCAGGTGTCTGTGTCCATTGGTTATGCTAATATGCATGCATCTAAGCCCTTCAATCCAGTTGTCATTTCTTTAAAGACCATAATGAAAATTAAGGTTTCTTTACCATCCTCAAAAAAACAAAACATATACACAAAAACAAACAAACAAAACAAAAACAAACAAACAAACAAAACACACACACACACACACACACACACACACAAGAAAATGGTTCCAAAAGAACATTTATAATCTTTGGATATTCACCAACTACCTGAAGATTTTTCATTGGACTCATGGTTTCTAATTTCTAAAAATTTTTAAAAATATTTTTATTTATATTTAGAGAGAGAGGAAGAAAGAGGGAGAGAGAAATAAACATCTGTTGACTGCCTTCACATGCCCTCCACCAGAGATCATATGCAACCCAGTTACTAGTATGTGCCCTGACCAGGAACCAAACCTGTAACCCCTTGGTGTAAGGGCTGACACTCAACCCACTGAGCCAGGGGGCTAAACATTTTTAAAAGAACGGAGTAGGCCTGCCTGACAAAGTAAATAAAGAAAACAAAAACAATACTCCAAAATTGGCAAAATATATTGTTTTATTATTAAAATTTACTGTGATATTTAAGATCAATCACCAACCAGCATGTGTATGCACATTTATATATTTACATTTTTATGTAAATGAAATCTAACACTTGTTTTGGCACATATTTAATATTAGAAATATCTTTCTTGATGAGTATACTAATCTAGAAATCAGTTTTACATACATTTCAATAACAATGTGGTATTCTATATTATAGAAGAATCATAACTTATTAAATTATTTCATAATACATTTTATTTTATAGCACATCATTTTGTGTACTTATGTACATCTCTTTAATTTCAATATTTCACTAATATTTCCAAATTACTTACCTTAAAATAATTCAGTTTTCTCTTTAAGGTTGCAAAAATGCTACTTATCCATATTACCATCAATACTTGAAGTAATGAATCTTTTAATATTCTGCCAATGTGATGGCTAAAATTTGTCATGTTTTTAACGAACTTATTTTCCCTAGGTAACAATAAATGTTAGCACTGTTTTATCAATTTTTTTGTCCTTTCCTTCCTGTGAATAATATATACCAATTATGTTGTAAATGTCTTTGTCTCAGTCTATCCTGTGTTTCTAGTCTTTTTCTAGTCATGTCATCCATAAGTTATTTTTTATTTTTATATCTTTCTTTTTCTTTTTTATTTTGGATACATGCTACCCAGAAAAGCCTCCTTACCCCACAGGTCAATTTCCCCCAATATCTTCCTTAATAGTTTTATACTTTATTTATTATATTTTGATTTTTCTTATATAAGTTGTAATTTCTTATATAAGTAGGACTCTAATTTATGTTCCTCTAAGTGGCTTAGTAACCATTTCAATACAATTTATTGAATAATTTTTTTTTCATATTCAAATTGGCTAGTTACTTTTATCATATAGTAAATTTTCAAATCACTTGGATCTGAATTTGAGGGCTAGATTATGTTCACAGTCATTTCCTTCTGTATTACTACAATATGACATAGAATACAGTAACTTTGTTTTTCTTGTATTCTGGCAGAGCACATTTTTCATGTGTTTTTATTTATTTCAGAGAGAGTAATGGAGTGGGAGAAAGAGATAGACACATCAATAATGAGAGAGAATCATTGATCAGCTGCCTCCTGCATGCCACACACTGAGCGATTGAGCTCAAAACTTGGCATGTGCCCTGACCAGGAATGGAACTGTGACCTCCTGGTTCATAGGTTGATGCTCAGCCACTGAGCCACATTCTGACTGATTTCATCTAACAAAACTTTTTTTCAATAATTTATTTAACCCCTCAACTTGATTCTTCTAGTAAAGTATCTTGAATTTAACCTAAAATAGTATATGAACTATGGAATTGTGATTAAAATTTCATTAAATTTGTAAACTAATTTGGGAATTATATATTAACAACTAAGGTCCATTGCAGGAAGATTCCTGCAAGAATAGGGCTTCCTGCGGCCTTTTCTGCCACCCCACCTGCTTCCCTCCATTCTCTGCCGCCTACTCTGCCTGCTTCCCTCCCTTCCCCGCCCCCTCCTCTACCCCACTTGCTTGCTACTCTGCAGCTTTGCTCCCTTCTGCAGCCCCTGTCTTCCTTCTACACTGTCTTCACTCTTTGTCTGTGCCTGGATATGCAAATTAACCACCATCTTGGTTGGGTTCATTTGCATAGCCACTCCTGATTTGCTGGTGGGTGTGGCTTATTGGTATAGTAGAGATATGGTCAATTTGCATGTTTCTCTTTTATTAGATAGGTTATTGTTTCATAGCCAAAACATTTCTTTTATCTTTATTTTTTTCTGTTATGTTCTTCAATTCACTTTTCAATTTCTTTTCATTGACATATTGATGTTTCTATCTCTCTCTCCATCTCTAAAATCAATAAAAATGTTCCTTAAAAAAAAGATGCAATATGAAATGAGAATTCCACAACAGCACAATTTACAATAGCTAAGATTTGGAAACAGTCTAAGTGCCCATCAGCAGATGAGTGGATAGTAAAACTGTGGTACATCTACACAATGGAATACTACACTGTTGTAATAAAAAAGAAGGAACTCTGACCATTTGCAACAGCATGGATGGGCCTGGAGAGCATTATGCTAAGTGAAACAAGACAGTTGGAAAAACTGTCACATATCACATGATCTCACTCATTTGTGGAATATAATGAACAACATAAACTGATGAACAAAAATAGAACCAGAGACAGCATCTTCAAATAGATCATCAAACGTCAGAGGGAAGGCAGTGGAGCTGGGGAATAAGAGAGCAACCAAAGGACTTGTATGCATGCAGATAAGCATAACCCAGGGACACAGACAGTAGGGGGGTGAGGGCATGTGCTTGGCAGTGGGAATGGCTGGGGAGAGGTCAATCAGGTAAAAGAAGACATATATAATTCTTTAAACAATAAAGAATTTAAAGGAAGATCCAATGTGATCAACTTACTGGTATAGGTTAGCACTGAACAGATTGGAAACATAGCAGAGAACAGCTGCTTAACTTTCTTGGCTTGGCTCTCTTTTCCCTCCTAAATTTCAAGTCATTCCTCTCTCTGTGTGTCAAATGATGGGAGCAATATTTCTTTGTGTTAATAAAATAATCACCACATCGAGCGGACTATTATTTTACCTCCCTAAAACCCTGAAAGTTCAAATTGATAAGTCTGTTATATATCACTTTTTTTAGTTATTTTACTTTCCTATAAACTTTTATAAGTAATAAAACCATTACAAACCTACAAAGAATTGTTTATATAATATAAAAGAATCTAACAAATGCAATATAAAGGTGAAAAGAAAATAACAAACCTTTTTTTCTTAAATTTCTTTTTTCCCCCACTATATATTTTATTGATTTTTTCAGAGGGGAAAAAAGAGGGATAGAGAGTTAGAAACATTGACCAGCTGCCTCTTGCACACCCCCCACTGGGGATGTGCCACAATCAAGGTACATGCCCTTGACTGGAATCGAACCTGGGATCTTTCAATCTGCAGACCAATGCTCTATCCACTGAGCCAAACCGGTTTTGGCTTAAATTTCATATTTTACTTCTATTTTCTTTGACTTCCAGATCTAAAATCAATGCTTATACTTACTCTTTAAAAGCTGGTACTTAGAGGTCTTGACTTTAGGGTATCTTCTCCACCGAAACACAATAACTGGCATTCTTTACTGAAACTTGTCACTTGCCTACTATGCTTATAGGACCTACTGTTCATAAATAAACACAATTTAAGTTGCCATGACTAATAGCTCACAGAGACCTGGCTTTGGAGTATTATCTGCCTTTTCTTTTCTTTTTTCTTTTATTTATATATTTTATTGATTTTTTTACAGAGAGGAAAAGAAAGGGATAGAAAGTTAGAAACAACGGTGAGAGAGAATCATAGATCAGCTGCCTCCTGCACCCCTCCCCTCTCACTTGGAATGTGCCCACAACCAACGTACATGCCCTTGACCGGAACCGAACCCGGGACCTTTCAGTCCGCAAGCCGCCACTCTATCCACTGAGCCGAACTGGTTTCAGCACATCTGCCTTTTCGTAACAGATTCATGGAAGAGCCTTTCCCTGTAGTCAGAACCAGGACTTTTATATGGACTATACTCAGGGTGACTGTATAATTTATCATCCAAATTAGGTCACTTTGCCAGTGGAAAAGGGTGCTATTATTAATTATTCTGGAAAAACAGGTGTAAACCAGGCCATCCTGGGCAAAACTCGATGCGTGTTTGTCGTATGTATGAAAAATCATTTACATTAATTGATTGGCTTGCTAGGGGTTTGGTGCAAACACAGGGCTACTCCAGAGAACTAGCGATGGGGCTGTCAATCAGCTATGTCCCCTTGGCAGGAGAATCGAGTTGCAAATTTTCAGAGCTGCCACTATCGATTTCTTGGCAGGTTATAAAGCTCTGCTTCTCTCTATAAAAGGCTGTAGTAAATTATTTATTTTTTATGATTAGAAAGGTATTTTAGAGCACTATCTGGTGGTGTATAGGAAAAGATAGGAAGGGATGTCAAATTAACTCATTGCTGTATATTTGTATTTCAAAATCATACAGAAAGCTTATAGTACGCTATTAATATACCAAAAATTTTTGTATGTTTCTATGATTGTAGCATACTTAGTGTATAGGCTGCTTTTCATTAAATCTTTAGCCATTTTATAAATTAGTTTTAATAAAAATTGAGTGTTACATGTTATTTTTCAGATAATGTTAATTGCATCATATGAATAAATCATAATTTACTTAAACATACTCATAATCTTTAAGATTTGCCACAGATAATAGTGGTAAGCATCTTTGTATGTGATGGTTTTCTGTATCATTTATTTATTTTATTTTATTTTTTTTCACCACCATTTAACCCCTCTATGTCCTCTTCTACCTCCATTCCCCCTTCCCCTGGGTCACCAAACTGCTCTCCATTTCATGAGTTATGTATCATCTTATTAGTTTTTCCTTTATTAAAAAATAAGATAGTCTAGATCATGAATGTAATGTTATTAGTCTCTGTATTTTAGCACTTACCACATTTGTAGCATATAATATATTTTTTTCCACATGTGAATTACAGCATTAGATTGGATACGTACACATGTTAGATAGTCATTCTCAACAGAGAGAGTGTGTTATTCCTTGAGATTATTATTTTAATTTCTCGGAACTCAAAGGCAGAGACAAGGCACCCTACCCATGCTCAATCCTAATGCACTTCCAATTACTTACCATCATTGAGGCATGTGTTTATGAATTAGAAAACTCCAAATCCAACCACCCTGGTCTGTATAATAAAGATAAAATGAAATTATATTGTGCAGACTTCAAAGGAAACAGGAAACAAGTCTTCAAACTAAATATTGTTTTAAATCCTGGCTATTATTTAATAGTGTTTATCCTTGGAAATCAATAAACCCATTGACATCTTTGAAATATAAATATTAAAATTTTCTTCAATACGTTACTCCGCAGTAAATTACATAACATGTGGAAGGATCTTAGTACACAGTTTGGCTCTTAATAATGCACTATCTGCATTCAGTAGCAGATACTAACAACAATACATCAATCTTTAAAATAAGCAATTGGTAAATTAAAGTATTCAAAAACTTAAATGTAAATGATAAGATTATGTGCATTCAAATTATTTAAAAGGACTCCACGAACATGTGTAGAATTTCTCAGACTATTACTTAAAATTGTAATTGTTTTCCCAAAATGGTTTGAACACTCATTCACTCAACATATATAAATGCTACAAAAGTCTTTCAGTCTATGAAAGAACATTGAGATGTCAGATATGTTATATGAACTATTTTAGAAATTATGATAAGTACTCTTTAATCACTAAACTAATACTAATATGATATTCAAAGTAATTAATACAGATTGAAGATAATTTTAAAAGTTTTGAAGGAAGATGGGGAAAAGTTAACCTTAATAAATCTTTTCCTGTTACTGCCAAAAATGAGAAAAGATAGCTTTGTAATATCATGAGGTCAATTTTCATATTACCTCTAGCTGGGAAAAGGGGAATATAAATCACTATGAGCATGTGCTTTCTGGAATACTAGAATGTTGATACTGTTAAAACTACAAATATGTAAAAGGAAATCATACTACTGTACCAGTAGTATGTATTTTTTGAAGTTAAATATGTCACAATAATTAATATAAATGAGCACTTCAAAATTCTGTTAACTAAATACACCCTAGTAGTTTACATAGAAATAAAAATTGTATACTGTATTAATAAACTACCTCCAAATCTCAGTGGCTTACAACACTAATTTTTTCTTTTATTTCTTGTCTAGTCTATATGTTCGTTGTGTGTTAACTGTGGCTCTGTCCATGTTACCTTCACTCCTAGAATGAAGTAATAGAGTTGCCTCTGTCAACATGGCTAGTCTTCTGGTAGAAGGACAAGAGATATATTGCGAATCGTGAAATTGCATTAAGCCTCCTGCTCAGTAGTGACACATATCACATTTTTTTTATCAGTCAAAGCAAATCACAGGGCCACACAAGTTCAGTGCGACAGGGGTGTATAATCCTCTTGTAAGAAGAAGTATTTCAAGCCATATGTCTAAGTTAGAAGTCAGTGGAATGGAAAGCATAATTCTCTGACAGGACAGAGAGGAAGGAGAGGAGAAATATTGAGAATAATAATGCACTCCATTATCTGTTGATAATGACTATCAGTATAGACTTATTGTGAAGATCAAATGAAATAGCAAATAATGTAAACTTAAGTTACAATTTCTAATCCTAATTTGTACTCATTAAGGATGAAGAGGATGGATGTTAACTAAGTTTATTTTGGTAATCATTTTTTTCAATATGCACATATATTATATCATTATGTTATATACCTTCAATTTATGCAATATTCTATGTCAGTTATATCTGAATAAAACTGGAATTTTTTAAAAAAATCGAAATGGTGTGGGAGCTGCATTTGATCAGATGTTTAAGCTCCAAAGCAAAATGGGTCTGAATGGATAATGTAGAAAGATTAACTAAAGATAGCACAAACTTGCATATTCACTATTGGACAGAAGCCAATCTTTAAAATATTTGTAAATAACAATTACAGTATGAAGTTACCTGATTTTACTAGTATAAGGGTTTAGTGTTTTGACCGTTTTCACTGGAGGACTAAGGTTTACTAAAGTAGGGTGTGTTAAGTCCCATATTATCTTCTTCAAACGAAGATGGATTTACTTACAGGTAATAAAATAAGAGTAGCTTGTTACTTATGATGAATTATAGATAAATATCTATATCATTTCATTTTCTACCACAGTTCAGAAGTAAGCTGCATTGTTAGCAGGAAGCATTAATTGGACAGTTAGAGCTTGATTCTCAGGGTTGTGCTTGGTTAGTTTCAGGTTGTTTCCAGCTTTCTACTTTGCATTATAAAGGCAGTGGGCTATTTGGTCCCTAAATTCTAACTTCTCAGTCTAAAATTTGAGAGACTTGCCTCCCAAATATACATGGAGGGTGTCACCCATGTTGCATCTGATAATATGACAACCTTTGATGAAGTTTTTGGAAAAAAAATGTCTCTGTTCTTCTAACTTAAAAGAATAAGCATAGATGTGTCCAATACTTGTTTCTTTTTACTTCAACCCTTTCTACACTCATCTTTCCTCTATTCTTCTTTTGTATGCATGCATTTTTATACATTTGATCTAATGTTGCAACTATACCTGTATTCATTTATCTTTTAATTTTTATTTTGGGGTTTGGTTATGTAGTGTCACCACTTATAGCTGTCCAGATTGTGTCCTGCACAAATCTAGGGCCAGCATTCACATTTTCAGTGCATAACTTCTACTGAAGTCCTTTAATGGCCATTGTGGGAATGGCCAATAATCATTGTATTATTTTAATATCACTTCATTTTAATATTGTATGTTACATTTCTTGTAATACATTTTTAACATTTGAGTGTTATTATATTAGTGGAGTTCATATAATGAATATACTCGTCTTGCTGAATATAAAATATTTCTAATGCTTTCCCCCCCTCTTACTTACTATTCTCTAACAAAAGTGTAATAATCTTGAACTATTTTTTCAAATGCCCAATTTGTTTAACTTCCTATCATTCGTTTTATTTTCGGAATTATTTAGTGTTGATAAAGCAGATGATGAAGATGATGAGGATTTAACAGCAAACAAAACTTGGGTCTTGGCCCCAAAGATTCATGAAGGAGATATAACCCAAATTCTCAATTCATTGCTGCAAGGCTATGACAATAAATTTCGCCCAGATATAGGAGGTAAGTTTTCAGTTATCTTTCTGAGACTGGGGGACTATAAAAACCATATTTACTGATGTTATTTTAATTTTAGATCATCTATCTCTTGAGTGTCGGATGCATGTTAGAGTGCTGGGTGTGACGAGTATTAATTGGAACAGCACTAGTTTGTGAGGTTCATAGTCTGATGTGAGAATAAAGGCACGTAAACATTTCTGATGTAATTGTTTTACAACTGCTACAATGAAAGATGCAACAGCAAAGTTTAATGGAACTATCTGAAGATTAGAGAGACATTTTATAAAAGGAATATTTGAGAAATAGGAATTCAAATTTTGTGCCAAAGTCACACTGTGTTAATTAATGTAGAATTATAATCCTTGATATTATCCTATACTGTAAAAGACCTGAAGTCGTGAGGCCCTAATGGCATCATGACCAAACGACCAGTCAGAGCTGCGTGGTGGAGGTGGGGCCCACAGCTCCACATGGCGCAAAGGCCGGGCCCGAGGCTCTGGCAGCATGCCCTGGGGTCCCACAGGCACAGCAGATCTGGGTCTCATATGATTCTGTCTGCTGGGCCTCTAGACCTATAAAACAGAAGGGTAATATGCAAATTGTCCCCTCAACCAGGAGTTCAACTGAAGTTCAACCTGGGGGCAGGGCCGGTTCCTCAACTTCCCAGGGCCCCTCCCCCTGGCCAGGGGGATCCCACCCATGCACAAATTCATGCACCAGGCCTCTAGTATTTAGTATAAATAATACTACTTGTTCTACTTTAAGATTGCTATCCTAGGTCCTTTGCCTTCATATGTAAATTTTATAACATAATTAACTTCTAAATCCCCCCACCAAATCCTTAAAACAAACAAAATATATAAAACAGCAAATATTATTTTTGAGATTGCATTAAATATATGGCCAATTATAGGGAAATTGAAATCTTTATCAAATTTTTATCATACCAAATTCATGAGCATTATATGTTGTTTAATGTACATATTTCTTTCTTATTAATGTTTCCTGTAAAGAAGTATTACCGTAGTATATTTCACTAGATTTAATTCTCTATATTTGGAGTTTCAATGCAAGTGTAAATACATTGTTTAAATACATTTCTTTTGATATCAGAAAACCAGGATATATCACTCATATCTAAAACTTTCTAACTGTAATTATGAAAAGTATGCCCTACATATAAAAAATGTTCTCAGGAATCATTAACTTCGTGGCATAGAACTATTTAGTCCTTAGTATCATGAAATAAAGAACAGATAGTCAGTGTTTGTTGATTTATCAAATGAACTGAAAATACCTAATTAAGTAAGACTGGTATGTTGCACTCAATTGCTTATAAATGGTAAGGAATATACTTAGGAGTGAAACTAATAAACCTATTGCCTCATTATTAATTGAATTTCATAAGAACCAGTCTGTAAATCTAGCTCTAATTTGCTTAATTACATTATAGTTATTGGCTGCAATTCATAGCTGGTCAAAATAAATGGCAAGTGGTTAAAGCACCTCCTCTCAGCAGTCATTAGCCTTAGTTAAATTATAAAACCTTGTATAAATCATACGAGCTACTTTTATTTAAGAAATCGAACTGTTGGATAGCAAATAAAATTGCACTGTCATTTATAGGTCTATGAACCTATAGTTTTGTTCTAAAACTATTTCTAACAAATCATTTATTTTTCTAGCTAAGAAATGTGAATGCCATAAAATAGTTTCTTTGCTTGAAGAAAAACAAACTATTTCAATGTTATGGGTTTCTAAGTGTAGTGTTGTGTGTTCTTTTTAATTGCAGAGGGTAAGATTAAATGCTGTTATATAATTGTACAGGCACTATGTTTCAAAATGCTTCAGGTTTCCCACTGAAGCTCGCTAGTCTGGGAGCGCAGCCAGTCTGGAAGGTACAGAGACAGGGAGACACAGGGCTGAACAGAGACTCAGACAGGCAACTCAGCCAGGATTTAGAGGGGGAGCAGCGTCCTGCAGGGGGAACAAAGTATCAGAATGGTAAGAGTGGGAAATACTAGGCCAGGGAGAGAAATCAAAATTTAGAAAGGAGAAGTGAGTAAATATTACCAATAACATGCTACCTTAGAAACTTTTATACTACTATTTTGTTTTTTTCTGCTTTATTTCATTTGCACTCTCTTTATATTTCCTTTTTGTCTTCTTTGTAAGACTTTTACAGATATTCCTCAAGAAGCATTTGATATGTCATAGGAATAAAAATTTTATATCACATTTTGTGGGGAAAGAGGGATAAAAGAAACTATGTGAGAATGTTTCTCATAGCAAACAAAAAATATTATGAGTAGAAATTATCATTATTACAGTAAATCTCATTATAGGAACCAAAAATGCCTGGCAAAGGTTGAAAGCCTAAATCATAATCAAATATGGCGTGATTATGGATATTCTTGAATCATATCATTTGATAGATGTTTGTAATGCTGACCTGTGCTACACATTTTGATAGAATATAAAATACTATATATAAGCCTTAAAGACATACTGAAAAAACACAAATGGTATGTATAAACATGAAGTTCATAGTGACATTCATAACGTATACTTTGTGGGAATTAAGTAAAAATCTACCTTAAACTGGAGCCAATTATGAACAACCTACAGAATATTGTTAACAACAAGGGAGGGAAGGGGTTAGGAAAACACTAGGCGCCTTAATCCATGCAAATTCTAAAATTCTATGGCTGTTAATAGAGAAAATTATCTAGCGATTTTTATTGAATTCACTTCCTTGGATTTAATAAATTATTTAGGTATTTTAAAATATGTTTAGGTTGTGCAGTGGGATGTTTTCAGTTAAAAATAAACATCGTAAAATCAACCTGTAAACTGAAAGGTGTTTCTGTTTCTGTAAAATGCTATGTTTCTTTGTTTCTAGTGAGGGATGCTTTATTATTTTAAAAATAAATAGTAATCCTCATTTAGATTCTTAATAACTAAGTTCTATTTCGGGAAACCTGTGGCCATGTCCTTGACCATGTTTTCTTTGATGTTTTGCAGTGAGGCCCACAGTAATTGAGACGGATGTTTATGTAAACAGCATTGGACCAGTTGATCCCATAAATATGGTGAGTAATGAACATTAAAAAACAGAACTCTCACATGGAATTATTGGGGATATACCCCAGTAATGGAATGAAAATGCAAGTATTTCTGATCATTAATTCTTAATCAGTTGAGGGCAATACCTCCAATTCCTATGTGCCAGATATGAACCACTGGGGCTAAAATGTCCCCATATCTAAGAATGCGTAGCCCTTTACTTCATTGGTAGGAACTATGCTAGGGAACAAAAACTTATCACCTGAGCCATCAAGAGTGGATTCCTGAAGAAATCTGGGAGAAGAAAACCACAAGGACTGAGGGAAAAGGAGTCGGAGAAGGAAAGAGACTGACTGATAGAGGATGGAGCATGAACAGAGTCATAGAGGACTAAAGCAGTCTGATAAGATCAGGAGAATGTTCATAAAATTGATATGGAACATAAAAGCAAGACATTATATCAAAATAATGTTTAGATGCTTTATTAAGGATGGTCATGTAAGTCATAATAGGAAGTTTGTGTATTATATGAATTATATCCCCTTGGATAAGAGAAATGACTGGAAGCTTTTCATCATGAGCATATTATAGGCAGATATATGTAATACATGGGGTGAACGGCATATATGTATGTATATATAATCCTTACTCAAGGATATTTTTATTAATTTTAGAGTGAGAGGATGGGAGAGAGAGAGATAGGGAAGGAGAGGAAGAGCGGGGGAGAAACATTGATTGGTTGCCTTTCATAAGGGCTCAGACCAGGAATGAACCCACAGCCTAAGTTATGTCCTAACCGGGAATGGAATTTTCAAACTTCCTGTGTAAAGGTTGGTGCTCCAACCAAGTGAGCCACACCAGCCAGGGCTACAGATTTATGTATTTAATAGGCAATTCTTACAAAAGCATAGAAGATGGATGTAAGGGGCTAAGCCAGCATTAGAGTGACCACTTAGAAGGTTATTGCATTAGTCTGGATAATAGATCATGAAGGCCTTACCTTGAGTCGTAGCAATTGAGCAGGAGAAGACACTAGTCCATTTAAGAAATATTAGATGAATGAACTTTACAGACTTTAGAGTTTCATTTGTTGTGCATAGGCTGACTCCAAGGTATGTAACTGAGAAGACTTTGCAGATGGTAGAGTTACTATTTGAAACAGGGAATATAGATATGTGCCAGAAGAGCTGTCCAGCAATCATTTGGATTTTGAGACTGCTGGTCAGGGAAGAGTTGTGAGTGAATACAGATGTAAATGGGAAGGGAAGAGGTACAAGCAGAATACAGAATACTTAAAACCTCAATACTACATGAAATGATCCAAGAGAAAATGAAAATGAAGGACATAGATCTAAGAACCAGATGTTAAAATGAAACCAATGTCTATAAAATACAGATGGAAGAAAGAGGGGTGCAAAAAAAGGGATGCGTAAAAATGAGAGGGGTAGGAGAAGAACCAGCAACAGATGATATTATATAATCAGAAAAATTAAAGAGTGTGAAGAAGAAGGAACTAATAATCAATTATCAAGGTAAGTGATAATCCAATGAAAAATGGATTAAGTTGGGCCCACGGCTGTTGGCTGTCAGATGATACTGGTTAACTTTGCTAGATGAAATTCCATGGAATGGTGAAGGTAGAAAAGAAATAACAACTGAATTTTACATCTCTCCTCCATCCTCAAAATTGGTCTCATATCCCACTTTTTGTCACAGGTCCTTGAAGACATAACATGGACTATAGGAATAGACGTGCAACATGTGTTGATGGGTCTATAGTGGGAATGTAGTACTTTTATGATTTTGACATACTTCACTTAGAAGAGAATTTGATGAGTATTGTGGTAGATATGGGAGAGATGAGAGAAAATAAGAGAAAATTTAAAGGAAGGTCATTTAGGATGGAAAATGATAAGAGTGTTATTTATGTGATTTTTAAATATATTTTTACTGATTTCAGAGGAAAGGAGAAGAAGAGAGAGATAGAAACCTCAATAATGAGAGTGAATGATTCATTGGCTGCCTTCTGCAAGCCCCCTACTGGGGATCGATCCTGCAACCTGGCCTGTGCCCCAGACTGGAATCAAACCCAGGACCCTTTTATCCACAGGCATATGCTCTATCCACTGAGCCAAACCAGCTTGGACTGTTAGTTATGTTTTACCTTTATAAATTGAATGGATAGCATTTTACTACTGGTTTAAAGACTTAACTCCTCCAATAGAACCCATAGAAATTTTTAAAAATAGGTTAAAAATGATCTGCCCCAAACCCTAATAATCCCATTTATGTGAGTCAAATTACTTACTAGGACCTATTCAGTGGATTCAATAATGTCTTATATTTATCTCCCTTGATTTTTTCATCTCTGCTAGTCTTTGAAGACAGCAAAAATCAAACAAAAATCACCAAAGCAAACAAACAAACAAACAAACAAACAAAGGAACACACTACAGACTAGATGGCTCAGACAGGCAACATTTATTTCTCCAGTTCTGAAACACAGTAGCCCAAATCAAGATTGTGGCAAGTTTAGTTTCTTAAAAACCCTTTCTCCTTTGTTTTCAGATGCCTACCATCTTGCTGTGTTCTCACAGGAGCTATTCTCTCTGCAAGCACATCACTGGTGTCTCTTTGTGTGTTCGAATTTTATCTTCTAAAAGGACACCAGTCAGATTTGCTTAGGGCCCAGTCTAATAACCTTATTGTAATTTTTAAAAATATATTTTATTGATTTTTTACAGAGATGAAGGGAGAGGGATAGAGAGTTAGAAACATCAATGAGAGAGAAACATAGATCAGCTGCCTACTGCACACTCCTTACTGGGGATGTGCCTGCAACCAAGGTATATGTCCTTGACCAGAATTGAACCTAGGACCTTTCAGTCCACAGGCCAACGCTCTATCAACTGAGCCAAACCGGTTTTGGCAACCTTATTGTAATTTAATAACCCCCTTAAAAGACTTAGCTCCAAGTACTTCACATTCTGAGGTACTGAGGGTTAGGGCTTCATATGAATTTTGTGGCAATACACTTCAGCCCATCACACCATCTGAATAGAATTCTCTAAGATTTTGCTGGTTTGCTCCTTTACTTTACGTATTCGTTATTACAGCAGTCAGATTGTTTCTTTATTACAAGGGTTTAACCCCTTTATATCTGCACAGTCATCATACCTAACAAGCGCCTGTGTCTGCTCATTCTCGTGGTATTATAGTCAGGCTATGTGTGGTTTTATTTTTTTCTTTCTTACTCAATATGATGTTCATATGATTGCCATGAACTTTCACAGCTGCCTGTACTGACTGAGAGCATTGTGGCCACAGCAGGACCTCTCTGTAACCTCACAGCGAATGAATATGAATAGGCTGCGGAGAAGTTGAATTTGACAGTCTGAAATTAGAAACTAACTCTCAGGGAAATGTTAGCACTGGAGCAATATCTTTCAGTAATTAGCTAAATCCTGAGACACAGAGAAAACAATCTTATAAAGAATAGAAAAAAAGAAAAAAGAAATGAGTATCAGACTTTAAGGAATATATACATTTAAGGAATCTATACAAAATACGAGGCTGATGTAGTAAATAAAATAGCAAGGTTGGCAAGAGAATTATGATAAAACAGTGGCAAATAAGCCAAGAAAAAAGAAAGTTTCAATGAAATTTTTAATATTAGCTCTAGTTTAAATGGAACTCCTATACAACCAGTTGATTATTGTAAAGACAAATCATTCTAAATATCTGTGTGCATATTATTTAACATTATGCAAATATGAGATTTCATAAAACAATATATAACTGAAATGTTAATTTTCTTTTGGAGAACCTTAAAATATTCATTTTTAATTAACCAATGCTTAGAGGAGACAAGCCTGTAAGAGCATATGGAAGTCTACAGTTTCATGAATTGTATATTTTTTGCTCTGGGCTTTTGTTTTCCATTTTAATGAATTCATTAAAGAAAAATATATGCTTGTTAAAATAAACCAAAATAGGATTCAAGGCTGTATTAGTGTTCCAGAGATATTTGACAAAAATGAGTACCAAGAGCCAATTATGATGATCTGACTATATAAAAGTTTCATAGTACTGAAGATTCATTTCCCAGTGACATAATTACACACGTATGATCTGGAACAGTGATCATTTTTTTAAAGGCTAATTAAATTAAACTGTTATTAAAACTGGTGATACTAAAGTACATACAGGAAAAATTAAGAATGTTTGATACTGTTTATTAAAAGAGAAGTATTAGGGATTAATGAGGAGCAGTTTACATAGAAGACTGTTTTAACTAAACAATACAAAAAAATTAAAATTCAGTTTTCATCAAATGAACAAAATAGCTTTGAATATGAGTGCAATCAAGCAGGCAGACTTGAGTCTAATTAAGCAAGCACAAGAGAGTGGTTATACAAGTGGGATGGCCAAGTATCAAACTTGAATGTGTGTTTGTGAGGGGTAGGTGTATAGTTTAATAATCTGTTTAAATATGGTGAGAAAGGACTTTTAAGTCTTTTTTGCTTTCTCTTGTTATATCTACCTCATTTTTTGATAATAAACCCCTGAGACATATAACTGTGTTCAAACATTCTAAATAGAGAAGCTGGTGCTCACAGACTAGTTTTTCCCCCCATGAATTTCTTCATTTTAAAGGAACACATGTCTTCAGCATGATTTGTGCAATGGGTCCTAATGTTTAATATGTTTATCTCTCTTTTTCTCTGCTCGTACCTCTTGTTCCTTCCCTCTCTCTCTTTTTTTTTTTGTTTTGTTATTTCAGCTTCTAGATTTAAGAAAATAGAATCTGAAGCATAGCTTGTGCATATTAAAGCAATCCTGATTATTCCTTTTACTCTTTTAACAGGAAACTGTTACCTCTTAATAGGTATATTAATTTGAGAAATTGTGAGTTAGCAAAACCATAAAAAACGAGATTTTTCCTCCCCGATCTAGATAATTGACCTGCATATGCTAATGGAGGGAAAGAGAAGGAGTTTAATCTTTCTGGACCTGATGAATTAAAATAATTGGGGGGAAAAAGAATTTACATTTAGCAGTTTAAACTTCATTTTCTTGGTTTGTACAATACTTTGAGGTTTATTACCGTAGTTTTAATTTTGTTACTTTTTTATATTGCATTAACATATTTCTTTGGCATTAGAGACTTAAATCTAGTTCTTTTCACAGGCTTTAAAACAATAAAAAATATAAGTACATTTTGATTGAACACCAAGAGATCAAATAAGGAATTATAAATGAATAGTATTGTTTTCATTTCTATTCCTCTTTACTTAGTATGCTCATTTACCCATATAGATGGCATTAAAGATCTTAGAATTTGAAATTAAATTAACCTCTGATCTTCTTAATATAAAAATGATATTAGTTTTTTATATAAAAATATATTTCTTATTTCAGGTTTTTGTTTGCCTTACATGTGTTTATTATATATATTGTTACAGGTGGTTATTTTCACTAAATTATATTGCTTCCTTCCTTCAGAGAAGCTAAAACCTAGCAGGGAGACTGGCTACACAATGAAAAATACAGCAATATAGATGGCCAAAGGCCAAGAAAAAAGCTGTGTATGAGCCCAAATATATTTCAAGTTGCAAATGATGACTTTATGCTGTTTTTATGAAAAAAAATTCATTAAAATAATGTATCTGTTTATTATAGAAGCAATTTATGTCCAATATGGGAGAGTTAGAAATTTGATATAAGTGAAAGAAAAAAAAACATTCTAGATTGTTATCCAGGATTCAGCATTGTTACTTCCAATTTAATAACTCTATGGAGATAGCTTTACTATTATAAATACCATAATATTATGAATATTTTATACTATTGAGTCCTTTTGCTCTTTATATTACAACTGTCATGCTACTTACACCTCTGAGACCTCGGATACATACTTACACCTCTGAGACCTCAGATACATCTTTGTCAGACTTTAGAGGTGTCTATTTTGAATTATTTTCAAGATAGAGACCCAGGTTAGTTGCAATTTTGTCTTTATAGATTTGTGGGCATGCTAATGTGGTAGAATGGACCTGTCCTGCATGGTGGTTCTGACATCAAGCTTGGCTTGACAAATTCTGCATGTTGCTGTAAAGACATTTTTTAGATGCAACTAACATTTAAATCACTAGACTTTAGGTAAATCAGATTATCCTTTCTAAGGAAGGTGGATATTATCCAATCAGATGACAGCTTTAAGAGAAAGGACTGAGTGAGGTCCCTTGAGGAAGAGAGATTCTTTCTCCAGACTGCATTTGACTCGAGACTGACACTTCATCGCCTCCCTGCAAACTACACTTGTACCTTTTCTCAACACGTCTGTAGCCATTAGGTTTGATTTACTGCTAACCATTAACTGGCCCCTCATAATATCTGGACATGTGAATAGATAGTTTAGGGAGAGATTAATTTCCAGGTGGGAAGACCAGGTCACAATCAACCAAATTCCGTAATGAAATTATTCACCTATCATAGTTTCTTAAGCAGGTCTGCATTTTATATGAAGTTTCTTTCATTACTAGAAAGACAGTAATATTGAATTAGCTAGTTAAGTATGAGACCCATGCATAATTGGAAAACAGACAGTGTAATGGGAAGATTACACTACATACACTTTCATCAATTACTGTTTGACTTAATGGAGTTAGAAATCAAAATGATTCACTTCTTCATCTTTACTTAGTAATGCTGTGTTCTCAGCTAACTTTCAAGGAAGCAAAGTAAATTTCATAATGTTCATTGGCTCTCACATGTTAAAAGCCTTGTTCCTTATCTCCAAATGTCTATCCTAGAGGCTATTGCACTGGTTCTGGGTAAATGGAATTTTCTTTTCATGTTTATTTTGCTTATTTAGTATGCAGCTTATTATAATCTCTAACTGGGAACATGAAGTACAAGAAAAGTTTAATCATGTTCTGGAAATTACACTAATACAAACTAGTAAACAAAATTGTATTTTCGGTTAGATATCAAATGGCACAAACTGTAATGACCTTCTCATCTTAGTCAGACACTTATTAAGAATTAGTACTTTAAAAGACCTTGTAATTATTAACTTCTGTTATGGATTTGGGAAGGACAGATTATCAAGACATCTTTCTCTTCTTGATCCTGGATTGAGGGGATAATTTTGTATAGAAAAGTTTTTAGATGTCCTCAATATTCTGTGTTTGGGAGAGTGTGACCCTTTGGAAATCATAGCTCTTTCAACAGTGGTTAGCACTTTTATAAACAGGTATTCTAGAGAAGATCCTGTCAGCTGCTACTAGAAAAATTCACAGCTGCTTACTAAACCCAGCCTCTAGATTAGGTAGTTATCAAGTGTCACTTTTTAAAACAAATATATTTTATCAATTTTTTTACAAAGAGGAAGGAAGAGGGATAGAGAACTAGAAACATCAATGAGAGAGAAACATTGATCAGCTGCCTCCTGCACACCTCCTACTGGGGATGTACCCACAACCAAGGTACACACCCTTGACTGGAATAGAACCTGGGACCTTTCAGTCCACAGGCCGAAGCTCTATCCACTGAGCCAAACCGGTTTCGGCTAAAGAAACCTTTTTAATATAAAGATTCAAACATCTAAAGAAAACATGTAAAAGAGTGGCTTTTCTATTACACATCATTATTCTTCTTTTTGTCTTTCAGGAATACACAATTGATATTATTTTTGCCCAAAGCTGGTATGATAGGCGTTTAAAATTCAATAGTACAATGAAAGTGCTTGTACTTAACAGCAATATGGTTGGGAAAATTTGGATTCCTGACACTTTCTTCAGAAACTCAAGAAAATCTGATGCTCATTGGATAACGACTCCTAATCGTCTGCTTCGAATTTGGAATGATGGACGAGTCCTATATACTTTAAGGTGGTACTGTTTTAAAAAGTGTCATTGCTCTAACTTATTTTTCATACTAATATTTGGTCAACTCATGACTTTCCCCTTTTTAAAATTGCAGGGTAAGTAAGAACTATGATGCTCTGTTTATACATTAAAATTTAGCATGGTAAAATAGAAAACAGAAAACTCTTATTTATGCTCACAGTAACATAATGATTTTTATAATGTAGTAAAAAAAATCCCTTAATAAAAGATTAAATGAATGCTGATGTGTAAGATTCGGGTTTATCTAAATTCATTGTCATGAACATATTTACTTCTTAAGGATAATCCATAATGGAAAGATGTTCATGATAAATTAAGAGGAAAACCTATCATACTTAACCATGTACACTCTGTTAATTGTGTGTGTGCACATGCACAAGCCCATATGTATGTGTATTGATCTCCTGAAGCACAAATTTTTAATAGTTAAAAAACATTAGACTAAATGGGTGCAGAGGTAGCTTAGTTGGCTAGAGAGGAAAATGTTAGAATTATCTACGTAACTCATTTATGACTGTTATAATATTGCCACACAAGACTTCAAGATTATAGAATCATTATTTCCTAGTATATCAAAGTTCATTATTGTAGGCCAAAATTGTGCTTGATAATTAGAGAAAATAATTTCAATACTTGAAATTATGTCTCATTTTTAATATTTATTTTTTCCACCTAAATAGGTTGACCATTAATGCAGAATGTTATCTTCAGCTTCATAACTTTCCTATGGATGAGCATTCCTGTCCACTAGAATTTTCAAGCTGTAAGTGAAAAAATACATAATGATTTCATAAATCAACAGATATATAGAGACTAATGAGAATGACAAAACAACTTATCAAAACTTCTGGGATGTAGTGAAAGCAGTAATAAGAGGGCAGCTTATATCATTACAGGCCTAGCTCAAGAAACAAGAGAAATCTCAAGTAAAAAACCTGAAAGAACTAGAAAATGAAGGACAAAAATGACCCAAAATTAACAGAATCAAGGAAATAGTGAAAATTAGAGCCAAACTAAAATAAAGAACAAAAGGACTACACACACACACACACACACACACATACACAAACAACACAAAGATCTGGTTCTTTGAAATGATTAATAAAATTGATAAACCCTTGGGTGACTCACTAAGGAAAAATGACGAAAAACTCATATAAATAAACTGGAAATGAAAGAAAAGTTACCACAGACATCACAGATGTACAAAGGTTCATACTAGAACATTATGAAAGTCTGTATCCCACCAAATTCATTAACTTAAGAGAAATGGAAAATTCCTAGAAATATATTTTTCTAGACTGAATCATGAAGAATTGGAAAATCTAAATAGACTGGTCAACAGAGAGAAAATTAAAACAACCATCAAAAACCTCCCAAAATATAAAAGTCCAGGATCATATGGCTTCACCAGTGAATTCTACCAAACATTCAAAAAGATTTGATACCTATCCTGCTCAAAGTTTTCCAAAGACAATGATGAAGAGGCAATACTTCTTAACATTTTATGAGGCAACATAATGCTGATACCAAAAATCGCCAAGGGTAACACAAGAAAGAAAACTATAGATCAATATCCCTGATGAATGCAGATGCAAAAATCCTAAATAAAATATTATCAAATGGAATACAATACTTTCAACAGTGAATACATCATGATTAAGTGGAATTCATTCTAGAGGCACAATGATGTTTTAGCATATGCAAGTCAATCAATATAATACATCACATTAACAAAATATTAAAAATCATATGACTTTATCAAATAAATACATAAAATGCATTTACTAAGATGTAATATCCATTTATGATTAAAACACTCAATAAAATGAGCATAGAGGAAAAGTGCCTTAACATAATAAAGGCAATATATGAGAAACCCCCAGCTAATATCATAATCAATTGTGAAAAACTGAAAGTGCTTCCTCTAAGATTAAGCAAAGACAAGGATGCCCACTCTGACCACTCTTATTCAACAGAGAGGCTCAGTGCACAATATTCGTGCACAGGTAGGGTCCCTAAGCCTGGCAGGCAATCAGGGCCGATTGGGACTTTTTGGCTGCTGGCCGGGGTCTTCCTTCCCAGCTGACGGCTGCCAGCTGGGGCCTTCCTTCATTCCCCACTGCCCCCTGGTTGTCAGTGCACCTCATAGCAAGTGATCCAACTCCCAGTCTCCCTGTCAAACACTTTTCGTATTAGCCTTTTATATATATAGATAGTACTGGAAGTCTTAACAAGAGCAATAGACAAGAGAAAGAAAAAAAAAAAAAAGGCATCCAAATAAGGAAGGAAGAAGTATAACTGTCACTTTTTGTGAAAAACATGATTCTATATATAGAAAACACTAAAGACTCCACCAAAAAAACTATTAGAAACAATAAGTAAATACAGTAAAGTTGCAGGATACAAAATCACTATACAAAAAATCTTCTGCAAAAAGCAAAAAAAAAAAAAAAAAAAAAAAAAAAAAAAAAAAAAAAAAAATCCACTGCATAAATATATTAAAAGAAGTAAAATATATAATACATTTAATAAAGTAGCAATCAAATAGAATTCAAAAAATAAACTATTTTTTAGAAATGCATACCAAAATATCTATAACAACTACAAAAAATTAAAGAATTACCCTAGAAAGAAGGTTGGTGTTTACCTCCAGGTGGGAGAGAAAATGCTATATTGGGGTTGTCATATGAGATTTCCTGGATACTAGCAGGTTTCTATTTCCTAATTTATGTGGAGTTACATGAATTGTCATTATTCTTTAAAATATACACGTACATTTTATGGGGTATTTTTGGCATATAATATAGTAGAACAGTGAAGAAGAATTTCAAAAAAATTTGTCTTTGGATAATGTTGGTATGGCAACTGTAACATATTTGGATCTTGCTAATTTATGTATTTTATTTTAACATGTTATCTAGATGGATACCCTAAAGATGAAATTGTCTATAAGTGGAAAAAAACTTCTGTAGAAGTGGCTGATCCTAAATTTTGGAGATTATATCAGTTTGCATTTGTAGGGTTGCGGAACTCAACCCAAGTTTATCACACGATGTCTGGTAAGAAAGAAACACAAAATTGGTGAAATAGCATTTGTATTTCAACTTATGGGTTGGAATATATACTTTTGTACTTATCTTATAACCATGATAAAACTTTTTTTTCCTTTCTTTCAGGGGATTATATGATCATGACGATTTTTTTTGACCTGAGCAGACGAATGGGATATTTCACTATTCAGACCTACATCCCATGCATTCTGACAGTTGTTCTTTCTTGGGTGTCTTTCTGGATCAATAAAGATGCAGTACCTGCGAGAACCTCACTGGGTATGACATGTCATATTATGCTATAAGTCCCATGAAGTGTCATGGGACTTTTATAAATATTTTAATGTGATAAACTTTATTGTTGAATATATTAGAATATTTCTCTACACTGCAATCAAGCAAAAATGAAGTTACTCTATTGTAATATAATGTTGAAATGCATACACGAAAAACAAAATGAAATAGAAATGCAAAGAACTTAGAACTTCAGAAAATATTTTCATTGTTTCTATTACTAGAAGCCAGGGAAAGCATGCATACACTGCAAGAATTAATATACATAAAAATCATACATAATCCCTGAGTTTAATTTAGTCAGCAATTTCAATCACTTTTCAAGATTTTATTTTCTTTTTTAGCTGGATCACTAACAGCCAACATTTACTGACTAGTGTGTGTTAAGAAGACTTTGAAGCGCCTTACTCTTACAATGGTGCTAATGAATAGTCAACTGTTCTGAAGGGCAGGTTGCTGAGAGGAATAAGAATCTTTTTGTTGTTATTAATCCTCACCCAATGATATTTTTTCCCCCATTAATTTTTAGAGAAAGTTGGAGGGAGGCTGGGGAGAGATAGAGAGAGAAATATTGATGTGTACTACATGAGCCCTGATCAGGGCCAGGGATGGAACCTGCAACCCAAGCACATGCCCTTGACCAGGAATGAAACTGTGACCCTCTGGTGTACAGGCCAATGCTCTAGCCACTTGGCAACACTGGCCAGATCAGAAACAATTATCTTATAGGCTTTGGTAATCTATAGACTGTGGACATAGTCTGTGAATACTTCTGAGAATTTCCTGTAATATAACACTACTTTAAAATGTAATTTGTAATTCACACTTGATATAATAGACTTTTATTTTCATTCTTTAGCAACCCATTACAATAACCATCATATAAGAAAATTTTTCTAATTGCTATACATTTGTTTAAAAAACTAGAGGCCTGGTGCAGGAAATTCATGCAAGAGTAAGAAGGCCTTCCTTCCCCCAGCTACCAACACCAGCTTTCCTCTGGCAGCCAGGACCCGGGCTTCCCTCTCAGCCCTGGCTTCGTCCGGAAGGTCATCCAGAAGGATGTCCAGTATAATTAACATATTATGCTTTTATTATTATAGATGATGCCTTAAATTCATGCATTAATATACAAAGACCGCTCACTGATCAATTCCCAAGAATACAATAGTGCAGGAAGTGAATCACATTGCTGAAAATTGTGTCTTATAAAGAAAGTTAGAGCTTTTGCTCTTTTCAACAGCAAAGAGGTTTGCATTTTGTTTCTATGATAGATAGCAGTGAATAACTTTACTCATAAATACAGTAAAATGCAAATCTCATAAAAGTAGCAAGGTAAAGCCTGAGGCATCCAGCTCTGTGTTTGGAAATGCATTTCCTCTGGGAATCTAAGCAGAAGTGTAGGCATAGCTAGTGGATAAAGTGCACTCATACCTGAGATTTGTTTTGTTTTTAAAATAATTATAATTTCAAATTACATTTCATGTCAAGAAAAAAGAAATGATTTTTTTAATATGCTGCTTTGAATATAACTTAAATATTATATTTTTGTTTTTAGCATTATTATTGTATTTATAATATCTAAAAATGATTTGAATAAATTAATTATACTATTGGGTTTGTCTGAAGCCCACAGTTTCATGAAAGAGAGTAGCCAATTGTGGAATTTTTTTGCATGAATTAATATTTTTTATATTAGTAAAGAGAAGTGATAGATCTAAATTGAAGGATATCTTATAGTTATGGATTCTATGTAGTTGGAATATAAAGTTTTTTACATTTGAAGGAAAATTCCCTGAGCTCACTTATTCAATGCTAGAGGCTCGATGCATAAAATTTGTGCAAGAGGTCTCAGCCCTTGCAGCCCATCTACCTCCTCCCAGCCACATAGCCCCGCCCACTGGTCATTCTGGAAGGCCGCCCAGAAGGTGATTTCACCATCCAGTCTGATTAGCTCTTTATTATATAGGATTTCATTTTTATAAACTTGTATCAAATGCTTTTGATAAAAGAGGCAGTGTTCTAGGTGCTTTAGTATTAACAGTGAACAATATTTATAAAATCCTCATGTCTATGGCACTTACATTTTGGTGGCATATAGAGTTAATGTACAGATATGAAAAGCATAGAAAAAATGTCAATGAGTGCTAAAGGTTATAAAGAGAAAGCAAAGAGAAAGAGAAATGGCTAGAGAACAGCACTAGAGGTGATAGACATAACGTTTGCTCTTTTGTCTGGTGGTCAGGCCGGACCTCTCGGAGGAGGTAGCAGGGACTTGGGGAAGCGTGGAGCTAGCCTGGCGGATTACTGGCAGAAAGATGGTGCAGGCCGGGAGAACAGAAGGTTCTGAAGTGGATCTTCTTCACCATGCCATGACTGGTGTCCAGAAAGATAACTGTGGCCAGAGCTGACTGATAAGTGGGGGAGGCGGGGGCGGGGGAGAGATTGGAGAGGGTGGGCAGTGGTTAGATTACATAAAATTTAGTAGGTTTTTCTAAGGACGTTTTGGTTTTTATTCCAAATGTGGTAGGAGATTATTATAGGATTTTTGAGCAGGAAAGCCATGGAGAAAACATTAATGAATCTGCTTAATAATGCAATAGAATTCAAAAGACCAAAATTTTCCAGAGTATATTTTCTGACCAAAATAGAAGTAAATTAAAAAAAAATTCTAAAAATAAGATGGATAACCATGCCCTCATATATTTAGAAATTAAGGCATAGCCTTTTAGATAACCCTTGGATCAAAAGAGAAAGTAGAAAATATTTCAAAATAAGTTTCATAGATATGTAATATATATAAATATTTGCAAGACACAGGTAAAGTATTGCTTAAAGGGAAATTATAGCTTTAAATACGTTTTTATTTTTAAGAGAGAGGGAAGGAGAAGGAGAAAGAGATAAAAACATCGATGAGAGAGACACATGGAATGGCTACCTTCTGCATGCCCCCTCCTAGAAATCCAACCTGTAACTAAGGCATGCGCTCTGACCTGGGAATCAAACCCAGGCCTCTTTGTCCATGGGACAACACTCAATCCATTTAGCCATCCCAGCCTGGAAAAAGTTATAGCTTTATAATGCTGATATTAGAAAGGAAGAGAGATTTAAAGTCTATAGTCTAAATATCCCTTTTAAGAACAAATAAATTCCTTTTGGCATGATGGGGTTTATAGGCAGCCTTGTGACATTTAAAAATGGAATCCTCTGTTACTACAGAGCAAAGGAAGGATGGGTACAGGGAGTCAAGTACTTGCAGTCCACGGAATGGAGATGACTAAAACACAGACAGGAGAACACTTTGAACAGAACGTAGCTATGGTTACCAGTATTTTTTCCCCCCTGCCAATCACAGTAATCATACCCTTTTGTGTCCATTGTTTATTGCTGCTCACAATATTGCGAAATCAGGAGAAAGGATGAAAATGGCTTGTTAGGTTATTTTTCATCTTCTACTGTCTCCCTCCCTCCGCAGGCATTACCACCGTGCTGACCATGACCACGCTGAGTACCATTGCCAGGAAGTCCTTACCTAAGGTTTCCTACGTGACGGCGATGGATCTCTTTGTTTCTGTGTGTTTCATTTTTGTTTTTGCAGCCTTGATGGAATATGGCACCTTGCATTATTTTACCAGCAACGAAAGAGCAAGGGCTGCTAGAGACAGAAAGCTAAGACACAAGGCCTCGGTATGTTAAAAATCCTTATTTTATGAATGGCAATTTAATATTAGAGGTGCTGTTTGAATGCTCATGTTATACTTCCTTAGACAAAATACAAACAAAAATCAAATGAAACTGGAGTACCTCACAGGGCCCATCCAGGAAAGTGGATTTACTAGTATATTTCCTCTTAGAGGAGACGCTTGGATCACCTTTGTAAAGACCGGTTTTGTGTGCTGTGAATGTTTCCAAGTGCTAGGTTCTTATACCTAAAAAATTGATTGAGATCATTCTTTAAAGAGATCCTACGTTCGTGTTTAGAATTTGAAAAACAGGTGGCCCACAAAATTAATTTACCTTTTAGAGACAAAGATCCCTCCTTAACATTGGTATTTGGCTGTGTTTGAAAGTCATAGCCATACAGGTTTTTTTTTTGTTGTTGTTGTTTTTATTTTTTATTTTTGGATCCTGCATGTTTATATTCTATCACTCCCTCTTCCCTATCACCTTTGTAATGACTGTTTTTTTACATCCTAACTTATGTCACATCAAGTTGATATAATTGATTCTAAGATACTCAAGTGTTGGGTGATTGACTATCATTTCTTGTGATAATGGCCATTTTAAAACCTTAAAGCGATATCTAACAATGCTCACGTCAGCTGTTCCTCTGAGTGTTTTACATGTGTGATTTCATTATGCTCCTATGAGTACAAGTTCAGTAATTTGCACAAGGAAAGCCACAGGAAGTGACTCACACCCAGGTCTTTTTTTAGTGCCAGAACTCAAGTTTGTGACCCTTATTACCTTTTCTCAGAGAACTCGGAAAGTAAAGATTCCTTTCTCCAATATTAATTTTAAAAGGCACTTCATTGCTGACTGCAGAAAATGTTTCCAATGTGGATTTGTTCCAAAATACCCAAATAACTGGCAACGGTATAAAATAGCCATGATAAGCTTACCACAGTGTTTATACAGTGAGGCATAGAGTTTTCCATCTTTGCTCCTATACTTGTAAATTCTAGGATTCAATGATATTTCTCCCTCCCCCTTTTCATTAGTTTCTTTAAAAAGCTTTGCCATACTTATAAATTATATTTTACTTTTCATGTTATAATCTAAGGCACAGATCTTTGTGAATTTGTTTTCAGATCCCTACAATATTCCTAGAAAGCAGAGTGGATTAACTTGCGGTACACATTTGAGAACTTACATTGTAGAATTAGCCTATGAGTGTCTCAAGTTAACATTGTTTTAATTTATGCATAGCACATACCATAGCCCCTAAGTGGACAAATTGTCAAAGGACAATGATGTCAATGTTAATATTGATCTGCTAAATTTTAGGAAAGGAAAAATGCAGGTTTTCTATTATTTTCCTTGAATCAAAGCCAATCATCCTTTTCTGGATTTTCCATTTCATCGTACATTCATCCATAGCTATGTTCAGGTACTTCCTTGAAATTTTACTTTTAGTGTACAATCTCACTTGCATTCTCTAATTTCATTCTCAGAATATAATGTAGGTGTTATTTTTATAGCATCTAAGGACACTCAACCAATAAGTGGCTGCAGCTAATCACTCTGATCCTATATCATGCACTCTCAATGACACTGCATGTCACATTTACTCAGGAAGCTACAAACTGGAGGGTAAACTGTACTATTATGATGTTTATTTAATCATTCATTCAACAAATATTTATTAAAGTCACCCTTGTTCTAAGCACTGCTTTAGAATAGTTATTTAATACAAAATATACATGCTGAGAATTCAAAATTTAGCATAAGGCCCAAGAAACAAAGTACTAAAGATGGAAAAATAAGGAATAAAAATTAAATGAGGACACATATGTAATACCTTAATCAATAAGGAAAAAAATAGGTGTAACACATTAAAAATTGAATGATCCCTTTGAAGCACTGTATTTCAAAGCCAGATAAAAGTTATATTTGACCTATTATAATTGACTACCTGGGTTCCAAAATTATTTTCTTTAGAGCTATCCATAAGCAAGTTCTATATTCTCTTCTTTCTGTGATTCATGAGCTCTTTCGATAGTAAATGTCACTTTGGGTGAAAAACTGAGATCAGTAATGAAATCTGACTCCCTGTCTGGTTCAGTCATATATTCTTGCTAATCAGATAAATCAATATGAGTACACTTTTATAAAGAATAGACCTCTGCTTGCTCTTTTCTCAAATGTCCTAAGAGCTTCGTGTATCTGATTTTCTCCTGTTTCAGCCACCGTAATCAAATGCACAACCTAGACAGAGAAATCCTCTCTCTCTCTCTCTCTCTCTCTCTCTCTCTCTCTCTCTCTCTCTCTCATCTATCTATCTTGTCTTTCTCTCCCCCTCTTCCTTCTTCTTCCTTTCTCCCCCCTCCTTCTTTCACTTCCCTTCCATCTAACTATGTTTTTTTTATAAGCTAAAAATTCTGAGTAATTTAAAATACAGTATTTCCCCCTTTTTTAACCTTAAATTACTATGACAATAGTCAGACCAGGACCAAGAACTTTGACTAGAGTCACTGAAAGGTCTGTTATTGAGCAAAACTGAAAATCCCCTTTGTTGACCTATCTATGACTACTTAACTGAGGATCCCAGAGTACCCCAATTTATTTTCATTATAAACAGATGATACTTTAACACAATAGATTTTTGGCTTCAATGAACCTTCTTAGAAAAACATAAATCAATTAGGGTGCTTTCTACTTTAATAGCCATTTGATATATTAGTCTGTCCTTCTTCCCTCCCTCCATCTGTCATTTCCTCCTTCCCTCCTTCTTTTCTTTCTTCCTTTCTCTCTCCCTCCCTGCCTCCCTTCCTTCCTTCTTTACTCTATCCTTTCTTTCTTAAGTTCTTCTTCTCTCCTTTCAACATATCTTTTTCTTTTCTTCTTTAATTTTAATTGTGAACGTCAAAGACATTTTAATTTGGTCCATATTCCCATCCAATATATATCATTATGTTTTTATTTCTACTCATTAAAAACAAGATTTGTGTATCTTTGTGTCAACATATTACCCCCCCCCAAAAAAAAAAAAAAAACAAAACAAAAGAAAACACAAAAAACTAAAAAGTTAACTATGTGGGAGCATGTAATTAACATTATTTTGAATCAGGTAAAGGTCACAGGAATACAATTGTAGTAAACTAATCATTGCCAGCTGAAGAATAGTTCATTATGAAATCAGAACACTCAGCCTATAGATGATTAGAAATCTCAGGAAACTATCTTATACTCACACCAGTGGCTTGTTATACCCATTAGAGGACAGAACTTACTGGTAATCTCTCAATTTGATTAAAATGTAAAATGATAGAGATTTATTTCACCAGCCATGAACAAGACACTTCGGAGAGAAAAATGATAGAATGTATTCTCTGCTTTCAGGATCTTTAAATCTATTGTTGAAAAAACACATTAGATATGTAAATGCCAGATAATAAAGTGCAATACAAATGACAGTCCAATGTAAAAGTGAAAAGTAAATAGATACTCCAAGGGAATTAGTAGTTAAACGACTAATTTCAAATATGGTTTCAGACACAGAATATTTTCTATGATGTGCATAACTAAAATATAATTTAAAGGATATGCTTTATTGAAATATCTTGATCTCATGCTCCAACACAGTGGAACTCTGACTAAGAAATGTGCAGTAGCTCTTCTGGGGATGGACATGTAGAACATTAGGCCATATTGTGGTCCTGTTTGTCATTTCCATTCTTCCTGCCTAAAGTCAGTGTTGATGGACAAAACAACTCCCACACTCTGAAACTCTGATGGACAGAACAAATCCCACATCCTGTTCTTGTTTCCTGAGCCCTTTCTGAAATGCGGCTTCTTTGAGTCAATTTTATCCACTGGCCTATTTCCATCTGTTCTTTGCCTTTTATAAACTCATCACAAATTCTGTCATGCTGATGGGCAGCTCAGCATCACCGAGACTCACCTTTATGTGGTTTTAACACTGAAGTGCATTTTGTAAATTTTGAATTTCTGCCTGATTTTGTGAGAGGAGAAAATGTATGCTTAGGTTAGCATTTTCAAATACAACTTTTTAAATAAAAAATTTAATAACAGTAATATTAGTCACTATTATATAATATTAATAACATTACCTAATAATATATTCTATTCATATTACTAATATGTGATAACATATAATTAATGATCTTAACATATGATGTAATAATTATATCATGTGCATACATATAAGATATATATATAATTTGTACATATTTTTTTTATTTACTATTTAATAATATTTCATTGATAGAAGTATGTCTTGGTACTTAAAATATATTTTGTATATTTAACCAAGTTACTAATATATGTAATATAATATTTAATATACAACCAGATAATAATGCATATGTAATAAGAATGTAATCCATTTTTCAAAAAGTCACATTCAGCTATATTCTTAGTGATTTTCAAAATAACAAAAAAAGGTATGTTCTCAAAACTTTATCATTCAAAGTAAGAGTAAATTTTATTTAATTTTGTTATTTCTTTTTTTATCACTTAAACAGATTTATTTTTTATTTTTTTCAATCCTTGCTATTTGGGGGGTGGAGGAAGAGGATATCTATTTGAAGAGTTACAAGCTGGATAATATAGTTGCAGTTTAGATAAATAAGGTTTGGAATGTTGGTGTTCTTCAGAGTAATCTTTCAGGAGTTTTTGGTTGACAGATCTGCCAGTCAAAATATTCATTTTATTGATATTGCATCAGCTCTTAGACTATTTTTTCAGCACTTATAATGTCTATTTCTATTCACATTAATCAATCATTAAAGTGTAGTTTCTTTCAATTTCTGAATTTTGGGTGTTTTTGTGGGACAGCAAGAAACAAGAAAATTGTCAGTATAAGGTGTCACTGCCATATGAGGCCTCCATGATTTTGACACTAGAGATTAATCCATTTTTTAAGTGACTCACTTGAGATTTTTCTCTATCTGTGTGCACTTTAGTGTTTAGTCATCCCTTTCATATACAATCAATATTTTCTGACAGACACACTATATTTCCACTTATGGCAGTTCTGAGTGATATATGAAATGTGTTTTATACCATATAACCTTGAAATTCCCAAATAACAAACTTGTATTTTAATCACTTTTCACTCTGGTGAGCATTTGAACTAAGTATTAAGTGACAGGGAAATGAATACAAATGTTTCCGGTTTTTACATCATTTTAGTGCTCCACTAAAATTTAGGAGTCTCATAAAGTATCCCCAGTATCCATCTGAAAACATCTCTCATTAACATTTAATAAACACTGTCTCTGCTTTTTATGATACATCTAAGCTGGTGAAGTCATGAATTTATTTGTATTGAGGGCATTTCTCCTTATCTCCAGGCTGCACATTTTGTTTTTAATATGAATATTATGACTTGCCTGATGCATTTATCTTTTTAAAATATCACAAAATGTGATTATTTGCTTCTGTTTGCATACACTGAATTTTTATAATTTAGTGGTTTGGAGTCTATGTTCCTCTTTAGAAATAAAATGGATTTCAATGTAAATTCACATTTTAAGAAGTTATAAGGTTTTGGTTTTCACTTTTAAAATCTTCCCATACAATATTTATTTGTCATAGCTTTGTGAAATATTTATTTGAGATTTAAGACTAAAAATATATGGACATTTTCATTAGAAAGAATTTAGATAAGGTTAAAACAATTTTAATAATGGCAGCATTGTACTTGCTGTTTAGACAACACAACCACTGATTATAATAAGCTGTAAAAATCTCATCTTAAAATAAACCCTAAACATGCAGAAGTTTTGAAAGAATAAGTATTACTAAAACTCCATTCATATTTTAATTGCCATTTTATTCAATAAAAAAACATTAATAATGTTTTTTGATCATCTTTTTTTTATATATATAAGATTTGGGTTTTTGTAGTTATTTTGCTCTTACTTGTTTTAACATACTTTATACACAATTATGATATACTAGAGGCCCGGTGCAGGAAATTTGTGCATGGGTGCGGTCCCTAGGCCTGGCAAGTGATCAAAGTGTGAGCATCTGGCCTGGAAGGGCAGGTCCCAGCTGACCTCTGGCCCAGAGCAGCACCTGGGTCCCCGTGCCACCCGTGTCCCACTCCACCTGAGACACGGTGCCCGAGTCCCCGTGTGGAGATGTGGTGAGCGTGGCTGGACACCACAGGCCAGGGCACAGCATGGGCTTCTAGGCCGCCCAGCTACACCATATGGAAGCCAGGCGATCAGCATGCTCTCTCCTGGCCAGCCTCGCAGACCGACTCCTGTACAAACCCATGGGGAGCCCAATTGGCCCCTGTGATCTCAGTGGCTGCAGCCCTGCTCACCTGGAAGAGACCACACGAGTGTGGGTGGACTTTTTGTGGTGCCTGGCACCTGAGCACAAGGGCTTCCCCGGTGGGCGAGCCCTGGTGTCCCAGGAGAGGGTGGTAGGGGGAGTGAGAGAGAGCGGACACCCTGCATTCTCACTGAACTTCATCCTCCTCATCTCTGCCCCCAGGTAGCCGGCAAGATTTCAAAGCCTTCCATCCAGGCGCCAAGGGAGGTTGGTTGCTGCCAACCACCTCCAGTTCCCCATCCCAGCCTGTGGCTTGGCCCCATCAGGGAGATCAGGCCTTCTGGAGGAGGGGGGGGGCCAACCTTCACTGTGGCAGGCGGGCTGCAGGCCTATTAAGGCCTGCTGGCTCTAGGGAGGGATCCAGGAAGTCGGCCACCAGCCCCAAGGAGGGAGCCGGCCCTCAGTCCCCCTGGGGAAGGGGCTATGTCTGCCACCATCCACGCCGGTTTTCTGTCCCAGCCCGGGGGGGCCTGGCCCCAATTGGGTTATAGGGGCCTGCTGGCTGGGGGGAGGGACTAGAAGGTTGGCTGTCAGGCCCAATCTAGAGATCAGGGCCTATGGGTTGGTGTCAGCTCCTGCATTGAGCATCTGCCCCCTGGTGGTCAGTGCACATCATAGGATCGGTCGTTCTGGTCCTTCCAGTCATTCTGTTGTAATGGTCACATAGGCTTTTATATAGATGCTGTTCAGGAATCAATATGAGCAGCAACGATACCAACAATACGTATTGCCTATCGGCAGCTGAATGCTTGCTATGTTTCCAATGGTTTGCTTGGTGCTTTATGTACATTATCCCATCTTATCACCAAATAGGCCCATGTGTTGTCATTGTAACTTGTACAGCAGAAGGCAACAGAGGCATAAGAACAGTCACACTTCCTGTTCAAGGTCACACACAGCTCTGCTGGCAGAACTAGGACTTCCGCCCAAGCCGGTCTGACTCCAAAGAGATTGTTTTAATGTATCATAGTGTCCTGGATTGCTTAATTTTTATATTTAAAAATATTTTATTATTTAATTATTATTCAGATCCTGTTACTTTTTATTCAGAAAAGTTAACTTGACATGTATCCCAAATAATCCTGACAATAATAGTAAGATGGGAAAGATGAAGCCTGATCGTTTTACATAAATTCTGAAATATACTCATCACAGCTATAAAAAAATTAGATGCTGATACAATTTCCGTTTTGTGAATAGCTACATTGGTAAAAATGAGACAAAGTTTGAACTCCTGAGTTTTTATCTCCTGCCCATTCTTTCCATAAAGTTTGATGCCTGGGGCTTATCCACTACTATAACCCCATTATATATATATATATATATTTTTTTTTTTTAATTCGCTCAGTTTCTCAAACCTTGTTTATCAAAATGTCATCTTTGCTATTTTTCTCAATATTACTAAAATAAATAACTTGCATAATATAATAAATAGCAAGTAGACATTTATGGCATTGTAAATGTTTCAGAGTAAAATATCATAGAAATATCGTTTGTTTAGAATTACAGTTATGGTTAATATTTTAGTGGATCATCTTTAAAAGATAAAGCATATATTTCATCTCTGAGGGGTTTTTGTGCAAATTCTTTGAGATGTAAAATAATATTAAGTTGTGTACAAAGTAAATAACATAAAAACTCACTCAAATTGAATACTCTTTTTTTCTTTTTACGCTTTAAATACTATATCTATGTTTTATTGTGGACAGTGTTACAGATGTCTTCCATTTTCCCTCCCTTCCTTTACCCCCTCCGAGGAACCCCTACCCACCCCCTGCCGGTCCCTCCCACCCTATTGCCGTGTCCATGGGTCCTCTTTTGATTTTTTTCAAACCAAGATTATTTTCACTGCATTCTTTTAGAGTTTGCCTTGCTGGGACAGATTGGTCTTTTTTATAATGCTCCTCTCTTTGTCATTTGTTATTCTACAGATATCTCCTGGACTCCACCCTGGATCCACGCTGATCCCGATGAACAGCATCTCTCTGCCACACGGAGAAGACGATCGCGGGTACCAGTGTCTGGAGGGCAAAGACTGTACCAGCTTCTTCTGCTGCTTCGAAGACTGCAAGACGGGGTCCTGGAGGAAGGGACGGATCCACATCCGCATTGCCAAAATGGACTCCTACTCCCGGATATTTTTCCCAACAGCCTTTGCTCTGTTCAATCTGGTTTATTGGGTTGCCTATCTTTACTTATAAGTTCTACTTGCTAAGAAAGAGCATAAGAAATTTGACTAAATCCAATATAATCTATTGTATTTCAGTAAAATGAAGTTTAAATTTAAAATTCAGAGGAACTGATGACCAAAATGTGAATATCATTGTCATCATTTTAAGACTTTCATAGGTAGGTAAAGTAGCAATTTGCATATTAAGTTACTTAAATTTGTGTAACACAGATTATTTGTAAAATGCGGTCTATTAAAATACTCATATATTTTTACTTAAATTTTATTTATATTTCTTAAATCACATTAGGATTTTTGGACTATGTTCCTGGATTCATATTTTAAAGATATAATAATTTTAATACATAATTTATTTAAATACAATCTATATATGAGTGAGCCTATTCTAATGCCTGATATTTACGTAGTAATTTTTCACCTAAAAAATATTGTTAATTTTTTTTCTTTCTTTTTATTTGTAAGCCCTATTTGGAATAGAGGTGGCTTTAAAAAAAAAAAAAAAAAAACACACATAAAACCATGATTTCCTGGGATTTGTTTTCAAGATGTTTGACTCCAAGGAAGAAATTAACTTATTTATAAATTCTTTATTAATTAAATAACAACATTCCCATTTTACATAATTAAAAGGCCATTTTTTTATCTGTTTTAGTGAAGTCTATTTCCTGACACAGTATTAAATAAAACTCTAGTTACATTTATTGTGTTGGGTTTTTTTTTTAACTTAAATTTATTGAGGTGACATTCGTTAATAAGATTATATAGAATTTTTTGATAATTTACAAACTAGGATGGGAACCACCAAAGTCATCTTTTTAAAATACAAGGTAAAAAATATAAGAGTGTTACCTTCAATCATTTTATGCTCTGTTTCTTAGCATTCATGTAGTAAAAGGAATTAACACTGAAATATTTAGCTCTCCCAACCCTGGAATTAAATGGAGAAAGAATTGATTTTTTTTTTTTGTATGCTCTGCAAATGTTACATTCCCTAAATTAACAAAAACACTGCGGAACTGTGCTTTGTGGTTAAAGAATTATTACCTAGCAAATTGAGCAACAGTTCATATTGAGGGCATGGTCTTAAATATGAACTACTATCATTTTTCAGACTAGAAAAGTTTTGGAAACACTGTTTTAGGAATTTTCATATATTGCCTTTCCCATCTCCTAAATTTGGACACTGCCAGTTTTACAAATTTGTTATGATTCTCTATAATCTTCTCTTCTAGGAGATGGTAGCAGGCCCAAAAGCCAGGTTACAGGTGGAGTACTGTTAGAAGCACCTCTAAGGAGCTTGAGTGTGGAGGCTCTCAATTACTAGACACAGGAGCAAAGAACGTTTCACTCTAATGTAAAGCCTGCTGGTTAATAGCTTCCAAACATGTCTTTTGTTAAGAGGGAGTTAACCGTAGGCTTTAATCTTTATAATATTGTAACTAGTTTGGCATATCAATTGTTTATGAAAAACCTGTATTCATTCATTATCACCGAATTTTCTAGAAAATCTCCAGAGTGGTCTTGGAGATAAAAGTTAAGAATTCTTTCCATTGCCAAGAGCAACTATCAGGATGAAGTGTTTTGATAAAGGCCTATCTTGTTAAGTGGATGAAGCTATCGCCTGTACAGTTGACATTCTAGTTTTTAATACAATGCCTCCTTCACATGGTTAATAAATACATGAGTAAGGGTCAGTCATGTTATACTTATGTTTTTAGAGTATAGTTATTAAAAATCTAAATGTATGTCATTGTGTGCTCCCCAGATATGTTTGAATGTTTACTATGCTTATTTACTTCTGGAAAAAAAAAAAAAAGCATAAATTGAACAATAATGCCCAAATATCCACCGACACTGCTTGTTTTGAATGGAGAGCCAAATTAAACTTTGGCCATGTAATATAACCATTTACAAGTTATTCATGCATTCATTTGTATAACATCCAGTGTTTACAGATATCCTTAAGGTGAACATTAATTTAGAGTTAAATAAAAAAGTACCCATGAAGAATAGAACACTTCATTCAAATGTATGATAGCCATTCATTTGAAATGCATTTTCAAAGGGAATACAGTTTTTTTGGCTCCAACTTGCTCATTATCATGGTGGCAAAGTTAATTCTGGGATTGTTTTTTCCAAGTCTGTCTGAGCATGATTATATTTTAAAATACTTAAACATGCTTAGTATAAGTAGCTTTGATTTTCTCATTGGTGTTCCATGAACCTGGCTTTGAATGTTGGCAATATTTACAAGAGGAAATAAAATTGATAAAAATAGTAAAAGATGTTTTTCTATATCCGTTCATTGTACATACCATCAAACAACCACTTTGTTTTCAAGGCCAGTGGTACTTTGTGCAGTTTTATGTAAACCCGTACATCAGAAACAGAGGTATACATATCCTGTTCCTAAAAGTGAGAATAAAAAGTCAAAAGTGCAATTCAATTCCTTTCACAAGAAATCGTGTAGAGCTTATTTTCAAAGGAACTGCAATGGAATTCTTATTCTTTTCTCTTTAAAATGTTTTGCCATTTGAGAGATAATTGTTTAAGAATCTTTTTTATTGTATTCTGGAATTTGTGTTCTTTAGCTACTTTAAATGTTTTTAACACCAGCCTAAAAAAATTGGAAACTGAGGGTGGGAAGAATAATGAGCAGAAGGATCTAGAATCATTTGGGGAAAAGTTAATTCATATGGACTACCATATAAAACAGTGACCAGGATCTATACATTCTGAGAAGGAATATTGCCACCTTTATTCTCTTGGATTTGCAATTACATGATAATACTTTATTCTTCAACTGCATAGATAAACTTAGGCTCACTTGAAATTAATTCCTAAAATACCAAATAGTTTCTGAAAAGAACGAACAAACAAACAAAAGTCACAAGATTATCTGGGGATTTACTAAAGAAAGGGACACATTCCTTAGTAAATCCGTCTAAATACAAAGTTTTATTTTAAATAGGAATTCTGCAATTTATTGGATTTGTTTTAAGTTAAAGATATATTTTATAGAGGAGTTTTTTTTTTTAAATGGATGAACTCTAATTTAAAGCAAAGTAAATTTGTGTAAATAAATGGGCAAACACCAGACTTTCTTTTTTTCTTTAATGTGTTCCCATATTCTGACATCAATATATAGCCATAAAATATGCTATATATTTGCTTAAGAGCAAGGCCAAAATGAGGGCAGCATGCTTGCCAATGATTTAGCATTAAAAAAAAATAGTTAAGAGTACTTGCATCTTGTATGTTGATTATATAGAAGGAAATTTAATAATCACATAATAAATGAACACATACATATAAAATTATTGAAGTTTTATACCAGTGACTGTTTTGACTCACTAAATTTCCTGTAGCAAAATACCACATTTGCGATTATTTCATGCATGATAGTGCTAGAGTTGAAGTGATATAATGGGTGTTTAATGATTGAGCATTTATCTCACCCAAAACATGAAGAAAATAATTTTTGACCAAGCTAATAGCGTTTTACTTTACATCATCAAATTCATGTCACTCCTCAATGTCATACAACCCAAAGTCCAGGCATACTTGTATAATATTTCTATTGATCATCACCGTTTTTCATTGCTAGGAAGCCCTTGAGAAGACACTGCAACATCACAGAATCCTTTCTAAGTCTCTATAAAAACAAAAGAATACAAAAACAAAGCAAAATACCTTTCCAAATGGAGTTTCCAAACACTATTGGCCATATTGCTCTAGAAATGTAAGGTCAGTTCTGCCGTGTTTGTGTTTGCATTTTGAAAGTGACATAACCTAATTCAGATATTATGTAATTGTTTTTTTATGTATAAGATACATAGATACAGTAGGGAATATATAAAGATGAACTCTCAAGGAACATGTAATCAGATGATTTTACAATTTAAGGAAGAGATCGTAGGGAAAGTTTCTTGGAGGATATGTGTTTAGAGATGGGAGCTCAGGAATCAATATGTCAATAGGTGAAGTTAACAGAGCTCACACTTTCCAGTTGAGTAAACAGCTTGGATAAAGAAACAGAAGCATGGGCTTAAATAAAAATTTTATTTTAAGGTTAAGGTTTATTGGAGGTTAAGACTTGTATGGAGATGATCAAAGATGATGCTAGAAAGAGGCCTATGGTAGAGAGACAAGAATATGATCTTGAGGACGTTGGGTAATACCAGACATTTGAAGAGTTCATGAAGATGCCTAAGTACAAAATAGCCACAGAGATACTGCAGAAGTTTCATTTTATCAGTGTGTGAGGTTTGGAGTAAGAAAAGCTGGTTAGGAAGCTCCATATGAGGTTAAGAGAGGATGAAGGTCAGTACTCTGGTGATAGAGTTCAATGGAGAAGGAGGAAAGACCACCCCTGAATAAGAAAGTATAAATGACATGAAGCTGTGATCAATAGAGAATTTTAACAGAGTAACCTGGAGTGTCTGAGGGGAGAGGAGGTCCTGTATTGTACACATCTATGTATACTAGACACTAGACCACAGCGAGGAAATTCTGGATATAATTACAATCTTGGATGTTACTTTGAGTATTGTTAATCAAATGCTTATTTTTTTTCTATTGATGTTAGATTTTCCCACATTAGAGATAAAGAAAAAAATAATATCCTAAAGTAAAATCATAAGGCAGTTCTTATTTTTTTTAAGTAATGTTACTTATTAAAGGTCTTTTTCTTAAAATATTTTTTTTTTTCTTTCTAACTGAGGGGTGAAGGGTGTGTTTAGACAAAGAGAGGGAAGAAACAGAACTGTGAATAGAAATGGGCTGCTGTGGAACCAGACAAATCCAGGATTTGATTTCTGACTCAAACTATTTTTGAAATATTTGTCTCAAAATAAATACATTTTTATTGTTGGGCGATGAAATATATATCCAACCTTTGAGTCTGTGAATGGCTAAGAAGAATCTACAATGCAGTTGAGGAGAAAGGGCTAACCAACAGACTTTTAAGAAATGGTTCACCTAAATGGATATATTTTGGGTCTTAATAAATCACTGTAATAACAGTTGTTTGTGTTCACTGAATTTACATAGATGCTTCATAGAATAAAGTTCTATGGCTTGTTATTGCAATGGGTATGTGGTCCGCTTCTGCCTCATCCTTCTAGGAGCATTTTGTAAATGTGACAAAGTTATCTCAAATGTTCAAAGTGTTCTGTAATTTCATGATTATAAGTACAAAATAAATTCAGTGACTTGTTATGAAATAAAGGGTTATGCTCTCTTAAATTGTCTTTTAATAGTTTCACACAGATATGTTCTTTTATTCTTAGTATATAATCATCATTTTAGCATTAGACTTTTGATCAGTTATTTCACAATTTTCCAATTATAAAAATAAATGTAGAATTTGTTTTTGTCAGATAGTTCTGAACATAAATTGAACTATAGAAGGTTGGGCAAAGATAGTTAAGTTTATGAATGATTTTCACTGCGAAGACTATGCATTTCTCATAATCTATGGTTTTATCCTAATTTAAACTGTCAGATACTCTTCCCCAGGTGAGTTGCTGAGGGCACTATATATCAGCCAGGATTAATACTCAGGCCATTCCAAATCTCCTGCATTATGAAGACATCTGATTTCATTTCAACAAAGTTAGTGAAGGAAAATTAAGAATCAGAAAATAAGGATCAAGGCTGTCTTCTTCCTCCACCTTTTAGGTCTCCCTTCTCTGCCACCAAAGCACACTATCAGAAAAATGTGTTTCTTTCAAGTCCAATGCTGTTTTCATAGAAAGCTGAAGAATATGGAGGGAGAGTTAATGTTTCTTGAGCACCTGCCATGTTACTGGAACTTTAACTGCATCATCCCATATAATAAAAGGGGATGCAAATTGACCAACTGGCAGAACAACCAGTCGTTATGTTGTGCACTGACCACCAGGGGGCAGGCGCTCAATGTAGGAGTTACCCCCTGGTGGTCAGTGCGCTCCAAAAGGGGAAGTGCTGCTCAGCCAGAAGCAGTGCTCATGGCTGGTGAGTGCAGCAGTGATAAGGATGTCCGACTGATAGCATAAGCCCATTCCCTGCATGCTCCTGGACTGTGAGAGGGCACAGTTCAGGCTGAGGGAACCCCTCAAGTACATGAATTTCATGCAGCAAGACTCTAGTATATTAATAATTTACTCTTCAAAGCAAAAGTGCCTATTTAACAGTTGGATAAACCAAGACACAGTATATTAGGTGCATTCTTTATGCTCATATAGCTGTAACTGGAAATTAAAGTCCCTTTAGCTGTTAAGATCATTCTCTTTCAATTACACCAAAGTACTCTGATGACAAAGGGATTCTTCATATTCCAATGGTAGAATAGGTTTCCTTCACAAAATATAAATTTAGGGCTAAATAAACAACCTACTCAATTCTGTGTAAAGCACAGAAACGCTACATTATTCAGTAAGAGCATAATCGTTATCACCTTATTTGCAATATAAACTTAATTTTAGCTCAAACATTTTAAACATGTACTTAAAGTGTTCTGAAAATTTATCCCTGCTGTCCAATAAAATATAATACAATATTGACTTTTAAAAATTAATTTTATTGGGAGGACATTGGTTCATAAAACTATATAGGTTTAACGTGTAGAGTTCAATGGCACATCTCCGTATTGTATTATGTGCCCACCACCCAATGTCAATTCTTGTCTCAGCATATCATCTTTAACATTTAAATATAATGAACTACCTTTCACACCTTTCCCTCTGGTAATCACCATACTGTTATCGGTGTCTATCAGTTTTTGTTTGTTTTTCTTCTGTGTTTATTTGTTGCTTTCAGTTTTATATCCCTCATATGAGTGAAATCATACCAGCTCACACTTGTTAGAATGGCTATTATCAACAATACATGTAATAACAAGTGTTGGAGATGTTAGGAAAAAGGAACCTTTACTCACTGCTGGTGGGAATGTAGACTGGTACAGACACCATGGAAAACAGTATGGAATCTCCTCGAAAAAATTAAGAACATAGTTACCATTTGACCCAGAAGCCCTTCTGCTCAATATTTACCAGAAAAATTTGAAAACATTTATTCACAAAGATTGTTCATGGAAGTATTATTCACGGTGGCCGAAAAATGGAAATAACCAAAGTACCCTTTGATAGATGATTGGATAAAGATGGTGTGGTACATATATATTATGGAGTACTACTCAGCCATAAGATGAAATGCTGCCATTTTTTACAATGTGGGTGGATTTTTTTATATCATGCTAAGCAAAGTAAGCCAGACAGAAAAAGCTAAGTATTAACTTTTTTAGAAAGAGAATTGATACCGTATGGCCACAGCTGTGGTTATCAGAACAAAGGCACCGTTTCACTTGCATATGTCTAGCTGCTTCCGCACTATAATGTTAGAGCTGAGTAGGTGCAACAGAAATCAAGCCTAAATATTTACTTTCTGGCACTTTCCATGCTGCTGCAAATGGTAAGAATTCCTTTTTTTACAGAGGTGTAAATATATCACATTGTGTAAATGTAACACAATTGTTTTATCAATTCATCTCCTTATGGGCACTTAGCAATGATAAAATTGCATTGCTATGAACATAGGAGTACACATATTCTTTCTGATTGGTGTTTCAGGTTTCTTAGGATATATTCCTAGAAGTAAGATTGCTGGGTCAAATGGGAATTCCATTTTTAATATTTTGAGGAAACTCTATACTGTTTCTACAATGGTTGCACTACCAACACTATACTAAAGTTCCCTTTTCTCCACATCCTCACTTATCATTTGTTGAGGATAGCCATTTTGACAGGTGTGAGGTTATATCTCTTTGTCATTTAATTTGCATATTTGTGATAATCATGATATCACTTATATATGGAATCTAGTGAACAAAATAAACTGATAAACAAAATATATCTAGAGACATAGAAGCATAGAACAGACTGATGAATTTCAGAGGGGATTGGGAGGGGAGAAATTAACCAGGGAAATTATATGCATACTAGAGGTCCAGTGCACAAAATTTGTGCATTGGTGGGGTTTCCTCCCCAGCCTGCACCCTCTCCAATCTTGGATCCCTCACACAATCCAGGATTGTTGGCTCCCAACTGTTCGCCTGCCTGCCTTCCTGATTGCCCCTAACTGCTTCTGCCTGCCAGCCTGATCACCCCCTAACCACTCCCATGCCAGCCTAATTGATGTCTAACTGCTCCCCTGCCAGCCTGTTTGCTCCCAACTTTCCTCCTTTGCTGGCCTGGTCACCCCTAACTGCCCTCCTCTGCAGGGTTGATCACCTCCAACTGCCCTCCCTTGCAGGCCTGGTCCCTCTCAACTGCCCTCCCCTGCTGACCATCTTGTGGTGGCCATCTTCTGTCCATATGGAGGCAGGATCTTTGACCACAGGGGGCAGCCATCTTGTATGTTGGAGTGATGATCAATCTACATATTACTCTTTTATTAGATAGGATAGAGGCCTGGTGCATGGGTGGGGCCAGCTGGATTGCCCTGAAGAATGTCCCAGATCAGGTTAGGGGTTCTCTTGGGACATTGGGCTGCCTGGGCAAGGGGCTTATGGTGGTTTGCAGGCCAGTTACACCCCCTGGTGACCCAAGTGGAGGCCCTGGTATTTGGAATTTATTTATCTTCTACAATTGGAACTTTGTGGGGCGAAGCCTCCTGCTTACTCCATGGTCGGCAGCCATTTCTGTTGGAATTTATGTATCTTCTATAATTGAAATTTGTAGCTTTAAGTGGAGGCTTGGTCCAGCCAAGGTGTGTGGAAAACTTTGCTTTCTCCATTGCCAAGGACAACCCAGCTTCCCATTCTTTCCAGCTTCCTGACTACCACTATTTCTGTTTGGATTTGTTTACCTTTTATAATTGAAACTTTGTAGCCTTGAGTGGAGGTTTAGGCCAGCAAAGGCAGGCGGAAAGTTTGGTTTCCTCCATTGCCTTGGAAACCCAAGCCTCCCTCCTTCTCTCTGTGGCTGTTGCCATCTTGGTTGGGTTTATTTGCATACTTGCTCTGATTGGCTGGTGGGTGTGACTGGTAGGTGTAGCAGAGTGATGGTTAATTTTCATATAACTCTTTTATTAGGTAGGATAGCAATAGCCTAGGGGTGTCGAACTCAATCAGAGAAGGGGCCAAAATCTAAAATCCAGCCTCAATCGCGGGCCGAATGGTTTACTGAACAGTCATAAACTGACAATGTCATAAACTGACAGCGGAGTGCAGTGATGACAGCGCAGTGCGGGCCACATTGCAAGGCCTGGCGGGCTGGATTTGGCCCGCGAGCCTTGTGTTTGACACATGTGCAATAGCCCATGGACAAAGACAATAGTCTGGTGAAAACCTTGGAGGGGCGGGGCAGGGTAGAGGGGGTCAGTGGAGAAAAAAAAGACTAAAACAAAGGGACATAGTACAAAGATTATTATAAATGTTTTATAAATGAACATTAACATGGACATGCACTTTAAGCAAAAATAGTAATAAATGCAAATTTTAAAATATTTTAATATTCTTCCCCTTGAGACAGCCTAAAGTATGTTTCTTCATTAAACTTGTTTGTTTCAATATAAAATATTGTTTTTAAAATTTTTTACAGTATTAAAATCTGAGCAGGGCTTTCTGAGTAATTTTATTGGGATAAATATTTAATTTGCCTTGCACATTGCTCATGTACTTTCCCTCTGCATCTCAGTATATGCATTTTACTTTTCAAAATTTACATTTCAAATAGTCACAAAACATAGTTTGTTAAAAATTTCACACTGAATAATACAGGAAAGCTCTTTAAGATAATACTATGCAATAGGTAACTTTTGAAATGATAATCAATATTTACATAACCAAGTTTCTGAACACTAAATTAAATATACTGCTACAATGTTCTTACATTAACACTAAGATTTAGAATTTTAATTTTGATTTTTTAGCTTTTCACCTTCAAATTACTATGCTAAAATTTTAATTATTTATTCTGACTTAAAAAAATTTTAAACAATGAAAACCTCACTTTGCATTAATAGTAATCATTAATATTAGCATATTGCTGAACAATACAAGCATTTTTATATTGATAATCTCAGCTGGCAAGTAGCAAAACCTATGGCATAAGAGTGACCAATAGTAAGCAATTCAATCTGACAAATAAGAAGACAGCAGAGAGCAAGGGTGATTTATACAACATACCATATCGCAAGTTCAACTTCTTTGCCTATAAATTTCGTTTATAACATAAACTCTGGGTCTTTGGCATATATGAAAAATTTTGAATATTTTTACTGCACAACTAATCTCTCCCATCTTCCCTTACTTTATCTCTTCAAGGATGAGTAATGAAGATAGGAAAATATATTCTCACCACAGCAGGGGTGGGAAATGTCTGTATCATGTCTGCAAAATCATTTGCTCTGGCCCCAGCCAAGGCATTAGGGGTGAGTTAATTAAATGTTTGACCAATTGCAGCAGGCTAATTTTTAGGTTGATAATTTTGTATGGCCTGCTAAACTACACTAATAAAAGAGAAATATGCAAATTGAAAATCACTTCATGACACCCACCAGCCAATCAGTAGTGAGTATGCAAATTAACCCAAAAAGATGTTTATGGCCCTGCCCCCCAGCCACTTAAAGCCTTTGGGCAACATGCATGCAGATGCGGGGCAGGATGCCTGTTATGAGGGGGAGGGTACTGGGCAAAGGGAGCTACAGGAGTGGCACACAGAGCGAAGACTGAAGGCTCTGGCTGGAGCAAATATGGAAGGTGGCAGCCAGAGCGAAGACCTGGGTCCCAGGTGCTGGAGGAAAACCAGTGTCAACAGCCAGGGGAAGGAAGGCATATTGTAATAATCTTCATGCAACGGGCCTCTAGTGATATTATAAATATCTAAATGGCCCTTCCATGGATACTGAACAAAATAAACTGATGAACAAATAGATGCAGAGACATAGAAGCGTGGAACATATTGATGTATTTCAGAGGAAGGTGGGGGTGGGGAGTTGGGAGAAAGAGGTTGAAGGAAGGCTAAGTGTTGGGAAAGGTAAAAGTTATATAAAAAACTGTGGTACATCTACACAATGGAATACTACACTGTGATAAAAAAAAAAAAAGAATTCTTACCATTTGCAACTGCATGGATGGAATTGGAGAGCATTATACTAAGTTAAATAAGCCAGTCAGATTAAAATAAATATCATATGATCACTCATTTATGAAATATAATGAATAATATAATCTGATGAACAAAAACAGACCCAGAGACAGAGAAGCATCAATCAGACCTTCAAACCTCAGAGGGGATGAAGGAAGAGTAGGTGTAAAGGGGAGAGATCAACCAAAGGACTTGTATGCATGCATATAAGCATAACCAATGAACACAGAGACCAGGAAGGTGAGGGCATCAGTGGAAGTGGTGGGAGGGATAAGAACACATATATAATACCTTAATCAATAAAGAAATAAAATAAAAAGTTATATGCAGATTTCAACTATGTGGTGATTGAAGCCTCTAGCCCTTGTGTTGTTCAAGGATCTACTGTAATTACCTCTACAGTCTTCTTTGCAGACTGAGCATAGAAGGATGGCATGAGGAATAACCATTATAGTTATGAAAATTACAAGCTTTGTATAGCAAAAATGAGGGAGAAAGTTTTAAAATTATGCAGAATTGGAATCAAATCCTAGCTCTCCCTTATTTTGGGGTGGCTGTAGATAAATTACTTAAATTTAGAAGCCTTGGTATTTTGTTTTGTTTTTAATTTAAAACTTGGAGCTAATATATATACTTCAAAAGATTTATCAAAGATAACTTTTATGTAAAGTTAGCATCTCTTAGATGCACCCAAACTGTTTATATTGGCCTCTGATGTTTATGGGAATGGCAAAGCACATGAAAGGGAGATTTCTTGAAATAATGACTTTTGACCCAAGGCCATAATACAAAGCATTTTAGAGCAGTTGAAAATGTGACTCTGGCCAAAACCGGTTTGGCTCAATGGATAGAGTGTCAGCCTGCAGACTGAAAGGTCCTGCGTTTGATTCCGGTCAAGGGCACGTACCTTGGTTGCGGGCACATCCCCAGGAGGAGGTGTGCAGGAGGCAGCTGATCGATGATTCTCTCACATGGATGTTTCTAAGTCTCTATCCCTCTCTCTTTATCTCTGTAAAAAATCAACAAAAATATTTTAAAAAGAAAGAAAGAAAGAAAGAAAGAAAGAAAGAAAGAAAGAAAGAAAGAAAGAAAGAAAGAAAGACAATGTGACTCTGAATTCAGATGCCCAGCTTTTTGCTTAGGTCTATATGGCATTGGGGGATCTACTTAACCATCCCCAACCTTTATTTGTCTCAATGGTAAAATATGGAGGATAATAAATGCACTGACTCTAGGATGTTCAGCAGACACTGAAGAAGGTGCTTAAAAATGTATATATCTATTTGTAGTCCCTTTATCCCCTGGTCTATTTCTACTATAGAAGCAAAAGAAGAAAATAAATATCTGTCTTCCAAATCTTTCTTATAATTTCAACCTGATTAAATTTGATTAAATTTGATTAAATTCTCATTAATTAGACGTACGAAAGTAACTGGGTATTCTTTCTAGCAAGCTTTTCTTTTTCTTCTTACGACCTATACTAGGACCTATACTGCAATAGGTCTTGAGACCTGTCAGCTTTTGGCCTTCCCCCTCTTTCTGGAATTCAGATCTAAGACCTGGAGGTGCAAAAGTCAATGTATAGGAACAATAAGGGTTATTATGTCATTGCCAATTTCCCATATAAGCCTTGGACTCCAAATTTTCATGTATTTATAGTTTTAAAAACAGTAACATTCTATTCTTTAAGGCACTGTGCAGGCTTATTGCAAACATTAAAAGAAGCAAAGAGAAGAAAATAATAGTTGCATGACTTCCCTGTAGCAAATTATTACTGGCAGACATGTACGCCTAGTTGAATGTGAATCTCATACACCTTCTGTTTCTTAATCTCTAGTAGTGAGCATATGGTAGATGAAGAATGCATTGGTGTCAATCTACATGGAAGTTATAATTCAATATTTTCATCAATTTTGTAACCTTTGCCAATAATACATAACTTTGAAATAGCAATCATATTATAGGATTCTCAATTTTTTTCAGATCTATTCTTTAATATAACCTGACAGATTAGTTGAACAGCAATGAAAGTAGACAGTCAAGAATCCAAAGGGTTTGCAAAAAAGTATTTCTGTTATGGATCTTATTGTTGCATTAAAAATATTTGGTGCGCATCTGCTAGAACTATTTTGTTGGGCTTAAAATATCTTAGGGGAATGTTATAGCATATGCTCAAGCCTTAGTTCATTGATTAGCTTATTGAGCAGTGCTGACTGCCTACTGTAAAGCTGATTCATTTTGTGATTCATGATAGGAAAAGTTAGTAAGTTGAAATGTTTTTCTGCTATCTTGGAAAAATGTATGTTTCTAATCGTCTTTAAATGGTGTCGTTTTCAACCATGACCTGCGTTCCTTAAACGATCCAGATGAAAATTAAAATAACATTTAAAGAGATACATTTCAATGAAGTAAAGATATGACTGGCTCTTTGAAAGTATGTGAATCAAATCGTAATTCCAGAGTTCCATTATTTATTGAATCAGTTGCATAGTTGATTGTGTTTTCCAGAAATGGATGCAGCATTTCCCAACAGACGTGATCTTTTTACAATTTGATTTTGACCTTCTTCCAGTTAAGAAGTAGGACTTAACGTTATTCCTCTAAAAGGGGCTAGCTTGTGATTCTGGTGAAGATAGTGTGAGCAACCCAATGTTAGAGCCTAGGGGGTAATACAACCTTTGCCTGGCTCTCTTGGGGTACTCGGTCCTGTAACCTAGCCTGTATGCTGTGAATAAGCCTATTAGAGGCCAACCAGTGAAACTGCATGGAGAAATCATATGCTGGTTTCTAGCTATTCGAATAGCTAAAGTCCCAGCTGACAACCAGTAGCAAAACTACTCAACCTGGGACTGAAGATGAGACCAGAAAACTTCAGTCCTCAGGCATTGAATCATTTCTAGCCCTCTACTCTTTTCCTGCTGAAGACCCAGATGCGGTAGGGTTAAGACAAGCCATTCCCATTGTGCCATATCAAGATTCATTTTTAAAGTAAATTGATTGGGATGACATCGGTTAATTAAATTTTGTTTCAAGGGTGCAATTTTGTGAGACATCATCTATATATTGCATAGTGTATGCACAACCCAAAGTCAATCTACAAACAGTGTGAGCATATTAACATTATTATTTCATGCAGTAGCTTTTGGGGTACTTTAAGCAGTAATAGTAACTGTTGCAACTTTTCTTCTTTAGAAGTTACAGAACTCTGAGTGAAGGGACTCAGGATTCTTTAGTGGTAATAATACTATCACCTATATATGCCTATTATAGCATCCTTCAATTATTCTGAATAAATGTGAACTACACGAACGTAGGGATATATACTCATCCTTTAATTTAAATGCCTTCTAAACCAAGTACATTACCTAAATATACAATTTCTGAAGCCGTCTACTTCAGACTGGTGGGTTGGTAAGGTATTTAAATATATGTTTCTATTTTCTGGGAAAACATGTATCTGCTACATACCCGTTGTTTCTACTTTCAGGATTTATTTCTGTCTATCTCCACTGTGAGCTAGAGAATGACGTCTTCATTATTTCTACTGAACTCTTAAATTAAATCTATACTTCTAACTTTCATAGAAGTTTGACGTTTGTTTGTTAATTTAAATTAGTTCAGTTACTCATTTCCTAGAAAGTCCTGCAGTAACAGGCCTTGCCAACATCTACAAGTTTGTCTAGTGCCTCTTCAAGACAAAGACTCTCAGGTATTCACAACTAAGAACCTTGGCACTTATTATTTCTCCTTAGACTATTCTTTCCCCTGCAATTTGATTGGTTGGTCCTTTCTTTCTCTATTTTAGATCTAAGTTTTTATGTAGCCTAAGGAGGCATCCTCTGACTCCTCTCTAAACATGGAACCTCCACAATTATTCTGTGACCTCCATATCTAACAGATCTGAGCCCCACTTATTCACTTTGTAGCACTTATATATTAGTAACTTCTATAAATATATTTATACATATTGATTGTCTTTCCTGTTTGTTGTGAATCTCAGAAAGTCAAAGGCCTGAATTAGACACCACAGAAGAGGAAGCCAATAGCTATTATTTAAGAGAATCATTGAAATAATGATTCAAAAGAAAACAATCATAATTATATCATAATCACAATGCAACAATTGTACAAAAATGTATTTTAAAGTGTGGGGCACAATATATACTTAATCAGAAAAATAGGCAACATTTAATACAATCAGTATTGATTAGAAAAGTGGAAATGGGGTGACTTAAAACTCATTCAAATGCAAGAAAAACTAGAAAAGAAAAACAACCTACATGAGTTGAATTGCTAAAAACAGGTAAACAATTAAAAAGTAAAAGAGAAAAATCACTGTTAAAAGAGGTGAGAATTAAAAAAGATAGCTTGTGCAATCAAAGTTGGAAATGTAAGGAAGATAAAACATGAAATAGAGAAAGACTTGAGACATCTGAGAATACTTTGTACAGTTACACAATGGTAACAAGCCAGCATGGAACATATGTGATTGATGAGAAAGTTTTCCCTATTATAACAACAGTATAAATCAAGGAGCAAGACACTGGATCCAGAGAAATATAAAAAGGAATTATCTTACATTTCAAGAAATACACTAGAAATAAGCTTTGAAAGAGTTTCAATTTGACTTATCAAAAAAATGTTATTTCAAAATCTGAAAAATAAAAAGGAGAACTGAGAAAACTATAGACCTGCTGCATAGGTATAGGCAATACATTTTAATGGTGTTGGTAATGCATCTTACATAAAATTCTAGCAAATCGGATTCAGCAATCACAGTGCCAATGGCTGACACAGAATATTGCTGGCTGCTTATTGCCAAGATCTTTTGAAATGATAATGTAGGAGGGTTGTGATCAGCAATACTTCACAGAGATCACAAGGCTGTAGCTTCACGGAGTCTTCCCCGAAGCTACATTTGCATTTCCGCAGGCTGCATGTACCATATGACAAATCATAGCAGGACAATTTCAAACAATATTGTTAGCTCAGGAACTTCAGTAATATAGATGTGCTCATATACAAGTATACTTTTAATATTTCAAGAAAAATAAGTTTCAGAAGAGAATTTATAAATTATTTTCTTCAGGCAATTTTAACATTACTAAAGAAATTGCAAACCAAGTAAAGTAACGAGAGCGTGTACTAAGAGTTTTCATACATAGTGTTTTTGCAATTTATAAAAACCAATATCAAGTTGAATCCTTTAATCTTACACCGTCTCCCCCTGTAATCTCATTTTCCACAAGAAAATTTCATTGTATTCACAATCAGCTTGAAAAGCATATTAAATAACTTTAGGATGCTACAGTTCTGCTATTGAAAAATTCCTGGCTAGGGACAGGGGCAAGGTGAGGAAATAGAGCCATGTCAGAGAAGAAAATTCATTGTCAACATGTGCTTCAATAGTGACAATACTTGATACATTATTTCATTTAATTCCTGCAGTCTCCCTATGTTGTAATTTTTAAATGAGGTACTAAAGATTTGGAGAAGAGAATTATTTTTTTAGGACATGCTGTTGGTAAATGGCAGAGTAAGACTTGAACTTAGATTAGCCTGACTAGTGTGTGTGTGTGTGTGTGTGTGTGTGTGCGTGTGTGTGTGTGTTGCACGTGAACATGTGAATGTGTGGTTTCTTTTTTCATGGCTTGATCTTAAGAAGAATAAGACAAATGGGTTACCTCTATAAAAAGCGAAATAAATGCCCCTACCATTTGGTTCAGTGGATAGAGTGTCAGCCCATGGACTGAAGGGTCCCAGACCCGGGTTCAATTCTGGTGAAGGGCATGTAACCTCAGTTGTAGGATCGATCCCAGGCCCTGGTCGGAGTGGCAACCAATCCATGTGTTTCTCTCACATTGATGTTTCTCTCTCTGTCTCTCCCCTTCCTTTCTACTCTCTAAAAATCAATGGAGATATCCTCAGATGAGAATTAACAAAAAACAAACAAACAAACAAACAAAAAAGCAAAATAAATGGGCAATCAAGTTACAGCAACACTAGGAATGGTGAATCTCAATGAAAAACATTATAAATGTCGTGGATATTTCAAATGATACTGTTTTAGAACAATACCTTATTTCTAAATTACTGAGATACCACACATTAAACATACTCTCTAAAGTAACTTAACAAAGTAATAAAATGAAGCCAAATCGTCCTCAGGATCAAAGAGAGCAGTAACTAATGAAACGAGACTAAAATAGTAGGTGCTTTCTTTCTGGGAAGCATACAAGCACCTGACCCCTCCCCCTTTTCTCCCCCCATTCTTACCCTGTTTTCTTCCTCCCAGGAAACAAACTTAGATTTATCTAATAAACGGAAAAAAATATAAATAATCAACCCGCCTGTGATAATCACAGAGTGCTTGAGGAATCTTGTTTTGTGTTCATTCTTATTCCAATTGAATGCAACCTAAGTATGATTTCTTTCATAAGCCACCAAAAAACTTGAAAGCAAGCAAACAAACAAACACATACATTGGACTCAGCTTTTCTTTTTTTTTTTTTGCCTCCATCAACATTGCCAGTTTTTCTCAATAAAATTTTTAAATAGTTAAAGTATCTATAAAGTACCATACGATAGATGGTCAGTAATACAATATGTAAACAAAACAACTATAGAAAAGAAATAATATAAAGTGTGTAGATAAAACAATCAGCCTTATACTTTGATGTTAGCTGCAGTTTGCTGAAATGATACAAAAAAGAAAATTGGAAAAGAACATATGGTACATTAGAATTCATCAAGAAAAGAGTTAATGACTGTGAAGATTAGAGAGAGAGATGGAGAAAAAATAACCGAACTTAGATAATGGGTCAAAATGTCGCTAAGGATTCTTTCTGTCACACCACTAATTAAAAAATAGTTTCTTTTTGGGAAAAAGAAAACAATCAACATTCTATTTACACTTTTATTAAACTTTTCTATAAAACCTTATTCTTTTAAATTTGTGTAGGTTAAAATTACAATTATTATTCATTTATAAAGTATTAAGGCACAGGTAATGTAGACTAAAACACTCTTGAAGAGATTATTCTTGCCTAAATTTATTTTTATGTTTCTTGTGGAATAGTGATTTTTCTATCTCCATTGTTATTTTGATAATTATTAGTTAGCATCCTACTGTAAGGAAGATCTCTCACTTGTCCTTGAATTTATTTGGTTGCTAGGATTTTTAAGTAAATACATAATTAGCAGATTATTTTATTGCACTTGGCACACCCTTCCAAGATGAGTTTTCTTGGATGTATTTGTGACATAGTTCCAAGATGACATTTTCCATATTTGTTTATATGATTGTCACCCTAATCACTTCAAGATTTATAGATTTAGGAATGAATTGCTTTTTAGTATCAGTATTTATCACACAATCTAGTGCAAGTTAGGCTCAATAAACACTTGTTAAATAAATAACAAAGCTACTTGGATAATTTTACCGGTTGTTTGTCCCTTCAATTCCCACAAATAAGAGAGGAGAGGTACTCTGCAGAGTATACAGTAAGACACCTGCATTAAATGTCAAATACCCCATGGTTCCAGCTTTACAAAGTTACCAAAGGCAAATCATATTACTATTCTTAACTTCAACTTCATGCTCTATAAAATAAATGGAAAAAAATAATTGAATAAATAAATAAAGTTAAAATTAATATATTTACATGGAATCCATGGTGACTGATAAAATTGAATACAAAGCGTTTTTCAATCAGTGAAGTGATATTTTGGTGTTATATTTTATCGTTAGAAATATACAAAATTACAATGAAATCTGAATATTTCTTCTAGCATTGACTTTATTTCAATGTGTGTTTTTTTTTTTAGTAACATAAATATTTATGAATTATTCTTTTGTTTGAAAATATTTTAGGCTTGGCCTGGGTGGTTCAGTGGTCAATCTATAAACCAGGAGGTCATGGTTCAATTCCAGGTCAAGGCATATACCCAGGTTATGGGCTCCATCCCCAGTGTGGGGTGTGCACAAAGCAGCTGATTGATGATTCTTTCTCATCATTGATGTTTATAGCTCTCTTCCCCTCTCCCTTCCTCTCTGAAATCAAAATAAAATATATTTTTTTTAAACAGAGGCAATATTTAAAAGTTTCTGAATTTTTATTTTATTTTATAAGTATATTTTTATTTTATATAAGTATTTTCTCAACTTATAAAACATAAGACATTTAGAAATATATAAGTAATATATACATTTTTATTTATCTACAATAGCCTTTAATTATATTTTGATGTATTTCTTTCAGCCTTTTAACTATGTGTACTTTTTTGCTTGTTTTACATAACTGTGATCATATCACATATCCTACATTGAATTTTAAATTAAAAATTAAACTTAAGCATAGTGTATGTTCTATTTTACAAAATGTATTTTGATAATTAAAATTAAATTAACATACTTAATAGTTAATTTTGTACTTTCATATTTTTTCCAAACATTTACAATTACAGGGTATGTTGTAGTATAATTTTGCCTAAAGCTTTTTAGCCTAAAAGAAAAATCTAAAAATGTAATTTTTAGGTCAAATAATAGGATAATTTTAATACTCAGTTATAGATATTGCAAAATTCATTTTCAAAATGCTTATACAAATTTACACTACCAATAGCATTATGCAAAAATGTCCTTTAAGTATGAATTTCTGGCATAATTCTATTTAATAAAAGGTTAATATGCAAATTGACCAAAGGGTGCAACAATTGGTCACTATGCATGTACTGACCACCAGGGGGCAGATGCTTGATGGTGGATCTGTCCCCTGCTGGTCAGTGTGCTCCCACAGGGGGAGCGCTATTCAACCAGATGCCCTGAACTGGTCTTAGGGCTGGTGAGCACAGTTAGTGATGATGGGAGACTCTCCTGCCTGCCATGGATGCTAAGGCTGTCTGACTGCCAGCTTAGGCTCACTCCCCTGGGAAGCAGACCTACGCCAGCAATTGGACACCCCCCAAGGGCTTGCAGGCTGCAAGAGGGTGCAGGTGGGCTGAGGGACCCCATGAGTGCACAGATTTAGTGCACCAGGCCTCTAAAATTCTTATATTTGCCCATTATCCATGCAAATTTAAAACATTAAAGATATATTTCAATTTTTTAGTAGATATTATTTTGTTTATCAATGAAGTTTACCCTTCTCCTAAATAACATGTCCTTCTTCTTAAATGATCTATTTATGTCTTTTCCCTGTTGATCTATTTTAATTATTTCTAATATATTTATGAAAAAATGGTATAACCATACTTATTACAAACATGTATCTTACTTTGTTCTTTATATTGAATTTTTATATTAAGAAAATTAAGAATGTTTTAAGTGTTTATTGCATACTATCAGTCTTCCTTATGCTTTAACTATATTAACACACTTAATCTTCATAAATGCCTATCCAATCGGCTTCTGTTATTATCCATATTTTAGATACATGGAACCTAATGCTCAGGGAACTTAAACAATTTTCAGTGGCAGTTAGAATACTAAACCATCCCCAGGTGATTTGGCTCAGTGGATAGAGTGTAGGGCTGCTGACTAAAGGGTCCAGGGTTCAATTTCAGTCAAGGGCACATGCCAAGGTTGTGGGCTTCATCCCCAGTGGGGGGCATGTAAAAGGCAGCCAACCAATGAATCACTCTCATCATTGATGTTTCTATCTTTCTTCCTCTCCCGTCCTCTCTGAAATCAATAAAAAAATATTTAAAAAAAAGAATTATTACACAGATGATGTGACAGCAGAATCTATGCTCTTTGGCAGTTTGATCTAAATTAATTATAAAATGTAATTATTTTGAAAGAAGTTTGCTTTGTTTTACAACTTGTTACTTTTCTTGATATTACTAAAAAAAAAAAAATCTAACTTTTTTTGAGTAGTGAACTATGTTGTTTCACCAACCTAGATGACTGTATATTAATATATAAGGTAAATGCACTTAAAGTTCCCAATTCAGAGCTCTCTCTATTCTCTATTAGTCTCAATATACAATCGCTAAGCATTTGTATGACAGCAACAATTGAAATGACTATGGAAAAGCAAAAGTCTTGTATTAAATACTGGGGATCTGAACAAAATAATCTCTTCTAAATTCACCATGCACTCCAACTAGACATACAGATGTGGCTTTGATAAAGTGAAACTAAAACCATTCAAATAACCTGTTGAATTTCCATTTAACGTTTATTCTCTCAAGAATGGAATTCAAAAGGACTACGTATTTTTTGAAATGTCATTTATAAATATAGGGTGTACTATTCCATAGAAATGTTCCTACTTCCCAGGAGTTGCCTGAGAACGAATTTTTAATCTTGAGATAACAAGTGCTCTGTAAACAGCAAACAGTATGATTTCGTAGATATTATGGTGGCAGAATAATTCACAATATACGTTAAATAAACAAGGGGTGCATAAAACAAACCTTCAATTTGTGTGCACAAAACAAGGCTATGTAACTAATGTCAATACACAAGAGACTACTTATAGCTGTCAAAGTCATAGAAAAACAAACACTAACACAAGTCTGTCTTACTTACTGAAATGCTGACCTTGGTTTTGAATAAAGGAGCTAACTGCATTAACCCATCCAACATGGGGAAGGGTGTGTCTCGCTGTTTTCCTCCCTGGCATAACACGATGGGCATTGTGTTTTCTGAGCAGCAGTAATCTCCACCACAGGAGATGTCAGGAGATCTTGTTATGAAATGTCAACTCTAAAGCCCTAATTAGTGTCTTTAAAGATAAAAGAACTATTTAGACCAGCCAGCTTCAAGGAAAACCCATAGGAAGCTAAAAATATCTCCTCTACTTTTATCAATAATGTAATCCCTGAATACAGTTACCCTTACTTTACAGAGTTTTGCTTCGATATTTTAATCTAAAGCTATGCTGAATATTTTATTTTACACTATAGCCCTGTGCATAAATATTTGCACCAGTAGCTGTGGGGCCTGGCTGCTCCACTCCCACTGCCCAAAGGCCCTCCATGGCCAGGCGAGGAATGCTGGCCTCATCACCACGGCCATGAAGCAAGCATTCTGCCAGGCTGCTCATGCTGCCTGCTCTCAGGAGCCACCCCGCTAGGACTGGGAGACTCCAACATGGCTGAGAGGACTGGGTGTTGCCATATTATGGCTATGGACACTGCCATCTTTGTGATGGAGTGATGGTTAATTTGCATATTATCTTTTATTAGATAGGATTGTATAGCAACAGAGTATATATTGTTAATCATATGTAACATGTGTTGAGCACTTAATATGTGCCAAATTCAATTCTCGTAGCAACTCAGTGTGGTTTGTGGTGCTACTCTCTACCGTGAGAGAATTAAGATACTTTCTATTGATCCTAAGATATAATATTTAAGTATTAAAACCTATTATTACTATCTTATTTTCATCATTGCTATCATTCCACAATTATTAACTGATATATTTTGAAGGATTATGCGGTATATTTAATTACTAAATCAAATTTATGCCATGAGAAAATTTCAAAACCATTTTTCAAAAATTTTAATAAATGTATAGGAAGATAAAGATACTATGAATATTGACATATTTTACATAGTACAAAACAACATTTTTTTCTATATATCATTGAAGTTACTTTTAATGGGAAGAATCTCTGAAGTTTTATCTCCTTCAGATACTGGGGATAAAAAAAGCTGCTTGTTAAAATTATAGATCAAGACATAAACATATCCGTTGACATATGTTCTCTTTTAATTAACCAGAGTTCTGTTGGTACTGCTCCTCTTGGATAATTGAAAAGAAAACTTCAGCAAACATGTTTACACAATTTGTCATGTCAGCATGCAGATGTCCAATCACAAATCCGTATGGGAAGTCAGGCCTGCAGGAAGCAGAAAGTGGCTTGGGAATTGACCTGGCCGAGATGTGAGAAACTGACAGGACAAGGAACAAGAACCCTGCCCCACAGACATGCAGTGAGCTTTGGTGTGATTTACATCCACTGACTGTCTGAGGACACTGGTCTGGGAGGTGGCGCCCGTCATAGGAGTCTCTACGTACCAGTGAGGGGGTGGCAATATTGAGTCCCCCCGAGGTCATAGTGAGTCGGGTCTTCTGAATCATGAAAAAGAAGTGGATGAGGGTTCAACAAGCTGTTATACCTCCTAACAAATTCAGGATGAAATCAGGGCAAAATCAAAATGCTATTGCAGAACTCCTGCTACACTGACTTCACACACATTGAAGAGAGGAGGGGTGGGGAGCAACACAGTCCAGGCCTGGGGCCTCACTTAATTCATTTAGACAATGGGCTTAAAACAGAAAACAAGATGCTGGCTCTGCCTACTGCATCCAAAGGCTTCTAATATGCCCTTGGGTCATTTTCCTGGGCCCTGGGACAGAGAGCAGCAGCATCTGCACCTGTCAGGCTTCATTAATTGAGCAACTCAGCGCAGGCATGGAAAGAAAGGGATCATCAATCACTATGATTACGTATATTATTGGTGAAGTACTTACTGCGAGAGAGCTAGATCTTAAATATGCAAGGAAAATTCACCCACGAGAGAGGAGTGAATATATCTGGTTATAATATAGGTTGATTAACTAAACAAATAATTGAGAATCGGCTAAACGTCAGGCGTGCTCCTATGTGTGAGGGATAAAGCTATTAAAAAAATAGTAGAGGTTGACACTCCAGCAGGGCAAACTCAATTTCCCTTTCCTTTTATACAAACCAGAAAATAATTTATTTTCAATCACAAGTTTGTGTGTACATATTGTTGCGGTGAGATTGAGGAACACTGAGTTCTGATGGAGTCTCTTTATATGATTTCCTATAAGGTTTTAAGATACCATTTTCTATACACATAATCTAATGTGAATTTTGCTGCTAAAGATTTGTGCAAAAATTGAATTCCAAGGAATTGTACCAGGTTGTCCTGAAAAAGCCTGGACACAGTTGAAGTTAAATCAGTGCATAAGATAAATAGACTAATTTTAGATTAGATTCAATCTCCACTGAGGATAGTTTTGTTTATCATGCTCTTCCATTCATTAGACTGCCATCAGTTTTTGCAAGTCCTCTCTCATATTTTATATTATCTTTTATTTATTCTCCACATTTTATTTTTTACAGATTTCCTGCCCTTACACATGTTCTTACTTGTATATATCATCAGAAAAATACATAGGTCTTCTTAAAAATATATGTATTTGGGATGTATGTATATGTTTTGAATGCATTTTTAAATAAATAATATTTATAGAATTATGTAGCTCTTAATATGAGTCAAGCGCTCTTAAAAGTGTTTTACATAGTAACTCATTTAAATCTGACAACAATGTTTTGATGTAAGCAGTAGTATTGCCTGTGTTTACAACTGAGGAAACTGAGGCACAGAGAGGTTATGTGATTTTTCCAAGGTCACACAGCTAGCAGGAAGTTATACCCAGATATATTATCTGGCTCTAGAATCTGTAAGTTTTAACCTGATTGTGTGTATGCTGCTTCTCTCTATATATATACATTGCATTATGCACTAGATTGTTTTCCATGTTAACTTTTCACTTGACACTATATTTTAAAGATCTGTCTACATTAGTCTAAATTTTTATTTATTCATTGTTTCAAACTGCTACTGCCACATATCATTCTATAGTATATATTAAATGCATATTACTTAACTGTTCTCATTAGAAACACATAGAATATTTCAAACTCTCTACTTCTATAAACAATTCTGCCATTAACATTCTGAAAAAAATCTATTTTGAACCCGTTTGTATGTTTGGATGTGGAGCGGATTTGTTGGGTCATGCTTCAAATGCTCGTAAAATTTGCTACATCCTATTAAAGTGCTCTACAAAATAGTTGTGCCAGTTTTCATTCCCACAAGTTCATGCTGCTTACTGCTTTGTCACCTAAAACTCAACCCTTGATATGTATCTATGTCATTCTGCTTGAGGGTATATCACTGTGGGCTGAATGTGTTATTTTTATTTATTAGAGGAATTGTCTTTTTATATCATTTTATTCATGGGGTTTCATTTTCTGTAAATTAGTAGTGTAAGACTTTTAAATCCCTTTTATCTTTTTTTCAAATTAACAGGTTTAGTGTTTGTATATCGCTTGATATGATCAAATAAAGAGCAACACACACACAATACTGTATGAGATGGAGAAAAAAAATCATTGAAGCATGCCTTTGAAAAGGGGACAGAAAATTTGAAGTGATGTGTGTCTAGTTGGCAATAAAGGATAAAATCTCCATTACCCAAGCTGTGGGACTGCCTTCAGATAGGTGCAAGTCCGACAGCAATTGCAGGAGGAACAGTATCCTGCCTGCTCTTGGGGGAATGGCTGCAACATCACTTGGAAAGAGAGTCGGATGTAATTCTATAACAAGGAAGGAATAAAGAGAAAAATCATACACTAATCTACTACATCAAATTCACTCCTTTAATCAACCTGCTTCCTTCTCTAGTTATCAAACACACAACTAGTCCATGAGATTTAAAACAAAACAAAAAAATTCCAAAAATTAAAAGCTACTTAATATGTCTATATTTATGCTTGGTTCATGTAATTGATTACATAGATAGCTCATTTCCCTTTTTATAATGCAATATTTTTTTTTAATTTAAACCATATATATATATATATATATATATATATATATATATATATATATATATGGTTTTCATATATTTCATATATATATATGAAATAATTGAAAGTTTTCCCATTAATATTTACACACTGAACACCTGTGTGGAACATACTAGTAAGAGTTAAATTCCTGACCTCAAGAGCTTGTATTCTTATTGTATAAAAGACTAAAATATAGCCTTGGCTTGTTTTGCTTAGTGGATAGAAGGGTCCTAAGTTTCAGGTTTGATTCCAGTTAGGGGCACATGCCTGCATCAGGGGCTCAATCCCCAGTGATTGGCATGCAGGAGGTGGCTGATCAATGGATTCTCTCTTATCATTGATGTTTCTTTCTCTCTCCCCCTTTCCCTTCCTCTCTGAAATCAATAAAAATATATTTTTTAAAAAGACTAAAATATAAAATGTTTAGATGATAATAAAAAGTTATATATAAGAAAGTACTAAAACAGATGTGAACATAATAGATGACTCAGTGTAGAGAGTAGCATGTGTTGGAAAAAGTATTATACTTCAAAAAATCGAGTACTTATTTGGTGCCTGTCCCTTTTAATATTGTCATTAAAAAGCTATTACTCTGGTGGGGAAGAGTGTAAAACAGAGATAAAGATAATGTTTTAAATGTATGAAAAAATATTATAGAGCTTTGCAAACATCAGTTGAAGTAATGAGGCAGTGTCAGGGTCAGAAGGGTAACAGTGAAGGTTTCTAGAATATATTGCAATGCCCATGAGATAGTAAGTTTTTATTCTGAGTCTCCTAGGATGTATAGAACTTAATCAGTTAAGTAGATCTGGGTAAAATGACATTAGGGGAAATAGGATATAGATAGATCTTTCTATCTTTACCGTCTATCTATCTATCTATCTATCTATCTATCTATCTATTTATCTATCTATCTATATCTATCCATCCTATTTAATAAAAGCCTAATATGCTAAAGGTCTGGTTGTCTGGTCACATATTCAACCAATCAAAGCATAATATGCTAAGGCCACTCAACTGCTCGCTATGATGTGCACTGACCACCAGGAGGCAGACAATTAACTGGTCGACCTGTTGCAATAACATACACTGACCACCAGGGGGAACATGCTTTCACCAGTAGATTAGCTTGTTGCTGGGGTCCGGCCAATTGGGGCTGAGCTAGATGGGACAGGCATGCACCAGAGCCCTCTCTTGGTCCCTCCCCAGCTAGCCAACCTCCTGCACCCCTCCCCAGCCCCGATCATGCACCAATGGGGTCCTTCAGCCTGGCCTGGACCCTCTCGCAATCCAGGCTGAAGGCCCCCTTACTCCCCTCAACCCCCCGAGTGCAAGATTTTGTGCACTAGGCCTCTAGTCTATCTATATCTATCCATGTTGGACACTATTTTTAATGCAAATATATGCAAAGATATGCAAGGGTCCTATGTGAGGTACAATTGTAGAACAAGATCTAGATATTCATGCATAGAAATAGGAAATTAGGCTTCCTACTATTCTGTCTTCCATAAACCCAGGCTAGGTGTTCCCTGTCCAGACATGGAAAGCAATAAAGCAAGAAATAACCAGTTCCGGAAAGGATGTGGAGAAAAGCAAACGCTCATGCACTGCTGGTAGCAATGTAAACATTTCTGAAAGAGGAGAAATCTAGGTGAACCAATATTTAGCAATGTGTTTTTGATAAAACACCAAAAGCAAGATCAATGAAAGAAATAAGTGGACTTTATTAAAGTGAAAACTTTTGCTGTGGGAACAATTCTGATAAGGGAATAAAATGATAAGCCACAGAATTGGAGGGAGGGTGTATCTTTTGCAAAGCACATATCTGGTTAAATAAAAACTTGTTTCCAAAATATACGAAGAACTCTCTTTTTATTTTTGGATATATTTTTATTTCTTTCGGACAGGAAGGGAAAAGGAGAGAGAAATAGAAACATCAATGATGAGAGACAATCACTGATGGGCTGCCTTCTGCACGCCCCACACAGGGATCTGGCCCACAACCCGTGCATGTGCCCTGACCTGGAATTGAACTGTAACCTCCTGGTTCATAGGACAATGCTCAACTACTGAGCCATGCCAGCCAGGCTACAAAGAACTCTTAATATTCAACAATGCAAAAACCAACAATCCAACTAAAAACTGGGAGAATATTTGGACATACACCTCCCCTATTAAGAAACACAGATGGCAAATGAGCATGTGTAATGATGTTCCGACATTCCGCAACCTGGCAAAGATATGTAACAACAGAAATTCACACTCATTCCTGTAGAAACGCAAACTGATATGGCCACTTTAGAAGACAGTTTGGCAGTTCCTTAGAAAGCAATACATATTCTTAGCATGTGATTCAAAAGTGCTCACTGGGCCCCGACTGGTTTGGCTCAGTGGATAGAGAGAGCCTTCAGACTCAAGGTTCCCAGGTTCAATTCTGGTCAAGGGCATATTCCCTTGATTGCAGTCATATTCCCAAGGTGTGGTTTGCAGGAAGCAGCTGAGCGATGCTTCTCTCTCATCAATGTTTCTAACTCTCTGTCCCTCTCCATTCCTCTTTAAAAAACAATTATATATATGCTCCTGAGGTATTTATCCAAAGGACTTAAAAATGTGTCTCCACAAAAAAGACTACTTGTGAGTGTTTATAGCGGTTTTATTCATAATTTCCCCAAGCAGGAAGTAAGCAAGATATACCCCAATGAGTGTGTGGATAAACTGTGGTATATTAATTGAATGAATACTACTGAGTGATAAAAAGAAATGAGCTATCAAAAAGACAGAGGATTTAATGCATGTAACTTAGTGATAACCAAAGAATTTCTATGCTTATACTAGTATGCATAACCCATGGAAACAGACCATAATGCAGTGAAGACCTAGGGGAGATGGGAGTGAGGTGAAGAACAATGGGGAACAAAAAGAGGACAACTTAAATACTTTTAACAATAAAGATAGACTTAAACACACACACACACACACACACACACACACACACACAAAAACCACCAATCTGAAAGTGCGACAATGCCCTAAGAAATCTACCACAAGATTACAGTGAACAAATGTGGCTAATTTGGGACTGAATCCAGAATTTTGTAAATTCTGCAACTGAAGTTTTTACTCTGCCATATTGCTATAAATTCACCAGCAACTTAGAAGCATTTTTTTTTTCTAAATGGTGGAAACCCGCATATGGTAGAAATAAAAAATGGAAAGTAGTTATTTCGGGGCTGCCTCAGATATCTGTAGGGAGATCTCTGAGACTGAATACTGATGTGGCCTCGGTACCTGGCTGGTTTCCACTCTGTATCCTTGAGGACCTTGTGAGGTACCAGGGAGTTACTTCTGTTCACATCTATCCTTATCCCTATGTACCCTTTGCATCATTTGTTCTTGCTCAATAATAGGCTCAAGAGAACCCAACTTGAGCAGTGTCAGACAAATTGCCATTAAAACTTGTTAAAAATTTAATAAATACATATTAAATTGCTTTGGAGTGAATTGAATTATTTTAAATGAAAAACTGAAGAGACGCCCTGGGGAACTATAGCCCAGTACACATCATGTCCTTAAATGACAGGCTGAGGAATGTATAATGAGATTTGGATCCCTGTCTACTTCAGTAAGCCTGCTATTTGAAGGATTGCAGAACTTTTCCTGCGAAGGAAATCATGCTTGTCTAACCTACCAATATCACTTGAAGACATAAATAAGTGCAGAAATGCTTAGATCTTACGGTTTCTTTGGAAATTTTCTATACAAAGAGAATTTTTACATGCATAGATATGGAATTGAGAATAATGTTTTACTACAGGGATCTCCCTGACACATAAAACAGAAAAGGTAATACTTCTATCACTGTCACTCATAAAATAGATGATTGTTGACACTATAATTTCTTAGAATCTATGCATGTTGCATGCTTTACTGCTCTATTGAAATATGAGCCTCATTGTGCTGATGTCCTATGGTTGTTCTTTATTAACTGAAATATTACTCCAGGGTTTATAGCTAATAACAGGTTCCCGATCATATACTGGTAATTATCACTGTTGGCAGATTAAGATGTTTTCTGGTCTGTTGTGCATAAAATATACTTCTATGTTCTTAAAAAATCATTCTTAACTTTGAACCAATTTCCTGTATGAAATACAACTTGTTGAAAATTTAAGAAACCTCAATGAAGGTTTCATAGGGCTGGATTAGTAACCTGTACCAATCCTGTGAGCACGTGATGCGTTTTATGTGATTCTTCTTTATTTGCAAATCCTCAAGTTACTATAAGTTAAAAATTGATAGAAATCAATCAAACTTTGAGGTAGTACTTTAAAGAGACAATCAAAGTAAGAAACTGAATGGATATTTCCAAGTTTCTTTCGATCACCATTTCTCCCTGCTTTCCCTCTTCTACATTCCCCTACTCCCTTCCCTTTGGCAATCATTTCTGACGCAGCACTGGTCACAATTGGTCTTTTCATTAGTACTCATCACCTATAATAACATTTACTATTTTATACATGGGTAGATGTGAATATACAGTTCTTTTTTTAAAATATATTTTATTGATTTTTCACAGAGAGAAAAAGAGAGGGATGGATAGAGAGTCAGAAACATTGATGAGATAGGATCATCAATCAGCTGCCTCTTGCACACCCCCTGCTGGGGATGTGCCCGCAACCAAGGTACATGCCCTAGACCAGAATCAAACCTGGAACCTTTCAGTCTGCAGGCCGACGCTCTATCCACTGAGCCAAACCGGCTTCGGCAAATATACAGTTCTTTGTCATTCTAAGAAACTAACATTACTTTAAGAAATGTAACAATGAAATGTTTCCCAAGTTTATAGTTTGTAAGTAGTTTATAATGCAAATAATAGAAATAAAAGAACCTTAAACATATACAGATTCTTGATGATATGTCTGTCTTAAACAATACTGCAAAATGCTTAAACACAGCTTATATTCTCCATTCTTAGCAGTAAGAGTTATCAAAGAAGTGAAGAGATCGAATGTCATCAATTTAGTTATCGTAGCATTTGTCATAATTCTTTAGCATACAGATATGAGGAACCCAATACCAAATAGAGAATCAGAGCACAGCTGCGTTTACATGCTCTCACAACCTGATGCTCCCCTCACCCTGATTTTATAATTTTTTTGTTAAGATTCTAAGAAGGAAATAAGAGGATAATTGCATGTGAAAAATTAGGGTGCAGAAAATAAATTTAATGGGATTTTTCCTTCAATTAAACTGAATATTTTGAGTGAGTTAAAGACTGTTCACAAATTATTATTAGATAAAATTACCCACCTCAATACTTATCTTACTTTGGTCATTCAAGTTATTTTCTACTTGGTCACTATAAGGATAATGGATCATGAAAGTCAAGTAAAGTCTGATACTTTTTTATTTCTTTTTAGTATGAATGTAAGAAAGCTGATGTAGAGAAAGCTACAGAGTTAATTCTGGGCTATATTAGATTTTGGCAATCACATTGATCTCTTCAAATAGCCAGGTTCAACACTGTGTTGTGTCTTATGAAGCATTACTATCTGAATATTAAGGATGCTCATTCCTCAGTTTAATATGAATAATGGAATGAGTCAAATGGAATACATAGGAGTTGATGGGATATTTTAGTATTAATCTATAAGTTATCTCTACAATGAATTTTGCTATAAATTCATAGCAGTAATGATTTTATTAAATAAATGTATTAATATTCACTCTTTAGTGAAATAGATTTGCTGAAACATAAGTAAGACTAAAAGTGGTTCAATCTAGAAAATTCTTACGGATTTCCTGCAGAAGCTTGAATTAGCCCAGAATTAACTCTGTAGTCTGGGTAAGAAGCCAAAATAATGTACTTTTGTTCCTCTTCATAGTCCAAGTGCTTTTGCTAAGCCTGGCTGGAGAGAAGAATGAGGGTGAACAGCTGGTTTTATGAAAATTTAATGTATGCATGCACTTAACATTCACCTGGAAGACATACCAATTATCATAGCACAAGTCTTGGTACTACCATAACATAACTTAAGAAATAGTTAATATCAAATACATGATTTTGTGTGTACTCCAGCTAGAAACTAGTTTTCATAAAATGGATGACAAGAATATATATAACTCATACTCTTGCTGTGAAAAGAAAATAAGGCATTCTGCAATATCTTCCCCTGATTGCCATACGAAAACCAAAGGTGCCAGGAAGATCAGGGGTTGATAAATAAATAGAAATATAATTTGAATAATGGTCAATTTTATCCTCCACAAAATTAATTACTTCATAAACCCAATCCCACAAAAATATGAACTAATTTTTTATTCAGAGTAAGATGGTATATTACACAAATATTTTATAAAGCCTCTGTCTGATATAGTTGCAAATCATCTACTCAACCATGAATAAAATCTAACCATTTGGAAATAGAGCCTTTATTTAAATCTCAAATAAATAAATTCTTCCACTCCTTCTCACATCATAGACAGTGTGTCAAAAATTTTAAACACGTTGCAGTGCATACCAGTAAACATTTTCCAAAGACGTATTTACAAGGTTTGCTTTAGAAGCTAGGCTGCCATGGAAACCATTCTGTTGATTCATTAACAGTCAGCATATATTAAGGCTTTTTATGGTTCTGAGAAATGCATTAACAGGACAGTGGGACCACACTCTAAAAATTGGCATGTAATAATACATAATCAAGTGGACTGGTGGGATGCTATTTGGTGCAGCAGGTCAAAATAATTACACATCTAACAGGTTCAACAATTATGATATGCAGGTTCTTGGGATCTATTTTTGAATTTAATTGAACGAAGTTATTATCCCCTTATTCCCAGGTCTGCTGAAAATCCTGCAAATCATCTGGCCATTATAATGCTAAGATGTGCAGTAGCATGAGAGAGAGAAAGATTAGTTTGTATGTATAAATTATTTTAAATGTAAAGCAGGTCAGGAATATAAATCCAACCTCCAAAAGGCAAATGGCAAAATTCACATGCTATTTTTGCTACTGTTTTGCATGTATTTTGAGAGATGAAGGTGTCAGTAGGAGTGAAAAAGATAGCAGGAGGTCAGTGAGCAACAGCTGCCTCATGCATAGTTTATTACACTGAAAAAACATTTGTCTACATACATGGCCTCTCTGTAAGATATGAAAGCTACTATAAGCATGAACATTAGGAGAATGATGTGCACCTGAATTTCAGAAATGAAAATACATCTGCAATAAAGTTAAATGATTCAAAGTTAAATCTATACTATTAAGGGTAATATGGTAATTAGACAGGGTATCTTCTGGATGACCTTCTGGATGTCCTTTCTGACAAAGCCATGGTAGCCGGGCCAAGGCAGAGGCAGTTAGGGGCCATTAGGCCAGCAGGGGAGAGAAGTTAGGGGGATCAGGCTGATAGGCGAGCAGTTAGGGGCCATCAGGAAGGCATTAGGGGCGATTAGACAGACATGTGAGCAGTTAGGTTGATTAGTGAGTCATGGAGAGGGGTTAGGTACAATCAGGCAGGCAGGCAAGTTGTTAGGAGCCAGTGGTCCCTGGCCTAAACCAGCAGTCAAATATCCCCCAAGAGAGTTCAAGGCAGGGTGAGGGACTCATGCACAAATTTTGTGCACCCAACTTCTAGTATCATATAAAAAGCTGAAGTTTTGACTGGTGGACATGGTTCAATAGTTGAGGGTGGATGAGACATGTAGGGGGCAGCAGCTGGTCAATGAATCTCATCATTGATGTTTTTATTTCTCTCTTCCTCTTCATTTATCTCTGAAATAAAAAATATATTATTTACAGAATATATATATATATATATATATATATATATATATATCCCTAACTTCTCTCCCCTGCTGGCCTAAACACACACACACACACACACACACACACACACACACACACACACTGAGTGGCCCAATTACTATGACCACCTGACATTTATAGGAAAATTAGCCGTACACTGCAGCATATGTGATATGGAAGCAGAGGGCCTGTTTGAACACCTTTGCTGTCTGCTGCTACCAAGATAAAACATCTCCAATTTGCACAGGAACACAACGATTGGAAAGTCAAGCATTGCAAAAAAGTCATGTGGTCAAATGAATCACATTTCCAGTTGCATCATGCAGATGGCAGAGTGAGAATTTCGTGGAAACAGCATGAAAGCCTGCACCCCAGATGTATGAGTACAACCCTTCAAGCTGGTGTGGGCAAAGTTATGATTTGGGTCATGTTTTCCTGGCATAATCTGGGCCCTTTATTTCATGTGTAACAAGGTCTGAATAGTACAACATACCTAAGTATCACTGCTGATCAAGTTCATCCTTTCATGATGTTGGCATATCCCAATGGAGATGGCTTCTTCCAACAAGACAATGCACCATGCCACAGTGCTCGTATTGTGCAGGAGTGGTTTCAAGAACATGAGGGAGACTTTACCTTGCTTAGGTGGCCCCCACAATCCCCAGATCTCAATCGAATTGAGCATTTGTGGGAGGAAGTTAAAAGAGCCATCATGCAGCTGTTTCCACAACCATCAAATCTCACAGAACTGGACATGCTACTCATCAGGCATGGTGTCAGGTTCTTCACATCATCTTTCAACATGTCAATGCCAAAAAGAATTGCCCCTCATGAATGAATTGTGTGCACCGGGCCTCTATAATAATAAAAGTGTAACTAGACCCAAAGTCCTTCTGGATATCCTTCCGGACAACATTCTGGACGAAGCCAGGGCTGGGAGGGAAGCCCAAGTTCCAGGTGCCAGAGGGAAGCTGGTGTTGGGAGCCAGGGAAAGGAGGGCCTACCTTGTACAAACTTCATGCACTGGGCCTCTGGTCAATAAATAAAACATGAACATATTTTCTTAGTGTACAAGATTAGAATTTATTTTGGTAACCTGACTTTTAGGCATATTTTATGATAGCCTATTACTATAAATCACATGTTTGAAAGCAATAAATCAGTAGCCAATCAATAGAACGTGTGAAATTGGTAAAATATTTTGTTTTCCTAAAAGGAAATCACTGAGATTTAAATAAATCTCAGTGATTTCCTTTTAGGAAAACAAAATCTATGTAGTACACTGAGATTTAAATAAATCTCAGTGTACTACATAGATTTAGGAGAATTTTCTATTTTTTTTTTCTTCCCCTATTTTTCTTTCTTAGTTTATTGTAGATTAAAAGTTTTATTTCTCATTACGTGTGAGGAAATTCTGGAGAATTAGTTCCTGGCTTTTTTCTTCTTCTCCATCCTCTTTTTAAACTCTTACCCAAAAGAGGAAATTTATAATGATCAGATACAAATAATTCTTGCCTCACATTTTATTAGTGGGAGAATTTGACTTTTACTTTAGTATTTGATCTACATTTGCTCAAAATGAATGAAACAAATACCTATTTCCATCTTAATTATCTTGTCATTTTAAATACTTGCATGTGACCTGCCTCTCTCTTCACTAAAAGATGACCAACTACATTTCATTTTGGGGGCTTGGTTCTCTCTCCTCACTGTTTCTTCTTCATGACTGCATTAAAGCAGTCAGCCAGCACTGCACCCTGGGATCATTGGACTCTGGCAGGTGGTACACACCTAAATTTTTTTTTTTTTTTGGCTGCTTTTTGGAGATTGATTGACCTTTAATAATGCTTCTCCTTTTGGAGATGTGTGTCTTGGCATCCCGAATTCCTATCATTTTTATTTCTGTAGAAACAGAAGTCTTCATGATCCACATTAGTAAATATCATTGTTTTATTACAAAATTACAAAAATAGCTGGCCTTATTATCTTGCACAGCTGAATATTGTGAGATAAATGTCTATGCTGCATATAGTAGACAACAGATAAATAATTACCGAGTGCAAATTACAAGAACAAATGGTGTGCGGTATTGTCATGTTACTACAGAGAAAAGTGGGTTTTTAGTAAGGAAACATATTTAATATTTCCAAAATGGAAAGTCTAAAACAACGTAACCCCTCAACAAATAATTTTGCTGTTTGCAAATATTTTGCTTTCTATACCTTCCAATCTAATTATATCTTATTTTGTCAATTACTCATTTATTAGAATTGGTATGCAGTGAATATTCTTTGTACATATATATGTGCAAATATAATAACTGTCCTCTTACTTAACTTACAAATATAAGTGATGTGTGAAACAAAGAACAGATTTTCTTACTTCGGTTTAAAGAGTGTGAATGTAGAGTCTTATGACTGTGCAATAGGTTGTTTGTTTCTGCTCACAAGGTTAGCAATTTAAGCCATTTTAGATATTATCAAATTTTAATACAATGCTTCTGAATAATCTCACATGAAATCAAGTCTAAAAAATGGAATTGGATCAAGTACTTACTGGTTTACTTGTATTAGGTATGTCAGCTTGAGAAGAATGGCTGATGGCCAGTATCTACTACTATCACTGTAAACATAGTACATCCCAAAGCCATATTTACCATTGTATAAGCATACCTTTTTGGTATTCCAATGCTGCTATTGGTTTAATAATTCGTTGGATGGATCTGTGATTTCCCGTTTTGGCATTAAGTATCTATACAGACTCAGGAGTAAACTTAGTTTGAATTCTGGCTCCACCTGAACTGATCATGTGCCACTATGGGCCATTTACTTAAGCCCTCTGAATTCCATTTTACTTATCTGTAAAATGGCTGTTATAATAGCACTACTTTAATGTGATTGTTATGAAAAATCAATGTGGAAATAACTGAAATGAACTTAGTACATTGTCTGAAAAATTCTTAGAAGTAAATGACTTTTAGCCATTAAAAACAACGATTCTTTGTGTCTTTTGGTTTAAACCTGTTTATCGTGTCATAGTACCTGGATACATGCTTCTTTCTTGAATAGGTACAAGTAACATTTTTAAATCAATGCTTTTGTCAGATCATTTGATAATGGGCCGTTTTCCTGTGTGTTTATTTTAGGGGTTATCAGCATATCAAATTAAAAGCAAGTTGGCTGCTTGTCCTGAATATCAAGGTGCTCAGTTTCAGTAACCGAAAAATAAAGTCAAATAAAGTCAACAAAATAAAACCAGGAACACAGCTCACATACAGCTAGAGTTATCTTTTTAGTCATTATGTAAATCTTTAAAAAAATATTTTGTAAGTGATTGGAGAAAAATTATAGTCAAGAACATTTATACACATAATTTACTTTATTATATTGGAAACTGATTTGTTTTTAAACACAAGGACAGAAAATTGTGTCTTTCACACTTGTTTATTTTTCCTTATAAAAAAATTTTAACTACTTGAAAAAAACTATGTAAGACAATATTATCCAAGAACACAAAAAGAAGTTTTAATTCATCAAATAAATTAATTTTACTTACATGAATATTTGCTTTTGCTTGCATAAGAATTAGTAATTCATAGTTTAAAATAATTAAAATAACATCTCATATCTCATGTTTTTATTTAGAATAAATACATAAATTTCAGTCTATGCCCACAGGATAATTGGTGAAAAATAGCAATGGCAAGTTATAAGAATTGCTTTTCATTGTGCATAATGTGGTTTTCTAACAGCCAAATAAACTGGACTCTGAAGAATTTACTAGCCAGATTCATTTCTCATTTTTGCATAATTTCGAATGGAAATATCAATCAGACATAGATGTTTCAGGATCTGTAGATATCAGAACTGAGGCTGGCTGGAGCTGATTATAATAAAACTAGAGGCCCAGTGCATGGATTGATGCACCGTTTGGGGTGTGTCAGCCTGGACTACGGGACCCCTCAGGGGATGTTGAACTGGTGGTTTTGGCCCATGCCTGGGAGAAGCAAGCCAAAACTGGCAGAACAACATCCCTGGAGGGATGTAGCAGTGCACGAAGCAGCAGGCAGCAGGGGAGGAGCTTTAGCCAGGCCTAGTGTCACCCAGCTTGGCATGGTGGTTGGTGCTCAGCTCTTCTTAGTGCTGCCACGGAGGTGGGAGTGGCTCCTGCTGCTTGCTGCTCACCTCTCAACACTTGCTGCTCCTTAATGCTGCTGTGGAGGTGGGAGAGGCTCCCGCCACCGCCGATATGCTTGCTAGCCATGAACCTGGCTTCTGGCTGAGTGGCGCTCCCTCTATGGGAGTGCACTGACCACCAGGAGGCAGCTCCTTCATTGAGCACCTGCCCCCTGGTGGTCAGTCAGTGTGCATCACAGTGACTGGTCGACCAGTTGTTCTTGTTATTCCAGTCATTCTGGCCATAACGGTAGTAATGGTTGCTTAGGCTTTTATATACATAGACTAGAGGCCTGTTGCATGAAGATTTGTGCAATAGGCCTTCCTTCCCCTGGCTGCTGGCTCCAGTTTTCCTCCAGCACCTAGGACCCAGGCTTATGCTCAAGCCAAGACTTCAGGCTTTGCTCCAGCTGGAGTGCCATTCCTGTAGATCCCTCTGCCCCCAGCCCTCCCCCTCATAGCAGGCATCCCACCCTGCCTGGCCACTCCATACCTGCATGGGAGCTGCCCAGAGTGGCTTGTGGCCAGGGCTGCCCCCATCTTTCTTGGATTAATTTGCATACTCACTCCTGATTAGCTGGTGGGCATTGCAAAGTGATGGTCTATTTGCATGTTTCTCTTTTTATTAGTATAAATCACATGTGTCAAACACAAGGCCCGCGGGCCAAATCCAGCCCTCCAGGCCTTGCAATGTGGCCCACACCACACTGTCATCACTGCACTTCGCTGTCAGTTTATGACATTGTCAGTTTATGACTATTCAGTAAACCATTCGGCCCGCGATTTAGGCTGGATTTTAGATTTTGGCCCCTTCTCTGATTGATGGGAACCCCTAGTATAGATAGTCTAATTATGAACCAAAATTTTATCTCAATTTCCCATTGATTATAATACTTTCTGCATACTCTTCTGTAGTCCATGGCAACCTATCATTGATTTCTTTACAGTAACTTCCAGATATTCTATAACCCAGTATCGGCCTTCACTATTCATTAAAGCAACACTGCCATAGAATCTTTTTTATTTTCTTTACCCCTTTGTCTTCTTTTATCCACCCTATGTAGCTCTGCGTGAATGTCCCTCAAATGTCAATTTTCCTGCTAAGTGTCTATATAGTCAAATTAAAGCCTCTAATAAGATCTTCAACAACTGAAGAACTCTGTCTTTATCTCACTCTGTACTTCAACTGTACAAAGGCCATTCAGATTTCATATCTCATCCTTCAACTATTTAAAAATAGTACATATGCCATGTATGCTTTCTTTCATTTAAATTTTTATCTGAATCCTTTAAAACAAGACTTAACTGAGTTTTTAAATGTACTTGATCTAACAGATTGATAGCGTGTGCCAAAGATAACTACTCTGCTATTAGTGTATAAATGACCATGACCATTATGTCTTCATTTTGGATTGTAACATTTATTAATGTAAAGTGATCCTTGTTTCACAGACAATTTTTTTTGCCTTAAATCCTATTTCAGTGAATATTAAAATTAAAGTCCTGCTTTCCTTTTGTCATGTTTACTCGTTATCTATTTTTCTTAGTTTTCAGTGCCATAGTCATTTTTATTCACATTTTTCCTCAGTCCTTACAAATATTTTAATTGGAATGTCAAAGATAAAACTGCTCCAGATCACTTGTCAAAATAATTTTAAACCCCAAAACACCCTCATGTGTTACATATTTTGATACTGTGTTTTAAACTCTTATTTTTTTAACTCTCCACAAATGTGTAGCTTTTATAGAAAAATGTCAATCTACACAGTTTTCTTTACAGAGCAAACAGTTCTATAACCTACTGAGGAAAAAAAAATTCTTACAAAAGGAGCATAAGAAAATATCCCCATGCCCTGGACAGTGTGGCTCAGTTGGTTGGGTATTGTTCCATGTTCCTAAAGGTTGCAGGTTCGATTCCCAGACAGGACGTATGCCCAGTCTGTGAAGCTCAATCCCCTGAGCGGGGAGGGGCATACAGCAGATAGCCAATACATGTTTAACTCTCACATCTATGTTTCTGTCTCTCCCTCTCCCTTCTTCTCTCCCTAAATAAAAATCAATAAAAATCATTTCTAAAAATGTTAATGACAACAAGAAAATTAAATTAAAGTCCTATTAAAAAGATGTTTCCCCAGCAATTTAATTTCCCTAATGAGAAATGTATGACATTCATTTGCTTTTTGTTATGGCTATCAGTAAGTTTATAGCTAAATTTTATATTTGGCCATTTTTCTGAAGAAGGGTTATGTGGGTAGTGAGTGTTGAAAATTCCATAAACCTAGCTAAAGGAGATTCTTTGGGCATTTGCTATTTTCTTCTCTCATCTGTGTGCAAATATAATTAAAATGTGTCAGTTGAAAAGATAGAATTAAAATATGTCAGAGCATGACAGACTAAAGCCATTATCTATTCTCACTAGGCTATTTTTAAAAGGGAAAAATAATGTATAATGTGATCTTTAGTCTTTATCTTGAACTGTGTAAGGAAAATATTTCCATGCTTGCTACTTGGCAATATCTCTGTTGGGGAATAGAAAAAAGTCTTTCTGTATAAATCCAATTTAAAGGGGGAAATTGCAGTTGTGTCATCTGTGTCAATCATCTTGCCGAACAAGAGGGAGACAGGCCACCTTAAGAGGAAGGCAGCCTGGGCACACTGCATCCACAGGGCTCTATCTGTGCGCATTCTAAGGCGTCATATGTTCAATTGTCTCAGATATTTGAGCTCTTTAAAGGCCAGAGATCTTGTGATCTTGAGCTCAAAGCACATTCTGGTAAAATATTATTACTGAAACTTATTCTGTGTATAGTAAAATCTTACTAAGAGGTTTGAAATTTCATTGCTGACTGATAGGAAAAATACGCTTAATTTGCTAACGTTAGCTAATTTGGAAGCTTTCATTTTTGTGAATATATAATTCATTGTTAAAATGTAGTTTACATAGTTTTACTTTTTATCATTATGTTTCTTTATTGAAATAACTTTTAGAACAGGAGATACTTTAAAAAGGCTACTTAAAAATTCCAAGAAAAAATGTTTTTTTCCTTCAAATTGGAAAAGTCATTATGAAATATATATATACTAGAAATTACGTGTGTTTGCTAAAGGCAAATCTTAGGACAAATTTGAGAAACTAGGAAAGAGCTAACTGAGAAATATTATAGCATTAAAACTTTATGTGTCATTATGTTAAATAAAAAGGACACTGTGTACAAGTAGTCATGTTTATTTCTTTGACATTCTTTGGTAGTGTTTTTGTAGTTCTTATCTACAGAAATATGTCCATAAAACTCTATGAATCATTTCTCTATTTCTGAAGAAGCTTAGTCTACATTGAAAAAGTATGATCTCTTATGCCAAAAATTAACCAAATATGTTCTACTTGTCACCTTTTAAAAGAGGATGGAACTGAAACAAATTTGGTTCAGTAGACAGGGCGTTAGCCTGTGAACTGAAAGGGCCCATTCAAAGGCATGTACTTTGGTTGCGGGCACATCCCCAATCGGGGGTGTGCAGGAGGCAGCTGATCAATGTTTCTCTGTCATCAATGTTTCTAACTCTCTATCCCTCTCTCTTTCTCTCTGTAAAAAAAAATCAATAAAATATATTTTTAAAAATTAAAAATTAAAAAAATAAAGAGGATGGACTAGAATAATAGAGAAAATTCTGATATCTATTTTGAAGGAAGATTTAAGGTTAAATATATATAAATTGGGAAAATTCAGTATACCAAAAAAAACTAACAACTTATATTCTAGGACTCAGGCAAGATCAAGATGTCTGTTATGAACAGGAAAAAAAGACTAGTAGCATATCTGAGGTCAAAACTCACTTAATTTTCTCTCATTCTCCTTTTTTTTCAAGGATTAAGTGATTTATACCTAATCAACAGATCACTTCAGAATTTTAATGTTTAATGTTAGAATTATCTTCTCTTTCAAACTTATGATGATATTATCCTACTATCGTCTAGCTTTCACTGTTGCTATTAATTTTTTCATTGACTTATTTATGGGTAAACTGTTTATACATTCTTGATCTTAAGATATCTTTGATTTTGCATTCTATAGTTGTATTACTATGTGACTTACAATGGATTTAATTTTATTTGTACTTTTTTGGAGCTTATTGTACTTCCTGAAACTATAAATTGAAATCTAGCTTCATTTATGGAAACATCTCCCTTCAAATATTGCCTTTTTCACAGTCTCTGTATTCTATTATTCTGGGATTATGCTTTTAAGTGTATTAAAGCTCATACTATCCTTTGTCATTTATCTTTTATTTTATACTTTCAACCTTTTTGACTTTATGCTTTGCACTCCAAGAAATGTCTTTGAATAGACTTTCCATGTCATTAGTTCTCTTTTTGCTTAATTCTATTTTAAGATATTTCTCCTTTTTACTATAGGCTTATATTTTTTAAATTAAAGTTATATTTTCTTAAATATAATTTTTCTTTTTTCTAGATTTCATTTAACCTTTTACATCTTATTCAAGAGTTTTACCCAATATTTTAATACTTTATTTTGAATTAATTCTAATTCTAATTAAGAATATAATATATTAGCTCAGCCAGTGGTTCAACGGTTGAGCATCTATCTGTAAACCAGTAGGTCACAGTTTGATTCCAAGTTAAGGGTACATACCCAGTTGTGCGCTCAATCCCACTGGGGAGGCATGCAGGAAGCAGCCTATCAATGATTCTCTCTCATCATTGATGTTTCTGTCTCTTTCTCTCCCTGTTAACTGCAATAAGAAACCCCTAGTCCTGTCATAAACTAGGCTAACCTTGATGCTATCATTATTGGGGCAGGTCATGGCCTCATTATAATCTACAGGTCTTTTTTGTTCAACTCCATAACTTGATGCTTCCTGGTATAAAATCTGCTCACTTGAAGATCTTGTGATTTCCTTGAGACTGGGTCAAAGTGCAAATTAGAGGGACGACTCAATATCAAGCTCTAAAGCATCTCTTCTTGATGGTGATTACTGAATTAATTCAAATGACTTCTGTGTTTAATCAAAATTAATGAATTCATCAGCAGTGCACTGATTTATTTGTGTGATTAAGAATAAAAAGGTCATTCTCATCATTTCCCACCTCTTTTAATCTTGGTTTCTCTATTAAGGAAAGTAGGTTTAATGTCTCTTGAAAAGAGATGTTTCTTTTCCTTGTATGGTGTGAGTCAATTTAAAATTCTATGAATAGATTTTGCTCAGCTTTTCAATGAGCTTGAGAAGGATGTACTAAAAGGAGAGCCAGTCTGTATCTATTTTCTCTAAAAGAATGTCCCAGACAGGAGTTACAAGCCCCTATGGAGCTTTAAGCACATTTCTGTTATTGTATCTGACAGTGCTTATCTCTTTTAGTGCCTATTCCTGTCCCTCTTTCTTTTCACCCAGTCAAAATGTGTAAACACAAAGGGCCGTCGTATATATTTGATATTCTCTGTGATTAGTGAATGAGGGTACATAACAGTTGCTCAATTATATTTATTGACTTAAATGGGTAAAATAGTCTATCCAAGTAGGTTATAAATAAAGAAATATATGTTTTCTGTTAAAGGGCAGGAGAGAAAAGTTAAAGCTAACCAAACATATATGCAGGGTATCTTCTTCTATTCGTTTTCTCTCACTGCTACAACACATTGTCACAGTTTGGGCATCTTGAAGTAACACGCATTTATATTGTGGCAGTTCTGGAGGTCAGAAGTCCAAAATGGCTCTCAGTGGGACAAAATCAAGCTGAACGGCTTGTCACTAAGAGAAGACATTCTCTTGCCTCGCCTGCTTCTCAAGGTCACCCACGCTCTTTGCTACTGGCCCCTTCCGACATTTTCAGAGCCAGAAATTTTGGATTGAGCTCCTCCCATGTTGCCATATGTCTGGGGGTTCATTTCTGCTGTCCTCTTTTTTTTTTTTCTTAATGGTCCTTGTGGTGAGATTTGATTGATGCAAATAATCTATGATAATCTTCCCACTTCAAGGCCCTTAATTTAATCACATCGGCAAAGTCTCTTTTGCTATGCATGGGGATATTTTCACTGGTTCCGAGGATAAGAATATGGGTCTCTTCAGGGAGCCATTATTCTGACGAACATATATCCTATTCCAGATTGTAACGTAATGGTCCTGAAACAGAGAAATAGTTTTTGGAACACGTGTTTCTTTATAACACAAGAGAAGAAGGAAATGTAATTTAGTGAACAGCAGCAATGCAGTAAGAACTATTCTGGTGCTTTCTCATAAATTACTGCAATAAACCATTACACACTAAATATATATATTGAGCATTTTCCCATGTAGCTACCTTTTCGTTTATAAGGAGACACTGGACAAAAAGCGGTTACCATGGAGTTAACATTATAGTGAGTTTGATGTTAACATAGCAAGTGAACAAGCAAAGAAATAAACAAGTGTATTGTTATTGGGCAATGTTTCAAAAAGAGAATAAATATTGTGATTTATTTTAAAGTTATAAGTAAATGTTTACTTTAAGTAGTAGAATGAAAGCATGTGAAGAAATTTTTATATTAAGACTGAAAAGTAACAGTCAATCATGAAAGGTATGATATGTTTATTTCTTATTATCACTTTATAGTCAAATGAAGTTAGGACCTAATTATATAATTTGTCCTGGTGACTCAACTTCTGTAATTTCAAAGTCGGGAATCAAGCCCAGATCTTTTGACTAAAAGTAAAATGGACTTTTCATAAAACCTAATTGGCAGTAGGTTGTGGTTACTTTGATGAATATCAGTAGTTCCTAAGGCGAAGGGTGAGATGTTAATTTGCATCCTCTCTACTCTGGAGACATTTAGCAATAATGTGACAACATTACTGCTTGTCACAAACTGGGTAAAATGCAACTAACATCCAGTGAGTCAGGCTACAGATGCTGCTAGTCAGTCTACAACCACAGGATACTTGCCTCCCCAACAATTATCCATCCCAAAATGTCATTGGTAACAACATTGAGTCAGTCTAACTCTAATGGATAAGACAAATTTAAGAAAAATTAATTATTGTCACCCTGGATGAAATTATGCAAATGAAATGATGTAATCCATGAAAAGCATCTGTAAAATGAGGTATTCTGTGAATGATAATAGTGATAAAAAGTAGTGATGATGAATAGTAATTTACATATATAAGAATAAAATGTGAGAGTGTAAGAGAGTCAGTGATTTGAGAGAAAGCCTTGTCCCTAATCACAGACTCTGGGTAAGACTAATTTCAGTAGACAGATATGATTTGGCTGTCAGCTGTTACTGTTTCTAGGAGGCCCAATACTCAATGTCAGTCTAATTTGCACATTGGTTTCAGTCTATACCCAGAACCCCAAATCCTCCTTTTTCTCAGATGAATGGGAAATAGGCCAGCATGGCTAGTGCTATTTTCACTGACAGTCTTGAGTGGTGTTGGGTGGAAATTTGATGATCTTCCCTGTTAAACAAGAATCTTTCCATTTTCATTGATGAGAAAGACCTTACTTTACATTGTGCATTACAATTTTCTAACAATTTTTATATGTGTGATCTCATTTGACCTTACCAATCCTATAATTATTCATACCAGTTCATTCTACAATCTTTCTTTATAACACACGAGAAATCTGAATCTTGGTGTTTATGTGTCTTTTTACTATTTCTTAAAATATTGTCATTGCAATGAAAACCGAAGTCTTAGATCATTGATTAAGGTACCTATTATAAATGTGTAACTATTTTAAAATTCTTTTTAATTGTACAATAGGAGTCTACATTTTATTTCAAGACATTTTAATATTTAAAAAAATATCTCTAGTTACCATCTGGCTACATTTTATTTTTTTAACTTTTTAAGAGAATATGTTGAGATGTAACACATGTATAGAAAATGGTACAAAAGTAAACAAACAAAAAGACTTTCACAAAGTAACACATAGTGTAACCCTTACCAACCAAGATGAACAATATTATCTGTCCCTCAATCTCTATTCTTTGACTTCTACCAGTCACTGTCCCCAAGACTTATCATTTTAAGAGGAGTAAAATTTACATATAATAAAATTCATTGTCTTAATCACTCAGTGCCACAAAATTCAGCTATTTTATATACCATTGTAATGGTGTAATCATTACCCAAACAAATATAGAACATTTCAATCAAATCAAAAAGTTCCCTCACCCTACTTTTCAATATACCTCTTCTTCATTTAGGAAATCACTTAATTTATACCATCAATTTTTTTGTTTTCTATTTTATATATATAATATATATATATTATATATATAAAATAGAAACCAATATATATACTGTTATTTACTTATATATGTGTGTGTTATTTATATATATGTTATATATAAATAACATATACTGTTATTTAATATATATTAAGTAACAGTATATCTTTGCTTGTATGTATACATTTATGTAAGTGTGTGAGGTTTTGCTCAACAAATTACTTTTTTAGTTTCACCTATTTTGTTGCAAGAGTACTAAGTGCTTTCCACCCCCCCTTTTTTTTTGCTGAAATGCATTATATGAATACAATACAATTTGTTTATTCAGTATCCATTGGTTTCACATTTGGTTTATTTCCATTTTTAAGCTATTATTTAAAAATAATTGCTATTAACATGCTTATACATGCCTTTTAATGAACATATACATTTGTGTATCATGGATAAATATCTGGAAGTGTGGTTGCTAAGCCACATAGTAGAGGTTTGCCAAAGCTGCTGGGCAAATTTTAGCAATAACTATAATATTTTGATCTAAAGGGAGATCATTGCTAAAGTAAACATAATTGTTTCATTTTGTGTCATAAGCAAAGTTGTAATTTAAAAAATAAAAAAAAAGGAAAAGGAAAGGATTTTTTACTAACAATGATCCTTATCCTAGATGCTGATACTTTTCATAGGTATGCAGTTAAGAGTCACAGAATACATTGTCACTGCTTTTTTATACTAAAATAAAATTATTCAGCCATCACCTAGGTAGCATAAACAACACAGACACTTTAAAAACATCAAAAAATAGTATCTCTACAGAATAAATTAGAAATAGGTGGTATATTAGTTTACTATTGATGCAGTAACAAATCACCACAAGCTTGTTGGCTTAAAGAAATACAAATTTATTAACTTACACTTCTATATAATAAGTAGTCAGCCACATGCCTGATTTCCAAGGTGTGGTATTTGTGTATTTAATATTAAAATAGGAGGTCAAGGGAGTGCCAAGGTGACCTTGATGGATCACCTGTTGCCAAGTTTAAGCTGATCTCTCTCCGTTGCACATGAGGCCTGGCCTAAGTTTTCCTAAAGAAATGGGTAAATTGCATCTTCTAGGAAAGGGGCTTCTCTCCCTGCCTTTTGCCTCTGATATCAAAACACTAAAGTGACAAACCAGTTGCAATAGTTCAAAATTTAAGGTAATTAACTATTCCCCCTAGTAGAAGCACTTCCTTCTAAGGACAAGAACCTCTAAACTGATAGGGTTTTGGAGACAGGCATTAAAAATTCTCCAAGTGGATCCCTGGAGTGATGGTAAGCAGATTCCCTTGCATTTCTACCTGTGGTTTCTGGACCATTCATTCTATTTATTGCAGAAATAGGACAATATAACATTAATTTAAGGTGCTTTAACATTCTAGGGCATGGGGTCACAACGTTGTGTCAAGTCATATAATGTGTACCTTTCAACAGCCGTTTTATCACTTTATCACTCCCAAGGTTTCTGGTGATGAGATATATGGTCAAAACAATGGATCCCATATAGAACTGTGCCCCACACTACGTAACCCTTGTTGTAAGGTGGGTTCATTGTTCTAAGGTATTAATTCCATGTCATTGCATTAAACATTCTGTAATTCTCAAAGAGTGGTGCTGTCTGAGGCCTTATTGGAAAGAAAAGAAAAAGCCAGTTTTTGCCAAAATTAAATCACTGTCCCTTCCAAGGTAGATGGAAAAAAATGCAATCAATTTGCTACAGAGTAATAGTTTGCTTCTCTGATGGATGGTGCCACATTGGTGTCTCTGGCTGTCAGGTTGGACATTCAGTAGGGAAAGTACATGGATCAGTTGCTATGGTTATGTGTCTTATATATTGTTGGATTTATGCCTTACTCCAACTCTGCCACCATGGCTTCTAGGGCCCATTGTGCGGGCCTTGGAGCGGCCAGGGACATAAACTGGATTATATTCATTGGCAAAGTCATTCTGTCTAATTGTTGTTTAGTGTTTCTATCATGGTGCTTTCCCCAGTCGCCTAACTAGCTGACGAGCAGCAGAATTCCTTACCTCAGAATGTGCCACTTTGGCATGTGGATGATTTTAAGCTGAAGACAATCAACCCGAGCCAGACTCAGAGAGAGCTTTTTACCTCCCCTTTCACAGCCTAAAAGAATTTAATTATCCCTAATCAATTGGCTCAGTGGATAGAGCTTTGGCCTACGGACTCAAGGGTCCCAGGTTTGATTCCGGTCAATGGTATGTACCTTGGTTTGTGGGCACTTCCCCAGTCGGGGTGTGCAGGAGGCAGCTGATTGATGTTCTCTCTCATCAATGTTTCTAACTCTCTGTGCCTCTCCCTTCCTCTCTGCAAAAAAATCTATTAAAAAAAAAAGAATTTAAGTAGGGATCTGTACCAAGAAGAGAGCTATTACCAGAAATAACTCTTTATATCAGAAAGACTTATCTACATGGCATGGCAAATATTTGCATATCAAACATTTACTCTTTTATCTTTCTTTGAATTGTCTTTTTCTTTGAAACCCAGACCCTACTCCCTTCTCCTTACTCAAAATGGTATTTGATTCTACATTGCCTGGCTGCCGATGAGTATGGTCTTTTGAGAGGGCTACCATATGTACATGTGCTTTTCTTTTAACTATTACAATATGTTTCTGTCAGTGAGAACTTCCTAGTTGCTACCACCTTCACCTCTCCTTACACCTGTATTTCTTTTGATAATTAACTGCTACCACTTCACCTCTATGGTTTCTGGATTCCATCACCTCTGTAACTATTAAGGAGCTGGGCTCAGTCTGTAATAAAGCCTCCTACCATCAGAATGAGCTTTCTCCATGGTTCCCGTGGCCCTCTCAGAAACACATTCCTTAAAGCATTGCCTCAGCATTGAATACAGGCAGGTTGAGGGTGTGCTAACTATTCATTAATACAGTGTTTCCCCGAAAATAAGACATCCTCCGAAAATAAGACCTAGCACATGGAAAGATAAGACATCCCCTGAAAATAAGAGCTAGCGCAACTTTGGGAGAAAAAATTAATATAAGACACTCTTATTTTCGGGGAAACAGGGTAGCATGCCCCTTTAAGTCTTTTTAAAAAACAGTTTCAATGAAGCCTAATGTGTGCACAACAAATCACATAATGTTTAAAATGTACAATGTAATAGTGTTTGGCATATGTATATTCCTGTGTGCTGAGTGTTGATTTAATTTTGTTTCAAATCTACTTGCATATGATGTAAGTAAAAATTTTATCCATTGCTGGTTTTGCTCAGTGGATAGAGCATCATCAGCCTGCGGACTTGAAAGGTCGGGGGATCAATTCCAGTCAAGGGCACATGCCTGCGTTCTGGGTTCCATCCCTAGTAGGAAGGTGTGCAGGAGTCAGCCAATCAATGATTCTCTCTCATCATTGATGTTTCTATCTCTCTCTCTCCTATTCTCCCTTCCTCTCTGAAATCAATGAAAAAAAAAAAATATATATATATATATATATATATATATATATATATATGTGTGTGTGTGTGTGTGTGTGTGTGTGTGTATTTTTAAATTTGATTTACTTGTTTGTGACAAAAACAAAAAAGTTATTTATGGAAGAGCAGTTGTTCTGATATAAGAATGAAGTAAGTTGTATCAGGATCTCATCTCCTCTGTTGCCTTTGATAAGCACTCAGCAACTCATCTGCCTTGAGGCCCCGCTGTCAGTTTATGAATAATATGTGAAGACGTAACTATGGCAATGGGGCATTTAGACTATAAGTCCTGAGAGATGGTGAGAACTATTCAAATTTTTGTCTGGACAAGGTGATGCTTTGCTAACATAAACAGCTCTTGGAAGATCTTGAGACACTTGCTCCTAATCTGGACTTATGCTGCAGTCACAGAAAGAGAAGGGGCATCTGTTTCTGCTTTGGGGAGGCACCCCTTGTAGGCAATTGCAAGCCAGGCAAAAATCCCTGGAGAGTTAATCCTCCCAGCTGCTTAGCCTGCCCACTACACCAGCACCTTTGTTCCCTAGCAACGTGTGCTCTAGCAACAATGGACTTCTTTATGCACTGGCAGCTGAAAATCAGCTCGGGGTTGGTAAAGACAAGTCTCCTGAGAAATCAAACACATTGAAAAAGTGCACCTAAACCTACATTTTGAATTTGTTCCTTTCATCTCTCCTTGCCTGAAAAAATAGTGTGATTAATCTGTCATTTGTTTGGAGCATGTTATTAATTTGGCTTAAGAGACATTATCCTATGTAGTAGGATATTCTTAAAACCAATCTTATCTAATAAACAGAGGATATGCTAATTGACCCTCATGCTGTCGCAAAAATGGTGGAGCCCACTGCCAATAAAGTGGGAATATGCTAATTGACTGTCCACCCTCAAATATGGTGGCACCCACAGCCACAAGATGGCGGCATCCAGTCCCCTTAGTCCTGCCAGGGCAATAGGCATGTGACAAGGCCAGGCCCGCCCCACACACCTGCCTCTGGATTACCCCAGTCCCCTTAGACGCCCAGCTGCCTAGGGCCAGCCCAAGGCACAGGTAACCAGGGCCGGCCGAGGCTTGCACTGCCGGCAGTGGCAACAGCAGAAGTGTGATGGGGCATCACCTTCCCCTAAATGCCAGGTCGTCTTCCACCCCTGAGGGCTCCAAGACTGTGAGAGGGGCCAGGCCAGGCTGAAGGACCTCCCTCCAGTGCATGAATTTTCATGCTCTGGGCCTCTAGTGTTAATAAATGGCTGCCAAACACAAATCAGTCTCTGAACATAATTTCCCAATCAAAACAAAAAGAAACACCGTGAAACCATCATAACAATTAAAATAATATGTCCATCATCCCCAAAGTTTTTTTTTTTTATTCCCTTACGTAAATCAACATTCCCCTTAACAAAGAATGTTGGTACTTAATGAAATTCTAGAGATTATTGATCAATGTCTATAGGTAACACTTAAAAAATAAAAATCCATAAAGTTGCATGATTTGTTTAATGTTACATAGGTACTTAGTTGAGGAAAACTCAGAACTAAACCTCAGGTTCTCTGGTTGAGACTTTACTCATATGTAATAATCCTGTGCTTGATAATCCATGTTTTTCAGAGTACTAGGAAAGAGACAGGATGGTATTTGAAGTAAAGTGAAAGGTCAATTGCTTCGAATGATTTTATTTATGTCAAATTCTATATTTACCTTGTAGGCAATATATCCCTGTTGAATTATGACAAGTCTGGCAGGAAGTAAATAGAATATTGGAAGAATTATTATAAAGACAACCTTGATAAGAAAACTGGAAACTTTGACAGAATCATGTTATGGAGTATTGGACAAATCATTTAATCTCATTCCTGCTGTAGACTAAACCTTGCTTTACATTATCACTGGACAGGAAGGAGAGATAAGACTTCATCACTAAACTCATGTAAAAGGGCAGAAGCACTCATTTATTGTCTTTCTGCATGGTGAGGTTGCTATATATAAGTTTATGATTTGTCACACCCACTGCACACACAGCCTTTTTGTGATGGCGGGATGACCACCTAGGCTATTATTAGTATAGATTGTGGCAATTTACTAAGTATGCCATCCACATTAAATGTTATTTAGGAAAAGTAATAATGTCTTCATATTGTTAAATTATGGTCTTCAAAACATGTTTTAACATTATTTAAGTTACACCTACTTCATCTCTAGTCTGGGCCTAGGCAGTAAGAAGAGTGACTTGTGAAATTTTAGAAGACTTCGTTTTACATAAAAGTGAAATAATTAAATAAAATTATTTCAAATTCACATATGCACCCCAATTTGTATATTCTTACTGTTAGATATAACCATAAATTATGTTCTTTCACAAATCACAGCTAGCTGTTGGTGCTATCGTGAGAAGGGACCTATTATATAGTGCAAATATATGACTTACTAGAGGCCTGGTGCACAAATTCATGCCCAGGTAGGGTTGCTCATCTTGGACTGTACTCTCTCACAAACCAGGACCCCTATGGGATGTAGTAGTTTGTGAAGTGGCAGGCAGCCAGGGAGGAGCCCCATCCGCGGCTGGGCACCATGTTGCTCCTACTTATCCCGGCCCTTTTGGCCTGCCACTGCCACGGCTCAGTAAGCTTGTCACTCCACTGTGGGAGTACACTGACCACCAGGGGACAGCTCCTGCATCTAGCGTCTTCCCTCTCGTGTTCAGTGCATGTCATAGCAACTGGTTGAAAGTTTGGTTGTTTGGTCGTTCAGTCTTGTGGATATATATATATATATATATATATATATATATATATTTGCAGGTTAAATTATTTTTCTTTAACAGAAAAAAATAAAAGTAGAGTGCTTATTATGGACTGAAGTGTGTCCACCAGAAAGATACGTTGAAGTCCTAACCCTCATCACACAGATGGGCTAGCTCATTGTTTTGGAATGTGTCGGTTATAGGTCATATGTGTTCTTCTCTCGTGTTTTGTTGCTTCAACTGAAAATGAGGGAAAGGTGGGAAACTTGAGCTTTAGTTGTATAAATGTAAACAAACAACAGATGACTCTCTACTGTGTTCTGGGCCTGCTGATAATGCTTATTTAAAAATCCCCAATCTTTCCCAAACAGTTTTGCATTAAATTTTAGTTATATAATTTCTTTGCCTTTAAACAAAAGATAGAAGTCTTTTTTTTTTTAATGATGTGTGTCATTTTGTAAAGAAAGAAAATAAGAATACAAGGTACAGATTTAACCTACAAAGAAATTTTGAAAGATTTGAACTCACCTTCAGGGATCTGTCTATAAAAAATTATAATACTTTGTGACTCCATTACATGATGTAGCAATATTCTCACCAGTATGAAAGAATCTGCATAATTACATGTTCAAATTAATTTTCCACTGAACATTTGTAAAAAATTAATGGTATTTCAGTAGTATACATGGCATTGCTAGTAGGCGTGATTAAAAAAAAATTTTTTTTTTAAGTTGGCCTTAAAGTCTAAGCCTATATTTTTCACATCCAGTTGTTTGGAGAGTTAATTTTCCTTTTCTCTCTCTCTGTCCTGGAGGAAGAAAGGAAGAAAGAAAGAAAGAGGAAACTTTGAAATTCAACTTACTCTTCATGTTTAGTTCCTAGAAATTCTATGTATAAAAAGCAACTTTATTGCTTATCTCTATTCCATGGAAGGGGTGGGAGGAGGGGGATCTCTCAAGAAAACAATTCTGACTTTAGATCTGATTTAATTAACATATAATGGCAGTAGATCACATAGCTTATAAACTTACTTGGAGAGTCTTCAATCAATATATATTGATATATAGTGACACTTGCTGAATTCTAGATCACTCTCAGAATTAGATGCGCTGCCAAGCATTACAGATTGTCCATCTGAATGTAAAGTCTATTGATTTCCTTTCCAGGCTGGGTTTAGGTGGCTCTATTAGTTAACTACTGATGTTGAACAACTTAGCAGCTTTAAACAGCAAGTGTATTGTTTTCAAGATTTGTGGATCAGGAATTCAGAAGTGTAATAGCTGCATTGTTCTGTCTCAGCATCTCTCAAAAGGTTACAGTTAGGATGCTGGCCAGAGTTACTATCTTATGAAGGCCTGACTGGGATTGAAGGATCTGCAACAAAAATGGGTCACTCCTGTGGCAATTGGCATAAGGCTTCAGTTCCTCTCTGGCTGTGGGCAGGAGGTTTCACATTTAAAAGGGTAAGGGGGAAAAACACACACTGTTATCAATGGCCTAGCCTCAAAATACACATATCATCATTTGTACAATATCCTAGTAGTTGAACAGGTTAGCCTTATTTAATGTGACAAGGGACTACACAAAAGATTTAGGCAGGGGCCATGTTAAACCCTGACCACTAAAGTCTGCCTTCAGACCCCCCAAAATGATGCATGCTCTTACCTACATGCAAATTAATTTATCCACTCTCACAGACCACACAAGTTCTATCTCATTACAGAATCCTATCAAAGGCTTTTTAGGTTCAGGTTCTGTCAATCCTCAATTTATTTTTTAAGTTCAGCTCACAAATATATATATTTCATTCAATCTGGAAACCTATGAACTAAGGAGACAACTTGAATACATTTTCCCTCAAAAAATACGATGGTAGAAGATATAGTCATAGCATATTTAGGGGGCAAGTTGTCAGGGGGCATACTGGAAGATCTCCTCGAAATTAAAAGACAGATCATTGCATTGTGTGTCATCCACCATAAGGAGAGAAGCTCAGTTCCTGAAGGCCTCTGTGAGCTCTGAAGAAAGTATATCACAAACCTAGAGATAGATCTTCTGGCCTATATAATGGCCTTACAAAAGCTGTGAGTGCAGCAGAGGATAAAGTTGTTCTGTAGCAGGTCTAGGCTGTGATGCAAGCCGCTAGGCCCTTTGGACCATGGAATCTGGCAGATATGTTAGCTTTGGTGGTTTCAGTGGTGAAAACAGACATTATATAGATTGCAAGACAAGATTAATTGGATAATCATAATTGAAAACATTAGGATTCTGAAGCAAGTGCAATACATCTGCTGCAGAAAATTCAGTGCTTTAGTAAGTCAACTCCTGATATACTACTTGTTCCTGATAGAGACGGCTTGACTGACCTTGGGACAACAAATGACCACACATCCCAAACTCATCATGAAATGAGTCTTATACATTCTACAAAGTCATAAGAAAAGACATGCTTAGCATTTTAAATTGCAACTGATTTTTAAAAATTCAATATTTTTAAACTTTTTCTTTATTGATAAAGGTATTACATATGTATCCTTATCTCCCCATTGACTCCCCACCTCTTAAATTACATCTGATTTTTAACATAAGCAGGGACACAAGGAGCAAACACTGAGCAGTGAGGTAGCCAGCCTCCAAATAGTCCTGATGATCCTGCATTTTGTATTTCAGACCCTGTGTGATCCCTTCCCTCATTGTATCAGGGTGGATCTGGGTGACCAGTAAACTTTTGTAGAAGTGATAGTATGTCATCTCAAAGATCCTATATAATAAAGCCTAATATGCTAAGTGTCTGACCATTCGTTTGACCATTGGAATAGTCACTATTATGCACACTGACCACCAGGGGGCAAATGCTTCGACTGGTAGGTTAGCTTGCTGCTGGGGTCTGGCTGATCAGGACTGGGCAAGATGGGCCAGACATGCCCTGGAGCCCTTCTATGGTCCATCCCCAGTTCCAATTGTGCACTAGTGGGCCCCCTCAGCCTGACCTGCACCCTCTCAAAATCTGGGACCCCCTCAGGGGATGTCAGAGAGCTGGTTTTGGCCCAATCCCCACAGATCAGGCTAAGGGACCCTGCCAGTACATGAATATGTGCGCCAGGCCTCTATTAAGGTTATGAAAGACACTGTGACATCTGTTTCTATTATATGTACTCTCTTTTTCTTTCTTAGGTCACTATCTCTGAGGAGACCCAGTTCCCATGTTGCTGTAAGCCCAGTGAATAGGCTCACATGATGACTCTCAAGTCCCCTGACAATATCCAGGTGAGTGAGATTGGAGTAGATTTTTCATCCCAGTCAAATCTTCAGAAACTGTAGTCCTACACAATAGCTATCTCACAACCTTGTGAGGCACCCTGAACCAGACACACTCAGCTACACTTCTTGTCTTTGTGTGAGGCATAAACACAGGTTGAAAATATTTAAACACATGAAATTGTGGTTGAATAAGATACATTTCTATCTTATCTCCCCATATCAAACTTTGTCTGTGAGCTATGACAAGTTTTGGTGCTCATATCACAATTTCCTTTTGCATGCTTACCTTGGAAAATGTTTATGTTCCTAGTTTAGAAAAGAATATGTCACTGCTGATTCATTTATGATAATAAGATGAAATATGACTTTTTAGTCAAATTTTATGGGATTTTGATTCTTCTTTTGTCAACTCTTCCTGGGGTTGTTTATCCCTTCAGCATATGCCTACTTTTTTCTATATTATAAAAATAATCTGATTTTTAAATGTTGTTATTGACTTCTTTTATGTGAGAAAACTGTGAGCACTTCTTATGATTCTAAAGCAATACACTTTAATTTTATATACCTTGAAAAATAGTCAATACTATAATGAAATAAATAATAACTAATCTCATTTCCCAGAGACAAGCATCATATGATTTTGCTTTCTTCTTCATTTATGTTATATGTGTGACTACCTGAACAGATGGAAAGATGGCAGCTGGATAGATAGAATAATAGTGAGTGATACTTTAATCCAAGACACTGTATCCTGAATTTTTCCAAATTTCCATATTTCTGTTTTTATTTTTCCTTTAATTATCAAATCAAATTGCTAGAATATTTATCCTAGATTCAAGAAATAATTCAGAATCTTTCGCTTGTTTGGGGATGATTAACATTAGATAATTTTTTCTTTGACACATTTTGTTCAAAACTCATGTTTTGCCAAAGGGATTTTAAGTTACGGAATTGCTAAAAAATTTCATAATCCTTCCGTAACTTGTGTTACTTTTCAATGCAGCTTTTGTTTTTCTTTAGTTATTAAGTTTTTCATTCAGTCACACTTTTGGTTATGCCAGTTGTTACTCTGTCGTTTTTACTGATTAATATAAAAAGTAATTATTAAACCTTTATTATGCTAGCTATTGTGAATATAGAGACCCAGCAAAGTTCCCTTTAATAATGACGTTAAAATCTAGCTCTTTGAGGTTGTAGATGTAGATGGAAGTTTGCAAGTCAGCCTTCTTAAAAAATTTGTGTACTGTGCAACATACCCTGGTGGTAATGTTAGAATGGAAACTCATTTATTTTGACATCTTGTTATAAGAAAGTAATTATCTCAACTAATTTGAATTCATCACTTTATCATAAACAATTGAATCTAACAATTCAAGGTAACAATTTGAAATGTGTTGAATAATAGTAATGAGAGGAAAAAAAAAAAAGACTTAATATGTTGACTATTGATCCAGAGATCTACATGTGCTTAAGAAGCATATTACCCTATAATTTAATTTTCTTTCTAAATAAACATTGGAGAGAGGTTTTGATATGTGAAAGACATGCCTGGTTATTTCCTTAGTCATCTGCTCAACCTCTAAGTTAAAGATTTATTCTTTCTTAGTCTACATGTAGAATTTATATATCTATCACGCTGTGAGCACAGGAAATCAGAGAGTAAGATGGTACCCAGGGGATAATGACACAAATTATTACTTATGTATTGTCTTTTCTCCCCCCCCTGAGGCATATATATATCACATATAAAACTTGATTTATATGATACCCACCATGAAAGAAATTTTAAATTTTAAAAGGAAGCTTGTTTCATCTCAGCACTTTGAACATAAATTTTGTATCACACACATTTCTAGTCTCATTTATTGGTGATTACTCATGAACAATTCAGTAACTTAAAGCCAGATTACTACACATAAATTTTGATAATCATTAAGTCACTGTGATGTATATTTTCATTTTGCCTTTTATCAATTTCCTTTTTTATTGATAAGAATTACTTAAGGTTTCTATGACAATAAAATATGAACATTTTATTTGTCAAAATATAAACACACCCACATTTGCAGGTATAAAGATAACAATGGACATTAAAAAAATCCATGGGATGGAGCAGATAACAGTTTGAAACATCTAGGTTTTGTGCTATGAGAAACATAGAAGATGAAATCAGCTTAAACCAAATGAAGGATCTAAAAACATAGACAATGGTGAATGTTTTCAGAAATTGTCGTTTAGTGTTTTGTTTATCTACCAGTGTTTCCCAAACTTTTGACATATGTGTACCCTTCTATAATTTTCGTAACGCTGAGTACCCCTCGTACTCATGAGAACGTAGAATTAGGTGCAGCTAAGCACGGTGCAGTGCATATCCCCACCAAACTCCGGTGCAACGCGTACCCCCACCAAACTCTTCCCGTACCCCTGGGGGTACGCGTACCACACTTTGGGAAACACTGATTCCCTGAACTATACCTAGGTTGGCCATAGCTAATTCTATAAAGATTTTAAAATAACAATTATTCTACATCTAAAGTGGCTGGATTTCATAAATATTGGGTCGGCAACTAAGTAATTGCGGGTTTCACACATATATGGCTTCAGTTGAATTTTTAGGTTTGCAGACATAGTACAAATGTAAAACACATTTTGTATTTGATAGTTGGCTATTCAGCTGTTAATCAGTAAAAAAAGTTTTTTGATCTGTTTTGTAGTTTTTATTTGGCGTTCGTTGAAAAATGGAAAATCAAAAGGAACATTTTCGTCATATTTTGCTTTTTTATTTCCGCAAGGGAAAAACGCATCACAAGCTCATAAAAAGTTATGTGCTGTTTATGGTGACGAAGCCTTAAAAGAACGGCAGTGTCAAAATTGGTTTGCCAAATTTCGTTCTGGTAATTTTTCACTCAAAGATGAAAGACGCTCTGGTTGTCCAGTTGAAGTTGATGACGCCCTAATCAAAGCAATAATCAATTCGGACTGTCACAGTACAACACGTGAGATTGCAGAGAAGCTTCATGTATCACATACATGCATTGAAAATCACTTAAAACAACTTGGCTATGTTCAAAAACTCGATACATGGGTTCCTCACGAACTGAAAGAATCACAGTTAATGCAACGCATTAGCAGCTGCGATTTGCTAAAGAAACGTAATGAAAATGATCCATTTTTAAAACGACTGATAACTGGCGATGAAAAATGGGTTGTTTACAACAATATCAAGCGGAAAAGATCGTGGAGCAGGCCAGGTGAACCAACTCAAACAACATCAAAAGCTGATATTCATCAAAAGAAGGTTTTGTTATCAGTTTGGTGGGATTACAAAGGAATTGTCTACTTTGAACTCTTACCACCCAACCGAACGATCAATTCTGATGTCTACATTGAACAACTAATGAAATTAAACAATGCAGTTGAAGAAAAGTGGCCCGAATTGACAAATCGAAAAGGTGTTGTATTCCATCATGACAATGCAAGGCCACACACATCTTTGGTCACTCGGCAAAAATTAATGGAGCTTGGTTGGGATGTTTTGCCACATCCACCATATAGTCCAGACCTTGCACCATCTGATTACTTTTTGTTTCGATCTTTACAAAACTCCTTGAATGGTAAAAATTTCAATAATGATGATGATGTCAAATCGTACCTGATTCAGTTTTTTGCTAATAAAAAACAGAAGTTTTTTGAACGTGGGATTATGATGCTGCCTGAAAGATGGCAAAAGGTCATTGATCAAAATGGGCAATACATTAAAGAATAAAGTTATTTAGTTCCATGAAAAAATTGTCTTTGATTTTCTTTAAAAAATCCGCAATTACTTAGCTGCCGACCCAATAGTTCAAGTTGCAACGACTTACTTTATATTTGATTGTGCTTTAAGACTCAAGGTAGATTAGATGCCAACTTAATATTTCATTTGACCCTATGATTCTTGTGAAGTAAGTACAAGCAGGGAATTTTTGGTTATTGCAGATCAATTTACTTTAAAAATCCCTTTTTTACTGATGGATTAACATAGCAAGATATAGGAGTTCCCAGTAAATTTGACACCATTAAAATATTCACAGGAACATATATAAAAGAATAAATAATTCCCAAAACCTTTTTTAAATGAAAATAGAAAATCATCAGATGAAAATCTATGTTTTTTTCTGAAATTTGAGCCATATTTATTCAACATATAGTATGTGCTGGATAAGATGCTAAGTTCTGGAGATGAAAAGGTATTGAGAAGCAAATGAACCCCTGCACTAAATAATTTTATAGGTTACCTTGGAAGAAAAGCATCAATAAATGCAATCATACTTGTGAATATTTTAGTATATGCCACAGTAAATGCTCTATATGAAAGATGTATGATTCACTGAAACCTTATAACAAAGAAATTTGTTCACATTTTGGAGGTTAGGAAAGACTACTTTAAAGTATGCGATGCTTAAATTGCTGCTATAGGCCATTAGGAGTGAATCAGCAATACATAAACCCTGTGGGGAAGGCCAGGCCCTTTGAAGGGCCAGGGTGACAGGAACCGTGAGCACAGACAAAGAATGTTACAAGATTAACTAAAAGAGGGAAAGCAGTGTGCAAAGAATGCAAATGAGCAAATCAAAAGTAATGAGTAGCCACTGAGCAATTTTAAAAGATTGCTCTCATGGGGTAGGGAATAAAGTTTCATTATAATGTGTTTTATACACAGTAAAATGCACCTTTTTCAGGTGTACAATTCTATGGATTTTGACCACTGCATACAGTCATGTAAAAAGCCACCCAGCAGGCTTGCTGGGAATTCCAACCTCTTCTGTAGCACAGGGACTTCTGGTCTGAAAACTGGCTCGCACCTAAAACCTGGGCAAGGGGTGTGACTCTTTAACTGGGATAATGGTCCTTCGTCTCCTGGTCATTGGTCCTTGTTTTCTTCTGATGGCAAAAGCTGAGCAGTACTCTTGTTGGCTGGCCTCTGTGACACCATCTGGTATTAACCATCTCTGTGGGTCCGTTTTGCTTGGATTGCCATTTGATCCCATGACACATGACTATTGTGTACGCGTGGTGCTGGCATTTGAGTACTACCACCTGTTTTCTGTTGTTCAGGGTCCTGTCTTCTCTATTGTTAGTAGTAAGTCTAGTCATGCAACAACTTCTCTTACCTTCAGTTTTGACCCAAGGCAGCTGTTCATTACTGTTTCAGTAAATGTCCAGGGTATCTCACAATTCTTTATGGTGTTGGTGAATTTTGAGCCTTAACCGTGAAACATAATGTGTTATATACATACTCCAGTAGGACCATGTCCTGAAGCCTTTTTTAATCTCTTCCTCTCTTATCTGACATAGTAATTCTGATATTTTGCCTGTGCTCAACAGGCTCATTTCTCTTCATACTTTCTAGGAGTCATTCTAGCGGCTAGTTCAACCATCTTCTGAAGCTCTCATCATGGTGCTAAAATGTATTTCAATGTAGTATTCCCAAATCAATAAGCTCTCTCCTATCCAAACTTATGTTCTATCCCCTTGTTCAAAAATCTTTGGAAGCTATTCATACATATGCTGTCTCAGGACTTCAGAGAATATACTCTGGTTAATTCCTCAGCTCTTTTGAGGATACTCTCTTTTCCTCCCTTATCAAGTTCTGAATGATCTTGGTTGGGTTGTGTTGTTAATTAACCATAGTTATAGATCCGTATCTTGGAGGGGAGTGATGGGTACATCCTGAGAGAAGTACATGCTGCCATGCGTGTCAGAGGCCTCTGGACTGTCTTAAAGAACATTGGGTGTGCTAGCTTTTAATAGGAAGAAATGGGCCATTTTCCTAGGGTCAAAGGTTAAAAGAGATGTGTATGGGTTAAGATGTTTTCCAAAATTGGCCAGATGTTCCATTCCAAATGTCAGAGTCCCATTTTTACCGCTAAAGAGACCCTGGCCCAAAGAGAGAGCTCACTTTGGTTGCATGTTTAACCTTCTGTGTAATACCACCCCTGTAGTAAGTCCTGGGACTGGTGCTTAGCTCTGACCTATTGCGGAAGACAGGATCTCTTTCTAACCTGGTGGAAAAGCCTTCTGGCTTCTTTCCTTGGCTTTCCATAGACTGTTATTGTCTTCTAGTTTTCATGATCTTTTGCAGAGTGTTAATATCTACTAATATCAATTCAAACATCATTGTGTGCATAGTTATTCTTCACCTTTTACTTCTCAAGCAGCCAATGATTCTCCTACTGGTGCATTTTCTACCTTAGTGTGTGCCATTATGGTTTACCACTAGTGGCTTTTAACCATTGGAATGCTTTATTATTCCAGGGGCTTCCCGGGTTCCATCCACTGTTAATGATGTAGTCCCTATTGCCAAGTTGGCAGTAAATAATCCATCTCCAAACCATCACTAGAATATGCTTTCTCTGAACACCAAATATAACTGCTCATAGATTGATTTTGAATAAATAAGCTGCTCAGAGAGTGATTTGTAGAAAGAGTATGTATGAGGCATCCACACCTGTGGAATGGAGCGGGAGAAGCAGAATTGGCAACAGTGACAAAGCGATTTGCCATGCAGGCCTTGCAAAGAGTTGAAATCAGTGGGGAAGCCTGGAGCACAATAGTCTCATCCGGGAACATACCCTATTTCCCCGAAAATAAGACAGTGTCTTATATTAATTTTTTCTCCCAAAGTTGCGCTAGGTCTTATTTTCAGGGGATGTCTTATCTTTCCATGCGCTAGGTCTTATTTTCGGAGGATGTCTTATTTTCGGGGAAACATTGTAGCCCCCTCCTCGGGCATTGGTTACAGGCTGCCCAGGAAAGGTGTTCTCTGTAGGAGGGCAGCTCTTTGCAGCTGGGTCAGGCCTGCAGGTACTGATGGTACTACTTGTCTGTAGACATGTGGAACAACAATTAATTGCTTAAAGGAGAAACTGGTAGGTGCATATTTGTGTTCATTATGCAGATTAGACCCTATACCATACAGATTTAGTAACCTGGAATTCGCATCAATAGAAAATATCTAAAATGTAGCAGAGAAATAGGTAGGAAGGTAACACAAAGCAAGCATATAAAAAGAAATTGGGGCACATTGAAATGTAAGTGATGTGTAATGAGAGTTTCAGAAAACAAAAGGAGATTAGGGTAAGAGTAATATTTGAAGTTATCAGGTCTGAGATGTTTCTAAACATAAAACAGACATACATCAAAGCACAGATTCAGAAAGCTCAGCAAACCCCATGAAAAATAAATACAAATAAAGCCATATCTATGTATAACCTGGTCAAACTCTTGAAGAACAGGGACAAAGTAGAAATCTTAGAAGCAACCAGAGAAAAAACATATTTTGGGTGCAAAAATTAGAAGAGTAAGAAATGGTTTATTTTCCTGAAACATAAAACCAGGAAAACATGAAATGAATCATTAAATTGATGAAATAATAAATTAAATCACAAAAAATATAACTGCCATCCTAGGAGCTGAGGGCCAGTAAAGACATCTTTTTACAATGAATGTAAGACAAAGACATTTTCAAATAAATGATAACTGAGAGTATTTGCTATCAATAGAGTTTGCATTATGAAGGGGGAAAGGGTGTGTTTTTTCCAGATTAATTTCAAATCTAAAAGTGAAAAAGAAACAAGAAAACTCTTTGAAAAAAAATATGAAGATATAAATTGTTGACCATGAAGGAGACAAAGGTCTCTTTTAAAAATTATGATTTAGATGATATTTTAGTAAGAACTTTTGTTTATCAAAATATAACACACAGAGAGAAAAAAAGGCAAGGTATAAAGTATTATAGAAGACATATGTACTAATTTAAATGATGAAAAATATATATCCAGCATATATGCATATAGAATTTCTACCAATGCATATCAAAGACACTGAAAAAGGCAAAGTCTTCTCAGGCAATTCTTAAACAAGAATACCCAAATGACCAATAAATATATGAGAAGACACTCAGTTTTATTGGGTGCAGGGAAATACAAATTAAAACAGAGCAATACCAATTTTTAGTGAAATGTAGAGCAACTGCAACTATCATTAAATGTCGGTAGCATTTTAACCATTATTACTCCTGTAGCACTTCCATCTGTCACTGTCTATTAAAGCTGGGCATATGCATACCCTACAAACTCGGAATTTTACTCCAGGATTATACTGAACAAAATGCAAACATGTGACCTCCAAATTCATGTATAGGAGTTTTCATAACAGTGCTCCTTATAATGGTAAAAAATTGGATACTATCAAAATAATAATCAAAAATAAACTGTTATGTAATCTTATATATTTCCCCCCTAAATTAATTGTGTAGACAGCATCAACTACATGCAGCCACATGTTTCATGTGCATGCACATTAATGCACACACACACACACACACCTAAAAGCAAAATTTAAACACACACACACACACACACACACACACACACACCTAAAAGCAAAATTTAAAAACACACACACACACACACACACACACACACATGCATTACAAAATAGCAGCACGTTTTGAGGTTAATTGCCAAAATTACTGAATTTTTATTCCAGCTCTGACACTTGTCAACTCTGTGACCTCAGGCAAGTTTTATAATTCATCTATGCTTCATATTCATTATCTGTAAAAATGAGATAAAAATGGTAACTATGAAATTGTGTTCTTGTGAGAATTACAGTGTTGAATTTACATAAAGCAATTGAAACATCCAAAGCAATATGATGTTGTTTGTTTTCATGTTATTAATATAATTTGTGTTGCTGTTTTTTTCTCCCAACTTGCTTTTTATTCTGTTTTTCATAGTTGAGAATACAACAAATCATTTTTTTCTGTATCCTTATTTTAAACTTAGGACTTATTTCAGAAGTTTTCTCAAGTCATTAAATAGATTTTTTTATTTACTACAAATTATGATTTTTACAATATATTTTTATTGGTTTCAGAGAGGAAGATAGAAACATCATTGATACACCCTGCTGGAGGTCCAATCTACAACTTGGGCATGTGCCCTATATGTGAATTGAACCATGACCTCCTGGTTTATAGGTCGATGCTCAACCATTTAGCCACACTGGCTGGGCCAAATTATGATGTTTTGAAGTTCCATAATTGCCTTACATTTTCCTATGATTAGATACTTAGGTTTTTATTTTTACATAAATAATGTTGCAGTTATCATGTTTGTGCAGAAATGTCTGTGCTTCATAGTATTTCTTCAAATTAGATGCAAATAAATGGATTACCAGGCTAAAAGATAGCTAATTTAAAAAGATTTATATCATACATGATGTAGAAAAATCTATTTAATGGACACATAAGCTACACAGCACATGGTGTCATCTAATATAACTTTCTGCATTTATGGCAATGTTCTGTATCAGTTTGGTCCAACTAGCATCATGTAGCTATTCAACACTTAAATATGCTTAGTATGACCAGGACTCTGATTTTAAATGGCTAGAGGTAGCTAGTGGCTGTAGGCAACACATATGTATATTTGTGCAATATTCACCTAAATTGCTCACACCATTGAAGAAAACCCCTTACTCCTCTTTTATAACACTCCTCACATCTGACAACATGCCTATTCCGCAAAAAACCCTAATTTTTTAATTCCAGTATTTTTAAAATAACTTACCACATTTTTACGAATGCCTAACAAAAAAACAAAAAAGATGCTTAGTATTGTTTGCTTTTGATCTTTTCAGAAATAATCATCTTTATCCACTTTTTTTTGGTTTATACAATACTTCTAAGATTAGTCCATGTTGCCTAATGCAGTAGTAGTTTATTCATTCTCAGAGTTGGCAGTATTTCATCTTGTGAGTTGACTAAAATTTATTTGTCTATGATAGTTAAAAGGCTTTTAGTTCAAGTTGTTTCACTGTTATGCTATGAGAAGTTATGTGAATTTCTCTTGGTGCACATTGTTCAAGAGCTGTAATAGAATATGCAACTGGGAATTAAACTGTTGGGTCATAATATATGCATGTGTTCAACTTTCCTATATTTTTTAAATTGTAAATAAAAATTATTATACCAATAAATACACTCACTAAAACCATACCTGAATTCTTTAAGTTCATACTATTAGCAACGAATTATATTGCAAGCTTTTTTAAATTTTAAATAAGAGCAGTAAAATCATTCATAATTGTGGACTTGGTAATCTGAAAAATATCTTCCTAAAGGGTATTCATGGAACCTTTGGTATATTATGTTAAAAACCTTGAGATGGAGCAATTATTCTGCATTATCTGGGTAGGCTTGGTATAATCATGAGGCTCCTCAATGAAGAGAGACAGGAGATCAGAGTGATAGGGAATGGAATAACTAAAGCAAGAAGTTGGAGTGATGCAAAGAAAGGGTCATAGGTCAAGGGGTGTGACCTCTATGTGCATCTAGAAGTTGGCCTCTGGAGGCTTCTTGAAGTTGAAAAGAATAAGGAAACTTTCTTATCTAGAGCCTCCAGTCAGAACTAGTCATGCCAACATATTAACCTAAACCCAATTAAATTAATTTTGAATATCAGACCCCCAGAAATATAAGAAATTTGTTGATCTTCTAACACAATATGTTCATAGTAATTTGTTACTATAACAATGGCAAATTAATGCAGTTTGCTTTACTTAAATGCACCAAGAATGTCATGTGGTTGCTGGCCAGCTACAGATCAGGTATAGACACATTTTTATTTCTTGAACTAACAAATGAACTCCTGTTACTGAGAAGATATCCATTGGGAAACTTGTACTGTGGGCCTTAAATATTCTCAAGTCATTACAGATGAACTTTTTTTTTTCCTCGGTTGGTTCTCATTTCATTAACTTATTGTTTTTCCTCACTGCCTGTTGAGCTCTGTCATACCAGAGACTTCCCGCAGCTTTGCTACCGAACGATAGGAATATGAGCTCCAAAGGGTTCCAAGTCTTCAAAAACAATAACACACATGTAAGTCATTATATGGAAAAGAGCTCACATCCACACAAGTTTGCACATAAACATAGATCTATCAGCCTTGGTCACTTTGAAGCCAGTAAACTAAAGTCTTAGTTATAGACTATCATCAAGCCATCTGCAATAAAAAAATAGTCCATGGATATTCTGCAGAGGCTAGATATTTCTGGGTCTTTTCTGTTGTTTTATGGAGTCAACCCATAAATTAAAACTGAATTACAAAAATTATACCAGGTGAAGTAAGAGAGGGAAGATATTATAGGCTTATGAGTATATCAATAAAATGCAAAAACTTTCATGATTTGAACATTATGAAGAATTGAGCTTTTTCTTAAACCTATTGGTTGCCAATCCTATCTAATAAAGAGGGAATATGCCAATTGACCCTCATGCTGTCGCAAAGATAGTGGCACCCACAGCCAATAAGGAGGTCATATGCTAACGTGTGACTACATATGTGTCTTTCCCCTTCTTTCATGACATTTTGTAGGCCCTGTAATTCTGAAGATTCAAGTATCTTCCCTTAAAATAAATATATTTATATTATTTCATTTGTGATTTAGCTGCTACTTACGGACTTTCCTTTTTTTTTAATTAAATTTTTTTTAAATATATTTTATTGATTTTTACAGAGAGGAAGAGAGCGGGACAGAGAGTCAGAAACATTGATGAGAGAAAAACATCAATCAGCTGCCTCCTGCACACCCCTTACTGGGGATGTGACCACAACCAAGTTACATGCCCTTGCCTGGAATCAAACCAGGGACCTTTCAGTCTGCAGGCCAATGCTCTATTCACTGAGCCAAGCCAGTTACGGCTGGACTTTCCTTTTATCAGTATTTTATAATCTGTGTCTCTATGGTGTATTTCTATTATGTAACATATTAGGCCCAAATTTACTTTAAACTAACAAGCAATCATTATCTCAAAGTTTCGGTAAATCAGGCTTCTGGGCCTGGCTTTGCTTGGTGCCTCTTAAAGTGACATCTAAGGTTTTGCCAAATTCTACTCTTTAGAGTTTAGTCATTAGGTCCAATACACACTCTAGCCATAAGGAATGCATGAATAGCAGGAGGTGGATTGTTGTTACATATACAGAATAATTGCAGAATATATTGATATATAGAATATTCCATTACAGCCGAAACCGGTTTGGCTCAATGGATAGAGCGTGGGCTTGGGGACCAAAAGGTCCTGGGTTCGATTCCGGTCAAGGGCATGTACCTTGGTTGCGGGCACATCCTCAGTAGGGGGTGTGCAAGAGGCAGCTGATCGATGAAGCTCTCTCATCGATGTTTCTAGCTCTCTGTCCCTCTCCCTTCCTCTCTGTAGAAATCAATAAAATATATTTTTTTAAAAACCCAGAATATTCTATTACAAATACAGAATAACTGACTTTATTAGTGTAAAATAATAAATATACTAACAAAACTATTTTATTTTAAAAAGCAATAATCCTAAACTTATTCATTGTCCCAGTCAGAATTTCAGGCACTATCCTTAATTTCATCTTCTGTTATATCCTCAAGGTCAACCACAAGTCTTTTTTAGTCTTCCTTCCTTTTCTCTCTCAAAAACAGCTACCTTCCTTTATCAGCTTCAAACTAGTCTCCTGGCCTGAAGACGTGTTTTCACAAACCCAGTCTCAATTCAAAATCCAAATCATCTTTATGATGTAAAACTGACCATATTCAACAGCCTAGTAAACAGCTTGGATGTTGTTTCAGTGATCTTGTGATCAATTCACAATACTAAAAGGCTTTCGCTATCCCTCTTGTTGTAGCCTCTGATTTCCTTTTAGTCTCATCTCTGCCTATTTTCTCCCTTCCTCTCTACATTCATAAAATGCTAAACTTCTTCAGTCTTTCACTGTTATGTGGTCTTTCATCATACAGCCTTTTTATTTAATGTACCCTCTCTGTGAAAGAGTTTACCTATCCTTTTACCATGAATTTTTATTCATCTTTTAAGTGTCAAATTAGACATAAAACTTTCTCAGATCAAGAATTTGTCCACATTGTGTATGTTCCTGAAGCATCCTATAATTCTCTATCCTAGCACTCATCACATCCTTCAATTGTTCATTAATTTCTGTGTTTATCCTGGAAGATAAGAATAAGAATTATAGTGAGGGTAAGATCTATGTCACCAGTGCTAGCACAAACTTAGAATATATTTGAAAATTAAAAGAACAGTAATAATAATGACTGAATTCAAACTTTAGCAATCACTATATGCTAACCCTTGTGAGAAGCCCATTACATGGATAATTTTACTAACTGCTAAAAACCAATCTTTAGCATAGGTATAATAAATATACTAACAAAATAGTATTATTTTGAAGATGAAGAAATTAGTATAAAAATGTTAAATGAGCAAAGATTAAAGCTTACATTTAAACTGAGACATTTAATTTCAGAGTATAAGATTTTTATTACTAAACTATAGGAAACAAATATATTCCAGCAACAATCTTATGAATAGACATAAGATTATCTAAAATTATTTTAAAATATTTTGTGACACATTGCCATTTCCTCAGAAATGGTTTAAATATTATTTTAAAGGTAATACCTAAAAAAAAAACCTTTGACCTGTGGAACAATAATTTCAGTTTTATCATATACTAGAGGTCCATTGCACAAAGATATTCATGTAATAGGCCTTCCTTCCCTTGGCTTCCAGCACCAGTTTTCATCTAGCACCAGGGACCCAGGCCTTTCTCTGGCCAGAGTCTGCCATCTTCGTCTTTGCTGCAGACTTTGGAGTCAGCAGTCTTGTCTTCACTGTGGCATTCCACTCCTATAGATCCCTTCACCCCCTGCCCTCCCTCTCATAGCAGGCGCCTTGACCCACCTGGCTATTCCACACATGGAGCAGCTATGTGGCCATAATCTTTGTCCTTCTAATTTGCATACTCACTCTGATTGGCTATGGGCATAGCACAGGTACGGTCAATTTACATGTTTGTCTCTTATTAGGTAATATTATCAAATTGGTGTCTAATTTGTTAGAACAATCTATATATCCTCACACTATTAATGTTATTGGACACTTTATTTATTTATTTATTTTGCCAATCTATTAGTTTCATTGCTCACTGTTATTTAGAATAAAACATAAATCCAAGAAACAGCAATATCATCTGAAACATTTTTATGTTAACTTCGCTCCTTCAGATTTTGTTTTTGTTTCTGTGATTTTGTAGGAAATGTCTTTCTTCCATTTCTTTATTAGAACTGAGATTAAGCATTTGTATTTGCATATGTGTATTTATCTTTCAGGAGTTGCTTTGCAAATTTTTTTAGATGTTGATTATATGTATGGTTTATGGTATTTTTGCCTATTTATTTTCGGCCTTAAATATCTAGATACATTTGTCAATTATATGCATCACAAATATTTCTTCCTATGTGATGTGACTTTTTTTTGGTGTTAATCCTCATCCAATGATATTTTTCTATTTTCTTTTTTAAATAAATAAGCCATTTATTTATTTATTTTTAAAATACATTTTTATTGATTTCAGAAAGGAAGGAAGAGGGAGAAAGAGATAGAAACATCAGTGATGAGAAAGTCATTGGTCAGCTCCCTCCTATACTGGGGATTGAGCCTGCAACCCAGGCATGTGCCATTGACTAGAATCGAACCTGGGATCCTTCAGTCTGCATGCAGATGCTCTATCCACTGAGCAAAACTAGCTAGGACCCAATGATATTTTTCAATTGATTTTTAGAAAGAGTGGAAGAAAAGGGGAGAGATAGAGAGAAAGAAACATCAATGTGAGAGGACTCATCAATTGGTTGTCTCCCACATGCACCACAGCCAGGGTTCTAGCCTGTAACAGAGGTATGTGCCCTTGACCAGAATTGAACCCTGGACCCTTCAGTCCACAGGCTAATGCTCTATCCACTGAGGAACACAAGCTAGGGCTGATTTTGTTTTTGTAATTTTGTAGAGAATTTTTTTAAAGCATTATAAATTGTTTATATACATATGCATAATTTTATCTGTTTTTAAATGCTGTTTAACAAATATCAGTAGATATGTTTCTTTACTTCATTAATTGTTTAAAAGGCTCTAAAGCATTTGTTTTAATTCATAAGGAACTGATTGCTGTAAAGAAAATGAATAAGAATCTACTTTTACTTGTGCTTTCTCCATAGAAAGTCTACTGTCATAGAAGAAGGTATCACGTGTTTCCCATGAGTTCTGAAAGCATTTTTACTCTCTAAGAATGCCAAATTTAAATAATATTTGTTCCTATATTATCTATTATATGCATTTTATCAATATTATTAGTTTATAAATTATCTTTAAATTGTTTTTAATTAAATATATTCTGGTTATGTTGGTTAATAAAATTATATATGTTTCAAGTATCTATGATACTTTTATGATACTTTTATGAACCTTAATTCTATGATACTTTTATGAACCTTTGTATTGAAACAGATAAACATAATTTCTATTTTTATTTTCAAGTGTTTATGTATGCCTTTTAACTAAAGTTTGTGATTTATTATGCACTCAATGAAGATCCAGCACTCATATAGTATTAGAACTAGATTCATTACTGTTTTTGATGCTTTCATATCTTTTTTTCTGTTGCATTTAATTCTACATATTGCTTATGTTTTGGTATATTATTACATATATTTATTGGCACACCAAACTCAAACTACTTCATTTTAAAAATCTGATTTCAAGGTGTATTTTTTTTTTCAAAAAAATAACTTTGGGCTACTCTTTATGAAACATTGTTTATTGATAAAATATGCCACACATTTAAAAAAATTTTAATTTTTCAGAAAGGAGGGAAGAGGGAGAAAGAGGAACATCAATGATGAGAGAGAATAATTGATTGGCTGCCTCCTGCATGCCTCTTCAGGAGGTCGAACCAGTTAATGAGGCATGAGCCCTTGACTGGAATCAAACCCAGGACCCTTTAGTCCACAGGCCAATGCTCTAACCACTGAGTGAAACCAGCGAGGCTGCCACATACTCTTTATGCTATTTTCTACCAATGTCCAGGCCTTGTTCTTGCGAGAATTTAAAGCCTAGCCTCTTTCTAACTATTATTAGATGATTGATTCACATACAACCCTTCATGATTAACTTAATGCTATATAAGGGATTCTTCAAATTCATATGTAGCTGCTGATTTGATTTTTAGCATATAGATTGCTATCACAATAATACATTTTATTAAATACTCTTCCGTTATATTCTTATAAAAATACTATAAACCCAGTACATGAAAATTCATGCACTGGAGGGGGGTCCCTCAATGCGGCCTGCCCCCTCTCACAGTCTGGGAGCCCTCAGGGGTGGGAGGCAACTTGGCAATGAGGGGAAGGCAACGCCCCATCTCATCTCTGCTGCTGCCACTGCTGGCAGTGCAAGCCTCAGCTAGCCCTGGGTATCTGAGCCTTGGGCCAGTCCTGGGCAGCTGGGGCCTGAGAGCACTGGGTGTCACCATCTTGTGCCTGTGGGCACTGTCATCTATGAGGGTGTGGTAGTCAATTAGCATATTCCCACCTTATTGGCTGTGGGTGCCACCATCTTTGAAGGCAGGGCAATCAATTAACACATTCCCTCTTTATTAGATCAGATGAGAGAGTATTAATGTTGAATTGCAACAAATACACATACACACACTCATATATTTTGTGACAGAATAGTACGATATGGTATAATATAAGAAATTATAAGAACAAGATAAAACACAATGTAAGATGCTGCTTGCATTTTTCTGTATTCCACCAAATTAGCTTCTTTGACAAAAGAATGTTGAACTCTGAACAAACAACTTTCTGAGAGACTTCAGGGCTCACCAACATAGCTTTTAATATCTGCTATTATGCCATTAATTCAGAAATCTCTACAGGGTAAGATTTTATGCAGCTGCACACATTTTATTAAGAAAAATACATCTTGTATATGAGAATTTCTGATGTTTTGCAACAGATACTTCTGCTACAGAGAAAAGTGGTAGGTGAAATGTATATAATTAGTTGCTGAGGAGTACTGCATAAAAAGCAATTTTTCTTATACACAATTTTTATGCAATAAAAATCCATTCATTCAGAATTGTCTCCTGAAACATTACAGCCATTAAAATATTTCAGTTACAAACCCTCACAGTAGCCAGCAGGATGGCTGCACTGGGGCTAAAGATCTGGTGAACAGCACAGAGTGTCCCCCACACATGCTCTGTCACTTTCTAACCTGGCTGGGAGTTGCACATGGGACCTAGGAGCACACCTGCAAAAGTGGTCCATCCTCCTTATCCTGAAGCCACCTATTATCCTGGGAAGATTAAGAACCAAATATACCAGTCCTTTGAAGACCCCCAGCCCTTTTCATATTGCCAGCCTTTGCATACCCACAGGCCTTTGCAAATCTCCAGCCCACATTACCTGTAAACTGTCCATTTGGCATACACTTTTGCCTACTTCACAATGTAATCTTTGTCCTTCTACCCAATATAAGCAGCTGGTTTATGGTGGGGTGCAGAACAGATTTTTGTGGATGACCTGCTGCTCTCCCATACTGCTGGCATTTATTGGGATAAACACTCATATATGATTCAAATGTGTATATATATTTCAGTTACACAATATGGTAGGAAAGGTATTGTATTTGAAATCATGGGGACCATAACTATCATACACTTTGTTGCCTGACTGATCCCCATGGTCCTGTTACTTAGCCTTATTGGATTTCAGTCCCCTGTACTCTCTAGCAGGAATTATGGTATTACTTACCATATTCATTTAAACTATTTGAACTGAAGAGCAAATGAGCTAGTGCATATAAATGTGCTAAACAGTACACTCTATGTGGTATCACATAGAAAAGAAAATTCACTAAAACTGATATCAGTTGAAATAGAAAATATAAAGACTTCTGTATTTATTCATATTGATGTATTATGGCTGCCATAACAAATTGCCACAAACATAGTGGCTTAAACAACAGTAGTTTATTTTCTCACTGTTCTGAATTCCAGAATCCACTAAGGTGTTAGTAGGGCAACACTCCCTCATAAGACTCTTGGGTAGAATTCTTTCTTACCTCTTCCACCTTCCAGTTGGTACAGATGTTCCTTGGATACAGGCTGCAAGACTCCAATCGCTGCCCCCATTTGCAGGCAGCCTTCTGGTCTCCATCTGTCTTCCCTCTGTGTTTATCTTATAAGAGGAGTTGTCATTTGATTTATCCCTCTCACAAAAATCCAGAATTATCTCAAGATCCTTAACTTAATTACATCAGTAAAGAACTTATCTCTAAGATTGCATTCACGGGTTCTAGGATGGCTATATCTCTTTGTCTATTCAACACAATACACTATCAAAGAAATCTGAGCTATAATTCCAAGTTTTTACACATACACAAAAAAATAATTCCAGACTTTGGTGTCAACATGACTGCATTCTACTATATATTTAATTAAAATACATATTGTTTTTTAAAATACAAAAATTAACCAAATCCTTTCAGAGAATACAGAAAGAACAATGCCCTTCAATTTGTTTTATGACACTAACTTATTCAGGTGTAAAAATATTCCTAGGAATATATGACAAATGGACATGATAAGTCTCACCAATGAATGAAATCTCAAAATACCTTTATAACTTGTATTAATCTGATCCAGCAGTATACACAGGGAACAGTGTAACATGCTTCTGTTCTCCATGAATGCTGTAGCTTAAAATATTAGCAGAATTAAAGAGACAATTTATATGAACCTGTCATTGAGGGGAGAAAATCCTCTCTTGTTTTAAAAATAAATGAAACTCTTGTCAAAGAGAAGCAGAAAAGATATATTTAGATGATGACTAATGATATCATACGTCATGATAAAGACTACCCATTTCATCTTGTGAGTGTGTTAAGAGTAGGTGCTATCACCATTTTTGTTTGACATCCAATCAAAGTTCTATCTCTTACTGTAAAACAAGAAAAATAAATAATGTAAGAATTTGAAAAATATATTACTTTCATTGTTTGTAATTTTGAATGTTGAAATGTTATAACTGATCTACATATAAAAATCAGAACTAACTAATGCATTAACAAGGTGTCTGAACACTATGTCAGTATGTGAAAACAAATTTAATTTCTACCTGAAAGCAAATAACAAATGAAAAGTTTCAAAAATTAAATTACAAAAGCAAAAAAATATATAAATAAACATCTAAGAAAAATGCAATAAAACATGTAGAGGATATTTCCACGATAAACACACAAACTCAATAAGATTTACTAACAGAAATGAAAGAAGACATTGGGAAAGGTACATCAAGCAGACCAAAAACCAAACAGTATTTGTGAGCCACAACCCCATGTATTTTTTTTCCCAATTGAGGCTCTAAAAAATAACATTATCAATCATTGTAGTAGACTGCATCACTGTCAATCAGCTACTTTGATTTGCTGCTTGTAAGGCCCCTCTTGGTAAGGAAGTAATATATCTATACCATGTTAAATTCAGAAATAGCCATGTGATTTCTTCTGACCAATCAAATGTGGGTGACCTACTTTGCTGTGTCCTTTTTCCTCTGTTACAAGATAGCTGGTGAGTATTTTAAGGACAGTAATTACTATTATAATACAGTTTATCTCACTGATACAATTAAGATAGTAATAAACATGCATTATTCACCTTGGTGCTAGCGACAACACTGTGAGCAATAACCTACACTCTGTGTCCTCAAAATGCTCACATTTTATTAGTGTTATTGAGGCCAGAAAAGTGACGTGTAGTTTTCTGGAATATCAAGGAAAGAATTAGACACTAGCATTCAGTAAGGGCAATGTCAAAATGGAAATAAAAGTTTTAGAAAAACAAACAAAAAAGATGGGCAGATCCCAGAGAGGTACATTTAGTCCTTCTTAGAACAGGTCAGCTGATAAGCAAGCGCCTGTGCCTCTGGGAGTGTATATTGAACATTATAAGTAGGTCATTCTAGTGACTTGAATTGTCACACAAGATAAACACTTCTCCCGTGATACTGAATACAAGACAGAACGGTACCATTTTAAAGGTAGGTGATACAGTACAATGTGTGTAATTAAGTGTAAAATTTAACATAGTTTCTCTTTATGAGTCCACCTTATTTATTATGCTTTCCAAATCCATCAATGCTAATTTATAAATCAAAGAGCATCATCGCTGGCTCCTTTTAAAAAGTGATAAATGCAGTTTGGCTTATGGGAGATGTTTCACATGCCAGCATCATTACACAGCAATTGTTTAATAAGGTTACTTAATATCCATATTCTTGCCACTTATTAAGGGTCCCCTTTAAGTGTAAAAACAGTTTATAACACAAGTTAATAATTGTCCAATATCACTTTGTATTTTTGGTCATATCTGTAAAGACCTACAGAGTTTTAATTATTTCATAGCAGTCTGAAATTGAAGATAGCTATTTATAAAACAGAGATGTATCTCCAATCATTTTTATTTGTTCATTGCTATATAGGCACTCCTAATATACATGGCACATGATTGGTTATTTGTTATAAAAAGACTAAATTATTTACCTGAATCACATCAAATACTAGCTTGCTGAAAGTCACCTATGTACTCTAATGATATTTTTGAGCTCCCGATATTTACAGGAGATCATAACACTATTCTGTCTCATGAATTATTATTCCAGAGGTGTTTGACATTTGAAGTGTGTCTGGAAGGAGATGTTGTTCAGCATGCCCAACATGGATGCATAAATGGTATTTGGTTTGTGTTAACATTTTATGTGGGTTTATATTTAATATGCCCAGAAACATGGGTTCAATGCAAAGGCATATAACTGGGATGCATTACTTTGCTTTCTTACATTTAAGTTAAAAAAGAAACAAACTGTAAGATAGATCAATCAGCTGGTGATGATTCTCTCTGTTTTTGCTATCATTTTTGTGAAAGAGACTTACCATTTTACAGCAGCAGGGTGGACATCTTTTAGAATATCTTATCAAATGCAGTAACTTACAAGGGCATGGGCCATGCCAGCTTTGTTCCAGGCTGTGGCTACAGTGACAGGGACAAAACACAGGAGATGATTAATAAACATATTATTTTAGTCATTTAGCAAAATATTATATGCTTTTTGCCTAATATTCCAAGGGAAAATGGGTTGAAGGTTAATGTGTACATGACAGCCAGAACAATCCTATATAATAAAAGGCTAATATGCAAATCAAGTGAACGGTGGAACAACCGGTCGCAATGATGTGCACTGGCCACCAGTGGGCAGACGCTGAATACAGGAGTTGCCCCCTCGCCCCCCCAAGGGGGAGCTCCCTTAGGGGGAGCACCGCTCAGCCAGAAGCTGGGCTCACAGCTGGTGAGCACAGCAGCTTTGGTGGGAGGCTCTTCCACCTCGTGGCAGCACTAAGACCCCTGAGGGATGTCTGCTAAGCCAGCAGGTAGACATTCTTCAAGTGTTCTGGGACTGCAAGAGGGTGCAGGCCGGGCTGAGGAACCACCCTCTCCCAGTGCAAGAAAACATGCACTGGGGCTCTAGTGTTTTATAAATACAAACTTAATAACATCATTCCATTACTTAATCCGTAAGAGGCAGATCATTGCTCCCAGGGTAAAACACAAATCTAAAATAGTTTGGGGAACACATAAGAGTCCCGCTTACTCTTTACATTAATCTCTCAAAAGTCCTTGTCTCCTAAGCTACATGCATGTTCAAAAACTTTATTTTGGGGGACACCTTCACTTTCAGTACAGGTGTCTTATTTCCTTCCTCATTTTTAGCATACTAACATTATGGTTTTTTTCTACATGGCAACTTGAAAGTCATTTCCTCCTGAAAATGTCGATTGCTTCTATGTGTATTGCTATACTATCAGTTTTTATAATATAGATCATTTTGGGTTAAAATTGCTTCCTACTCTGGTACAAATATCTCAGAAAACCATATGTTTTTGCAAGTATTTAGCATGTTTATATTATTGTTGCAACCACATCGCCTGGTAAAGTGCCTGACAAGTGCATTGTATTATTAAGGGTTGAAAAAAAAATGGATATGTGGTTGCCTTGCATTACATTTAATTAGTGAGAGAAGTTTCATTTCCCTGCTGTGCAGTGTCACCTCTCCTATTTTATAACAGTCAGTGTTTTCAAAAAGATCACTGTGAAAGGTAGATTTGTTTATTGCTGATGTAACAAAACAGATGTTCTCAGGTGTTTTTTTTTTAATTATTCTTTTTTATTGTTGAAAGTATTACAGATGTCCCACTTGTTGTTGTTTTTTTTTTCCACTGACCCCCTCCACCCTACACCTGCCTCTCCTCTTGAATATACTATTGTCTGGATCTTTGTTGTTCATCAGTTTCTTTTTGTTCATTAGATTCCACAAATGAGTGAGATTGTGTGATACTTGTCATTCTCTGACTGGCTAATTTTGCTTAGCATAATATTCTCCAGGTCACCCATGCTGTCACAAACAGTAAATTTTTATTTCTTTTTACAATAGAGTAGGATTCCATTGTTTAAATGTACCATAGTTTTTTATCCATTCATCTACTGATGGACACTTGTGCTGCAGATGGGAGATATATATATATATATATATATATATATATATATATATATAATTTTTCCCAGAGAGGAAGGGGAAGGAATAGTTAGAAACATCGATGAGAGAGAAACATCGATCAACTGCCTCCTGCACACCTCCTACTGGGGATGTGCCCGCAATAAGGTACTTGCCCTTGACCAGAATCAAACTTAGGACTTTCGGTCTGCAGACCAACACTCTATCCACCAAGCCAAACCAGGTTCGGTGAGATGGGATATATTTTCAGGGGAATGCCTATTGGGTATGCTGACAATTGGATGCAACTGGAAAGAGTTATTTACTGAAATGAAGACATGAAGAGGAGAGCAGGTTTTCATTTTGGACATGTGCTTAAAATGTGCAGAAAATATTTAAGTCCACGTAGACAGTAGTTAAATATTTGAGTTTGAACCTCAAAGGTAGACCTCTGGATTTGAGATCTATATCTGGACATTTTCAGTATATAGACAGTATTTAAAAGGCTTTTGTCACCAAAACCAGTTTGGCTCAGTGGATAGAGCGTCGGTTTGAGGACTGAAAGGTCCCAGGTTTGATTCCGGTCAAGAGTATGTACATTGATTGCGGGCACATCCCCAGTAGGGGGTGTGCAGGAGGCAGCTGATTGATGTCTCTCTCTCATTGATGTTTCTAGATCTCTATCTCTCTCTCTTCCTCTCTGTAAAAAATCAATAAAATATATTTAAAAAAATAAAAAAAATAAAAAGGCTTTTGTCTGGACACTATCATCATCTGCGGTGAGTACTCTTAATTACTCAGTGTAGACACATATGGGGAGATCCCAGCACTAGTGCCTGGAATATTCCAAAGTTAGAGGTCAGAAACCAGTATCTAAAACTGAGAAAAATAGATAAGAGTAATATCAGTAGATCCTGGTAGTTAATTTAAAAATAAAAAGGAGACAAAGAAAAAGAGCATCAAAGAAGAGGAAGAGGCTAACTCCTACAAATTGAGCACATTTAGTGCACCTTTGAATTTGCCATTGTATTGATCAACTTGGGATCATTTTAATTTTTTCAAATATATTTTTATTTATTTCAGAGAGAAAGGAAAAGGGAGAGAGAGATAGAAACATCAATGATGAGAGAGAATCATTGATTGCCTGCCTCCTGCATGCCCCCACCCTGAGGATAGAGCCCATAACCTGGGCCTGTACCCTGATCTGAAGTCAAACCATGACCTCCTGGTTCATAGGTGGATGCTGAACCACTTAACCATGCCAGCTGGGCCCATTTTTATCCTTGAAAAGAGCTCTTTTGCAAAGTTATATGTTTCAGAAAGGAGGCAAGAGAGGATTTGGCATGAGAAGCCATATATAGCCTTTGAAGAAATTTTGCTATAAGGGAAAGAGAAATTGGGCAGTAGCTGAATGTGTATATGGAATAAAAAGAGGTTTGTGTTTTGAGAAGAATTTTCAGAATGTTTTTATGCTTATGGGAATGATTTAAACACTGAAAATTTGATCATGGGGTCAGCAGAGAATTGCTAAAGCTATCCCCCTAAACAGGCACGGAGAAACGGCCTCCAGTGCCCAAGTGGAGAGATTGGTGGATGACGGGCACAATATTACCTTATTCAGTTGGTAAATGAAGGCAGACTATACAGGCGGGGATAAAAGCAGATGGGGCAGTTGTTCTTATAGGTTACATTCTAATTACATTTATAAATTTTAAAGTGACAAAAAGCAAGACCATCAGCTGAGTGTCATAGTATTAAACAATAGTTTTAAAACTCCAAGAGAAGTTAGAGAGTGAAAAAGGTAGGACTAGTTATACAATTAGGGATTATGTGAAGTTGAATATCATGATTTTAAAATAAGACTGATCAGCCCAGCTGGTGTGGCTCAGTGTTTGAGCCTCAATCAATGAACCTGGACATCATGGTTTGGTTCTCAGTCAGGGCACATGCTCAGAGGTTGTGGGCTCAACTCCCTACTAGGGGGCATGCAGGAGGCAGTTAATCAATTATTCTCACATCATTATGATTTTCTCTCTCTCCTTTTCTCTCTGAAATCAATCCAAATAGATTTTTTAAATAAGACTGACCAGTATGGTTGCAATTTTTCTCCAATCACTGTCAGTATTGTGTAGACTTAGGCACACAAGTGTAGGATATATTAAGATTTGGATTTTTCCAGGTAATGTCCATGAAGTTTTACAAATAGGAAGTGAGAATACAGGCATGGAAAAGAGAAATAATATGATACATTAAACATACTATATATTCAAAGGGTTATATTATAGGAGTTGATGTATAAAGAGAGTGAGGTGGCATGTTAGGGGTAGAGAATGGGATGTTTAAAATTCCACTTTTGAAGGCTGCAGTGATTATGTAGTGACCAATACCAAAGAATGACCACAGGTGGCTGAAATCAGACAGACAAAATATTACTTTTCTAAATGCTGAATTCATAAAAATTGCCCCCCAAATCAGTAAATGACTAAAAAAGTTAGGCATGTGAGGTGGTATATACACTATTGATAAAACTTAACCTGTATTTTTATAGAAAATGGAGGAAGAATGACCTAGAAGCAAGACTGGAGAAGGAAGAAGCTGATCCAAATACTGGTCCAGTAGCATGAAGGAAGAGGAAATGGAAAAATCTATGCCTAAGGACAGTCACAAGACAAGTGGTATCCTCAGAGATTGCTAGGTTATAATACAACTAGAGGCCTGGTGCATAAAATTTGTGCACAGGGGAGGGGAGCCCTCAGCCCAGCCTGCACCCTCTCCAATCTGGGACCCCTCATTGGATGTCCAACTGCCAGTTTAGGCCCAATCCCCGAGACTGGGCCTAAACCATCAGTCAGAAATCCTTCTCACAATTGGGGACTGCTGGCTCCTAATTGCTCACCTGCCTACCTGCCTGATTGCCCCTAACTCCCCCCCACCACCAGTCTGATCATGCCTAACTGCCTCTGCCTGTCAGCCTGATCACCCCTAACTGCTCCCTCCACCCCCCACTAACCTGGTTGCCCCCAACTGCCCCCCAGCTGACATGGTCATCCTTTACTGCCCCCCCCCCTTTCAGGCCTAGTCACCCCCGATTGTCCCCCACTGCAGGCCTGGTTGTCCACAACTGTTGCCCCTGCTGGCCTTGGCATTTGGTCACCCCACACAGCCTGCTGTTCAGGCATTTGGTCATCTCTCACTAACGCCCCTGCCGACCTGGTCACCCCAAGCAGCTTGCTGTTCAGTCATTTGGTTGTCCCTCATCAACCCCCTTGCCAGCCTTGTTGCCCATGCAGCCTGTGTTTGGTCACCTGTCCAGTTGTCTAGGTTGTGATGGCCCTGGCTTTTTGTATATTAGCATAGTGATCAATGTTAATCTTTAAGAGGATGACACGATGGTTAGTGTTTTCAAATAATATATTTTAACCCCATTAATTTTTATGCTGCTCATGAAAATAATGTTACACATAATAAACTCAAGGCAGCCAGTATAATGGTAAGAATTTGAGCTCTAGAAGAAAAAAGGCTGAGTATGAGTTTCATTATTTGATATGACAATGTGTGACCTTGGACAAATTGCTTAATGTCATTGTGACATTGCGACCTGGAGAATGATGTCTGACGTTCTAAAGGTGCACCTACATATCTCCTAGAACACCTTCTTTTTTTTATAGCTCCTTAGTTGCCTTGATGTGTGGAAGACCTAAAAGGATGTTTTCTTTATTTGGGATATGGATATGGTATGGGAGGACCAAAGTATCTCATAAAAAATAACTTTCAAATTCCATGGCAATCAATGGCAGTGAGATCAAGTGCTTACTAAGGATGTTCCTTTATAGAGACAAAATTGAATATTTTGAGAACAAAAAGACTGCATTCCCTGGTGAGATTACTTCAGAATACTTAACAAATTTGATAAGAAAGTCCTCATAATTCAAGGTGCTTTGAGGTAAGCTATAAAAATGTCTTCAAATATCTTCTTCCCAGCAGTGTTGTTAGTCAAAAGCAGTGCCAACTTATACAAACAAGTAAAAGACCCAATTTGGGAAAATAACAAAATATAAGTTGGAAAAAATTCTTGATTGGGTTGGAAAAAAGTTAGAACCTGGGAAACAGAAATACCTAGGCATAATTCTAATTTTCTCCAAATTTCTTTGCCTAGTTTATTTAAATTTTCTTTTTTTATTGCTTATTCTCTGCTACCATTTAAGAATACCTCTGTGATATATGTTAAATTGTTTTAAGACAGCATAAAGAAATTAATAAATATAATATATTGTATTTAATTAAAAAGGAAAAATACAGTGCTATAAGCACAAACACAATACACTTAAAAGAGTAAGTGTATGAAAATGTATTGTTTCTTCTGAGGTTTAGTATTATGTTTCTTTTTATTCAGTATAGAATATGATCACTCAAAAAATTATACCTAATGTGCCTAGAAAAGTGTAATTCTGACTCCATAAGTCAAAGAAACATGTCTTCTTTTTGCTGCATATATTACTAAATGTTAGTAAATAATTACATTTTCCATGCAATTAAATAATTGTATTTCTACTCTTTCACCTATATTTACTTGTCACTATCTAACTGTGCAAATTAAGAATTGGGTACCATTCTTATTCTGGAATACATTTCACAGAGGTAAAAATAATCCACAACTGCTACTGATTATATATATATATTAGTGGCCCAGTGCATGAAATTGATGCATAGGGGTAGGGGCTAAGGGTGTCCCTCAGCCCAGCCTGCACCCTCTCCAATCCCCATCTCAGGGGATAACCGACAATCAGACATCCCTCTCACAATCCAGAACTACTGGCTCCTAACCACTCACCTGCCTGCTTGATTGCCTCTAACTTCTTCTGCCTGCCAGCCTGATTGTCCCAACTGCTCTCCTGCTGGTTTGATTGCCCCTAACCACCTCTGCCTCAGCCCTGCATCCAGGATCCAGGATTCCCTCCTCCAGCGGACCACAGGTACCTGGGATCCAGGCTTCCCTACCTCTAGTCAGCTGTAGGCACCCAGGCCAGCTGCAGCAGCAGGGGATGGTGGGCAGGTAGCTTCACCTGGGCTGCAGCCGCAAGTGCTGTCTCCAAGGACCAAGGGATGGGCTGCTTCTCTGTCTCCAGGGCCACAACCAGCTGCAGGTGCTTGTGCCCAGGACTGTGGGGTGGGCAGCTTCTCCATCTACCAGGTCATAGCCAGCCTCAGGTGCTGGCGCCTGGACCATAGGCAGGTGGCTTTTCCATCTTCCCTGGGATGCAGTGTGGGTGACTTTTCCAGCTGTCTGCAGCCAGGGATCACGGGGCAGGCAGCTTCTTCATCTCCTGGGCTACACCCAGATTCAGGCACTGAGGCCTTGTTTCTCAGTCTCCCCCATGATGTGGGGCAGGTGGATGTGAGGCTTCTGCTGTTGTCTGTGGCCTGGGATCATGGGGCAGGCAGTTTCTCCATCTCCGGGGCTGCAGCCAGCCTCAAGCGCAGGCACCCAACTTCTCTTACCCCCACCACGGGCCCTGAGCAGGGGGGGCGGAGCTACCGCCACGGTTTCAGGTTAATTTACATACTCACTCTGATTGGTTGGTAGTGTAGCGGAGTGACAGTAATTTGCATATTCCTCTTTTATTAGTGTAGATTAGAGGCCCAGTGCATGAAATTATGTACTTGAAGGGGATCCCTCAGGCTGGCCTGTGCCCTCTTGCAGTCTGGGAGCCCCAGGGTGATGTCTGACTTCCATGGAGGCAGGAGAGGCTCCCTCCACCACCACTGAGCTCTCCAGCCTTGAACCTGGCTTCTGGCTGACCACCAGGGGGCAGCTACTGCATTGAGAGTCTGCACCTTGGTGGTCAGTGCACATCATAGTGACCCGTCGTTCTGCCGTTTGGTCAATTTGCATATTAGCCTTTTATTATATAGGATATATATATATATATATATATATATATATATATATATATATATACCCCGTATTTTTCGGACCATAAGACGCACTTTTCCCCCCCAGAAGTGGAGGGAAAAAGTCCCTGCGTCTTATGGTCCAAATATAGCCTACACATATACTTTAAAAAAAAAGTTTTTTTACTTGCCCGGCTCTGTGTGGTCTCTGTGTGCTTGCCCGGCTCTAAAATGGTTCTAAATGCTGCTGTTTACTTTACAGGGTTGATTACATGTGTTTATGACTGTGATGTTCGGTTTTAATGCACATAAAATATTTTAGGACACTATTTGTTTCAGAATCTTTTTTTCTTCATTTCCCTTCTCTAAAAACTGGTGCGTCTTATGGTCCGGTGCGTCTTATGGTCCGAAAAATACGGTAGCTAGTATATACATATACTATTACAAAGGCTTCTATCTCTTTCCAATCCAATCCTAACTGCTTAATTTCAAACTCTCACCTGGATTATTAAAAGTTGTGAGGCTTCTGCTGTTGTCTGTGGCTGGTTTTCCAGTCTTGTTCTTCCACTTTCAACAGCTGTCCTGCTCATGGAGTGCCCTAAACTGCAACTTAATCCTGTGTATAAGCATATTCCTGTTTTTAAAATAAGTTATGCAAAATGCTGTTTGATTGTACTTTAGCGTTTATTATACTTTACATTTTATACTTAATAATGTTTGTGTGTTTTATATATCTTACTGACCTCAACACACCTTATTTCAGAAACACCCTTCCCCCTGTTATCCTCACTTTCTAACACACGTCCATTTCACCCAGTCTAATTCGTCCTTCATATCGCAACTTGGCATTATCTTCCCCAGAAAGCTGTATTTCTTTGAGTAAATAGGTTAGGAGAAACATCTCCGTTGGTGCCATGCCATGAACAAAATAAAAGAAAATTATCAGTTTATCTCCACCACAGAAATCTCCTTAAATTCCAGTCCTGTTATACACAGCATTCACAAAAAAAGAATAAACTTGATAAGCAGGAAGCAGTGGGTGTGCTAGTACACAGGATTTAAACCTGAAAGCTTTGCATAGGAATTTGGACAAAGCATTCCTATCACTGATAAGAAGAATTTTCCAAATCTTTAAATAATTACTTTTTGCAGTGACATCAAGTGCAGATTTACAATTACAAAACGTTTTAGCACCTACAAAAGATATCCAGTGAGTTGTATCCATTTATATCTAGTCATCCTATTTTATTTGTTAATATGCTATTTAAATATAAAACAATTGAAATGTTAACTCTCTCTATGAATGGAAAATTGCCCTCCAATACTGTTTTCAAGTATTTTATTAAATTTTAGCCAACTGTAGATTCTTTCCTGTTTTAACTGCTCTTTTAAAATAACAGTGATCAAAATATATCTTTTAAAGATAGTTTTCAATTGACTTCTTAGTTTTAGTTAATAATAGAAATAATTTGATGAGTATCTAAAATTAGGAAATTCAGTTGAATGTTGATTATTGTTAATATTAAAGTCACTACTGATTGGAGACTCCTTTTTTGAGAAAAGGGCACCTAATCAAAATAAGTGACTAGTGCCTTGTTTCTCTTTTTTTCATAGTTGGATTAATAATTTTCGTCATAAAATCAGCTTTTGAATAATTTCAAAATGAATATTTAACATATTTAAATAACTATGATATACTTTGTTTACTGCTTGTATATTGAAGTAAGATATTAAAATATAAAAGATTTGTTCTTTGTTCCTTTTCCCGGGTCTCAACCCACCCTGAAAAAATCAAACAGAAATTTAAGGGTTTAGCCATATTTTAAATGAGCAAATTAATGTTCATTTTTCTCTTTTTTAAATTATATTTTTATTCATTTCAGCGAGGAATGGAGAGGGATAGAAACATCCATGGTGAGAGAGAATCATTGTTTGGCTGCCTCTTTATGCCCCAGGATTGAGCCCACAATCTGGGCATGTGCCTGACAGAGAATCGGACTGTGACCTCCTGGTTCATAGTTCGACACTCAACCACTGAGCAATGCCAGCTGAGCTAATATTGTATTTTTTGATTCCTGAAAAATCAAATGTATTGACCCAATGTAAAAGCCTTTCTTTTGTGTTTTCATAAATTTATTTTTTGAAAGAAAAAAATTAATTAGGAATGTACTTAGAGAGGTTAAAATAATCATTATGTAACATATTCATTTTTTTAAATATGCACTCTTTAATAGCCCTTGTTTTAAAAGTTCCATTTATAGAGGTATAGTAACGTATGCTCTCTGCAGTGCTTACTGATATGCACTGTTTACTTCCTAGGAATAGCTCCTTGCTCAATATTTAGTCATGATCTATTTATAGTGCATTGCAATCCATTCAACATGAATTTTTGGAATTTTTCCAGGTCAGGGTCTATCCTGGATTCCTATTTTTCTTGTAAACTTTTCAGATGTTCCAACATGGCCTGTCAAGGGAAATCATTACAAACATTCTCTCCTTCATTGGTTTTTGGAAAGGTTTTCTGCCTCACAGCATCTGGCGTACACTATTACTTTTATTGAAATTAAACACAGAGTAATGTATCCGCAGACCCATGAATCAACAGTTTTCCTCTGGATTATTACATTGCCAACAGTGTATGCCATAGGGAATCATGCTAAATTATTTACTGTAAACTTAAAAGAAGGAAGGAAGTGAAGCTGTTCTCTATTAATTTTTTTTTCTTTTACTGCTAGCAGAAAACACGATCTTGAAAAATAAAGCAGAGAACTATTGACAACACTTAACCTTGAGGCATGACAAAAAGTAATCATTTCTAGCATGCATTTTCTAGTCATTGACCACATTGTATGGCAAAATAAATAAGGCAATTGTAACAAATATCTTTTTCTTTAAAAATCTATTTTTTAAGAAGAGGTGGTTTTATTTTAATTTTCTTTCTTTGATGGATTTACTTTGGCTGTTGTCAAGCATGCATTTTATATTTATTGTCAAATGTTTTTTTGAGGGTACCTTGTAGACATGACACACAATTACTTAGACAGGAATAACTGATAAAAAATATGAAGTTAGATCTTAGAAGACAAAACAAAATTTCTCCCACTCTCTATCTATGGGAAGTCTATGCATTTTTATTTTATTACATGGTCTTTGCATCACATTGAAATTGAATAGTTATTCCATATATATATGTATATATATTGATTTCAGAAAGGAAGGGAGAGGAAGAGAGAGATAGAAGCATCAATGGGAGAGAGAATCATTGATTAGCTGCCTCCTACAAGCCTCCCACTGAGGACCCAGCCTGCATCCTGGGTATGTGTCCTGACCCAGAGTGGAACCACAACCTCGTGGTTTATAGGTCAATACTCAATCGCCAAACCACATTGGCCAGGCAGTCATTCTAGTTTTAATCATGGGACTTGAATACATATAATAAAACATTTCACACCTCAATTCCATTATATATAGCAAGGTTGTTGTAGGGATTAAGTAAAATTACATGCACACAAACACATACAGAGTACAAACATTGTATGTTCCACATAAAGGTACCACAATAAATGTTATTAATTATAATATTATCTATTTCAACTATACTTTATATAAGTATGGAACTATACCTTGTTAACTTGTGCAAATTAACATATAATATAAATATATGCTGCCAACTGGTTATTAACAATTATAAACAAATGGTATTAGCACTATAGCTCATTAGATTTGAAAATAAGCTATGTTTGTTTCAATACTTATCCTCAATGTGAAAACTAAGCTGTCACAAGACATGTTGCTACTAAGGAAGGATAAAGTCAATAGTGGTGACATCACACAGGAAGGCATTGTTGAGCTGCTGAATCAACAACTTCTTCATCACTTAAAGCAGTTCAGTGGGAATCCTGGAGACTTCCATCTGGAAATGTACCATTACACCTGCCCTTACTCAGCAGTTATGTCACAGGAAGCTTCCTTACTATCTATTCATCCCACTGAAAATGCTAAGTTATCCTATAATAAAAGCATAATATGCTAAGTGTCTGGTCAATTGATTGGCCATTCAACCAATCAAAGAGTAATATACTAATGATATGCTAAGGCCACTCAACTGCTGACTATGACATGCACTGATCACCAGGGACAGTCAACCAGTTGACCAGTCACTATGATGTGCACTGACCACCAGGGGGAAGATACTCCAACTGGTAGGTTAGCTTGCTGCTGGGGTCCAGTTGATAGGGACTAAGCAAGGGCCCAGACAAACCTTGGAGTCCTCCCCAGGTCCCATCCAGCTGGCCAACCTCCTGTGTCTCTCCCTGCCTGATCGTGCACCAGTGGGGTCCCTTGGCCTGGCATGCACCTTCTCACAATCTGGGACCCGTAAGGGGATGTCAGAGAGCTGGTTTTGGTCAAATCCCACCAGGGGAATGCCGCTCAGCAAGAAGCTACACACACAGCTGGTGAGCATAGTGATGGTGGCAGGAGACTCTCCTGCCTCTGTGGCAGTATTAAGGATGTCCAAATTATGGCTTAGGCCTGCTCCTCAACTAAGCCATCAGTCAGACATCCACTAGGGTTCCCCGACTACAAGAGGGTGGAGGCCGGGCTGAGGGATGCCCTGCACCTTTGAGTGTATGAATTTTGTGAACCAGGCCTCTAGTTTATTAATAAAAGTTTAGAACACATCCAGAGAACAAGACTTTGTCTAGTTCACTATTCTATTGACTATATTTAAAACAATGGCTGACATTTAGCAGGCACTTAATAAATTTCTAATGCTTTCATGGATAAATAATATATCAAAGATCTAATTTTGAAATGACATTAGTCTAGTCACTCCCCATTCCCAAATTTATTTTCTATCCTGAAGTTTTATCATTCTAGAGATATAAGTTGATTTTATGCACTTAACAAATGCCAAATTTTTACATTGCATATAACATGGAATGTGATATTTATATTGTATAATTTGTCAGAATAACCTCTGTATTTGTCATATTAAAAATTGTTAAGCAAACAAAACAGGTTTCACTTAATATTGCCACTACAAAACATCACCATTGATAAGGACATAGTGATTCTTTTTATAAATATTAATAAAGCTTTTTTTTTTTTTTTTGCAGTATCTGAAAAGAGGGTTGAGGGATCCACCGCTGGCCAATACCATCAGTGCACCTAGGAACAGAAGCCAATGGACCATAGGCATTAGCAGAGCTTAAGCTAAGCACTGATTGTTGAGATAATGGTGGCTGAAGGCAATTTCCAAACCTAATAATCCTTTAACTGTTAACTAAACTTTACCTTTGATATGCCTGTATGCATTGCTAGAGGGTAAGATGTTTACCTAAAACTGAATAAAAACCAGAGAGGACCCAGTCTCAAAGGTGTCTCTTCAAGAAAGAGGCTCCTCCTGACCCCAATGCCTTCTAAATTCATATTTCTTACATAGCATTTTCATTTGTGCATAGGCCCTCCTTCAGATCCTGAACCCCACCGTGAAGGTAGTGGCAAGGGTAAAAGAAGCAGGAGTTCTGAAAATATTAGAGAGACAGGGAAACCTTCCTTTTAAAGCACTTTCACTTGCACTGCCTGTCTTGGCATGTATATCAGCACCAAGAAACATCTAAAACAGAATTCACAGTCCATGGGCTACAATAAAGAAAGGGAGTCAGGACCAGAATTCACATCTCCTCATGCACAGTCCGGAACATGTTACCCAGGGCTCACAACCTAGTTAAATATGTGCTTCCATCAAAAGTTTTCCAACCTTTGTAAGGGTTCATCACAGGAAAATCTCCAATGTTTTCATTCTCCTGATCTAATTTCTGTCACTTTTACAATCTGTGATTTCTGATATTTGGTTCTGAATTCCACTCGTTATTTTGAACTTCTGACTAATACTTAATAGTGCATACCTCAAAGTAGAATTATATTTATATTTAGAAATAAATCTCCTTTAAAATAATCTGCTTCAATGCAGATGAATGGTTGTGGTACATACTATATAAAATCTCACAATTATCTGAAATTCTGGAATCTTGTCCCAGAGATATAAAACCTACATATTGCCCACTCAACTCAGTGACTCAGTGATTGATTGTTGACCTATAAACCAGGAGTTCATGGTTCAATTCCCAGTCAGGGCACAAACCAGGTTATTGGCTTGATCCCAAGTGTGGGCTGTGCAGGAGGCAGCCGATCAACGACTCTCTCTCATCATTGCTGTTTCTATCTCTCTTTCCCTCTCTCTTCCTCTCTGAACTCAATAAGGATATAATTTTAAAAATAATAAAACCCATATTTTTTGTTTTGTTTTTTTACAAATTACAATAATGAAAATCATTATGTCTTTGATTTATTGAGTGAGTATTATGTTTCAGACATTTTAAGTTTTTTTACTTGTGTTAACTAATTTAAGCTCACAGTTGATTATAGTGCTATTGTTAGGCCCATTTGACAGATGATGACACTGACACAAGAAGGGAGGTTACTTACCATCCCAATTATTCACATAGATGACTATTTTTATATTGTCATGAAATGATCTACCACACATTTTAGGTACATGTGGCATTGATATAATAAGTTCAAGTGGTAACCTATTAGGACACTGGAGACTATCATCTGGAAGGTATGTACTTAACGGGAGTAGGGAGTAATAAGCCTATTGTCATCCATAGAAATGGTACAAAGAGGAGTCAGTTATGTTATTTACTTCTTAATATTATATAATGAGCCTATATCAGAGATATTTGAAAAGTGAGATCAGTTCTGTAAACTTATCTTGGGTCAGAATTTTGTCTAAATACTAGGGGCCCAGGCATGAATTTGTGCACCTTGAAAGGAACTATGGGCCTCGAGGCTATGATAGGCATAGGGGCGGGTCTCAGCCCATCCTCTGTGCCTCCACACGGCCTCTCCCACCATGTCACCCAGTCCCCTGTCGCCTCCAGTCCCTTGTCTACCAGCAGCCCCATTCCCGCCATATCCACTCCACATGCTGATGGTGCCGACCCCGTTCATACCCACTAAAGGAGTTGAGCTATTGGGGCTGGTGCCAGCAGTGGGTGCAAGCAGAGGCTGCTGCCCTGATCACCCCTCAGGAGCAGGGGGGAGGTGGAGAAGCCCTCAGGGGTGATCAGGACCGGCAGCCACTGATTGCACCTGCTGATGGCACAGAGTGATTGGGACTGGCATTGGGCACCAGCAGTGGGTGCAAGCAGCAGCTCTAGTGTTGGCAGTGGGTGTGAGCAGGGCCAGCACCAGCAGTAAGTGCAAGTGCTGGGTGGGACCATGGCATGTAGGAACAAATAATTTTCAGTAACCACCAGAGGCTCACCCTGATGGCAGTGACCATCGCCCACCTTGGTCTGGCACTCCTCTGACCTGCTCCATCATCCCACCATGGCTGATGCCTGCATTGTTCCACACACACCCCCTGGTGGTCAGCACACATCATAGCAACCAGATGTTTGGTTGTTCTGGTTGTCCTGCCATTTGGTCTCTTTGCATTTAGCTTTTTATTATATAGAATAATAAGCAAATGAGAGTAGCCTAAAATTATTTTGCTAACAATGATCAGTTAATAATTTCAATTTCCTGGTGATTGCTATTGTTTCATTTAGTAACAAAGACTAAAGAACTTTACTGACAAAAAATGAAAAACAATGTCATTTCCCTTCTGAATGTTTCAGCCTTTATCATATCATTAAGCTGGCTCTTAAAAGTAAATTCCATTAAAAATGTTCCAAATATCAAATTGGGTTTATGAACTCATTGTTAATCCTGAAGTATTACAATGATGGCATAACATTAAGAGCTTTGCCTGGTATTAACACTTTCAGAGTAGGTTATGCAACTGAAGGATGTCTCTATTCTCCTGCAAAGTTCTCTCAGAAAGAAAAATTGCCTGTAGCTTTCTTTCTAAGTGGTTCCTAGCTTTGCTTGTGATTAAATGATGAGCATTCTGAGTCATCCCATCCAGAGTTATCTTTGCAGTGACAATTGCTATGACAAAAATGATAGGGCTCGCTGGCCCTTCGCAACCTGTTCTCTTCATCTTGCTGATGCGGGGAGGGTGTGAGCTTCCCAAGTTTGTAGGTCACGATTTGAGGCTGTCTGCTCTCTTTCCACCTCCTCAGTCATTTGATGGGTCTAACCAAGATCCCTGGTATCTGTGCCAGAACAATGAGAATACTTAACTATCTAACAAGGGCAGTGTCACTATCTCCTTGATAGCTATGTACTATTTTTAAAAATCCTCCTATCACATGGGTTCTTTTTTTATTACCTTATTTTTTTTAGTTTAGATTTCTTTTATTTTTATTTTTAAAGGAGCTGACTCTAAGATCTGCTCTAAACATAATAATAATACATTTTTAATAACAGTCTTTTAACACTTTAGTCATTTTTAACAAACATTTTTACAATGCCTCTCAGCTGCCTGTAGTATAGAATTAAACATATTATTATGGATTTAAAGGATACCTTCCTATGAATTACCCTAAATGTATTGCATCTAATGTTCACTCATTAAAATCCTTAACCATTTTTAATACCATCCATATCATTTAATTTGCAACAATTTACTCTTAATTCCAGTGAACACTGTATCATACATTTAACCTGATAACTTCTTCTTTTTCAATTCATGTCACTACCCTATGGATTAAAATTATCTGCTCAAAGATAGTCTTTAAGTAATAAGACAATAATTGTTGATTATTATCAGAGGGAATGTTACTTTAAGATATTAAATTCTATAACTTTTAATTCATATTTCTCTTTTTCTTCCTCTGATTTAATCAGGAAGCTAACTCTGTATGATTGCCTTAGGAAAGTCAGGAAATATTGCAGAAAATAAGAGTTATTAACAAAACACTTCTATTTTTAGTCTTTTTCCCTCAAAAAAGCTCTAATTTCTAATTGGGAAATTGATGTAGAAGAGTTAAGGGAGAAGGGGGGGAAAGCAACATAGCTAGTAAAAAAAATACAATAAATGCTATTAAAAGGGAATTTTTGAACTGGAACTTAGATTCTTTGTCTGCCAGAGTCGAAGAATGAATCCATGGACAGAAGATGGTATAGCAGAAGTGGAAATTTATTAAATAACAAGTACAGACTCCCACGTAGGGAGGGGGAAGGGTCCCACAGAATGGACTCCCAAATGGGAAGGGGGAAAGGGTCCCATTGAGTTCCTTTTCCCTGTGGCTTAAAAGGTTGCAGATCCTGGTGCCTTGCTATCCCCTCTGATTGGTCACTATTCCCTTGGACTGGGCTGCTATAGGAACTGTAGGCTCACAGGTCTACTTCCTTATTGTTTTCCTATTCCCTTTGGGCTTTCTTCTTCTCCTTCTGGATGAAGGGCTTCCTCCTCTTTATTTTGTAAATATAGACCTTTTGCTGTTCCCAGCTCCCTCATTCTATGGAAATGTACCTGTTGCAGCTTTTCAGCTCCCCTATTCTATGGAAATATACCTTCTGCTGCTCTGCAGCCCTGTGTCTCTTCCATGGTCCCTTAATTTCCCAAATTTCCTAAAACCTATTTTCTTCACCCCTAAAATTTCCTGTTTCACTATATTCATAAAAAACATAGTTAAGTATTTGTCTTCTTGTACTCTCATCACTGAATTCCTCAGTTCTGGACCTCATCTTCATTTCACTGACATCCCTCCAACAACTTGTAGCATTCTTTGAAATCTCTTCTTTAAGGACATGGCAGGGTAAGCGCTCACAGAAAGTCCATCCCCACTTGTTCTCCATAACTGTCGCCTTGCAGCTTCTTGTGCTGTCTTAAATGTAGTCCATCAATCTGAACACAGCTGTCATCAAACTTTTCAAAGTCTTCTCTTTTCAAGGGGAACATATGCCAGAAGACTGTGGGGCAGATCGTGTGAAGCATTAAAGGAAATAAATATCAATGAACCTAGAATTTTATACCCAAAGCGTTGCTCAAATGTACGTCTCTAATAAAAAATAATTCTGTGGATTATAAAAATATATTCAAAGAAGTATTGAAGTTAGAACTTGGGTCAAGTTTATCAGCTTCTGAATATTCATGTATGTGGACGAAAAGAGCCACACGCTAACCTGACAAGCTCAGGGGAGGTCTGTGTGGCAGTCTTGCAAACTCAGAGACCTAAAATGACCACAAAAGATGGTTTGAAAATTAAATATTTAAACTACAAACAGGTTATAGTGGGTAGTCATGTCCTAGGCTGATATTTTCCCTGACAAAGATCAACTTAGATTTTCTTTACTGAGCCCATTTGCCTTTTTTCCTCTAATGTTGCAGAGTTCCCGAACAATCAAACAATGCAGAAGGAGAGTTTGGAGAGACCTAGTTTATTCATCTCGCGATGGGCTTAGAGAAAATGAGTTCAAATTCTAAGCAAAGGTACAAGCAGAGCTTCCCTTTTTATAAAGGAGCCAGCTCTCTGTGCAATTAGTGGTTATCTTGCTGCTGTCCTTGAAAACAAACACAGATAAATTTATGGGCATACCTAGTCTTGACCTGCAAGGTCAGACAGCAAATTTTATCATCATTCTTCAAACAGGCTAATGCAGACTAGAAAGCAATATTTTATCTAAGAATAACAGCAGAAAATTCCAAACAGCAGTTTGTTACAAATAGGGATTTTCTTTTCACTAAGATAACATATCTGTGAGACTTCTGGGTAACTTGTATTGTAACTTCCGTTTTTCTGGAGCCCCTGGGGCACCACCAATTGTGGTGGGTGCCAGGACAGATGCCTCAAATTTTTTCTTATCATGTTAATGTTATGCCCAGACTTGGTGACCCCCAAGGACCACCAGGGAGCCGAGTCCGATGCAATAAACAAAAGAGCCTTCTCCATGCTAGCATGGGCTCCTCCCACTCACTTAGGCAGCATGGTGGAAGAGAGCGTAAAGTCCAGGGATTTTACTCCAGTCGGTGGTGATGTCACTGCCTCGGCTAACCCTGATTGGTTGGGTGAGGGCTAGGGATAACTCCGCCCTGTGGGGCGGAGTCGGGAGCTCATCTTCGCCCCACCCTGCCCTCTCATTCCCCCCTTGTCTAATGTGCCTAGTCAAATCATTGACTCAGCCTACTTCCTTTCAGCATAAACAACAAATACAGTTACCCAGACCCTTAGTACCACAGTTCCCATCAGTATTGTCCTCACTGAAATCCAGTTCCTCTCCTGCAGGCATCAGTTCTCCTCCTGGCCTGTAGTTGCCAGGATCCAGGCCATGCAGGAGCTGGGAGTCATGTAGACAGGTCTGGGTGCCATTTACTTCAACAGCAGTGGGTGTGCTCAGGATAACAGTGCAGTGTCCCTTTGAGTCCTTGGGCAGTGAATTTCTTTACCCACATTGAGTTCTGGGGCTACAGGGTCTGCGGTGGGCACTGGCAGTGCATCTGGAACAAGCAAACTGCAGAGCCTGTAAGGACTTGAGCAAGGGAATGGTTACCATACATGATCCCCTCCCAAAAAAGAGGAAACTTGTCCCAGTAAGGGGTACACCTGGCCCTCAAGAGGGCAAAGGACAGGGGGTTGGTCCAATTTTCACCGATTCTAGGACACATTTAGTTAAACCCTTTTTCCAGAGTCTCACTTTCCTGTCCTAAGGCTAGAGCTATACTCTGAGATACCTTAGCTACCAAGGTGGGGCTGTTATCTGATACTGGCAGCTGACTCTAGGTATAATCTCCTGGAGTAATCTCTTGACTACTATAGAGGTAGATTTTGTCTTAGTGGGGTATACTTCAACCTAATCTGAAGTGTCTACAAAAACTAGACCTTAATGCTGGTGGTCTAATCTCTGAAATCCACCTACCAATGCTCTCCTGGGGAAGTTCCCTAGGACCCGAATTCCCAGGGGGACCCCCTTACCTTGCTTAGCATTTACCTGTGCACAGACAGTACTTCTAGCAACTCTGCCTCACAGAAGTTCAGAAGTCTTGGTGACACTTAAGTGGGTAACTTGGTGTCACTGGGCAACTCTAACCTAGAGCCTCTGGGACCAACAGTCTTGTCATCTGGAGGGTCCACCACTCATCTGGTCTGTCAGGGGTTTGCTTCTGTTCAGCCGATTCCTTCCGGTTGCAGTTGGTAACCCTCTTTTCTCTGTGGATGGCACAGTGTCTCCATCAAAGGGCCTGGATTAAGGCCAAAAGTTCTGGAGCTGTGCCCAAATGGTGTGGTCCAGGGTGACTACCACTGCCCCTGCATATCAGGTCCCATCCTGAACGTAACTACTCCCATCTGTGAACAGTACCTTGTCGTCTGTTACCTCTGTGCAGTCATGAAAGGGTTCCTCCATCATCATCTGGAAGCAGACTGGCAGGGTTGATGGCCAGAGTCTTATGAATCCAGACACAGGGCTGGTCCAGGAGAAAAGCCTGGCCCATCCAGGTTAGCTCCTGGCCCAGAGTCTGCTTATCTGCCTCTTTCACCAGCAATGTTGTGGTGGCCACTGCCTGGAAGCACGCTGGCCACCCTGCTGCCACAGGGTTCAGTCTCTTAGACAGATAGGCAACAGGTCTCTTCCAGGGACCTAGAGTCTGAGTGAGAACCCCTTTGGCAATGCCTCTTACCTCACTCACGTAGAGGTGGAAGGGCTAGGGCAGCTGTTGAGATGAGAGCCTTCTTTAGCTCCTCAAAGGCCCATTGTTCCACTTTGGACCAGTTCAACAGCTGCATTCCCCCAGTACGTGTTCCTTCCGAGGACCACAGTCCTTCTTGATGTCCAAGGAAAACAGGCAGTTTGTCCGGTGGCTTCCTGGGCTGATGTATGAGTCCTATTGGCCCTCTCAAGACTAAATAAGGTGCCCCAATGCCCATCAGGAAACTAACAGGCTTGCCTCTCCTAGCTAACCTGTCAGGACATTCTCTTTATAACTTTTATAAAAATCTTATCTTCTAAAAATACATAACCATTCCTCAAATTTTAAAGAAAAGGCAAGGGAGGAGGGAGCAGGTCCAGCACCTGTTCCCAGGCCTCCAGCCGCTTGAAATTTAAAATGCCACATTTTTCCTACAGATACAGATTTATCTGCATTTCTAAGCCCCCTCTATTCCCCCCCGCAGAACATCGGTGAAAATTATCCAAGCAGTCTCGGGGGGTTAAATCATACAAATAATTGTTTTCACACAATTCTAAATAAATTATAAACCTTTGTGATGAAGTCTACTTAAACCTATCAAGTAGACGCACATGACTGAAACCAAAAATGATTCCCACAGTTTAAACAAAAAACAAGATGCAGGTACAATCCCAAATTCAAACTTACAATGCAAAGTAAAACAAAACAGATCAAATATACAAGTTTCACATGTTACATTAAACATTACTTCAGAAAGACTGACTTCAAAAAAATACTGCATCACTGAGTTAAAATAAGTTTTTTTAAGTGTAAGCATTACATACTTTTTCATCTGACAAATGAGAATAAATTAATCCTTGAGATCTTTGTTCATTACTGCTTATTCTTAACACATATAATACAGTTTAGCCTGCCATATTCTAGGCATCTAGTTACTGCAATTAACTACCACCAGGGAGCCGAGTCCGATGCAATAAACAAAAGAGCCTTCTCCATGCTAGCATGGGCTCTTCCCACTCACGCCGGCAGCGTGGAGGAAGAGAGCGCAAATTTCACCCAATCCAGGGGTTTTACTCCGGTTGGTGGTGATGTCACTGCCTCGGCTAACCCTGATTGGTTGGGTGAGGGCTAAGGATAACTCCGCCCTGTGGGGCGGAGTCGGGAGCTCATCCTCTCCCCGCCCTGCCCTCTCATTAATTGTTTCTACACCCACCTAAGTATGTGCCCATCATTTTAACTTAATTACTGTTTTATGCAATTCTATATTAAATCAACTAAGGAAGAAAAATTACATCTATAAGGTTACTATCTTATAAGAATCTTTACAATTACATTTATCAGTGGTATTTATTTATTTATTTATTGTATTTTAGTTATTACCCAATGTTACAAGTGTATGTGTACATAAGTAGAATGTTTAGTATTTATTTCAGAATCATTAATTTTTATTAATTTCCACATAGTTTTAGTATACTTTTATGGAATCATCTTTTAAAATTTATGTGATTCCTAAGCATCTGAAAATGTTATAAAATTGCATATGATTTCTTAAAAATTTCTTCTATTATTCCATCAAGACTCCTCTCTTTTACTTATAAAAAACCTAAACTGAATTTGGTTCTTATGTAACTACTTTTCTATCTATAATCTTCTAAAATTTTTATCCTTTTAATGAATTTATATATAGCAAATGTGTTTAACTACTTTCACTGTTTTTCTCCTATCACAGTGCATTCACTCTGCCTACTCAGATTTTACTCCACTCCAGATTCATTTTTCTTTTTTAACATTAATTACCACTTCTTATTTAATTAAACACGGCTGTCTTCGGGATTGATTCTCAGTTGTAACCTGGATCGTTTTTCTCCTCTCTACATATTTATCACCTTTTGTTCTTCGTTCATAGATGTATGTTTTAGTTCATTATCTCCGCTGCCTGTGAATGTTTTATGTGTTTCCTGATCATGTATCTTTTAACTATTTTTACGTTGTTAAGTTCAACTTTAGCATCCAGACCAATGTAAATTATGCTATCAGATGTCAATTAGCATTACTTTCTATGTAAAATAAAAGCAAATGAAACTAAACTGTTAAGGTAAGTGGAAAAGTTATTAAAATAGCTTAGAATTTTAGGAATAAAGAAACAGTGGGGGGGGGGGGGCAGAGCTCATTAGCAGCTATTCCAGTATCTAATCACAGGAAAAATACGCTTGAACAAAGTTGGGTCCAATGCATATACCTTGAGTCAATAAATTGTGGTCAGAGAATGGGGTTTCTAGTTCACTGAGGGAATGTTTGCAAACTTGGAAGTAGTGTGTCACTAAAATATTCACTATACTTAAATGTATTCCTTCATTATTTAATTCCTTCTAACTCTATTTGCATTTTACCAGAACTTTCACTTAATTTATTTATTTTTTTTATATATTTTATATATTTTATTGATTTTTTTACAGAGAGGAAGGGAGAAGGATAGAGAGTTAGAAACATCGATGAGAAAGAGACATCGATTAACTGCCTCCTGCACACCCCCGACTGGGGATGTGCCCGCAACCAAGGTACATGCCCTTGACCAGAATTGAACCTGGGACCTTTCAGTCTGCAGACCGACGCTCTATCCATTGAAACAATCCAGTTTCGGCAAACTTTCACTTTATTAGATGAAAAATGTGGTGCTTCGTGAATATGAGGAGAAAAAACCTTATGTTTGTCAGGCACAAAAGAATAACTATATTCTATCATAGTTTAGCTTTTAGTAGAAAATATACTCTACTCATTTACTTATTTTATGCAAATTGTAAGTGCTTTTCAAGGAACGGGGACTCAGTGATAGGATCTAACTGTACTAAACACCCTTTTTTTTTTTTTAATAATTTATCTTCTATTTTCAGAATTTACTTTTTCTTAAATACATATAGACAAATATTTATTAAAGAGGCAGTGTGTGATAGTATGAATTCGTTTTGTAAGAGGAAAATTTACCAAATGGAAAAAGGAAAATTGAGTAACAAATTCTAAGACATTTTTAAACTAAATAATAGGTCATGGGATTAGAGATTACATAAATAATACATTTTTGGTATACAAATCAATCATGATTATAAGTCTTGTCTTATTCTTTCTGTGTAACAAAAGTGTGCTAAAATTATGATTCTTGTTAATTCTGTAATACAGATAAGAAATGGAAGCTCAGAGAGACTGAGTTTACTTGGCCAGTATCATAGAAAAACACAGTATTCTCCTGAAAAAATAAGCCTGTGCATTTTATACAAAAATATTGTTCTTGCCTTAGCCATTTTGGCTCAGTTGATAGAGCATTGGCCTGCAGACCAAAGGGCCTCGAGTTTGATTCAGGTCAAGGGCATGTACCTTGGTTGTAGGCTCCTCCCTGGCTCACCCCTGGTAAGGGCCTGTGTGGGAGGCAACCAATGGATGTGTTTCTCTCATATTGATATTTCTTTCTGCCTTTCCCTTTCTCTTTCACTCTCCCTAAAAACCAATGGGAAAATATCTTTGGGTAAGGATTAAAAAAAGATATATATATTCCTTTTTTAACTCTTTGTTATTCCATTTCTTCATAGTTGATTTTAAATAATTTCTACTCTATCCCAAGGCATGTGAGCTATTAAGTCTATAATTATGACTATGAATTTTTTAAAAAAAAATCAATAATGACCAGCAATACAAAAATGAATATTAAGACAAAATATAATATTTAATAATAGAAACTTTTAATCCCAAATTTTCACTTCCATTTTCTACATGGAAATAGCCAGAGCTTACATTACTTTCCTAAAATGATAATTCAGATTTGTATGAAAGTGTTTTTTTTTTTCCAAATGTAATATTATTGCTGGAAATTTAAATTATTATGTGAGAAATAAATAGAGAATTTATCCATTTCTGGGACTGGTGGTATAGGGGTAGAAAGAAAGATGAGTTTAAACCTACATCTCTTATATTTTCCAGGGAGCAAATATGAGTCATAATGAAGTCAATTTTAATTAAGGAAATACATGTATTAATTGTACCTTGTAAATAATAAGCAAACATGCTTTTATATTTTAATATTTTTATGAAAAGATTTTAAAATGCATGCATTATATTATAATAACTTTTCCCAGAGAGCTCTTCATTATGATTAAAAGCATCATGTCATAAAAGAGGGACATTACCCTGCACTTGAAGTGTGCAGAATTCTTCATCCCTGTGTTTGTTGCATTTCAATTTTCCTAGTTCTCCTGATTTTTATAGTCTTTTTTCATACTTGTCATTTTGCCAGTTGTGCCTTGAAACATTCTCAGCCTATTGGTTCCATTTGAAATGTGGTATAATAAAACGGGCACACAGAACTAAACACAATAAGGTTCTGAGTAAGCTTAAATTGTTAAGAATTTTGACAAAAATTTTTTTTTTTTCTGGGAGTTATATTCTTGTTTATTTGTGTGTGTGTGTGTGTGTGTGTGTGTGTGTGTGTGTGTGTGTTTCTATTTAGTTCTTACTTCCCAGATACATTTTAATGTCTGAGGTTGTTGGCAGCTTAACTTCTAGGGAAGTGATGTATAATGTTTTCAGTCCCATCTGTGCTGAATATAGTAGTTGACAATGGACTGATGTTAAGTGAACCAACAGTCTGAATATTAGCTGCAATGCCACGCTAACTGTTTTACTAAACATATTTTCTGGTACTTGATATAAACAGTTCTTTTAAATCCTAATCAGGACAGCAGCTCAAAACAGTTCGTGTTTACTATCTGCCGCAGAGCTATTAAGATTCGCACCATCACAGTATAGTCCCAAGAATTCCTAAAATCCCTAATATCTCACAGTATATCCAGGTGCCCCATTACTTTGAACACATATTGCTCATTGAATGTGCTGAAGAGCGGGCAGCAAGCACTCCAACTGGTCTGGACACATGCATAGGAGAGGGTGAGAGGTAAAACCTCTAAATGTCAAGGGCATGACACATCGACATAGGTTTCAGGATTAAAAGTTAGGGTTTGGCAAGACATCCTGATAAGGCAAAAATAAAGGACAACACTACAAATATGACACAGCACTCATTGACCATTTTGGGTGGGTTTTGTTGGTTTTTTTGTTTGTTTGTTTGTTATTTAGGAAAGAATATAAACAACATTTGGGAAACTTCTCTGACTCTTGTTCAAAGAATCAGAAAGTTGCCAGATTTGAGAGAGGAACAGAAAAAGGTCCAGGCTTTAGTTAAGCTGTCTGTCATTTGGACTATATGAACTAATAAATCCAGTGATGCAAATATGTTTTATATATATATATATATATATATATATATATATATATATATATATATATATATATATATATATAATATTGGTTAAGTATATAATGTTTGGGTATCTTAGTTGTTTAGAGCATCATCTCAATATGCCAAGTAGTGGGTTTGATCCCTGGTCAGTGCACATACAAGAATCAACCAGTGAATGCATAAATAAGTGGAGCAACAAATTGATGTTTCTCTCTCTCTCTTTCTAAGGTCAATAAGTTTAAAAATATATAAACATATTATATTGTGTTTGTGTTCCTGGGAAGCCTGAAAGGACAGCTCTGTTTTCTGGAGCAATTCTGTGCTTGCTCTCTGTGGCTAAAAATTACTCACCATTTGAAAAGCAGTTCCTGGCATGATACCCACCCCCGGTAGAGACTAAATGCCTGACCATGGGAGATAACTGACTGTGTAATTAGAATTGTCCACCAGAAGCTTGGTTTTGTCAGAGCCATCAAGTCTTAAGGTCAGGAGAGTGCAATAGCAACCCATTGTTCTATGAAAACGATATATGGGGCCTGGGCAGGTCCACAGGGCAGACTTAATGTTTCACAAGAGGTGGTTCAAAATCCCAGTTCACTTATCTTTCAAGCAGCATTGGCTCTCTCACAGCTCACACCTACTGCCTCACACTAATTTGACAAGCTAATGAAAGAGAGAGAGAGAAAAAAAAGGGTCCTGGTTCATAGATAGGTCCCGCAATATTTTGTACAAGGCATTTTATCATATTAGAGGCCCAGTGCACTAATTTGTGCGTGGGTGAGGTCCAGCCATCCTGCCCTTATTGGGGCCAGCCGGGGGTGGTGCTGGCCAAGGGGAGGGGCCATAGGTGGTTGGCTGGCCAGCCCTACCCCATATTGGGCTGAGGAGCAACTGGCATGGGGCCAGCTGGGAAGAGGAGCTGCAGGAGGTTGGCTGGCCAGCCCCGCCCCATGGTCAAACTCCTGGTCCAACTCCAGATTAAACTCCTGATCAGAGCAATGGAGTAGTTCTCCCCTAGAGGTGGACTCACACCTGGCCCCCCATTTCCCCAAGTTAACTATTTTCTAGCTTCTTCATTTTAGTGTGCGGCCTTCTCCAGAAACTGGACTCTGAGTGGGCCCTGAACCACTCGGGTCGTGTTAAGGGATCCCACAACATGTGCTGAAACATTTGTTCACACTTTATTTTGTACAGTGTCTTTATAAATTATTAATGTAGAATGCTTTTAAATGCATCAAAGGACACTATTAAGAGAGGGCACAGACAACCACAAAATGGGAGGCAAACTTCCAAATTGCGTATCAGATAAAGGGTAATATTCATAATACGTAGAGAACTTTTTAAACTCAACAACACAAAAACAACCCAATTTAAAAATGGACAAAGGAAATGGATAGACATGTGTATGTTATTTGTCCCTCCTACCAAATAACATACACCAACGACCAATAACTACATGAAGACATGCTCTCCATTAAGAAGGGAAATGCAAATCAAAACCATAATGAAACACTACTTCACAACTACTATGATAGCTATTGTTTTTAAAAAACAGCAAAGTGACAAGCATTGGGGATGTGGAGAAATGGAACCCTCCTGCATACACTGCTGACAGGAATGTAAAATGGGGCAGTCATTGGGAAAGCAGTTGGGTCACTGATCAAAAATATAAACATAGGATTACAGTATTATACAATTCCCCTCCTACTTAATTATATGTCTCCCATAAAAAATTAAGAACAGTGACTCAAACATCAAAGTGTATAGCATTGTGTTCATAGAAGCATTTTTCAAAATAGATAGATGGCAGATATAACACAAATGTCCATCAATACATGATTAGTTTTTTTAAACGTGGCACATATATACAATGAAATATTATTCAGTCATAAAAAAGGAATATTTCAACATAGACAAACCTTGACAACATGCTCAGTTTAATAAGCCAGACAGAAAAGGACAAATATTGCATGTGTCTACCTTTATTGGGTATCTACAGTAAGCAAATTCATAGAGACACAGCGTAGAACACAGATGACTAAGGGTGATAGTGCAGGTAAAAGGAGAGTAACTGCTTATAGAGTATAAAATCTGTGTTTGAAATGATGCAAACATTCCGGAAATACACAGTAGCAATGGTTACACAGTAAGTGTAAGTGTGCTTAGTGCCACAGAATTGCCTACCTAACAGTGGTTAACAACGAAGAGTCTCTCCATTCCTGAACACCCCTACAGCAATCAAGTAATCACTTGTTTTTTTCTACAGCCTTTTAGAGTTTCTTTCCACTTTTAATTAAACATATTCTCACATGCGTACGTTAGAAAAGCGAAAATGGTGCTGCTCTCAGCAGCGAAAACGAAAAGACCCCATGGTGCACAAGAAGCCATGCTGACTAAGCCATGTGACGTAATGTGTCAGTCTGGCTGCAATCACGACTTGGATATCACACTGGGAGTTAAACGGGGACATGTAACATAAAGAGATTGCATTTGGTACCTCAGAGCTGAGGGCGAACGCCTTGGAAGGACGAATGTGAAAGGGGAGTCAGGGGGCCCTGTGGGCAGGAGTCGTTTGGGGCCTTGGTTTCTGTTTGAGGGCCAGAAGAAGGTGCTCACTACACCACATCGGGCTGCAATGTCACCAACAGGCCTTGCTCTGAGGCAATGAGACTGAGTTAGCCTCCACCTGATGCCCCTACCCCTCAGCGTTGAATCTACAAGCAGCAGCTGAAAACCTAAGGAGAGCCCTAGCTTTTGTAACGTCCCTCTTAGTATCCTCTTCTGAGAAAATGTAATGTTTTGCTCACAGGGAAGGCGAAATGCTGAAAGTAATTCTATCCTTTATGGGAAATATATATACAGGAATGAATTTCTTACTGCAAGGCAAACCATTGATAATTGACATAATATGACAGAATCTTCTAGACTCCTACCAATTCAATATAAATACTGGGAGTGGGTAGTATTGTTTCACAAATAGGAAAATAGATGATTCCTTCTGGGTAGCAGATTTAAATGAGCAGTTAAGTGTTGGGAGTGGGTCCATTGTGTTGGCACAATGATGCCACCCAAGGAAAACAAGGCCAATGGATGCTAGATGCTCATCAGAGTTCAGTTTCGTTAATCTGTTCTTCTTTCAAGAGGAAGGATAGGCAACAGGCTTGAACTGAGACCGGAACTGATCTCTGACTCATTTGTTTCTGCTGTGTTGAAATGATGAAACAGTACAATATTTCCTTCCACCTACGTCAGCCACACTCTGAAGCTTCCATGAGTAATAAAATTCCTGGATGAACTTCCTTCATTCACAACTTATGTATAATTTTACAAACTCAGGGCTGTTTCGTAAGGCTTAGAATCATTCAAATGACAAGGAATAGCATGTATTCATAGTCATGTTGAGTAGTATGTCAGATAAAAGCACCAGCTAACTCTTTTGTTTATGCTATTGTAGACTGGATTCTTAATTGTGGTTCTATCAGAAATCAAAGCCAGTCTCCGTGACGTTTAACTGTTTCGTACATTATAATGAAAATCTCATACATCAGTAGCCTTCTCCGTGTTCCTCATACGGAGCTAGAGGCAAGGGTTTATGGAACAGGCAAAGAAATTGTGAGAGATTGGAAGATAATGTTTAGTAGCTGCCTCATTTTAAATAGATAAAAATGGTATGAACAATTTTCTCTGTTTAAAGCTTTCTTGAAGTATGATTTACATACCCTAAGCATATAAGTCTTGAATAAATTGATAAAGCGATATAACCAAAACCATCATCTACTTTTAGAACATTTCTGTCACCTAAAAATGTTCCCTGTCTATTTACAGTCAGTCTCCACTCCAACCGCAGCTCCAGGGAACTGCCCATCCCCTGCTGTCGCTATAGGTTTGCCTTTCCAGAAACTTCCCTGTAACGGCAATGAGTCTTCTGTTCATGGGCTCCTTCATTCAGCATAAGGTTTTGAGATGCATCCCCATTAGATCACTTACCCGTAGTTTGCTCCATTTTGTTGCTGATTCGTATGCCTTTGCATAGTTGCCCAATATTGTGTTGAAACATTCACAGTTGAGCGCCAAATGAATGATTTCCTGATTTGTTGCTGTTGTGAGTTATCATGCTGTGAACATTCACATACAAGTCTTTATTCTCACAGCTCCAGGACATAAATCTAGGAGTCGAACTGCAGGATTATATGCTAAATTTCCATATAATCGTTTAAGAAACTGTGAAATAGTTTTCAAAGCGGCTAAAACTTTTACACATTCCCACTGTCAGTGTTGGAGGATTGTAATTTCTCACAACATTGCTATTGTCAGTGTTTCTAAATATACAATCCAGTTTTTACACAGAGGTGTCTCAGTGTGTCCATGGGAGAGGGTCCATGGGAGAGGAATGCATAGATGGGGGCTTGAAGAGGCCAGGGTGCTTTACCTTACTTGTACAGAGAATGGAGAAATGCCTTAGGAGGGAAGGGAGCAGGCAGATGGAAACATTTCTGGCCTGAGCAATTAAAGTGACCATACGTTAGACCCAAAGTAGCCCTGACCTGCACAACTGGGAGAAAGCTATAAGATGAAATCAAAAGTGACTCCAACCTAAACAGATAAGAGGACCCAATGAGGAAAAGTGCGGACATGGGGGTCCTGGGAGCCGATTACAGGGTAAGGCCCCACGGTGGAAAAGAGGGTCTCCAGCCTATTTAATGCCTCAAGACAAAGAAAGCAGCGGCCACCCTTCTCAGGGGGCCCTCTGTCCATCTGGGAGGGACAGAGTCTCAGGGTTCGGAACTTAGAGGGCACCTTTTTAGGGGCCCCTCTGCCCCTCTGTGCCAAGGGGAGCAGAGCTTTAGGCTTAGAATTTAGAGTGAAGGCTTAGAGGCAGTATTTGCTTGTAATAAAGTTTCTGTGCTTCTCACCTACCGCCTTTGTCCGTGGCTTCCTTCTTCAAATCCATCTGGACAAGGACCCACGAAAGAAATCACCCTGCTCACCGGCACCGGTTTAGCTCAGTGGATAGAGCGTCGGCCTGCGGACTGAAAGATCCAGGGTTCGATTCCGGTCAAGGGCATGTACCTTGGTTGCGGGCACATCCCCAGTAGGGGATGTGCAAGAGCAGCTGGTAAATAATTCTCTCTCATTGACGTTTCTAACTCTCTATCCCTCTCTCTTCCTCTCTGTAAAAAAAAAAAAATCAATAAAATATATATATATATAAAAAAAAGAAAGAAATCACCCTGCTCAATAAAACAGCCCGAATCACTATCATCACGCTCACATTTTGGCTACTCTCCAAAAAATCCTGTGTCCTTTAGTAAATCTCCTTTTTTCTCTCTTTCCACCTAGAAAATCTGGGTGGAATTTTTTTTTTTTTGTGGAAAAAAGATCTTTTAAAATAATATATATGTATATATTACCTAATAATGACCTAATAATTTTATCATATATATATATATATATATATATATATATATATATATGAAAGTTGCAGTTTAATTTATGAAAAAGAAAAGAATATAATATGCTCAAATTTAAGATGCCTCATTTGTAATATTCATTAAGAGTGATATGCACATTTCAAGTAATAACATTTATGAATTAGTTATGTCAATTATGTAGTATATAAAGTTGTTTCAGTTCAATCATAGTTTGCATTTATCTAAGCATCACATAAATTCCTTCCTGAACTCAGGCTGTCTCTTCTGTGATATCATAGTTCCCTAAATTTATTGCTACCTTTATGACAATGCAAAGCTTATAGTATTTTATTCTAGGCTGAAATTTCTTTGAAATATAGGACCATCACTTAGGACACTGATTTCCTAGTATCTGGCAAAGTATTTGTCACAAATTAATTAATCCCTCAGTGAAATTTAGGTGAATCAATGAATTGCCTGGCTTAGCTATTTTAAATGCCAGAGTGACAAAATACAACAAAGAGAAAAGGGCTACATGGTATAGTGTGTTTTGGATGGTCACAATATACAAATGCTTAGAAAACTTGAAGTAACAAAAACCTCATCGAAATCTTAACACATGTTTCTTAACAAAGATTCCATATAATTCTTAAACACCCAGAATACTTTAAATAACTATAGTTTGATAGCCTAGAAAATCATTGGGATCAGCCTCTGTGGGTATTTTCTAAGGTTCTATTTATTTGTTTTTTTAAGTGTGAACAAATCTATGTTTGTTTTTTCTCTAAGATTATTGTGTTTTTATCTGTAAAATTAAGTTGCTAATAACTCACTAAGTTCTTGTGTAAATTAAGTGAAGCAATGCTAAAAATGTTCATCAACATCCATGTCCCATCATGCAGGTAGGGTCTTGCATCCTTTCTGTATGAACACAGAAAATAGAAATTTAGAGACATTGCTGTATTCCAGGAATATAAACTCCTTAACATCTAAATGGTTCTTTCAGGAATACCTTGAGGGAAGGGGCTGTAGAGAGCAGAAAAGTTTAAATTATTCAAATAATTTGTTAATTACCTAATAATTTTTTAATGGCATGTCAAAAACATGCCAGTCAATGTCGCCAGAAGGAATTCACAAGTAGGCACAGCTGCTCCTCATTCTTATATTCAAAGTGGATTTATAAAGACTGTCTTCCAGGAGGCAACTTGCCTAATTGATGGCCTCCATTTTTTATTTTTTTATTTTTTTAGTATTGACAAGTAAACGCATCCATTTTTGTAAATTCTGAATTTAATGATTAACTGTTTTATGCTATTAAATTTGAAATAATAAAACATCCCTGTTCATCCCTTTTTTGGGGTGATCTGTTAGCATACGAGAAGTGACACAGATGATTTGAAATTAAGATTCCATGGGCATGTTGCAATGCTTTTGTGAGATAAGCTTTTGTATTATCCTTCCTGAGAAGAGCACATCTTATAACATCATCCCATGACAGAGGTGAAATTGCCTTTCATTGATGTGTGAGATCTTCCAGCTTGCTGGAAGGGCAGGCTGCCAACCTCAGATCATAAGGTTTGAAATTACATTGGAAAGCACAATGTGTCTTTCCTTGATGGAAACAGCGGGGAGCAATGGTCAGCTCGGAGAGAGATTGAGACCCCCTACCTATAATGCCTGAGATTGATTTTCAGAAGGAAGTTCTTTTTTAAAAAAAGAATAAGTGCCTACTGCACTCTCTGACCAGTATCTTTGCTTTTGCCTGATTTTTCTATTTTATATGGAATTCCCTTTCACTTTTACTGGAAACTAATTCATTTCAGTTACATTAGGGTATTAATTATGAAAGCACTGCTAGTTAAAGGGTACAGTCTCCCTCCCAATATCTTGATGGCCACCTGCTATTAGCATGAACACAGAAACATTGCTAACAGCTATGTTAGTGTCCTTCAACAGTATGGCCCCAATTAACAGCCCTCTTCTTATCTGAAAGGAAAACACATGATAGCCTGTGCTGCCTAAAAATAAAATTATGTCATTTTCCTATGACATAAAGGGCTATGTCAACTAATTACATCTTATCTTAAAGGAAAAAATATATATACCAGAGCCTGTATGGATTTCAAATTAATTAATAGCTGCCTAAAAGGAAAAAAAAAGTATTTATGAAAACAATAGGCATCATATAGGTGAGTGATATTTTAGTAAGGATTGAAATAAAAAATATTAATGCTGCATTTCTCTTAAAAGAATGGGAAGCCATACAATGGAGGATAGCAGAGTGGATGGCATCTTTAAAGGCCTTTAAAAGGTGGTGAGTGAAATGATGTAACTTCTGCCTCTTTAAACATACTTCTGAGAATGTTTGGCTAAAATACCCAGAAAGAGATTATTTTAAGATTCTTTGGTATTCTTGCATTTTAACCCATATTGACCTACAATGGAAAAATTAGGAACTATATACAGTCTATTAAGGCAAAGCATACAAGATACAAACCAAATCATAGAAAATTTAGAAATTTTGTATCCAAATTGTCCAAGTTGGACACAAAGACAAACAATTGTAAATTACTACGCTGTGATTAGATTTTTATTTTAGTGAATGTATTTGTACTTCAGAGAATTGTTCAAGGCAAATACTTTATTCCTATTCTGAATCAATTTTCTGTATCATTTTTATAAAGAACACAGATCATATTTAGAAAAGTTGAATTTTGAGGAAGAATATTCTGAAGCATTTACAGGAAAAACCCATATCTGATTTCTATTTCCATGAATTATTTGTTAGGAGAATAGAACAGCTTACATAATATCTCCTTTCAAAGCCATTTGCCCAAGAGATTTTCCCTAGCAATTCTAGTGTAAATACAGCTAAAATGACACAGTATGCGTAGATGGAGGCCATAGCATCAGATTGAAGGCCATGATATTTTTAAATAAAAGAAATATATGAATTCTGTAAATTTGATGTTGACATTATAAAAATGGAGCTTTTCTACTCTTGAGGAACATTGGTATTATAATTGTAGCTCATGCACTTGAAGAGTAAATACTTACTAAAGGACTTGTTGGAAGTTATATTTTAAATCTAATTCTTGATAAAATATTATTTTTGGCCTGTTCTTCTAAACTCTTTGGAATCTACTTTGGCTGATTTTTATACTCATTATTTTCAATTCTGTCTTGAATGTTATTTTTGCCGATAGGTAAAAAGGTCAGAAAAAAATATTCATAAAAGTTAATAAGGGATTATTTTATCACATCCTTTAGTAGAGATTAAAGCTAAATTAAGTGACAAAATAATTGTTTTTTTAGACAAGCTATAGTTCAAGGCAGTATTTACCCTTATATGAGTTTAAATTTTTTTAGATATCAGTAACAATCATAACTATAAATGGTAAAATGACCATAAAGAGGATAATTTAAAGTTCAAAGTATTTTTAGGAATATTAAGGATTGATTATATTTTGAAGTAACCATTTTGACTCAAAAATTGGATATTTTTGATAATTCTATAATATAAAATATTACTAGTACTATAGAGGCATGGATGGCAAATAAAGGAAACATTGTTTACTAAGTATAATTCTAAAGGTATTACAATTTACTACAAAATGAAAAAGATTCTAGAGTGAAGAGATTTATTTTCAAAAAATTAGGAGACATATGTAATAAAAATTTAAAGAAAGGGGAAAATAACTCAGATATATCATAAGGAAAAAAAGTGACCTGAAATTGGCAATGTTCATAGCGATAAAGAATGATAATTTTACCAAATGCATGAAAAAAAAACAAATCTAGCTTGCAGACAATTATGAATTCTGGAAACTTTTAAGTGTATTCAACTTTCTTCAGTAAGAGAAACAAATACCTCTGGACAGAGTTTCCATGGCATCTGTAAATGAAGGAAGTTAGCAACGGCTACTTATTCTCTGACTATAATAACCTTTTCTCTTTTTAACAGCTTTATTTCTACCTAGGGCTTGATTTCTTGGAGGTGACAATGACTCTTTTGACTTTTATTTCTCTCAACACCTACAACTAATTCTCTCTCTTTTTTTTTTTTTTTTTTTTTTTTTTTTGCTCCCTGGCTTTTGTCTTGAGGGAACATATATATATATTCAGCCTTTCCTCAGAACTACATTTATAAGTGCTCATTGCTGTAAAAATAGATTTTTACCAGACATTTGAAAGACTTGGACCTATCGATGGGTGTACCAAACCCTATGTGATGGGATGGCCTGATGACAAGGTTGATGATATTGATATTGAGCTCTTTACATGTGCTGGGATCCCATTTAGAGTCTGTGCTCATTGTTTAATACCTAGTGAGGCATATTAAGCTAACCATTGAATGCATGGATTGATTTGGTGAGAATCCACATACTTAAAATTAATATCTATAAGTAGTAAAAGTAGTTGAACCACGCTCATATGATCTTCTCTTCCCTTGAGATCAGATAAGCAACTGTTCTGTTTTGGGTTTTTTTTTACACAATTATATTTAACATTTTTTTTTTTTACTCTTTAATTAATTTTGGTTTGAGATGAGATATATGGAGATTCTTTTCATTAATTCCAAATTCTCTAGATTGTCACTGAATCCAAGTTTTGTAAGCGTAAAATATTTCATTATTAAAACTGCCAAAAGAAAAGAGAAAAACTGTGCTCAATTAGAAGGCCAATAGAACACTGAACTGATATCAATTGTATAAAACTAGGATCCAAAACAACAACAACCACAACAAACATTTACATAGGAGTATTAAAAAATCCTCAATTAAATTTTTAACTAATTTGAACTACATTGTCTTTAAAACATTTCATTATAAATAACTGCAGGGCATTCAATGTCAAAGATTAAATAATGTAATTGTTTACATCAATAAATCTATCGATCCTTGGCTGGTGTTACTCAGTGGTGAGAGCATTGGTTGGTCTGTACTCTGAAAGTATCATGGGTTTGATTCCCTAACAAGGACATGTATGTGGGTTGCAGCTTCATCCCCTCCCCTGTCAGGGTATGAGTGGGAGACAAACAATTGATGTGTCTCTCTCACATTGATGTTCCTCCCTCCCTCTCTCCCTCCCTCCCTTATACTCTCTCTCTAGGAAAAAAAAAATCAATAGAAAATATATCCTTGGGTGAGGATTAACAAAAATAAATGAATAAATCTATTGAAAATAAATCCCTTAGTAAATTAATTAAAATTCCCAGGAAAAAGTTTTTATAAAAAAAAACTTTATTAAAAAAATACTTTCAAAACATTCTAACAAATATTTTAAATTAATATTTTAAAGAATATATATATAAAGTTTGGAACCAGGTGTGCCTATTCTCTTTCACTGTGAGAGGACCTGGCCAAAAACATTACAAACATAGAAGTAAATGCTGCTTAACAATTGCAAAAAAAAAAAAACTAAACAAAATCCACACACAAACTACTAATAAGATTTATTTTTTAATTATTGAATCAACCCTCAAATAAATTGCATTTCTCTATACCAATAAGCACCAAATAGAAAATGTAATAGAAAATTAGATACCTTTCCCAGAAGCAATACAATAAATGTGATGCCTAATTTTTAATCTAATGAGACATTCCTAAATCCTTGGTGAATACAATATGTAAAACTACTTGAGGACACAAAATGCCTGAATACTTGAAGAAATATACTAGCTTTAAGTCTCAAATGGCTTATAGATATTAATTTTTAGTATGTGAATTCTCACCAAATCAATCCATGCATTCAATGTAGTCTTAATTAAAATTATAGTTGGAAAATAATCTCCATATATAACTAAAGGAATTTTGAAACGGAACAAGGAGAAAATAACTCACCCAACTACTACAGAGATATAGTAATAATGAAAACAACTTCAAAAATATGTTAATAACACATCATGCATTTTTCAGTAAAAAGTAACAGAGAAACTAGAATTAGATCAATGAATATAATAGAAATTCATGTTTAGTACAGATGGTATGATATAGTAGTTGGAAAAAGAATATCCCATAGATATAGTTCTGTTTTTGTGAAAAAATATATCAAGGATCCAACTTCATACTATTTACTAAAAATCAATTAACCCTAAATGTGAAGACTAAAACTGTAAAATTATAAAGTCAATAGAAGAAACTGTAACTACATTATTTTGTGGCTTGATGGTGGAAAAGGACTCCTTAAAATTGACACTATATTTATAAGACATGATATAAAGATATATCCCTTTCTACATTACAATATATATTATCTACAAAGGACACCATACGTATGAACAGAAAATGTTGACAGTATAACAATATTAAAACCCTAAAGATATTAATGTATAAAATTCATTAAAAAAAAAAAGCTACTGCAAATCCACATCAAAGAAGAAAAAACACCCAAAATGAAAAATGTACAAAAAGCAATATAATCTCATAAACACCTGAATTGTTAACAAGTGCTTAGCTAAATATTTAAACTGCCTAGGAGTGAATAAAATACAGTTTCAAAATAATGGTATGACAAAAATGTTTAACCTATCACTTTGGCATAGGATAAATGTGTCAGAATTAAGAGTTAATCAGAACATAAGTCAACAAATCCCTGTATGATATATGAAAACAAACTGGCATTAGTTACTGAAATTAAGTGCATGCATAAATTAACAGTCATGATATTTCACTGTGTTGTATGTACCTCATCCTGTTTCAAACAAAGGTCCATCATGAAACATGAAAAGTGGGTTTATTATAACATTGTTTATGTTAAAAGAAAATTAGAGGAGTGTTGGGTGTCCAGCCCTCAGAGTGGAAGAAACAACAAGATAAATATTGAGGATGCAGTCAGATAAACTAACCTAGGAACACCAAGTATCAGAGAAGTTATGCAATTTTTCCAGCATTATTGAGCATCAGAGCCATCACAAACTCTTGTCACAGTATTGCATATATTGTAACTTTAATCAGAGCTTTGGAAAAAAAATATTGTTGTGTGAAAAATGTAAGCAAGATAGTGAAAACTACAGAAAAATACCATTTATATAGATGAAAAATGAACACAAAACATCATTCTCTATTTCTAAAAGTTCCATAAAAATGTCAGAATAACAAATACATAATGAGTGGTGAAGAAGGATTTAAGTAAGAATGTGAGACAAAAAAGAAAAACATTGAAATGAAATAAGCTAGCCATTACTATTATTGAAAATAATTCATCTAATTTCATTTTCAGAGTCTGAAATACTTATTTATCAATAATCCTATTGTTAAGATATTTTTTATGATTTTGAGGAATCCTCAATTATTAAGAGTAAAATTCAACATGTACTCACACTCATACTTATAATAAAAATAGTTAACAATTATGTAGGCTATAGGTTGCCCTATGAGTCAAACACAGTTCTATGATTGATGATAGCTAGCTAGCTGGATGGAACACAATGATGTATGTATATACAATATAGTGCTAAATAAATGCCAAGTTCACACAGCCTGGTAAACTGAACAATGTCCTCAAGATATTGTAGACATCCTAATCCTCAGAATCTATGAATATTACTTTATAGGACAAGGGTGAATGTCTTATGACAAAAGAAGTGGGTAAGGATCTTGGGATGGGCTGATTATCCTGGATTATCTGGTAGACCCAATGCAATCACAAGGATCCTTGTAAAAGGAAGGCAGGAAGTTCAGAATAAGAGGAAATATGTGAAAGCAGAAGAGCAGAATTGAGAGAGAGAGATTCCGTAATGTTACATTACTTTCTTTAAAGATGGTTTTAAAGTACTCAACATTTCCCTTGCTATGCAATTCAGCCTCTTAAATCTTGGACCTTCCATTTATCTTTTAAGCTATATTTCCTCCAAGGGTATCGGGCCTTTCCTCTTACTTCTTCCATGATCTTGAACAAACTTTTTAATTTCTCTAAGTCTGTTTCCTCAAATCTATAAAGGAATTATTATAACAGTTTTTCTTTTCTTACTAAGTTGTTGGTTTTGACCATTTAAGATAATATACATTAATTTTATAACACAGAATAAGAAGTTATTAAATCTGTTATTATTATTGATTTAGCCTATATAATAAACAAGTAATATGCAAATTAACCCTCATGCCCTCATAAGATGGCTACCTATGACCAGGCCTGCAATGGGATTAGTGAGGGATGACCAAACGACTGAAAAAGCAGGCTGCATGAGGTGACCAGCTCAGCAGGGGGGTTAGCAAGGAATAACCAAATGACTGAACAGCAGGCTGCAGGGGCAACCAGGCTGGCTGGGGAGTTAGTGAGAGACAACCAAATGACTGAACAAGCAGGCTGTGTCAGGTAATCAGGTTGGCAGAGGGGGCAGTAAGAGGTGACCAGACCAGCAGGGGGGAGGATTTGGGGGCAATTAGGCTGGCAGAGGGGGCATTGAGAGGCAACTAGGCCAGCAGGGGTACAGTTGGGATAACCAGGTTGATAAGGACAGCAGTTAGGAGCAACCAGGCCAGCTGAGGATGGCAGTTGGGGTGCAGTCAGGCCAATGGGGGCGGGGGGCAGTTAATGGTACCAGGCAGGCTGGCAGGCAGTTGAGTGATTAGGAGCCAGTGGTCCAGGATTGCGAGAGGGACGTCCTACTGCCGGTTTAGGCTAAATCAGGCCAAAACCAGCAGTCTGACATCCCCCACGGGGTCCTGGATTGGAGAGGGTGCAGGCTGGGTTGAGAGGACCCCTTCCCATGCACGAATTTCATGCACCAGGCCTCTAGTCCTATGTAATAAAAGAGTAATATGCAAATTGACTGTCACTTCAACTCACAAGATGGCTGCCCCCATGTGAACACAAGATGGCCAGCAGGGGAGCACAGTTGGGAGGGACCAATACGATCCTAGTAGAATTGGGTCTAAATAGGCAGTTGGACATCCCTTGTTGGGTGCCGGCTTGGCTGAGGGACATACTCTTTTGTGCACGAATTTTGTGCACTGGGCCTCTAATATATATATATATATATATATATATATATATATATATATATATATATATATATATATAAAAGGCTAAGTGACCGACTGTCTGTCCATCCAACCCTCCGACCAACTGAACGGCCAGTACATTTGGCATGCACTGTCAATTTAAAAATAATGTTGACTCATGTATGCATGACACACATAAAGCTCTTTATATTTCTGTGTCTAGGGAGCATATGCCTGAACCCATGTGACTTATGGCCGTGTGGCACTCTAACCATGGACAAATAGACTTTAATTTCCATGGATGCCTCAATAAACTTCAGTTTTGCTAACCATTTTTGTCCGTGACTTCATTTTTCAACTTTGAGAGACAAGGAACTAGGACTCAACACCCCACATTTTGGTTTTGAAAGTACTTTATTTCCCACATCCATTTTGGCAACAAGATTTACCTATGATTCTTTATATTTGCAGTCTTAGATTTTTTCTTTTGTAGGTAGCTTTCTTATCTGCTTCGTTTAAAAGTACATACAATTTTGCTTCTGTAACTGCTTTGTGAAAACCAAATCCCTCATTCTATGATTGATGATAGCTAGCTAGCTGGATGGAACACAATGATACAATATAGTGCTAAATAAATGCCAAGTTCACACAGCCTGGTAAACTGAACAATGTCCTCAAGATATTGTAGACATGTATGTAATCATGTCTACAATATCTTATAGACATGTAATCAATACCTTTGTGAAATTCTGCCATTATAAGCCAGATGCGGCAAGCTTTTCGGGGCTGAGAGATCTAGAGTACTTTTGCCCCTCGTATGCCGCTGACCTGTAATATATGACTCCACAATTTGACTTCTTGAGGCATCCTTTGTGAGATTCAGTGTACAATACAATAACTAATTTTATGATTTTAAATTCTACTTTGAAATCAATGTTAAAATTGAGATTGCTTTTATTATTCAACATAATGGATGGTGTTTATTTTCATTCTTATTTCAGATCATGGGAAAGTTACCACAATACTAATTATTGAATAGTTCAGCCTTCATTTGTTGCAGAATTTGCTAGGCAACTGGAAAGCACACAATGAGTACTCAGAAGATTCCTGGAAAGCCCTTTATTTGTAGATGTACTATACCTTGACTTAGGGGAGTGGATTTTCCAAAGCCTGAGTGATGAATATGGAGGAAGCTTTTCTTTTACCCCCTTAGGTTCTTTGTTTCCTAACTTCTGAGCTTTTGTGGCAGGCTTGTCCAGCCCTGCCTAAGTCAGTCAGAATGGGGAAGTAAGATTACATCTAAAGGCCTGACCAGGGTGGGGATGTTAAATTCTTGGTTTATGGTCCTTGTAATCTGCCAATATTTAGGAAAACAGATTATTGCCTAAGGAAGGGACAGTGACATAATTGTAGGCTAACAAATATGTGCCTCAGAATACTGGTTATTGGCACAGATGCAGATTGCTAGTTCTCCCTACTCCCCAATTATCTTATATTCCCCCTCACATTCAACTGAATAGAACTTATGTTTTAATGATATATTATAGTAAATTTCTCCATGCTCTGGCTTCATATCCGTATTCTGCTCCATTGCACTGATTGAAATGGAAGGCACAAAACTCAACTTGCCTATTCAACATCCCATCATTGCTTTTTGGCATTATTAACTTTATCTCACATATGTCCACAGGGAATAGCATTGTGAAGAAAGATCAGGAGAGAAATCATAACAGCCACGTAGCAGTAACTATAGTCTCATGGTTTTCCTAGTGGATTGGCAAGAAGTAAGCCCGTCATTCACTTTTGGTAAATAATGTCTTGAAAGAAGCCTTTGTCTTGTGTGATACGAGAAATTGTTACAAGAACAAAGTTTTCTTCCCACCCACACCTTCTTTTCTTCATGGTGTGTCATTGTGTAAGGACTTGATATGTGTTATCGAGTGGCAGACAGATTATAAGACTGAGAAAAGGCTGAAATAATTATACAAAAACCCTGAGCTGCTAGGGGGGGAAAAAAAACCACCAAGAAAACCTCTAAAACTGCTCACTTTGGGGTACCTTAACTAAATAATAGAGATCATTAACGTTTAAACTTCTGTCCCTCAGGCGCTATACTTCCTGCTGCCAAAATAATCCAGTTGTTTTATTCTTGTGCTGATATCACACTGTTTTAATTATTAAGAAATACCTCAATATGATTTAATGTCAGATATGAATAATTTTCTATTTTTTAATACAGTGGACCCTCAGTTATTGGATTTAATTCCTTCTGGAAGGCTGTTTGAGAAGTGATTTCTTTGACAACCAAATCATTTTTCCCATTAGAAATAATATAAATTGAGTTAATTCATAAAAGACCCACAAATGATTACCTGTTATAACCCTTCTTATATATAGTACATATCTAACCTATAAAACACTTTCCCCCCCCATAAATTTACCAGACCACCCCCGCTACTAGCCCTAAGTAAATCACTTTCAGCACTTGTTACAGGGATATCTTTCAGGAGGTCAGGTACAGCATCTCCACTTGCTGTCCCTGGATAACAGCTTTTCATATACCCAAATCAACAAATTTTTCTACCTCTTCACTTGCCTGTGATCAGTGTTTCTTTCACACCATTGGCGACATTAGCACTCTTCATTATTGTGCAAAAAAAATCTCAAGAATATTCACAGCACAATTTCCTGACTTGTTAGAATAAACTGACTCATACTGGCACATTGTTTCCTTTGGTTGTGATTGGTTGAAAACTGAAGCTTGTTCAGAACTGAGACATTTAAAAAAGATATTTTATTGGTTTTTTACAGAGAGGAAGTGAGAGGGATAAAGAGCTTGAAACATTAATGAGAGAGAAACATTGATTAGCTGCCTCCTGCACACTCCCTACTGGGGTTGTGCCAGCAACCAAGATACATGCCCTTGACTGGAATTGAACCTGGGACCCTTCAGTCCACAGGCTGACGCTCTATCCACTGAGCCAAACCGGTTTTGGCTGAGACGTTTTTTTCTGAGAACAACTTGATTGAAAACGGAATTGCTCTAGATGGGAGACATCCAGAACTGAGATTTGACTATATTTTCTTCTCACTTCTCATTAGCACTTTAAAATGTATATTTTAGACTATTTCATGTCATAAGATTTTAAATAGTATATTAGGAACAAGAATAGAATTACAGTCATGTATTTATTGTTTTATAAAGAATGAATATTGTTAGAACATTTATATTTCCTGACCAGGAATAAAATAATGATTCTCAATAATTTGAAATTTCCTCTTATGTGAATTAGTAAACGTTTATAACTTTTTTGTATAAGCTAGGTAAGCAAATAGAAGCATTTTATTTTATTTTTATATGATAAGTTCTAATTGGTCACTTTGTTACAGAGGATATATGAAATCTTATACTAATCAAATAACCTTCTCAATTAAATAACATATAATAAACAATGCATCTCCCCAAACCAGGAAAGAGAATATACATCTCCCAAAATCAGGAAAGAAGATATAATAATAATCTGTCCACTCAGTGTGTATGTATATATAGAGAGAGAGATTAGAGGCCCAGTGCATGAATTTATGCATGCATGGGTGGGTCTGGCCAGCAGGTCCAGGGGGAAGGGACATGGCAGTTGGCTGGCCTACCTGCTGGTCGAACTCCTGGTCGAGGGAACAATTTGCATATTAACTTGTTATTATATAGGATATACACCGAATGGACAGATTATTATTATATACTCAATGTATAGGCCTTTCACCTCTGAAAAGGTTCCTGTATTCAAGTTCCATTTATATCTTGGTCCTTTGGTTCCATGAGGTGGGGCAAGACTTTGATTCTGGTTGCAACTGGAGGTTAATGTTCTCTCCTCTGCTCATGCTCCCTCTGAAAGACTAGCGATTTTAGTCTATTATCTCTGAGAGGCAATTCACTGTCTTGTTAGAAACAGGATTGGGTCATTTTGAACTGGTTCTGGGGTTATAATTCCACCTTTCTTTCCTCCCTTATATTTTAGCTCTTTCTCATGCAGTACTCACTAGATTTGGTGCCACAGAGATTGTAGTTAAAATCACCAAAACATTGCTAGTGGAATGGCCATGTGGATAAAACCCATTTTCTATGGATCTTCCTTTGTAAAATAAAGTTGAACTCCCCTTGTTGAGTTGTGACAAAACTGAAATGTGTTGATTGATAAAATGCTGATAATTAACAAATTATTTTCTTTATATACTTCACAGAGAAAAATATTTATCTGTAATCTGTCTTATTTATAATTGAAAATATAATAAAGTTATAAATCAGAGGCAATAACATTAAGCATAGTAAGGATAGGAGATATATATATATATATATATATATATATATATATATATATATATATGAAAGTTCCATCTCTAGGGAACTAAGTGCTTAGTACTTACAGTCAATGACACATATATAACTGTTGCAGAATTTACCAGGTGACTGGTAAATAGTCTATCACAAAATAATTAAGAATAAGTCAACTATGCATTAATTTGGTCATTATATTTGAGAAGGTTTAAGACCTAAATATTATAATTTTGTGTCAAGTATGAGAGGTTAATTTGGAGTGAATGGACATCTTTATAATTCTTAATGTTCTGATCTGATTGTGACTATATTTTATGCCCACATGCTATGAATGTGCAATAAGCTAATAGAGTTTGGAGTAGTGTACTCACAATATAAAATTCCTGTACCTAATATTGAACTCAACATCCCCCTAGATTGCAACCTACTGGCCATGAATTATTAATAGAGTTGAAATTAGAAAATTTCCTCTAAGATGAGCTTTAGATATGTCTCTGTATCCTTTCAGAATGCTGTGAAAATACTCTGAAGAGGCAGATGGAGATTTCATACCTTTTCAAGAGTTATGTTTGCAAGTTTGAGTGTATGCAATATGATTTGACATCCTGTCCCTGATTATTCACAAATCCTTTCTCATCATGAGCTAGAGTATGCTAAGTAGTCTTAAAAAATCATCTCAGTAAAAATTTAAAAAGTACATTCAATATTGAATGGGTGTTTATAACTAGTACACTCAGGGAGCAGATTCTTTACTTTAAACACTCTATCTGATACAGTAAAAGGTTATGCAGAGTAATGCATGTGTTTCTATTCTAAAAACATACAGCTTACTCTTATAAATACATTTATAAAAATCAATTAATAAACAAATACTTTCTAACATAAATTTTTACATGTTAATTATTGTGTGTCAACTAATTTAAGCCCAAAAATTTACTCTCCATTAATTTATCAGGCTGTCCCTCACATCGGGTACTATCTACATAATAAAAGAGTAACATGCTAACTGACTGTACCTTCGTGACACCCACCAGCCAATCAGGAGTGAATATGCAAATAAACCCAACAAAGATGGTGAGTTAATTTGCATACACAGGAACCAAGCAGCTGGGGGCAGGTGGGATGCTTGATGCTTGCGTTGTTGCCATGGCTACAATGCAGGCATTCCACACTACCCCAGCTGCTCCCAGCCTCTGGGCAGCATGGGAAGGCAAAAAGGTGTCTCCAGGCTGAACAGAAAAGCAGCTCCTGCCAGAGCGAAGGCAGTGTTGGCAGCCATTCTTACCTGAATCTTCGTGCATCAGGCCTCTAGTTATATATATTCTTCTTACTCTATCCTACAACATATTCTATGTGGGATAAGTTAGAAATTCTGTATTTTTATGTTAAAAGATAAAATAAGATATTTAAATTCTTAGACAAAATGGAAAACTGAATGGTTACAGCTGTGATTCCAAGAAATTGACTTTGATTCTGGCTATGCTAAGAACATAGTTATTTTTATCTCACGTTCTTTAAGATTTAAAAACTTGCCTTTGCCTCCTGAACACTGATTTTCATACTAGTCTCACAGGTCAAAGACCTTAATTTTCTTTTCTTTTTTTCTACTAGCATTTATGAGTCCATGGGTCAACTGTTTTCAATTAAACACTTTGGAGAGTTAACACATTGGAGATACTGTTAAAAAGTGGTGAAGAAGTTAATTTAAAATTAGGCAAAAAAAAAAAAAAAAAGACCACATATTTTCAGGTTCAAAGTAAATCATTTAACAGGTCCATCAAAAATGTATTGATTTTCTAGAGAAAAATTCCTTTGCTTCATTGAATATCATTAATTTAGAATCAGAGTTTCCAAAATAACATAATACCTTGCAGAGCTTTGTCTGGCAGACATAAAAAATTATTTCTGTGCAGTATCTCAGATAACCTCAAAGGTTACTGCTTCATTGGTTTATAATTCTGTTAACCAATTTTATATCTAAATTACTAATCTCTGTCTAGAATTCTTTTTTTCCCTGTGCTTATACATACTTAATCTACCAAAAATGAATTAAATTTACCATTATGCACTTTCTCTCATTCATTAATTCGTTAAATGTGGCACATGCTCATCCAATAATTACATATGAGTAATATTTATAAGATAATGGACTATGCACTTTAATTAAACTCCCAATAAATCTTGAAGCTTCTATAGAAAGAATTTACTTTCTTGCCATTCTTAGTTCTAGTATTTTGTTGTTTTCTTGCAACATACAAATTTGAGAAAATTATTATTGCTTTTGGCCATAATAGATTTTACTTAGAATATGCTTCTAAAATATAATTCTGGCCAAAACCGGTTTGGTTCAGTGGATAGAGCATCGGCCTGCGGACTGGAGTGTCCCAGGTTCGATTCTGGTCAAGGGCATGTGCCTTGGTTGTGGGCACATCCCCAGTGGGAGGTGTGCAAGAGGCAGCTGGTCGATGATTATCTCTCATCGATGTTTCTGACTCTCTATCCCTCTCTCTTCCTCTCTGTAAAAAATCATAAAAAATATATTTAAAATAGAATTCTGTGTATTTATGGATCATCCTCACTGAGGGGAATACTTGTTTCCTACTCCTGAGTTCTGCTCAGAGAGATTTTTCTCTGGATCTTTGCAGCTCTCTTTTCTCCATACTCATGCGCAAGAGGTAGCAGGGTGACATTTCTGATTGACAAATTTGGAGAAAAGTAACTACAAACAAAACCATCTGGCTCAATGAATAGGCCTGAGGACTGAAAGGTCCCGGGTTCGATTCCAGTCAAGGGCATGTACCTTGGTTGTGGGCACAGCTCCAATAGGGGGTGTGAAGAGGCAGCTGATATATGTTGATGTTTCTCTCTCATCAATGTTTCTAACTCTCTATCCCTTTCTCTTGCTCTCTGTAAAAACTCAATAAAATATATTTTAAAAAAGAGAAAAAAAAGAAAAAGTAACTACCTATGCTCAGTTTACCCACGTTTTCCTTGGAGCCAGCTGTCCGTAGGTAGCACACCTATTGCCAGTCTTCAGGGGCACGTATGTGTCACCACATGGAAATAAACTAACATTACCCTTCCTTCAATAGCTGTGTCTTTAAGAGCAGTCACAGGAATATTCTGGACTTCATTTGTTACTTCTTGATTCATTTGTTTGTTCAAAATTCTTACTGGAGAGTTGTCAGTCATGTTGGGTGACCCCTTAAAGGTCTCAAGTAATTTCTAATAACATATGCATAAAACAGTACTTCCCAGGAAAATCTAACGAAGTAGCATTCACAACTTTCTCATTCAATTATATTGTTGTAAGTCTCAGAATTAATTGCCTTTGTAGTTCTTCAGGAAACTAAATAAAATTAATTTCAGTGTATATTAAAATCATGTTACATCTATAAGAAATAATTCTTCTAATGGATTTTTAAAGGAAATGAGATTAAAATTTATGAAAATATTAAAACTCTTTGTGAAACTTTCCTCTACTTGAGTTTTTGACCCAATATTTCCTTTAAAAGACACTGATTTGAAGTTCATCAGCGTTTTATAAGGAAATTTAAAAATCAGTGCATTTCTATTTAGTCCAGAGTGAGGCTTTACTGGAACAAAAATAAAAATATTTTTAAATTTCTTTAGAGCTTTCAAAAAAGGTTAAAAAAAAAAAAGCAGAAGGTGAGATTATACTTAGTGAAACCAAGGCTTTAGATTTATTGGTAGGTTGAAGGATTTCTCCTAGTGTGTTATGTTTTGAAAAATATTATCAGTAACACAGAGGATGGCTTTAAGCCCCAAATATGCTCTGAAATAAGCTATATTTATCAGTGATGTTATACATGTCTTCCATTCAGTCTAGAGTAACAAATGCCTAATACATAACAATAATAGCACATTATAGTAATATCGTGTGGTAAGGGCAGAGTCCCTGGGGTTTCTTTTATGAGGATACTAATCCCATTCATGAGGGCTCTGCCCTCATGACCTAAGCACTTCCCAAAGGCCTAACTCCCAAGGAACAGCACACTGGAGATTAGGTTTCAGAGGGGGGCAGCACACAAAAATTCAGTCTATGGCAGAACTGGTGCACACTAATTAAAAATTCAAATTCTTAATAATCTGTAATAATAAAAGCATAATATGCAAATTGACTGACTGGCTAAACAGTGGAACAAAGGACCGGACGACCTTCTGGATGACCTTCCGGATGAAGCCGTCTCTGTTGGGGCTGTGAAGGCCTACTCTTGCATAAATGTCATGCATCAGGCCTCTAATTGTTATATAAAAACCAAACCAATAAAAACAGTTAGCATAGGAGTTCATTTCCACTGGCTTTGTTGCATGCAATTGGCATTATGCTACTTTTTAAAAAATCTGCTTAGCAAGATTTTCTTTAAACTAAAATGAAGCTTGAATTACAATTACATTGATAGATTAACAGTACAGTGTTTTTATATTGATATTAAAATAAAAATGTGTATTTTCAGAATCAATGTGATTTTAAGAATCAGTCAGTTTTTGTATTTAACATAGTACATTGCAAATGCTTTAACAATCACTCATTTATTAACATGTATCACCTTCCATATTTAGTATCAGTTAAATGTTCATGGTTTTGGTTACTATTGAGCTAAGATATTTTACTTTCTATTTGGACAATGAGATGTCTGCAGATCACTAAAATGGTTATAAATACATTCAATCTATTTTTACAATGTTATATTATACTAGAGCCCTGGTGCACAAATTTGTGCACAGGTGGGGTCTGGCTAACCTGTCCCTTTGGGGGCTGATAGCGCCAGGCCGGTGTGGGGGAGAGGACTTGGTGGGAATGATCAGGGTTGAGCTGGCCAGGAGAGGGGCTGCAGGCAGTTAGCTGGTTGGCCAGGCTCACCCCTGATTGGGAGTTGGGGGGCCGATTGCGGGTTGGGCCAACTGGGAGGAAGGGCCACAGGTAGATGGGGGGGGGGGGGGTTCAGTCAGGGCCCAATTGGGCTGGATGGCCGCTGCAGTGCACATCGTAGTGACCAATCATTCTTTTTTATAAAATTTTTTATTGATTTTTCTTACAGAGAGCATCGGTCTGTGGACTGAAAGGTCCCAGGTTCGATTCCGGGCAAGGGCATGTACATTGGTTGAGGGCACATCCCCGGTAGGGGGTGTGCAAGAGGCAGCTGGTCGATGTTTCTCTCTCATCGACGTTTCTAGCTCTCTATCTCTCTCCCTTCCTCTCTGTAAAAAAATCAATAAAATATACCGTATTTTCCGGCGTATAAGACGACTTTTGAAATGAAAAAAAGTCAACCGAAAATTGGGGGCAAAAGACCAAAATTGCACAAAAATTACCTGCAGATCTTGACGGCAAAGTAAGTCTTTTCTTTGAAGTGGGGGGTAGTCTTATACAGCGAATATAGTCCCAAACCTATGTACCCCATATTTGAAATTAAACTATCCTATAGCATGGAATTCTTAAGTCCACATTTTGGGCTTTACAAGGTAATAAACTCAGTAAAAATCGGGTTAAGTTTGTAACAAAACTCTTAGTGACCTCTAAAAACCAGTTCATTATACCAGCTGCTTTGTCTCAATGGATAGAGCACTGGCCTGTGGGCTGAAGGGTCCCTGGTTTGGTTGAGGTCAAGGGTACATGCCTGGTTCGCAGGCATTAGAAGGTATGCAGGAGGCAGCTGATCAATGATTCTCCTTCATCATTGATGATTCTATCTCTCTCTCCCTTCCTCTCTGAAATCAATAAAAATATATTCAAACACAAACAAAACAAATACATGCTGAAATAGTCCTTGAATTTTCCACAGAAAAGGAAGGGACATTTATATTGTTTTGATGAAGCAAAGATACCACCAACACTAACCACACACAAATGAATACATTATTTTTACCTAATATATTTCTAAAAGAGTCAATTTACTGTGATGCTTGAAAGTTTTAGAAGCCCTGAAAGAGACTTTCAATACGTAGATTAAATGTTTTCCCATTGGTGGCAAATAAAAAAATAAAAGATTAGAAGGTACAAAACTTAGAACGTATGTTTGTACTGTAAGTCTGAAACTTTCTTTGACTGAAACAGGTTGTCATGAATATCAGGAAATGGAAGAGAATGCAAGGAGAATTCCTATCTGAGCCCATACTCACAATGCTCTGAGAGATGTTGGAAATTGTCTGGTTCAAAAATCACCTCTTAAGTAAACTGAGCTTTTTAACAGGATAAAATTTGCCCAAAGTAAATATTTATGAAATTAATAGGACCAGCATCTGAGCCAGCTAACTCCTACCTTACAGCTTTCTTTGACAACATACTGTTGAGGATTTCATTTAGTTGATGAAGATAAATAGTTATTTTTAAGAATTAACATTTTTTTCCTAAGCTTCATTTGCTCTTTTTTTTTCCCAAGTATTTTTCTGGGATACAATATCAATTGAAATACCATTTCAGAATTATGTAAAAGATTATATAAAGGAGGCTTGTCACAACGAAGATTCTGTTCTGAATTCCGACTCGATAGCCCTACAGAAATAGCAGGATGACTCACCACCCATGGCTCGCCAGAAAGCCTGGAAGCTTGTTGAAAAGTTAATAAAATGTCTTCTTCTTCTCATTAGTCCTGGCTGACAGTCTCCATCACAATTCTGCAGACTAAAATAGAATCGTGGAAATTTCAAGGTTCAACCATCAGAGGTAAAATTTACCAATGCAGACAGCCAAATCTGTGCATTTGCAACATTTATTGAAAGTGCCTACTATGGGGCAGGTGTTGAAACCCCACCATATTGGTGAAAGAAACTAACTTCCCCTTCCCCCCATAAAAAAAAAATAAGAAAAATTTCACAGTCTAGAGAGGGAGAAGAAGAGTTAACGTAGGTTGAGTTCTTACAAGCTACCAATTGGTATCATCTGTATTGCCTTGTGTCACACTCATTTAATGATATATATGGATATTTTTTACTCAATTAATTTTGGATACATTGATAGTTATTCCCATTTTATGTCTCATACTTTACTTGTCAGTTTATTAAATAAAAATATTGTTTATTGAACATTATGTGCATATTGAGTATATGTAGAGATATATACAGGGTGGGGCAAAAGTAAGCTTACAGTTGTGAGTATACAAAACAGTTTATTCTTATGTTATTATTATTTGTTTATTGTATTATTTTCCATATGGACAACTGTAAACCTACTTTTGCCCTAACTGTGTATTTTATTAATCTCTACCTTTAAAAAAAAAAAAAAAACTAGTGCTTTAATTACTCGAAGATATCAATTCAACATGATTTATTTACCTTCAAATTCAAGTAATGAAAGATTTAAAAATTCAAGCTCATTAGAGAATAGCAAGCTTAAACTTTTTGAATGCTTAAAATGAGTAGAATTCTGTTGATAGTGATAATAACTAGAATTTATATAGCATAGCATATATAAATGTCAGTAATAGTGGTAAACACTTTATAAATATTTTCTAATTTACTCCTCAAAATAAGTTTATGAGATAGGTACTACTGTAATATTATTTTCATTTCATAATTGCATAAAATAAATTCAGAAAAGCTAAATAATTTAATCAAAGCCACATGTAGCTTTGTAAGATGTAGAAACGCAAAACCTTTTATTTTGATGGAAATATCAAGTCCCTTTGGTTTATTTCCCCAAAGAGTTCATTATTTTCCACAATCTAATATGATTACTGACTGAAATGTCTGTTGCTAGTAGCAACGACAAGAAATAGAAAGTGCTTTCTCTAAAGAGATTATATCATGTGGAGGAATAGAAAACTGTAAATAATTTAAAGGATCTAATTTCATTACATGAAGAACTCATACAGAAAAACAAATTCTTTGACAAGTGATTCCATTCAGATGGCTCTTGAATCCAAGCCAGTATGAGGAAAGGTATAAGTTAGGTATATGCCATCCATGTTTGCAATCAAATTTGCAAATATTCAAACAAGATCAATTAAAAATAGAAATCATATGTCTTTAATGCCTGTTTTTAAAGGAGCCCTCAAGCTATGTTATCCAGTTAGTCTATTATAAATATTTCAATGATATAATACTTTATCTTTTGAGACACAGATTTCAGTGGAAGTTTTATTAAGATTACAAATATATTTTGGTAAAATATTAAATGATGAAAGATGCAGCAAAAGCCATCAAGAAAGTTCTTTCCATTTAGTGCATTTTAACTTTAGGCTTGATAAAAATGTTTGGTCTTCAGAGATTATTTGCTATATTAAGTTGCTAAATGGAGATATGTTCAGCTTTGTAACATGTTTGGAATTATACCCACAGAACCACCTGATGCTTTTATTAAAAACTAGAGGCCTGGTGCATGAATTTGTGCACAGGTGAGGTCCAGCCAGCCTGCCATGATGGGGATCTATTGGGGCCAGAGCTGGCCTGGGGTGGTTAGCCAGCCAAGCCCCACCCCCAATCAGTGTGGGAGAGCCTATTGAAGGTGAGGCTGGCTGGAGGAGCCACAGGCAGTTGGCCGGCTGGCCCGGCCCTCAATTGAGGTGTGTGTTGGGGGAAGGGGGACTGATTGGGAACCAGGCTGGCTGGGAAGTGGGGCTGAAGGCAGTATGGGGGTAGTGACCAGGGTTCTGATTGGGCTTACTGGGCACTGCAGTGTGCGTCATAGTGACCAGTCATTCTGGTCATTCTGGTCATTCCATCATTCCGGTCGCTTGGCTTTTATATATATACTAGAGTCTCAATGCACAAAAGTTGTGCAAGGGCCTTGGCCCCCCTGCCATGGCTGGGGGCCTCTGTTGCCTCTGCCTCGGTCCATGCCTTGTGGCTTTGTCCGGAAGGAAGGATGTCTGGAAGTACATCAGGTATAATTAGCATATTTTGTTTTTATTATTATAGACTATAGAAAATTCATGTACTGGAGGGGGAGTCCCTCAGACCAGCCTGTCCCCTCTCAAAGTCCAGGAGCCCTCAGGGGTGGGAGGTGACCTGGTGATCAGGGAAAGCAATGCCCCATCACACCTCTGCTACTGCCACTGCTGGCAGCTCAAACCTCAGCCCCTGGTTACCTGAGCCTTGGAAGCCCTGGTTGGCTGGGCAGCCACCATTCAAGGCTTTTCTGCACCTTGGGATGGCTCTGGGTGGTTGGGTGTCTAAGAGAATTGGGGACTCTGGAGGCAGGAGTGTGGGGTGAGCCCAGCCTTGTCAGGTGCCTGTAGCTCTGGCAGGGTTGAGGGATCTGGGTGCCACCATCTTCTGGCTGTGGATGCCACCATCTTTGAGCATATTCCATTTTTTTTTATTAAGGTTTTATATGTGTAAATATCTTATGACACACACTGCAGCGCCCAGCCAGCCTCTCATACTCCCGTTCATTTGTTTTCTACAACTGCCCCATAAAGGGCAGGACTGTGGGCAGAACTGGCATTTTTACCTTGAGTTGAAATATTTCCCAAAGGACTACTCTATATACACTTTTAAAGAGCTCCTTCAACTCTTAAATATCAGTGCTAATAAATCTATAGAAGAAAATAAGGAATCCAGAAGAGAGGAAAAAAGATGTTGAATGAATGTATAATTTCTCTTTGTGATGCTGGAGGGCACATTATTTTTCTTTGTAGGGCAGGAAGTGAAAAATGAGACTGATATGACTTCCTGTGCCTGCTGAAAATGTGTTATTCTTAAAATCAAATCAGAACTTGAGGAAGAATTCAAATAATAGTGCTAAATAATTATAAGTGCAATTGTTAGGGAGTAGGATAAGCTATGGGAACTTGCCTTTCATTTAACACTTCCGTGAAACGAAAGCTTCATTATCTGCCTCAGCAGTTGGCAGTGACTCAGTTCTATTTCAATATTTTCTCTTTAGGAATCATAAAAATCATGAAAGTAGCTTTCACACATACACATGCTGTTAACTTATTAATAAAGGAAAGTAACTCAAAGTTTAAAAATATAACAATGAATATAAAATAAATAACTCTATAACTAACCTGTTATTAAAATGTCATGTTTAAATAGTGAGCATCTGTTTATCAAATAACTATTTTACAATTCAACTATTCATCTCATAATACTTCACTGGGGCATGTACCAACATAGTAATAACAGTCTCAAATATACACCTTTGTGAGAGTGAGCATTTGACAGTGCTCTAATTTGCGTGGGGAGACTTACCATGGATATGGAAGTGGTATGTCGAACATGCACAGGTCAGAGAGTCCGATAATCATGCAGTGTTGCCTTTTATTCTCCCATCCAGTGCATTCAGTAATGCCAGTTTTTCTACTGATATGAAAGGAAATTGTGACAGAATTCATGTATTTATTGTTTAATCTTAGAATAACCAATCAGACATTAAGTCTAAAATCAGTTTATTGTAGGATATAAAACTGTTCATTCTGTTTTATTTCAATGTGATAGCAACAAATTTTTTTTAAAAAAACTCAAATGATCACTTATAATAGAATCAATAAGCATGAAAAACTATTAAATTTACCAAATAGTGTGGATGACATATACCCTAACTATTTAACAGTGGAGGCCCAGTGCATGAATTCATGCATGGGTGGGGTCCCTTGGCCTGGCCAGCGATCAAAGCCTATCAGAGGGCCCGCTAGCCATGGGAGGGGGAGTAATGGAGAGGGGTTTGGGAAGGTTGGCTGTGCGAGCAGACTGACCACCAGGGGGCAGCTCCGGCATTGAGCGTCTGCCACCTGTTGGTCAGTGCACATCACAGCGACTGGTCAACTGGCTTTTATAAGTAATAGTCACTTAGGCTTATACATATATAGATTACAGAGAGAAATTTAAACAACCCATTTAAATCAGATAGATATGCACCCTACTGCTGAACTAAATGTTAAATGCTTAATTCTCTATAACTTACTCTTCAGATTCAATGCAATTCTAAGTAAAATCACAGCAGGTAACATTACTGAAATTGACAGTAAAGTCAATAAATAAATTAATTATAAAGTTCAAGGAAATGCAAATGGTAAAAAGGACAAGCATGGAAGGAATATTTAAAGACTTAAAAAGATTTAATAATTAGGACAGTGTAAACAAATAGAGTGGGAACAAATAAGAGTGCAGAGAAGCATGTGGAATGGACTGTAAAGTCCAGAAGAGACCTATACATACACATGCAATGGACTCATACAAGGTGCCATTAAATGCAGTGAGGCAACAATGTTCTTTTCAACAGAACATTCTGGATCTAGTAGAGCTTCAAATTGGGAAAAAGGTAAGCATTTATCTTTATCTCACTTCATACATATAAATCCCAGGTACAGCATAGCCATAAATAGGAAAGTAAAATTATTAAACTATTAAAGATAACAAAAGAAATGTCTTCATGAACTAGAGATGGGAAGATATTTCTGTAACTGGACACAAAAAACAACAATATAATATAAAAACTGATAAATTGGACATTATTAATTTTTAAAAATTGTTCATTAAAAGATCTCTTTAAATAGTGAAAATATTCACAGATTGTGAGGACGTATTGGAATACATATAGGGTCTCCCAAAAAAAAGTATACATGCTTTCACAGGTGATAGATCCATTTTAAAAATGAAATATAGTTTAACAAATACTGCCTTTAAAATTATTCAGAAAGGGTGTATACATTTTGGAGATACCATATATAGCTGCAAAAGAACCCATATCTAGAATATATCATTTTTCAATAAATTAATTGAAAAAGGATAAATTTTCCCTTCGTGCAAGAAAAAAATGAGAATATTTGAAGAGACACTTTACAAGAGAGGTTATCTAAATGTCCTATGAGAATACCAAAAAATGCTTAATCTCTTTATTCAGAAGAAAAATAAAAAATAAAAGGACAGCCTGGCTGGCATGGCTCAGTGTTTGAGCATTGACCTATGAACCAGGAGGTAACAGTTAGATTCCCTGTCAGGGCACATGCCTGGGATTTGGGCTTAATCCCCAGTGTGGAAAATGCAAGAGGCAGCTGATTAATGGCTCTTTGTCATCACTGACTTTTCTATTTCTCCCTCCTTTCCCCTTAGAAATCAATTAAAATATATTTTGAAAAAAATTAAAGGACAATGTGATGATACTATAACTACAAGAGTGGCTACAAAAAGGAAAAATACTGTTAATACCACATCAGGTTGGGGTGTGTACAACTGCAACTTCCAAGTAGTAGTTATTTTAATTGTTAAAATCCTTTTGGAAAACTAGTTGGTATTGGTTACCAAATGTAAATAATACAAAACTAACATTCCAGCCATTTTAGCTCTAACTATTCTACTACTCCAAAGTAATGTTGCAGGATGTTTACCAAAAGACTTGCAAAAGATTTTTATATCAATATTATTTACACTAGCAAAAAACTAAAAATATTTTACTTGGTTATTAAAAATAGATCGATAAATATATTGTGGTGTATTCATATGATTAATACAATGCATAAATAGTAAAACAACTTATTACTACATGCAATAAAAGTAATAAATCACATTGATAAATACCATTTCTGTCATTTATGAATCCATTTATGAAGTGATAAACTATGTACTTAGTAAATGATCAATATTATGATAGCACCCTCATTATTTTTCCTGATATTTTAAATTAAAAAAAACATATTTTATTGATTTTAGAGAGGAAGGGAGAGGTAAAGAGAGATAGAAGCATCAATGATGAGAGAGAATCATTGATTGGCTACCTACAGCATGACCTCTACTAGGGGTCAAGTCCTCAACCTAGGTATGTGCCCTACCGGAATCAGACCTGGGCCCCTTCACATCCTCAGACAGATGCTCTATCCACTGAGCCAAACCTGTTAGGGCCTGTTATTTTTATTTTTGTTAAATGTTTTCTAAAAGCCAGCTTTTGTCACTATAAAACACGATTACATTGAACTTTTGGTATTGTGTTGATACCACAATAATCAGGGGCTATAAATACATCATCATATTTTTTATTATTAATACCTCTGTAAGCCAACACATCAAATTCATAGACAGTTAGTTATGTGTAGCAGTGTAACTTCTGAGATACTTCATGTGTCTTGTGACTCTGCTCTAACAACTAATGTGTGTCTTGAGCATAACAAGCAAGATGACTGACATCTTAATGTTTTATGCAGAGAAATAGAATTTATTGATAAAATATATGTTGTCAAAAAGATGCATAAGACGAATTATAGTATGAAATGAAAGGCCTTGTTTTCAAGGTTTCTACAAAAATGAGGGATCAGTTACTTTATTATCATGACACTTTCTGTTAATGGTAACATGGTTCAATAAATAAAAATATTCTTTAGTGAGTTATACATCCATTATGTTAATACAGGTATAGAAGCATAATCACAAGAGGCACAGCCTTTGGCGTACTTACCTGATAAATGCAAGGATAATTTTATAGACTACTTAATTTTAACTGACTTTTCAGTGTATGTTGATTACATGGTTCATTTTAATATAGAAATAAAATAGTAAAGTAAGACATCATTAAATCGAATGATATAAATGTAAACTTCCTTAGCACTCTACTGAAATCAAATAAAAGAACATTCAAGATCAGTAATTATAGTGAGTGATTTGTGATTTAACAACATAAAGCAAAGTGCTTAAGTACAGTTTAAAAAACAAATTGTAATTATCAAATTACTCATTAAATTTAGGTACATGTAAAATACTTGTCTATGTTTATATAGGCATATCCATATAAATTTATGTGCACAGGCATTTAAAACAAATATCTACATCAGTGATGCCAAGAATTATTTTTCCATGTACTTCCTAATTGCTTCAACTGTACATTTCATTTAAATCGGGGGCCCACTGCACGAATTCATGCACCTTGAAAGGAACTGTGGGCCACCAGGCTGTGGTGGGCACAGGGGTGGGTCTTGGCTCATTCTTTGTGCCCCCGCTTGGCCCCTCCCACCATGGCCCCCGGTGCCCTGTCTGCTGGCAGCCCCACTCCCACTGCTGCTGAGGTTTGGGGCCAGTGCCAGAAGAATGGAAAAAGGAGCAGCTGCTGGCACTGATCTCCCCTAAGGAAGAGGGGGAGGTAGAGAAGCCCTGATGGCACCCACCATTAGCACCCACCTTTAGCACCCACTGATGGCACCAAGCGATCAAGTCTGAGTGGGGCTGGCGCCAGCAGCAGGTAGAAGCAGCAACTGCTGGCCCTGATCTCCCCTCAGGAAGAGGGGGAGGTAGAGAAGCCCTGAGGGGCAATTGCGGATAGCAGCCACCATTAGCACCCACCTTTAGCACCTTTGGCACCAAGCGATCAAGTTTGAGTGGGGCTGGCGCCAGCAGCAGGTGAAAGCACCAGAAGGGACCTCAGTGCATGGGAGCAAAGAATTTCAGTAACCACCAGAGGCTCACCCCAATGGCAGCGACTGGTGCTCAGCTTTGGTCTGGAGAGCCCACCACCCCCACTTGCTCCACCATCCCTCCACGATTGACGCCCCACCATGTTCTGTGCACGCCCCCTGGTGGTCTACGCAACTCATAGTGACCAGTTGTTCGGTTGTTCCAGTTGTTCGGTCAATTTGCCTTTTATTATATAGGATGTACATCTTAAAAATCAAGACATGTTTTAAGAATTCAAATATCTTTGAATGAGAGATTTAGATTTAACAAGTCAAACAAAGCAATCTTATTATCAAAATATCAAGGGAATGTCACCAGGTCCGCGTTTAATTTTGTTCCTATTCTTCAACAGAGACAATAATTGCTCCATTTTCTACTGAAGGACACATTAGCTGTTCCTGAATTATAATTACATTTTACTGCTTAAGTCCAGAAAAACAACATTGTTTTTAAAAAAGTTGTATTACTTTGGGTTTCTCTGAAGGAAATTCTGAGAAGAAATGAAAATGATGTTAGCTACCGTAACACTGCCCACATCAAACTGAAATGATAATTATGCCGCAGTTGACAAACTACTCAAGGTACCTGCAGAATGCAGATAAAGTGGTTCATTGGCCATCCATTTCCCAGGTGATTTAGTTTAATCTGCAGCGTATGTATGATGCATATTAATCCAAAAACCCCTAATCTACTGCCATTTAGAGAAAGCACAACTGAACCTCTCTTTAAGAATAGGTTTGTAACAAAGTATGTTTTTTTTGTTTTTGTTTTTGTTTTTTTCTGGCTCCAATCATTATTACTAGGTATTTTAGCAAAACTATCTGGAAATCCATATTGTTACTCTAAAATCCTTATCCCAATTTTCACCCTTCTGAGATCACCTTACAACAAAAGGAGTAATGGTGCCTTAAATGTGTGTCAAGTTAGAAGATGTTCAAGGTATCAAATCATGGCTAAAAGCATGTAAACTCAGGTCTGCATCATTAAAGCAGGTAGAAAGCTCAAGTTAAATGGAAAATTCCCAAATCAGGAAACATTGCATCTTTCTTTTGAAAAAGACATTATCAAATATAAAAGCACAGCTTGCCCATATGTACAAAAGCATTTGTGGTCTACATACTAAACTTTAACATATACTGGTATAAGTGACATATTTAAATATGTCTATTGATTTCAAGGAGAGGAAGGAAGATTGAGAGACAGAAACATCAATGATGAAAGAGAATCATCGATAGGCTGCCTCCTGCATGCCCCCTACTTGGGATCCAGCCCATAATCTGGGCATGTGCCCTGACTGGAAATCAAACCATGACCTCCTGGTTCATGGGTCGACACTTAACCACTGACGCACACCAGCCTGGCACTTTCACATATAGTTTGAGACACTGTGACATTATGTCGTTTGGGCTTGTTTCTTTGCTTTGTTGATTATATACCATGTATGATGAAATGAAAAGCAGCTTGTGTCTTACAACTCCAATAACTAACAACAAGCGGATATGATGCCAACTACCACTTATAAATCAAAGGTCACTATAGTTCATTGATATTTACAGATTGGCAAAATAGTTTTCACAATTCGGCTGATTACCCCTGTGTGTTTAAGGTAAAATATCTACAAAGTTTGCGTAATGCCCCACATCAGTCTCAATACTTAAATTGAACGTTTCTTGAATTAAGTTATGTAACAAAATAAAGTCTTTAATAAATTATTATATATTTACTAGAGGCCCGACGCACAACATTAGTGAAAGGGGATCAGCCTTGCAGGCCCGACTTTGTCCACAAGGTCGTCCAGATGGTTGTTCTGCTGCTTGGTCTAATTAGCATATTAGCTCTTTGTTATATAGGATCATGAAGAGAATTCTGATTAAAAATAATTTAAAATATTTATCTGTAAATATCACATAATACTTTATGGTATATTTGAGCAAACTATTTGAGTTAGATATGAGATAAATTTTCTAACATCAGATTTGAAAATTATGTTTAAAATATAGCAATGTTTTATATAACTCAAAAAATTCCCATGAATCTCACCAATAGTACAAGTAACACTTTTGGCTAAGATTAGACATTCCTATTTCCTACTCAAGGATCTTATATTAGAAGGGAAAGATTACTTTAATTAAGGTTTATAATAAAATGTCGTTAGTCAATAAATTATAAATGTCAAACAGTTAAATATTAAAAGGAAATCAAAGGAAACTATTTTTTTTTCAGTTGACTTAAGTCAACATTATTAAGCTCATCTAATTACTTTTAGTTCCTTCACTTTCAGACTTATTTTCTTTGCTGGTATAAATCTTTACCCAGATAATCAATCATACAGAAATGTAATGCTTTATCTAAGCTCTTTGCTTTTTTTTTTTTTTTTTTTTTTTTACTGTTTCTTCTTAAGTTAAAAAAAAACTAGAGCAGTCTCACTTTGTTCAATATTGCAATATTTCAAGAATAAAATTTCTATAATAAATCTAAATATATAATATTTAAGGAAATTTAAAAGGTATTAGCTTAATTCTTATTTTTGTTCTTATTTAATTTGAGAACTAGAACAAAAAAATAATTTTATGACTAAATTCAGGAAAGCAATGTTGCATATGAATTAGCTAAGCACCTGCTCTGATGTACAACTTCTACTTTCATACTTGAATAATATAAAGAAAATCTCTCCAAAGTAGTCAGTGAGAATTTTTGCAGCTTTCATTTTTTGCTGCACAGTTTTGAGTGTTGGAGTGAATTGGCACCCTATTTCTCCATCTAATAGGTAACTAATTAAAAATTACACCCTATTACCTATAGTCATATGGCATTTACTATTCAAACTGTAATCACTCAAATTTCTAGAGTAGAAGTTCTCAATGGATTTTGCTTAGAAACAAAATTCCAAATGACAGAATTTTATGAATATTATGAAGGACTTCAGTATTAAAAATACTAAAGTCAGCAAGAATGTGTTGAAAGCATTATTTTCAGTATGTGTCATAGTTTTTACAGTTGTCACTTTCTCTGTTCACTTGGCCATCTTTCAACCCTGGCACTAAATGTCTGGGTTTTATCCCTGATTCTTTCCCATTCAATCACAAGGAAGAAATTTGTAAATTCATTTTTAAACTCTTGCCTTTTACTATCAGTAAGGTATGTCCAATCTAGAAAAACCCTTGGCGGACATCTCTATCACATCATATATAATGAGTTGAGACAAAAATACATTTCAAATACTTATTAATATTTGGCATCAGGGACAATTTCAGAATATCATTATCCAGAACACAGTGCCTAAAACTGTAGCTCCAGATTCACCAATGAATGGCAAGCAAACACAGAAGACCTATCAGAATGATCATTTCTAATGTTATTCTTTCTATCCTTTCTATAGGTATGATCCCTATCATTAAATGTTATCAAAAAGTACATTTAATATTACTTTTGTGTTTCCTATCTGTATAGCCATCATTGGCTCCATGTAGATGGAAGTAAAAGCGGTAAATATTTTTATAGGATTTCATTGTCATTGATTCAGTACATCCATTAAAATGTAGATTGTGTTTATTACCTTTAATGCATTATGCTGATAGAATATCATGCTAGGTATTATTCAGTGTGTTGAGGATGATGTTGCTTATTTTCCTCACTTTGAAAATTGAAAAAATAGATAACATTGAGATAGTAACATATTTTTTCTCATGGGTTCATTGTATGCATAATTATAAAGTTGGCATGTGATATTTAATTCATGAGCTATAGCAATGTATGTCACATGGAATACAGTGATGCATACTTTGGCCTGCAAAGCAATCTTCACAAAAAACCCAGAAAAATCCTAAGGCTTCCACACTAATCTCATATGGGATGCAACAATCACTTTTGAAAGATTGTTCTGCTACAGGACAAAGCATATTGTACCTAACACCAAAACAGGACTTCAGAAAAAAGGCTGGAATGAAGGTATGTAAATAAGTACAGATCAATTTCATGGATTTTGCATGTGCTTTAAATATTTGTATATAACATTAGGATGTGACCTTAAATTGTTAAAATGTGTTAGTTCACCTCATTTCTGCATTTCGGCATATGACCCACAGCAAATATATGTCAGCTATGTGATTTTAATTACTTTGTCTCTGATTTTCATGCAATAATTATTTTTATATTGTACATTAGAGGCCTCATGCATGGATTTGTGCACCTATAGGGTCCTCTCGACCTGACCTGTGAAGATCGGGCCAAACTGACTCTCTGACATGCTCCAAGGGGTCCTGGATTGCGAGAAGGTGCAGGCTAGGCTAAGGGACCCCACTGATGCACAATTAGGGCTGGGGAGGTACTACGGAAGGACTCCAGGGCATGTCTCCCATCTCAATCCAGTCCCAATCAGTCAGACCCCAACAGCAAGCTAACTTACTAGTTGGAACATCTGCCCCCTGGTGGTCAGTGTACATCATAGTGACTGGCCGAACAGTCAAACGAACAGCCAGACACTTAGCATATTAGGCTTTTATTATATAGGATTATGCTATCCTGAGTTATACTATATTTTCATATACTTATCTTAAATCATAGATATATAATTGTAGGACTCTCTTTCACAGCCTGGGTAGAAAGAGTTCCAATTCAAGGTTTAGGTTCTGGAGAAGGGCCACACACAAATGAAGAGACTTGAGACTTGAAGAAATTCAACTTGGTTATATGGGGGGCCAGGTGATAGTCCAACTCTAGTGGGAGAACTTCTCCTGCTCTGGCCCTATTATTGAGGCTTTGGGGAAAACATCTTAGGCAACATAAACAAAAATTTAAATGAAGCCCTTAGGCAGGAAATAACAGAAACTTACATGGTACAAACAAGGTGGAGGCTGCTTTAGCTAACAATATCTCAACTAAAGGTTAGAGCAATTAAGGTTGTTGACCAGCCTTCCTGGCTTCTTGTCAACATCTCTTTTTTAGTGAAACTGATTTGTTTTCCAGCATATAAACCTTAAAATGTTATTACATCCCAGTAGAAGGTAACTTTGACTTTCCATTAATATACCTATCAGTTAGAATAATTGCACTTATAAATGACAGCACTAAATTTCAAACTGGCTTACCCAAAGCCACTAATTTCTCTATATATTATAACAGAAATTGTTACCAAAACATTTACACTTATAATGCTATTTTAGATCATAATTATTAGGTCTGATCAAGTAATTTAATCGATATCCACTCCTCTGGGAACTGACCTTTAGGCCATTTCACAATGAACATTCCACTTGCTAAGACCATTATCTCTTCCCTTTGGATTTCCCCAGAATCCAGACCTGCACAGAGAATTCTCCACCCAGAAAAAGCCCGCCAAGAGTCCTTTAAAAAATCTCTGACCCCCAACTTTGGGTGCTGGTGCCATTTTGGGGCTCAGCTCATCTGGGTATCCAGATGGCCTAATAAATTCATAATTCTTCACCCATTTTGGCCTCATGCATTCCTCCTTTAGCATTCCTAACAATAATTAACGAAGAATAAAAGATAACCTCCTCCCTCAGTATCAATCTTAATTGTTGCCAATATCTCTGCTCCTGCTTCATTCATATGTTTACCTCTGAGTAGGCCAATCTGGACTTCAGCTCTTCTCTCTACAAATGAGAGATAAAAGTTGCATACAAGTGAGTATGTGGCTCATTCTGAAATGAGATTGCTTAAATGAGATTGAAAGAAATGTAATGTGCAGAATGCTGGTCTTTGAACAAATTTACCACTTGATGACACATAGCCTATATTATTTCTGCTTCTTCTTAGCATGCTTCCATTATGTCAGAGGCTTCCTTGACTTTTTCAACAAACATGTTGTAAAACATTTTGTATTAGGGTTGAGAGAGATTTAACTAAAATCATTCTTATTCTTATTCACAAAGCTTATCTCCTAGATGTCAATAATGAACTCACTTTGGATGAAAAAGAGGCAGAAACAGTGCTTTACTATATAAATAAAAGGTTAAAATGAATTAGCAAAAGAAAAGATAGCTGAATAAAATTATCAATTCATGTAAACTAATTTGCATAGTACAAGTGTTTGTGTGTTTTGTTTTATTTTTATAAACTTTTATAAGTTAAATCACAGATTTTTTTTGAGGCTTTATATACATAATCTTATTACTATAGAAATGAAAAGAAAAATTAGATATGGTGGCCTAATGAGAACCGCAACCAGAGATTAATATAATCTGTAATAACTCTAGGACCACTTATTTCTTTAAAAGCAATTCATTTTCTACAATTTAAACAAAAATAAAAATTACATATATAAACATTATGTTGTTAATATGATTTGCATTTACATTCAATGGTTAATCTAAAATAACACAATTTACTTTAAATTGTATATGAAAAACCAAACGTTAATATAAAATAATCTTTTTAAAACCATCTACTCATTGCAAAATAATGCCCATGAATTTCTCAACATGCGACATAATTTTCTCTTTGCCTGTTTACCAAGCATAGTATTGACTATAATGACAGAGTGCATAAAGATGATTGCAATAATCAGCGGTAATGTGGCTAGTTTGGAAACCAGGCATAGATACAGCAATAATCACAGAGTCAAGAGGACTTAATCTAACATTAAAATATCCTAAGCCTTCTCACTTAATCTAAATTGAATTTATATGGTTAAAGAATACACACATGGAGTTTCATTCATTAAAGTCATTAACTTTTATTTTTTAAATTCATTTTTATTGATTTTAGAGAGGAAGGGAGAGGGAGAGAGAGACAGAAAGATCAATGATGAAAGAGGATAATTGATTAGCTATCTCCTACACATCCCATACCAGGAATCCAGACCTCCACCTAGACATGTGACTTCCTGGTTCCTGGATAGATGCTCAACTACTGAGCCACATTGGCTGGGCTTAACCTTAATGTTTAAAGATTTCCCCTTTATAAGTCAAGAGGTATTTACTTATAGACTTCTTCTGTAAACCAATATTCACACCACTGTCAGAATTTATAATTACAGTGCTCCAAATTAAATTATTATAATTGCACTGCACTTGACAATGTCAATGTGATTAGAGTTGAGAAGGGCTAGTGTACATTCTGTGTTGCCACTTAAGCATAGTTCTTTGGGAAGATAGACAAAAATAAGAAAAGTGAAATGAGGAGAATACAACAGAAGGTGATGATGGAAAGAATTTGGAATAAGAAATCTTCAATGACTTAGGACAAGGAAAACCAAGTATATGATTTATGGAGCTCACAGTCTGGTTGCTGCCATAAAGCTACATGGGTTACATTAGTTGTATTTGTTACAGATTACATTATTCTAACTTGGATTACAAATAAATGGGAGGTATTTGAGTAGACTTAGACAATGACAATATTAAAGAAGAAAACAAAAATAACATTTTTTTCAACCTTTACAATGTGCCTTTGAGATGGCTTAAGTGATTGCTCTCAAACATGATCTTTAGTAGTAAAATCAATATGAAGAAAACTTTATCAAGGCAACCCAAGTTTTATATTGAAATGTTTACATCACAAACATTTTATAATTTGATAACATTGTATTGTATTATATTTAGTACTAGAGGCCTGGTGCATGCAATTCGTGCATGGGCGGCGGGGGGGGGGGGGGGGGGGAATCCCCTCAGCCCAGCCTGGACCCTCTCCAATCTGGGACCCCTTGGGGGATGTCTGACTCACAATCCTGGACCACTGGATCCTAATCACTCATTTGCTTGCCTGCCTGGTCACCCCTAACTGCCCCCCCTTCCCCGTGCCAGCCTGATCACCCCTTACTGCCTCTGCATGCTGGTCTGATTGCCCCTAACTGCCCTCCCCTGCCAGCCTGGTCACTCCCAACTGCCCTCCTCTGCTCTCCCAGTCACCTCTAACTGCCCTCCCCTGCAGGCCTGGTCCCTTCCAACTGCCCTGCCCTGCTGGCCATCTTGTGGTGGCCATCTTTGACCACATGGGAGCAGCCATCTTATGTGTTGGAGTGATAGTTAATTTGCATATTACTGCTTTATTATATAGAATTCCTCTTCCCATTTTCATCCATTCCCCCACCCTCACCCTTCTGGTAACCACCTCTTTAGTCTCTGTTTGTAGAGTCTGTTTTTTTTGCTTTTTTTTTTTTTTTAGATTTTACATATGTGAAACCATAGGATATTTGTCTTTCTCTGCCTGACTTATTTCACTTAGCATAATAATACCCACTAAATTTATCTAAGTTGTCTCAAATTGCAAGATTTTATTATTTTTATTCCAGTATGGATATTCTTTAAAAAATTAAAATTATATGTACCATATGCCTCAAGAATTCTATTTCTTGGTATTTATCCAAAAATAAAAACACTGGTTCTCAAAGAAATATGCACCTCTATGTTCATTCCAGAATTATTTACAATAGGCAAGATATGGAAGAAGCGTAGGAGGTGTCTATAGATAGATGAATGGATAAAAAAGAATATATATGTATGTTTTATATCTATTCAATATTAGTTTTAGACCGCAATAAAATATCTGATTAAAAACTTTGACAGATTTAATTTTCATTTTAAAAACACTGTATTTAGAGTATAAAACAAATCCTGAAAAATATTGGAAAAGGCTTTTGTTCAATTCTTTGTGAATCCTATGACTATCTCCATAGTGATAAAATTTTGGAGTAGGATAATCTGTTTTTTAAACCAATCTTATCAAATAAGAATAATATGCAAATTGACCATACCTCCACTACACCTGCAAGTCATACCCACCAGCCAATCAGAATTGAATATGCAAATTAACCCAACCAAGATGGTTGCAGCCATGGAGTGAATAGGAGGCTAGGGTTTCCCTGACAATGGAGGAAGCCAAACTTCCTGCACACCCTGGCCAGCCCAGGCCTCCCTCCACTTAAGGCTACAAAATTTCAACTATAGAAGATCAATAAATCCCAACAAAATTGGCAGCAGCCATATAGCTGGAGATAGCAGAAGGCTTGAGTTGCTCTGGCAATGGAGGAAGCCAAGCTTTCCATCTGCTCTGCCTAGCCCAGGCCTCTGCTGAAAGCTACAAAGTTTCAATTATAGAAGATAAATAAATCCCATATCCTAGGGCCTTTGTTTGGGTCACTGAGAGGGTGTGGCCAGCCTGAAAACCACCAAAGGCCCCTCACCCAGGCCACCCCATACTCTTAGGGAACCATCACCCTGATCCAGGACACCCTTCAAGGCAAACCAGCTGGTCCCCACCCATGCACCAGGCCTCTATCCTATCTAATAAAAAAGTAATGTGCAAATTGACCATCACTTTAATACACAAGATGGCTGCCACAAGATGGCCAGCAGGGGAGGACAGTTGGGAGGGATCAGACCTGCAAGGGAAGGCAGTTAGGGGCAATCAAGCCTGCAAGAAAGGGCCGTTAGGCGTGGCCAGGCTGGCAGAGGAGGAAAGTTGGGGGCAACCGGGCCTGCAGGAAAGGGCAGATAGGGGGAACTCAGGCCTGCAGGAGACAGCAGTTGGCGGGGGGGGGGGGAGAGGGGAGGACCAGGCCTGCAGGGGAGTGAAGTTAGGAGTGACCAGGCCTGCAGAGGAGGGCAGTTAGGGGCAATCAGACTGGCAGGGGAGCAGTTCTACATGAATCAAGCTGGCAAGGGAGTGGTTAGGGGGTGATCAGGCTGGCTGACAGAAGCGGTTAGGAGCAATCAGGAAGGCAGGCAGGCAAGCAGATGGGAGCCAGCAGTTTGGATTGTGAGAGGGATATCTGACTTCCCGTTTAGGCCCGATCCTAAAAGGATAGTTGGACATCCCTTGAGGGGTCCCAGATTGGAGAGGGTGCAGCTGGGTTGAGGGACACACCCCCTGTGCATAAATTTTGTGCATGGGGCATCTAGTATTTAATAATATGGAACCACAATGAATTAAAAACTGGTTCTACCTTTGCTGTTTTACTAAAACAGTTTCCAACTTTAAGTAATTATTGTGTATCTCTTTCTTTAAGTAAAATAAATATGTAAAGTAGGTAAAAGAGACCAAATTTTGTAGGTAGGACCAACAAAAACAGAAACAAGTGCCCACCCTCTTATTCCTCCTTCTTGCTAGTGTGATAAGAATAGTTCAAAATCTACCCAACTTGTACTAAAACATGTTATACACAAATGCACTGCACACTGGGTATTCACGGAAATGTAAAACAACTGAGGAATTCTATGATGTATGTATGTTTCTGTGCACATGTGTATTTGTTAACAATAACTAATGTGTGGTATGAAGATGGGCACAGGACTATGTGATTCTGGTGTGCATGTACTTTAAGCAGAAGCTAGAAGCCATTAAAAATGTTTCCACATAACCACGGGTACGGAAGGTACCAGCACAGCATTTGAAGCAACCAATTTTTATGAGCAAAGATTAGTTCAAGAATTTTAAGAAGCATTTTCATTTGCATAATGTGAAGTTAATAGGATAAGATGCATCAGTTGAATGCATAACTGAAAAAGTATTCCCCAGGAAAGCAGAAAACACGGAGAGGAGCCACAGGCAGAATACATTTCAGTTAGAACTAAGCCATTCCATAATGGAGGAAAATCTGTTCCTACATGTACATCTGTGTTGTCTGCAGTGAGCACACACAGGATACAGCGGCAATTACAATTATTTACTGCTATTGTTTTACCTTTGTCAATTCAGCTTAAGTTCATAATTAAAATTATTATTATGATGATACATTTAATTGTAAAATACAGTTTGTTTTATTAGAAAACAAACAAATTAATTCAATATGAAATTAAATCAGTTAAGATTAGTGGTTTCCATCCTGCCTTTTTGAAACTTTTTAAGTGTTCAGCAAAATAATATGATATTTTTTTTGAAGGGGTTTATATATGTTAGTCATTTTTCACAAATTTGGAAATCTGCAAAGGTCTTGTAAACAGTTGCTCACAAATGTCCAATTTGAAGGCCTTCTCTTAGCAAACTTGACTTGTAGACATTGTTGGTTGTTCATTTTTTTAAGGTACTAAATAAAATAGCAGACTTCTTTAAATAGTATGTCATTTTATGTGACAGTTTATAAATGAAGAAAGGTGATTTCCAGAAGGATATAAGAAGCTGTTGGTTTCCTAATTGCGTTATGTATGAAGGCATTTCTTTAACTTTTTCCACTGAAGAACTTCACCATTTGATGACTATTTGAAGCATGTAGCTCAAGTTAATTTCTTTCCACAAAACTCAAAAGCCTATGTGCCTATTCCACAAAACTCTAAACTCTAAATACCAATGTAGGCTGAATCTATGCTGCAGTACCAAATACCCTTTATACCCAGTGATTAGCAAAAGCAAAAGTGTCTTTTTTTTCTGCTCATTTTAACTTCACTGTGGTTTCAGGTATTTCTCAACAAAATGCTAGCTCCCAGGTGGAAACTCGGCTATTCAAGCCATCCTTACCTGGGAACTCCTTTCTTGGGAAGTAAAGCATCCCCCGTTGTTGTTCTGACAGGAGTAGAGTGAGAGAATGCAACGCTCTAAGCAGGGGTCTTCAAACTATGGCCTGCGGGCCACATGCGGCCCGCAGAGGAGTCTGATCCGGCCCGCCAGGTTTTTTGGGCAGTGAGCGCAGCCGAGGTGTTACAGTAGGAATTAGTAGTTCATATAGTCCGGCCCTCCAGCTCTCTGAGGGACCGTGATCTGGCCCCCACTTTAAAAAGTTTGAGGACCCCTGCAAGTTATTTTCTGTCTTAGCCTAGAAATTACACATTTCTTCCATTCATATTTTAATGACCAGAAATGCTCACATGACTCTGCCTAATTAAAATAAATGATGTTGCAGTCTCTTTCGTACAGACAAGGAAAAATAGATAGAATTATGAGTACCAGTAATCTCTACTTCAAAAATTTAGCCCAGATCCACAATGTCTTTGTTTGAGGTAATAAAATCCACCCATCAAATACTAGGGCAATGGCATTATGAGTTAGATTCTAAGTTCATTTAGTTTATTTACCCAAATGAACCTAATACTTCTGCAAAACAAGTAGGGGAAATATTTAAAAAAATATATTGGACAGCATGAATGGCTTCTAAATGTGAAGTTTTTCCACACAAACTCCAAATAAATAAAGCCATCTGCAACCTATGTATAGAACATAATTAATTTATAAAGCTTGCTAAGACTTTCATTTCCCTGTATAAGGAGTAAAACATCATCTAAAATCAGTTTAGAACTTTCCTAGGTAGAGCAACCAAGTGCTAACAGTAGCAGATAGAGATTATCATCCTTGAAGCAAACAGTCTGATCCTGAGTGACAAGAATTGGAACATACCTAATGTGTGTGGGTCAGAACAATAGCTATTAGGGAAAAAAAGTTTTTATTAGATGTCAGTATTTGACTAATTATACTCAATACCATTGGCAAAGTGACTCAACCACACTTTTAAACAAAGAAAAATGTACTAAGGGATATTTTTCCTATATATTTGATTGCTTATAGAATGTTAAAAATCAAAGAAAACTTTGAGGTAAATATAATGTCATAAATCGAAGAAATATTGATTTTAATATAGCTAATGCAATTTTAACATGTTGAGAATAAAAAGTCATCTATTATGAAAAGTAATTATTATACATAAAATTTTCAAACAATTAGTGTAAAAAAAACTACTTTTAGGTCAAACTATTTGTACTGAAAACAAACATAATTTTATTTGGTATTAAAATGTAATACCAGCTAGAGAGAATATTCAACAGAATTCTGTTAAAATACCAGCAATGAGAATAATGTAATCACACTAAAACCTTGTCAGATAAATAAATGTTTCTTTTTTAAAAAAGTGTGTACAATAATGGCTGTGTGCATTTAATATAATAAAGAAATTCTGTACAAGAAAAAAAGAGAAAAAAGAACTATGGCTATTAGGAACCAAAAGGAAAGGACTGGAACATGTATGGAGTCAGAAGTAAAGAAGTGAAAAAGCAAGATTATAGAGGTCACATGAAGAGAAGCATTATTAGAAGGTTGGTGGTAAAAAGAGAGGCTAAAATAAAATATTATTACACCCCCCCCCAAAAAAAAAGAAAGTATAGCAAACACAATTATTATGTGCAGTACATAATACTTGGTAATAATAATAAGTGACTACATTACTGGTTTATTTATTTACTATGCTATACTTTTATGATTATTTTAGAGTGTACCCATAAAAAGGTTTAAAAAGAAAAGAAAGGAGAGAAGGTAAAAAGCAGTGAAAAATATGAAACCTTCAGAAACAAAATATCTCAGTGTAAGAAGAAACTTTACATCTCCCTTTTCCCTGCCTCCACTGGGACAAGGCAGTCAAGAAAGTTCCATGTTTCATCAGAATATAAGCTTGAACTGAGAATCTTAATAAGCCATTCAAACCACGCAGTCTCATTACATATAATTAACTATAATTAATGTTTCAGAAAAATAAAAGGTACTTAGAAGTACACAGAGAAATTTACATAGCATCCACTTCAGATCTACTCCAAGAAGAAAGCAGAAAGTACTTTTTAAAACCTTTTAGCAGATGAAAATGTCCATCAACAATAGTTACGAAGCAGAGGAAATTCGTAATAGAACATGCTAATATAAAAAAAAAATAAATAAATTTAATAGCATTTTAAAAGCAATGGTAAAAATGGAAGAATACAATGAATCAGAAAAGTCAATGACTCAGAATATAAATGGATCATAAATAAAGCTTTAACAAACCTGGAAAAGTGAATTAACCTTCAAAACAACATGCCAAGTGAAAGAGGGCAGTCGCAAAAGACAGCATATTGTGTTTTCATTTATGTGACATGTATAAAATAAACAAATCTTTAGATACAGAAAGTAGACTGATGGTTGTCTAGGGACGGGAGATGAATAGGAAGTAACTACTAATGGGCACAAGTTTCCTTTTCTTGGCGATGAAAATGTTCTGAACTTTAAATTGTATTGATGGTTGCAGAAGTCTGTGAATATCTGAAAACCATTGAATTGTATACTATACAGACGATTTCTTCATGAAGCTGTAAAGCACATAAAGATTCAAAATCAAATTGTTGGAACTGCCTAAACTGGTTTGGTTCAGTGGATAGAGCCTCAGCCGGCGGACTGAAAGGTCCCAGGTTCAATTCTGGTTGTGGGCACATCCCCAGTGTGGGGTGTGCAGGAGGCAGCTGATTGATTTTTCTAACACTCTATCCTCCTCCTTTCCTCTCTGTAAAAAATCAATAAAAAATATATTTTTTAAAAATTGTTGGAACTGAGAGAAAAAGTCAAAAAACCAAACAACAACAACAAAAAAGCAAAAACAAAAAACAAAAAACACCTTAATTTAAAAATTCTCAAGGAAGAATTTTAAAGATTTTTCTCCTATGAGAAAATTGTCAGTATGAAACTCAGTTCCTTTGTTGTTTTTTGCAAATTCTTTTTCCCTTTTTTGTTCTCTGTGTACATTTTAAGTGGAGCAGAACTCTCCTGATTATTGCCAGTTGTCTGTTTAACCATGCTCTAAGCTCCATAAAGGATTCATTCATTGCTGTAAGTTTATAGATGCGATATAGTAAGAAATTCACTCAATTTGGATGAATAAATAAGTAGTACATTGACTAATATATATAATATTCTAAAAGTTAAATAGTATTTGGTTAGAGCATTTGAATTATGTACGAATTTGAAACTTTTTGTGTGAAACATGAAAGCCTACATACATATCCCTCTCCTACTTTCACCCAAAAGCCACCTGTATTTTATTCTTATGTCACCAGATTGTATGCCTCTGTGGTATTTGTCACCACATCATCTATGTTTGTGTGGAGATGTGGGTGCAAATATTTGATTAATGTTTACTTCTCCCATCAGGCTGCAAGATTCATAAGGATATATGTTTAATGAATCAAAAATTAAAGATACACAAAAATAGACAATATCAGGGAGATAGCAGGAAAAAATCATAAATTATACATGATTTCTATTTCAAATATTACCAAAAAAATTTAGGCATCCTATTTGAAAGCAGGGTTTTAAAAATTGAGTTCAATCTCATCGTTGTATGAAAGAGGAAATTAAGGACAGGAGAAAGTAAAGGACTCTTCCCAAGTCACAGAATTCATTAGCGGCCAAGCCTGGCAGAGAAACTAGATCTCCTGGTTCTAAATCCATTGATCTCTTGCTTCCGATTACCTAAGAAAAATACAATACTTTAGACCACATATGTCAAACACAAGGCCCGCGGGCCAAATCCAGCCCGCCAGGCCTTGCAATGTGGCCCGCACCGCGCTGTCATCACTGCACTCTGCTGTCAGTTTATGACATTGTCAGTTTATGACTGTTCAGTAAACCATTCGGCCCGCGATTTAGGCTGGATTTTAGATTTTGGCCCCTTCTCTGATTGAGTTCGACACCCCTACTTTAGACATTGGTTTATGGATGTAAAAATGCCATAACAGGGGGAAAGAAAGGAAGACTTCTCAAATATGTCTCATCTGTGATACCCAAACAGATGGCCACGTTGCAGCCACTCTCTCGGGGAAGCTATATTCAGAAAAGGCAACGCATTACCAGGTCTTCTAATCCCAATACAAGTAACTGATTTCTCAGTGTATCCGGCAGCACAGTAACCAACCTTTCAATATTTCCTTCATTTTTTTTTTGGAAGGGAATATGCACGCAAGAAAGCTTTACCTTCATGCTCTAGCTGGTAATTTCTTTACTGTGTATAACATTGGTAGGGGGGAAAAAGAAAAGAAAGAAAGGCAAGACTAGAGTCGGCCAACCATTCCAGGTATCCATAAGCTCAGAAAAATCCAAAGTTTCTGCTGTATCAATAACAATAAGAGCTAATGATATCAGTTTATAGTGAACTGAATGCAACACAAGTTGATTATTACTTAAATACTTAAAAACCCTCCATCACAATCATAAAATACCAAGAGGTCTTTTTAAAACTATGTGATGAAAAACCCAGGCTTAGAGAGTGTAAAGAGCTCAGAGGGCTAGGATGTGGTAGGGCTTTGAAATTAAGTTATTCAGTTACGTAGAGTGAGGTCATTCACATATAGAATGTAAAAAGTAATCAACTTATTGAACTCCAGAATATTATTCAGACACCTTTGTTAGTTTCTTGATTGTTATGGTGAAGGCCTGAACTGACTCTTAAGAGAAGAAATAAATTGTTAATTTTTAAAGAAACCATTTCCTAAGAAACTTTATCTTGGTTTTTCAAAGCCCCATCTCTATCAGGGGCTTTGTCCAATGAAATATAATTAAGGATACCTATTTAGTTTTACCTGTTTTGTTAGCCACATATTTAACAATAAAAACACATAAAATTAAATTGTGTAATATATTTTATTTAACCTGATGATATATCAGAGATATTTTCAATCCAACATGTAATCAAAAAGAAACTATAAATATGCTTTACATTTTTGCATGTCTTTGAAATCTATTGTGTATTATTTTGTAATTATCTCATTGTTTGGTTTCCCAAGTTATTTTTTCTAATATATTATCCCCACTAATGTATGTTGCTTTTGTATTGTAAATATTATTATAAAAACAATAGTGCCTTTAAAAATAAGGTGACTAGACCTCTTTTGGCTGGACAGTCCCAATTTTTAACAATTTGTCCCATGTCCTGCGGCATTTTAAAAAAGTCCTGATTTTTGGAAAGAATCTTTTAAGTCTTTTGGACTTTTTTAAAAACGCCACGGGACAGGGGACAGATTGTTAAAAATCCGGACTGTTCTGCCAAAAGCGGGATGTCTGGTCACCTTTCTTTAAAATGCAGACATTTGGGAGAATTTTTAAAATATATTCTTTAAAATATTTACATGTTATGAGATTTTCCAACAAAACCTGTTTGAATTGTTTTTGGTCTGAATATTTCATTTTCACTGCTATGTTTCTGGAATAAATTCCATCTTTTCCTGCTTTTCCTTTCTTATATATTTTACAATTAAAAACCAAAACCTGATTTCGAATGTGTTTCTCCCCCATTCAAGTACACAGCAGCTCACGCCTACGCTGCTGTCTGCGAGCCAGTATGATTGTTATTTCCATTAGCTGCTGTCTGAGTTGTTTTCTGTGTCACTATTCACGATGAACTGTGAATACTGCCTTTATTTCCATCTGTTTTGCTTCTCAGCCTGATACATTTTTTTGATTGCATAGCATATTTATTTCCAGACTGTGAACGTTTTTTTCTGTATTACTATTTACTTTGACAATATTTTTTCCCCAATGGTGATAATTCTTTCATGAAATTCATCATTAATTATCTTCTGAAATCTACTTTTCGGTTGTTCATAATATTTTTTGCCTTCAAATGAATCAATATTTTCAGTTAATCATGCATTACTATAATATTGCTTGAATATATTTTTGTCATATTCACATATCATATTAAATTTCACTTAAAAAAAGTTGAATTTCTATAATCAGTGAAGAACCATATCTTTCAGAGTTCTGGAATGCAGTTTTTGCCAAATAATAAACACTCAAGAAGAATCATAAATCATAAATAAATACTCCTTATAATATAGTTTATCTTTATGCCAGATAAATAGTTTTAAAACATATAATCTTTATAATTGTTAAAAGTATTTCATAGCAACAAATAAGACGTGTTAGGTAGAAATTGTAATATTGCTTAGTAGTAACTGTGTTAGAATGTGAAACTGTCTAATCAAGTGTCCCTCAAAAGCAAATGAAAATCAGTTCAATGATTTTTAAAAAATCTATTTCTTTACCATTCCATACATCTTACAAGTAAGTAGTTTACCTTCTGCAATAGTTGCTGCATGTTTCAGAATTAGGAATTCTGAATCGATAAGGCTGTACTCCATTAAATTATTCATTTAATTCCATGCCTTTCTTTTTCCATCTGAGCATTTATTTTCTGTTCACTTTTCTCTTCGGCTAGTTTCTCTGTCTCTCAATCTCTGATTCTAATTTCAAAAATCCTAAATTTATCTACTTCCATACTCTTCAAGAGAGAGAAGTGGAAATAAATGACTAAGAGAAAGAATAGGATATTGGGGGGGGGGGGTGGAGACAAAAAGGAGAGAGGGGAGAAAAGAGAGATGGGCAAAGATCTAGGTTCCAGATGGAGCATTCCCATTTCCTGGATATTTCCTATTTGCTACACCAGCAGGTAACACTCACTGTGTGATAGCTATAGGCTAGACAGTATTTAAAGTCTACACTGTGTGGCCAGATTATTGATCTCTGAATGCATAATAAGCTGGTCACTCAGTATATATATATCTTACCTAATAATAGAGAAACATGTAAACTGACCATACCTCTGCTATGCCCACAGCCAATCAGAGTGAGTATTCAAAAATTAACCCAACAAAAATGGAGGTTAATTTGCATACATACCTGGGTCCCGGGAAACTCCTTCATGCTCAGGACCCCGGTCACTCCCAGCCGGCCATTGGAGGGGCCCAGCCTGTGATCAGAGGGGCGGGGCAGGGGGGTTGGGAGGAGGAGGTTCCCAAGCCTAAAGCCTGGGGCTTGAGAAGGGGCAGAGCCTTAGACCAAACACAGACCATCTGGAAGTCAGTGCTGGATTGCCCAGCTGCAACCTGGCGATCCAATACTGACTGCTCAGGTGGCTGGGACCCAGAAAGTGAGTCAGGGTCTGATCTGCAGCCTTAGTGGAAGCTGTTGATCAGTGTACTTAACTCTCTTTCTCTCCCTCTTTTCTTTCTGATCTTTGCCAGCAGCCATGCTTTTCTTTCTCTCCCAGCTTGGGAGGGGGCTGCTGTTAAGCCCCTCCTCTTTGTTAAGGCCCAGAGATAGGCCTAGAGATGCTGATTGGCATAGGAACCAGCCAATCAGAACCAAAGGTAGGTGCTATGGGGAACCAATGGCTGTCTAGAAGGTGGAACTTTTGATGCTGACTAGCATAGGAACCGACCAATGAGAACCAAAGGTGGGTGCTGTGGCGAGCCAATGGCTGCCTAGGAGGCAGAGCTTCTGACACTGGCATAGGAACCAACCAATTAGAATCAAATTGGCCAACAAAGGAGGGCAGAAGAGGGCAGTTAGGGGGCAATCAGGTAGGCAGGCAGGTGAGCAGTTAGGAGCTCATTGTCCCAGATTGTGAGAAGGATGTCTGACTACCAATTTAGGCCTAATCTCTGGGATCAGGCCTAAAATGGCAGTCGGACATCTTGCAAGAGGTCCCAATTGGAGAGGGTGCAGGCTGAGTTGAGGGAATCCTTCCTCCGTGTATGAATTTTGGTCGGGGGGAGGATTTGGGCAATTGACTGGCCTGCCTGCTGGTCGAACTCCTGGTTGAGGGGACAATTTGTATATTAGCCTTGTATTATATAGAATTATTATATAGGATATACACTGAGTGACCAGATTATTATGCATTAAGAGATCATAATAATCTGGCCACTCCGTGTATTTTGCAGGTGTTAAGAGGCATAATCTCAAAAGTCTATGGTATCTCAAGTTATTATTTCCAACTTATACATATTAAGGCCTAGAAGGACTAAGAAATATTTCCAAAGATACAAGGCTAGTAAGGGCCAGGGCCAAGATTAGGCTTCAGAGTGAGGTCGTCCCAGAGCCTGAGCACTTAATAACAATGATCTCCTTCTGAACCTCTCTAGAGCTGGTCAGTTCTTCACATAACAAATAAAGTATTATTAGTGACAATCAACTTCTGGGAAATTAAATCCCTTTTAAGTAATTAAGTGTGTGGCTGCTAACTGTAGATATATAATATTATGTTGTAACAACAAAATATTATTTCCTTAAAGAAATAGTTCAAATAACACCTTTTTATCCATAACCCTATCATTTTCACTTGTATTTTCTCATGATCAATATATATCATTGATATTCATTTAACCATTTTTTTTTAGACTTGATATAAGGAGGGGCCAAGCTTTACATTCTAGAACAATTCTGAAATGTGGCGCTTATGTCTGACATTTGAAGGGCTGAGTCAGTTTTTATTAAGAACTGATATTAAATTTAGAGAATAGGTTAAGAAAAAGTGTTAAAAGAAACACTCAGTGATACTACTAAGAAAAAATTGGCTAGAGATGAATTTGTATTGCATTTAGGATGGACAAAATAAATACAACTGTAATTAGAAATTTTGTTTTCTTTTCCTAGCACATGTTTGGATTGTATGGTTTACATATTACACATGTATCCAATGAGGAGCAAAAAAGCCAACATTTCATTTGTTTATTTTTTATGAGGTTTATTTATTTGCTCTTGTTATAATTCAAAATGATAATCTGAAAATTGCCCTGCATTTCCTAATTTATGGCCTTAGAAGTCTGTATTTTTTGTGATTATGTCTTTTTCTTCAAATTCATGGCACCTTGAAATAGCAACAATTATAAAAAAAACAAAAACAAAAACACCCTATGAATCCATTTTACAAACACAATTTATAAAATTGGCGTGAAGTTACCCTCTGTTTAAATCTTTCTGGGTCCCTGATGAGAGCAATGCAATTTGGGGCTTTTTTGCAAATATTAGGTTACAATTCGCCCTAAATGAAGCCATAGCAGTGAATGCACATGGAAAGCATAAGATGTAATACTTTCTCTTGGCTGATCCTACTTCTTACTTGTTACTTATGATATTTTTTATAAAATGTTACTTGTCAATACTTCCTATGGCTAGCGGCCAGATGTTAGCATTAATTTTCTTTTTAAAACTGAGATGTTTGTCTTTTAAGATATTAGCGCTAAATCGAAAGGAAATGGCATTCAGATGACTGAGAAGGCAATGTTTCCACTGAGACCTAGGTCAGACTTGTTAGCCAAGAATACTTCCCACCGAAAGCAGCTGCTGGGGAAAGCCTACATGTGGGCACATGGCATTTCGTTTCAATAGCCTGAGCAAGATGTGGGTATGGGTAAAAGCATGACGTGTCAGTGGGATGGCATGGCAATGGTGCCCTCCTGGGACTCAGGCGCTAGCAGTGGCAGGGGCTGTTCTGTGTGGCTACGTCCAAAGGCAGCTGCTGCGGCTGCTTTCACAATGGGTGTGAGCTTTCCCTCTGGTTACAGAAATGATGTCTGCCCTCTTTGGCTAGACCTGGGTCACTTTCACTTGCCCTACGGATGCTGAGTTCTGCTATTGCTTCATTTAGGGCTAACTGTTTCCTAATACTTAGCAAAAAAGTCCTAAATTGCATTGCTCTCATCAGGGACCCAGAAAGATTTAAACAGAGGGTAACTTTAGTCCAGTTTTATAAATTGTGTTTGTAAAATGAATTCATAGGGTTTTGTGTGTTTTTTTTTGTTTTTGTTTTTATAATTGTTGCTATTTCAAGGTGCCATGAATTTGAACAAAAATACATAATCACAAAAAGTACGGACTTCTAAGGCCAGTTATTTAATTGTTTTAATGGAGAAAAATACTTCCTGAGAAAACCCCAATGAAAAGCTGCAGCAAGCCTTGGTAACGGAACCCCGGCGTTGCCTGCACATATTCTTTTTCCAAAACTCATCCTTATTTGTGTCCCCAATATGAGGAATGACAATAGTTCCAAGATCATAATGTCACTGTTCTTATCATGCCATCATCTCTTATAAATGCCATCCTGTGGTGAGGTGACCTATTACAACGCTCTGTGCTCTCCAATTATTTTCTTCTGAAGACTGATAAGGTAAATAGGTCCCTGCAATTTTTCTTTCCAAGAACAGCTACTACCCCCACCCCCAATTTTTTGTTTGTTTGTTTTTACAAATACTGTGAAACTCAGGGCGTTTCTATCATGCCAAATGGAACACTTGCTAATATGTTAACTTCTAAAAGGGAGATTGCTAGAGTCTGTGTACATGCAGCTTAAATATCTATATGGTGAGGTGTGTGCACACTATGGAGCTAGTGAATCTGGTTGGAGTTTCTATGTTGTCATTTTGTATCTGATGATTGGGGCAATATGCATAGGATTTCAGAGTCTCAATGTAGTCACCTGAAAATATTGAGCTAACGCATGTTAGAAGACACAATTTACAGATATGTTTTAAAATTTCTACAAAGAGAAAATATGTGTATTAATCAGCTGACATTTGCCATATTCTTGGAGACAGGACACTAGAGATGTACCTCTGACTACCACGTAATGGATATTGCATCTAAATGATGTGTGTTTTAGACCACACATCAACTTACTTTATTCCAGTTATCTTAAAAAATGATGTGCAGAAAAATTATCTGCTGAAATATTTTCTTTTTTTTAGATTTTAAAATTTATGTAGCAAAAGGGAAAATCATATTACAATATACAGAGGCCTGGTCCACAGATTCATGCACTAGTGGGGTCCCTCAGCCTAGCCTGTGGGGATCACTGCTCTCTGACACCCCCTGAGAGATCCCAGATTGTGAGAGGGTGCAGGCCAGGCTGAGGGACCCCACCAGTGCACGAAGCCATGCACCGAGCCTCTAGTATGCACATAAGATCTTTGGTTAATCTCTTCCTGCCCTCCCCTCTCAATGTTTCAACATGTCTGTTCCATGTTTCCATGTGTGTGCATTGAGCGTGTGCCTCCTGGTAGTCATTGCACATCATAGCTACTGGTTAGACAGTTGGATGGTCAGAAGGTTGGAGGGTTAGACAGTCGAACGTTCATTTAGGCATATATATATTTTTTCATGCCTGCCCCGACCTACATTCTCTCCATCTTTTACTAGGGCAGAAAAGTTGTAGAAATGAAAGATTCCCAAAGATATCTATATTCTGTGGCCTGTGTTAGTCCTGATATATGTTCCTTTCAATCAACAATGGAGTGAATGTATTTTGTTACTATGACAACTGTCTGCTTTTAGTTAAGTTATTTCTACTATCTCTGATTTTCATTAAAGACTCTATTTTAGTAATTTCCTACTAAATTGAACTTTCCATATTTAGCATATTCCCAATTTGGGTCCTCTTAATCCTTAAACCTGCTGCTTTCTTCTTTTTAAACAAGTCTAAGGACAATTTCACCTAGGTAATTTAAGGAGTTTGTAAACAAATTGTAGCATTTTTTCAAAAGGCCAAATTCACTCTGCAGTGGTGAAAGAGTAGTTGTTAAAAAAAACTATGCAATCAATGTTTTATGGGAAATGAAAATGATCAAAATGTGCCTTGCTTGGTTTTATTAAGTACTTCTACCAACTCCTACCCCAATTATAAAGTAACATTGGCAACTCCTTTAAGTGATATGACTAGATTTATTGGATATTTATTATTAGTTAGTGGCTGAAAATTTCCAGGTGGTTCTCAGAGTATTAATTTGATTCTTCATGGAGAGCACAAGCAGGAGTTAGCCAAGTAAAAATGAGTGAATAACAAGTTATGTCCAATGTAAATATTTGATAGTATTATAAGTAAGCTGTATATTTAAAATGTAAATAAACAAATTATGCGTGTAACTGTTTTCTACTTGAATGAATAATGGAAAAAAAGCAAAAGATAATAATAAATATGCTGGAGCAGTGTGGCTCAGTGGTTGAGCACTGACCTGTGAACCAGGTCATGGATCAATTCCCACTCAGGACACTTGCCCCGGTTGTGGGTCCCATCCCCACTGTGGGGTTTACAGAAGGAAGCCAATCAATGATTCTCTCTCATCATTCACGCTTTTATCTCCCCCTTCATCTTTCACATCGATGAATATATATTTTAAAAAGATAATAATAAATGCATCTTATTACATTTAATCTTTTTTTACAAAATATTTTTTTTTATTGATTTCAGAGAGGAAGAGAGAGGGAGAAGAGATAGAAACATCAATGATGAAATAGAATCAGAGAATCATTGATTGGCTGACTCCTGCAAGCCCCACACTGGGAATCAAGCCTGAATTTCAGGCAAGTGTTCTGACCAGGAATCGAACCAGTGACCTCTTGGTTCCTGAGTTGACACTCAACTGCTGAGCCACATCTGGCTGGACTACATTTAGTCTTTATAAAATTGAGTTATCTGGAACCTTCATTTTCTTTAATCTCAAGGATTGATATATATGAAATGATCAAAATCCCTCTTTTTTTGTTAGCAAAAAATTATAATGATTTTTTAAATAACAAGGCTTTGTTATTTAATGACTAGAATTCAAAATTTCCAACTGTTTATGAATACCTACTTTTTAAAGTTAAATTCAGTAAATGTATATTTTATTAGAGTGGGAAAAGAGATCAGCTGAGTCATGCAAGTTTGGGGACACATCCTTTATTTAAAAGTTTGATACTTAGCTCATCATTGTTTTTTTTTGTTTGTTTGTTTGTTTGCATTAAATCTCATTTTAAAAAACATTGCTTTAAACTATTTATCATGAATACTGATTTATTTGTTACACCCTATTATTCTAGACCTGATGTGAATGAGTATCTTATCTCACTGTAATCACAGGCCTGTTTGTTATCAAGATTCCTTAAGAAATTAATGTAAAGTTTTGTTGCAAAAAGTGCTAAAAAATACTTATAATGCCATGAAAATATGGCCTTAATTTTAAAGAACATTTTCATTCAATGGTGGATAATATCAAACTCTTCATAATAATATGTTGTTGTTGTTTTTGTATTTTTCTTAGAATTTCTTAAAAAATGTAAAATCAGAGTAAGCAGATAAAAAATTAATCATATTTGTGAGCAGATCATTCTAAATATAAAATTGACATTATTTCTGATGCATTTTCTTAAAAATAGGAACTGTTTACTTATGTAAAAGATGTATTTTCATATAAGATGGACTTTTCAAAATGAACTAATGTCTATACAGCAAGTCAATTTTATGTTATGCGACAGATATTTATAGGAGAAATACTTTTAAAACTATTTACGCTAATTAAACTATAATATATTCCAGTGTTCTCTCCCTCATTTTAAAAAGAACACTGCCACATTGAGCTGCATACTTGACTTGCCTTCTCAAAAGTGAGAATAAGGTAAGTACTGAATTATACTGAATTATGTGTTAGATTGGTCTTTTTTGCTGGAGTGACATGGATAATGAAAAGAACAATACCTGTAAAAATATATTCCTCCCTCAGATTTGAAGCTTTATATTTGTGGTAAGAAATAATTATGAAAGACCATAATGCTCTTGTTGGATTTTATGAGTCTACATATAATGGGACTTAATTTTAATAATAGTTGATGTCTTGCTAGGTCTTTCTGGGTAATTGCTATGTACATTGATGTGTTTTTAGCATGTTTAATTCTTGGATATATGTAATAAAATATTTTGCATTTTTACCTAGAAATATGACATGAGCAAAAGTCAATGAGAAAAAAAAAACAATTTATTTAATAAAAGATTATTGAATTCTGTTTCTCTTAGGCAGTGTTTGAGATATTTGACTCAGTGTAAGAAATAACTTAAGTGAGCTATGTAAGTGAAAGCAATTGCTTTAGCTTCTGGCTCTTATAGTTCTCATATGAAATTATGTGCTTCTGTGCTTTTCTTCAATGTTAACATGAATAGAAGGAATTAATCCATGTGAATGTACTTCCCATCATGGTATGCTACAGAAAATAATGCCAAATACATAACAAGCAGAATTAGTCATTAAAGTTAGGCATATACTAATTATCACAGTTTGAATAAACAACATCTACATTTTTACTAAAAATCATACTTGAAGACAACACTGAGAATAAGTAAAAAGTATATCATAATTCAAGACAAATGTAGTCTTTGCTGAGGACCTCAATTACAACTGAAAGACTTTGCCGTGTGTGTGTGTGTGTGTGTGTGTGTGTGTGTGTGTGTGTTGCTTTTCAGAAAGGACAATAGTGAAAGTAGTTACCTGATTATGCTAATTTATGATGACCCTGAGGACAAATCCTTTACACAAAATAAGTCTTGGATTCAGAAAATATTGTCATTGTATGTTCATTTTTTGACTAAATGGCAACGGCTACCACACCACCTCCTGGCATTTACAAGTGCATTAGTGTCTCAGCAAAACTGCCAGTAACTGTAGAATTAGTGACTTAGGAGTTTCTCAGAATAATCAAATCAATTGAATATTAATTAGCCAATTCTGCAAGTGTCTTCTATCATCATCTTTTTGACACTGTCTTTAAAAAAAAAAAACATAGTAGATATCATGTGATACACACATACACACACATGTGAGAGAGAATAATAATAAATAAAAGTTCAATAATCATTACAATCATCATTCTTTAGGTGACAGATTCAGCCAACTCTCCAGACAAATTCCTCTTTAATCTATCAATAAATATTTGTTGAATATCTATGTTGTAGAACAAAAAAAAATATCACTTTGTTCCTCTTAGGTATTTTCCTCCAATAAATATTAACTGAGAAATTATCCTGAGCCTTCAGGAGGCAATATGTATGGGAATCCTGGAAAAATATCTGAGAACGTTTGAAAGGCAAACTGGCAGGGGTATTTATTTATTCGATCTACACAGATGCACATGCAGACACACACATATCAATATTGACACTTTGCACTTTCTGAATCACTTGAGATTTATAAAGCGTCCCCATTACTGTCATACATCTGACTTTGCCACCTGGTCTTGCTCTCTCAGTGGACGATTTCTGATTTCTATTTGAAAAGGAGAGTGAGAATTTCTAGTCATAGACTGAACTCTTCAGTGGGAATGCATCCTAAGTTTGCACACTGCAGAAAGGGAAGAGTTTAAGAGAAACTCTGCACACAAAGGAAAGAAAACAACAGAAAAAGCATTCCTTTCTGTAAGCCACAGTAGTATTGCTAACATAACTTTTCTGCCAGCAGGAACCAGTTTAAAATGCAACAGAAATAAAATGTAATGTTCAATATTAGCAGTATAGAAATGCCTAATAAGAAAATAACAAGTGCTTAAATGATACCTAAAAATTTTCATACAGAACAGAAAAATACCTATAAATGCCAAAAAAAAAAAAAAAATACCCAGATAAGTCACAAAGCAAGTACATGATGCTTAAAGGATAAATCTGTAACTTTACTACAATCTCAACAACAAAGGTATTTTTATTTATGTTTTCCAAAATTAATTTGGTGGGATACATACATGAGAAAACTCCTCAAAATCTGTGGTAATTGAAAATGATAAATGCTTTTTCAAATAGTAATATACATTCTATTTCAATGTTAATCAATAAATGATTATTCCACTATTAAGATATATGATCAAATTAATAAACAAGCAGAAATTCTAGCAATAAGATCCAGTACATGTTTAAATGTAAGTAAGGTATATTCTTAAAATATATAGTATTTATAGCATAAATTGATACTCAAAATATATCCTTGCATTATTTTAGGGTGTACTTTACTAAAAATGTATATTAGCATGGTTACAATGAACATCTGGTTGTTACATTTACTAGGTTTCGTTCAGACTTTATACATTTCCCATAACAGTTGACAGGACTGAGCAGCACTGCATCATAATATGCCTCCCACCTTCCCAGCATCCTGTGGTCTTTGATGTCTTTCTATTAAATATTTACTCTGATCTCTTTTATCACATTTCTTTGTTCCTATTTTCCACCTGAAACTTTAAAAACGAATGTTCCATGAGATTTCAACATACACTTTTCTATTTTCACTCAATAAACCCACACTTGCAACTGCTCTACTTTCATAACTTTATAATCCCCTTTAATATTGAACTTATTTCTTTGCTCTAAACTTTCTAGTGAGAATCCATTTAAATGTTTCTAACTACTAACTTGTAATATCCAACTCAAATATTTTTACTCTGAGTAGCCTGACCCCTGTTTTCCATGCCTTATAATCTTTGTTTTTCTTCTGATATCCTATGATGCTTTGATCATAGATTCTCATACACTTTGAAAATGACTTGTTTGCACATATGTTTTCAAATGATGCAGAATGACACTGTTGTAGAAAATAACTTTTTTTCCTTGTACACATGACGTGTATTAATTAAGTTGTTAATTAAGCACTTAAAACCAAAAAGTCTTCCTTAGTGAAATAATATTAGTGGGTGGCAATCATTCAGAGACAGCATAACTTCATCTAGAAGAAAATGTAAAATAAAATTTTGCCTAGGAATCTGATTTTTTGACCTGCTAAAAGTAAAAAAAAAAAAAAAAAAATGTACCTTCCTAATAGATTATGTTGCAAGAATTTCAAATTTCTGCAAAACAATTTAATGCTTAGAATATCTGGAGCAAATCATTGAAAAATGCAATAATAAAATAATAAGACAACCATAAAAATAAGAACAAAGGACATTTCTTTGCTAGAAAACTATTTTTAGCATTGAATGAATCTAGCTTAATTGAGTTGCTTTCTGAACACTTAACTCTAATGGAAAATGAATTTTGATGATTGGAGAGGGTGTATCACCCCAGTGATTACTTGCCAGGTCTGTGATAGCTATCATCAACAGGGGTCATGCAGCAAGGAGAGCAATAGGAGGGCACAATGGCTGCTTAAAACGAATGCACCATCAGAAATCCAACCTTTGAAAAACATGGCTTTGTCTACCCTGTCAGCAACATTTAAGAAGTCAAAGCAAGTGCTGCTCATCTTCGGCCAAAGCCACTCTTCTTCCCTCTGCTCTCGCTGGATGAGATGGGAGAACAGGGAGGCTGGAGGTAGTTCTCCATGGATCAAGGGTTGTGTGATGTTAGGAAACAGAGTGAAACCAAAGGAATATTAGTGCCTCATGCTTTGTTTTGCTAGTAGCACGTACCAGATGCAATGGTCTATTATTGACTGACAAATAAAAACATTCTCAAAAAGAGATATGTGGCATTTATAATGGTGATCCTATATAGTAAAGATGTAATATGAAGATGGTTGTTACACCATGCAGCATAACGATCAACCGAGTAACGACCAGATCAGGGATCAGCAGGAGGGTGGGACAGTGAGCTACAAGCAGGTGGTGAAGAGCTACAGGAGGGGGCAGGGCAGCACGCTATGAGAGGGGGTCGGGGAAGTGAATGGGGGGTGGGGAAGCTACAGGAGGGTGGGGCAGCAGGCAGTGAGCTACTGGCAAGCTAATGGCACACGGATTCGTGCACAGGGCTACTAGTTATATGATAAAATAAGTACCTGGTCCATATGAGTAATCCACTGGAGAATCAATTACCTTCAGGACCCACTGAAAAGCAAACAACATAGGAGGTAACATAAAAGAGAAAGGAAAAAATCAGGACAACGTATTTTGTCACTAATATTATTTGGCTATTCTGATAAATGCCTTGTACCTATTCTTCTTGTAGCTAATACACAGATAAAATGAGTGATTAAACTATTGATCCCTGTAATTGTCTTTTTAATTTTATGAACCACTAGAGGCCCAGGGCATGGATTCGTGCATGGGGGCAGGGGTCCCTCAGCCTGAGCTGCACCCTCTCGCAATCTGGGACCCCTCGGCGGATGTCTGACTGCTGTTTTGGGCTTGATCCCCACATGCCAGTGCATCCCCTGAGGGATGCAGCAGTATGCCCAGTGGCTGGCAGCCACGGAGGTGCTCCAGTTAGTGCTGTGCCATTCACGCTCATCCTGGCCCACTGCGCTTGCCTCTGCTGCTCAGCAGTGCTGCCCTGGAGTTGGGAGGGGTTCCTGCCGCAGCAGCTGTGCTCGCCAGCTGTAAGCCTGGCCTCTGGTTGAGTGGTGCTCCCGCTGTGGGAGTGTACTGAACACCAGGGGGCAGCTCCTGCATTGAATGTCTGCCTTCCGGTGGTCAGTGAACATCATAACAACTGGTCAACTGATCGTTCTGATCATTCGGGTAGTTCAGTCATAAAGGTTGCTTAGGCTTTTATATACATAGATTACATCCAGTTACGAATATTCAAAAAAGTAGAAATCAGAGTCAGCATTCTAAAGAGCAGTTATGTTCCCAGGCATGATAATAACCTGCTGAAACTGACAAATAGGAAGACTTGCTCACATATGTTCATGAACAAATTTTCAGCATATGGAATGTTAAGGAATTCAGAAACAAAGTCAACATAGACTTGACTAAGTTTGGTGTCAAATCATCTTAGAGTATTTACTTACAAATCATTATTTTGGAATCATTTTGGATGTGGAATATGGTTTCTATCAGAATTTCAATTATTATTTGTGAAATAATAATTTCACAAAATACTATGCATAAATATTTCAGAACAATTAATGGAGAAAACTATTGTAACATGATCAATTTTTTATAGGTTTTATTTAAAAAGTAAACCCAACTTTGGTAGTAAATTAAAATATGCTGGCCTCATCAGGATGCTTATAAAAGTTTAATCAATATATGTAACAAATTTTGGTTTTATAAGTGACAAGTTTCATCTGAAACATATTAAAAAATAATTCAGAATCTTAGTAATAGTAGTATAATAAATGTACAGACACAAAGATTTTCACTATCGATATTAAGACATTTGTAAAAATAATATAGTTGAATCCATTTAGGAAGTAAAAAAAAAAATCAGGACAGAATATTTACTAGTAACTGTTCCATCTCAAAGAGCTGCTCTATAAAGAGACTAAGATTACCATAACTCGTCTCATATTAAGTGGGCACATAGACTATACTCTTATCTTTCAAAGTTACTCTGGCTTTTCACACTTTGCAAAAAACTCTTCTAAACAAACAATGGAAACTCAAAGCTGAATAAACATTGATTCTTGTTCTCACAGAACAAAAGTGGAGTTAAACCCATACCTTTTCACAGTACTGAGTCTGACTTGGAAATCCGTGCATGCATATGTAAGTTACTAAGATGAAAGCTATCCCTTTCCTGTTTAATAAATAAAAGAACCTGCAAATATCACTTTTATGCCTGAACATTTTCAAAGAAGCTCAATCGTGTGGAGATAAAGTGCATTTCAACACTACTTTCCATCTCCCTGCAGTCTATTGGCATGTAGTGAAACTAACAAAAACTTCAACAGCAGAGGAGTATGAACAGGCTTAAGTAGGTGACCAGGAAGAGCCTGATAAGAATAGAATAAATGCTGCATAGTGTGAGTTAGTGAAGATTACTGTCCTTGAGAGCTGCCAGGGAGACATGGAGAAACACTGAAGTCCATTAGCACAAGATTGCTTTAAGTTTATGCCGAGTCTATGTTATATCCAGTAAAACCATGGCGGGAAGGGAGGGAGCTGTGTAGATGTGATAAACCTGGTTCTGGCCAACTTTAGTTCCAAATTCAGTCCCCCATCATTGTACATTTATTATTACCTTATTCTCATTCTGAAGTTTTAGGTATAGTCACTTTTTTATTATCCAGACCAATGGAAAGAAGGCACAGAGGCAGAAAATTCAAGAAATACACACTGTTGCCGAAACCGGTTTGGCTCAGTGGATAGAGCGTCGGCCTACGGACTGAAGGGTCCCAGGTTCGGTTCCGGTCAAGGGCATGTACTTTCGTTGAGGGCACATTCCCAAGAGGGGGTGTGCAAGAGGCAGCTGGTCGATGATTTTCTCATCGATGTTTCTAACTATCTCTTTTCCTCTCTGTAAAAAATCAATAAAATATATTAAAAAAAGAAATACACACTTTTTAATATTTAGCTTTAGTATGTATGATTATATTCCAGCCCTAGCTGAACATTTCTTAATTATACTCTGCTTAAACAACATTTAAATTATTTGACATTCACTGGAGACATAAAAATCACTCATGGTAGCCATGAAACCTCCTGCAAGCAGTTATTATTTTAGGGTACTCTAATTTGATTTTTAATGCAGAAAACAGAGCATTTTCTTTGACCGTTCATGTCAGTGTAGATTTTATTTGTGTGGCAGTTGCAAATTTATTTACCAGAATTTTTAGATTATTTAAACGAAGTCCTATAGTGTTTACTTTTGCACTTGATCAACCTAACCTACCAGCAGCAGGTAACTTAATGAATGAGCCTGCATCAATAACATAGACCAGTAAGAACTTGTTAGAAACTGTGAGAACAATTTATATACATGGATAATGACAAAAACCTGTTAAATACCATAAAGCATAAGTTGAATAATAAAAAATAATATTCAAATATGGCCTCTACTATATACATACTTCTGTGGTGCATATGGGCAAGAATAAAAAGGTGCTTGATAAGAAAAATAAAACTAAGCTTTAGAAGTATTTCTGACATATCAGTTTTTCATTAAATGGTTGCATTTTGGGGTGATATTATACTGCCTAAGATGAGAACTACTGGAAAAATATACAGATATAATTGATCAAGCATTTTATATTCTGAAATATGATATTACTAAGTAGTGATTCTTTTATGAGCATAATAAGGCCTTATGGCTTAAATTTCAATGCAAAATTAATCATTCATTCATTCATTCATTCAATGATTCCTTTTATTCTTCCATCCATTTATCCATTAATTATTTGACCCTCTATTCAACTGGTTTAGCTGAACAAAAAAACTAGTGTATTAGAATTATATCCAAGTGTAAGTAAACTTTCATATGAACAAAGTTGCTGCTGTATATTTGACAATATAACCTGAGATATCAAAAAATGTCCATATAACTATTGTATTCTAAATAACAGTATATTTTAAATTATCCAGGGAAATTCTTTACTTAAAAGTATCATGAGGAAAAGTATATTTTGTAATGTAAAATAGAACTTCTTAATTTATCAACATAGAATATGCATATGTGGTATTTTTAAAATATAGGACATTTATTTTTATTGCCAAGAATGTCAGAAAAAAGAGGCAACACTTACCCTTGGAAATGCTTTTCTTTAAGCAGGTGCATCATCACAAACTTAGTGCCTTAAACAACACAGTTTATTACATTCTGTATGTCAGAAGTGTGACTGGGGTCTCACTGGAGTAAAAACCTCCTTTCTGCTGAAGATATGGCTTCATAATCTAGGAACAAAGAAAGTAGGCTGATACATAAAACATATTAAAATAAATGATTTATCTCTCTCTTTCTCTCTCCTTTCTCTCTCTCTTTCTCTCTCTCTCTCCCCCCAGGAGATTTATTAATCATTTATCGTATATCAGTTCTGCTTAACTGGGTTTTGTCTATAGATCGTCCACACATCTTTTTTCTACTAATGGGGATGATCACCCTGGTCTCTTTGTGACACCTCTTTTCTCTATTGACCTGAGGAGGAATAACCCATTGTGTGTTCAGATAGTGTTAATCTATTAAAAATCTTCAATGTGGTAAATTTGCTTTCTTTTTTGTTACTGCTTCACTGTGACAAGGGTAAGAGAAGTTAGGGAAGTGGGGAGACATAGACAGAGACAGAGACACCCAAACTTTCTATTCAATGGGATCTTACACTGTCTAACTGGTAGGATAAGAGAAAACAAGCCTATTTTAGATATCGGAATACCTATGTTTTCTAACCTAGCTTTCACCTATAAACTCAAAATCTTCAACCTCATTCCATAATTTAGCATTTAGTTGCTGGGAAATCAATAAAATATATTAAAAAGACAAACAAAAAATGGCAGAATGACCAGATTGACCAGTTGACTAGTTGGTATGACACACACCAATCACAAGGGGGAAGACACTCAGTGCAGGATATGCCCCCTGGTGGTCAGTGTGCTCTCACAGTGGGAGTGGGGCTTGGCTGACCAGAATAAGCAGCATTCCCACAGCAGCCTGATCCTCACAGGCCACGCCCCCTACCAGTGCATAAATATGTGCACCAGGTCTCTAGTACTATAATAAGATGCCACTACACATCAATTAGAATAGATAAATTAATACAGTGTGACAATATTAATTGTCATCAAGGATACAGAGCAACTGCAAGTCTCATACTTTGGAATGAAAAAATGCAGCCACCAGAGGGGTGAGAGCATGAGTTGTGGTAGGAGGGGCAATGGGGGGATAAGGACACATATGTAATACCTTAATCAAGAAAAATGCTACTACTGCTCTAGAAAAGTCTGAGAAATTCTTTTTGTTTTTAAAATTTATTTTATTGATTTTTTACAGAGAGGAAGAGAGAGGGCGAGAGAGTTAGAAACATGGATGAGAGAGAATCATCAATCAGCTGTCTCTTGCACACCCCCTACTGGGGATGTGCCCACAACCAAGGTACATGCCCTTGACCAGAATCGAACCCGAGACCGTTCAGTCTGCAGGCTGATGCTCTATCCACTGAGCCAAACCGGTTTTGGCGAGAAATTCTTATAAAATTGTGCATGCACTCCCCATTAAAATACCAATGACATATTTCACTGACCTAGAAAGAACTCTCCAAAAGTTCATTTGGAACAATAAAAGACCCCGAATAGCCACAGCAATTCTGAGAAAGAAGAGTAAAGTAGGAGGGATCTCAATACCAGACTTCAAACTATATTACAAAGCCACTGTTCTCAAAACAGCCTGGTACTGGCACAAGAACAGACAAATAGATCAATGGAATAGAATTGAGAACCCAGATATCAACCCAAATCACTATGCTCAATTAATATTTGACAAAGGAGGCATGAATATACAATGGAGTCAAGACAGTCTCTTCAATAAATGGTGTTGGGAAAATTGGACAGACACATGCAAAAGAATGAAACTAGATCACCAACTTACACCATTCACAAAGATAAACTCAAAATGGATACAGGACTTAAACATCAGACAGGAAACCATAAAAATACTAGAAGCATTCACAGGTAGCAAAATCTCAGACGTATGCCAAAATAACTTCTTCACTGATACTGCCCCTAGGGCAATGGAAGCTAAAGAGAAAATAAACAAATGGGACTACTTCAAAATAAAAAGCTTTTTTACAGCAAAAGAAACCATCAATAAAACAACAAGAAAGCCCACGGTGTGGGAGATCATATTTGCAAATATTACCACTGATAAAGGTTTAATCTCCAACATTTACAGACAGCTTATACAACTAAATAAAAGGAAGATGAATGATCCAATTAAAAAATGGGCAATGGACCTAAACAGAATATTTTCAAAAGAAGACAGAAGGAAGGCCAAAAGGCACATGAAAACATGCTCAAAGTCACTAATTGTCCGAGAGGTGCAAATCAAAACAACAATGCGGTACCATCTCACACCTTTCAGAATGGCCAACATCAACAAATCAACAAACGACAAGTGTTGGCGAGGTTGCGGAGAAAAAGGAACCCTCGTGCACTGCTGGTGGGAATGCAGACTGGTGCAACCACTGTGGAGAACAGTGTGGAGTTTCCTCAAAAAACTGAAAATGGAACTCCCATTTGACCCAGTAATCCCACTTCTAGGAATATATCCCAAGAAACTAGAAACACCAATCAGAAAGGATATATGCACCCCTATGTTCATAGCAGCACAATCTACAATAGCCAGAATTTGGAAACAGCCTAAGTACCCATCAGCAGATGATTGGATCAAAAAACTATGGTACATCTACACAATGGAATACTATGCTGCCATAAAGAAGAAGGAATTCTCATCATTTGCAGCAACCTGGATGGAATTGAAGAGCATCATGCTGAGTGAAATAAGCCAATCAATGAAAGAGAAACACCACATGACCTCACACATCGGTGGATGATAAAGATCTTTATAAACTGATGAACCAAGAGACAGATATAGAGAAAGTAAAGCAACAGGCAGACTGTCAAATTACAGTGGGGAGGGTAGGGATATCAGGGGGAGATAATAGATCAACCGAAGGACTTGTATAAATGCATATAAGTACAACCAATGGACATAAAACTATGGGGAGGGAGGGGATGTGTGGAAGGGAGGGAGGGGGGCAATAAAAAAAATCAAGAAAATATGTAAAAAAAATAAATAAATAAAACTAAAAAAATAAATAAATAAAAATAAAAATAAAATAAAATTGTGCATGCACCTACCATATGACCCAGCAATCTTACTTCTATATAAAGTAGTGTTCATGCAATGAAAAGTTATGTTCACACAGAAGACTATAAACAAGGTTTATTCATAACCCACACACAAAAACCTGGCAACCATCACAGTGTCCTTTAGTTAGTGAATCAATAAAGCATTGGGACATTCATACAATTGAAGACTTAGTGCACATGAAAAGGAATCTAAATGACATTAGGCTGAGTGAATAAATAAGTGTCCACATGTTATATACATGTATGGTTTCATTTTAATGACTTTCTAGAAAAGATTAAAAAAAAAAAACCAACAACCTACAGGAACAGAACTGTCAGGGGTTAGGGCAGAGAGTGACTACACAATGAAAGCAAGAGGGACTTTCTGGATGTGATGGATATGTTCTACATCCTGATTGTGCTGGTGTTTATACAAATCTATATAAACTCATATACCCACACACCCCCAAGCTGTCAGTTTTATGGCATGTTACATGATAAGGTGCTCTGCATATCACATTACTCTGTCCATATTGAAAGAAGAACCACCATCTCTTACATTACCAGTCACCATGTCTAGGGAAAGAGGTTTGAAAACACACACACACACACACACACACACACACACACACACACACAAAAGAAAAGAAAACCTACATGTTGCTTAACTGCTTCACTCTAAAATTTAGAAAACCCTTAGCAGAGTTGTCTAAGACCATTGGAAAACACAGATATTTACATTATGATTTATAACAGCAGCAAAATTACAGTTATGAAGGAGCAACGAAAATAATTTTATGGTTGGGGGTCACCACAACATGAGGAACTGTATTAAGAAGGTTGAGAACCACCTCATGGTCTCCCTGTCCTTTCTGCTTAAATGTTCTTAAGAAAGAAAGCCACACGGCCATGTCTAACTCCAAGGCCCTGGGAAGTTTAACACAGATTTGTTACTGGAAGGAGGGATCTTAATGACTACCACACTTGCTAAAAAGTGGAAATACTAAAAAAAAATATTGCACTCTATCATTCAAAAACTGTTTCCTTTAATTTGTCTCTTTATTTGGAAATAGGAATGCAGGGATGTCTAGCCATTTATCAGAACACAGATGCACATTAGCACCTTTACCAGCAGGGCCAGTGCTTTGTGATGAGAACGGGAACATTTGCTTGTTACCAACATTGGTAATGGACCTTGGTCTGGGGTAGGAACAATCTCAAACCGGCTTCAAAATCTCCTCTTTCATTAAACGAGTATTCCTCCCTTACCTCCTTCCATGCAGAATTACACTAGGTGAAATACTGAGATAATAAGAGGGAAAATAAGTAGAAAGTATTAAATACTATGCAATGTGAGCATTAATAAGCAATATTTTATTATGATTATAAATGTGGTTATTGCAATCTTAAGTACTGCATTGTGCTTGAAGAGTTTCAAATGGTATTACTTATGTAACTTCTCCACATACCAAAATACTAAATGCAATTGCTTTTTTCTTTCTTTAAAAGCAGATATTTTTTGAAGATTTTTACTTCTAAGCCTGACTAAAGAAAGTTTCTTTGATTTCCTTAGAGAAATATCTTTTTCGTTTTGGATCTGAATAAACATCCTGTTTTTGGTAATGCATATTTATTTCCTACTGATGTTTATCAGTTATCTATGGCTTCTGAATAATAGTATACTGTATATATATATACTATTATATATATATTATATATATAATTTTAAAAATCAATTTTCTTTTCTCTTTGCTAACCTAAAGCCTTGTGATTTTATAAAGTATTGTTTAGTAAGAAGAAACTAAGAGATTACATGAGGACAAGCAAATCATAGAATTGTACAGTATGTTATTTTTCTGAAATATATTTTATTGACTTCAGGAAGATGAGATAGAAATATCATTGATGACAGAGAATCATTGATTGGCTACCTCTTGCACACCCTCTACTAGGGATCAAGCCCCCAACCTGACATGTGCCCTGATGAGTCAATTGTGACTTCCTGGTTCATAGGTCAAAGCTCAACCATTGAGCCACACCAGTTGGGTAAATTGTATGTCTTTTTAAAAGTGAAAATTGGAAGAAATCAAAAGCATTTGTAAAAACTTTTCTTTGTAACAAAATAATTGTATGGATCAATCTCCTATAAAATAAAATAAAACATTGTAGAATGATTTTCCTATAGCCTTTGAACAAGTAGCATTACAGAAAATGTACAAGGCTTCTTTATCAATGCCGTGTTTCTCCATGATGGAACTGGACAATAGGGGTGATGAGTGTTCATCTACTATATAAAGCCACTGACATGAAACACCATAGTAAAACTAAGCTTTGCATTAAATAAATGTTTCTTTCGTCTTTTTCTTTCTCTGTAAGATTGATTTCTTACAGTATGGCAGCCTTAGCTTTATAAAATACTGCTGGCTTATTCCTAGAATGAGACTTTAAAGAGGATCCCAAGGAAAATCAATTTCTTGAATAAGAGATTCAGATAATGTTTTTTTTTTCCTGTTGTTTATCTGCTGTCACCCACAGTGTATTGCTGCTAAAATAAGAAATCTCCATCAACATAAAGTAATCAAATAACATTTTGAACACATATCATATAGGTCAGTAATTGCTTTTTGATTAAAGATCAAATCATCCAGTTTAGAGATTACCAAAAGCATACAATGCACAAAGAAATAAATTCTAAATATATGGCTAAAGACATTTTTCAAAATCATGTCTTGAATGTATTAGATGCGAAGGGCTGCAAAGTGCTTTAAAAAAAAGATCAGAAGAATGAAAGAATCATGTTATAAGCTGGCTAATGATTTTAATTGTTGGCCTTTGCTTTGTGTTGAGCTACTTGGTGTCTATCACTAGTTCAACTACGATAACTTTAATCCAGAAGTTGACTTCAAATTTCTACTCCTCCCTAATATCCTGACCCATGGTTTTATGACTTACTCAGGAGCAATCCTGTATCTATCATCTATCTATCATCTATTATCTATCTATCACTACCTATCTATTGCTTTCTCTTCCCCAGTTCTCTATCACACACACACACACACACACACACACACACACACACACACACATATACACTCTCTACCTTGCTTCTTCACACTCTTTCACTATTAGACTTTAGAAATGACTAAGGTACTCCATGAAGGTATAAAATTATGCTTGTTTTCCATAACACTATGCATTTAATCTTAGCATACAATGTAGATAATAGAGAAATAGTTGCTGAATGAGAGGAGTACATACTTCTCTGTGGGTATTTATAAAAACTAACACCAAAGTTTTGAAATACTTACCAATAAATATTACCTCAGCTCACACCGGCATGGAAAAGGAGGCATTTCTATTTAGGGACATGTGCCCCCACTGTGACTGTTGGACCACAGTGACATTTTCGGTCTGCTGGAATTAGTGTTAGTTCAGACCCCATGTCCAGTAGTCCCTGAACAATCTGATTCTTTCCTTTTCTCCCAGGCACAGTTAAGTGGTAAACAAACAACAAACAAACAAACAAACAAACAAACTGTAAGTCCCTTTGTGAAAGGCTGGGAGGAAGACTAATGGTATAAATGTTTCAGCTGTGTTCCGGAGAACTTCCTCAAGGGGATCTGGCCTTCCCTTAATTCAAGGAGATCTGGATCTCTTTCCAGAAACACATAGAAACGTTCAGGTTCTTTTCATGCTTGAACAGGGAATTCAAATCCTCAAGCTTATCTATTTCTTACTTCACTTTGTCCAGCCACATTAGAAATAACCAACCATTAGTTTCCACAGATGTTCAAAAGTGTGTACACAGTCACCCAGTTCCTTGCTTCTTATAAGTGCTTGAAACCAGTGGAGACATACCGTGAATTTCTATTGCCAGATTATACCATCGGGTGTCAGTGCCCTCTACTACTGTAAGTAGAGCCCTTAGTGTATTTAAATCTAATCAACATTATAGAGTTAATAGCCAAAAAGCCCTGCCATAATTAGTGTATTGCTTCATAAAATAGATTCATATCATTTTATACTCTAGAACTCCATATAAAAATCTATATTAGTTTGGGTTCTCCAGAGATATAAAACCAATAGGATCTCTCTCCACCCCCCTGGGGTGTGTGTGTGTGTGTGTGTGTGTGTGTGTGTGTGTGTGTGTATGTATGACGGAAATGTTTCAAATCTACAGCCAGCAAGATGGAGGGACTCAGGAGAGGCCACATTGTAATTCCAGTCTAAATCTGAAGGCAGGAGAGGTTCAATGCCCACCAGGCAGATGGAATGGGAGAGAATGGAGAATACCAGGAAAAGAGGATTTCTTCTTATTTTCTGGGAGACCAGTCTTTGTTTGTTCTAACCAGTTCTTCAATTGGATTAGGACCCCTCACATTAGGAAGGGCTATATGTTTATCCAGAATATCAATTCAAGTGGTATTCTCATTTTAAAAACACCTCCACAGCCTTACCTGTTTTGGCTCAGTGGATAGAGCATTGGCTTGTGGATTAAAGTGTCATAGGTTTGATTTCTGTCAAGGGTGCATGCCCGTGTTCCGGGCTAGATACCCAATAGGGGGTGTGCAGGAGGCAGCCGGTCACTGGTTCTCATCATTGATGTTTCTCTTTCTCTTCCTCTTTCTTCCTCTCTGAAATGAATAAAAAAATATATTTAAAAACATAAAATAAATAAATTAATTCAATTAAATAAAAGCACTCCCACAGACACACCAATATTATGTTTGACCAAATATTCTGAAATCCTATTGTCTAGTCAAGTTGACACTTAAAATTCAGTATCATAGCTAGTGATTTTTTTGTTTGTTTATTGCATTTTTAAAATAGACCACATCTCTAAAGATTTGTTCCTTTAATAATTGCTTTTAATTTTACTCTATTTCTCTTTTCTCTCTTGGCTAATGATGTGTTTGTTAATCATGACTTCATCCTCCATAATGAAAAGTGTTTCAGCATCACAGGTTTCCCCACATGTACAACTTGAACTCAGTTATTTTCTAGATAACATTCTCTTTATTTCTATTTTTAAAATAGTAATGAGTACAACATTAATATTCACTTCAACTGTAGTCATTTTTAAAAAGTGTTATTTTTCCCCTTTCCTAGTGGTTAAGAAAAATATTTTATTTAGTCTCTTAAGGTCAATTTCAATTATATTGGAAACTGTATCTGATAGTTTGGGGCCCCTCCAGGAAAGAATTGTTTAATCTTTGTCAGGTTCTTGCCTCTATGGTGTGAGTCATTATTAAGTTTTGGAGTTGGAAGAAATCTATCACCAGAGTCTATGTTGACATCCAAACCTTTGTAGTAATAAAGATTGGTGGAAGCTGTAGGTTTATCTTTCAGGCCCATGAATTATAACGGCTAAGGAACCATTTGGCAAGAAAAAGGATGAGTTTTAGAGCATGCTGTGGGTTTGATGCTGTAAATAGTTTCAGAAGTGTGCTTGGTATAAAGTGGTAGATGTTACAGTAGGCAAATCTAACTAATAAAATCAGGATGAAATAACCTCAGACTCAGAGGAGTTGGCCAAGGTGATAATTGGAGAATGCCAAGGAAAAGGAAATTTAGCAAACACTACAATTATTTCATGGTTATTACTGATATATATTCTGAAAACTAGATTTCTACATAACTGTGCCCTGCTCACAGAGGGAGAAAGTATAATTACTTGCAAAGGAACTCAACTAAAACCTTTAAGCATCCCACGTATAGGTAACTAGAGCCATGATCAAAAGACCCTGAAATCCACATTGTATTTTGTTAAACAGATGAGGCATTTGGCATAGAAACTATAAGATGCCTAATAAATCTCTGCTAGCATGAGTCTTAAGAATAAATTATCAATGATCTGGAGGGTACAGCATTAATTTTAAATACTGCCAAATAGTGTGTTGTTTGTATAGAGTGTATTAGTCAGGGTCTTCCAGAGAAACAATAGAAAATATATATATATATATATATATATATATATATATATATATATATATATATATATATAAATTTTTTAGTTTTCCACAGGCTAGCAACCAAGGAAAGAATTGCATAATTCATGTCCGCAGAATTTCATCATACTTCGAAGATATCAGTCTTTGTCCTGTTGAGTCCTTTAACGGATTAACTCAGTACACACCCCAGCTCCATCGTGAAATGTAATCTGTTCCGTTAATCTTTATATATGGTCTCTAGAATATCGTTAATCCATGGCTACTAGGAAAATCCATACTTACCTTCAAGAAAGACCTCTATGGCCTTAATTCTATCTTACCCAGTATATATTAGGAGAGGTTCATTTCCAATTTCAAGTATTCATCCTACTGTTTAGACACCTCTCCATTGGAGAGCATGCCAAATGTTTAGAAAGCATAGTGGTGAAGTGGTTAATATCCCAGGTTCAGAGGTGGGTTCACTGGGTTCAAATCCAAGGTATATTCTTTACTAGCTCTTCAAGGTACATTCCCTGAACCCCATGTACCTAAGTTTCCTTATCAGAAACTATGCATAATAATAGACTAAGGAAAAAATATGACATATAATGTGCTTATAAATATCTGACATCATATCTTCAATAAATGTCACATATTTTTATTATCTCCAAGATAAGTCTTCAGAAATAGATTTACCACTTTTTTGCATAAATTATGAAATCAACATTTTAATTAAGTATCCACAGTGATATCAGCACTTTATTAGGTATCATGAGCTCATGAAAAGCTCATAAATTAGCACATGCCATGTGCCAAGCTTTCCATTAATAACCTGCCAGGATCAGCTAGAATGGTTTCTTAGAATGAATTCAGTTCAACCATATTGCACCTCCACAGGCTGCCGCGCAGACCCTCCAGGCAGGACATGTGTGAAGGTTCAACACTAGCAAGATGGCCTCTCACTCCTGTGTGCTGGACTGAAGCAGAATCGCTGTTGGCAGGGAAGATGGATGAAGCATTCTCAAGATTCGCAGTGGACGAATTTCAAACAGGGCTGCGTAGGCATTGACTGCTGGGAAACTGTATCTTTGGCAGACCAATGGAGCAGGCAATTGCCATTTGGAGCCGAGTGTCTCAACGCTGATGAAAGAAGAAACAGAGCCTGCAACAATAATAGCTTGGATCAGGCTTGATTCTCCAGAGGCCAGTGGATGGATGAGCACAACCAGGGAGGGGACCATGGAGAGGGCTGCAGGCACAAAGGTCGTATGGACAGAACCCGTTATTAAACATAATATTACCACAGGCTTTGCAATCAGGCGGCCTGTTGTAATTAACAAAGCAATTTCCTGAGAGTTATCCCAGTAGACCCTTACAATAACACTGCAAGGTAGGCGGGCAGTTCTCATTTGCAAACTGTGAAACTGAACAAAGAGAGTTCCAGTTAGTTGCCCAATTAAGAGCTAATTAAGCAGCCTAAGTATATCTAAATGCTAGGTTTTCATAATTCTACTTCAAGAATCTTGTTATTGCATCAATATTTATTTCTTGTAAGAAAACAACTGTAAATGCATCCTTAAGGAGTGACACAAATAAAGGAAAGTAATAAAGATAAACATTTTACAGAGTATATCAAGATGCCACAGAAAGCATGACTATTGAAAGTGCTTCAGAGTGAATCTTTAGGTGCATTCTGCTCAGTCAATAAAGGTATTTTTATTCTAGCAAATAAAAGAAAATACATCCACAATAAAAATTTCTCCCCTGCTATCACAAATGCAATTTTAAGAGCAGTCATTAAATGGTAATTAGAATGGTTCAGTAGAGTTTATCTGTGTAATTTCTGCATCTGTTGGTTAGCATCAGAAGAACATTTTTTAGCCCTTCCATGTGATACAATGAATATATTTATTCATATATAAGACATCATTTATAGCTGCTCTGTTTGCTAGATCTCTGAATGCATGTAGGGTTGGTTATATACTCACCAATAAATCTTCACCAAAATAAACAGTCCCACGTGTATTCTGTACTACCTATTTGCCTTGTTTTTATGATTAAAAAATCATTGAGGCTGGTTTTATTGAAGGAAAATACTTCAGCATACTAATAAGTGCCAGATATGACAAACCCTCAGCTAATATACTCAATTGTGAAAAATGGAAAGTTTTTTTTTTCTCTAAAATCAGGGAAAAGACAAAAATGTTCACTCTGACCACTCCTATTCAATGTATCAATAGTTCTGGGAGTCCTACCCAGAGCCATCAGTCAAGAGAGAAAAATAAAAGCCATCCAAAATTGGGAATAAAAACTACAAGTGTCACTTGTTGCAGATGACATGATTCTCTACAAAATTAGAGTTTTTCAGTAGTTTTCTGAACCATCCCATTTAATTGCCAGAAAGAAAAATGGCACAACTTGGATTTAGCTTAAAGAAATCGACTTAATTGCGTTACTAACATATCTCACCAGCAATGGAAGAGCAGTTTTTCTTGTATTTCTTCTCAGCATGGAGAGAGCTGCATCACCCGGAGCAGAATTTCCTCCACTCCTCCTGTCCCATCATCAGTAGGACCTGGCCTTGCTCTTTCCCCGACCAGGGCTGCAGTTTGCCCTCCTGGATAATACAAACAATAGTTTGAATGCAAGTTGTAGGCTTTAAGAATAGATGTTCAAGTTAAGTAATCTTTAAAGATTTAGAAAAATAGTATCTAACCCAAATTGTTTATTAAGATTTTAATATCAATTCAATTAAGTGAATTACACTGTATTTATCCCAGTTTTCTTTATAGCCATGACATTCCTCATCACTAAAAAATTCTCAAAGGACATACCTATAGATTCCTAAACATCTTAACAAAGCTTAACCTTGATTGCGTTTGAGTATAAAATGGCTACATTATCCCTAATATCTCCAGTAACACAGGAAGTAAATGTCAACTTCCTTTTCAGCAACACCTCCCTATATACTTTATTTTCTCCATGCCATATCCTTTTACTCGTGTATGTGTATTTCTATATAACTACTGCTGCCTTGAACATGAGACACTTATTGCAGAATAATAACTAATTTTGAATATCAATATAATGGTTTTCCTTGCTTTATATGCACTAATTATGGAAAGACTTTGCACTCTTATTTCCCTCTACTGAAGTGTAAGCTTATACTGTAGGTTTTGCATTATATATATATATATATATATATATATATATATATATATATATATAAGAGAGGAAGAGAGAGAGAGAGAGAAATATTAATGATGAGAGAGAATCATTGATTGGCTGCTTCCTACATGCCTCACACTGGGGATCGAGCCCATAACCCAAGCATATTGCTCTGACCAGGAATCCAACCCTGACCTCCCTCCAGGTTCAGAGATTGATGCTGAACCACACCAGTTGGACTGTTCTGTTTTTTTTAAAAAAAATTCTTGATATCTAAATTTGTTATACAGACTGACTTAACATCATTTGCATTTTTTACAAATTGATTTGGGAAGAAAAAAACTGTTATACTCATCAGTTCTCTCATAGAGGAATAAAATGCATCTCTGACTTTATAACATTGTCTTATATTCTTAAAATTTTCCCCAAATTTTCCTTAACGTATGCTCTGATACTATTTTGATACATGTTAAAATATGTTCTAAATATTTTTTTTTCAAACTTTAAAGGTCTATTCTTATTAGAGCTTATTTTAAAATTTAAATTATTTTCTATTTTTCAATTATACTTGACATACAATATTATGTTAGTTTCAGGTGTATACTCTATTGATTAGTAGAACTTACTAAGCACTCACCCCGATAAATCATACTTAGTTGTTAGAATATTATTGTCTATATTTCCTATGTATGCTTTATATTCCCATGATTGTTCTGTAACAAGCAATTTGTACTTCTTAATCCATTCACCTTTTTAACCCACTCCCACACCCCTCCCATCTGATAGTCATTAATTAGCTCTAGGTATCTAGGAGTTTGCTTGTTCATTTATTTTGAGTTTTAGATTACACATGTAAGTGAATTATATAGTACTTATTTCTCTGTCTGACATGTCACTTAGCATAATGTCCTCTGGGTCCATCCATGCTGTCACAAATGTCAAGCTCTCATTCTTTTTTGGTTAATATTCCATCGTATACATGTACCATCTTTCCTTTATCCATTTGTATATTGACAGAAATTAGTCTTTTGGTTAGGGCATTTAAATTATTTACATTTAAAGGAATGATTGATAGGTAAGCAAGCCTGGTAGGGGGAGGTCAACAAAAGCACAACGGCTTCTATCCCCACTTGTGTCTGGGAGAAAGCTGCTCCTCCAGCACTGAAATAAGCCAGCCACGGAGGACAAGTACTGTATGATTTAACGAGAATCAGAGTGACAGAAAGTACAATGATCATTGCTAAGGGTCGGAGAAGGGGAGAACGGGAGTTATTGTTTGCTAGAAACCAAATTTCAGTTTTGCAAGATGAAAAAAATTCTGCAGATCTTTGTTCCTGATGGCAATCACACAACAATGTGAATGTACCTAATGTCCCTGAACTGGATGCTTATATGTGATTAAAATGGCAAAATGTATGTATGTGTATAGGCTTATTATATTCCTGATGTAGAGTAATAGTTGGATTAATAGATGTTTGCATGTCCACAAAGTAGTGATGTGATTTTTAATCCCCACTGCTCAGATGTTCTCAAATTCTGAAAATAGATTAAATGAAAAATTATTTGCTATCAGTGTAAACAACTCTGAAAGTTAAAGACTCCAGACAAACCAATATGGTCAGGCCCCCACAATATTGTGTGATTTAAGTGTAGGTGCTGAAGCAGTTTCCTACAATAAATATCAGAGGAAAATCCCCTTGGGCCTCTGGCAGGAGGATAGAAATGAAATCATTTTGAAATACATCATAACACTGTGTTTTTCGTAACCAGGCCTGCCCTTGGAAGAATCTAGTTAACCAGAACCTAACCAGCTAGGATATTATGAGACCAAACTAACCTGTGGAAGGGAGATACCCAATTCCAGCTAATTGTAACCTTCCACTTGCAAAAAGAGAAATACTTAACTCCAGACCACTCTAGCCATACAAAGGGGAGATAAAAAACAAACAAACAAACAAACAAAAAAAACAAATACAAAACAAAACAAAAAACTTACCAACATGAGAATTTTACAGTCCACATGTATATGCTTATTAAAAGAATGTGCCCTAATCATAAGACTATAGAACAATTTGCTCTCCTCACACCTCATCACCACATTACTAAAGATCTTTTTATGGCAATTTCTTTCATCTAGTGCACATGTGTCAAACACAAGGCCCGCGGGCCAAATCCAGCCCACCAGGCCTTGCAATGTGGCCCGCACCGCGCTGTCATCACTGCACTCCGCTGTCAGTTTATGACATTGTCAGTTTATGACTGTTCAGTAAACCATTCGGCCCGCGATTTAGGCTGGATTTTAGATTTTGGCCCTTTCTCTGATTGAGTTCGACACCCCTAATCTAGTGCATCATGTCTGGCTATGGAAGCAGAGAGATGGAGAGATGGAAACCCTAAGCAACAACCAAAAAGAAATTCCAAAGACAAAAAACCCACTGTAACATAGTTGAAAATTGCCTTTGATGGGCTTGTTAGTAGACTAGATATTTTAAAGGACAGAATCTCTGAGCTAGAGGACAAATCAATAGACTTCTTAAAACCTCCAAACAAACAAGCAAATAATAATGACAACAAAACAAAGAGAAGAAAGAAAAAAACAAAAACAGAACAGAATACCTAAAGAATGTAGGATAACTACAAAACTAACTATTCCCTGGGAATGCAGGGAGCAAGAGACAAAGGAATAAAAGAAATATCTGAAATAGTAATGACTGAGAATTTCCCCAAAATAAATATCAGACAATGAGCCACAGATCCAGGAAGCTCAGAGATACCATGCATGGTAAATGCAGAAGAAATTAAATTTGGCATAACATTTTTAAAGTAGGGAATCAAACATAAAGAAGAAATTCTGAAAGAAAGGAGAATAAAAACACATCTATAGAGGAATAAAGATATAAATTATAGCCAATTTCTCCTCAGAATCAATGTAAGCACCAAGAATGTTTATATATAAGTGAAGTAAGTGATAGCAATAATGCAGGGCATGGGAGGAAGGAACTAAAATTAGTTGGTTATAAGGTATTATTCCTACATGGGGAGTAGTATAATGTTATTTGACAGTGCACTTGGGGTAGTGGTAAATATACAGTGTAGCCACTAAAAAAAGGAATAAAAGAAGGATAACCTATATAATAAAAAAGGAGAGAAAATGGAATATAAAATGTTGAATTAAAAACACAAAAGGCAGAAGTGTGGGAGACAGAAAATAGGACCAAATTACAAGGGCAACAAATAGCAAAAATGGTAGCTATTATTCCAACCATATAAAAAAATCACTTTTAGTCAATGGGCTAAAAGCACGAATTACAAAACAGAGATTGTCAGAGTAGGTCTAAAAAACATTCCCCCAATTATATGTTGTCTATAAGAAACTCACTAAAAGCATAAAGACATATGTAATTTAAAAATAAATACATGAAAAAAATGTACCATTCTAGAAAAAAAAATCAATGGCTATATTAATTTCAGACAAAGCAGACTTCAAAGCAAGAAAAAATATGAGGGGTAAAGAAGGGCACTATATAATAATGATAAAGCATCAGCACTCCAAGAAGAGATAACAATTCTTAATGTGTATGTGCCAAACAACAGAGCATAAAACCACATGTGGCAAAAACAGATAGAAGTGCAAGGCTACCCATGACAAAGAGAGAGAACACACACAAACTAGAAAAGGAAATGAAATATATTTATAGATGGGGAAGGAAGACAAAAGAAAATGCTTTTGTTTGTCTCTGTAGTAAAAATTTGTCTATGTAGTAAATTAGAAAACATCAACAAATATACTACTTGAAACCAATAAACTATTATAAAACGTAAACTTGGATTGTTTTCATATAAACCAAAAATGAACAAGTGCAATTTTAAGTTTAAAACATACTATTTATATTATCACCCATAAAAATGAAATACTTAGGTGTAACTATTTATAAGAAAAACTATAAAACCTTGATGACAAAAATCAAAGAACTAAATAAATGGAGAGATAGTTTATGTTCATGGATAGAAAGACTCAACCATGTCAAATGTCAATTCTTCCCCATTTAATTTGTGGATTCACTGTAATCCCAATCAAAATACCAACAAATTTTGTGAATGTTGACAAATCTATTCTAAAGTTTATATGGAGAGGCACAGGAACCAAAACAGGCAACACAATATTGAATAGGAAGATCAAAGTTGGATGATGGATAGTACTAATGTGAAGATTTTCTATAAATTTATAGAAATCAAGACAGCATGGTACTGGCAAAAGAAAAGAGATCAGTGGAACAAAATAGAGAGTCCAGAATAGATACCCATAAATATAGTCAACTGATCTTTGACAAAAGAATGAAGACAATATAATGGAACAAAGATATTCTCTGCAACAAATGATGCTGAAACAAAGGGATATCCACATACAAAGGGATGAGTCCTGATGCAGAATTTACACCCTTTACAAAGATTAACTCAAAGTCAAGCACAGACCTAACTATAAACACAAAACTGTAAAACCCCTAGAAGATAACATAGGAGGAAACCTGGATGAGTTTGGGAATACTGATGTCTTTTTAGATACAAAAAGATACAACCTATTAAACAAATAATTTATAACCTAGAATTTGTTAAAATTTAAAAATTTTGATATGTGAAAAACTGGGGCAAGAAAATGAGAAAACAAACCACAGAATAGGATAAATTATTTACAAAAAACACAGCATAAAAGACTGCTATGCAGAATACAAAATAAACTATTAAAATACAACAGTAAGCAAAGAAATAACCCAATTAAAAAATTCCCAAAGACAACTGATACCTCACCAAAGAAAATATACAGCCAGCAAATAAGTATATAAAAAGATGCTGCACTTAATAAGCCTTCAGGAAAATTCAAATTAAAATAACAACAAGGTACCATTACACGCCTATTAGAATAGCCAAAATCCAAAACACTGAGAACCCCAAATGCTGGCCTGGTTGTGGAGCAGCAGGAACCCTTATGCATTCCTGGTGGAATACAAAATGGCCCAGCCACATAAGAAGACAGCTTGGTGGTTTCTTACAGAACTAGACATACTCTGACTGTATCATCCAGCAATTGTGCTCTTTGGTAAATGCCCAGAAAATTTATGTCCACACACAAAGATGAGCACCCATTCACGTGTTTATTCATAATGTCAAAACTTGGAAGCAACCAAGATATCCCTACATTAAAGTTTAAATAAACTGTGTACTCCAGACAATAAAATATTATTCTGTGCTTAAAAATATGAGCATCAAGTCATAATAAGAAATGGAAGCCGAAACCGGTTTGGCTCAGTGGTAGAGCATAGGCCTGCGGACTGAAGGGTCCCGGTTCGATTCTGGTCAAGGGCATGTACCTTGGTTGCGGGCACATCCCCAGTAGGGGGTGTGCAAGAGGCAGCTGGTCAATGTTTCTCTCTCATCGACGTTTCTAGCTCTCTATCCCTCTCTCTTCCTCTCTGTAAAAAATCAATAAAATATATTTTTTAAAAAAGGAAATGGAAGAACTTTAGTACTAAGAAGCCAATCTGAAGAGGCTCCGTGCTATATGATAGCAATTAAGGAACATTCTGAAGAGGTAAATGTAAGGAAACAATACAAAGTTCAGTGGTTGACAAGGATGGGGGAGGGAGGAGAGATAAATAAGCAGAGAACAGAGGATTTTTAGGGCAATGAAAATTCTCTGTAAGACAGTATATTAATGGATACATGTCCATTATACATTTGTCCAAATCCATAGAATGTACATCAAGAATGAACCTCATGTATTTTGGATGAAAATGATGTGTCAAAATAGGTTTATCCTTGGTAAAAAAAAAAAAAAAAAATATATATATATATATATATATATATATATATATATATATATATATATATATATATACACACACACTCTGGTGAGTGATGTTGATAAAAGGTTGGGCTATTTGTTTAAATCTAAAATTGTTTTATGAAAGATTTAAAAAAAAATACTAAAGAATGTTCCATTAGAAAAGTAGACTATGCCAACTTTGTGGACTATGCCAACTTTAATTAATATTCAATTAAAATTTTGGGTAATGTTAATTACATCATTTTCAGATATAGCAGATTATGTTATACTAGTGTACACAATTACATGCCCCCCACTCAAAGTCTTAGCCTTCTATTCTTATATATTTGACCTCTTTTACCCACTTCATCCTCCTTCACCCTCAATTCCCTATGGTAGCTAGCATTCTAATGTCTGCATTTATGAGTTTGTCTTTGTTTTTCTTTTGTTAGTTACTTTTTGTATTCCACATGTAAGTGAAATCATGCTGTTTTGTTCTTTTCCTTCTGACTTATTCACTTACTAGTAGCATAATACTCTCCATGATGTGATATATGGCCATATTTCATCTTTTCTTATGGATTGAATTCTTTCCTTAAAAAATATATATTTTATTGATTTTTTACAGAGAGAAAGGGAGATGGACACAGAGTCAGAAACATCAATGAGAGAGAAATGTCAATCGGCTAGCTGCCTTCTGTACACCCCTTACTAGGGATATGCCTACAACTATGGTACATGCCTTAACCGGAATTGATCCTGGGACCCTTCAGTTCACAGACCAATGCTCTATCCATTAAGCCAAACAGGTTAGGGATGGACTGAATTCTTAATTGTGCTGTTCCATTTGGTAAATTAGTTTAGAGCAGCTATTTCTGAATTCCCATCCCAGATTCTCTTCCGATGTGACTTGTTTCTCCCTGAGTATGCTGCTTCTGTTAGTTTTGATTATACGCTTACTGGTAACGACTCCATTACTGTATAGACCCTCAGCATTCCTCTTTTCTGAACAACAATTTTCCTGTCAACACAGGCTTGTCTTTACGGTGGTTACTGCCACATCTTTAATTCCTGTTAACTCTCCAAGGTAGTTGTGAATATTGGAAATAAAAAAAAGAATGCAATGAAAAAGAAAATGAGAGCAAAGAAACTATTTCATAGGATAACTAATCTTGTCAATCTTGATTAAACAAGGCAACAAAAATAATTCTCTGTGGAATATTTTCCATTCTATTCTTTTTGTTGTTGGTTTTTGTTTTTGTTTTATTTTCTAGGGATAGTGGAAGAGAGAGGGAAAGACAAAGTTAAACATCGATGTGAGAGGCAATTGGTTGGACCTGGACCAGGGCCAGGGCCACAGAGGAGCCTGCAAACAAGCTACATGCCCTGGACTAGAATAGAACCAGGGACCTTTGATCCACAAGCCAAAGCTCTATCCACTGAGCCAAACTGGCTAGGGCATTCTATTCATTTTTTTTTTTTAAGGAAAACTATTTTCCTACATTGTGTTTATTTAATTGGTCTATAATCATGACTGATTTAGACCCACTCCTCGAAGCTTTTCTGAAATTATAAGTTATATAGAACAGAATAATTGTAATTCTTAGTTATTTATAGATTGTACAAGTAAATAGAGAACATATATAAATGGTCCATACAGAAGAAGAAAAATGCTTAATCAGAAAACTTCATCCAGTAGGTCACACTTCTAATAAAAGTATAAATATTACTAAAACAGCATATACAAATTTTTTATCTTGAAGTCTACAAATTGTTAAGTCATCCACATTATCTTAACTGCTTCTTTCAATTAAAATAATTTTCCTGGATAATGCTACTGTATTTCCGTATAGTGGACCAATACCTTTAAGCCTACATTATGTGACATGTTGGGGATTTCCTGGAATAGGAACAGAGTCCTTTTATTATCCCAGTTCTCTTAGGGGAAAAAGCAAAGCAAAGTCATTCTGCCAAAGAAATCCAGATACTCCTTCCCATCCAGGGTCATTTCCGTTACCATATCTTTAAAATTTCCTTCTAGAAAGAGCAATTACGGGTAAATCTGTCTTCTGGAACTTTTCCCTTGTGTCATATCTGCTTACATCTGTTTTATGAACACATGCATACAGATTAGGGAAGAAAAACCATATGCACAGAAATAATATAAGTAGAATTGGCATAAATGAAAAAATTAACTTGATTTAAATGTGTATAAAGTCAGAAAAGTAGCATGATATTCTGGAAAAACACACACATTGATCCATGCAGCAAATAGGCCTCTCGATTCTCAGCACAATTACCAAAAGTACCACCAATAAATGCTTTAAAATTACTCGTGACTATAGTGAGGAGAATTTATTTATATTTATATTCCTTGAAAAACTACGTGACTTAGCTAGCTATTCCATTATCTAAAAATCTAATTAAAATAAATCTTGCAAAACTGTTTGTTCATGATTTTTTTACAATTGGAAATGTGTATTTCTTAATTAGATTTATCATATGAACTTTATCTTATCTTTTTATACGCCTTTTGGAAATATCTGTATGCTAAAATGAGGTTACTCTGACATTTAGGATTTTTGTTTGCTTGTGTGTTTTTTCTCCAAAAGCCATATGCTAGATGATTTCTTTTACTGGTAACATGTGGCCCATAAAGAAAATTGTTGTGACATTTTTAATCCCAAATTTCCCAGTTAGGTCAAAAAACAAACAAACAAAAAAAACAATTGCATACTAAGAAAGCATTTTCTCTCTTAGCTGAATAATAGAAAAAGTAGAAAAGTAGATGTTGCATTAAATAGTTTAATTTTATTAACAATAGAAATCCCAATTTCCAAATTAGCAGAACCCATTCCATCACTGGTGCTGAGGACAGGATTAATAATTGTAGATCATTAAGATTATTTCTGGCATTATAATGTGAAATAATTTATCTTATATGTTAATCCATAGAAAGACAGAACCTTATTATAACACTATCAAGATTTGATAATCAGCAGGTCTATTGAGTTACCTTCATATCTGAAAAACCTGCTGACATTGTTATTGAATCCTATATTTAGGAGACTTAGAAATTAGTTCCCTACTTAGAAATCAGTCTATGAAGCCTGCACTTTGTTTCCTGTGGCTGCTGTAAGAAATTGCTACACGCTATGTTACTTTCACTAGAAATTTATTCTCCAACAATTCTTGAGGCCAGGCAGGTAAAATCCAAGTGCTGGTGTCAGGAGGGCTACCCCAGCCTCCCCCCCGCCCCCCCCAGCCTCTGTGGGAAGGTTCTCCCTTGCCCGGGCCGGCTTCCAGTGGCTTTCCTGGGCTTGTGCTGTGGAAATCCACACTCTGTTGCCATCTCCACACGTCCTTCTCATTGTAGGCATGTTTTCATCCTCTTCTGTCTCCTATCAGGATACTTGTCATTGGATTTAGGATTCCCCCAGATAATCCAAAATGATCTTACCCCAAGATCTGTAATGTCATTACATCTGCAGAGTCCCCCTTTCCAAATAAGGTCACATTCATAAAATCTGGAAATTAGGATGTGGACTATGTCTTTTTTGGGGGGAGGCCCTAATGCAATTCACTAAACAACCTATACATGAATATACTTGGCTATTATATTTATCTAAAATCTGTTTTTATTGAATGTATTGGGTGATATCCTACCTAATTAAGAGGGAATATACTCATTGACCATCATGCCCTTACAAAATGGTGGCACCCACACCCAATAAAGAGGGAATATGCTAATTGACTACCATACCCTCACCATCTTGCCTCTGGTAATCACTGTACTATTTGTTATCTGTGTTCATGAATCTTAGTCATTTTGATATTCAAACTCACACTTTGGCAGATGACTTAAGGACAATGATAAAATGATATGACCTGAGTCTTGCATGTTAATAACAATTTGCCAGTGCCTTTATACATAAAAGTTAGTTTTGCTGGGAAAAAAAGTTGCTCATTCACACTTTATCTCTTTAACTATCTTAAATATGTTACTCCATTTTCTTTTCTTTTTTAAAAAAATATATTTTATTGATTTTTTTTTTTTTACAGAGACGAAGGGAGAGAGATAGAGAGCTAGAAACGTAGATGAGAGAGAAACATAGACCAGCTGCCTCCTGCACACCCCCCACCGGGGATGTGCCCGCAACCAATGTACATGCCCCTGACCGGAATCGAATCCGGGACCCTTCAGTCCACAGACCAACGCTCTACCACTGAACCAAACCGGTTTCGGCTGTTACTCCACTTTCATATGGCCTCAGTATTGTTGAAAAAATGTTAACCATAACCTCATTTTAGTATATGCCCAAAGAATTTTTTTTTTCTTTTGAGATCAACAAAAAGTTTTGATGTCTTGGTGTTGGCTATTTTAAGTAAACATTTTTAGGTACACTATGTCTCTTTAAAAATGTAGATCTGCCCCGCCAGCATGGCTCAGTGGTTGAATATGTTGACCTATGAAACACAAGGTCACAGTTGGATTCCAGATCAGGGCACATGCCTAACTTGTGTTTGGGCTCAATCCTCAGTGTGGGGCATGCAGGAGGCAGCTGATTAATGATTCTCTCTCATCATTAATGTTTCTCTCTCTTCTCTCTCTCTCTCTCTCTCTCTCTCTCTCTCTCTCTCTCTCTCTCTTCCTTCATCTCTGAAATCAATAAAAATAAATATATGTTTTACAAAGTAGATCCAATTTAAATGTATTTCCAGAAGAATTTTTTCAATTATAGGTTTTAGTATAATTTGGTTCCCTTAGTTTGGTTTTGGTCTCTTCTCTGCCTAACTTCAATATTTGTCACTATCTTTAAAATATGTGCATCTCTTTTATTTCCTTATAAATGTCTCCTCTCTTTCACTCTCTATGCTTCTTAAGACATTTTTGTCTTGTTTGTTCACTTACCTGTTCCTTATCCCTCTTTCATGAAATTATGTTTCTTTCATTTTTATTTATTTCCTGAGATTTATTACTTCTTATATAATACTAATTACATAATTTTTAAATATCCTTTAGGTCATTTGAAAATAATAGCTTACAGTTGTAATATGTCTTGGGCACTCCTTTCATTCTAGCTAAAGATATTCTGCTCACCATTCTCTTTACTATCATAATGTTGCATAGGATTTAATTTTATCCTCTTCTCTTCCTCAATTTTATAAGAAAATAGCTTATCCCAAGATTTAGAATAATGCAAGATTAGGATAGCTTGGATATCTCCAATAAATTCTCAGTGTTTTTTTGTTTTGTTTTGTTTTGTTTTGTTTTTTATTGTGGTGTTGAAATATTTGTCACTTTGTTCCATGAGACTTTAAGATCCTGAACCTCTCCCAATGTTGGTTTAGATCTTCTCTTTTGTTTGATTCTGTTATCCCCATTCGTCTAAATTTTTCCCACTCCTGGCCATGTCCCATCACCGTTACCCTGTGCTGCGGTAACAGTTTTACATGTTCACAGGGAATAGTTGGTTTCAGCCAGTCCAATCTTTTACCACAGGCCTCTCACATTTCCCAACCCTGGACACGGCAAAACCCCTACAAGTCCCAGCTGCTTTTCTTCAAGGGCCTGCACTATGTTTTTGAGTCGATGCATCTTGTTCTGCTTTCCTCAGGTCTGACAGGCACCAGTGCTTGCTGCCTCCTTCCTTCCACAGAGACAACCCTGTGCAGGTCTTGTGGCCTTTGGTGGTGTGTCCCCTCCTGCTTTTATTTGGGAGTTTGTAAGAATACCTTGCTAACTATTATAGTAACATTTTTATTGCTATTTTTTCCTGTGTTGTTTATTTGTTCTTTCTGGTTTTTTTTTCTTTTAAAAAATATATTTTATTGATATTTTAGAAAGGAAGAGAGAGGGATAGAGAGTTAGAAACATCAGTGAGAGACAATCATCAATCAGCTGCCTCCTGCACACCCCCTACTGGGGATGTGCCTGCAACCAAGGTACATGCCCTTGACCGGAATCAAACCTGGGACCCTTCAGTCCACAGGCTGACGCTCTATCCACTGAGCCAAACCGGTTTCGGCTCTTTCTGTTTTTAATGTCAGGATCTGAAGAGATTGAACAGTTATGCTGCTGCAGGGCCATCTTTTCAGAATCCCAGGATGACTGCACTTTTCACTTCACATTATGTTTTTACAATGAAGCCTCATGAATAAAGGGAGCTGTGGTAGCTACGCCTTCTTTTCTCTGATGCAGAGTATTCAGCTCTACCAATAATCAAACCATGTACTTACCCATTTCTCAGGTTAACTCCTCTTAAAAAGCTTTGATGTTGTTACAAGCAACGCCTCTATAAATACTCCTTCATATCTCTACTAAGTATGCACATGGGACAGCTTCTCTAAGGCAGAGCAGAGAAAAAATCAGAGGGAATGAAATACTAAAAAATATAACAGGCTGAGCATTTTTTCCAGGTACATCTGAATATTGTCTAAAAGGGACTCTTCTCATTGCTGGATTCGATTCATTTAAAAAATTTTTAAACTGAACTTATTTTTCCTGGTTATTAGCAATAGGGGATTGTGAAACACATACGTTTTGGAAAGTTTTAAAGAGCCATATTCTCTGCCCATCTGAGTTGTACCATGAATAAATGTGGTGACAATTCTATGCATCGTTCCATTATCTCATACCCTTTAGAGGTAAACATCCCTGATACTGTTTTTACACATGTGGCCCATGACTTCAGCGGCATTTTTTCCTTCCTCGTTTGTTTGAGGAAAAGTTCCAGCCATGTCTGAGGATAACGGGACTAGAGGGAGGAAAGATCACCTACCATGGGCATGGCAACGCACATGTACTGTCCACACTACGGACATATGTTTTCTGACGCAGAATGGAAAAGGCAGAAGCTGCACAGAGATCTGCCAGGAGGAAGGTGAAAGACATACTCAGTAACGTGAACTGAGAAGAATGTTCCTTCAGTAACTACCAAATGTTTGGCAGAGGGCGTTGTCAGTAACACCTGGGTGATCCGGGAAACAGGCCAATTTAACATGTGGTGATAGATGACTGGGAAACGCCTACTTTTTTAAAATTATAGTTGACAAGTCATATTGGATTACTTCCAGGTGTATAGCATACCGAGCTGATGTTTGTGTTGCTTACCATGTGATCACCACAATAACTTTAATAATCATGTCACTACACAAAGTTCAGATAATATTGACAATTTCCCTAGTCTATAAGTTACTCGTGATTTTGAAAATGTTTTAATAACTGGAGTTCTGAACCTCTTATTCCCCTTTTCCTTTTTTACCTAACTCTCCACCTCCTTCCCTCTGGCAACAATCAGTTTGAATCTATGAACCTTTCTGTGTTTTGTGTTTTTTTTAATTTTTATGTATTTATCTACATTTACACTCTCTCCCTCCCTTCCCTGTAAGAGGGCCTCCCCTTCCATTGCCACGTGACTTCCCTAGTGTCCTGTGGAAAGGAAATACATATCTGCCTCATTGATCTGAGTTTGCCCATGTGACATCTTGACCAGAGGAATGTGAGCAGATATGATACACAACATGTCTAGTGGGAAATTTAAGATCCACCACTAAAAGAGCATAGTCAACAGGAGCCACTCCTTCCAGGTTTCAGAATGAGAAGGCTCCTGCCCCCAGGAATGCAGCCTCTCACTGAGCCATAGCCCACTTCCGGCTAAGAAACTACAGTTGGCTAATGTAAGTCACTGTACTAGATCCTTATCTTCAAACTCCAAACTCCATATTATTTCACGAAAAAAGGATGTCAGAGCAACTTCATCTTTTTCTTTTCCTCCTCAAACTGGTTTATTAAAGCACTACGTGTTAAACTAATTCATAAACATTGATTTCTAGCACCCTAGATAACTGTAAAACTTATTCATCTAGAATAGAAACTCAGGTTAGCCTAAACTACAAACATATGAGTAAGGAGTGATTACAAAGGCATCATTAGAGTGGAAGAAGCAGAGAGAACAGAAGTTGAAATTAATTTTAGTACCATTAAACTTTTAGATAATTCCATCCAGTGTTATGCCTTTAAATGGATCTGATCCCTCTCAAAATGATGTCTAGTCCCTGCCTTCAATGGATCTGATCCCTCTCAAAATGATGTCTAGTCCCTGCCAGTCTAATGACGATGCATGCACTTACCGTGGAGAGCATTTGCTAGGATGTGCACTTTGATTCACAATTTTGGGAAATGTTCCACATAAGTGCAGACAGGTATATTGTAGACCTATTTAATTTTCAACTAGATGGCCCATAGTTTCAAAAGATCACTGAGAGTTTTTGGACCTCACATTCCTCTCACCAGTGTTTGGAGGAGAGTTTTCAGAAGGCCATCCTTTCTAAAAATGTTTTGTTAAATTGGAAATAGGCACTCTGCAGAAAGGAAAGAACACCGGGTTCCCTAAGGGTTAGTTTAATTATATTAAGCTACTCTGAATCCTACATCTACTATCTTGACTTTTTTGTGGAATCCATTCTGACTTAAAAAATGAACATATCTTTAGACCCAATGAAATAGAAACAGCTATAAGTATTTCTTTTAAAGTTAGAGCACTATAGAACATCTTCTTGTTTACTTTTAAAATTTAATAATACTTCTGTGCCTTATTTTAGTCCAAGTGTTTACTTTGACAGTAAATACAGTGATGATTAAAGTAATATAAAACCTAGAAAGTGAGAATAATGTAAGAGAGGGAAATGCATACTGCAAGAGAGTAATGGTAATTCTGTATAAATCTTTTTTGCTAAAGTATATTTATATATGATTTTTAGGATGGTCTAATTTTCATTACAGTATAGTCACATCATAATCATGTTTCACTTAGGAAATTTAACTCCGTGTGCCTAGAAAAAAAAAATCAGAGAGAGAGAGAGAAAGAGAGAGAGAGAGAAACAGAGAGAAATGAGAACTTTCCTGAGAGTAAATGTGATAAAGGTGGTATGAATCCAATTCCTAAATTAAGCTGTAGTTCTCAAGTATCTAAATTATCTATTATAATGTATCTCATTATGTTGATTATTTATTGTTAAAATAAACCTTGACTACTTCATCTGGTTTTTAATCAGAGAAACAGCTATTCATCCCAATAGTGAAGAAAAACATTGCCTGTATTAGCTTCAAAGAGGACTCGGATTCTGTGTTCAAATGATTTCCTCATAAGGAAATGTTGCAGGAATGTTTGGCCATGTGTGGAGTTTGCTTTTTCTGCTCTCTTTTGAACCCAGTCCATGCGGGTGCTCCTCCTCCCCACGGGCTGAGGTTTCATGACAACAAGTAAGTCTTCACAAGCCTGCCACCAGCTGCTCACCTGTGTGCTTCTCAGGTATTCCACTCTTAGGGCATCAACCAAGGAAAGATTAATTTATGTCCAAATAATGCATTTTAAAATTGTTTGCAGTTCAATTTAAAATTAGCAAACACGGTTACTACAGACTGAATTTCTATTTGCCATCTCTTGTGACCCTAATGAAGTTACAACGTCTTGACTAAGTATAGTTTACTTTTAAATAAAAATTCCAGTTACAATATAATGTCAAGTGTGCTTTGGCATTTTGTTTTTTAGTATTTCTTACAATGACTGGCATGTATAATACAACCTACACACACACACACACACACACACACACACACACACACGCTCACAAATGTTTTCTTTATATAGATAGAAAACATTTTGCTGACTAAATTAGATATATTTGTTATAGAAAAAAAAATGACTGTCTGCCCTCAAAAATTGCTGTGTTGCAATGAATCCACAATGCGATGACATGTGTAGGTGGGGCCTTCAGGACATGATGAGGGCATGAGGGCAGAGTCCTGGCAAATGGAAGTAGTGATTTTCCAAAAGGAATCCTAGAAGCCTCTCCTCCCCCTTCAGCCTTGTGAGGACAGATGGAGACAATGGCCAGCGGTGACCCTGAATCAAGTTCTTAACCAAGACCAAGGCGCTGAGACTGCCCACCCTCCAGAATTGTGAGAGATAAGTGTGTGCTGTTTATAAGCCACCGGGCTATGGTATTTTTGTTACAGTTGTCTGAATGGACCAAGGCACAATTTCAATAACATTTTGAACAAAATCGATATTTCTTACATACATAAACATGCAAGAATAAAATTTCACCAGTTACCTTCAGTGTTCATGAGTTTTAGGACCTATAGCCAAACCAGACTGCTGAGGTAGCAGGAGGAGGAGGATAAAATAATGGGAGCTCACTTTGGGGCATATGAAGTTTTAATTTTCTACTATAAGTGCAAAGGTGATTAGTTATCTATACAAGTCTATACAACTATATAAGAAATTCTGGTATTGATCTAAAATATTGATATAAATTTGAGTCAAACTTATTCATAATATTTAAAGTGAGAGATTGGATTAGATCACATGGAATAATAGGCACAGAAAAGAGAAGCTAGCCAAGTATTGAGCTCTAGAGCATTTACAAAATTTGAAGTGAAACATAGGAGAACCAGCAATAATAACTGATTTTATATAAATTTTACTTTAAGAAAAATGTTTGAGTCTCTTTAGTTTGCAAAGAGACTCAAACCTTTTGTCAAATCAGTTAAAAAATTTATTGTGTATGTTTTTAAAACACAGTATTTAAGTCTGTATTATAGCTTCAAAAAGAAATATACAGCCCAGTCAGCATGGCTGAGTAATTGAGCACTGACCTATAAAACAGGAGGTCACGGTTTAATTACTGGTCAGGGCACATGCTTGGGTTTCAGGCTTGATCCCCAGTGATGTAGAGGTAGCATATCAATGATTCTCTCTCATCATTGAAGTTTATATCTCCTCTCCCTCTCTTCCTCTCTCAAATCAATTAAAATATATTTAAATAATAATAATATTAATAAGTATATATTGCTTTCCTAAAAAAAAAACACAAAAAGTGAGAAGCGGAAACCTGAGAAATAGGATGAAAGCAAGCCAGAGGTAGTGCCTTGGAATTCAAATGAAGGAACTATTTTAAGAAGCAGAGAATGAACAACTAATGAAATTTCACTGACAGGTTGACTAAGATGAATGTTAAAAATTTGTTGTATTTTTATGTACTTATTTATGTTTGCATATGTAAACATTTAAATATAAGGCTAGATATCGCAATACATTTAATGAAAGCATCAAGCCATTGTAATATCAGTGTTTTTTAATGCTATGCATTTATTAATTTAATTTTCTACCAATCATTTGATGTAAATGGACTTATTTCCATCTTATAAATGAATACTCTAATACACATTCATACCATAAGTAAGTGACCCAGGGACTTACATAAAGGAAGTGGTGCAACTAAGGTTTAAATCCAGGCAGCCTGTATAAACTTCCACAACCAGAAAATAGTAGTTCTAAATCTTTATTTTGAAACTCTATAAAATAATCCTATCTAATATGCAAATTGACCTTCACTCCAACAGACAGGATGGCTGCCCCTATGTGGACACAAGATGGCCACCACAAGATGGCCAGCAGAGGAGGGGAGTTGAGAGGGACCAGGCCTGCAAGGGAGGGCAGTTGGGGGCAATTACGCCTGCAGGGGAGGGCAATTAGGAGTGACCAGGCCAGCAGAGGAGGGAAGTTGTGCATGACTGAGAATGCAGGGAAGGGCATTTGGGGGGACCCAGCCCTGCAGGGGAGAGCAGTTAGAGGCAATCAGGCTGACAGGGGAGCAGGTAGGCATCAATCAGGCTGGCAGGAGAGTGGTTAGGGGGTGATCAGGCTGGCAGGCAGAAGCAGTTAGGAGCAATCAGGAAAGCAGGCAGGCGAGCAGTTGGGAGCCAGCAGTCCTGGATTGTGAGAGGGATGTCCAACTGCCTGTTTAGGCCTGATCCCAATAGGATCCCAAGAGGATTGAGCCTAAATGGGCAGTCGGACATCCCTTGAGGGATCACAGGCTGGAGAGGGTGCAGGCTGGGCTGAGGCACACACAACCCTGTGCGTGAATTTCGTGCACTGGGCCTCTAGTTACTAATATTTTCTTATCATTGTTTGGGGCAGTGTAGTAGACTTATGAAGAGAAAGTTGTAAAAACCAGTTTTATTTCAAGATTTTTCAAGGTAAGCAGTTACTAGATCATGAAAGACTATTTTTTGGCTTTTGGTTAATGGAGAGTTTATTTTTAAAATTTAAGCAAATGTATATGGCACAATGAAATGCTTACTTTTAAATGTGTGGTGAATTCCAAGTGGAGAATGATTTGAAGTAAACCTCCAGGCAGGGAGTACAATTAGAAAGCTCCCTAGCAACCCAAGCAAGGGCTATGATGGAACTAGTAATTGATGATGAAAACAAGTGAATAGATTTTAGGACTATTTAAGAATAGAATTACATACTTAGTGATTGATTGAATGTATAAGTCAAAGAAGAAGTCGTCAATAATAATCTCCAGATAATCGATTTGAATAACCAAGCGGATAATGATGCCATTTATTAACATAGGAAAGACTGAGAAAGGAGTGTGTTTAATAGGCAATTTTATTTTTTATCTGATCAGTTTGAGACAACTGTAGAACTTTAAAATGGATACTTCAGAAGGAGCGTTACAATGGGCACTAAGAACAGGAGATGGATTTGTATTGGAGGTACTGCTTTAAAAATCTCTCTAAAAAATTACTTCAGGCAAATCTTTCCTCACCATATTTCCATTGTTGATGTGTCCTTGTTAAAGGATCATGTGTCAGGTGCAAAGGGCGCAGACACAATACAAGTTATTTAAACAAAACCTGACCCATTGTTATAAACTTAACGAACAACTGAAAAAGATTGACAGGAACAATGACGTAGTACAGAGAGTAATGGCAAGAAGCAGCCTCCAAGTCAGGGCTGTGCAAAGAGAAGGGGTTGAGTTAGGCTTATCAGAATGCAAAATGGTATCTCTTAGGAAGAGGAGCTGGTGAGGGAGCGCTTCAAAGCTCAAAACCTACTCTCCACAGGTGTGGGCTCCTGCGGCTGAGAAAATGGCCCTGCCCTGATGCCTATTGCTCCTGTGTGTTTGATTGAAGCAGCTAAAGAAACTTCAGTCCCCAGAATGCTTTCTTCCTGCTTCCCCTTCTGCCTCCTTACTCTAATCTAGAAGACATTCTAAGTGGAATGGCAAGCATCGCTTTATAACCTAGACCAGGCTGTTTCCTTCTAAGTTCTCTCCCAAACTGACAGAGAAAGTGAAAGGCCAAATGGGGAGCAAAGGGTTGAGCAGATTGAAAGAATGATCTTGTGTCATGAAGATGGACAATCGGGTTTCCTGCTGGATATAGGAACACAGAGGTGAGAGGGCTTTTCTTTATGTTCCTCTTTCCAGTTTGGCTATATACTGCCTTTTCAATTTCTAAGCCTAAATAGTTTGTCAACAATTGCTCAGTTAGCAAGCAAAATTTTATCCCAGGGGTTTTCATGTCATTAATTGTTCTGTAGTTTCGTATATGATAGATATCACTTGTTAACTACCTGTATATATAGAAACCTAAATGACCCTTATGACTGAACAACCAGAACGACCTGTTGACCAGTCCCTATGATGCACACTGACTACCAGGGAGCAGACACTCAATGCAGGAGCTGCCCCCTGGTGGTCAGTGAGCTCCCATAGCCAGCCTCCTGCAGCCCTTCCCCCTGACCAGCCAACCTCCAATGACCCCTCCCCCTAGCTAGCTGCCCCTTCCCTCCTCTCCTCCCCTGCCCCCCACCATAGGCCTAGATCGCTGGCAAGACTAAGGGAACACACCAATGCATGAACTCATTACAGAGCCTCTATAAATTTTATATTATTTCAAGGTCAAATAAGCAAATTAGAAGCAGTTGATTGGTAAAAATCAAATATAAAAACTATAATTTATTTACTCATATTCTGTGTACCAGATTTTCATATTAGTCTGTATATAAAATGGGAAAGTAGTGGTAAAATGTTTGTTTTACTAGCATCATGTGATACAGAGAATTGGTCAAGTATGTTGGAAATTTAGGTTATAAAATCTACTTATGATTCTACTTTGAAGAGAAAAATCTACATTTAGAATTTATAATCTTAGACATGCATGTAAATTATGCTAAAAACATTTTTGAGGTTAATACTTCCAATGCCATACATTATCAGCCAGAAAGTTACACCAAAAAATAAAATTATTTAAATTAATTTTAGCTGAAAGCTTTTGTATTACAGAATAAGTGAGGCAACACAGACTTTTCTTCATTTAACTCTCACTCCAGCTAATCTCATTATTTTAATGTATTCTTCCCCATTTTTAGGAGACAGGTCTTTGGTTAAATGGGGGGAAAAGAAAGTTTTGTGTAAAAAAAAAAAACCCAAAAAACTTTGTTGACACAAAACACCAGGAAAAAGAGAGTGATTTACCTGTGGCTATTTCACTCTGAAGAACCAGTGAACCCTGCTAGAGTACAAGACCTGAAGAATGCAAAACCCACTTCCAGTTCCCCCCTTTGAAATCCACAATGGGAAAATATGTTGCTTTCCTCCCCCCACCCCTTAGCCAAAGGTGTCCAATGACACTGTGCACCCTGTACAGCCAGGTGTACACAATGGAGATGGGGATAGGAGAATGGGAGTGGAAGGGAAAATCAGCTGTTCAAGAGATTCAGACTTCAATGGTCTGATTATAGATTCAGTGGGCAAAGTGAAAACTTTCTAAAATTATAGTTCTCTCTTTATGAATACTCATAATGATCCAATAATAATTTTTATATTAATTAACCATTCCTTCTTTTCTTTCCAGATACTGCAGGGTGTACTTATGGGAATACGCTAATTCCAGTTTATTTGCTATTGAAATCACATTCATTGTTCTTGTTACTACACAGATGTCCTGTTAAGAATTCTGGATTTGTCTGGGTTTGGCTCTGGGTTGCTAAGACAAGACTTATGAGCCCACCTGGGCCATTATATGAATCAAGGGTGAACCATGAAACTATTAAATTAATAACCTACTAGTCAATTTAAGAAGATTTAATATTCGTGAAAAGCATTCTCTTCTTGAGAAAGCAAAATTAAAATGATTTACTTTAGAAAATGCCCTAAATGTTGCTATCTATTCTTATAAAATATTTTCTTGTATTGCTTATAATAAGTATTGTTATTTGTTAGTGAATTTTGTACCAAGAACTGTGTCAGTCTCTGAAAATACAAAGGTAAATAAACAATTAAGTTTTTTTCCTCAGGTACTCTTTGCCCAACAAAGGACACAGATATGTACAATGTTAATGCTTTCTGAAAAGAATTGTAGTTAAAGAATAAACTGACGGGGGGAAAAAATTGGTCCTGAATCATGGATGCATAGAACAGACTGACAGAACTCAGAGGGAAGGGGTGTGGGGAGATGGGAAAAAATTAACCAAAGAACTTATGTGCATACTAAAGGCCTGGTGCACAAAATTTGTGCACTGGGGAGGAGGGTATCCCTCAGCTCTGCTTGCACTCTCTCCATCTGGGGCCCCTCGGGGGATGTTTGACTGCTGGTTTAGGCCTGATCTCACAAACCGGCAGTCAGACATCACTCTCTCAAGCTGACTCTTAACCACTTACCTGTCTGCCTGCCTGATGCCCCCAACTGCCCTCCCTTGTTGGCCTGGTAACCACCAACAGCCCTCCTATGCTGGCCTGATCTTGTCCCCAACTGCTCTCCCCTGCCAGCCTGATCACCCCTAACACCATGCCAGCCTGATCTCGCCCTTATCTGCTCAGTCTCAGCCCGCACCACCATGGCTTTGTCAGGAAGGAAGTCAGACATCTGGAAGATGGCTGGTTGACCTGGTCTAATTTTGCATATTACCCTTTTATTGATATGCATAGCCCATGGGCACAGACAATAGTGTGGTGAAGGCCTGGGGTTGGGGAGGGACTGGGAACAGTGGGGCAAAGGTGGGGAGGGGAGGAAATGGGAGACATCTGTAATATTGTCAACGATAAAATAAATACGTATCTGATCTAATAAAAGAGTAACATGCAAATTGACTGTTACTCCAACACACAAGAAGGCTGCCCTCATGTGGTCAAAGATGGCTGCCCCCCTGTGGACATAAGATAGCCACCACAAGAGGGATCAGGCCTGCAAGGGAGGACATTTGGGGGCAATCAAGCCTCAGGGGAGAGCAGTTGGTTGGGGGGACCAGGCCTGCAGGGGAGAGCAGTTAGGGGCAAACAGGTTGGCAGGGGAGCAGTTAGGCATCAATCAGGTTGGCATGGGAGTGGCTAGGAGGTGTTCAGGCTGGCAGGCAGAAACGGTTAGGGGCAATCAGGAAGGCAGGCAGGTGAGCAGTTGTGAGCCAGCAGTCCTGAATTGTGAGAGGGATGTCCTGCTGCCTGTTTAGGCCCAAAACTACCGAGATCAGGCCTAAATAGGCAGCTGGACATCCCTTGAGGGGTCCCAGATTGGAGAGAGTGCAGGCTGGGCTGAGGGTCACACCCCCCGTACTCATATTTCATGCACTGGGCCTCTAGTATAATAATAAAAAGAATGGGATTGTAGAGAGGAGTGGTTATCTGAGACAAAAAAGCATGGCTAATTACTTTTTTATTTTTTTGTACTAATGTTCCATCCACCTACAAACCTACCCAGTGAACAGCTGAATGAGCTGATGATTCACTTACCCTCAAAATGCATCCCAGCTCAAACAGCATGATGAGAGGAGTTCCCAGCCTCACACAACTTCTAGATGGTGGAGGAAACAACAGTAGACCACATTGGTTCAGGCACCACAGTAGCATTATAAAATGCTGGATGGTGCCACCTATAAGGGCAGGAAGTTACTTTCCCATGAGATGATCTTTGAGCAACAGAAAAGAGAAGAAGGGGATGGAAGATTCCATTTCCTTCCTTTCTCACCTCCTTGGATTTCTGCAAAGAATGGTTGCTCCATATGGCCTCTCAGGAGAAGTCCTGCACCCTGAGCAAAAAAATCTCTGACCGGCTGTGCATTTAGTGGAATCGTAGTGATGCAGTAGCCATCATGGCAACATGTAATTCCAAAGTTGACCTTACTTCTCTTTTTACCCCTTAAGACCTGTGTTTACTGCCTGGCCAGTGTGGCTCAGTGGTTGAGCATAGACCTATGCACCAGGAGGTCACAGTTTGATTCCCTATCAGGGCACATGCCCAGGTTGTGGGCTGGATCCCCACTGTAGGATGTACAGGAGTCAGCTGATCAATGATTCTCTCTCATCATCAATGTTTCTATTTTTCCCTTTTCCTTTTTCTCTGAAATCAATAAAAAATATTTATTTTTGAAAATATCTGTGTTTATTTGTATAGGATTTGGAATGATATTGCCACATTGCATTATGGCTATTTTATGTGTTTTATGTTTTCCTCACTAGTCTGTGAGCTTGAAAATTTTGTCCAGCTTTACAATTTTACAGCTCTACAAAATCTGAGCCGGGCTTTACCCCTTATTATTTTCCATACTGCCTGTGTATATAAATGCAATGTCAGCTTTCCTCATAACTTTTACTAACACTTTAACCATCTGTAAGTATGCCTATTTATTTTTTATTTCCATGTAACACTGTGATATTATACTGATGTCATTGAATTTATAAGACTGCATTATAATATGTGATTGCATTTTTCTTCCCTACAAATCACTGGGCTGAAACAGAAGCAGGCCTTACTTGATTGAGAAGCATATAGTACCTGGTGTATAATAGAAAATAAAGTACAGAGGCATAATATAAGCAATACTGAAATGCTTGATGAAAAGGCTAATGGGAGTATAATATATAACAGTTTGTCTTTCACATTGTGCATTAGGACAGTATACAGTGTTTATTAGATATCTTTCATATAAACAGCCTCATTGAGGCATTTTAGAAAATAAATTTCAGAGCTATAATGGCCTTTAGAATTGCTTATTAGGCAAAAAGTGAAATTGGTAAACCAAGCAGAACAAAACTGTCTTAAAAACCCAAATACATTTCTTTATATTGTTCCATAAAATTTTTTAAAGAATATTTTGTACTTAAGTTTATAGCAAATAGGCTCATTTAGCTTCATCAGTTCATTTATTTTATGGATTTTAAGACCTTGTTAGATGCTGTGTTCTAGTCATACCTTGCTTTGTTTGGGGCAATCTTATTTACTCTGTGTTACTAAGCCTTTGAGTAAGTCACCTGAAAGTCAACCCCAGGTCTCACCACATCCTTCTAGAAATATCTATGGGCTTTAATTCACTTTAAAAAAAAAGGTTGGCACTTTCTTATTTTACTTCTATCTTTACATTTTAATTTGTCAGTTCGTTAAGTAACTAAAATAATTTATCTTACAGTGAACATAGCAATGTACAATTTCTAAGTTTATGCATAAGAGAAGTAATTAAAAATGTAATTCATTTTAATACTTACATATATTTTTTTCATTTCACTGATGCCTTACCTTGAGTCTGCAACCTACTGACTTCAAATAAAACTTTATTACAGAAAAAATCAATTCACATTAGTGTTCATTTTAAGAAAGCAGCAATAATAAAAAGCAGAATCAATGTCCCATTGTGATTTAGAGCTAGTGACATAAAATTGGATATATCAAAAAGTGACACTTAATTCCAACTTACAACTTTAATTAGGTACTTTATTTTAAATGGGAATATGTACTTTGTCCATATATGGGGAAATTCTATAAAAGTTAATCAATTCTTTAGTCTGCATAGGACATTGCATGTTAAATGTCTAAAAAATGCTTATGGCAGTTGAAAAGGGAACATTATATATTAACTCAATTGAAATATAAAACACATAGTACTTTAAACTGAATAGAAAGGTTTTAATGCTCAATCCAAGTCATTGTTAGAAAAATGTAACCTTACAAAATGTAATATTAGTATCAAAGATTTGAATAGTTTCTACAAAGAGGAAAATAAAAGCATATCACATTTCACAGACATTAATATAAGTAATGAAAATCAACTTATAGTAAGGTTCTATACATACTGGTGATGCTCTAATTCTATATTCACCTGTAATAATAAAAAGTCTGCTCTTTCAACCTTTTCTCAGTGAGGAGAAACAGGAAAACCCACAAGTTCAACTGTATGTATGCATGTGTGTGGTGTATATACACATATTACACATGATCACATGGGAAAACAGGTATGCTAAGAAACTAACATAAGAAGGTGGAAATATCATTCAGGATTACTTTGGACACTTAATCCTGTAACTTTCCCTGCAAAAGGATGTATCTCAAGTGATGCCAAGACTACATAAGAATCATGCACAGGCTAAGTTTTATAAAATACTAGAGGCCTGGTGTATGAAATTCATCCATGGGGGTGGAGGGCCCATCAGCTCAGCCTATACTCTCTCCAATCTGGGAACCCTTGAAGGATGTCCAACTGCTCATGTAGGCCTGATCAGGAAGTTGAACATCCTTTTCATAATCCAGGACTGCTGACTTTCAACTGCTTGCCTGACTGCCTTCCTGATTGCCCCTAACTGCTTCTACCTGCCAGCCTGATCACCCCCTAACCACTCCCCTGCCAGCCTGATTGCCCCTAATTGCCCTCTCCTGAAGGCCTGGTTACCCCTCACTGCCCTTCCCTGAAGGTCTGGTCATCTCTAACTGTCCTCCCCTGCACACCTGGTCTCCCCCAACTGCTCTCCCCTGCAGGCCAGGTCCCCTCTAACTGCCCTTCCCTGCAGGCCCAGTTGCCCCCAACTTCCCCTCTGCCAGCCTGGTCACCCCCAACTGCTCTCCCCTGCAGGCCTGTGTCTCCCCCACACATACACAACTGCCTTTCTTGCTGGCCATCTTGTGTTCATATGGGGGCAGCTATCTTTGACCACATGGGGGAGCCATCCTGTGTGTTGGAGTGACAGTCAATTTGCATATTACTCTTTTATTAGATAGGATTTTTAAATGGAAGCATGTAGATAGATAATTGAAATTGTTCATGAACATAGTGGAAGAATGACTATAAAAGACCTGAGGTGTAGCAAGAATTTGGCTCTATCAACTCATTAACATCTTATACCATGACATGGTTAATCTGTAGCAACTGTGTTTTATCTGGGACACAAATCATGTAAAAGGCTGTTAAATCATATATCTTTAAATAAATCAGAAACATGTAGCAAATGGATGATGTACATCCTTGTGTATGTACATGTGTGTGGTTATCCTTAGTAACCTGTGGACTGTCCCATAACAATGCAGATAAAAATCAGTATACTCATTCAAAGATATGTAACATACAAAAACAAATTGAAATGCCAATTTAGGAAGTATAATAAAAAATATTTTTACTTAGCTCAATTATAATCCTAAGGCACCACGATAGTATATTTGTCTGTTGTTGACTGAAATTTGAGTGTGTGTGTGTCTGAGTGTGTGTGAGTGTGTATGACTCTACTGTTTTACTGATCAGATGGCTGCAATTTTGATATTTCACGTCACAGAGTTTGCTTCACCTCAGATATATTCCAAGGAAAATATATATGAAGTCTGGCTGAAATATATACTTGGCAATGTAATAAGTGTTTTGAAATTTCTTAAAATATCCTCATCAAACCCAAATGCCCTCACTATTCTCTTTAATAAATAATGGTGTTGGGGTGGAAATAGAGAGTGGTATTATCCATAACTCCAGAGCTGATGCTATCAGAGTAAACAATTTAAGAGGGTAAATGAAAATAGCTATTGGTTTGTCATGGGACTAGACTTCTGTAAAGTTATTTCGCCTGAGTTTAAATTTCTTCTGCACTTGGCCTTTCTAAATCTATATTCTTAATTGAGTGCCATTACATCATATTTCAAACCCAATTGGGAAGTGAATACATTTCCAATAGTCCATGGCTATCACCAATTCCCTTACATTTACTTAAGCACTAAATTCCTGCACCTGCAACTCAGATATGCACAGCAGGACAACTTTTTGCTTAATTTAGTGTGGAGATTGGCAGCCAGAATCACTGAAAAAATGAATCTCACACAAACATGTATATAAATTACCCATGGTGGGAAAAGGAGTTCAAAGGATTAGGAGAGTTTTCATTTCCCTTTTTTCATTTTAATTAAAAATGATAGGGAGTGAAAAATCTGAGTTGGGGTATTTTAAAGAAGATGGGCAAATGTTCTTTAATAAATATAATTAATTTCAATAAATAATTTTGACTGGCATGTGCAGTGCACTTTGCTTGGAAATGTACATTTTTAAGAAATATTTACAGTATAGTGCATGCATTCAGACAGCAGACAGTCTATAATCAGGGTTGAAAAGGCAAGGCTATAAAATAGGAAGCAGAGAGGCAGCATGCAGCAATCACATCTGGATTGGAAAATATAAATTCACATTCATAATTGTTTCAGTTGTTTATTCTGGTTTCACTGTTTCCCAAAATAGCACCTTTCTAGCCTGCCTGGAGGTTCCTTCCTAAATACAAATGTTCACTGTAGGCTAGGTAGGACATCTTGGGATTGTGATCTTTAAGACAGCCAATGAGCAGACTGGATGGCTCTTCCCCAGAGAAGTGTGGAGGAGAAGAGGTTTGGCACCAGGTAAAGAAAGCCCTGGCTCCTCTTCCTAGAGTGGAAAACCAGCTCTGAGAGCTGTGGGGGATAGTTGGAAAGGATTCTGGCCTAGAATGAGAGGCCTGATTTCCAAAACTCTTTCTCCTTCAAGGTTAATAAATTCCAGCCATTCTACCCTGTTTTGATCTTCAATATTGGATCTTCCCTCATGTTTTTGTCCCTACTTAAGATGAAAATATCAGCCCTAACTGGTTTGGCTCAGTGGATTGAGAGTTGGACTGCAGACTGAAGGGTCCCAAGTTTGATCCTGGTCAAGGGCATGTACCTTGGTTGTGAGTACATCTCCAGTAGGGGGTGTATAGGAGACAGCTGATTGATTTTTCTCTTTCATTGATGTTTCTAACTCTCTATCCTTCCTCTCTGTAAAAAAATCAATAAAAATATATTTAAAAAATGAAAATATACATGGTGCAGAATTCTCCTTTCAAAAACAATATTTTTCAGTCAATGTGGAAAAGTCACTATGACACCTTAAATTTGTTTACTCCTTTTTTTCTCCACCAGAATATAAGATTCATAAGGCAGAGCCATGACCTGGCATACCATTCCACCCAGAATTTATCACAGACTGGTCTGGTGCTTAATAAACCATCCTATACAATAAAGAGGTAATATGCAAATTGACTATCACTCCAATATGCAAGATAGCCACTCCCATGTGGTCAAAGATGGCCACCACAAGATGTCCTGCAAGGAGGGCAGTTAGGAGTGACCAGGCCAGCAGAGAAAAGCAGTTGGGGGCAACCAGGCCTGGAGGGAAGAGCAGTAGGGAGGGACAATTCCTGCAGGGGAGGGCAGTTTGGGGGGACCAAGCCTGCAGGGGAGGACAGTTTGGGGTGACCATGCTTCCAGGGGAGAGAAGTTAGAGGCAATCAGGCCAGCAGCGAAGCAGTTAGGCGTCAATCAGGCTGTCAGGGAGAAGCAGTTAGGGGAAATCAGGCAAGCAGGCAGGTGAGCAGTTGGGAGCCAGCAGTCCTGATTGTGAGAGGGATGTCCGACTGCCTGTTTAGGCCTAATCCCACTGGGCAGTCAAATATCCCTCGAGGGGTCCTAGATTGGAGAGGGTACAGGCTGGGCTGAGGAACACACACTCCTCCCCCTGTGCACAAAATTTGTGCACAGGTCCTCTAGTTTATATAATAAACATATAATGTGCAAATAGATCAAACAGTGGAATGACCATCCAGATGACCTTCTGGGTGAAGCCATGGCTACAAGGGCCAAGGCAGACAGAGCTGCGAAGGTCTACTCTTGCATGAATTTTGTGTATCGGGCCTCTAGTTTTTTAATAAATGAATATAGAAAGCCTCATCTTGCTGGACTCTTTTCATACCTTTGCCAGCACCTCTACATCACCTTAGGTATCTATTCTCAAAACCATGCCCTGGGTCTTCCAGTTGCAAGAATCATTCTCTTATATATCTAAATACCAATATTCATTCAGTTTCCATTCAGTGATAATCACCAATTGCCTACTGTGTGCAAAGAGTTTCTTGGGATAAAATTGTAAACACAGAAAGTGTCCTTGCCTCATGATTATATTCTAGCAATAGATACAAACAAAGGCAAATAAATATATAGTATAATTTTATTTACTGGAATCATACTCTGAAGAAATACTAAAGATGCACAATAATATGTTATAGTCTGAAGAAAAAATGAAGTAATGAAAGGGAATAGAATATGATGGAAGTGGTGCCTATTTGAAAGTGGAAGTGGTCAGGGGAAGCTTCTTGCACAGGGGACTTTGGTCAGAGACCTAAAGAAGTGAACAGTAAGCCATCCCCACAACCTGAGAAACAGGCAGAGAAGAGAGGAAGTTATAGGTCCTGATATAGGAACAAATTTGGCATGCTTGAGGTTCAGGAGAAAGGCCAGTGTGACTGCAATGGAGTGGACAGCCGTAAGAGTGAAAGCAGCAGAGGCAGCTATAAAGTGTTAGTTACTAACCCTGGAAGATTTCACAGATAAAACAGAAATGTCCATACCTTAATCCCAGTTTCCTAGTAGGCTGATGTTGTAGGGAGAGGGTGTCATAGCTTCATAAAATCATTAAGGCATCCAGAAATAATATCCATCTTTAACACCCCTGGCTTCCAAGTTTATCATAATAATAAAAGGCTAATATGCAAATGGTTGTCACACCCTCACAAATAATGACCAATCAACAGGAGGTGGGACTTGATGGGGGAACGGAGGCTGCCTCCCCCGCCTGGCAGGGCTTGGCAGGGTGAGGCCATCTGGGTCAGGGTCTCGCGTGATTTCCAGGAGCACAGGGATGGGCGGGGACTTGACTCTGGGTCCTGCAGCGCACCCCTGAGTCTGACAGGAGGGAGATTTTCATATACATTTTACTAATTTTCTTTCATCTTTGACACTTCTATTATAGAGGAAGCACAAATAGTAATATTAAAATATTTCCTCTAATTACTTCCCTTTTAATGTGCATGAATTTCGCACACCAGGCCACTAGTATTGTGATAAAATTCCATCACCTAGAATACAACCATAAGGCCACATGTCTCTAGAGGGGATCTGGGAAGTCTGTCTAATTGCTGCTTACCCATGAAGGAAAGGTGGGATTAGTGAGCAGGTAGATACTCTCTGCCAAAGTTGTGTGGGCCAAGGTATGGAATAGTACTGGTATTAAGCATAGTGAAAAGCCATTGAAGGTGTTTAAATCAGAAAATGATGCTATATTTTGAAGATTCGTATACTGTTGAGATAGTATAATATAGGTGAATAAATTTGAAACTTCTTTTCAAAGAAGATGTGATAATGGCTTAAATTACACTAGAGTGCCAGTTCTGGAGGTAGGAAGAAATGTTTAGATTTGGGCTATATTTGTTGGTAATTTCATATAGGGTATAATGTCAACTGGGAACTTCCTAAAACTGGGTAATATTTTCCCCTTTTGATTTATAATCCTCTGCTAAATCACTTTTATTGCATTTAAAAATCCCTTTTGTATCATCTGTTTATGTGGCCATTTCTTCTACTACATCTTGAATTCTCTGAGGGTAAAGATGACATCTCCATAACCCTGGGTTGTAGTACACTGCCCGATGAATTGAAGCACACAATCAATTATTTTTTATGGAATCAAATGAAAAAAACTTGCCTATGGATACAGCACAATGACAATGTCAGACACTATTGGAATTCTGATGTGGGGTATTACAAAGCCAAGCCTCTTCACACTACTTTATGTTCCAGCAAATTGTATGCAGCAAAGGGACAAGGCAAATTTTTACTGGATTCTAACTAACTGATGCCCCTGGATATCTAGTCTGGAGGTTAAAATGTGACAACGGAATTTTCAAACTCATAACACTTTATATTAGGTAGATATTTTAGTGTCATTTATTCTGTTCGTAACAAAATTTAAAAATTCAGGTAAAGAGAAATGGGATCTGTCTTCTTTTTAAAAAAAGCTATTTATCTGAATTAATAAACAGAATATCAGGTCTCAGCTCGAAAATGTGAAGACAAAGAGGACTATACTGATAATCATTGGTTGCTTCATTCAACCATATTTATTGGTGACTACAATGAATGAAACATTAGTATACCTATGGGTGATATAGGGAGACAGCAGTAAAATACCCTGCCTTCATGAAATGTGCTTTCTTTTGTAAGTTGAAATTGATCTTGAATGTCCAGCAGAATTCCAGACAAATAAAATAAGAAAACAAAACAATACAGAAACTAAAGATGACAGTATGTCTCAATGGAAAGAAAGGTACTATTTTACTTCAGGGTACAAAGATTAATGTGAATGTAGGGGGAAAGAGCCTCTAGCTTTGTTTGGAACCTGGTCAGGGACAAAGCAAAAGTAAGTCTACTAACTGAAGGTGTTCCGCATTTGAATCTGAGTGGGAGTGGACAAGAGTCTGACAATACAGTGTCCTTGTCATCCAGTGCTTACTGAAATAGGTGTATGGGGAGCACATATCAAACAGTTGTGAGAAAAAATAGAGGTTCAGAATTTCTCACCATCACCTCATTCTCTAATCCATTTTTTCAATTTTAATTTACATGCACTATCGTTTTGTATTAATTTCAAGTATACAGCATATAGTTTATAAAGTGATCCCCCAGATACACGTAGTACTCACCTGCCACTGTACCTAGTTATGATATCATTGATTGTGTTTTCTATGTTGTGCTTTACATTTCTGTACCCAATCCTTTCTCAAGAAGGTGCTCCAGATAGAAATTTCAGCTCTGCCCGTGTCTAGAAGGGAGGAAGGAGTTTGTTTCTTTTGAGGTTTCTGTAAAAGGTCCATTAGCCACCCCATGTGAAGCTTAAACTTTATCCCTCACCTTAGATTTTATTAGTAAAATAAGTTGATTTTTTAAAATCTTTTGTCTTATTTTTCACATTTTTTTAGAATCTAGAGGCTCAGCAAAGGTAGGCTTAGTTATATTGCACGGACAACATCACCAAAAATCAGAAAATTAGAAGTAAAGCTTCCTTCTCAATCAGGCAATCTATGTCCAGATCACTCTTCAGAGCAGCTGTCATCTAAGTTTTGACTCATCATTTCCGGCTGCTTTGATTTCATGGGAATCCATGTTAACGTGTGCTGACATGGTGGCTGTGGCAGAGGAAGAGAGCAGAGATGGTCACTCATGACTCTTAAATGCTCCGCTCAGAAAATACTTCTCATTTCAGGTTCCCATTTTGATGGCCAGTTAAAATCCTATGGCCATGGCCATCTCCAAAAGATATATTTACAGAGTAAAATCAGGTACCTGATGAGCTCTCCTGATCTTTCCTTAATCTTCCTTTTGGGTCATTTTAGCCTAGTCCATTTTAAAATGAGTGACCTAAAGCAAGAGTTAAATCAAGAAAGCTACTCTCAGTATTTCTATCCCAAATCCTATGTTCTAAGTATTTATCTCGGTCTTAATATTCTAGCATCTTACCATTTCATTCATCAACAAAAGTCAGAAGGCAGGAGCAATGTTTTTGTTGTTGTTCCTTCAATGCCAAGAATAGAAGACCTTTCTTAAAAGTCTAAATATAGAAATGTGCAGTTTCTAAGAGCATTGTATCCATATGCCTGTCATACTAAAGGATGAAGGAGAAAAGGGAGCATTTGTAAGTATCCAAGTCATCATTCATCCTTTCCTTAAGCCTTGTCAGTGATTCAGCCTTTAGAGTTTTAGTGTATATATATATATATATATATATATATATATATATATATATATATATATATATTTCTAATACTTTAATCAGTGCAGCCCATTCATGGGGCTGGAATTAAATCGGGCAGGTTGGTTTAAGAAAGACATGGAAAGAGCAGAAATGAATCCCAAGCTGCCTGTAAAAGCTAACATTGTCTTCATGCCTGCAATGTCTATATGGCATTAGGTCTGCAATAAGTAGCAACGCAAGATGTAGTGAAATGACAGGAAGAAGTATCTCTAAAAATTTAATTTCAAATATATTATTTCAATGTAAATATATATTACTCATACATTCCTAAGGTTCCTAATACTACTAACTAAAATAACTGCAGTAAATTGCAGTTATTCTTCAAACCACTGCAAGTAATTTTTTTCTAGATATTTTAAAAACAGTGGAAAAATGATTCAATCAGAGATTGGGCATCTAATATAATAATACATGGTGCAATTTTACATGCTAGAAGAAAGACATGATGAAGGTGATGATTTTTGTTTCTGAGAAGCTAAAAAAAAATTAGTAATAATGATTCCATTACATATACTGGGCTTAAAAAAAAAAGGAACAGGCAACTATAAAAGCAAATATAAGCACATGGCTTACTACCATAATTAGAAATAAGATAGAAACAATTTTTCCACATCTAGTAGGGAGCAACTTTCTCGTGCTCAATGGTCTTCTATAAGAGACTCATTCCTTTCAAATGAAAAGAATAGCATTTTCATTAATAACAATGAAATACATTGGAATGACTCCTCTGAAGTTATTTTGAGCAAATTATCCTTGTCTTCCTCTGTTAACAAAGCAGTAAAACGGAAATATTTATCTTCCAAGGCACCCTGCAGCTGGGATTAGTCACATGAAGCCCCCCCTGGAGCGCCTATCTTCCTTTTGTGTTTTTCCTTTTTTCTTAATTGAATTGAGACATTTTCTTCAATGTCTCTCCATAATCCTGTGATCATGACAAGCTAAAAGTGAAGCAGGCAGATAAGAGATAGCAAGTCACAAGTTCATCGTTATATCACACCACCAGCTCTAAATTACCTTCTTTTGATATTGTTTTACATGAGAAATATAAACCTATAGCTAGTATAATTTATCGTAATAGGGCTTTCCATACATCACAACCAAATTAAAACATTGTGATAGGTGACTGTCAGAAGACAATTAACTAAGAACCCTTAAAGCGAAGCTTGTATTTTTTTTGTTAACTACGAACTTTCTATTCATTTTGAGAAAAGACAATAAATAGCCAATGTGATTTGTATAAATCGACATTGAAGTTTTCATCTATTTTTCTGGTATCTTTTTACTTTTCAAAATAAGATTAAATAGAAAGAATGGAAATATGCTCCGTAATATTGCCATGTAAATAAGAACATCCCAGCTTCCCGGGTTGTGTTTTCATGATCTATTTACACACAAAGAAATGTATGCCTGCACGTATCTCCATATTTAATCCACGGAGGACACGGGTCCTCCAAAGCAATTTTGCCCAGTGTATGGAAATCAATCAGACTCACTTTGAAATAAGATGCACAACACAAATTCCCAAAGAGAATTTTCTAAAATATAGTATTAGATCAGGGATATGCATTCATAGTACATCTGCTGAGGAATTAGATCCAAATCTTAGTATTTGCCCTATTGTTACTCTTTTGAAACATGAGGGATTGTTTTTCCTCTGATGGATTTACTGAAAGTAAATTTGCCAATCTAAGCCATCTGTCACTGAACCAAGAAAAGATTTATTATTTTCACTGCAAAGTTATTTGCAACAAAGTACATATAAGTCACTAAAGATGGGTTCCCAGTATATATTATGTGTTTTTTTTAGATTCTTTTATTTTTTTATTGTTGACCCTTTTACAGATACTTCCCACTAGCAGTGCTTTCCTATCCTTGCTGCAACCTAAATGGTCTACCAACTTCCAGCAAAATGGCATTGAAGATAGAGTAGAAGCTTGATTCTCTGTGATGCAATAATTGACCAAGAAGAGTGTAACAACACTTTTTCTGTACGGTGCACAATCTCTGATTTTCTGTTAGCCTAAAAATTCCCTCCCCACTTATTCACTGAGAAGTTCCAGAAAGGGACAATGTTGCTTCTTCATCACTAGTAAGCAAGGAAGCTGGGGAAGAGATGAGCAATGGGCTGGATTTGGGGCAGCAGAGAAATTTGTCAGTAATAAGTACTAAGACACAAGTGTGATGTGACAGATTTGGGTTCACAATAAAAAAGCAGGTTCACAATAAAAGAGCAGAATCTCTTTTAATTATGAATTTGGGCCATGCTCTGGTTTATAAAGATCCACTACTTGAAAAGCTAGATATTGTGTTATTGCATGTTGTATTATCCTAGATGGTTTTTTTAAAATATATATTATTGATTTTTTACAGAGAGGAAGACAGAGGAATAGAGAGTCAGAAATATCGATGAGAGAGAATCATCGATTAGCTGCCTCTTGCACACCCTATCCTGGGGATGTGCTCTCAACCAAGGCACATGCCCTTGACCGGAATCAAACCTGAACCTTTCAGTCCGCAGGCCCACATTCTATCCACTGAGCCATACCTGTTTAGGCATCCTAGATGTTTTTATTGGTTTATATCAAATGTATGTGTGCATGTATATAAACATTATCTACTTTAAACAAGACTCCTCTTTTTAAATATATTATAAAGTAATATGTCAAAGAAAAACTTGTATAGAGAGATAACTTTAGACAAACTTGCAATGATAAGGTTTTAAAGAGCATCTACAAATCCCCAACAGACACTACTGCATTTTTCCCAAATCAATCATTTCAATTGCATAAATCTCTCTAATCGTCTACTAGTACAATAGGCATGCACATGGGTGGCAAATTGTTAAATAATAGTTTTAGTGAAGCAGTTTCTTCCTTGAATGTACAGACTGAACTGAAATAGACTGGAGGCAATATTGCTTATGGACAAATATTGACATAAGGGTAAAGCAAATTTAGTCCCAAATTTCAGCTCTTCTGGGACGCCTAGTTAATTAATAAACACAAGAAAAATATTTATTTGTTTTCGTTCCACCATCAGTAAAATATGAATAGTAATGTCTCATAAGATTTATGTGAAGACTAAATGAATAATAAATGTACAGTAACCAGTGTAGGCTTAGTGCAAACTGTATGCTTGATAAGTAGTAAATCTGATTATTTTATACTAGAGGCTCGGTGCACAAAATTCATGCATGGGTGTGTGTGTCCCTCAGCCCAGCCTGTACCCTCTCCAATCTGGGACCCCTCAAGAGATGTTCAACTGTCCATTTAGGCCTTATCATGGTGGGATAGGGCCTAAACAGGCAGTGGGACATTCCTCTCACAATCCAGGACTGCTGGCTTTCAACCATTCGCCTGCCTGCCTGCCTGCCTGATTGCCCCTAACTGCATCTGCCTGCCAGCCTGATCACCTCCTAACCACTCCCTGCAAGCCTAATCCACATCTAACTGCTCCCCTGCCAGCCCAATTGCCCCTAATTCCCTTCCCTTGCCAGCCTGATTGCCAAAAACTGTCCTCCCCTGGTCCTTCCCAATTGCCCTCCCATGCAGGCCTGGTCCCACCCAACTACCCTCCTCTGCTGGCTGGTTCCCCCCTACTGGCTTCCCCTGCAGGCCTTGTCCCCACCAAATGCCCTCCCCTGCTCCATTCACCCCTCAAACTCTATAATGATTTCAAATATCCTCCTATCCCTGTGACATATTAGTTTTCATAATGCTCTTATTTCTTTCTATGATATTCTCTTTATGTAATTCCTACTCATCCTTCAGTGTTCATCTAAACTGGCAATTCCCCTGGAAGGTCAAATATAATATTAATGGTTGCAAACCACAGAAGAAAAAAGGTCCTGGAGCAATAGGGATAAAATTAAATTATTAAAGTAGAACCAAAAGGAGATTTATAAAAAGAAAAGTGAGCAGTCAGACTTGAAGTTGCTGAACCTAAAATGTTGTCTTCCATGTAGAAGGCAACATTTGAAGAATTCAGATTGTATTCACTCAAGAAATGTTCATCTACAAAATGCCAATCATTGTCTTATGTTCTGAGAAAGAGCAGAAAAACTAAAATTTCTGCCTGCTTGGCATTGGCATTTTAACATTTTTTGAAGAGGTTCAATATAAAATTATGTTTTATAGATAAAAATAATGTAATAACATAAATAAACTAAAATTTAAAATAAAAGAACTTTCATATTATCTCCTTACTTTAATAAAACTGTTATCTTTCTATTGGCATCTGAGTAACTAACTTGTATTGATGGTTTTCTTTAAAAGTTTTTAATATAAATCAACTAATGTGCATGGCAGCATCCATTTTATATAAAACTTCTGTTTGACATTTTAACCGTGATATTTGGCTTCTGTAAATGCCTGCTTGCTTAAATAATAAGGAAAATAAGACTACTCCCACTTCAGAGAGGCCATTAAACCTTCCCTGGACAAAGTTATCAGTGCTGGCACCAGGCCAGGCCTTTGTTGAGGTCTCAAGGCCCCAGCATATAGGGTTCTTTAAGAACTTGCAAAGGGGAATGGAAACACCCCATATATGGAAGACAAAGAAGGTAAAAACATATAAATAGGGAAAGTTCCTCCATGTTGGGGTCCAGAATTTGAGAGATATTTTCCTCTGGACCCACGTGTAATAAATGTAACTCCATCTCTCTAAGTGTTGCTTGATTCTTCTTCGGTTTTCTGTAACAGTGCTATAGAAGTTTCATTTTAAAAAAAAAATCTTCAGTTTTATGGTGCTTTCCTAATTACATTTATTGATTTTCAACTTTAGATAGTGAGTATTCATCCTCTGACATTAAAGATCAGGCCTTACTTATTATAGACTACCCTGCATAGTATAATACTTATGTAAGCTTTTATTTTAGCTCTAAAATGTTTTATTTTTCCATGTTTGCTATAACATTTGACCCTATACTGAAAATTGGTAGTTGTTAATAATCCTATTTTTTTCTTTATTCACATTGCATATCCTAAATTCTGATATTGACATTTTATTTTTATACAATGAAGTGTAATACTGTATTTATTTTTTATTTTGTGATAACTACCATGTATGGTCCACTGTATCAAAACCTATTTAAATGAAAAGTATTTAACAATATTTACAGTATTAATGCCACACAAATACAAAATCTTTCAAATATTAGACTTGATAGATAATATGCTAGAATAATATGCTGACCTTGAAGAAATAAATGTTCTGGAGAGACCCACCTAGGAAAATGGTCTCTAACAGCTAAGGGCCTCAGTTCTACAACTTTAAGAAATTAAGTTCTGGCAACACCAGTGAGAAGAGGACCCCAAGTCTCAGATGAGACTATGGCCCTGGACAATACCTTGATCACAGTCCTGTGAACCTGTAGCATACTGCTCTTCAGGCCCTCAGAAGTTTTGAGATAAAAGATGTGTGTTGTTTTAAGCCACTAATCTGTGGTAATCTGCTATCCAGCAGTAGCAAATAATGCTGCTCCTTTGTTTTATAATATCTGCATGTCTGATTATGTCAGTCAGTCTGAGTCTTTTCCTTCATAAAAGTCTGTTAATAGTTTTTCCTTTCTGAAAACTACTATAATACTCTATTTCTGGTATCCTAAAATCCCACTATGCTGTACATAGACATTTAAAAAAATATGTACTGGCAGATTATTATGTGTCACATTCCATTTTCATTTCTGGAGATCAAGTGGTGAACAAATAGCAAATACTCTATCAGTACGGAGCTCATGGAGGCACAAAGTCAATATATAAGGAGTTGAGTATTTTAGTACTTATTTTATTATACTAGGTGATGGTACCTGCTCTGACAAACGTCAAAAGCCTAGGAGTTTAACAAAATACATCACGTGGGGTTTTCATTTATATTATTACTTTCATTTATTCCGTTCTTTTCTTTCCATGTTTAGGGATGTTTAACTTTTGATTATCTTCACAAGAAAATACATCCTTTTGACTAGATTTCAGTGAGAAGAAAATCTAGTTCATTTAATTTTACAGATCTGATCATTGGAATGATCTTCCATGTACTTCCTCTGGAACTTGCATTTCAAATCTGAATTCTCCATCAATATACCACTGACACTGAGTTCCATGGAATACAGCCATATCCTGATAATTCTGTCCACTCATGTTGGTATGAATAGGCACAATGGATGATTAACTCTTGAAAGCTACTTACACATCTGGATAACAATCAATTAAATGTAGATGAGGAAAATTCAAACATGATTTTTTTTTTTTTACCAAAGCTCATTTACATTGATCTTTAACTCAATATTCCTCTTTTCAAATCCCCAAATATTTGCTATGACTCTAATCGCACATAACAAAAGGTGAAATGTGACAGAATTATCATGAAAAGAAACTGATTGCATAAAGGGTTGTAGTTAAAAATATATTTTACAAGAACATGCTAACACAATTCTAGGACCCTCCATGAGTCTGGAAGGAAGCTGGACCAGGAGAGATCCCTCAGTATTAACCTTCATTAGTTTCTCTGTAAATCCTGGAGAATATCACAGAGCAGGTTTAGAAGTAATGCACATCATTTCTGATCATGTTCTGCTTGACACAAGTTAATTACATGACCAACTAACTACTAGAAGATAATAGCTTGGTTGTACATCAAAGGCAGAGCAAAAACAAGTGAACTCTTGACACGCTCTGCCATAGATGATAATGTGAGCTATGCAGGAACAGAGTTGAGAAGGTATGGGGTGAAGTTAGTTAATTAGTAGAGAGTCTGGAAACCTTATATAAATCATAGCAAATATGGTTTAGTGTTTAAGGTCATACTCCACCTTACTAATAATGTGACTTTGGAAAAACTAATATACCTTTCTGTGACTCAGTTTATCTGCAATATTGGGATTAATATTAGTACCTCTAGTGCTTAAAATTATGTCTGATAGATAAGAAATATATGTCTATGGCATTTGCTATTGTCATTAGCCTTTATTAATAAGGTTATATTTGAGCAGAGTTATGAATACACAATTCATATGAAAATATGGGAGATATTCTAGATAGTAGAAACAAAATAAAAAGAGGTCTCAAACTTTTAAAATCTTGGTAATAACAGGAGAACTAAATATTCATCACTATATTTTATAAGATGGAGAACATTGATGCCCTTAAAGTGTCTCTCAGGAATGGTAAAGAGAAAGCCTAGTTAAAGAGAATAGGAGAAGAGGAATTAGAGGCATTGAATACATATTCCTTTCCAGGTGTTTTGCTGTGAAGTGGATTACTGAAACAGAGAGGTTGCTGGAGATCGATGTCAAGGTGCTGTTATTGTTGTTGGAGACATCATGGCGTATTCGAACGGTTATGGAAATGAGTCTGTGGAAAGGGCATTGATGTTGAAAAGAAAGCAAGACAATTATATACATGGGCAGAGAGAATGAAATCCAGGGCACAAATGTGTCATAGTGAGTGTTCTATAATAGCAGGCACATGTTAGAAATGTGGGCAAAAGGGAGCTTAGGAAAGTCATTTTAATTACTTCTTTTTTTCTCAGTAAAATAAAAAGCAAAGGCATTCACAGAGAAGGAAGATGGAGTAGCGTTACCTATAATTTGTGTCAAAGAAGCAAACATGTAAAATAGATGTTCAGGAGATTGTGAGAATGAAGGTGAAGGACAGTAATTCTGAAACTTGGGCGTGCATCAGGTTCACTCAAAAGACTTGTTTAAGCATGGATTTCTGAGCCTCCTCCAGTATTTTTGAATCAGTACATCTGGGGTGAGGTCTGAAAATTTGCATTTCTAATAAATTCCCAGGGAGTGCTAATCTTAGGGGTACAGTGGCCACAGTTTGAGAACCAATAAACAAACAAACAAACAGAAAAGTAGTTCTTCTGGGTAGCAAATTCAGATGCATTGATAATGAATTTAGTATGAAGGTTGTATATTTTCTGTATCATACACAGTCGGAGATAATTAAAGACTTGGATTTATTCATGATTCGTTCTTCCAATGTCACATAGTAGAAAACAGAAAGGGGACTATGGGTTATTTACAAGAATAACTAGAGGCCCAGTGCATGAACTCGTACACGGATGGGGTCTGGCCAGCCTGCCCTGTTGGGAGTTCATTGGGCCAGGCCAGTGAGGGGCTGCAAGCAGTGACGGCAGGCTCTGCCCCTGAATGGGGTGTTGGGGGCTAAATGGGGGCCAGGCTACAACGGGGGAGGGCAGTTTGGGGTGATCAGGCCAGTACGGGAGCTGTTAAGGGGTGATCAGGCTGGCAGGCAGAGCGGTTAGGGGCAATCAGGCAGGCAAGCTAGTGGTTAGGAGCCAGCAGTTCCATATTGTAAGAGGGATGTTCACAAGGATCAGGCCTAAACAGGCAGACATCCCCAAGGGGTCCCAGATTAAAGATGGTGCAGGCCTGGCTGAGGGACACCCTCCACAGAATGATTTGGGGCACTGGGCCTCTAGTTCCCTTTAAGAATGATTTCCTTTACCTACTATGTGTGACCAAACAATATGGTTTATTGTAAACATCTTCTTTCCCTCTCTGACCCTGAAATTTTAGTGTATGTGCTAAGCACAGGGTGCCTATATGACCAGTCTGTGAAAAAATCCTTAGGTATTTGAGTATCCAATGAGCATCTCCGGTAAACATCTTTCAACACTTTTTAATCCACTCCTTGCTGAGGAATGAAGCACATCTTGTGTGACTCCACTTAAGAAGGGACTATTGGAAGTTTCACCTGCTTTCCTTCAAATGTATTCAAGCGTGCCTTTCTTTTTACTAATCCTGCTTGGTTACCTCTAGCTGAATAATGATTACGACTGTATTTTGACCCCTGTGAATCCTCATAGCAAGTTGTTGTCACTGAAGATGGTATTGGAGACCATCCACATAATAGGGTCAATGAATTGCAGGTACATTATCGGAGTGTGTGTTATAAAGTAGTAGTGACATAGGCAAGCTTAGGGATTTTTTAGAATTGGGGTCCATGGGAAAAGCATGGGGCTGCAGACTGGGAGAAGGTACATTTCCATCACACAAAAAGACAGGTGCAGTTATATCTCCATAAGACAATGGAACTGGAAGCAGCCAAGAAAGGTCATATTTACAAAATAAAGAGAAGGAAGCTCTTCATTCAGAAGGAGAAGAGAGCCCAAAGGGAATAGGGAAACACTGAGGAAGGAGGGGGTGAGAACCTCACTTGGCCAAAGAGGTTAGACCTTTGAGCCCAGGAGTTACTATGGTAACCAGTCTAAGGGAATCCTGACCAAAGGGGATAGTTATCAAGGCACCAGTTCTGCAGCTTATATAAACCATGGGAAAAAAAGAACCCAGTGGGACTTCTCCCCCTCCTCATGTGGGAGTCAGTTTAGGGACCCTTCTACCTCTCCCCACTTGGGAGCCCATTCTGGGGGACTCTTCCCCCTCCCTACGTGGGAGTCTGTACTTGTTCTTCGATAAATATCCACCTTTGCTATACCACTTTTTGTCTGTGGATTCATTCTTTGATTCCAGCCGACAAAGAATCCAGGTACCAGTCCAAAAATTCGGTATCAGTAGTAACTAAGAAGGTTAAGAGACTATGCTCATAAAACTATTAGAAAAATGCATTTATTATGCATTAATACATTAATGCTATAAACATAAACATCATGTCTGTAATAAAGTTAAGAGATAGATCATTAGAGGAGAGAAACCAAAAAACTGAAGGATCAAATGTTTTTTTTGAGAAATTATCTATTTGAGGTAGAAGAGTCACCATATGTATACTTTAACTCATTTTGCTTAGCACCTAGAGTGTCATTCCATCTGCAGACTTAACCCCTATTTATTTGGATAAGTTCTCTTCTATTATTTCATCTCTCTCTCTCTCTCTCTTTTTTTTTTTTTTTACACAGTGGAATACTATGTTACTGTTTAAAAAAAAATAAGGAACTCTTACCTTTTGCAACAGCATAGATGGAACTGGAGAGCATTATAACAATATAAACCAATGAGCAAAACAGATCTAGAGACAAAGAAGCATCAGTCAGATTGTCATCTCTTCTTTTTATCTTTTCTTTTTTGAATTGCAGTTATTCAAGTGGTTTATATCTTGAATTAATCCATTGTGAGCATTAATATTTTTCTCTTATTAGACCACTTTTCTTTTTACATCATTGTTATTGGCTCTTGCCAAAATTGTTAGAGAATTGCCTTATTTCCAAGAATGCCAAATAGATACCATATATACCCTACCTTTCTATTTAAAAATTTTCTGAGTCATTACCAAGACCAAAACCACACCAGCAATTTTCATCTTAAATAAGGGAGACATCCGAAACACTATCAACAATAAAGATAAACTTTAAAATCAGAATTAAAGCAGAAACAAGTGGAATTAAAAATAGGAAATCAATAGAGAAAATCAATGGAACTAATAGCTATTTTTTGGGAAAAAAAAATCCATAAAATCAATAAGCTTCTAACTGAGAAAAAAAGAAGAGAGCAGACAGCCAATCAATGTCTCATACTTCCTTCCCCTCTCTCTAAAATCATCAGAAGGAGATGAAGATAAAATAAAGGATTCTACAGACCACCTCTAATTATAATTTCCTTAGACCCTTGGTCAGCAAACTGTGGCTTTCGAGCTACATGGGGCTCTTTGGCCCCTTGAGTGTGGCTCTTCTACAAAATACCAAGGCCTGGGCGAGTCTATTTTGAAGAAGGCGCATTAGAAGAAATTTAAGTTTTAAAAATTTTGCTCTCAAAAGAAATTTGAATCGTTGTTCTGTTGACTAATGAGTTTGCCGACCACTGCCTTAGACCAATTCCCATAGGTAGGTGTCTATATTTTGAAGACTTTAGTAGAAAAAACTCGTATCTTAGATGGCAAGAATATCACTGATGGAGACATCCAGGGAATTCACAAAGAGATAGTGTATAGATTACACTTAGAGGAGAAAAGAAACTAGGAAATGAGCAGAGAGCCCTCCATATTTAACAGTTATATGGGGAAAACAAAATAAAAAATATTTTAAATTAGGCAAACCTAAAATCTATCACATAAGGAGAAGTTGGATTTAATAATTAGATGATAAAGAAAAAATAATTACATAAAGGACACACAGAATCAATTGATTTTATAATAAAACAATTTAAAAGCCATTTGTGAAATCTCTGGGTTTCCAGGGTGGCTTTAGAATTACCAGAGCTCAGAGCTCCAGTGGGGCAATCAGGTGAGTTGAAACTACATGGAGAGTTAAGCTAATTTCAAGGGGGCGTTAGGAAAGGCCTGAAACAGATGAAACCAAACATTTCTTCTTAGGCAACTAAGTTGTGGTTAAATAGTGTAGCAGGATTAATATAAAGACAGAGAAACCTTACTCATAAAAATTAGAATAATTTTTGACTGCAGATGGAATGATAGACAACATGGTGCTATCAGGATTAAATTAATCCTTAAGAAACATGCAGAAAGGTAAAGTTAACAGGAGACCCCAAGATAGTCAGGGCGCTAAGTATAATCATTTGAAGATACAATGAGAATTTTTAGTGAGTCCAGGGTTCAAATTCAGAAACTAATAGGTTGCAAATGTGGAATCTTAGAGGGAAGAAAAAAACAAATAAATGAGATAGTTTGTATAAGTTTTCTTTGTAAATAATTACATATTTTCACTTATTGCCATACTAGAGGCCCGGTGAATGAAATTCATGCACTCAGCGGAGTCCCTCAGCCTGGCCAGTGCTCTCTTGCAGTCCAGGAGCAATCGGGGGATGTCTGACTGCCAGCCTAGGCCTGCTCCCCATGGGAAGCAGGCCTAAACTGGCAGTCAGACATCCTTACTGCTGTTGCGGTTGACAGCTGATAGCCCTGCCCAGGGCTTCTGGCTGAGCAGCACTTCCCCTGTAGAAACTCACTGACCACCAGGGGGCAGCTCCTGTATTGAACATCTGCTCCCTGGTGGTCAGTGTGCATCATAGCAACTGTTTGTTACACCATATGGTCAATTTGCATATTAGCCTTTTATTATATAGGATTTCAAAAAGTATCGCATGTATGGGAATCTTTTTAAGCTGAAGAAGACTATTTCAATTTCAGATTCATAAAGGGATTTTTGTTTTGCTTTGCTTTTCAACAAAATATCATAACCCACTTGCATTCATCTTTAAAATCGTTCACTTTTGGACTTTTTTGACTAATATCATGACAATGGCAATGGTGGCTACTTCCAGATAAGTTGAAGTGTCAGAGCAATCTTGTTGTTCATTGGAATTCCTTGCTGATTTTCCTACTGAAATGTAATTTGTGTTTGTTTGTTTTTTCCCCACTGACTTACCACAGCAGGGAATTTTTTCGCCTGAGGAGATTAAGAAAATCATTCTTTATATGCTTGTTTTTAGGTTTATCACTTGGTTTGTATGTTTTTACGTTAGACTCCTGGATCTAGATGGTCAGCAAAAAAGGAACAGCTCAACAGCTGTGAGGGGGTTACGGAGGAATGCATTATTCACTATGAAGGTGGTGGATGCTGCTCCTGCTGAGTAGCTTGTCTTATAGTTTCCCACCTAAAGCTAGCTAATTGGCTGAATCTTGTTGCAAAGAGAGGCATGGGGCATGTCTCTACAATAGACACTGATACATAAAAGAAATCAACTTTGGAGTTTCATCTAAAGAAAGACGGGATGGTGAAATCCATCTCAGCTCCTATGGGGAGCCCACAACCCCAGTAAAGTCCCTAGTAAATTCTCTCTGGTTCTAATTTAAAAAGACAAGAAAGGATCAATGGGCAAAAAAGAAAGAAAGAAAGAAAGAGAGAAAGAAAGAAAGAAAGAAAGGAAGGAAGGAAGGAAGGAAGGAAGGAAGGAAGGAAGGAAGGAAGGAAGGAAGAAAGGAAGGAAGAAGGGAGGGAGGGAAGAGGGAGGGAGGGAGGAGAGAGGGAGGGAGGGAAGGAAGAATGGAAGATCTTAGTATTTAAATGGGTGTTCATGAAACAGTTTATTATAAATTTCATAATGTCCTCAGCTGGTTTTCTGTTAGTTTATAGAGAGAGAGAGATGGATTTTTTTTTTTCACTTGAGTATCTTTAAACATTAAACCGACAGTGGTTTTGACCTTTAGGCCCATGCATCTTTTGGAGTAGAAAATTTCTTTCTAGAACAAACTGAAGATTTACAGAGTTTTGGTTAACACTAAATGTTATGATTATAACATTCATGTGTAAAAGTTATTATGGGCCAGTATCCATGATATGTGCTGTATTGATTTGCAAATTCAGTTCTCATGATAGTGCTAGGTAATTAACTAGACACTATTATTATCCCAATTTTAAGGATGAGGAAATGAAAAACCAAAGAAATTAACTAATGACCAAGGTGTAGAGCTGAGTGGTGGAGCTGAGAAGTGAACCTAGTTCATGCATCACCAAAGACAGAATTTTAAAATAGGTATCAGTGATGACTAATTGAGAAAAGTGGTATAATGCTACCCTTCTAATTTACCTGAGGATCTCTTTTACTTTTTGAAGAATTCAGAATATCTTTCACAGCAATTTCTACTCCACTGTACTCTTTCTTGTTGCAGGTAGGATTACCTGATGGTTATTCTCCTAGGACCTCAGGTGTTGCATGGTTTATGATACCCACTTCTTTGTTTCTGCTGGATGACAGCTAAGGAATATTCATTTCTTTGGAATTCATGTTCACTACACATATAATACATGTCATGCTCTGTCTATCCTGAATTCCTTTATTTCCCACCCATAAGTTGTCCTTCAAAAACCCATTTCACCTTAGTGGATGAGTGTGTATGAACTTTGAGTTAGGTAATTTATTAGGGCCACAGTTTTTTTGGCTGAAAATCTGGGATACTAAATGAACTTTCACATGGGTTTGTCATGATGATCCCATGAGACAACAAAAGTAAAATGGTGAAATCAGTGCCTGAAATACACTAGCTAGGAGTCATATCCACAGCAGAAGAAACAAGTGTAATAATAAGGGTGGTATTAGACATGGTGGTAGTTATAGTAAAGTCCCTAGTAAATTCTCTCTGGTTCTAATTTAAAAAGACAAGAAAGGATCAATGGGCAAAAAAGAAAGAAAGAAAGAAAGAGAGAAAGAAAGAAAGAAAGAAAGAAAGAAAGAAAGAAAGAAAGAAAGGAAGGAAGGAAGGAAGGAAGGAAGGAAGGAAGGAAGGAAGGAAGGAAGAAAGGAAGGAAGAAGGGAGGGAGGGAAGAGGGAGGGAGGGAGGAGAGAGGGAGGGAGGGAAGGAAGAATGGAAGATCTTAGTATTTAAATGGGTGTTCATGAAACAGTTTATTATAAATTTCATACAGCTTGATCCTCTTATTCAATGTGTTTGCCCAGGATGCCTTCAGATACAGAAGTAGGATTATAAACAGCTCAAAAGTAGGAGTGAGGAAATGAGAGAAGCCCTGTTCAAAACAAGGAGTTGGTTGCAAAAGCAAAGTAATGTGGCTGGTCAACATAGAATTTAGGTGAACGTAGGCATAACAAGAAGATAATTTTAAATTCATGCATCGCCAGTGGATTACTCTGTTGAGTTGCAATTTGTCTTGATTTTCAATTTTGAAAGTTATTTTTCATATAGTATCTCCTTTGCTCTTTGCAACACAAATGATAGTCTCAGGAAAGATTGCATATTTATTTTACATCAAGAAATTGAGGCTTAATTCAGAGAGTCACTTACCTAACAAAAAAGAGGAAGAACAAATCAGAACCAGGACTACAATATTTTTTTTTCTAATGCATACTCTTTGTTTAACACTGTCACTCATGTTATAAAGATCACATGATTACTGCATATAGTGCATACCTTGTCTGGAATAGACCATTTTGTAAGTTCATAAAAGGAAATATGGGGTAAATGCATAAATACATTTAAGGTAAAATCTTTGCTAAATATTAAAAGCTCTATTATTTTTTTCTAAGATCTAGTGTTTTCCAGCCATGACATTTTTCTGGTTTCCATAAAGAAAACCAAATATAAACTCAATGACTTGAATCTATAATCAGATAGCTTTCAAAAAGAAGTCAAATGTTTATTCACAAACCATTCTCATATGCTGTATTTAATTTTTTAGGCTCCATCAACAAAGGCTCTACTGAGAGATGTAGTGGAAAACAGAATATGCTTTAATGACTCATTAGCATACATGTTCAAGTTTTAAATATCAATTATGTATGTATACATATACTTCTAAAATTCATATATACATATATATATATATGAATTTTATATATATTTAATTTTCCTTTTATTCTATTCTTTTTCAACTAAGTAGCATTCATTTTTGGTACCATGAGAAGTGTTGACCAAAAGATAGATTACGGAAGCACTATAAGCATAATAAGCATTGCCTATGAAATCACTTTGTAAATCTAAGCATTTAGTAGTGATCTCCAAATCTAATCAATATTTTCAAAATTTTACTGCATTCTTATATTTTGTTTGTTTGCTAGTAACAAGCCAACATCTTTGTCTTGCTATGAGAGTTTCATGAATTTTAAGAAATCAATGTGCCTCTGTTTTCATATGGAAAAATAAATCTAACATGAAAGAGAGGTGTTAATTGAAAAGCTAATCTGTGTGACTAATCCCGGAAACCATACCCTGGCAGGTGCACAGCTTTTTCTAAAAGACGTCAAGCCCTGTTTAATGCTTCCTCATGTGGGTTTCAGGAAGTTACTAGGTAATATGTCTCCTCACAGTGGAGGTGAGTTTCTCTTCAAGTGGACCTGCCCTCTGCTGTATTTTGTTTGGCCGTAGCAATAACTTGTTTCTTCAAGTGTCAACATTTGCTACATACCAATTAGAAAAGATGCATTTCAAATACATTTTCATTCTTGTGACTACTAAAATGTGAAACAATATATATTCCTCAGATTTATTTTTAAACATTTATTGTGTTTTTATTCATTGTCAAATAAAATCATAAGAACAATCAAGTTTTAAAAATTACTTACAGCTCTATCATCAATCAGCTCAACTTGACAACTATTTTTGTTTCAATCTTACTCATGTAACCACAAAACTTAAATAGTTATAATTATGGATAGCTTTCCAATGGGTTTTGAAGTCATTGATATTCTGAACAACTCAGGTCTCAGAAGAGGCAAAAATGAAACTTCAAGATAAATTCCAGTGAAATAATTAAACTCATTTTGCACTTGTATGTGATTATTCTTTTAAAAAATAACGTAAAATAAAATCTAATTAGACCCTGGAGTGGTTACTTTATTTGACCTTTATCTGTCTGGCATCTATAATCTGGCCCAATGTGTCAACTGAGAATATAAACCATTTTTACTTCCAAAATAAAAAATATCTTCAAATATCATTGCTCAATAAGAGTAAAGCTGTAACTGTAGTCATAGCTGCACTGACAATAAAATAAGCAGTTAGAATGCTAATGAATCCATTTCTTAGTGAAGTGAAATAAGAATTCTCAAGTGACCACGCTGCTAGGGTGAGCTGTATAATCTCAACTAGCATTTCGGAAGGCCAATCAATCATTAATTAACTTTTTTTTTTTAATCCAAACATAGAAGTCCTTTTTTTGTTGGTAGACATCTCAGGAGATTCCCTTTTCAACTTGACAGAATATCAAATATCCAAATGGATGCTCACCTGAATCCAATATTCAGAGGCTTTCACATGAGATGCAGGATGCATTTTTAACATCATAGTTAGTATCAGTCTGTCGTCCTACCTGAAAACACTTGTTGCCAAGGTGGTCAAAACTTGGCGACCAAGGTTAAAACCTAGAGCCTTCATTATCTTAGTAACAATTTTTCCTGGGTTTTCCGTTCTTCCTCACCTGCCATCAAAGGCTAATGTAGAGATTTAAGTACTAGGAGCATGGACAACACAGCTAGGCCTCCAGATTCCCCAGTTCTTCTACAGATACTTTAGTAATGAGTTTCTCTGAAGCTTTCTTATTTTCCTCCCTTCTTTGAACTCTTCTTGTTCTTACTTCCAATAGCTTTAGTAATTTATAGTAAGGAATGACAGCCCCATGACCAAGAGCACATACTTGGGCGATAGATCTGGGTGGAAACACTTGTTCTTTGACTTTGTAGCTACTCTCTACAGACAGGAAGTTCTCCTTTCCTTCCAGGAAATAGGAGAGAATTGTGCTCCTGGTCCCCCTGAGGAAAGAAGTGGATTTCAGTCTCTCTTTGCCTAATAACATTTGAGCAGACATTATTGCTGCTTCTGAGCAATCAAGAGCCAGGTTCAACTCTTTAGGGGACCCCATGTTTGAGGAGCTGCAGGCTTTGGGCTCTCCCTTAGCCTGAACCATTGGATTGCCATAGCAAGAACAATTGTCCTGCACAATCACCAGGACAGGACCTGCAGCATTTTTTTTTTAAAGCAAGATGATACATTTTTATTCTGTTAAGCTGCTTGAATTTTAGTGTTATTTATTTATTTTTTTTTATCACATCATGGACTTGCCTGTCCTGATAGACACATTTGTTTTTGAAACTTTCTACTTTCCATTTTCTCATCTGTAAAATTATCATAATAAAGCATACTCCTCACAGGGCTATTTTAATAGTCTACTAACTTGAACATTTATACTTAAAATACTCAGAAAAATATTTTGCCTTTATAAATGTTACCATGCTATAAACTGATATGTCTTCTAACTGAATATCTGTGCCCTTTGACCAATTTCTCCCCTTTCCTCCCACTCTCAACCCCTGGCAGCCACCATTCTGCCCTGTTTCTATGAGTTTTTTGTTTTGTGTTGTTTTGTTAGATTTCAAATGTAAGAGAAACCATGCAATATTTGTTTATGAGGCTTATTTTATTTAGCATTATGCTCTAAAGGTAGAATTTCCCTTTTTTTCATGGCTGAGTTATATATATATATAGCCAACAACTGGAATGCCTGAACACCAGAAAGACCAGTCGCTATGACACCTACTGCAGCCAACAAACTTGCCCATTCAGGGGGTGTAGCCGGTCGACCAACCTCTTGTGGCCCTACCCCAGGCCAGTCCTGCCCCTGATCAACCCACCCCACCCCAATAGGGGATGGGGCCAGTAGGCCAACTTTCTGCAGTCCCTCCCCTCGGCAGGCCTTACTCCCGATAAATCCCCCGCCCCATTTGGGGGCAAGGCCTGCTGGCCAATTTCCCCCAGCCCCTACCCCAGCTGGCCCAGCCCTGATCAGGCCCCAATCAGGGCGGGTCACTGACCAGCCTCCCACCTCCCACCATCTCCTTTTCCCAATAGTCCCAGCCCTATCCACCATAATTGGGGCCAGGCCAGCCGGACACCACCCATGCATGAATTCATATATATATGAATATATATATATTAGAGGCCCAGTGCATGAAAAAAATTATATATATATTGTATATATATAGTATCACATATTCTTTATCAACTCATTAACTTAGGAATGCAGAATATCAGGAACAAGTAATGTTTCTGATATAAAGAAACAAACATACCATCATGTTGATTTTGCTAAGAACAGTGTCATATAAATCAGGGTTGTTATACAAGGTGGGATAAAATAAATAGGTCTACAGTTATGAGTATGGGAAACACAGAGTTTATTCTGGTAGTATTATTTATTAATTAATGAATACATAAGAACAACTGTAAACTTATTTTCCCCCACTCTGTAGTTTAGATTTTCAGCATACAATTGCCATTTGAGTTGGTTTTGAAAATATTTTTATGCCAATAAGGTACCATTTATTGCAAACTTACTTATCCTATAACATTAATTATATTGCCATGTACTGTGACTTTTTTATATCTGTGATGATAGGACTGAATTTTTTACAAAGGTGTAAATATTATATAATTCAAATTCACTCAAAAAACAATAGTGGTGGTGAGCAATTGAATATCATATCATGCTTTAAAACAATCCTGTATAATAAAAGCATACCGTATTTTCCGACATATAAGACAACTTTTGAAATGAAAAAAAGTCAACCGAAAATCGGGGGCAAAAGACCAAAATTGCACAAAAATTACCTGCAGATCTTGAAGGCAAAGTAAGTCTTTTCTTTGAAGTGGGGGATAGTCTTATACAGGCCTAAATCTATGTCTTAACTGTAAAATTAGGGGGTCGTCTTATACGCCGGAAAATACGGTAATATGAAAATTGACTGAAGGGTGGAACAACTGGTTGGTGCAGGGTGGGGCTGGTGACCAGCAGCAACAGAGGGACAATGATGGGGGTGGGCCAGCAGGATCACTTTCCACATAGGGAAGTCTAAGGCAGCAGCAATGGGATGATGAGGGTAGCACCATACTCTGATTGGCCTGCCCAATTAGCCTTCCTACAGAGGGAAGCCAGACTGTGGTTTAGGTCTTATCACTGTGGGGAAAGGGCCTAAGCCATCAGTAGGACATCCCCTGAGGGCTCCCAGACTGTGAGAGGGCTCCTGGACTGTGAATTTTTGTGCAGGAGGCCTCCAGTAAATATATAACTCTTCAGTAAAATAGTACTATGCTTCCGAGATTCTTAGAGTAAAAATCTTTGTTAGCAACAGACAACTTGATCTTAAAACAAGGCTGAGCAATCTTCTTAGAAACAGCATTATTTTCCAAATATTATATTTTATAAATGGAATGAAACCTAATTGAATATATTCTTATTATTCATTCTGATGTAATTAAAAAAACAAACAAACAAACAAAAAAACTGGGTACTTGGGACTATCTAAAAACATAATGTTAAAAGATTCCCTGAAAAGTGGAGGTCACAGGAAATTATTTTAAAGGCTCACCAATTTTATCACTTACAATTTCTGACAATTACCTCCTTGATCCAACTTCTGATCCTTAGAAAATCAAATGCAAGAATCACTGATTTATTCTACTCAGCAAATCTGATTAAACAATTATCAGTTTCCACCAGATTGGGGCATTTAACTGAACCCAAAGAAAGTTGTACTTCCAGCACACACCAACTAGTTCATTATAAGCACATGTTGGAAAGTTTCCTCTTGCCAACACAAGGCAATCCAAGACTCAGGCTCAGGATCACTGCCTCTCAGTTGTCTCTTCCTATCTTCACGAACAATGGCAATATTTCTGCTCTATTTAACTTCCATTTTTAATGCCAATACTTAGTAGTTTCATATTTGATTTTTTTTCATTTACTTGTTTCCTGTTATATTCCAATAGCAATATTTGAAAAATATTTACAGAACAACTTCTTTTTTCAAATACATTGGAACACAAAGTATTACCTTTCTCAAAATACACACAGAAATCAATTTGCATATAATAGAATTTTGTATAAGGGACTTCATGATGAGAACATTATTTCTGCTTTAAGAAGGATTTCAGGTCCAGTGCATAAGCAGACAATAACAATAAAACTCTGAACTAGAAAGTAGCATCCCACATCATAAAGAGGATTCTTAGGAGCTGAAAAAAAGGAAATTAAAACTCAGCCAGAAAATAAATTATTCTTTCATTTATATTATCTTTATACAAGTTACTTAGATGTGAAGATTATATCTATAATAAACTGTATAGAAAATTATTTCTTCTGTACTGTTGGTTCATTTTCAACTGATTTTGTTTGCAAGATATATAAAAGTACAACTTTAAAATATATAATTCTTCTCTATTTTCTGCCATTAGATACACTTATGTAATATAGATACAGTTAAGGACTTGAAAGACCTTACCTGATTAATCAATCAAATGTGCAATACTTCCAGCCCCATAAATATTGATATTTTAACAAGATAAATATAAGTCCATGTCAGTGTGCTAAGTTTCATAAACAATTACCATACATAAATATATTCCTTAAAAGTCTAATAACCTAGGAACAATTTTATTTTTCTCCAAGTAAATGGTGAATCATTTAGGGCCAGTGGTCTGCAAACTGCGGCTCGCGAGCCACATGAGGCTCTTTGGCCCCTTGAGTGTGGCTCTTCCACAAAATACCAAGGCTGGGCGAGTCTATTTTGAAGAAGTGGAGTTAGAAGAAGTTTAAGCTTAAAAAATTTGGCTCTCAAAAGAAATTTCAATCATTGTACTGTTGATATTTGGATCTGTTGACTGAGTTTGCCAACCACTGTTTTAGGCAAAGGCTGATCTGAGTCAGTGTGTTTGCATCCTCAACACTTACAATCAATCATACTCTGTATGTATAATGATATTCCCTATATTTTTGTTGGGAAAAAAATGAGTAAATAAATGAAAATGTATAGATCCTCAACTGTCAACATTCTTTACATTAAGAGAGTCAGGACCAAACAAGACAAATTTTGATGTTCAGCCTTAACTGGTTTGGCTCAGTGGATAGAGTACAGACCTGCAGACTGAAGGGACCCCAGTTAAGGACATGTACTACCTTGCTTGCGGGCATATACCCATTAGGGAGTGTAAAGGAGGCAGCTGATCGATGTTTCTCTCTCATTGATGTTTCTAACTCTCTTTTCCAGTCCCTTCCTCTCTGTAAAAAAAATCAATAAAATATATTTTAAAAAATTGATGCTCAGGTAAAATAAGATTCTTTTGTGGCTTTTAAAAAATAGATTTTTATCAATTTCAGAGAGTAAGGGAGAGAGAGAGAGAGAGAGAGAGAGAGAGAGAGAGAGAGAGAGAGAGAGAGAGAGAGAAACATCAATTATGAGAGGGAATCACTGATCAGTTGCCTCCTGCATGCCACGCCCCCCCCACCATCCCCAACCAGGTCATGGGCCCTGACCTTGAATTGAACCATGACCTCCTAGTTCATAGGTTGAGGTTCAATCACTGAGCCACACTTGACCAGGCCTTTTTGGCTTTTGATTTGCATGAATAGCACATAAATTGATTGCCATTTAAAGGGGGAAAATAATCAATCTCTAGAGTATTTGCTTTATAGAATTCTAGACAGATGGAATTCTAAAGTAATGAATTGAAATACCATAACAGTAGAAATAGAATTAAAAACTCATATTAACTTTTATGTTTAACTTACCTTAGGGACCTCGAAGCAATAAGTTTGCTGAGGATAAATAAATCCCACTATATAGTGAGACTAGAGACAATAACCAATTTTCTAAAATTAAATAAATAAATAAATTACCTATAATTTATACACTTTATTGTATATTTCATATTATAAAAATACTAGAGCCCCAGCCCATGAAATTCATGCACAGGTACAGTCCCTAGGCTTGACCTTCAATCAGGACCTTCTTCCCCAGCTGTCCACAGCTGGCCCCACCCCCCGCCACCCTTCACCACTGGTACCCTGATCACCATCGAATGTTGGACATCCATAGCACTGCTATGGAGGCAGGAAAGACTCTCACCACTGCAGCTGCACTCACCAGCCATGAATCCAGCTTCTGGATGAGCAGTGCTTTCCCTGTGGGAGCGCACTGACCACCAGGGGGCAGCTCCTGCTTTGAGCATCTGCTCCCTGGTGGTCAAAGTGTGTCATAGCGACTGGTCATTCTGCTGTTCAGTCGATTTTCATAATAATCTTTTATTATATAGGACTATAGGCCTGGTGCACAAATTCATGCATGGGTGGGATTCCTTGGCCTGGCTGGAGATTGGGGCCAATCTCGCCCAGTCCCCAATGGGCTGATTGGGGCTGGCTGGTCTGGGGGAGGGACCATGGGAGGTTGGCTGTGGTAGCGCACTGACCACCAGGGGGCAACTCCTGCATTGCATTGAGGGTCTGCCCCCTGGTGGTCAGTGCACATCATAGCAACCAGTCGACTGGTCATTCGGTCACTTAGGCTTTTATATAATAGATAATAACAACAAAGTAACTCATAGAAACAGCAGAGAAGAATGGTGATTGCCGTGGGTAAGGAGAGTTGGGAAAATGGGGAGAAACTGTTCAAAAGTAACAAATATTCAGTTAGAAGTTGGATAAGTTTACAGCATGATGACTACAGTTAAAAATATTGTATTGTCTACTTGAAATTGCTAAGAAAATAGACCTTCAACATTCTTGCCAAAAAAGCACAACTATATGATGCGTTAGCTTGATTGTAAAAATCATTTCACAATATTTACACATATGAAATCATCTCATATTCCATAATGGGGAAGTGATATTTCAACTTTTGCCAATTATAAGGTTCTACCTTAAATATTGTAAATAGGTTTACTTTTTTTTTTTTTAATAATTCCCTCTTAAGTATGATTTTCGTGGCATGCTTTAAAAAATTCATTTTGTTTTAGCTGTACAAAAAAAAAATGTAAGGATTTATATTTTTATTCATTCTCCTGCCATGCCTTACAAGCTACAAATTTAGGGGGTGAGCATAAATTCTCAGAATTTAGAAAATGTAGGGAGCACTGGGTATCAATCTAAGAGAGCTCCAAGGAGACTGGTGAAAATTCCTCATTGCCATACAATTTCCCTTTTTAAGGGAGATGTTTTCTGTGGGATTTCTCTATTTCAATTTAAACGTGGTATTTTGTTTCAACAAAGGTCAGGATTCCCCTTCAAGGGATGTCATAGGTATCAACTTAGGAACATTTAATAGGGCTGGATGATGCTTCGGCTTCACAGCTAAGATGACTTTTCCAAAGCCAGGCATGTCAAGCAATGATTAAGACTTTTTTTTTAAAGCAATTGTCAAGGGGTGACAATTTTCAAAAATGGAAAGTGGAGTTAAATGTTGAAATAATTTGTGCTAGGGCTCAAAAGTGGTAAGTGGTGGACAGTTTCCATTTGATCTCAGAACCTGTGCTTGCAACCACTCTGTAGCACCAAATGGAAACTTAAATAATTTTAAACATTATTCTTTATTATATCACACACAAATATACTGATGTTCATAGTTAGTAGTATTTACTAAATGACTTACATTGTTTGCATCATGTCCTTGGATTAATTTGGACTTGATATATAGGCATGTTTCTCTCATTATGTGCCATCTTTAGGCAAGACATCAGTCCTGTATGTTTATTGCAACATTTCTCCCATTTTTGCTTTGCTTCCTTGCATGTATTTGCACAAAACAAAACTTGGACAGCAGCAAGAATTATATACATTAACAGCAACAAATAATGGACAAATGAAAACAAGTTTTAATAGATTTCATCATATATATATATATATACACACACACAAATCATTCAGTCATTCAGTGAAGGTTTACTAGAGAGCAGTCCACTTAGTAGGCTCTCTCTTTTCCTTCTCCACTTTATTGAGATATAATTGACATATAACTTTGTGTAAGTTTAAGGGTAAAAAGGAATGATTTCAATGCTATGCATCTCTCACCAACACCACAGAGGTAGTGGACTGGACAGGACAGTCCCCTGAGCCAGTGGGAGAGGGCTGTCCCCAACCTCGATCCTTGTCTTCTCATGTAAATGAATTTAGACGAGAGACCTTGAGTACACTGTGAAAAGCCAACTATTGAAGCATAAATTTTATTGAATCAAAAACAAAAACAAAAGCAGGCAAACCTATACATCTGGTTTATGAAGCACAGATGGGGTCTCAGCTAATCTGAAGAGCACGTTGCGGGGTGGCGGGGAAGGGGACTGTCTGAGGAGTTACATACCCTCCGGTCTATAGGTCTCAAAATTCCTTTGCTAAATATTTTAGTAAAGATTAATTCTCAAGCCCCCCCACCCCTTTTTTTTTCCCCTTTGTTGTGTCCTTTCTAGAATTAATTAGAAGCACCTGGCAACTTTATCGTGCCAGGCCTTGAGACTGGTGGCTTCTTTGCTTAGGGACTAAAATGGCCCTTTTTTCCCTTTTCCCTTTCCAACTCCCTTTTTGCATTCTCTCCTTAAGGAGGTGTTTTGTTGTTTTGTTTTGTTTTGTTTTGTTTTTTGTTTTTTACCATTTATCTGTGTTCTTGCTTAGGGAATATAATGTGGTTTTTTTTAAAATATATTTTATTGATTTTTTACAGAGAGGAAGGGAGATAGAGAGTTAGAAACACTGATGACAAAGAAACATCAACCAGCTGCCTCCTGCACATCCCCTAGTGGGGATATGTCCACAAACAATGTACATGCCCTTGACCAGAATCGAACCTGGGACCCTTCAATCCGCAGACTGATGCTCTATCCACTAAGCCAAACTGGTTTCGGTGGGAATATAATGTTTTGTTAGCTACATGGTGGCTGCAAGTTGCCTATACTGTTTGGCCTTGTTTTAACTTTCCTGTCTCAGTTTCCCTATTCTCCAGTCCTGGAGGTGGTAATATTTAAGATGTGCTCAGTTAGCAACTTTCAAATATACCATAGAATATTGTTAACCAAGGGACAGCTTAGGTGGCCACCTTGCTGACATCACTCCTGTATGAATATATTCAATGAAACATTTGGTATCATATGGAAAATTTGAGAATTATGCCTCGGAAATAACATTAAGTGTAATTAATATTACATGGAGTAGATTTGAAACTATCAATAGTAATAATGACAACAATACAAATTTTATTATGGTTTTGAAATTTTTGTTAACAAAAACACCAGGAGCCAAAAGAAAGTTGAAATTAATCCTGCCTTGAAATTACCTTTGGGGCACTGAGTTTACAAGAGCAGTAAAGTGACTTTTAAGCTGAAGTTCACAAAGGAGGAAATAATCTCCAGCACTCACTTAAGAGGAGTCATGGAGGATGAGAAGCACAGGAGTATACCCCAGGACACAGTAAGGGCACACAATGCACCATGGGAAAGAGAATTCATCCCACAGATAATGACTGCTCTGCAAGAGTCCGGGAAGGCTGTGGCCCAGAGGCATCTGGGTGTCTTGCATTCTTCCATTTACAAATGATTCTTTTAGTGTCCTGCCCCATTACACCATTGTAAATTCAGTGCTGGGTGAGAAAATTCCAGAAACTTGGAAAACTTAAATGATTAGAAATGGACACCTTCCTATAATTTACCTATAAGACAAACCTCTTTGGAAATAATATTATTTTTAATTGAAATGTGAAGTGTTGATTTTTCCTGATAAATTACTCAATAATTCAGCAAATAAAGTATAATAAAAATACACATGCTGGTCAATCACTGTGTTACATATCAACATTGCCAGTCTTAGGGTCTTCAGTTTTTCTTTAATGTTCTTCCATTTCAAATTCACTAACCCCACAATGCCTGGCACCTATGGGTTCTCTACAACTCTTGAGCACTCAGACTAATTGATGGATTCAATCCAGATCTATGTCATTTAATTCCTTCATCAAAACCAGTTCTAAAATCACATTGAAATCTCAGATGGTGCTTTACCAAAATTATAAGCCAAAAGACAAAAGAAAAAACTTACATGAAATCATATGACATATTGACGAGTTCACTTAAAAAAAAAAAAAAAAGCATCAGTTCTGGGAATGCATTAACCTTATTTGCTGTCTACACCAATATTGGATATTTTCTGTTTTATTATGTCACCACATGAATCAGTTAGGGTTGCTTGAACGTATTCTTCTAACTAGCTCCCAAGAGCCATCTGCAATAAGAAGGAGAGTTATAGCCACAGGCCCAGTACTTGTAGCAATTGAAGGTATTATTGTGTCTCAAAATTATACCAGTCAATAAAGTCAATACCCCGGGGCATTCGAAAGAGGAAGTTTACTCACAGTCTGCAGTGTAAGTGGACAGCAGTACAAAGACAAAAATGAGCAATAAAGCAAGTGAGTGCTATCAGCTAAACAACAGTGCAAACTCAAACAATGGAACAAAAATAGACATATGTCAAGAAGCATCCATTTTTATGGAGTATAATCTTCCTCTCCTAAAAATCAGAGTAACGTTAAAATATTATGGACATTTTAACATATAGAGAAAAATCCTTAAAATGTGCACATTTGTTGCTAATTTCTTACCAAACTTGGGATGTATCCAAAGAATTAAATATTTCTCTCTTTTTTTTTTTTCTTTCAGATTTAACACAATGCCTGATATTGGGTAAAAATCCAAGGTTTTTGTTGTATATGAAACACTGAGAAATTTTTAAGGAAGCAGACATAGCTTGGAAAAACACTTTTTATTATCCATCTGAATGTTCAGTATTATCTCACATATTTGACCTGTGAACTATGATATTCAGTCTCTAAATATGAAATGCTATCACATAAAAGATCCATTAGAGGACTTTTAATATTGTTCCTGCAATATAGATGCAACCATAAATTTACCTGTGCTTGTGTTGCTCTTTGCAGTAAAACTTAGAAAAATTGCAATTCTGGTATCAAGTAAAAAAAAGTTACTCAATAAAATAGAAGAATATGTATACTTTAATGAGTCTCCCAGAAATTCACTGTTATAAATGTTTGAAATAATATAAAAACATTCTGCGTTAAAAAAGGCGATAAGACAGAAAAACAAATGCACTTGATTCATTGTATTAGTGATACGGAAATAATAGTGTTGGAACTTGTGCAGATAAGTCAAAGGACACTGATGATAAGTAATAATAAGATATTTTTACTTAATGGCCATTTTCTGCTTCACCCTTTCCTGCACAAATTCCTTTTATAGAAACGCAGCTTCTGAGCTCTGTTTTGAAAGTCGTGAAGCTGCAAGTTTTAAACTCTACCTTTATTATCAAAGAGAGAGGTAAACAAGTATTCTAGGATCGGAACCTTTTTCCAAGAAAATCTTCAGAGTCAACATGATTAGTGATTTCCATCAATAATGTATCCCATCTCTCCCAGACCTGCCCCTGGCCATGATGCTTGAAAGTCCTAGCAGTCCTGCCCGCATGGCTCAGTTGGTTGGAGTATCCTCCTGTACATGGGAAGGTCACAGGTTCCATTCACAGCCAGGGCACATGCCTAGGTTTCAGGTTCATCTGGGTTAAGGTACTTGTAAGAGGCAACCAATCTCTCTTCTCTCTCTCTCTCTCTCTCTCTCTCTCTCTCTCTCTCTCTCTCTCTATCTCCCCCTTTTCTCCCTCTCTAAAATCAATAAACATTCTCACGTGACATGGGGATTTTTTTTTAAATCATAGTGAAGCATCCATCTTATATAAAAACTGCTGTTTGAAATTTTAACCCTGCTATTTGGCTTCTGTAAATGCTTGCTTGCTTAAATAATAAGGAAAATAAGACTACTCCCACTTCAGAGAGGCCATTAAACCTTCCCCAGACAAGGTTATCAGTGCTGGCACCAGGCCAGGCCTCTGGTTGAGGTCTCAAGGCCCCAGCACATAGGGGCTCTTTAAGAACTTGCAAAAGAGCCAGAAATACCCCATATTTGGGAGACAAAGAAAGTAAAAACATATAAATAGGGAAAATTACTGCATGTTAGGGACCAGACTTTGAGAGACATTTTCCTCTCAACCCACGCATTATAAATCTAACTCCTTCTCTCTAAGTATTGCTTTATTCTTCTTCGGTTTTCTATAACAACAGCATAAGCTTGTGTCATAAGAAAAAGTTTGATACAGTTTAAAATCAGAAGCAAAGAGGCATAAAATGCATTTTAGAAACATTCTATCAAAATGGGATTCTTTAAGGCCTGGCATGTAAAGTATTAAACATCAGTTAACGGGCATGTCAGTTGGTTTTCATGTTTGACTTTGAAGAGCACAGGAGTGAAATTATAATTGCACCTCTATTGTTACACAAGGTCGGATGCTTCATAATGAGCCTCTTATGTCACAATATTTCACATTCTGAATACTTTGATTAACAGGTTGTATAAATAAATTAACTTTGAAAGTTGAGGCCAAAGATAAATTATTTTTTTCCCTACTATTATGCCTGCTTCCTTAAAATCATCTTGATGTTTCATAGACAATATGGAGTGAAGGAAAGTCAATGAGGTTTGGGAAACCAAACAAAATCTCTGGCATGCAATAACTTGTAGCTAATAATAATATCAATCTGAGAAAGTTGAATATTCAGATTTTTTTCAGGGATTATAGGTTGATAAATTTAATTCCCATAGGAAACTATGATAAATCTGCAGTACTAAAGACATCCTATACATCTTATGTAGCAATATATGTATCTGAAGCTATATTGTTTTTTTTTTTCCTGAACGCAAGTCCACTTTTGTCATTAGTGGTCAGAAAACAGAGATGAAGAGAAAACAACAAATTGTACATTTGTATATGTCTTAGAGTGGAATTTAAAGCTCAGAGAGTCATTTTTATTATATCACTAGAGGCCCAGTACATGAAATTTATGCATGGGGAGGGGTCCCTCAACCCAGCCTGCACCCTCTCCAATCCAAGACCACTCGGTCATCCCTCTAGCAATCCAGGACTACTGGCTCCCAACTGCTCACCTGCCTGCCTGCCTCATCTCCCCTAACCACTCTGCATGCCTGCCTGATCACTCTAAATGCTCTCCCCTGCCGACCTGATCGCCCTAACTGGCTTTGCCTCAGCCCCACCACCATGGCTTTGTCCTGAAGGATGTCTGGAAGGTTGTCTGGAAGATGGTTGGTCTAATTAGCATATTACCCTTTTATTTGCATAGATAAGATGCTGATCTGAGATGGAAACTATGTCTACTCCTATCAGATAGGATTGTGTTGCAGAAAGCATGCTAGATGCTTCTCCCTGAAAGAAATGTATAATAATACTTCACATATCTGGCATTGGTTACAAGACACATCATTATATCATTTACTACTAAGAAAGATAAACTACTGCCAGTTAAAAGTGGGAAAATAAATTAGAATTGATGAAATACTATAACCCAATACTTCCCATTATTTATAAATTGTCTGCAAATGCAAGAGGCTCTTCCCAGGAAACCACCATGTCCTCAAAACCACCCTGCCCCTGTCCTGGAAAACTATAATTAGCAAATCAGAAAACGGGTAAGCATAGTGTCACTTGGCCTCTGCCATAATTGGCTAAATGCCATCCTGATAGCAGGAAGTGGTGGAGTCATTGAAGCGGCGAATGCAGGCACCGGTGAATTCCTCTGCCACATCACGCGCCACAAAAACCAATGTCTTGTCCCTTCTCCTTTCCTTGTTTTGAAATTCAAGTGTCAGTGCAGTGCATCTTATTCTCAGACCTAAACCACATCTGGAAAAGTAGTTGAAAATGAACTTGGGGTATACTAATACAGTTTCAGCTGTCCAGAGACTACAAGACAGAACGGAGGTAGGAAAGGACAATGGGTGGGCAAGAATCCCACGCCTTCCATTCCATTTTCACTTTCAAGTATGTGGCTGACTTTGGAACAAATATAGGGAACATGGTGGGTAGAATAATACCCCCACTCTTCACAGATGCCCACATCTGAATCCCTGGAATATGTGAATATACGTTACACAGCCAAGTTAAATTTAGGTTGCAGATGAAGTTAAAGGTGCTGGCCTTAAAAGTAGGAAGATTATCCCGGATATTGAGGTGAGCCCAAAGTAATTTCAAGTGTACTTAAAAGTGGGATAGTTAGCAGAAAGAGAAATCAGAGGGACATGATGATAAAACATTACCCAAAAGTGCTACGCATCTGACTCTGCAGATGGAAGGGCCTTGAGCCCTGGAATGTGGGTGGCCTCTGGAAGCCAGAGGAAGCAGACAGGGGTCCTCCCCGAGAGCCTCCAGAAGGGGTGCTGCTCTGTTGATCCCTAGATGTTAGCCTGTGAGAGACATGTCTGACTTCTAACCTATGGAAAGTTCAGATAATAAGTTCGCATTGTTCTAAATCACGTAAGTAGTGGTAATGTGTTACAGCGGACAATAGAAAACTGACAGGAAATAAACAGCATGAGCCTCTGCTTAGTCAACCTGCATTTGTCCAATGGACACTGTGTACCACGTGGCTTTCTAGTTCCTTAGAGCATGTGCCATAATCTGTGTTCTCAAGGACCTGACAGCCTAATGAATAGGGATAAGCAAAGAAAACACTACTATGTATTGTGATTAATGTTATAATCCTATCTAATAAAGAAGTAATATGAAAACTGACCATCACTCCATCACAAATTGGCCGCCCTCATGTGGTCAAAGATGGCTGCTCCCTGTGGACACAAGATGGCTGGCACAAGATGGCCAGCAGGGGAGGGCAGTTGAGGGGGGATCAGGCCAGCAGGGGAGGGCAGTTGAGGGGGATCAGGCCTGTAAGGGAAGGCAGTTGGGGCCAGTCAGGCCTATAGGGGAGGGCAGTTAAGAATGACCAGAATGACAGGGAGGGCAGTTGGGAGGTACCCAGGCCTGTAGGGGAGGACAGTTAGGGGTGACCAGGCTGGCAGGGGAGGGCAGTTAGGGCAGATATATATATATATATATATATATATATATATATCTTCAGATCCTGAACCTCCACCATAAAAGGCAAAAGGTTACGGCAATTTCTGTTATAACAGTATATGTATCATATATATATATATAGATAGATAGATAGATAGATAGATAGATAGATATTATATCTATCATAATGTCTGTTATAACATTATATGTATATATATATATATATATAATTAATATCATAATGTCTGTTGTAACATTATATGTATCTCATATAATATTACAACAGACATTATGATATTAATTATATATATAATGTTATATATATATAATTATGACATTATGATAGATATAATATCTATATATATATATATATATGATCACTTATAATTGTTATAACAGATATTGCCACAACCTTTTGTGGTGGGGGTTCAGGATCTGAAGAAAGGGCTGACATACAAATGAAAACCTAGACAAGAAACATGAATTTAGAAGGCATGGGGGATGTGGGGTCCAGGTGGAGACCTCTCTCTTGGAGAGAGGCACACTGAAATCTGGCCTTATCCACTTTTAATTCAATTTTAGATACACATCTTGCCCTCAGTAAAGCACGGCAAACAGGTAGCAGACAGACCGTCTCTAAGGTCAATAAAGATCAATAAAGATCAGTAAGGTTCAATAAACATTTTCTTTGAAGCTATTAGGCCAGGAAATTGCTTCAACCCAATGCTATTTCAACAGAACAATGGTGCTTGGCATCATAAAAGAGTAATATGAAAATTGAGCATCACTCCAACACAAGATGGCCACCCCCAATGTGGTCAAAGATGGCCGCCCCCTGCTGATCCCCAAGGTCCATTGGCCTTTCGTGTTCCTTGGTGCACTCTCATGATAGTATTGGCGGTAGGTGGCTTCCCGCAAGACATGACTGTGAAAGAGGCTTGTGGGAATGTCCTCTTCTCCGAGCCTGGGAGGGTACATTGCTAGTACTTTCTCATTTCTTATGGAGGTGAGCATAGGAGATACAATTGAGATCTACCATCAAAAGCAGAACACGGGTTAGTTTTATGTCCATGTTAATCTTTCAGGTACTGAGTTACGTGATCTGGGAAAAATGACATCTTATATGTGTAACAGGCTCCACAGCTTCTACCACCTTCATGCTCTAACAAACAGGGGAAATTTTCTCAGCTTTTTTCAGGTGCTGAATGATTTGTCACACTACTTAAAGGCAGCAATAGACACTGTTGTGTAATCAGAAGCCCCTGTAATGTACCTAGATTTGTCCTTCTGGGCCAATGCATTAGAAAAGAGAATATTTTCGTTTGTATTAATACTTAGGATTTTTCCCTAGGATAAGTCACTTCCAAAAAATTCAGACTATAATAGCTGCTTTACAGTGCTGTTGTTAGAGCCCCCAGCAAGAGTTCTCCATCCTCCATTTCCATCAGTGAGAGAATCTAAATAAGAAGGGAGGAGGAGAATGTGACATGGAGAGAAAACAGACTATCACGATAAAACTCTAGCACATAAGTTCTCCAAGTGAATATATATATATATATATATATATATATATATATATATATATTTATTTTTTTTATTTTTTACTTTTTTTGTTCATGCCTCTTTTTGAAAACCGAAATGAATTTTCTGAATCTGATAAGTGGTTATTATTGTTATTGGATTCTCATAAGGAGTCTCCTGGGTATATTTGCTTATAATAGTTTCATAAAGTGTGCCATAAATCATAATTGTTTACCATAAACTATAAAGTGTAGATTAATGGAACTGTTTTTGTGTGTGTGTGTCTCGGTTTATCACTAGAAAGCTGGCCCCTTGCAGTGGTTAAGAACCTGGTTTGTGAGCCCAGACCACCTGGATCTGAATCCTGGCTCAGCTCTTTCCTCTGAGTTATTTTGGGCAAACTTCTACTTTCTCGTTTTCCCCAGGTATTGGGGGTTAATAATAATGCTTTCCTCAAAAAGCATATAAGCAAGTACTAAATTATACTTAGAATTGTGCCTGACACATAATAAGTGCTTTTTACTTGTTAAGTAAATAAAATAGAAAATGTATTCAAATTGCCTTGATTTTATATAAGGCATTAAAATACCACAGCCTTTATGCTCTATTATTTTATGTTTAAGCCCAGTTGGAATCTACTTTTTTAATATATTTTATTGATTTTTTACAGAGATGAAGAGAGGGATAGAGAGTCAGAAACATCGATGTGAGAGAATCATCGATCAGCTGCCTCTTGCACACCCCCTACTGGGGATGTGCCCACAACCAAGGTACATGCCCTTGACCAGAATCGAACCTGGGACCTTTCAGTCCGCAGGCCGATGCTCTATCCACTGAGCCAAACCGGTTTCGGCGGGATCTATTTTTTACACATCTCTACAGTCATTCACTTAATGAGAAGAGTCAGATAAATAGTGGCAGTAGAAGAAATTGATGGGGGGAAAAAATAGTTTGAACTACTAGAACTTACAGGTTAGTGGCAGGTGCAGATATTATGCAAAGGATTAGGAGAGGAGTGAGAGCTGTGGAAAGGGAAGCACAAAGGACACTGCTGGTAGAGACAAGATGTGGTTGAATGAAATATATTTGAAGGCAAACGGTAAAAAATTCAGCCAGTCATCCAAAATGTCATCAAAATGTAAACATAGGATATTCTTTGAGCACTAAGTCATGCTGTGTGTATGACATGACATTAAGGTAGGCACTGCGCCAGAACAGCCTGCCGCCAAGAAGTCCTTGTTATATTAAACCCAAATGTCTCTCCTGCCACATGGAGCTCAGCTTCTCTAGTATACAATTTGGATGCGAAATATGATGTTAGCACTGCAAAATAAAAATAAACCACTAGTCAACTTTATTTCTCCAACACTATGATAATCCATCCTTTTAAAGCAATGCTAGAGGTTTTATGGAACCCAATTTTTTTTAAAGTAGTGGCTAGGGATAAAACAATAATAATAATAATTTGCCTGCAATAAAAATAATCATGGACAATTTAACCTTTACATTTTAACTATAAAGAGTTCATTACATTTAAAAATTCTGATGAATCTATAACTAGCAGTAATGCAAGCTCTGTGGGCTATCTTGTGAGATTATATATCTTTTAATTATAGGCATTGAACTTTAAAAATAAACTACTCTCTACCCTTCTCACAAGTATATTTGAGGACACATGCCCTTAGGGCTACACATATAATTAAGCCCACACTGTAAGGGTTATTCTCATTTTCAAATCTCTCACACTGAAAGAAAAAGAGCATCAGTGAAGAGAAGAATTGTTCCTTTCATATCCAAAGGGCCTAAGAGGTGTAAGAAAACCATTAAAAGCATTGGTAATGTGACTCTCTCTTCTCAGAAATGGAGAGGATCAGGAAAAATCAGGAAGTACTTCCTGTACCAGGAAATGTTCAGGAACAGAAAAAATACGATCTATCTTCGAAGACCATTTCATTCCGTTGTTTCCTCTGCTTTCCTCCAACGGCCTTTTCCTCAGGAAGCAATTGTTTGGCAGTATTCAGAACACGGAAGAGAACACTGATTCCATGAAAATTGTCATCACCTGCATTGCTGCACTCTACCTTGGGCTTCAGAACATCGTCTTATTATTCGAAATACAGCATTTCCTAATGTAGTTCTTTACCCTGAAAAGAAATATGTCTAAAACAAAGAAGCATTGATTAAAAGAGGGAACCTGAAATCAATACATTGAATGGTCAACTTATTTGATGCCCCCATATTTTTACATTGCAGGTAATATACCATAGTAAGATACAACAGGGAAGAGAGCAATGCCTTTCTTCTGTAGGGTGAAACAGCAGATTTTACAGTATACATATGGCTTATTCTCAGATTAAATTATATGAGATTTATAGAATCTGAGGTAGACTTTTACTTCTGTTACATTTTCCATGTCTAGACACCCAAGTTTGATATCTTTTGGAAAGAAAAAATGAAGCAGTCCCACACAGTATATGGGTTTAATGTGAACATTATAAGGGTAATCATTTTATACCTGTACTAGAGGTCCAGTGCATGAAAATCATGCACAGGCAGAGTCCCTAGGCCTGGCTAGCAATTAGGGCTGATCTGTGCGGCGACCAGTGGGTGATTGGCGGGGGGTAGGGGGGGTGGGGGGGGTGGGGGGGGTGCTTGCACCTGTCTTAGCTGGCTTGACACCACACACTTGATGATCCCACCCCCCGCCACCATCTTCAGTTGAGGACTGTGCGCTGGGGAGAGCTCCTGAATTGAGCGTCTGCCCCTTGGTGATCAGTGTGTGTCATAGCAACCAGTCATTCCATGGTCGTTACACTGTTTGGTCAATTTGCCTATTAGGGTTTTATATAAACAGATACTGTATATTTTTCCTCAGAGGTCTATACAATTAAAGCTCACACTGTGGCAAGAAACTTTGTATCATTTTCCTTCTATATGATTGTTACCTATACTAATAATAGCCTAGGGCCGTCACGACCTAAAAGATCAGACCAGTCTCCAGGAAGTGCATGGAACACCTCTTGTCCCCCGTGGCTCACAGGCTCCTATCAAAGCAAGACTGGCAGCAGGCATGCAGGCAGGATGGCAGGGGATGGTCAGGTCAAGGCAAGCATGGCAAGATCTTTAGCCTCTGGTCAGGGGCTGGGCCAGAGGCCTACCAACCTCACTGCTGCCATGGTGGCTTCAGATCAGGCCCAGAGAGAGACCCAGAGAGAGAGAGAGACAGGGCCTGATCCACAGCTGCTATGGCTGCTGGCGAGGCCTGGAAAAAGAGAGAGGTAGGGCCTGATCAGCAACTGCTGCAGAGGCTATGGATCAGGCATGGAGATAGGCGCAGAAAGAGTGACAGCTGTAAGTGGGCCATTCTGGATTTCCCAGAAGAGCCATTGGCTGCCTAGGAGGCAGACCTTTTGATGCTGACAGGCATAGAAACCAACCAATCAGAACCAAATCTGGGTGAAGTGTGAGGAGCCAAATACTGACTAGGAGGCAGAGCTTTTGATGCTGACTGGCATAGAAACTGACTAATCTGGGTGAATTATGAAGGCAGAACTTACTGTGGGGTCTGAGGAGGGATTTTAAGGGCAATAGTTGTTTGGTGTAAGGTGTAAGGAAGAGATTTATTTTAATAACCGATTTGGCAGTATAGTGCATATGGCTGGCTCCTAGTCCAGATAAAGGGATTGTGTTTTTGTCTGCCAAGAGCATCTCCTTCTTCTGAAAAAGGCTATTCCCCTCCATTTAAGCAATCCTATCCTATATAATCTAGCTATACTACTAAAAGAGTAATATGCTAATTAGAGCGTGTTCACAGGCCATATTTTGGACATCTGACTTCCTTCTGGACAAAGCCAAGGTGGTGGGGGCCAAGGTAGAGGCAATTAAGGGTGATCAGACTGGCAGAGGAGGGCAGTTGGGGGCAAGATCAGGCTGGCAGGGCATTGGGGGCAATCAGGCCAGCAAGGAAGGATATTTGGGGCAATCAGGCTGGCAAGGGAGGGCAGTTGGGGGCGATCAGGCCAGCAGGGGAGGGCAGTTGGAGGCAATCAGGCCAGCAGAGGAGCAATTAGGAGTGATTAGGCAGGCAGGCAAAGGTGGTTAGGGGCAATCAGCCAGGCAGGCAGAGGCAGTTAGGGCAATCAGGCAGGCAGGCAGGTGAGTGGATAAGAGCCAGGAGTCCCACATTTCAAGAAGGATGTCTGACAGCCGGTTAAGGCCCAATCCCTGATCAGACATCCCTCGAGCGGTCCCCTATTGGAGAGGGTGCAGGCTGGGCTGAGGGAACCACCCCCTGTTCACGAATGGTTAGGGGCTATCAGGAAGGCAGGTGAGCAGTTAGTGGCAATCAGGGAGGCAGGCAGAGGCGGTTAGGGTCAATCAAGCAGGCAGAGTGCCTAGGGGCAATCAGGCAGGCAGAGGCAGTTAGGGGCGATCAGACAGGCAGGCAGAGTGCTTAGAGGCAATCAGACAGGCAGAGGTGGTTAGGGGTGATCAGGCAGGCAGGCAGAGTGCTTAGGGGGGATCAGGCAGGCAGAGGCAGTTAGGGACAATCAGGCAGGCAGAGGTGGTTAGGAGCAATCAGGCAGGCAGGCCAGTGGTTAGGGGCAACAGGCAGGCAGATGAGTAGGTAGGGGTGATCAGGCAGGCAGGCAAGCATTAAGGGGTCAGCGGTTCTGGAGTGTGAGAGGGATGTCTAATCAGGCCTAATCCAGCAGTTGGACATCCCAAGGGGTCCCAGATTTTGAGAGGATGCAAGCCGGGCTGAGAGACCTCCCCCCCCATGCACGAATTTCATGCACTAGGTCTCTAGTCCTATAATAATAATACCCTGATGAACTTCAAACAAGTTAATTTAGCATATACAACTGCTTCTTTTAGTCAATATATCACCATTAACCAAGATTTAGGGTGTATGAAAGCTAATCCTTCCTTCTATCATTTATATTTTTTCCTCATTCAGCTATAACAGCTATTCACCTGATTTGTTTTATTCTCAGTTTTGTTTATGTAAAAATGTACCCACAAACATTCCCACTGCAGCTAATTACTGTAAGAATGCTGCCAAAGTAAATAAAAAAATTCTCTCACATATGCATGCTGTTATACATTCATAGGAGAAAAATGCTGCTAGACACTCTCGGAGAAGCTGTTTATCTTTACCATCTTCATCTCCGCAATGCCATAGTGAGATTACCTCCTGAGTAATGAGATGGTGAAATCCTATTGTCTTGTTTTCTTTGTTTGGGCTTTATCATTTTTATAACAACGTACCTGCTAAGGTTATTATTATTTTTTCACTCAGATAATTTTCAGTTAACATCCCATGTCCATTAAGTTCTTATTTCATAAGTTTCTGGGCAAAACTACAGTGAGTAATCCTAGCTTAGTACCTAGTTACTTTAATAGAGGACTTTCTTTTTCTCATTCGATTAACAGAAATAGAGCTAAACCCCATGTCTTTCTTTGGTTAACACATTTTTGTGGCTATTAATAAAAATGTCACTTGCTTCACATTGCGAAAATGAATGTTGGCTTTAAAATAATTTTCTGCAGCTATATATTTATTTAATGTTAAAGAACTGAAATGAGATTGAGGAGACCTCAATATACGTGACTCCACCTGTAGGTAAACTTGGGTAACATTCGCTCAACTTATTTGGGCTTTTCTTTCTCCATCAATTTAATAAAGTAATAGGACTGTTTCTAAGCGCCTTATAGCTCTGGTGTGTCTAACTTCTTAATACATAATTTTGTCTTTTGCATCATTTTTCAAAAACTTGGAACTTTCTATGCTAACAAGAGGACTTCCATTTAATTTAACTAATATTATACACAATTATAAAATCCTGCGTTTTGTAATGTAGAAAATGCAGCTTAAAGCATGTGGCTTAGGTGCATAGATACACCTGTTCCTTTTTTCTGAAGTTCCTAGTGCTCACACTTCTCTAGTTAAAAGTTCGTAACACTGAGGTCTGAAATTTGATTTCATTGCATAATTGGAATATCTGCAATCTGCAATGCTTATTTACCTTTGTGTACCTCAGACCTACCTCTACAGCAGATAACTTCCTATGCTCCAGGAGAGAGCCCAAGTGATTTCACATTTGCAACTCCAAGTGTGCTGCATGCCAATGTTATCTCGGCCTTGCTCTCTCTCGATGGCCAAGGCTTGTTTGGAGTGCCTTGCTGACTCAGCTTGCATGAATAAACCATAAAAAAAGTTTTTCTTATCTACCAGTACTTTCTACATTTCTCAATATGTGTCAAAAATTTTCCAACGTAATTTCAAAAGAGGCTGAATAGTGCATGGTCAATATAAAAAAAAATAGTCTAGTACTAGAGCTAATATAAAAGGGTAGAGAACAAGATTAGCTCAGAGGGGGAAAAAAAAGGTGACTAGGGAAAGTCTTCAAAGAAAAGAGTCAAATATGTGCAGGTTTGATTTTCACTTGTCCCATGTCAAGAACCAATTCTTCCCACTGAGCTGCATTAACAAAAAGGTTAGCCATTAGCTCTGTGCTTACTGACCTCAGAGCTGCCTGCTCAGCAGGATGGAAGCTAGAGCTGTTCCTGTGCCATAGGAACAAAAACCTGTTTCTTTAGAAAGACAGCCTGGATACAAAACATATATTCATGGCTTTTTAAAAGAACATCTTTATTGATTTCTTTTTCTTTAAAAAAGAGGAAGGGAGAGAGAGAAACATAGATGTGAAAGCGAAATATCAATCAGTTGCCTCCTGCATGCCCCCCTCACACACACACACACACACACACACACACACACACACACACACACACTGAGAATTGAACCCATAACCTGGGCATGTGACCTAATGGGGAATTGAATCAGCAACATTTTGGTGCATGAGATGATGCCCAACTGAGTCACAGCAAGCAGGGCTCATGACATATTTTTAAGTAATAAAAATATTGTTGGTATATAATAGTTATATCCATTTAAGGATGTGATGAACACATTACAGTATCTGGATTTTAAAAAGTATCAACATATTTGCAAAAAAAAAAAAAATTCTTTATCCCAAACTATTTCTGGACTTCCAGTGCTAGTAAAAAAGGCATTATCCTTTTATCTTTACTCCATGTGGCAAAAGTTTTACTTTTATTCTGACAGGAAAGGTTTACAAAGATCCCCATATTGGAATATAATTTCATAATGTCATTTAAAAAATCTTGGATTACATTTAGAAACGGGTTCCAAAGAGTATTTTACAGGGCTATGAATGAAAATATAGGTGAAGAGAAAAAAGCAAGAGTTGTGATCTAGCTTATCTCTCCTGTTTTACAAAGACAGGAAAGCCAGAGGTAAATTGACTTGCTTATAGTACCACAACAATATGTGAGAGAGCATATATTCCTCTTATATCACAACTGTTTCTTAACTGCAGGTGTGAGAAAAATGTAGAGTCTGAAATATTACATTGCATGATAAGTGGATATGTTGTGATGAAAATTCATATAGCAAAAAGGCTTAATATCTGGAATTTATAACATCTTCTTTCTATACTCCCCAAGTACCCAACTCACCTGTCACCCCTCTGACTAACTGACAATATTATATATTAAATACTAGAAGCCCAGTGCATGAAATTCATGCACTCTGGGCGGGGGGATGTCCCCCTCAGCCTTAATTGCGAGAGGATACCCAGGTCAAGGGACCCCACTGGTGTAGGATTGGGGCTGGGGAGGGATGAGGAAGGTTGGCTAGCCAGAGAGGGACCATGGGAGGGCTCCAGAACATGTCTGGCCCATCTCGTGCAGTCCTGATAGGCCAGATCCCAGCAGCAAGTTAACCTACCAGTCAGAGTGTCTGCCCCTGGAGGTCAGTGCATGTCATAGCGAGCAGTTGAGTGGCCTTAGCATATCATTAGCATATTATGCTTTGATTGGTTGAATGGCTGACAGGATGACCAGACACAGCATATTAGGCTTTTATTATATAGGATGTTACCAGTTTGTATGATTTCCAGAGTTACCAGATTACAAATATTTGTGTATTCGGGATACTGGTGAAATTTCAAAGGTAAAGTTGCTGGTAAGCAGGAACAGCAAGATATTTTTGGGCCCAAAGTGCAATACACAAAATGTGAAAGTCTGAGAATTCTATGCAATAGACATGGAGAACAATCTTTACTTAATCCCATTTTATGTCTCTCCACTTCATACCTCCCCTCATTAGAGGTAGAGATGTCAGGCACCATGTTTATGCTACTACATGTGGCAGAAACTGCTAGCAGCCAACCTTATTTTATCACTTTCTTAGGCAAATTGGTAGACAGTATTGACCAGTCTCCTTTGCACGTGGGACAGGAGTTATAAGATCAAGTTCCAGCCAACAGAATGTGAAAAGCAGTGATGAAAATCCTTCCAGGCTTTGCCATAAAAATACCATCCCATATAATTTTCTGTGTTGTTTTTGTCTTTTCCTCTTTTCCTGTCTTGATGCAAATGAACACAATGATCCACAAGGAGTCACCGATAAGAGGAGGCTGGAAATATCACTTGGAGAAAAGCCAGCTGCTATAAGGAACAGCCATTTTGGACTTTGGTTGAGTTATTATATTTGTTTGTTTTGAGTTATTGTATTTGCTAGCATTATATTAACTAATATGCTATCTAACTACTGAAAATCTTTTTTTTAATTCCAACCCACTTTGCCTTGTCAGGAAAAGTACATAAAAATGAAATAATAATGCTCCCTACATGTTAACCATGGTTGACATGACCAATGTAGGTTAAGTGCTATGAGTCCCCACCTAGGGCATTTGTCTCTGGAATTGGGCTTTGCCCTCTGTCTATACTTGAGAATTACGACTTTTAGTGACAGATTGTCCTTAATGGAATGTTAGGCTAGGAAAAAATGTCCATGATATCATTAGCACTTATCAGTGCCCTTCAAAATCTCTTTGCAAAGGAATCTTTTTTCTTTTTTTCTTTTTAATGTGGGGATTCCAGTCACCATGTCAGGCAGTGGTAGTGGGACAAAAAGCAGGAATGTCATCTTTTCAGTGGGGACTTGGGGAGAGATGAGGGATCTCAGTCTTTACAGCCTTTTTCAATGGATGGAAGCTGCTACCAATTCTACATCGTCAGTGTAATCTGGGGCACTCCAGACATGCCATTAACTTTTCCTGCTGTTTGAAAGTGCCCCCAAGTGTGTCTCCCTGGACCCTATATTGTATTTTGGGATTAATTTCTACTTAATATAGGTCTTCATATCAACTGTCTATTACCCTAATATTTGTTCTATGAACCCTTGAAATTTGAGGTCTATCAAAGTGACTATTAAATGATAGACCATATACTTAAGTTAAAGGCAAAATTTAAAATGGACAACCAATCGATCAATAATTAAGACCTACTGGCTTAGTCTCAAAACTGCTTAATTTAACCCAGCTGGCATGGCTCAGTGGTTGAGCACTGACCTATGAAACAGGAGGTCACGATTTGATTCCCATCCCTATGCTCCAGGGTGGATTTTTCAGAAACCAATAAAAAATATATATTTTTTTAAACACTGCTTAATTTAGTAATATCTCTACCCACAGCATAGGAATTCCACTGGGCTTGACAGCAGAGTTGGCAAGCATTTCCAGCCTCTCCCCAGGACAATAATTCTCACCACCGACCCTGATTCTGCCTAGTGAACCTCAGGGAGACTATAAGCATGTAATTAAATGGACACTGTTTGTGGGAACAATTAAATGCATATTGGAATCTTGACATTTGTTGGGAGGATGACATGGTAAATCACCTTGTCAGTGCGAGTACTGATGGAAATAAAGCATGTTAAGAGAGTCCCTATAAAGTGCAGATAATCAGAGAGATTAGGCGATCAATTTCTCAGTTTAAATGCCTCTGCAAATAGCTTATCTGACTCATTAAACTACAATGTTCACCAACCATGAGGAAAACCTGCTGTGTGGCCAGGTTACAACCAAAAATGGTACCATTTAAAATGTGATATAGGCAATGGGTATGCATAATTTATTCTTTCTCATGTGAGAGGGCATTTCAAAGTAATTTCCTTGGAGCATACTTATAAAACACAGATGTGACTTGGCCATAGAGGTTTTGATATTATCCAAGAGACCTAGGTCTCTACCGTATAGTGATAATTTTGTTATTCAGCACAGATGCACTAGACATAGGTCTAAAAATGAAAGAAACATCAATCAGTGAAACTAAAAGAGAAAATCTGAAAGTGCGGGGGCGGCTAGGGCTTAGACAGAGACTGGTGTTTTGCATCTCAGAGCAAAGACTTCATCACGTTTCTCTGAATCACCATGGTTCTGGTAAAGATGCTGTGTGCTGGCATATACCATGATCTGAGATTTTCAGAGTGGCAGAAGCAGAATAAACCAATATACAAACTCTACCATAGTTTCCTCAATTCTGGTGTTCTTCAAACACTTATGAGAATGTTTCCCCTAAGCTTCATTTAGGATAATTCTGTGCAAATTGCTAAACATTTCTGCAGGCAACGGGGGTAAAGTGTGTCTGGGGATGACTCATAGGGACTCTGCTATGTCTCTTAAAAGAAGCTAATTATACTCTTGTGCAATGATAATTACCATCAAAGACTGACAATCTCCAATGTTTGACAGTATTTTGAACATTTAAGAAGTCCACAATATTTCTGATTCAGAAATCTCTTTAGGCACAGGGAAATTAATACTTCCCAAGAGAGTGAAAAATGCCTAGAGACAGTTGGGAAAATGCTAGTCCCTATATTGTGCTCATAATTATTTGTCTTAATCTTTCTCAGATCATAAGTTGTTTGATACAATATTACTTGCAGCATGGTCCCTAAATCAAATTCAACACATAAGTTGTTAATGGACACAATAATACCCTTAAGGAAATTTCTTTGCTGAACCCAGTTTGTCTTTTAAACAATTATATGTCATTCCTTTAAATCTAAATGCAAAATATAATTTGGTCACTTGAAGATGGCAAATGATTCCAACAACTAGCAATCACCTTACATCATGTATCTTTGTAAACCACACAATGACTATTGATGAGTATTTAAGGAATTTTCAAGTGCCATTTTTAGTTTAAATGATTTTGCACTTGTAGGACAGCCATTTAATATAAACTTTCATAAGATTGAACTCTATAATTATAAATGTCCATTAACATATGCAGAGAACAAAATATAAATCCCTTTCTCAACTTTTACATTGTACTTGAATCAGTAAGGATTCTCCAGAGAAACAGAAACAATACAAGATACATATTGTGAGATTAATTTCTAGAATGAGATTTTTAGATTTACTATTAGGAACTGGCTCATGCAATTATGGTGGCCTAGATCCATGGTCGCAAACTGTGGCTCTCAAGCCACATGTGACTCTTTGGCCCCTTGAGTGTGGCTCTTCCACAAAATACCATGGCCTGGGCAAGTCTATTTTGAAGAAATGGCATTAGAAGAAGTTTAAGTTTAAAAAATTTGTCTCTCAAAAGAAATTTCAATTGATGTACTGTTGATATTTGGCTCTGTTGTCTAAAGAGTTTGCTGATCACTGTTTTGACCCATAATCTGCCTCTGCCATCTGTAGGATGAAGATCCAGTGGTATAACTTCTAGTCAAGTCTGAAGTCCTGAGAACCAGAGGTGCTGATGGTGTAAGTTCCAATCCAAAGGCAGGAGTAGACCAATGTCTAGCTGAAGAAGTAAGACAAAGACAGAATTCAACTTTCCTTGGCCTTTTTGTTCTATTCAGGACATCCAAGGTTTGGACAATAGCATAGTGCTTACCCACAGGATGAGGGTAATCTGCTTTACTTACCCCACTAACTGAAAAGCTAATTCCTTCCAGAAACACCCTCAGAGACATACCCAGATATCTGGATTTGTTTTACCAGATATGTGGTTATCACTTAGCCTAACAATTTTCAATCTTTTTCATCCCATTGCACACATAAATTAATTACTAAAGATTTGTGACACCAATATATATATATATATATATATATATATATATATATATATATATATATATATTGTTGTTGTTGTTGTTGTTGTTGTTGATATGATAAAGAAAATGGGTATAATTTTTATTCATTTACACCAGACAGCTGTTGCTGTGTTGGCTGTTGTCATTTTTTATTTGACAATCTAAGGAAAAAGAGATAAGTTGCCTCTGACTAATCAGGTATCGGCATGTTTTAGAAATTCTTGTGGCACACTGGTTAAAAGTTGCTGCCTTATCCCACTCATTCAAGTTAACATAATCATCACAATATCCCTAGTTTAAACTAGCTTATTGGGAACTACAACAATCACTGATGTATGCATATCATACTAGTGATAAAAACTGATATATTTTTTAATATGTGTGTCAGGTAAAACGTCATAAAGAAATGCAAACATTCATGTCCCCCATCCCATTCGATTTTATCATGCATCGTTCTAATCCATGTCAATATCATGTCAATTATTGAGGTTGTAACATTCTTACACATAATGTTTACTATTCTTTTATTGTGCCATCCACACTTGAAATGCACAACATCTGTGTCTTGATCTGTATTGCTGATTTTAAAAAGGGAAAGAAACAGGATGATTGGAATAATCTTACATCACACACTAGAGTAAGCATAAACTATCCTGCCTTTGATTTACTATTAAAAATGCCAAGTACAATTATTCAACTTGAGAACAATGTACCTTATTGACATTGTCTCCAATCCATACCTGTCTACATGATATGAAAATAATGAAAGCCCTTGTAAAATACCTCAGATATGCTGCTGAAAGTAGGACAATTAAAACAAGGAAGCAAATGAGATCATATGAAAGTCCATGATATAAGTCAGCGTTTTTCAACCGCTGTTCCGTGGCACACTAGTGTGCCGCGAGATGTTGCCTGGTGTGCCGTAGGTGCAGACAAGACAAGAATTTTATAATTTTTCACTATTTTGTTTACTTAATATTTCAAATTAAAGTAATTATAAAATACTTTCTTTGTGTTTATTTGATTCCTATTCAAGAGAATTACTTTATATATAGTCAATATAGGCACAGAGTTAAATTTTTTAACATTTTCTAATGGTGGTGTGCCTCGTGATTTTTTTCATGAAACAAGTGTGCCTTTGCCCAAAAAAGGTTGAAAAACACTGATATAAGTAAATGTATGTTGACCCCCAATGTAACTTTCTTATCAATGCCTGAATAATTTGTTCTAATAATTCCCAGGTATATCTTTATTTTATCAGATAAAAATGTGCTCATTTTTAAAAACAGGCTATCTTGTGCCTATACTTAATTTTTAGTCATTTCAATTATCCATTGCTCTATAAGAATCATAAAACATGGTTGCTACAAACAACTATTGTCTAGTTATTTCTTGACTATAGTATCATTCATGATGATGAGGAAGGGAGAAAATTCAGGTTAGAGGACATAATGCTACATCCATTCAGATATTAATTCTAAGATTTCCCTGACTAAACTTTTCTAGAGATAGCAATTTTACACACTTTTTGATAGCTTATTTTAGTTACAACGTTTTCTTGGGATACATTTACCATAGTGAGAGTGAAGCCAAATCCAGGGTTGGCTGCCTGCCACAACAAAAGACATACTCATGAGCTAGGTGCTGGGGAATAGGAAAAATGTTTAGTTACGATGCTGGCAATTCAAGAAGATGGGGACTCTTGTCCCAAAGCCCATCTTAGTGTCTCTGGCATCCTGGCTGGGTTATAAAGGGAACAGAGGGAAGAGGGAACTAAGGAATTTCTGGTGACGTGCAGTTTCTCAGCTCCGCTTTCAGGTGCTTTCAATGTTATCTCCACCGTGTAGTTTCACTGCTGCATCTGCAGTTTTGCTGCTAATATCCAGGAACAGAACTCACAGGCAGCAATTCTGCCAGTTCTGATATGAATTGCTGATGCTTGCCCAATTCGTGGGGCCAGGGTCATTCCTTGGCCAGGCAGAAACTGCAACTGCTGATGCCTGCAGTATGTTTACAAGGATACTGTCAGTATGGGAGTTCCTTTCATCAGTTTGTTAGTTCATTTTACTTTAATTCCATTTCTTGGTCAGACTAGTATAAAGCTTTTATTCACTGTTACAAGTGTAAGTAGTAATGTGCCCCATGATAAGTATCAGCCCAGGAGACAAGAAGTTGATAAAGGCAAAGGGACTATTCTGTTATATCTACCATCCAATCGCCCCAGATCTATCTTCTTGAACCAGCATGTTACTTAGCTTAACCCAATTTTGTCTATTTTCTAGAATAAGTCTCACTTTTAACAGATTGATTTATTCACATTTTCCCCCTTAAAGTGCTAGATACATTTATTCCTGAATCACCTAGTCTATATTCCCCATGGATGAATGTTCACCAATTACCACTCTCAGGAGAAAATGTATTAAGAACTTCAATATCACCAATTTTTACATTCTTTCATTACCTGAAAATATAAAATGTCTGTATTTAGCAAGTTCTGCTTTTATAACCAGGCAATTACATGTGAAATAATTGGACAAAGATCCCAAGTCTCAAGATGTTTTGCACATTTATATTATGTATATGCCCCTAATTTTCCACCCAAGCTCTCTAAAGAGAATCCAAATTGAAAAACAAATTAAATCCTACAATGTTATTCACAGAATAATAAGTTCTCTGAAAATATTGGTTAAATCAATCAAAGTGATACCTGGCCAGGAGTGAGCTGGTTGACTCATACAATAGCTCAATTTTTTTTTTTGAGGAACTATCATACTTTTTTCAAATAATGGCTTTACCAATTAACATTTCCACCATCAATGCACAAGGGTTCTGTTTTCTCCACATCCTTATCAATACTTGTTGTCTCTTTTCTATAATAACCAGTTTGACAGGTGTGAAGTGATATTCCATTGTGGCTTGACTTGCATTTTTCTGGTGATTAATGTGAAACATCTTTTCATGTGCCTGTTGGCAATTTGTATGTCTTCTTTGGGGGGGGGAAATGTCTATTTCTTTCATCTGACCATAAATGGATTATTTGGTTTCGGTTTGTGGGTTTGTTTACTTGCTACTGAGTTGTATTAGTTCCTTATTTGTTTTGGATATTAACCCCTTATTGATTATATGGTTTACAAATATTTCCTCTCGTTTTTAGGTTGCCTCTTTATTCTGTTGATTATTTAATTAGCTGTGCAGATGCTTTTTAGTCTGATGTAATTTCTTTTGTTTATTTTTTCTTTTGTTTATTCTTTTGGTGTTATATCCAAAAAATCATTGGTAAGACCAATGTCAAGGAAGAAGCTTTTTGACCAGGTTTTCTTCTAAGTGTTTTATAATTTTAGATGTTACATTTAAATGTTTAATCTATTTCAAAGTTATTTTTGTGAGTGGTGTTAAGATCTGTTTCATTCTTTTTTATGTGAATAATTAGTTCTCTAAACAACAGGTATTGAAGAGACTATCCTTTCAGCATTGAATATTCTTGGCTCTTTTGCCATATATTAGTTGACCATATCTGCAGGCCTGTTTCTGGGGTCTTTTTTTTTTCCATTATTCTATATTTCTGTTTTTATGTCACTGCCATTCTCTTTTGATTACTGAAAATTTATAATACAGCTTAAAATTAGAAGTGTGATGTGCCAGCATTATTCTTCTTACTTAGACTTGTTTGGGCTATTCAGCGTCTTTATACTTCCATACAAAATTTAGGATGATTTTTCTACTTCAATGAAGAATGTCTTTGGAATTTTTGTAGGGATTGTGTTGAATCGGTAGATAATTTTGGGTAGCATGGATATTTAAATAATATTAATTATCCCAATACATGAAAACAGAATACCTCTCCATTTATTTGTGTCTTTTTACAATTTTCAGTATATAAAAATTTCACCACTTAGGTTAAATTTATCCCCCAAGTTATTGTTTTTGTATGTTATTGTGGGTGATATTTTTTACATTTCTTTCTTAGCTGTTTTATTGTTAGTGTATAGAAACACAACTGTTGCCTGTATATTGATTTTGTGTCCAGCAACTTTAGTGAATTTATCTATTAAATCTAAGAGTTTTTTGGTGGAATATTTTAGGATTTCTATATGTGGGATCAAGTCATCTGCAAACACTGATTATTTAATTTCTTCCTTTTACTTTGTCCTTTCTTTCTTTTCCTCTTCTTTTTTAACTTTTTGCCTAATTTCTCTGGCTAGGAATTGCAGTGCTATGTTGAATAGGAAGGATGAGAGTAGGCATCTTTGTCATGTTCCTGATATTATAGGAAAATCATTAAACTTTTCACTGTTGAATATGATACTGTGAATTAGTCATTTATTATCTTTATTATGTTAAGGCTTGCTACTTCTATACACAATTTGTTATAAGCTTTTTCATTAAATGGTATTAACATTTGTTGAATATTTTTTCTGAATTTATTGTGAAGATCATATGTTTTAATCTTTCATTCTATCAATGTGGTGTGCTATGTTTATTGATTTGTGTATATTAAACAACCTTGCATACTTAATCATGGTATATGATCCTTTTAATGTGCTATTAAATTTTGTTCATAGAATTTTGTTGAGAATTTTTGTGTTTGTATTCATCAGGGATACTGGCCTGTAGGTTACTCTTCTTGTGTCCTTATCTGGTTTGGTAACAGGGTTCAGGAGTACCCCCTCTTTTTCAACTGAAGAATCTGAGAAGGATTGACATTAATTCTTCTTCAAATCTTTGGTAGAATTAACTAGTGAAACAATCTGGCCCAGGCTTTTTTTTTTTGGGGGGGGGGTGGTGGTAATTATTTGAATTAATCTTTTTACTCATTATTGGTCTGTGCATATTTTCTATTTCTCCATAATCCACTTTTGGAATGTTCCATGTTTCTAGGAATTCATCCATATCTTCAAAGTTGTCCAATTTGTTGGCATGTAATTGTTCTATGATTTTTATTTATTTATTTATTTCTGTATTTATGTGGTGTTGGTTTTAACTGTTTTTGAAATCTATTTTCTTGGTGCTTCAAGCTGTAACTTTTCCTCTTAAAACTGTTTTTGCTGCATCCCATTCATTTTGGTATGTTGCATTTTTGTTATGTTTGTCTCAGGATTCTATAACTCTTTGGTTATTTGGTATTTATTTAATTTCTTTGTGTTTGTGAATGTTTCAGTTTTCTTCCTATTCCTGATTTCTAGTTCATACCATTGTGATTGGAAAAATATGCTTTCAATCTTTCTAAATTTGTTAAGTCTGCTGTGCAGCCCGGCATATGATTTATCCTGGAATATCTTCCCCACATGCACTTACTTGAGAAGAATGTGTACTGTGATGCTGTTAGATGGAATGTTACTGAATGTTAGTTAGATTCATTTTGCTTATGGTGTTATTCAGGTCTATTGTTTCTTAATTTTCTATTTCAATAATCTATCCATTGATGAAAGTGGGGCATAGAAATCCCTCCTCTTGCTGTATTGTTGTCTTCATCTCACTTTAGTTCTGTTAATATATATTTTAATTATTTTAGATCCTACAATGTTGAGATGCATATATATTTTCACTTGTCATATCCGTTTAATGAATTGGCCCTAGAATTATTATTTCTGTCCCCTGTGCATTTTCATTACTTGTTTGACCATTCAGGAGAATTATACTCTTTTTCTAATAAATGTATAAGTAAACACAAGAATGAACGGAGTCTTGCCGAAACCGGTTTGGCTCAGTGGATAGAGCGTTGGCCTGCAGTCTCAAAGGTCCCAGGTTCGATTGCAGTCAAGGGCATGTACCTTGGTTGCGAGCATATCCCCAATGGGGGGTATGCGGGAGGCAGCTGATCAATGATTCTCTCTCATTGATGTTTCTAACTCTCTAGCCCTCTCTCTTCCTCTCTGTAAAAAAAAAAAATCAATGAATTATATATTTTTAAAAAAAGAATGAATGGAGTCTTGATTCCCTCTCCAAATTTAACATGTCATTATAACATTTGTGAACAATGTCAGGGAGTTGAATAAAAGTAGTTGAAAATGCAACCAAGTAACAATGGGTATCATTAAAAATTACCTTTTAAATTAAATCAATAGGAAAAGTAAAATTATTATCTTACATTAGTTATATTCCTTTTTTAAGTTTGAATATAGTCTGTAAGATAAGGTCAGAAAAAAAAAATTGGCAATAAAGAAATCATGTCAAACACAAAGCAATATCGCTCAGATTTTTAGTCCAACAACAAATTGTATTTGCACCACAAGTTATAGCTTATTCTTCAATATAAAACAATCCTGAGGGCTTTTTTTTTTAACCTCGAATCAAAATTCAAATTAGAGTAAAAAACGAAATTATATTTTTACTTCACCAGTGAATTCATAAGTGAAATGGCTAGATTTATTGAACACTGCATTTTTAATGTTCATCTGAATATAACATTTTAAGTCCTTTTCAATCCTTAAATAATATTCAGTTTGAAAATGCACACCTTTTTCAGCTCCACTTAGCATTCTGTAGAACTCTCCTATGTCAAGTATTAACACAATATGTATCATAGGTTCAAAATTTCAATTTGCAGCTCTCCTGAGCAAATAATGAGAACCATCTGGACTGATTGATGTGCAGATTGAAAGTAATTGATCCTGCAATTGAGAAGCTTTTATGAAACATGAAATTAAACAAGATGATATTAAGCATTCTAAAGTTCATTAGAATGACACATCAAATGTGTTGCTGGCTGTTCATTTTCCGTACAAATTTATATAAAAAGCCTTGACTGGCAGAAGGTAACAAATAGAAGCTAAAAAGTCTAGATGTGCATGTGTTGTTCACAGATTCACAGCTGGTTTACTTTGTTATAATAAACATTCTACTGTGATGCATAAAGTCTTTGATTCCTTGTCAAATGTCATCTGTAGCTAAAAAAAATATTAATAGAATTATAATTATTAATATGCACAGATCATCTTTAAAAGAGCAGACTCAAAAATAGGAAATTAGCAGTAATTTTCTCTTTAAGTAAAAGTTACATTACTTCAGATCATTTCCTTACTATCTCTCTCTGAGAAAGAGCAGAGTCTTTTACAGGATTAGTTAAATATGACTTCATTTTCACAGCAAACTTCACACTAAGTGAAGCGTATTCTTCCCATTTTAAGGATTAAAAGCTAAATTTCTGGAATTTATATCATTTGCTCATGACTAAATGGTAGTTTGAGCCATGACCCCACATTTTTATGTGCTTTTTAATTTTTAGGCTAAAATATATTGCCTCATACCATATTGCTCCTTGATAAGGAAAAAACAGCAATTTAAAAGCAGAAACATTTATTCACTAGAAAGCTTATTTTAAATATGTCATACAACTCTGCTTATTTTGCATTATAAAAAGATATTCACTCAAGAGACTGTTCCCACATGTACTTGCCATTCAACTATATCACTAACTCCGGCTCTATCTCAATTCTTCAGCATCAAAAGGACATGTGATAAAGTGGTCGATGTGACCCCCAGTTACATCAGAAGGCAGGCATTTTGTTACTTGAGGAAGACATTCTGGGAATTCATGAATATTCATAAAATGTTATAGGAGAAAAAGACCCAAGCCTATGAAGAAGCAATGCTACTGTTTCTGGAGATGTTTCAGGCTACAAGCATGTTCACAAAATTTGGGCATAAGGTCCAACAAAGACATCCTCTGATATAATCTTGGACATATTTATCTGTAAGGAGAATTTAAAAATGTAATACATTTTAAATGTGACCAACTAAGAAAGAAATAACTGTGCTCTGCTTATCTCAATGCTGAAAGTAAAATAATCTAGCCTGACACAGAGCAACACCATGCATATTCAGAAAGATGAATGGATATTCATCCATGCTTATATCATATTTAAAACAAATCATGGGAGGTACAGTAATACACTGAAGCATATGTAGATAGGAAAGTAATCAACCTGGTTGTTTCTCTGAAGCGGATGGGGAGGTTTCATGGAGATGATACAATTTCATAAGCAATGCTAAGAAAGAGATATATGGAGAGATTGTGAAGAAAAGAGTACATTTCAGAAATAAAATGCAGCTTGACAAACCTAAAGGGCAGGAAAAAATGGATCAATGGTTGGCGTAAATGTAGGCAGTAAGATGTGTGCACTTGAGCAGTGAGTCTACCCTATCTGTTTTTATCTATCTAAACAAGTTATACCAGCAACCATGGAGCCACATGATGTTGGATGTTTCCCCATGTGGGTACTCCTGCAGGCCTGGGGCCAAGTAAGCAGACTGAAGTGCCCATCAACCAATGAGCACTTTAGAATGCACTCTCATACATTCTTACCCTCATCTTTTTGCTGCATTAACTGAGCAAATCTGTCTCTCAAATTATGTAGAAAAAACTTTTACTCAAATAAAAAGGTGGAATTAATAGCCTGCTTGAAGCTGTATGAGAAAAGAAAACTGAGTTCCTGCTTCCTCAAAGATATAAACATTATATTCTTTCTTATAGCATAGGTTTACCCTTGGTCATAAGAGTTAAAAACAAATAAGTACAGCCCTAGCTGGTTTGGCTCAATGGATCCAGTGTCAGCCTGTGGAACGAAGGGTCCTGGGTTCGATTCCAGTCAAGGGCACAAACCTGAGTTGCAGGATCCCCTCAGGCCAAGGTCCTGGTCAGGGTGCATGCACAGGGTAACCAATCTATGTGTTTCTCTCACATAGACAATTTTCTCTGTTTTTCCCTCTCTCTTCCACTCTCTCTAGAAATCAATGGAAAAATATCCTCTGGTGAGGATTTAAAAAGCAAACAAACACACAAAGAAATACAATATGGAAAATGGAGAAAAGAGTAACTTCACAGTGGAGAAGTCTGACAAATACTACCTCAGTCAGGGTTATCAGCAAGAGTCATGAGTCATGCTGCTAGTATGTAGCTTTTTTGGCTGTGATGAAAACAGCACTTCATGCCTTTGATCTTGCTCCCCAGATTTCATAACCCAAGTATAAACAGGAGGAAAATATCTGAAAAATACCAACAGAAAAGAATGATACAAATCACCTCACATGTATTTTTGAAAACTGCCAAAATGATCAGAAACAAGGGAAGTCTGAGGAACAGGAGCCTAAGGAGACATGACCAATGTTCATGTGGTAAATTCGATGGGATCCTGGAACACAAACAGAATATGAGGCAAAAACTAATCAAATCTGAAAAAAAAAAAAGTGGACTTTAATCCTATATAATAAAAAGCTAGCAACCATAAGCATAACCACTGGAATGACCACTCAACCAGTCGCCATGAGGTGCATTGACCACCTCTAGATCCCTCCTCCCCTCACCTGCAGGCTCTGATCACAGCATGGCAAACGGGGAACCACAGGAAACCAAGGTGAGTGGTGGCTGGCAGAATTGGTGAGTGGGCAAAACAGCCAACTTCTTGGTCCCTTCCCCCAGCTCACAGGTTCTGGGGAACCGGAGCCATGCTGTGGTTAGAGAACCATGGCAAACTGGGGGTAATGACAGGGCGGCTAGTGAGGGGGCAGAAGATGTCCCTGACCGCAGGCTGGGCCTAGGGACCCTTCCTACTCACGATTTTGTGCACTGGGCCTCTATTAATAATAATATGTCTATATTGGTTTATTTAGTCAAGTAAACGTATCATATTAATGTAAGAATTTAACAATAGGGGCTACCGAGTGTTGTGTAGTGCTTCTCAAATTTTCTGTACCTACAACCCTGTTCTAAAATAATAGAATAAAGTCTATTAAAAATGTACTACAATAATCAGAAGCATTTTTTCTAAGACCTTAGTTAGTTGTTCCAGATAACCTACTGCATGAAAAGTACTTTAACGTTAGGATGATGGACTTCAATTCCACCTCTGCCAGTTTGTAGATGCATAAATCAGCATAATTTCTAAGCTTTTCAGTTAGGGTACCCTTTAACTTGTACAAGAATGATAAAAGCAACAACTTCAGGAATTGAAAGTGAGAAATAAATGAACTCAAATATATGACACACCCAAAACAATGTTAATCATAGAATGTTTAACTGCTCCTCCCGAGGATAGGCCATTGGCATATAGGGAGCCAGGCTGGATCTGGTGCTGGCAGGCCCCATTGCCCAGGATCTTGCTATTATGCTACACTGGTTACAATTCAACAACCAGAGCTCAGCCTTGAGAGCAGGCCAGATTGGCAAAGTCATTGCTTCTCCAGCCTTTCAGCTGGACTGTCTATCCCCTGGCAGTGACAATGGGAACTTGGAGCTCAAATAAGTCCTTGCAAGGGAGTGCTTCCCCTGAGCTCTGGTTCAAAGGCTAATGGTAGAGATGGTATAAACACTGTGGGGGGTAAGGGAGAAATGGAGTGCAGGAATGAGAGCAAAGGGATATAGAATACTGGAAGGGAGACGGAGGGTTGAAAACTAGATCGACCTTGACTCCTGCTGAATTGTCTGTATTCCCAGTTTTCTGAAACCGGATGGCTAAAATTAATTAAATTCAATACACTCTGATTAGGTATCTGCCATTGTGCATTTCAGGGCAGTAACAGCACAAGTTCTGGCATGTACCGTATTTCCTGCGTATAAGACGACTCCCTAATTTTTACAGTTAAAACATAGGTTTAGGCCTATATTTGCTGTATAAGACTACCCCCCACTTCCGAGGCAACACCAGTTCTTTTTTTAATAGACCGCCTCTCTGACTCTGGCCAATCTGAGCAGGCTTTTTACTAGAACACAGTGTACATGTTCTGTACCCGAAGCTACACTTAGGGGGTCGTCTTATACACCAGAAAATACGGTATACGTTTCATTTAAGATCACTTCATTTAAAGTACCCTTGTCTTTTTTCTTTTTTTCATTCAGACATTTTATGGTAAGGAATACAAGCCCTGGCGAATTTCTAAAACAAAAGACTTCACAGGAACTTTGTGATAGCAGCACACCTCTATAAACGACATCCCTAACCCTCTGCCCCCAAGTCATACCTCATCTCTTTTCTGCCATGAGGCTTGAGAGAGTGCATGTCTATCAAAGCACAAGGCTCCGAGGACATCACAGGATTGCCTCTGGCATGACTGCTCATCTCTAGTGGCTGAAGCACAGGTAGCTTTGTGAGGCTGACACCCCAATGGGTAATTACAGTATCGCACACCTTGGGCCGTGGTGGAAGTCTGAGAGGACAGAAATGAGAGCCATTAGCTGAGTTCTTACTGCTACCACCACCACAGTCTGTTGATTAAATCTGTGCATATCAAATTAACCTGAGACCTCAAGTTCAGTGGTGTGTAGCTACTGATTTACATTAACAACTGCATGATGCAGTGAGCAAACTCTGGATGTGTCTGTGGAAGACAAAGACAAATTCAAAATCACATCATTTTTTAATTTTTGTTTTTAAATTGGAGCATGTTATTCTGGTTCAAAAGGGGAGGGAGGAGATAAGTCCAGTAAAACTAGGATATATAATAAAAAATGTTAGGGTATTTTGAAAGATGATTTCCCAAATGGATTAGACGGTCATGTGTGAGGGTGAGAGACTGTGTGTGTGTGTGTGTGTGTGTGTGTGTGTGTGTGTGTGTATCTAAAAGATATTACAAATACAGATCCTGAATCACAAGCTATAAATATATAAGCCATGGTCACTTAAATGAAGTTTAGAATATATAACTTTTTGGCAAGGTTACTCCTAAAAAAAAAATGCTACTATGACTTGTGTAGCACTTTATGATGATATATGTGCCAGAATTCATTAGGATTCATTAGTAATTTCCTCCCGCTGTGAATTATGAAGTTGCTCTCACTGTTTTTCCTCTGCCTCTGAGCTTCACTGACTGTTTCTGAGAAACAGAGGTTAAAAGCACAAGGGAAGAAGCTCACGCACAGAGCAGAATCTATTTTTAGGCTTTAGCTCATGCTGACGTGAATGCAAGATGCACTGCAGCTACAATACCTGGGAATTTCCCTTACTTAGTAAACAAGGTCAGTACCATTGCCTGTACCTCGAGCTGTGAAATTCACCAACTATTTGGCACAGGTTTTAATGCAGGCGTGGAAAAGGCTGGACAATGTTGCAAGTTGGCAAATCCGGTCATTGCATGAACAAAGAAAAGCCTAAGTATTGTAGAAAAGGGCTTTAAGCATTCATCAAGCAAGCAAGAGGAAGAGGGAAAGATGGAGAAGGGAAAGCAGGAAAAGCGTGTCTTAGTTCTGATCAGACTGCCACAGCAAAATACCACAGACGAGGTGGCTTACAAATAACAGACATTTATTTCCCAGCGTGCTGGAGGCTAGGAAGTTCAAGATCGTGGTGCTGGCAGGTTCAGTGTCTGGAGGTTCCACATCTTCACTGATGATCGTCTTCTGACTGTAACCTCACAAGTTGGAAGGAGAAAGGGAGCTGTCTTGGGACTCTTTTATTATTTTTTTAAAAATGTATATATTTTATTGATTTTAGAGAGGAAGGGAGAGGGAGAGAGAGAGGTAGAAACATCAATGATGAGAGAGAATCATTGATTGGCTGCCTCCTGCACGCCCCCTACTGGGGATCGAGTCTGAAACCTGGGCATGTGCCCTTGGCAGGAATCGAACCTGGGAACCCCTCAGTCCGCAGGCTGATGCTGTATCCATTGAGCCAAACCAGCTAGGGCAGCACCTCCTGATACCACTGGCTTGGACGTTAAGTTTCAACATGTGGATTTGGCGGACACAAACAGTGCAGAAGGGAAGACAGGAAGAGAAAGGGGAGAGCAGAAAGTGACTGCGTACCAGGTGCAGAGCCTGCACTGAATATTTTCATGTGAATCATTTCATGTTGTTTTCCTGGACATTTCTGGACCTTCGGTTCCTAGTAGTTTAAAGCTTGAAAGGTGGTTGTGGAGATTAACAATAACATATTCCTAGCCTGGTTCCTGGTACTTAGAAGGTACTCAATAAATTGCTAATATCAGTATGAGCTGTCATCAGCTATTTAGCTATTTCCCAGAACCTTCCGGGAACACTGTCCTCCCCTTCACAATAGGAGAAAAACAGCCTCGTTAAATCCTCCTTCAGCAAAGGGACATTCAGGGTCATCAAGTATTGGCTGAGTGAACTATCTGCAGAAAGGAAAAAAACAGCTCTCTTTAGAGATGAGCTCTTTTAAACCATAAGGACCGTCACTACTTTCAGGACTGCTGCACCCAGCATATACGTCAAACAATAAAATAATGCCCCTCAACATGTCAAAAATGATTGAGAATTACAGGAAACAGCCACGCCCTAGGACACAAGACTACAGTATTTCAAGGGCAATACAGATTTTACCCGAAGGGCCATTTCTGCACTGGTATTTCCACTTTGCTTTTGGAAAATTTAGAGAAAATACATTCAAAATTCAGATGAGGCAAACTCAATAAACACAGCAAGGATTAATAATGTGCTCCTGAGCCCTTGAAACTACTCATAACTATACAAGAGAATTCCCTTCTTAATTTTTAAATTGTACACTAAATTTGATTACTCCTCTGCTCAACATCTTTTGTGGATTCACTTTCCTTTTACTAATGAAATCATTTTTTTTTTGTGGTGTCAGTAGGTATTGCTGTTATGTCTTAAATTGTTTAAGGGATTAGACCTTGTAAAACTTGAGAAGCAAAGCAAATTTTAGTGATGAGAATATGCATGCTTTTTCTAAAAATGTGTATATTTTTAGAATAGAATTTCTTGCACTCACATGTGTACTTGACTCCCCACTACTAGGTTTTATGGCCAAGTTTTTTAAATTTCAAATTATTGCCCCAGAATCATGTTCTGCCATACTCTCCATTAGCTTTATTTTTCTGTAAGTTATTTTTATATGTGAACAGAGACCAAAGCCCAAAGAGTGCCAAATTATGTAGTCTATAAGATTCAGCATAAAAGAAACAGAAAACTCTTCTTCCCTGGTGTTTATGTCAATCCTCAGCAACATTTATTGGCCTTGCTACAATCATGAGTCCAGATGTAGATTAATCATTGTTTTTAGGTTACACAGATTTTTTAAAACTCTTTATTGTTGAAAATATTACATATGTCCCCTTTTTCCCCTGCCCCCCAACCCAAGCCTTCATCCCCTATTGTCTGTATCTATTGGTTATGCTTAAATGCATGCAAGTTCATTGGTTAATTTGCAAGTTCATTGACTAGGACAATCACTAATTTCTGTCTGCTTTACACAGCATATGTGTCAAACAATAAAATAATGCCCCTCAAAGACATTGATGTGTACCCCCTTTGCCCACCCTCTCATGCCTTCCCTCTGAGATTTAACAGTCAGTTCGATATTTCTTTGTCTTTGGGTCTATTTTTGTTCATCAGTTTATGTTGTTCATTATATTCCTCAAATAAGGGAGGTCATGTGATAATTATTCTTCTATGACTGGCTTATTTCACTTAGCATGATGCTCTCTAGTTCCATCCATGCTGTTGCAAATGGCAAGAATTTCTTGTTTTTTATAGAAGCATAGTATTGCATTGTGTAGATGTACCACAGTTTTTTAATCAACTCATCTGCTGATGGGCACTTAGGCTATTTCCAAATCTTATCTATTGTAAAGTGTGCTGCTATGAAGATAGGGGTGGGTGCATATATTCTTCCTGATTGGTGTTTCTGAATTCTGAGATGCAAATCAAAATGGCAATGAAGTGCCATCTCACACATGTCAGAATGGCTATCCTCAACAAATCAACAAAGGACAAGTGCTGGTGAGTATGTGGAGAAAAGGAAACCCTTGTTCACTGCTGGTGGGAATGCAGACTGGTGCAGCTTCTGTGGAAACCAGTATGGAGTTTCCTAAAAAAATTAAAAATGAAACTCCCATTTGATCCAGTGATGACACAGATCTTAAGATTGCTTCTTGCCCTAGCTGGTTTGGCCCAGTGGATAGAGCATCGACCTGGAGGCTGAAAGGTCCCAGGCTCGATTCCTGTTGAGGGCATATGCTAGGATTGTGGGCTCTATTCCCAGTAGGGGGCATACAAAAGGCAGCCCATCAATGGTTGTCTCTCATCATTGATGTTTCTGTATTTCTCTCCCTCTCCCTTCCTCTCAAAAATCAATAAAAATATATATTTAAAAACAAGATTGCTTCTTGTTGAGGTGAAGAAAGAAGGGCCAAGTATTTAACAATATCATGTGGTACAAGAAGGAGTGAGGTGCAGTCCTCAAAAACAAAGGTCCTAAGAAAACAAACAAACACAGTTATACATCAGCACTCTACTTAATTTCTTTGTATTTCAGTCTTTTCAACTTGTAAAATATAAGTAATAACAATAATAATCTCATGGGTCCACTGGGAAGATTGAATGAGAGAACACCTGTAAACATCTTGGCATGTGGGAGGGATCCAATAAATATTAACTCTTCTTTTCCCAGATGACAGATGACCGTAGTGATTAGATCTAGGGATATATAATAAGTTATATATTATTTATATTTTGATGCTTATAAATAATATGCCAACAGTATAAAATACAAGTAAATAAACAAAATTCTGTCTTCAAATTTTAGTTCAGGAATTAAAGGGAAAGTATATATTTATAATGACTGGAAATTGTAAACCTGGTTCAGCAACTTGTGTTTACCTGACTAACTCATTACACTTGAGGGTTTCTCAGTATTCCATAAGAATTTCACCACTAATGAAAATGAAACTACAATGCAACATAGTCTCATGAAGTTACTAGGTGATTTTCCATTTTTTACATTCCCTAGGTTAATTATGAATGTTGTTCACATTTCAGAAAGTCTCTCATGCCAATCTTACTATTCCTGTCACAGTTAGAATTAATGTGCAAAACTTTCATTTAGAAATACACAGCTAATTTCTCTCTAGTATTAACGAAATCGCTATTGGATGTCCCAAATACCAACTAGGTGAAATGTTAGGCGAACTATTTCAATCTTTCATATTGAACATTCGCAAAGTAACCAGCAAGACAAAAACGATCTAGCAAGAACATTTCTATTGCTTTCCAATGGAAAGGCCATTGTTCATATATTTTATTGTATCTTATTCTTTATGTATCTCCTCTTCCAATTCATCTTTTTTTCCTATCCTTCACATCCATAAAAGCTCACATGTAAATATGTCCATATTTATCAAGTCTGCTTAAATTATCTATCATCCTCAGTTGAATTGTGTAAGTGATCTTCTACTCCAGACAAAATAGATGCCTATTTGTGAATAGTTCTTCTGAAAAACAATTTAAATATTATACCACACAGTATAGATGTTACAGTCTTGGATCTTCTTATTAAAGCCATTGCAGTCCAGAGGATTTCTAGAAAAGAGAAAGGCAAAGATGACAGTCATGTCATAGTAATTTAGAATATTTCATTTTCCTAGTGAATACAGTCAAGAGAATTTTTTTTTCAGAGAATGATGAATTTGTTACATATTTCAACCCAGTAACATTTGGCTCAAAATTTATAGGAGGTAGAAAAATGTGAGGCCCATCTTTTTAAAAATTATCTATGTGATGTCTTTAATATATATATATATAGAATTCAAAAAATTATATATTTATATATAGAATTCAAAAAATTTTATATATATAGAATTCAAATATATATATATATATATATAAAATATATATATTTTTTAATCTCCCATAGCAACTAATATTGTTGTATGGGAGAAAATAGTTAAATAAATTAAATTACATAGTTTATATGTCAATTGATGATAACCCTTCATGATACATATTATAAAATTATAATGTAATATTTTGAGATAAACTTAATACTTTATATCTTTAGAAAATACACGGAGTGGCCAGATTATTATGATCTCCGACATGAATTTATGCATGGGTGGGGTCCAGCCAGCCTGGCCAGAGGGAGGGGACATGGGTGGTTGGCTGGGCTGCCTGCTGGTTGAACTCTTGGTCAAGGGGACAATTTGCATATTAGCCTTTTATTATACAGGATCTACACTGAGTAGCCAGATTATTATGTGTTCAGAGATCATAATAATCTGGCCACTCAGTGTATATCATTATCTATTAAAGATATAATTTTAACTAGGATTTAGACAAAATGATACCTTTATAAATCCTATTCCTTATGAGTGAAAGTCTGACAAATATAAGGAGAAGTTCAGTGTAAAAATTTAAAAGTTTGACTGGAATTTTCACTTTTATTCTGTAGGTTGTAAGAAATTGTTGATATTGACTGAATCACACGGGTAGGCCAAATATATACCTTTGATTTTTACACTGATGCCTTCCTTCTGAATATAATCTGTCTCAACCATGATAAAAGAGTAATAAGCATAGCCTGATTTTGCAGTGTCGTCACCAGTGATCATCATATGGACAAACTCATCTTCTGTGGAATGGATGGTCTGTTGTTGGAAACGGAAGGACCAACCTGAAAAGCATGTACTCACAAAAATAATTATTGAAGAGTATTTTCTGCAGCCAAAGACGATTAAATCACAGCTTCCTAGTATAGAGCATGAGAATGAGTCACACAAGGAAAACAAGTTTGAAATCCATGTGCATTCTGCAAGCACAGCATTTTTTATTTATAGTTAGTAGTATATTGTCCTTGTGTCTGTTACATTTCCTGAGGGCTACAGATGATTTTAAAATATGTGGTGCATCTGAAAAATAGCTCAAACATTAGTTTCTCTAAGAAATTGAAAATGAAATAGATGGCAAGAATGTCACCCAACATAAAATTGAGATAATGGCCTCCTGTGGATAGCATGCTTCAAACATAAATCATCACTGTTCGTGACAAGCAAGAATTGACAAAAGTGAGGTCTCCACTGTATCCATAAAAATATAGGCTGCATCCATGCAGTTACTGGACTTACTGCTTTTACAGAAATGGTTTATCCATTCAAACATTTGCTCAGGTATAAACTATCCATTTTGCTGACTTTTCTCTAAATTGAAAAGATTTTGACTGATGTAAGTGAACTAGCCAATTGTTTTGGATTCTGGTAGTTATATCTATGAATATGGTGGCCAAAGAAATAGGAAATGGCCCTGGCTGGTGTGGCTCCATTGGTTGGAGCATTGTTCCTTGCACCATCCAAAGGGTTGGGGGTTCAATTTCTGGTCAAGGCACATGCCTGGCTGGCGGGTTCAATACACCGTCCGTTAGGACACATAGGGGAGGCAACTGATGGATGTTTCTTTCTCATATTGATGTTTCTCTCTCTCTCTCTCTCATCTCTCTCTAAATAATAATAATAATAATAATAATAATAATAATAATAATAATGGCCGGAACCAGTTTGGCTCACTGGATAGAGCATCGGTTTGTGGACTGAAGGGTCCCAGGTCCAATTCTGTTCAAGGGCATGTACATTGGCTGCAGGCACATCCCCAGAAGGGGGTGTGCATGAGGCAGCAGGTCAATGTTTCTCTCTCATCGATGTTTCTAGCTCTCTATCTCTCTTCCTTCCTCTCTGTAAAAAATCAATAAAATATATTTTAAAAAAATAATAATAATGGAGGAATAGTCTCAGGTGAGAATTTTTAAAAAGTAGGTAATGCTCATTTGTATAAACTGTAATACAAAGTCTAATTTTTAAAATGAAATATTTATAAAAACTATTTAATATTAGGTGCATTAGTAATTGTTAACATTTTAGTTCAATACTTAATTTATAGCATCAAGAAAGGGTAAGTGAGTGAGCCAAAACAAAAACAAAAACAAAGACTACAATCTCGAGCTGATAAAGGCCATATAAGACTTGCATAGGCCTATTTGTGAAAGAGGGGATCACACCATGGTAGGCAGAGTGTGGTGTCGTCATGGTCTTTATTTAGAAGTTAAATATGAGTTAAGTGCCATTCATGAATGCTGAGTTGGACAGACGGGTAGGCTGTACTGAATTGTCTGTTGATAAGTCAGCATGACGATAAACTTATGCTATTTTCGCTTAAGAAGGGTCAGAAACTGAGTTTCCCCAAATCCTTTTTCCAATGGTCCAGGTTAAACTTTGCCAATGAGAGGCACTCACTTGAGATTTGGAGGTTGAAAAGGGCAAGTGTCATAATCTCTAAAAGCCATTGTATGTGGATATATGGTCAGCTGCGTGGCTCAGTGGCTCACAGCCGCTTGCTCCCCTGTGAGCTCTGGGGACAGCTCACGCTGCTGGTGCAGGAAGAGATCATTGGTGGGAGCTTCCCAGAAAGTCCTATAATTTGAGTGTATCTCCTGCAAACTCTCAGCTACTTCAAGCTGAGAAAACCACTAGGCGTTTCCCTGACTCTTGCTTCTCCTGTTCTTCCAATTATTGAGCAAGTTCCTAATTCTCTTTATTAATGTGCTTACTGCCTGAATGTAGAGAAAGGCTGCTGTTAATTCATATGATCCCATTGAAGGACATTTGAGAATTGCTAACACTGCTTTTTGTCAGAAAAAGTTACTGCTATAAAAGGTGAGAAATACTATCTTCTTCAAGATGGCCATATGCCAGCTTAAAATCCAGGATTCTATTACTAAGCAACAAGAAGAGTGTGATATTGATGGCAACCTTGCCTCCAATTACATGACCCACTGGTTTTCTCTTATTCATTCAAGGAGTCTCTTTTAAGCTATTTTTCATACTACTATATTAAGAGGTCAGAAGCCTCCAGCTAAAGGACATAAACACCAGGCATCTATCTATATGAAGAAATTCTCTTGACGCCAATGGATTTTGTTGTTGTTTGATTTTCCCTATTAATGTACTCAGGATGTCATTTCGACCTTATCGAATTACGCATGCACAAGCACCCAGGCATTATTTTACACCTCTCTGAGCCTCAGTTTCTTCAATTATTAAAGAGAAACAATAACACATTTGCCCTGCTTACTTCTCAGGGATATTCTAGTAATAAACTGAGATAATTGCTCTGGCCCTCCTCACTCACTGGCTAGAGTGTCAGCCTGCATATCAAAGGGTCACAGGTCTAATTCCTGGTCTAGGGCATGTACGTGGGTTTCAGGTCAGATCCCCAACCAAGTCAGGTCACACGTGGGAGGCAACTACTCAATGTTTCTCTCTCACATGGATGTTCTTCTTTCTCTCCTCTCTCTTTCTTTCTCCCTAGACCCCTCTCTCCCTTCTATTCTCTCTACAAATCAATGAAAAAAATATATTCAGGTGAGGATTAAAAAGAAAAATGAGATGCTGGACATAAAAACATTTTGTGTCTGACAAAGCCCTATGCATATATAAAGGATTATAATTAGCATTACTTTAGTGATTGTACCAAAGTGTTCTATTGATTCATTTTGCATTTTGCAAAAGTCCTTGTCTCCGAAGGACTACATGTGGCTCCGGCAGTACCATGAAAGGGATAAAGTCACCTTTCTTGCTATTTCTTCTGGCATCTTTAAGTAACGCAGAGCCAAAAGGTCAGCTGAGTCATATTTCCTACAGCAGGGTGACCCCACAAGTGTGTTCTTGCCACTGGCAATGCTGCCTGTGAATCTTAACATTCACGGTCAGTGCTTACGGGCTGACAGTTGGGATTTAAAATACTTGTAGCTAAATCATGAGAGCAGCTGAAAAGCACAGACCATCTGCTGTAGGTGTGCACGGAAACACCCTCCAATTAATCAAGTCCACATTGACACCCATTAAGGAAACATTTGGTGGTGCAAGTTCCCTTCGGTAGTCTTATTCGGGATAAGCCGAAAAATGTATCTCTCAGCTTTGTGTCTTATTCACAGGAACAATCAGTGTCCGCGGCCAAGTGCCTTCTGACAGAATGCTGTTCACATGGCAACATCCATCAGGCCCCGTGGTAGCTGGTGACCTGGCACATCTCCGCTTTGCACCTCATCTGTCTGGTCTGGACATGTATTGAATAGATGCTTGTGCTGCAGACAGAATTTTATCTATCTCATTACAAACCATTGCATTGACTTCGCCCGCCACAAAAATAGCCAAAGCGCACAATATGCCCTGAGCTTACATTCCCAGGGAGTTGAAGTCTCAGTGTGCAGTTTATCTTTGCTCTTCTTCTTCTTCTTCTTCTTTTTTTTTAAAAATATATTTTATTGATTTTTTACAGATAGGAAGAGAGAGGGATAGAGAGTTAGAAACATCAATGAGAGAAAAACATCGATCAGTTGCCTCTTGCACACCCCGTACATGCCCTTGACCAGCATCGAACCAGGGACCTTTCAGTCTGCAGACCGATGCTCTACCACTGAGCCAAACTGGCTTCGGCTACCTTTGCTCTTCTTAAGTGCTCGTATATGCTTTGTGTGTCATGCTTCTGACTGTCATGTGTCGCATGTACTCAAGATGCTCATGGAACATCTAAGTCCCCATGGTGTTAATCCATGCTCAGCTTCCATAAATGCTCCAGGTATACCAGAAAACTCCCAGCTAGAAATTTCAGTTATTTTTTTATTGGGAAATAATTGAAATAATCTATTTTGAAATGGGTCTTAACTGATCTGACGTAAGTTCTTACATCATAATAGAAGCTGCTTTATAAGGAGTAGCCTGGCAATAAGCCAATGGATTATACTCAAATACATGTAGATTTATCAATTCTTACTACCCTTTCCTCCTCCATTAAACAATAATAGTGTGCACATGTATATATTTAAAGCTTGGAACAAACCCTAAAAAAATCCTCCCAAAACAGAGATTTCTGTTTATGTGGGAAATTTAAGTAAAGCCAGGAGACTTATACCTATAGCCTGTTTGCTCCATGCCATTATTTGGCACTCCTAATGTGGCTACTGCAACTCAAGATCTAAATATTAAATTTAATTTGTTTGAATTTGCATTTAGAAAAAAATGGTGTATATATATTTTCATTGAACATACTAGTAGTTCTAAACTCACTTAAGCCATTGAAAATTTAATGTCCAAATTGAGAGGTGCTATTAGTGTAGAATAAACAACAGATTTTGAAGACTTATAAGAAATAAGAATATAAAATAGTAAAAAATGTAATTAAATATCTCAACAATATGTAGAATAATATCTCAATAACATACCAATATCTCAATATTGACCACAGATTAAAATTATAATGTTTTTGACATATTGGGTAAAATATATTGTATTATTAATTTTTTAAAAGTTTTTATTAACATGTTTAATGTTGACATTGTTCCAGACTTCCTCCCAAACTAGTATTACCTGTTTACTTTTCTTTAATGTGGCTACTATAAATTTGAAATACACATATGGTATGTGGTACTTGCATCATATTTTCATTAGACAGCATTGCCAAAAAGACATAGTCGACAAAGTCTCCTACCTCTTGATATCTGCCTTTATTCTCAGTAAGGTTTACTTTGAATTCCTATCCAAGAGTCTACATTTTCAGACCTGCTTTGGTTTAGGCATGGATGCATACAAGAATAACATCTCAGAGGATAGGGTGTGAGGGGGGGGGAGACAGGAAGAAATTAACCAAAGAATTTACAGGCATACACACATAGCCCAAAGACACAGGTAATAGTGTGGCGAAGGCCTGGGACTGGGCAGAAACTGGATGAAGAGGGGGTAAAGGAGGAGAAAAGGGGGGGCATCAGTAACGCTGACAACAATAAAAAACATAGTCCTGATATTTTAAAAATTATTGTAATAAAAACATAATGTTAAAAAATTAAAAAATAACCCAAACTGTTTTGCAGCAGAGGGAGATTCTGATCCTACTGCCACAAATAAAAAGAAAGGAATATTTCCCCAAGGCCTTTTACTAAATTATATATTTCTTTTATTAAATTATGTATCTGTGGAATTATTACTATGTGCCAGAAACTATCCCAATTAAATCATACCTTGTGTATTAACTTACACCTTTTAGGTTCTGAGTAATATTTTTTTACTTTAAATATTTCAGTGCTATACTATTATCCTCTTGAATATCACTTCTTATTTTACAGTTCAAGTATAGAAGTGATAAGAAATCAGATAATTTCTGCAGAAATAATAAAAATAGAATTTATGAGTTATCTAACATCAAATTTTTAATGTCCTCTAAAATAAAAATAGAGGACAAAAGTTGCTCATGTATTTGCTATTTCACACTATTTGGATTCTGGATGAGAAAATAAACATTTCATGAATATAAGGCAACATTCCTTTCTTTACTAGTAGAAAATATATTAGTGTCATTTATGCCTTTGCCATTGTACTACTTATAAAGTATAGCTATTCTCCTAGATAGAACATTATTCTTTGATATCCACAGAGCTTCTGCTTTTATACTCAGAACTCATTCTAAAAGACAGAATGAGTAATGCTTTGCTTAAACTTAAGATGAATAGCAAACAACTTGTCTAACACAGTAGGTGTTCAGAAATATGGCTTAAGGAACACGTTCTAAACTGTGAATGATTGTGAAAGGTTTTCCAGGAATCAGTATGCAAGTCTTGCTGGTGAGTGTGATTCATGATATATGCCTTTGGACATCTCGCGCAGAGGTAATAAAGTATCAAACATGGTAAGTGGCAATGTCAACCAAGATAAGACCCCCAGGTAAGATGTGTTGATGATTATCTAAAGTTCTAAAAGTATTTTTATGGGCAAGGAATATGCTTGAGATTGACAACATGTCCACTTTCTTATCCCTGAACATCAAACATAACATAAAATATATTTTCCCATATTTTGCTATGCTTTTATTTTGGTACTCAAATTTCCACCAGAAACTCTGTTTAATGTTTAATTGAAGTATAACATCCAGTCCTTTTTGCCTTCCAATTAGAACAGTTCCAAGATTTCTTTGTGTAATGGAGAGTTATGACATTCTAGTCGTTCATAAGATAATGTGAATTTGGTTAATTATCTTCATTTCCTTCTGCAGCTAGGAGATTATAGACTTTTTATAACATCCTAGGAAAAAAATTAAGTGAAAAAAGAAGTTATAATACTTATTCCCAAACAACAGGTATAACTGGGACTGTTAAAGAAAAATTAAAATGTATAATTGCCTTATCCCACAGTTCTGGCTGAGCAGAATTGTTAAGTGTTTTTTTGGTAAAATAAAAACCAAGTGACATTGGAAACTGAAGTATTTGGGGGATCCATAAGATCCTTCCTGAAATAAGAGATATACATTTGAGACTTCAGAAATAAGGTATGGTTAAAAATAAAAAATAAATATAGTAAAACAAACAAAAAAAAACCCTGAAAGATAACTAGGAACCAGTGTGAAGTTATGATCATGTGGCATGGCAATAAGGTCAAGGATAAGAAAAGGATATGGTTTCCTTATCAAACTATTGCAACTCCAACCCATAAAGTTCCCAAAGGATGGGTATCTTGCCAAGGAAATGGTAGCAGCATTTTATCACTATCTGAATGTGATTTTGAAAACCAACTGTATACAATCCAGGTAATTTGGACCGGATCATAGGGCAGAGTTCTTTTCTAAACTCCTTCCCAAACAGGTTCATGCAAAAGATAAATGTAACGAGAGAGAGAGAGAGAGAGAGAGAGAGAGAGAGAGAGAGAGAGAGAGAGATTCCCCTACCTTCCCACCCATAAAGGTGGTGTGCAGAAGAGCAGAACCATCAAGCACACAGCCAGCGCAGTACCTGCAGGTCTAGCTACACCATTAGAGAAAAAAAGCAGTGAGCTGATGATCAAGTTTGCCTTGTGTTCACTTGCTGTTAAGCAGCATGAAGGAGGAACCACTGAAAAGCCATTCCCATGTTCATGACTTGTTAACATACAGTGTTTTCAAATGGACCTATTCATTTCTTTTGGGAAATCATAAATTGGCAACTCCTACTTTATTCTCTTTGTTCAGAGAGTCGATAACATATTCATTCATAATAAAAGCAGCAAATCATTCCTCCAGAACTCAACATTTCTGTCTTCTTTAACTAATGAGCTAATAGTCTATGAACATTATACACACACACTTAAAAGAACTCCTAATACACTCTCCTCACTTCATACATATCTCCATTTAACTTGTGTTTCCTGCGATACTACAATTAGTTTGATTTCTGTCATTACAAATGGAATAGCACTGCTTAGAGTGAAACAAGAATGGTGTTCCATTTCATAAACTAGAAAAGAGAGGTTTATATTTATAAAGTCACTTTTCAAATCTGGGAGGCAATAGATGGTGGCTACAGACCTCAAGATCCGTCATCCTATATAATAAAGGGATAATATGCAAATTGACCCTAATGGCAGAACAACCAGGAACAACTAGTCGCTATGACAGGCACTGACCACCAGGGAGCAGACGCTCAATGCAGGAACTGCCCCCTGGTGGTCAGGGTGCTTCCACAGGGAGAACACTGCTCAGCCAGAAGCCAGCTCCTCAGGGCCTATGTTGTTAGTCAGACATCCCCCAAGGGCTCCCAGGCTGCCAGAGGGTTATGTGACTGCCCACTTAAGTCCAATCCCCCGGGGAGCAGGCCTAAAGCTATCAGTCAGACATCCCCCAAGGGCTCCCAGACTGCAAGAAGGTGCAAGCTAGGCTGAGGGATCTCCCACCCCCAACCCCTGAGTGCATGAATTTTCATACTCCAGGCCTCTAGTATGATTATAATAACATGTCCTTCCCACAATTCCAAAATGCCATCTAGATATAATGTATTACTAGAATAGATAGAGCTCAACATATTTTCGGTGAAAAATAAAAATTATTTTAAAACCAGTAGCAAGGTATTCTATTTTTGAATTATGGGGTAGCCAATTTAAGCACGTTAGTTAAGCTTATACTCTCTGGTTTGTCTCTCTGTGTCATTGTTGCTACTCATATCTGCCTAAGTATTTGTGTGTGTGTGTGTGTGTGTGTGTGTGTGTGTGTGTGTGTGTGTTTGAGTAAAGTTAAGGGTAAGAAATCTCTGTAGTCATTGCCAACTAGGTAACTGACAGTATTGATTTGAAATAGTGTTTCCATTTTTTATTTTATATCCTTTCTCTTTAAAACCATAAAATTCTCTTATTTTATCCTCACCTGAGAACATACCCAGAAAGAGCAAGGGAGAGAGAGAAAAAGAGAGAAAGAAAGGGAGAGAGATCGGCCACCCTTTTCATACTCTTTGACTGGGGACCAAACCCACAACCCAGGTATGCATCTGGATTGGAAATTGAACCAGTAACTCTTTGGTGCACAGAATGGCATTCAACCATCTGAGCCACTCTGGCTGCGCTAGATCAATTTTTCTTTGATGAAGTTATGATTTGTCCATATGTGTTATAATTTACTTTTCTTAAAACTTCACTATTTTTTCTAATATTCATAAAGTTTTTTTCAAGTCTGAATTATTTGAAAATCTAATGAATTTTTCCTATGGAAATTCATTATTGCCCCATGCCAGATAAATCTTTGCGCTCTCGTGATCATGAGCCACAGCCACTATTGCATTCACACATAGCTCTCATTTTATATTACATCACTATTTTAGCTTCAAAAGTAAAATATTGTTACAGACAGTTTAGAAAACAGAGGAAAAAAATCCCACTCATTTCCCACTTAAGTACTTCTCTTCCATTTTTCTCATCCAACTTTGTTTCATCCATCTATTTTGCTTACTTATAATAAAGTAGATATTAGTTATGGCCTATCTTCTGACCTCTGATAATGGAAGAAGGATCTGATATGGGGTGTGGCAGCAATTATTTTTGAACACCTTCATTTCTCCTAAAAATGGGCTGACCTTTAGGAAATGTATAACCCATTTGTATGTCCAGGAGACATAACAACCTATCTTCATTCTATAAGAAACAGACCAGTTCTTATTTTTTTCTTTCCCTCATCACCACTATGAAAACTTAGATTTCCTTTGCAAGCTTTTATAAGAAACCTCATCTAATCTTTAGGACCAAAACCTAAAATCTAAGACAAGAATGAGATCATATTGTATTGGTGAACACAGAATGGGCTTTCTGAAAGCTGCAACATTTAGTACAGTTGTTCTGCTAGGCTTGCCCAGAAAAATAATGTTGGCCTTCTAAATAGGAGATTACAGTAAAAATGCCAAACAAACCCTTTGTTCTCTTTCCTTCATTTGAACATTTTTGTTATTTTACTGACATCAACAGAGCGGCCACACAGACACGCTTCAGCTCTTAAAAGCTAATAGAATACTTTAAAAAAAAAAAAAAGCAGCCAATAGAAAATAACACATAACAAAAGAATGATGCATTTGGGCAATAGCAATATCCAGACAGTATTTACCACGTTTAATGGGGAAAAATTTGGACTGTACTTATCTTATATAAACACATGTTTTCACAGATACGTTTACAAATAGGCTATAAGCAGAATACAATGTTTTAGCTTTTATTTTGATTCATATTTTCATAATTACGTCATTCTCTGTTGCATGTAACATTTTTATTTGATTTTTCAATTTGGATTCTTTGTATCCTTACAGGTTGTTAGTAATTCATTCAACAAATATTAGCTGAAGGTCCTCTATGTGCCAGACACCTCTCTCGGTGAACACAGATTCCTACATTGTAAAGCTATCTTTCAAGTCAGGAAAGACAGGCAAAAATCGATAAACTCAATACAGGTAGGTGTTGGGAGGAAATGAGTGCTACAGAAACCAAGGAGGACCAGGAATGCTGTAGGGAGGATGGTCTGCACTGTTAAATAGGTGGTTTGGGTAGCTGCTGGTGGGCAGAACAGTCACCACAAAGGAGCTACAGCAGAAGTGCTCCACCTGTTAGGACATAACAACCAGGAAGAAGGAGAAAGTCATCAGAGAAAATGTCAGACAGGACAGGCAGGCCCCCCACCTAGGAGTGTAAACCACAGTAAGGAGTTTGCTTTCATTCTCAGAATGGGCACCCATGTAGGAATGCCAGATTTAGCAAATAGAGAGATAGCCAATTAAACATCAATTTCAGATACTCAATCAATTTTTTAGTAAAAGTATATTCTATGCAATATTCGGGACATATTTATACTCAAAAAGTATCTGATTAATTTTACAATAGTATAAGTATGCTGCCTACACTATGTGGGACCTTATTTATCCTCATTTATACTTATTTATAAAGTATAAAGTACTAGAGGCTCAATGCACGAAATTTGTAAATTGGGGGAGGGGATCCCTCAGCCCAGTCCTTGCATCCTCTCCAATCCGGGACCTCTCAGGGGACATCCCTCTTGCAATCCAGAACTGCTGGCTCCTACCTGTTTGCTTGCTGGCAGGCTTGATCACCACCTAACCACTCCCCTCCAGGCTTGATGGCCCCCAACTGCCCTCCTCTGCACACTGATTGCCCCTAACCACCTCTGCCTCAGCCCCCACCACCATGGCTTTGCCAGAAGGAAGTCAAACATCCAGAAGATGTCCAGTCACCCGGTCTAATTAACATATTACCATTTTATGGGTATAGATGGTTACTGAGCAGTGCATTCTGGGGAACATGGGGAAGTGCCCTTATGACTGAGAGGCCAGGAACTAGACAGGAAGCTGGGAGGTACGGTCTCACTCAACAGAGGATGGGCCTTGGATCCTAGGTGAGGCCTGGACTGTGTTTAGATTCGAGAAGTCTCCCTCTTCCAGGTACCACTTTCTCAATGGCCTCTTACACACACTCCAACACGGGTTCAACCCTGCAACCTTTCAATGTACAGGACAAAGCTCCAATCAATGGAGTCACCCAGCCAGGGCAGTTAGACTTGGTTTTTCTTGTCTTTTACTTTTTTTATTTTTACCCCTTTTATTAAGTCTTTATTTTTGAAAGGTTTACATAGGTCCCCTTTTCCCCATTACCCTTTTCCAGCCTACTTCCCGCCTCAGGCCCTCACCACCACAGTGCCTGTGTCCAGGGGTGATGCATATATGCACATAGGCCATTGGTTGATCTCTTCCCATACACCCACATTCCCCTGCCTTCCCTCTGAGGTTCCACAGTCTGTTCATGCATCTATGTCTCCGGGTCTATTTTTGCTCATCAGTGTATTTGGCTCCTTAGGTGTTAAAAGTGCTCTGGTTGTGATCACTTAGGTTTTCTAAAGACTCAGTCATATCATGTACAAATCTTTTTTTTTCTCCAAGTGTACTTATGGACACATTGGGAATATAGAGGCCAGAAATAGACGCCTGTGTATAAGTTGGGAATAGGATGGTTTTTCTTTTGTGATGTTGTGTACCTGATCCTGTGTTCCCACTGTGTTGAGAATACTGAGTACTGTGGCTGCATGGAGGCTCTCATTGGCAACTCATCCACACAGAGTCATAGCCTCCCTCTCCATCAGCCACAGCTCCCAGGACAGACGCGTGCACCTCTCAGCAGAGGTGGGGGCACTTGGCCACCTCCCACAGGCTTGCCCCCTATCATCACTCAGTGGGTCCACCTCCCTCATACCATCCTCTTGTTCCTCCTCCCAGGCCTTTCCATGCATTTCCTCTCACCCAGCCTCCTCCCTCATCCCGTCATGTCCGGAGCCCCAGACACTCCTTACTGGACTGTTTCATCTTATTCTTCCATGGTGTCCAGTGTTACTTCTGCCTTGTTAACTTGGTTTGAATCTGAAAAGACATGGCTTCATCTCCTATTCATTTTGTGTCCCTTTTACCCCTAAATTAATGTCGTGTTCTTAGTATGTGACTATGAGATGTCTCTGTAACTAGCTGAGAAACCTTTCACGTTTCTCTTTCCTTTCTTTCATCACAGGATAACAGCTCTGCGGTTTGCCTGGAACCAAAGGCCCTGGGAATACAATGCTGAGCCCTCTGAACTCATTTTATTCTTTATTGTATTATTTGATTCCTGGGGTTGAATTAAACATGAAAACAGAAGGATATATACCTTAGATATACAATCTGAGTTATTACCCGGAGGTTTCCACGGGAGTGGACACTGAGGCATGAGGCGCATGTGTTTATTGGCTAGTTTCCTCAGCTATGGAACGAAGGTTGAACCTGCCCCTCGGATCCTTAGGAGGTTGGATATGATGCATCCAGAGGGATTAACTGGTGGCTGGGAGAGGAAGATTGGAAGTCAGCAGACACTTGTTTCCTTTACCTGGACAGAGTTAGAAAAACACAACTCCTTTTTATCATAACACCAGGAAGGGATATGGGAGGCGGTGCAGGCAACCAGGGCTGCCCCCTTACTCCTGCCCTGGCCCAGCTGTCATCACAGAACTGCTCAACTCAGGCTCTGGCTCCGCCCATCCGGCAGGGAGGAGCATGCGCAGTTTCTTGCATACTCAGAAGCAGCTGTGGAGTAGGGAGGTGCTGGTTCTCCCCTCTGCCCCCAGCAGAAAGAGGGTGTTTGTGCTTCAAAGCTGATGCTCTCCGTCCACCTCCCAACAGTAAGGCAGAGGGGCACTGCAGACGCTGAAGTTCTTGTTGAAGTCTCCAATCCAGAGCCTCTCACAGCAGTGAGTCTGCATCCAGGAAGGCTGCGCAGTGGAGGTGCTATGTTCCTTTTAGGAAAAATTGAGGATTGATCAGAATCTGCCGGCTGGAGGGAGGAACGAGGAGGTCTGCCTTGAGCCTGCTCTCCAATCCCCAGTCCTGCTCCACTGCCACCCAGCCCAGTTCCCCATGGCTCTCCCTTGGCCATCTAGCAGTGGGAGTCTGTGGGCCAGGGGTGGGTAGGGAGGGTGGGGGGGAGGAACCAAGAGGTGCTCCATGCACTTTCTGGTGACTGGTCATCCCTCTGGTCATTTAGGGCATGACAGGTCCCTGGTCTTTTATAATGTAGATTATAAGTTTTTCTAAAATTCCAAGTGAACTGAGTGCTCTGTGTTTAGTCTGGCAACCCTAAACCATTGGGGAGTTTTAAGCAGAGGAATCACATGGCCTGACTTATTTAAAATGATCACACTGACTAGAAGATTACGGTAAAACAATCTGTTCAAATAGTGAGGTGTTTAAAATGATCACTGCCGCCTGGAGAATGAACTGCTGTGGGGCGAGGGCAGCAGCAGGGAAGCAGGCAGGGTGGCTCCGCAGTGGTCCCTGGGAGAGATCATGGAATGTATTTTTATTGATTTCAGACAGGAAGGGAGAGGGAGAGATGGAAGCATCAATGATGAGAATCATTGATCGGCTGCCTCCTGCACGCCCCACACTGGGGATTGAGCCTGCAACCCAGGCATGTGCTCTGACTGGGAATTGAACTATGACCTCCTGGTTTTTACCAGTTCTTTTGAAAATGAAAAAATAAAGGGTAGGAGAGGATGACTTCATAGCAGATCTGAATAAGAAGGTACAAGTGCAAAGGGGGACTCTGGACTGGAACTCAAATCAGCTGAATCCTTTGTCACTTGTATGTAAGTTACTTAAGATAAGTTACAGCCTCTCAGAGCTCTGGGTTTCTCTTTTGTGAGTGTGGAAATAAATTCCCACCTTCTTTACCTCACCAGATTGTTGTGAAGACCAAAGGAGCCTGGATACTTTTGATTGCAATGTGTCATCTAAGTACTAGCTGCAATAAGAATTGAGGTTACAAGTAAATCATATAGATAAAGCCATGCAAGTGGGGAAACAACAGATTCACTGGGCTGAAGAAACATGGAGATGTGCCACTCTTATTTCAAAGGAAAGACAACTAAACAAGCATTTTTCTTCAAAGCAACAAATCAAAAATACAAAGAATGCATAATAACCTGGAAAATAATGTTCATGTCTCAATTTAACCTTTCTTCTTTCCACTTCATCTTTCTTCTTTCAACAGAAGCAAGCAGATAGCATATATTAGCACACACATTCTTTAGAGAGCAATGTTTTCCGCTGGGAGAAGAAAAGTAAATTTCATGTACAGTCAATTGCTCTTTATTCAGAAAATGATTTAGGAATCACAGTGGAATACAGTCAGGTGATTAATGAGGAAACAATCAAAGATTCTGTTGTAGTCTCAAGAAGAATAGATTTGCCAGTGTTGAAATCAATGTGTTAAATGAAGTAAGGAAACGGAAAAGAAACATGGCCAGCACCCATTGACCCATCCATCCATGTACTTAATAATTATTACTTGAGTTCTCATTATGTATAAATGGCCAGTGGAATATTCAAAACTAAATAAAATAGAACCACTTCTCTCAAAAGATAACCAAAATGTTAGGTAAAATAGATAACATGCTAGAGTAGTATAGAGGGAAAAATAGGCATAGCCAGTATTAGAGAAGGCTACAGATACAGCAGCTACTGTCAGTTAATGGCCTATCATGTGGAATAATGGCATAGCTCACCATGGTGACAATGGGAGGTATGGAGAAAGCTAAGTGTGCAAGATGGGTTATCCATTATGGAAAAATATGAACGGTCAGATGAAGGAAGATAGTTTTATTATGTTGGGAAAAGTAAGCTATCAGCCCTTGGTGGGTAGATCAGTTGGTTGAGGTGTTGTTCCATATACCAAAAGGCTGCCGGTTCAATTACTTATCAGAGCACATACAGGAGGCAACTGATTGTGTTCTCTCTCTCTCTCTCTCTCTCTCTCTCTCTCTCTCTCTCTCTCTCTCTCTCTCCAATAAAATAATATCCTCAGGTGAGGATTTTTTTAAGTAAACTATGGAAGTATTTTGAGCTAAATGACTATCAGAGCCAAGATTTTTTTTAAAAAAATCTGACATATAAAAAAAATATGACAGCATCTACAAGAAGAAATGGAAGCTAGGAGACAAACTAGAAAACTATTACAACCATCCAGTGGAAAGGTGACATAGAATGAAAATAATTCATTTGTGACTTATGTGTCAGTTAGGAAAGCAATTAAATGAGTGTAACAGACAACTGAAAGTAGGGATGGCTTACACGTGACAGAAGTCCATCTGCTTTTCATTTAAGAGAGAGAAGAAAAGCTGAGGGTGGGAGGAGACCTGGTGTAGTCAATCATAGAACAGGCATAGGAACCAGACACACAAGAGCTGGTATTCCAGAATGCTCCACAGTTGATCCTGGACAAGTGACTCCATCCTTTAGATCCTAAGGTTCCTCATTTGTAAAAAGGGGGAAACTGGACTGTTTTAATGAAATGACATATATACTATACCTAGTCCAATCCCTGACTCACACGTTTTTAACAACATGGAGGAACCAGTCATCTGGAAACTGTGATATATCTATTTCAAATAGCTTTACAAAACCCCACTTTCCTGCCCATAAGTCGAGTCCACCTGTCTCTATATCTGGAATGAAGAAAGGACTACAAGAAACATTGTCAGTGTTGGTGGAATGTGAAGTATTCTGAAGACAATGGGTGTACATATCTGTAAGTTCTTCACAAATTACAAAATCCAAAGCACATGAGAATTAGTGCCCATGTGAGTTTGGCTGTCAGAGATGATTCCCAGGTTTCCCAGCTGCTAACCAATTATAGTGTTTTGAAAGCAGGGAGATAAATCAGACAAAGTTTGCTAAGAGAGAAAGGACTGGAGAAGCAAGGTGAGCAAGAGAGCTGAAACAATTGAGCATAAGTATTTTTATTAAAAACTGGTCAGCTATCCCAACAGGTTGGCTCAGTCGTTAAGCATCAACCTATGAACCAGGTTTGATTCCAGGTCAGGGCACATGCATGGGTTAGGGCTATATCTCCAGTGTTGGGGCCTGCAGGAGGCAGCCAATCAATGATTCTCTCTCATCATTGATGTTTCTATTTTTCTCTCCCTCTCCTTGACTGAAATAAATTTAAAAATACATTAAAAGAAAAAAAAAAACAAGCACTGATGAACTAGAGACTTATCTTTTAGAGACAAATGCTGCAATATTTACAGATGAAGTGATATGTTTGGGATTTGCTTTACTTGTGGCAAGTAACTGAGGATGCAAATAAAATTGACTCTCTCTCTCTCTCTCTCTCTCTCTCGAGAGAGAGAGAGAGAGAGAGAGAGAGAGAGAGAAAGAGAGAGAGAGAGAGAGAGAGAACCTGGCCGGTGTGGTTCAATAGTTGAGTATTGACCTATGAACCATGGTCACAGTTTGATTCCAGGTCAGGGCACATTCCTGGGTTGCAGGCATGATCCCCAGTAGGGATTGTGCAGATGGCAGCTGATTGATGTTCTCTCTCACCCTCTCTCTAAAATAATTTTAAAAACAAGATATTTTTAAAGAGAGAGAGAGAGAAAGAGAGAGAGAAAGAGAGAGAGAGAGAGAGAGAGAGAGAAAGAGAGAGAGAAGATAATTAACAACCCTCAACTTATATATCTTATATATTGAATTCATAGAGTCTTTAGAAGATCAGTCCTTTCTATGTTGCCATCCTCATGTCCATCAAAATGGTGACTAGAACTCCATTACCTAATTGCAGGCCTGAATAATAAAGAAGTACAAAAAAGGACTGCCTTGCCTCTGAGTCATATATGAACTGATGGCCAATTTAATAGGATGGGAGGGTTGGGTAGAAGCAAAAAATAGAGATGTCAACAAAGTTGTGATAGGGAGTTAATGTCTGTAACTTTAGAGAAATACTAAAATCATCAATGGGCTAAGTTTGAAGAAGAGAGAAGGGTAATAGGATCAGGATGAAATATCCCTAAGAATAAATGCATGTTCTCTGTTGAAGATATTTTAAAGCACTGAATTCATCGTATTTTATTACAGCTTAAAAGAATCTGTCATAATGAATGTCAAGTTGATGTGTTTGTTTATTTATTGGAAATCGGTTACCTGTCTGGTGATTGTTGTTGAGGAGGTGTCCTTGGCTTTTCTAGCCCTATGGTACACTTCAAAGGTACATGTTATTATAAAATTATTAGAGTTCCTTTGCAGGAAGATTCTTGCAATAGGGCTTCCTTCTGCGGTCTCTTCTGCCCCTGCAGCTTCTCTCCCTTCTCTCTTGCCCTACTTGCATGCTTCTCTGCAGCTTTGCTCCCTTCTCCAGTGCTTGGCTTCTTTCTATGCTGTCTTTAGTTTTCCCTCTGACCTGGATATGCAAATTAACTGCCATTTTGGTTGGGTTAATTTGCATACTTATCCTGATTGGCTGGTAGGTATGGCAAAAGTATACAGTCAATTTGCATGTTTCTCTCATATATATATATATATATATATATATATATATATATATAGTTAACCTATATATAGTTAACCTATATATATAGTTAACATATATATAGTTGACCTATATATATATATATATATATATATATATATATATATATATATATATATAGTTAACCTTCACTCTAGGATCTTTTTTTTAAAATATATTTTATTGATTTTTTTACAGAGAGGAAGGGAGAGAGATAGAGAGCTAGAAACATCGATGAGAGAGAAACAGCTGCCTCTTGCACAACCCCCACTGGGGATGTGCCAGCAACCAAGGTACATGCCCTTGACCGGAATCGAACCTGGGACCTTTCAGTCTGCAGACTGATGCTCTATTCACTGAGCCAAACCGGTTTCTCCCTGATTGGCTGGTGGGCGTGCTTTGTGGGTGTGGTGAAGGTATGGTCAATTTGCAAGTTTATCTTTTATTAGAGAGGATTTTTACCATCATTTTTGCTTTTCCCACAGTACTGTTTGAAAACTCTTAGAATGTTGATGAATTTTAATTTAACCTGATCACACAGTATTGAACTCACAATCAAAGGCAATGGAGATATTAAATTATTTCACTCACTCATTCAACAAATATTTATGAGCACCTTTCCTATGTCAGACGCAATTCCAGGTGCTGAAGATGAGGTAGTGGGAGTCATGCAAGGTATTTTCCCTTAAAAACTCTCATTCTAGAAGGAGTATAGTAAGGATGAGGGAAGTCAGGTTATCAAACATACACAAATATTGAAATATACAATTGTAGAAAGCAGAAAGTGGAACTGAGAAATAGAGCACCAAAAGCAGGACAGTGACAAAATTGATGAGGAACAGAGGGGACATGAGTCATGTGTACAGCTGGACAAAGGCACTGCAAGCAGAGGCAAGAGCAGATGCAAAGTAAAAGGACAGAAGAAGGGGAAATGACTGCAAGAGCAAAATCAGACAGTGACTTGTAACACATGGAAAGGACGTGATTTTCATATATTTCTACACGAATCAAATGAATGAATGGAAGCATGCATGAAAAGAGGAAAAGTCAGATGGACTACAGAATCAGATGAAATATTTCAAACTGGTCTAAAGAGATTATTGGTTTATAGATAATGACGGTGCCTCAGAAAAGAAATCACCTCTCAAAATATTCTATTACTGTTCAATTTGCTTTCATTTTGTACTGATCCTGAAGAGATTTGACCCAAAGCACCAACCAGCAGAACTAAATTTAATGTGTGTGAATCTGTGATATCTTTTGAATGTGCATTGTCTAACACTTCCCTCCCTACAGGCTGAGCTGTCACTTCTGTGATCTTCTCAGAGCTATTTCCTTCTGATATGGAACACACTGGTTAAAGTTCCAAGCTCATGGTAGGTCTCCATGGTTACAAGAGGACACACTGCCTCTCTGTGCCCAGAAGAGCTGGAGTTATTTTCAGCTGAAAATGAATAGCTGCATTTTCAGAATGACATACTCAAGTATGAGTAACAGGTTTTTATTCCAATATAAACAGAATGCTTTTAAGTCACATTAAAAAAAGGATGGAGAACATTAATGCAGGCACTTATTCCAGTCCATAGTGACACATGTTCAAGAACATGAACCTCAGAGGTCAACTGTGCAATTATGAATTCACTAAACACTGCACTCAGAGTACAAATTTCTTCCTAGAATTAGAGAAAGAAGTAAGCTGAAAAATTAACCAATAATTGATGGAACAGAAAAACCTATTTTCAAAGAATTATGACATGTATGATAATTATCATTAACATAATATTAATTTGAATGCATATAAATTAAATCTGTGTATTTTTCCATATTTGGATTCTATTCAAATATACTTATGATTTCTATAAGTAAAAAAAAAATTGTACATGTACTCTATTTTATTGCTTTAGCATCATTAAAAGAAATAGACTTATTCAAAAGGCAGATTTGATATCTGCTATATATGTATTCACTTCAAATGAATCTTTCTATTATTTCAGTAGTCTTATAATCAAATAATGCTTTAATTCAAACATATATTTTCTATTATTCAAAAAGATTACACTAAAATAATTGTGTCAATTTTGAGAGTAGATACAGTTTTGAAACCGTTGGAGTGGAGCTGTTTCATGGATGCTCAGCTGAAGGATAAGTATCTATGTCTGTTTGCAGATTCTGAACTACTAGAGCAAGTCAGAGCATAGAAACAACTGTTGGACTAGGTCTGTCTAACATTTGTTTCATGTGTAAGGGAAAGGAAGCCAAGTAAGAAGATAGGACAATGCATTGAACACTGAATGAATCACAGAAGTTTGAAATGATAAAAAGAGGGAGGAAATTAAAATTAAAGAAATTGTAGGGTTTGGTTTCCATTTCATAGTCTTAAAAAAGACACTCAGGTTATGGATGTAACATAGTCATTGTCCAGGCTAAAAATATAGAAGAATCCTTAAAAATCAACCTTTTCAACAAGGTATAAAAAGAATTATACACTACAAACAAGTGGAATTTATCCCAGGCATGAAAGACTGTTAATATTCTAAAATCAATTATAGTAATTCCTCACTTAACCTTTTTTGATAGGTTCTTGGACATTGCAATTTTAAGCAAAACTACACTGAGGAAACCAATTTTACCAAAGGTTAATTAATATAAATAAGAATTAAGTTCCTAAATCATACTTCTGGTCACAAAAATATCACCAAGTTTCTAAATAAAGACATAGAAGACTTCTAATATTAAACATTGAAGTCAATGTGATCTATATATACATTTAAGAAAGATGAATAAAAATAAGATTACTTTTCAGTCTGCTTATTCCAGTTCACTGTCATGGGTGGCCTGAGACTATCCTGGCAGCTCCTGGCACAAGACAGGAATCAACCCTGGACAGAACACTCTTCCATTGCAGGACACACACACACACTCACACACACACACACACACACACACACTCACACACTCTCACACACACACACACTCACACACACACACACTCACACTCACACACACACACACACTCACACACTCACACACACACAAACACTCACACACACACACACACACTCACACACACACACTCACACACACACACACACTCACACACTCTCTCACACACACACACACACACTCACACACACACTCACACACTCACACACACACACACTCACACACTCTCACACACACACACACTCACACACACACACACACACACACACACACTTACACTGCTAATTCTGACTGGGTTGATATATGGTAGAATTGTGCTGGAAGATGATCATGTTGCTTGTCTTCAAAATCCAATTTGAGAAATAGGAGTTTATTAAAATCACCACAAAAGCTATTTTTCTTGCCTCATGAAAATGTAGTTGTGTCCACATAGAGTCCTGCTTTCCTGGAAAAAGAGAAAGGGGAGTAATGAATTGATATTAGCACATTAAAGTACAATACCTGTATTTTTTAAATGAATCATCTAAGCATTTCATATTTTTATTTAATTTAATGAAACACTGAAACCAATGAGAGAAAAATTTGAGAGGAAAAAATACTTTTTAATATGAAATATATTACCAAGGGTCTGAAAATTCAATATAATTCTTAAAGCCAAAAAAAAAAAGATTCAGTTACACAAGATAAATGTTCTAGAAATTTGCTGTACTACATTGTACCTATTGTTAAAAATACTCCATTGTGCAATCAGAGGGCAATAAACACAGAAGAAATCAAAGTCAGTAACACCTACCAATTTTACTGAGCTTTTAGCAGAGAATTGGTGATTAGATTAAATGATTCTGAAGGTAGAAATTCAATGGAAGAGCTCATTATTTCTATTATGGATAAAACAGCTAAGGGTCATGTCCATTTTGCAGGTGTAGAAGAGAAAGAGGAAAAAAGTCCTATTAGGCTTAGAATTTAATTCATGGTTATAATTTGGCCATATGCTCTTCTTAGAATAAAAATGAATTTACTATTTAAACCATTTGTTTCCTTTGTTTTATATATATATATATATATATATATATATATATATATATATATATATATATATATTTTCCCCCAAATATATATTTTAAGTAAAAGACAAAGTTTCTTAATCATCATTATAATATGTACTAGAAACCCAGTGCACAAAATTCATGCATTTGGGGGGGAGAGGGGGGAAACCCCTCAGCCTGGATTGTGAGAGGGTACAGGCCAGGCCCAGGGACCCCACTAGTGCATGATCAGAGCCCGGGAGGGATGTGGGAGGTTGGCTGGCAGGAGTGGAATCGTGGGAGGGTCTCCAGGGTGTGTCTGGCCCATCTCACTCAGTCCCAGTCAGCCTGATCCCAGCAGCAAGCTTACCAACTGGTCAGGAGCATACGCCCCCTGGTGGTCAGTGCATATTATAGTGAGTGGTTGAATGGCCTTAGCATATCATTAGCACATTACACTTTGACTGGTTGAATGGTCAACTGGACACTTAGCATATTAGGCTTTTATTATATAGAATTACCTCAGGGTCACATCATTTCTTAGCATATATGAGACTTGTTCAAATTTATCCTAAGAGAATGTATACAACTTGTAATAGCCTGACAAATAATAATAGCTTCATCAAGGAAATCATTTTTACTTTATTTTTTATGTTTTTAATTTTATTTTTCCATCACCATTTATCCCCTCTGTGCCCTCTTCTACATGCTTCCCAACACAATCCCCGCATTGTTGTCCATGCCCATGAGCTCTCACTCTCTCCTTTTTTTTTCTTTTTGCTCAATCCCTCTCAACATCTGCCTGCTCTTTATCTATGACTCTATTTCTATTTTGCTTGATTTTTCATCACATGTGGAATTTAATGAACGACCTGAACTACCAATGAAATTATTTTTAATACTGAGTAACATAAACTATTTAATAGGAACTAAGATAGACTTGCTTTTCAATGCACTCTCTTTAGAAAATAAAGGAATATTAAGTTACATAGGATGTATACATTAATGCCTATGCTATTTATTTATTCAACCAACTATAACCATGGTTTCCAAACTATAGCATGCATCAGAGTCACCTGGAGGCCTGTAAAAACAGATTTCTGGGCTTCACCTCAGATAAAGTAGGTCTGTGTGTGGTGAGATCTGATGATTTGCATTTCTAACAAAACCCAGGTGGTACTGACGCTATTGATCCAATGATTCTATCTTTGTGATGCACTGATTAGAACATAGGAACTATGTAGATTTAAATCTCTGAACAGAAGTAATTAAATGTTTAGAACCTTGATAATTGGCATATGATCAGATAGAGATGCTCATTTGAACAGTGTAGACTCTGAGCCAATGCCAACAAAATCTTTTAAAATAAATAGATATTATGACTGAATTTATTATAAGGGGTTTAGAAAAATCTGCTTCTGTCAGTAAGACAATGTGACATCAACTGTATATAACAATAAATAAAATACAATGAGAATGGATGCTTTCTCACAGCTCTGGAGGCTCGAAGTCCAAGATCAGGGAGACAGCATGGTTGGGTTCTGGTGAGACCTCTCTTCCTGCTTACAGAGAGCCAACTTTCCATTGTTTCCTCACATGGGGAAGGGGTGAGGGAGGGAGAGACCTCTTCTTAAGAAGGTATTAATCTGCCCTAGCTGGTTTGTCTCAGTGTATAGGGCCGTGGCCTACGGACTGAAGGGTCCCAGGTTTGATTCCAGTCAAGGACATATGCCTGGGTTGTGGGCTCAATCCCCAATTGGGGTATGCAGGAGGCAGACAACCAATGATTCTCTCTCATCATTGATGTTTCTCTCTCCACCACCTTCCTCTCTGAAATCAATAAAAATATATTTAAAAGAAGGTATTAATCTTATCATTAGCTCATCTAAAGCTGGTGACCCTGGTGACCCAATTATCTCCCAAAGACCCTCATCTCCAAATACCATTACAAATACCATCACATTTGAGATTCGGAATTGAATATACAACTTTGGGAGTGGACACAATTGAGTCCACAGAAAGCGCTAGAGAGAAACATTTCATCTGACTCTGACTTCTTAGTAGTTTTTATAACATATGTCAGAACTGTCACAGGTCACATTTTTAGCTGCAAAATGGCACCGGAATATTTTCATTCCAGTGATTGAACCTCAGTTCAACAACCTTGGTATGTGAGTTCTGGCTAAGAAATAATTTAAAGCCAAGACTCAAATACAAGCAAAAGTTTATTTAGAAAGTCACTGAGGTAGAATAAGTGAGCCATGGAAGAAATGTACCAATTGGGCTGCATAGGCTCAAGAAATAAATTACAGAGAAAAAAAGAAGGGTCCTTGAAACTTAGGAAAAAGAATTGCAGGGAGAACATGTCTGGGGGAAGGAGAAGAGGAAGGGTGTGGGTACACTCAAGAGAGAGAAAGAGTGCGCACTTGGTTCTTTCGTGAAGGTTTTTATCTGGAGGTTTCAGAGGAATATCTCAATAGAATATTCATCAGCTTTCCAGGTGTGTCCTTTTGGGTTGTGGTCTATACTGATTGGCTGGTGCTAGGGTAGTGGGTCATTAGTCAAGTCAATGCAGCTAGTCCTGATGTCAGCTGTGGCATTGTTCCATCTTGTTTTGCTGCTTTTCTGGGCCTGAACATGAAACCCAACTGAGGCCTTGATGTCATCTTGATGGCTTACTGCTTACGGTAGTGGACCTACAAGAGCTTATAAGGGAGTCCTATGAGGCTATTCTATGGTCCCTTTGTTCCTCCTCTACCATAGCACTGGTGACATGCCAGAGGAGGAGAGGTCAAGGAAGGATCCTAAAAGCAAGAGCAATATGAATAACCAGGGACTCTAAACCTGTGATATGCTGGGAAGAGGAAAAGTCACCCTTGGGGTGAGGACCCATCTTACAATTGCCCATTCCTAGCCACCTGGGGCTTTCCATCCCGGTGACCTTCTATACCTGGCCTATCCTTATGCTGCTCATGTCTGACTAACTGCCTACTACAAAATTATGACCTAGAAAACCATCCTTTACTATTCTCCCCCACTTTTCCTTCCTATCAACTTCCGTATCTCAGTTAATGGACTCCATCCTTCTTGTTAAGACCCCGACATTTGGTTTCAACTTCAGTTCCCCTCATCCTTAACAATCCACACTATATTAATAAATATTGTTTATACTAGCTTCAAAATAGATTTGGAGATTGTCATGCCTCACAGCCCTCACTGCCACTGAGATTAAAGGCACTTTCATCTCTCCACTATCCAGTTGGTTTTTCTGCTTTAACCTCCCTGCTTCGGTGCTGCCCTGACCCTTTCAGCTTACTCTCATCTCTGCATCAGAATGATTCTCTCCAATAGAAGGCAGATCAAGCTATTCTTCTTAAAACCCTGCATTGAATTCATTCTCACCTCATTTGGTGTATTTGCTTTCAAGGTCTAGTGCTGTAGTCGGCAAACAGTGGCTCATGAGCCACATGTGGCTCTTTGGCCCCTTGAGTGTGGCTCTTCCATAAAATACCAAGGCCTGGGAGAGTCTATTTTGAAGAAGCGGCATTAGAAGAAGTTTAAATTTAAAAAATGTTGCTCTCAAAAGAAATTTGAATGTTGATATTTGGCTCTGTTGACTAAATGTGTTTGCCGACCACTGGTCTAGTGTAATAAATTACTGCTCACTGGGTGGCTTAAAACAACAGAAAGGTATTCTCTTACAGTTTTAGAGGCTAGAAGTTTGAAATCAAGGTGTGGACAGGGCCATCCTTTCTCTGAAGACTCTAGGAGAAGATTATGCTTTGTTTCTTCCAGGGTTCTGGTTTTTGCCAGCAATCCTTAGTGTTTCTTGGACTTACCCCTGCAACACTCCAATCTCTCCCTCTATCTTCACATGACTTCCTCTGCTCTATGTCTCTTTGTCCAAAGCTGCACCTTCTTATAAGGACAGTAGTTATTGGATTCCTGCCTCACCACAATCTACTGTGACGTTAGCTTAATTTGGTTATATTCACCACGATCCTATTTCCAGATAAGTTTGCACTCACAGGCACTGGGAATTAGCACTGGAACATATATTTGAAGCGGTGACAGAGGGGAGCGAAATTCATACACAACGCTCAAAGTAAATAAATCCGAAGTCCTTCCAATGGCACGCAAACCCCAATCTTTTCCTATGCAAAGTGTGATCTACAGATCTGCAGCATCAGCAGCATCTGGGAGCCCTAAGAAACATTTACTCTCTACTTTAAGCAACTTAATGTGACATGCAGATGATTTACATTCAAATTAAAATTTGAGAAGCATTGCTCTTCAAAGTGACCCACCTATTGCTCTGCTCTCACACCCACGTCTTTCCATTTCTCTGCTTCAATCATATGAGCCTTTTGTTTTTTGTGAGATGCCTGGAAAACCCCTCTGCCAGATGGTTGCGTAGATCATTCCTTCACCTGCTTCGTATCTTTATGCAAATATCCCTGCAGTGGGACTTCCCCTGGATATTCTGTTTTAAATGAACATACCCATAACCTCATCCCTCTTCTTTAATTTTTACTACAGAACTTCCTATCATTTAATATGCTAAATATCTCAATTAACATCATGCATTATTTTCTCTATCCACTAGTATATAAGCCATCTTGAGCAGGATTTAAACCTGTCACGTTCATGGCTGAATTTTAGGCTCTCAATTTATTGAGAGACTCAGTAAATGTGTCAAATAAATGACTCTATAAGTTTGTTAATTTACCAGGGGCCCGGTGCATGAAATTCATGCACAGTGGGGGATCCCTCAGTCCGACCTGCACCCTCTCCAATCCGGGAGCTAGGAGGGGATGTCCAGGGCTCAGCCCCAGCCAGGAGTTCGCCGCCCCCACATCCTCTTCCCTGGCTTCCCTGTGGGATCTGGCCTAAACTGGCAGTTGGACACTGCTCTCGCAATCCAGGACTATTCACCTGCCTGCCTGCCCTAACCACTCTGCTTGCCTGCCTGATTCCCCTAACTGCCCTCCCCTGCTGGCCTGGTCACCCCTAACTGCTCTCCCCTGCTGGCCTGGTCACCCCTATTAACTTTTTTTTTTTTTTATCTTATGCTCTTTATACACAATTGTATTTGATTTCTTTATTGGCTTCTCCTCACACAATTTTTCTCTCTCCTTTATGGAACACTTTTTCCTACGGACTCATCATTTATAAACTTTTCTTTTCTTTCTCCTTATTTCCTACTTCTGTTCCATCATCCTTCTTATCTTTTCCCTACTCTCCCTCCCCACATTCTTTCTTTCCTTTATTTTTACCCCTCCCCGCATTCCCCTTTTCCTTTCTTCCCACCTTAATTTTTACCTTCACTTCCTGCCTCAGACCTGCTTTGCTCCCTCCCCCATTTCTTCCTTCTTCCCATTCTCCTTTTAAGCTCTACAGCTCCCCTTTAAAACTTTTCTTTCCTCCCTCTTTCTCTCTCATCCTACCTTTCCCATACATTCTTCTCTACTTCCACTGTTTTAATATCTATCTACCTGTCTAATTATTCACTATCATTTATCTTTTTTCTTTTCTGACTCCTACTTTTAAAATCTGTCCCCAGTATACAACTATACTTGATTTTCATTATAGCTCCTACAATTCACTCATACATCCTCTTTCCTTCTTTAACTCTGCTCTCTGCTGACTCCTTTATAAAGTTCTATCCTCCTTCCCTCTCTTCTTAAGGCTTCCATGGGGGGGGTGGTGGTAATTAACCCCCAGCCCAGGACTCAGCCCCGGCTAGGTGTTCACCACCCCCCTGCTTCCTTGGCCTCCATACTGTCATCCTGCTCCTATTCTTTGCCCAAGACGTCTGGCCCAGCAAGGGTGGCCAAGACCCATGTGGCCTAGGTGCTGCTGCTGCCGTGAAGCAAAAGCATCTCAGCCCAGAAGACCTTGGACCATCCACCACTCTGTCCCAGACCCCTGGGTGCCTCTCCACCAATGGGCTGTGCCGGGCCACTCCCCTCCTCCCGTACCTGGGCGGGGCTCATGCTCTGCCCCTCACTGTGGTGCACCTGCTCCCCCAAGGTCACCACCTCCTCCCGTGTGTAGCCCCTCGTTTCCTTCCCTTTTCCATTCCTGGATCTTTTGCTTGTTCCCTTTCTGTATTTCTATTTTTCCTCTTGGCCTGTCTACATGCAGGCCTGCCCTCCTCTCCCTCTCCTTTCTTATTCCCTCCTATCATATCTGCTGCCTGAGCAGGAGGCGGGGGATGCAGCCTGCTGATCCAGTCATGACATGATGTTGTAACAGATAATTTGCTTATTTTTCTATTGTTAGTATAGATTTGCCCATATACATTATGTAAGTCTTCTTATTTTAAGTCAACGGCATTATTTCTATCATGTAATGCTATACATGACTCATATAACCCAATGATTTCAGAGATTAAAACATTATAATTTACCTATACATCTGTGAGTCATTTTGTTCTTATCCTTGACCAATTCTCATGGTCAAGCATCCCTGAGCCATAGTACACACTGTGAAAATAAATGCATGCCTTTATGAATTCTAAATTTATACCTTCTGAGCTTTCAGAGAATGTTCCCTTCTTCTATGACACAGAATATTGTCACCAAGTACATATGCGCCATATAATGCCCTCATTGCATTTTCTACCTTCAATATATATGAAAGGCTAATATGCTAAGTGTCCCTCCGACTGTCGGACTGGTCACTTATGACACACACTGACCACCAGGGGGCAGATGCTCAATGTAGGAGCTGCTGTGATGTGTACTGGTCATTTACAAAATAGCACTGTAGACCTGGAGCTGACAAAGCAACACTCAGCTTCCCCCAAGTGGGAGACAGGCCCCACTTACCACCCTGGAGCAACTGCCCACAAAATTGCAGTCAATGCTGCCAATACCCCATGGCACAAAATGTGGCCCACAGTCCAGTCCAGAAACAGTCAATGTGGGTGCTATGTAATAAAGTCATGTAGCAACACCTGGCTTCTTCTACCTAGTGACTAGCCTCCTTGGAGTTTCTTCAACCCAGTAAAACAACTTGCTTTATAGCCAAGTGGAAACATTTTACACTTTAATCAAATGTCTGTGAAGCATTTTCCCCATGCCTCATCTCATTTGATCCTCACAAAAGTCCTGGAGTAAGTAGATAAAAGACTTAGCAGAATCCTATTTTCCTTTCATTAGCCATAAAAGGAAGATTTAGAAAGTTTAGAAACATGACCTAACTGAAAAGATATAAGAAATGCCACCTTGAAAATAACTTCAGGTTGTCTCTCTGTGCAGACTATAGTCAAACACTGCTACAAATAAATATTTTACCCTTTGTTCTCCCTGCATGGTCTACAATAATAATCTGCTTCATGTTGCAATTTATTGCTGTGTTGCTGAAAATTACCTGAAAGAGAAGACGGGGTGCTTCACTGGACTGAAAAAAGTTTAGCTACATCAGAAAACCGGTCTAATTAAGCAAGGTTATTTTAATTCTATAAAAGGCTAAGTTGACTCACGCATACACAATACACAGAAAGCTCTTGCTGGCAACAATCACATGTGTGTGTTTTGATCTGTTATTGTTGATTGTGAATTTGGTTGATACTTCTATTATAGAGAAAAGGCGAATAGTGATAATAAAATATTTCTTCTAATTAATTTCCTTTCAATGTGCATGAATTCATGCACCAGGCCACTAATTTCATTATAATTTTCTTTCCATTTTATTCTTTACATAATGAAGATTTCCAATATCCTCAGGAGGTCTTAATATTATGGACCTTCTGACAATGTATCCCCTCTTTTGCAATTTTAATTAAAATCTCTCAGATAAAACTACCCAACCACAAAGAGAGGGGGGTAAACACCTCCCCACTCCATGTTCCACTGAATTGAACTGGACCCAATCCTGTGTTAGGTTCTTGTTATTTATGTATCTGTAAACAGCCCCATTGCTCATCAGTAGATGAGTGGAAGAAAAAGCTGTGGTGCATTAATACCATGGAATACTAGGCAGCAGTACAAAAAAAAAAAAAAAAAAAAAAAAGATCTCTTACCCTTTGAGTTAGCATGGAGGGACCTGGAGAGTAATATGCTAATCAAAATAAGCCAGTCAGAGAAAGACAAGTATCACATGATCTCACTCATATGATGATTCTAATGAATAAAATAAACTGATAAACAAAATAGATCCAGAGACATAAAAGCCTAGAACAGACTACATAACCTCAGAGGGAAAGTTGAGGAGGGCTGGTGGGTGGGAAGTGATCACAAGTGAATGTCTGGAATATATATATTTAAATGCACTATATGTATATATATATATATATATATATATATATATATATATATATATATGTTATACTTTCATTACTACATCCTTATTTATAATTTTGTTTAAAAAAAACTAGTAATGGTCGTTTTTAACTTTATGTAAACTATATATCTGAATTATTTTAATTTCAAAATAAAGCTATGTTTAAAATATTATATATATTCTGACTCACATTTTTTCATAATTTTAAATGTTGCTAAATTTTTATTTTAATGTTTGAACACATTTAATTGAAGGCAAAGGTAAAAAAAAAAAAAAAAAAAAAAAAGAAGTGATTTCATCAATAAAATATGATCCTGGGACTGCTATTTTTCCATTTTTGAATATCACCCACCATTGGTCTTTAATAATTATGTAAACTCCATGTAAAATGAAGATTTCTCATGAGGCAATAGGCAGTAGATATCAGGTCTAGTCTAAGAAAAAAATTGAATAAGTCAAAGTAATTTTTGTCATCCTCTTTTCTTGTCTCAACCCCAGGTAGTCTTTGCCACACTGTGGTCCACTTCTCCATGACACATTATCCAGCTGTGCAGAGTCAGAGTATCATCTAACCACTCCTCCCTAGAGATGCCTCAGCCAGACTTTCTCAGTGCCTCACTTTATATCAAATTTGCAAGTTTCTTAGATCCTTGAAGGGTAATGCATAATACATTCCATGCTAATTATCTGATGAGAGGCACGAGTTTAATATTTCATCATAGCAGGTAAAATATCCTTAGGCCTAATAGAACAAAATTTTCCAATTATGTTACTCCATGGGGTTAAATTCTGGGGCTAGTATAGAGACTGTATCACAGCGACAGAAATACTAGAGGCAGAAAATGATATGTGTCCCCAATTTTTATTAGACTGTTTCCAAGACTACATTGCCACTCATCAATACAGAGTGCTTTTCAGGTATCAAAACAAATGCACTAAAATGGAACCTTGCCATAATTCTGCATGACAATCAGGATCAATATTATTATTCATAGTTTGCAAATGAAACAGTTAGATTCAATAGTATTAAAAGATTTGTACAGGCCATTGATTTATTAAATGATAGACTAAGATCAGAATCAAATTTTATACTCATATAAAATATTAAAGAAGGGGGCTGAAACAAATATATTATAAAATTTTCTTACAGAACCAATAAGTATAATTGACCATCCTATAGGATTTCTTTAATAGCAATCTGATACGAAAAGATGAATGTGACAAAATCAACACAATTTATTGATTATATTTGGGTAATATTTTCTTTTACTGCTTTGATACTTAAAATTATGTTTCATCACTATAGAAGGCACACTGATTCATGTATTTTTATATTCTCATTAAATTAAATATAACAGCTCCTTCCATATTATTAAGTAAAGGGACATCTAACTGTTACATAAATATCCCTTTGGTATATACCTTTTGCAAAGTGATTTCTAGGCACTGGGATTATAAGAGTGAGAAAAACAGAGTCCTTATTCTTGTGTGGTTTATATTACAATGGAAGAATATAATGTGTAAATATACAAATAAGTTAAGGTTATATTTGCATAATACATTTATCAGTGATAAGTATTAGGAAAAGAAATAAAGCCAGGTAAGAAGATAGAGATTGATAAGAAATTGCCCATTTTAGGTAGAATAGTCATCAAAGTCCTCTCTGAGGTGGTGACATTTGAACAGAGACCAGAATGATGTGAGGTGGTGGATATGTAAATATTTGCAAGAAGATCTTTAATACTGAAAGACTATCAAGTAAAATTTTTTCTAAGTTGAGAATTAATTTGACATTTGATTAAGAACTAGAAGGCCAGCCCTAGCCGTCTTGCCTCAGTGGACAGAGTGTCAGCCTGTGGACTGAAGGGTCCCAGGTTCAATTCTGGCCAAGGGCTCATGCCTGGGTTGCTGACTCGATCCCCAGTAGCGGGTGTATAGGAGGCAGCCAATCAATGATTCTATCTCATCATTGATGTTTATATATATCTCTCCTTCTCCCTTCCTCTCTGAAATCAATAAAGAAATATATATTTTTTAAAAGAGCTAGAAGGCCAATAAAGCAGAATCAAACTGGCTGGAAGAGAGATAGAAACTGAGGTAAAAGAAATAGTCCAGAGTTTCATGGTTTACTTACTTGTGGGCCTTGGGATTGCACTCTAAGTTTGATGAGAATCCATTAGAAGACTGTGAGTTATATGTGTATTGGGGGGCTGGGAGAAGAGACAGCTCCTTTAAAATATGACTTAGACATTTTAAGTTTTAAAGAGTCTCCTGTTATTTGAGTAGAGAAATGTATTGGTTTGCTAGAGTTGCCAACTCAAAGTACCTCACACTGGGTTGCTTACAAAGCAGACATTTTCTCACAGTTACAGAGGTGAGAAGTCCAAGATCAATGTGTCTGCAGGGCTGGTTTCTTCTGAAGTTTATACCTTTGGCTTGTAAATGACCTTTTTCTTCTTGTGTCTAACAGTCTGCTCTCTGAAACTGTTGTGTCCACATTTCTTCTTCTTTTATGAGAACACCAGCTAGGTTGGATTAGGACCCACACAAATGACCTCATTTTAACTGAATTATTTCTTTACAGAGTCCATATCCAAAAATAATCACATTCTGGGGTACTGGAGGTTACGACTTCAACATATGGATTTGGGAGAGCACAATTCAGCTCATAATAGGAATATAATACAATGAGGCAAAGGTGAAAACAAGAGGTCATTTAGAAGACTACTGCATTATTCAAAGAAAAACAATGCTACTTGGACTACAATGAAGGTCATGAGAACCAGTCATTATACAGATTACTAGAGGCCCAGTGCACAAAATTGGTGCACGGGTGGCTGCTGGCTGGGGCCTTCCTTCATTCCGCACGACCCCCTGTTGGTCAGCGCACATCAATAAAACTCCTGGTTGGTCCAATCCCTGTAGGTACACTTTGCATATTGGACATAGATGATAGATGATAGATAGATAGATAGATAGATAGATAGATAGATAGATGATAAATAGATAGATAGATGATAGATAGATAGATAGATAGATATAAAGAACAGAATACAGGTGTTCAACAAGATTATCTTATGTAATCCCCCTAATGACATTTTAGGTTTGCTACTGTTTTCTCCATGTTGACAGTGTTTCTAAGGTCACACAGCTAGAAACACAGGAGCTAGAATTTAACCATAGATGTGTTATATTCCAAAGATTATATACTATCCTCTCTACATGTGTTTCCTGAAGGTTGACTTTTATCCACTTAGAGGTATTTATTACTATATGTATAAAAATTATTTTAATTTTGATATTTTCGAGCATAGAATTAAAGGCGTGTGAGATTACATATTTTCCTAAAAAGATCATGTTTATTTAACTTGGGGGTATACAGAACACATATCAGTAGTAACTACCTTGAATGGAGGCTTTGTGTTCAACAGCTATTGATTTAGTCTCTATTACTAATTGAGTTCCACAATAAATTCTGTGAGGAGTCAGCAGAAATAACTATCTTTGCTTTGAAGGAATTCCCCATCAGGTTGAGAAACAAAGAGGCACACGCATGAAAATACGGTATTTTCTGAGTACTAAATATCAGTTAGCTCACAAATAGTGCTAGAGGAATTCAAAAGAGGAAAATCACTCCAGGCTTTGGGAGAGTAAAAATAGTTGAGGCTTAGCTTCTAAGAATCTGTACAAATCCAATCAATAAATATTGCAATGCCTAATAAATTCAAGTTTACAAAAGCAGATAGTCTTGTTTTCTTTTCTTTTGAGGTAGAAAAATGTCTTCTCTTTTGAAGTCCTGTATAAAAATTACCCCTCCAGTTTAGGTCTCCAAAGATTGCTTTTACATACTCAGAGGGAGTCCTGTGTTTTGTCTTCTTAGCAGGCCTCATATTTCTATTCCTTTTGTTTGTTTAACACCTATATTTATTGGTATGTAGCAATTATCGTGAAACAGGGACAGACCATACCTATTTTAATTAAATTTTTACTCCTTCTCCTCCTTCTGGCACATAGAAAATACTGTGGGCAAGAATCAATAGATTAGGTTCCAAGACATTAAAAAATGATAAAGATAGAATCAGATAAGACATTTGTGTGAAACAAAACTATTTGGGGATATTTTTGAAGTCTTTTTCCTTATGAAAACATGGGATGATGTTGTACATACTATTCTACATATGTTTTCTTCTGTTTTATGGTTTAACCACAAGTTATAAATGACTGCCCATATAATTACACTAGAGGCTCGGTGCATGAAAATTCATGCACAGGATGGGTGGGTCCCTCAGCCCATCCTGCCCCCTCTCAGAGTCTGAGAGCCCTCAGGGGCAGGAGGCAACCTGGCAATCAGGGGACAGTGACGCCCCCAACACACCTCTGCTGCTGCCAGTGCCGGCAGCTCAAGCCTTGGTGGGCCCTGGCTACCTGAGCCTTGGGAAGCCCTGAGCAGCTGAGCAGCCGCCATCTGAGACTTGCCTGTGCCTTGGGCTGGCCCTTGGCAGCTGGCGGCTAAGGAGCTTGGGGGACTCCAGAGGCAGGCGCACAGAGTGGCTGGAACTGCCTGGGGGCGGGCCCAGCAGTGCCGCACACCTGATGCCCAGGCAGCGCTGAGGGGACTGAGTGCCATGATCTTGTGGCTGTGGGTGCTACCATCTTTGAGAGTGTGGCAGTCAATTAGCATATTCCTCCTTATTGGCTGTGGGTACTGCCATCTGTGTGAGGGTGTGATGGTCAATTAGCATATTCCCTATTTATTAGATAGGATATCAATAAAATCACTTTAAGGCTTTATAATTCTTTTGTGTGTGATTATATCATAATTTATTCAATGAACATTTAGTTCTTTCTGATTATTTCCTTTTATAAAAACAATGCTACATTGTACATTTTCTTATTTATATTTTTAAGATGTTTATCACTGAGTCAAAAGATGTGAATATAATTAGGGTCTTCAGTAAATGCTGTTAAAATTCTCTACAGAGGGGGACATAGTAAAGCAAATTTATCAAGGAACAAGAACAACTGCCATATACTTCTGAGTCCTCCTGCATTTTTTGGGTTTGAAAGATTTTTTTGTTGTTTGGTTAGTTTGGGAGATTTTTTGTTTTGTTTTGTTTTGTTTTTTGTTTTGTTTTTTTTTTTGTTTGTTTTTTGTTTTGTTTTTTTGGTGAGTGTTTTTTAAGCAGGTTGCAGTACTTTTTACTATTCAGTGGTCATGAATAGTTGAAGAATAAGTTCTTTTTTATTTTTTTTTTGAGTGTTCCTCCAATGTGTACAAAAACCCGTGTGTTTTTTTTTTGTTTTTTTTTTCTAGAGGAAAATATAAAATAGAGAGAAATTAAATGCTGCTCAAATTCTAAGACTATGAAAACATAATAATGAAGAAAACAAATAGAAAGTTTTTAAGCTACCCAGTGACTTTAGCAGCCGGTGGATCCTACCATGCCTATTTTTGGACAGAATGAAAAGACACAGCAGGTTCCTTTGAAACATCAAACTGAGAAAATTGACTACAGCTTTTACAGCCTTAAAAGAATTTTTTGGCAGAATGAATAACTATGCATAATTGAGAAAAATACCCAATCTGTAGAAAAAAAAATAGATGCAAAAAGAGGCTAAACAAGAATGTTATTGCCTGTTCTTTTCATAACAATTTTCCACCTGTCCCTGACTGCAGTATTTAGGGAACCAAGGTCTAAAAAAAAAAAGGGCTGGGTGGGGAGGATAGGATGAAGGCAGTGTAGAGCTGTGTAAATCCCCAAAGACTTAGTGCCAGAGATGTGAGGGGCATGCAATCATGGGTGGATTGTGAAATTAGGGCTCCTGCCCATGAATCTCATCTCAGCTACGTACTAATCCTGTGATCCCAGGAAAATAATGTATCCCCTTTCTGGCTCAATTTTCACATTTTTAAAAGAACAGAGCAGTAGGTCTCCACTTTCTCAGTGTCTAGACTCTAGAGAATTACCTATTTGTGAAATATTAGTCATGACTTTTTTTATATAACTGGATGTGTGAACTTAGGCAAGTCATTTTATCTTTTGAATCAATATCTTAAACTATGAAAAGAGTTGTTTAGACAAGTTGGCCATTTAAGGCCACATCTGGATTTGATGGTCTAGAGTTCTGTAAGAAAAATAAAGACAACAGCAAAACGTACTGGATTCTACCATCAGAGTCAGTTTGGAAATGACTTGAAACCAGCAAAGTGAATGTAAATGAAGAATTCAAACAAGCCAAAACCGGTTTGGCTCAGTAGATAGAGCTTCGGTCTGCTGACAAGAAGGTCCCAGGTTCTATTCCAGTTAAGGGCATGTACCTTGGTTGCAGGCACATCCCTAGTAAGGGGTGTGCAGGAGGCAGCTGGTCAATGTTTCTCTCTCATCGATGTTTCTAGCTTTCTATTCCTCTCCCTTCCTCTCTGTAAAAAAACTTAATAATAAAATATAAAATAAAATAAAAAGAATTCAAGCAAAATAGGGGAGTAAAGGAGAGATGAGATGTTAATAAAATCACTTTTTGAAATTGAGTTTTTATCTATATTTACCATTTCATATTATAATTATGTAAAAATTGAGATGCATTCCACAGAAAGTAAAGCTACTACAAAATCATCACTTATTTATTTAAAAATAATGTGTTTTTTCAATTTCCTTTTTCCAATATAAAGAATCCACAGAGGTACTCATTATTTTCAAACATTTAACTGTCCTCCTCTTAAAGACAGAATGCCTTAATTATATACTATAATATTGTCTATCCTAAATACAAGACTATTTATGAGTCACTGTAATTAAGAAATGGCTCCATGTTTCTGGGTTTTAGCCAGGTTACAATATCACCAAATAAGGACTTTTTAACTGTGAGGGTTTTTTTGTATACATATTGTAGAGAGCTTGTTGAGAGAAGATTCATAGCATTCAAAATATCTCATAGGCAAGTTTGTTGCCAAATATGTTAAGAATCATTGTTAAACAGAATTATTTCTTGCAAACATGACCAGAGTAGATTACTAAACTATCAGACTGTCAAGTGCCTGTCAAGAGGACAGTGAATAAATACTAAAAAAAAAAAAAAAAAAAAAGTGAATTAATGTAATAAATAATTGAATTATATAAGTTGGCAATGAGGCCTCCCTTTATCATGCTATATAAAATAATTCCCCAGGTTCCCATTTGTCTCTTCTTATCCTTTATTTTTCACCTTAGCACTCATAGTTATCTGCTATATCATATATTTATTTATTTATGGTCTTTCTCTTACTACTAGATTGTAAGTTCCATGAAAGCAGAGATGTTGTCTATATTTTGTAATATTTTTAATGCTATTCAAGTGCACATTAAGAGTAAGCATTCACTAAATATTTGTTGGCCTGGCTGGTGTGGTTCAGTGGTTGAGCATCCATCTATTGTATAAACCAGGAGATCACAGTTCAATTCCTGGTCAGGGCACATGCCTGAGTTGTGGTAGGGGTTGTGCAGGAGGCAGCCAATCAATGGTCCTCTCTCATCATTGATGTTTCTTTCTCTCTTTCCCTCTCCCTTCCTTTATCAAATCAATAAAAGTGTATTTTAAATTAATAAACTAATAAACATTTGTTGTATGGATATTTAAGCAAATTATTCATTTTGCTTGACTTCTCCAAACGTATTCATGTCATTTGAAACTTGAAATCTCTCTTTTAAAAATCATTTTCCTTTAACCTCCACTTTTAATATGTTATCCACAAACTTAATGAGTAGATTCTCTCCAGGTTAATAATGAAAATCTTTAAATACTGGGGTGGCGATTTATCATGCAATCTCTAGTGTGATCTTAATATATACACTAAGGTTTTTGGTACCTAGAAATCGATAATCTATTTCATTTAAACAGATTTGATTCAGGTGTTTGATAGCTTTCTTTATGGTACAGATTCTGGACATGAGCAAGAATCATGGTGAGATAGAAAGCAACTGATCTGTGGGTATCAAAGGCAGGTAGAAGAGATGGCTCATTTTGTTATCAGTGGGAGAAGAGTTTTTGGGATGCTGCAGGGAAAAGGATTTCCTGATGTTCCATTGGGAGGATGGGTTTTTGTGGAAAACTTTATTGATGATTCAAAATTAAGGGGATACCCGCCACCCATCCCCCCAGTGGAAGAAGTCCAATCTTGTTTTTGTCAAGGCTAATAACTGCCCAGAATTTCTGCTCCTTATTAAGGCGCAGTCCAGTCCAGCATTTAGCCAGCTGAGCTCGTGTTCCCACCTGCATTCTATTGCATGTGGGATCCACATAGCTATGAGCCATGCAGCTGCTAGAGCCACATGGTGGGCAAATGCCGATCATGGAGCAAGCAAGAATAACGGGGAACCAGGAGGCAAGAGAGAGGGAACTAGTCGTCTGGGGATTTTACCCTTCTAAGATTTCATGGGCTCTCACTGGGTCCACCCTTCCAGCCCGTGATCTTTTTCCCATGCTAGACTGACAGACAAGTGCCTTCCGTGCGTCACCCCGCCTTGACTGAGCATGTGCCATCTTCCCCTTTGTTTGATCCCGTCTGCCAGTGATCCGCAGGGAACAGACCGATGTTCCCTGGGGAGCATGAAGCTGTAGCTTCCTGGTGAAGCTGCCCAGATAGACATGCCTGTAACGTCTGGCCTCCCCTTTGCTCTCTTTCTATTATTGATGCTCATAAACTAGCTAATTATGACAATAACAATTTTACTAATTAATATGAGGTTTTGCTATTCACAAGTCCAGGTTGCTACTTGGATTTCTTATAGGTTAGCTATATGTCAGAGGTTCTCACAACTCCCTCCTTTGGTCTGATCAATTAGAATGGCTCACAAAACTCAAAGAAACATTTTACTATGGAATGACCAGTTTATGACAAAAGGATGCAAGGCAGGGACACCCAGATAAAAGAAATGCATAGGGCAAGGTACAGGAAGAACATGGAGCTTCCGTGTGCTCTCTAGTCTGGCCATTCTCCCAGCATCTCCCCAATCTAGCAGCTCTCTCAATCCATCCTTAGGGTTTTTACAGAGGCTCCATGCCATTTGCCTGTTTAATCCATAGGCATAATGGATGATACTCTTGGCCATTGGTGATTGATTCAACCTCCAGCTCCTCTTCCCTGCCTGAAGGGGAAAGGGACTAAAAATTCAGTCCTAGCCGTTTGGCCTTGGTGGTTAGAGCATCGACCTGTGGACTGAAGGGTCCCAGGTTCGATTCTGGTCAAGGGCATGTACTTAGTTACAGGCTCCATCTCCACCCCAGTTGGGGAGTGTGGGGGAGGTAACCAATCAATGTGTCTCTTTCACATCACTGTTTCTCTTAATGTCTCTCCCACTCCCTTCTACTCCCTTTGAAAATCAAAGGAGAAAAAAAAATCCTCAAGTGAGCATTAGCAAAACAAAACAAAAAAGTTCAAACCCTCTAATCATGTGGTTTGTTACCTTGGCAACTAACCTCCATCATTAGATGTGGTCCAAAAGTCTTATCATTAGCATAACAAAATACACATGTATGGCTCTCATTGTGTAGGAAATTCCAAGAGTTTTAAGAGAATGCTACCAGAAAGGGGGAAAAAGATCAAATATGCATTTTCTTATTATGATTCACAATATCACACTCTCTGAACTAGGTTTAATACCATGGCACAACAGAAAGGCTGCATGGGATATGGAAATTATCAGTATGCCCACCTTTGCCCGCAAGTTATTTTCATGTTGGAAAGAGGGAAAATTCTAAGCCATAAGAAACTCTGCACAAGCCAATTTTTGTCATCTAAGGAGAAGGATGTATCAGGAGAGACCGAAAAAGAAAGAAAACAAAAAGAAACATGAAAATCTTCAAGGCTTCATTCTGAATCAGGGGGACTTTCAATTTAGAGGAAGCTGAGTCAAGTCAAAAAAAGCAAAGAAATGATGATGAGAAAGTTCCCATAGAACACAGAAGGAAGCTCAAGCTGCCGGTGATAACTGTTCACTCTCCAGGAATATCTTAAATTATGTATAGAAGAATAAATTATCTGATCCCAGAAGAATGAACTCAATTCAAATATAAGCAGTAATTTATACATATCTATGTAAAATTACCATACTAAAAAGGAGAGAAAAATCACAAATCAAAGGTAGCTGAGGAGCACTTGAGAAAACGTTTGTGGGGAACTAGTAAAAATTGTCACTAATATTTCTTGAATTAAAATATGATATAGGAGCCCTAGCTGTTGTGGCTCAGTGGTTAGAGCACCGTCCTGTAGAAAGTTGTCCTGCAGACTGAAGGGTCTTTGGTTCAATTCTGGTCAAGGGGATAAACCTTGGCTGAAGGTTTGATCCCCAGCCCCATTGGGGTGGGGGTGGAAGGCAACCAGTTAATGTGACTCTCTCATATAGATGTTTATCTCCCCCAATCTCTCCTCCTCCCTTCCATTCTCTCTAAAAACAAACAAACAAGCAAAAATCAATGGAAAAAAAAAATATCCATGGGTGAGGATTAACAAAAAAATAAATAACGCACACAAAATCATAACATAGGAGAAAACATTAACTGTATAAAAATAAGAACTTAAGGCAGATGAAAGATATCCACACATAAATTACCTCAATAGTGAGCATTGTTCAGCGAGAATAAAGGTGGGAGTTGAATTCCAAAGCTAAAGGTAAGGCAGAATTTATGGGTGCCTTGGATTTACATGTGGCCTTTGCAGCATGATGGTTTCACTCCTTCGAGAGGCACTGATTGTCCCCAAAGAGAATGTCCCAAGATAACAACCTGAAGCTGCACACCCTTTCCAGCCTCATCTGGAAAGTTCCACTCTGAGGGTTAAGATCTGCACACTGCGTTTGCCCAGCTTCAGTGCTGCAGGAATACAGGGCAGGCTGACAAGGTCAGAGTGTAGAAGAGCAATGTGAAGTGAAAGATATTGTTTCATCCATCTTTGGCAAATAAAATCTGCCATAGCAAGATACATCGGAGCCACCTGGAAATAAGTTTTTCACACACAGAGGACATCTATCAGCTATGTTTTACAGAGAGAGCAAAAGAGTAAAACAAGTCATAAAAGTGGAGATCAATTTTTACCAAAAACTGATTACTCCATCTTTCACAGCAAGGAGTGAGAATTCAATGGAAACTGTTGAAAATTGGTAAGTTAAGTACAAGGAGTATAACTATTTCATTTAAATTATAAATATGTCCATCAGAAGAGCTAGAAATAATATAACCCAATGGTGAAGGTTAAGGATTAATAATAATGTGATCAGGTGGTTAAGGTTAGGGAAACTGGAAGCACATGCATTACTTTATTCAAGAGCGTGAATTCAATAATGTCTAAAAAGACTACATTAAGGATCCAGTATTCTCCATACCATAGGAAGTAAACAGGAGGATTTCCTGGAATATTAAAATAAATTATTTCCACTTCTATGTATAGTTGTAGACATCTGGGATATTAGATAAATTTATTTTTTCATGCCTTTAATATAAATATTGATTTTATATGTATAAATTATATAAAAATTTTACCTACATTAGGACTGTATTTTGGATTATTTTTTTTAATGTATTTTATTGATTTTTCACAGAGAGGAAGGAAGAGGGACAGAGAGCTAGAAACGTCAATGACAGAGAAACATCGACCAGCTGCCTCCTGCCCACCCCCCACAGGGGATGTACCTGCAACCAAGGTACATGCCCTTGACCAGAATCAAACCCGGGACCTTTCAGTCTGCAGGCTGATGTTCTATTCACTGAGCCAAACCGGTTTCGGCTGGATTATTTTTTTTTTTTACTTATAATGGTATATGATCAAAAAGTTTAAAGATTACTGATACATAACTGTGAAGTAACAACTAAAAGAAAGATTATCAATTTTCACATTGAAGAGAATCACAAGATATGCATGTACATTAATTAAAATAGAACAAAGATAGAGTAACTTAAAATACACAATAAAATGAGACAGCATAAGAAAAATAAATTATAAGCATAAGTAGAAAGTTTTCTGTCATATCAAGAAGTACAAAACAAATAAACACTTAAACAAAATGTCTCTTAAAAATGGTTCATAACAAAACCTAATGATATATTATATACAAGTGACCAAAAAATGTTTAAAATAAAAATCATGGTTTAATTCTCAAATAAGACCTAATTTACATTGAATAGCAGTAAATAGATTTTTAAGGCCAATTTACACTGAATGATCAGATTATTATGATCTCTGAATAAATAATAATCTGGTCACTCAGTGTATATCATATATAATAAAAGGCTAATATTTAAATTGTCCACTTGACCAGAAATTTGGCCAGCAGGCAGGCCGGCCAACCACCCATGTCCCCTCCCCCTGGCCAGGCTGACCGGACCCCACCCATGCATGAATTCATGCACTGGGCTTCTAATATATATATACATTGAGTGGTTAGATTATTATGCATTCAGAGATCATGATAATCTGGCCACTCAGTATATAATTTTAAGGAATTTAGCCACAAAAATGTCATTAACCTTTATGCACTGAAATGAAAATATCACACTTTATAAATCATGAACTTCAATCAAAAACATCATAATGAACCTTTCTAAAGCTAAATAATACAAGTATTATAGAAAATGTCAAAAGATATGAAGAAACATTTTACCAAAGAGAACATGATGACACCTAAGAAACAAAGAAATGTTCAACATGGTTCACCATTTGGGAATTGCAAATTCAAACTACAATGTGGTATCTCAAAATAAAAAGGTTAGTCACCCCTGGGAACAAGTCAGTGGCCAGAATGGAATGCGACCTGAATATTTCAACTCCTGGAAAAAGGCCTGTTCTCTTGGCTCTTGGTCTTTGGCCCCTTAGAGACTCCTGTGGCGGGGAGCGCCTTCCCCTGCATTCTCCCTCATGGCCCACAGCTGTGGAGACTCCAGGCAATGGATTATAGACTGAACTGCCTGATCCTGAACTGGACCCAACTGCAACATGGAATAAAAGCCCTGGACACTGGCCCCGCTTCCGGCTCTGCTGAATCCGCAGATGGCCCTTTCCCAAGACCGGATTAAGAGAAATGGGACTTTACAACCCCAGGAATGGGACCTCATGCAAAGAAAGCCATGTCCCACATCTCCCTCTCCCCTGGGGGCTTCTGAGAATGCTTGTTTCAGAGGTGCCCCAAGAACCCCACTCCCGGGAGCAACGGGAAATTTGACTCTGGTAAAAGATTTGGGCAGCCAACGTGGGGCCTGTGAAATGTTTGCCTACCTCTAGGTTCCAAAATTTCTCTCCAATTTTTTTTTTTCCTAAAAGATTAGAGCAAGGTAGTGCTTTCTGATTGTTCCAAGTTGGGTTCAGGGTCTCTGCTGTTAATGGTTGCCATCAATTGCTTTATGTCTCCTTACTTAGCCTCGTGAAAGCACTCATCTCTCTGTCTCACACTGACCTATTCTCTCACTATCCTTTCTTCTAATTTTAAATTAATCCAAGGCAGGAATTATTTCTAAATAATTATACATCTAGTAACATTTTTAAAAAATATATATTTTACTGATTTTTTTACAGGGAGGAAGTGAGAGGGATAGAGAGTTAGAAATATCGATGAGAGAGAATCATCAATCAGCTGCCTCTTGCACACCCCCTACTGGGGATGTGCCCACAACCAAGGTACATGCCCTTGATGGGAATCGAACCTGGGACCTTTCAGTCCGCAGGCTGACGCTCTATCCACTGAGCCAAACCGGCTTCAGCTCCAGTAACATTTTTAAAAGTCTGGCAAAAATTATAGTAAGTGCCTAACAAATGTCTCTCGAAAAACAATTAAACAAAAACAAGGTGACTAAGAAATTAATGAAATGTGTCACTAAGTATCTGGTCAGGAAACATTATCTGGGTCATTTTCAATATTAAAAAACAACCTTATATTCCCACTTGGCTCTATTTTAGAGGAAATGGTGTGCAGATGCTGAATGTTAGTGTCCTCATTTCTTCCTTCTGTTATTTACACATCACAGGTGAGAAAACAGTTCGTGGATGCTAGAAAGTGTTGTGTTTATCATTCATAGAAATAATAGCAACCCTGGAAACAACAGTCTCCTTGCTTCTTACTCCTGGCTGTTGGGTTTTGTTTTTAATAGATGCTTTTTCTCCAGACTTCCGTGTTTCTTTCACATTATGTAAGATCACTTTCTCATTACTGAAACCCAAAAAGAGGTGAGTTATGTTAGGAACTACGATACATATTGCAAAGGGCAGTGCTACTCTACGGCAGGGTTAGGGAGATGAGCAGAGAGAGATTGTTGAAGGCTAGAGGAAGCAGATGGCAGGCTTTGGTATGAAAATGTGATAGAATAGGGCATTGTGGTGCACTCAGTCATGGTAATGAACAAATGAGGATTTGGGGAATGGAGATAAAGGTAAATATGGAGATTGACAGAAACTGTAGATAGTTCATGAAAAAACAAAAATACCTGAAACTAGTGTTCATAAAATTATGAGGTTGGGATATCAGGTAGACCTAGTGTTAATAACAAACAGTATTAATGATCATACATATTTGATTTACTAGAAAGTTACTTATCCAAGAAGAAAACATTCTCTCCCATTTGGGCCAAAAAGCTTTAGGGCTAACTAACTGTGAAAGGCTCAAAATTTGCATAATGTCTTGGTTCATTTTGTCCTTATAGTCTCCACAGTTAATTGCTTGAGCATTCCACGGAATGTCTGTGAAACCAGCCTTTTTCTGCCGTAATTTTAGGTTACTTGTTTTGGTTAATGTTCAATGTAAAAAAATGTGTCCGTTGTGGTGTAGTATACTTTGAAATATCAAAGCATAAAACAAGGAACATACGTAAGATATCATCTAAAACATTTCTTTCTACTTTGTTGTTGTTTTGGGCACAGTCATAGCTTCGGGAAGAAGAAACTTTTAAAAAGTTACTAAAATCGTTTAACTTTCTAATCTTTATGGATGTGGGTCATTCTGAATCAGGTGTAGTTATCGGAAAGGGGGGCGGGCCTTTGGCAGATCTGCCTAGGAGCAGCCAATAATATGTGGGTTTGTGACTTTGTGCAGGAAAACTTCACCATGCCAGTCCAGATGGCTATGAGGGAACATTTATTAAAGCTAGGGACACTGAAACAGGGAAGGGCTTAGCATAGCAGCAGCAACAGGAGAGCCTAGGCTGGGCTGCCCTAGCTCTCTGGGAAGTCAGAGAAAAAGGGGGGAGGGGTGGGGGGAGCCCTTGCGGAAACTGGTTTGGCTCAGTGGATAGAGTGTTGGCCTGTGGACTGAAAGGTCCCAGGTTTGATTCCGGTCAAGGGCATGTACATTGGTTGTGGGCACATCCCCGGTAGGGGGTGTGCAGGAGGCAGCTGGTTGATGTCTCTCTCTCATGGATGTTTCTAGCTCTCTATCCCTCTCCCTTCCTCTCTGTGAAAAATCAATAAAATATATTAAAAAAAAAAAAAAGAATGAAAGAAAAAGAAAAGGGGGGGCCTTAGGGTCAGGTTCAGGGCACTCTCCTGGGACATGCTGCCTCTGCCCATTGCCCTCCAGGTTGTAAATCTCCTGCGGCCCCTAGGGGTTTAGGAGATGCATGCCTGTGAGGAAAAGGTGGGGGGAGCAAAGGGGAGGGGAATGGCGGTGCTGTCCCCAGAGGGAGAGTGTGTGCTGGGTCCTCTGTCTTGAGGCTTTTATCTCTTTTTCGCAGGTGGGCATCTTAGGGGAGATTTCAGGGGAGAGACTCAGCAGAGTATCCATCCGTTTTCTAGGTGTGCTCCTCCAAGACCGTGATCTTCACGGATGGGTCAGTGTCAGGGCAGGTGGCCATCAGTCATTGCCGCAGGTCCTGGTGTTGCCCACCTGATTCTGCAGCTTCCTGATACAACGGAGGCCCAGATGTTATCTTTAGGAGGTGACCTGTATCTGCTGTCAGCTGCTCTGCCAATTTGTCCAGCTTTCTGTCTGTGTCCCCATTCCACTTGTCCAGGCTTACTGGTCTCAGAACAAACCCTGGTTCCCTTTCAATGACCACATCTTGTGCCAATAAAGTCTGCCAAAAAAGTCTGACCAAGAGTCCTGGTTACAGTAAAAGGAGTAGGAGATTCCAGTATCACTAACAAATGTGCCTATGACTAAGTTTAAATAACAAGTTTTGAGCCTGACCATGAAGGCTTTCATGTTCCCCTCAGCCTGACTAACTGTTAGGCAAGCTTCTTCCTGGCCATAGGCCCTTGACATCCCTTTTTTTAGAGCATTCACTCTAGATCACTTACACTTGGGAATTCTTTCTCTCCTTTGAAATGTATGCAAATCTTCTAGCTCCTGCTAGTTTTGAGTCCCAGGAAATGTCTACTTTAGACCCATCTTCTTGAAATACAAATAGTAAAGGAGCTAGCATCCTGACTTCCCATTCTCCCTGGGAGGGTAGAAGCCAAACTTCAAAGGTGACAATTAGCAAATATAAATGGCCGAATTAAAGAAAAAAAAATTTTCAGACTCAGGAATAACTCTTTGGGCTGGTCACATCGCATTGGATTACCTTCACCCTAAGGTCCTCCAGTACTTTTCCACAAACTCACCCTAGTCCTTAAAAAATAAATAAATAAATAAATAAAATAAAATAAAATAAAATAAAATTCCACCTTTTCTTGCAGGAGAGTTGATTTCAGTCTCTTTCCTATTGCAATAGTCTTAACATCTTTTTTGTTCAGTGCAATTTTATTGTGACAAGCCCAAGATGAATGCAATTTGTGCTAGGGAAAAACACAACCTATCTGAACATAGCCTTTTGAATGATATGGTTTTTGCCAAATGTTGTTTTATACCTTTTAAAAATATGATGTCTAAGTCATTCATTCAGAGTCTGCAGTAATCAACAGTATCTAGTGGCATGATTCTGTAGATATTTAAAGTAACTGCGATATAAGAGGTGTAGCAAAATGTAAAAACTAGACTATATGAAGATTTTGTATATTTAGTACATTTGTAAAAAAATAGAAGCAAAAATATCAGTGAATAGCAGAAAGTTGCTTTATTTTTGAGTCATAAAAATATCATATTTAATATTAGAATTTTGAATGATTGCTATAAAATTATAAACTAATATATATAGAGAGAACCAGGGTCCTTAATGACCAAGGCTCACCAAACACCAGAAGTTTCTCAGCACTGATTGCCGAGGGGTCTGCAGTGCAGATCAGGCCCAGAGAGAGGCCTGCAGAGAGAGAGGCAGGGTCTGATCCCCAGCCTCCATAGCAAATGTTGATGTTGCTTCTCTCTTTCTCTCCAGGGTTCAGCAGCAGCCATGCCTCTGCTTCTCTCCCACCTCCTCAGGGGCTGCTGATCAGCCCCACCTTTTTGATCAGGCTCAAAGATAGGCCTAGGGGTGTTGACTGGCATAGAAACCGACCAATCAGAACCAAATCTGGGTGAAGTGCCAGGAACCAATGGCTGCCTAGGAGGCAGAGCTTTTGACACTGACTAGCATAGAAACCAACCAAAGGAACCTAATCTGGGTGAACTACACAGGCAGAACCTAAGGTGGGGGCTGAGGAGGAGTGTTTAAGGGCAACAGCTGTTTGGTATAAGGCAGTGTTTTTCAACCTTTTTTGGGCAAAGGCACACTTGTTTCATGAAAAAAATCACGAGGCACACCACCATTAGAAAATGTTAAAAAATTTAACTCTGTGCCTATATTGACTATATATAAAGTAATTCTCTTGAATAGGAATCAAATAAACACAAAGAAAGTATTTTATAATTACTTTATTATGAAATATTAAGTAAACAAAATAGTGAAAAATTATAAAATTCTTGTCTTGTCTGCACCTACGGCACACCAGGCAACATCTCGCGGCACACTAGTGTGCCGCGGAACAGCGGTTGAAAAACGCTGGTATAAGGTATAAGAAAGTGGTTCAATTTTTTCATGACCAGTTTGGTAGTATAGTGCATGTGGCTGGCTATCAGTCCAGATATAGGGATTATGTGTTTTTGTCTGCCAAGAGCATCTCCTTCTGCTGAAAAGGGCTTTCAGTGTTCCCCCCTCCCCCAATTTAATCAATCGGATCCTATATAATCTATATATATTACTAAAAGAGTAATATGCTAATTAGACCAGGTCAATTGACCATCTTCCGGACATCTGACTTCCTTCCAGACAAAGCCACGTTGGTGAGGGCCAAGGCAGAGGCTGTTAGAGGTGATCAGGCTGGCAAAACAGAGAAGTTAGGGGTGAGATCAGGCTGGCAGGGGAGAGCAGTTAGGGGGGATCAGGTAGGTAGGCAGAGGCAGTTAGGGTCAATCAGGCAGGCAGGCAGGTGAGTGCTTAGAAGCCAGCAGTCCCAGATTACAAGAGGAATGTCCAAACGCCAGTTTAGGTCAAATCCCTGTGGGATCTGGACTAAACCAGCAGTTGGACATCCCCCAAGGGGTCCCTGACTGGAGAAAGTGCAGGCTGGGCTGAGGAAACTGCCCCCCCCCCCCAGATTACTATATTTTATGGAAGTAGAAATGCTCAAACCATAGATAAGATTAACAAACCAAAATCTGAATTATAATCTTATCACTATTAATTAAAAAATATGTATATTGTCGTCAAAGAATATATTGTTTTATTTTATGTATATATCTTTCTTCATTAAAGACTTCAACAGCTGTTTCTCACCAATTCTATATTTGGATTTCATACCATGTAATATTCAAACAAGTTTTCAAAATCTTCAAGAGCTTTGTGAATCATGAACTTCTTTGGTTTGTTCAGTAGGCTCACTTTTAATACACACAGGCTAGCACATAGCAGAAACTCTTTCGAATTTGGGTGTGTCTCTTTTAAAAAGGATTTTCTCCATGTTCAAGCTGGGTCAATCTGGCCCTTTGAAGATAAATATATACTTTGATGGGTAGGTTAAGCTCTCCAAATAGACTGCAATAACTGTTCAAATAATACATTTTCTATTTTCATTACTCAAGTCACACTCTCTAATGGTGTGTTACAGATGCTGCAAGTTTTTTAGTAACACTATCCTACTTCTTTTGAAAGTATCACTGAATAATGGATTGCTACTCTGAAATCTTCAGGTTTTCTTTGGTCTAAAAGGCATATTGCAAGTATGTCTCCTGCTTACTATCTTATATTAATGAAGAAAAGTGTTACTATCAACTGGACAAGACTTAAAAATAACATATCACATAATCTTGAAAGAACATATGCATCTTGTTTTACCTGAGTGGAGAAATCTTATCCTCTATGTATACCTATATCATGTATATCCAGGTCTTTTCCTTCCCATTATATATCAAGAATTTATGCAAAATACCTTTCAACTTGTGATGTTTTAACTTTATGATGATACTATAAATCAGAAATTCAACTACATAAAAACTTGGGAAGTGGGAGATTTTAATTGCCTTCGGTTATTTTTAGTACATTAATAAAACCATTAATCAACCTGTCTAAAATCTATATTACATTGATTCACAACAGTTGTTATAACTCAGGGGCTTGGAGTGAAGCACATTCTTATCTCAGTCACTGAAGGTAATAATAATAATAATAATAATAATAATAATAATAAGCCATAGTGTCATTTCAGTGGGATAACTGAGGAAACAAGTTGAAGCTGATCTGGAAAGGTGTATATGACTGAATAAGTAAAGCTAGCTCAGGAAGGGTTGGTAAGAAGCAATTCTTGAAGAAAAAAAGAATCAATATTTTGGGCAGTTGACCTACTTACAGAGAGACGGAGGAGCAGGTGAAGGCAGAGAGTGTAAAATCCAGCCCCAACGAGAGAAGGGCTGGCACAAGCACTCTCAGGCTTCTGGAACCTTGGCCTGGGACTCACTATAGGATTCTGGGCTCCAAGCCAAACCTGAATACAGCAGTTCCCCTACCTGTGGTTTTACTTTCCATGATTTAAGTTAGCCACGCTCAGTTGTCCAGAAATATTAAATGGAAAATTTTGAGAAATGAACAATTCATACGTTTTAAATGTATGGTCCTAGCCTGGTTTGGCTCACTAGATATAGTCTTGGCCTGTGAACTGAAGGATCCTGGTCAAGAGCATGTACCTCGATGGCAGACTCCCTGCCCTAGTCGGGTGCATGCGGAAGGCAACTAATCGAGGTATCTCTCTCACATTGGTGTTTCTCTCTGTCTCTCCCTCTCCTTTCTACTCTCTCTAAAAATCAATGGAAAAAATATCATCAGGTGAAGATGAATAAATAAGTAAATAGGTAAGAATATATGTGCTGCAATATGAGTGCCATGATGGAAACTTGTGCCCTCTTGTCTGTCCCAGTCAGGACAGGAATCACCCCTTTGACTAGCATATTGGTGCCATACCATGTGTACTGGTTAATAATACAGATTTTGTGATCTAGGTAACATGATAATTTCAAGAGAAACATCAAAAGTGCTTTATTCAAAGTAATGTCTATCACTAGCTACACATTTCCCCCATCTTTCAGATAAATTGTGGGATACTGTCCCAATAGAACTTTTCTTGTTTTGAGGCAAACGATTCAGAGACCCAATTTTCCACTTCACATGTTTTGAAGTGCTGCTCAGAAAGTGTGTGTGCCATCGATCGGAACAAGTGGTAATCTGCAGGAACAACGTCTGGTGAATGCGGCAGGTGGGTTAATACTTCCCAGGCAAGATCTTTTAATGTGTCTTTAACTGGTTTTGAAGTGTGTGATGGTGCGTCATTATGAAGCAAAATTACTTTGCCGTGTCTTCTGGCACATTCTGGTCGTTTTACAACCAAAGCATGGCTCAAATTGACCTCGATGTTCTTTGTCTTTCACATTGAAATCAACACGTTTAAAGCGTTTAAACCAACGTTCACAAGTATCTTGAGATGGAGCATGTTCACCATAAGCTTTCCGAAATATACAATATCTTTCAGCAGCACTTTTCTTCAATATAAAGTAATGAATTAAAACTTCCCTCAAATGCTCTTTTGTTGGCACGAAATTCAACATTTTTAAGCATAAAAATATCTATGATGTTAACACCTTCAGAAAATTTGACATATGGAGTTTTGAAGCTTGTGGTCAATACAACAAAATAGCATAGTACATATCAAATCGCATATATATCAACATATGTGTAACTCCATCTAGTGAAAAAAATCCGCATTATTAACCGGTACACCTAGCCTATACTCCCGTCTACGTTCTCAGATCCACTGTCACAGTAGCGCAGTGCTGTGTTCACGCAACGCTTATTTAACTAAATGAGGGCCTCAAAGCACCAAAGTAGTGGTGCTGGGCATTGAGATGTGCTGAAGAGAAGCTGCAAAGTGCTTCCTCTAAGTGGAAAGGTATTTTTGCATGGGAAACACACACACGCGCACACACACACACACACACTCATACACACACACAGTACATATAGGGCTCGGTACTTTTGGAGGTTTCAGACATGCAATGGGATCTTGGAACATATACCCTGCAGATAAAGGGGGGAAACTGTAGTATAATATAAAAGCAGGTCAGAAGCAAGAGTGGTATAAAGAAGGAGCTATGGTAACATTTAAGGCTTGAGGGTGTCCAGGGCTTACTCTATGAATGCCAGCACAGGACATTCAGGTGAGGAAGCTGGCTTGAACAGTCAGGATATTCACTAAGGGTGTATGAACACCTCTTCCCCAGCCCATGGCCAGTGTCTTTGACAGTAGCTTTAAATTGACTATGACAGGAGTATTTATGTGTTGGAAATTGGTGAATGCTACAAATATAGGCTTTAAAGATTTTCCCAAGGAGCCTATTGTTGAAAATTTAGCAGCAATATTCCTGTTATTTATATATATTTACCTCTTCCAGAGTTAGCTCAAGATCTGAGCTTAACAATGAAAATCCTCATCCATGACTCAAACTAAGAGGGGCTGAAATAAAGGATTTGATCTTCTATCTTCCCTACTACTTTGTCACATCAAAGTCAACATGGAAATACCCACAAAATAACCACCAGTGTCACATGTGTGACAAAAACCAAGTTACAAAACAACCAGAAAAACATTTCAAGTCTTGTTAATGTTACTACGTGGTAATAATAGCATCTTGTTAAGGTATTAGAGATTTGTTCGGAAATGTAATCAAGATAATTTCATTTATTGCATTGGAAAGATCAACCCAAGGATCAATTTCTTTTGTTTTGTTTTTCCTCAAAAAACAATATTTTCTGAGAAAACAGAGTTAAAAACTTTAAACCAGTATGCTCCCCTCACCTTTTTTTTTTTTCCTGAAACTTTTCCTATTATTTTCTCTGAGATTGAAAAGATTTATTTGGAAAATAGAATTTACATGGTTCAAGTAAGTACTGGTTCATTTACAGACAACCTTAAAATCTCTAGTTAGGAAAAAAAAAAAAGGTGGGTTTTCTTTTCCTGTCAGCTCATTACTAGTTAGCTGCCGCTCTTCTCTATGTCACTTCATCAGAGACTCAGAATGAGTCACCCTATCTGGGACCTGCTGGGCTGGTGCCAAGAAAAAAAGGGACAGTAGAAGCACATGGCATCTTAAACTTTAGTTCATAAATGGTACATGTCCACTAAATTTTCCCCTCACTAAAACCAGGTCAGTGGAGTGGGAATCATAATCCTCTTCAAAGACTCATGAATGATTGGAACAATAATACAACCTACGTAATTTATGCACCACACTGTATTCTCCTCTTTGAGACCCATGTTTTCTTTCAATGTTTTGCAAACTTTTGAAGTAAAATAAAGGCCTTTTCCATTAGAAGCACGTTGCCCTTTATCAAAGAGTGCCTCTGTTCCTAATACATAATTAAGATTCTAGAGGGTCACCATTGTATTACCTGCAGGCCAACTTAGAATTTCCATAGATAAATAAATGATTCATGTTCTCCATTTAATCCAAAGGACTTGAGTCTTTCTTTTTTAAAAAATATATTTTATTGATTTTTTTTACAGAGAGGAAGAGAGAGGGATAGAGAGTTAGAAACATTAACGACAGAGAAACATCAATCAGCTGCCTCCTGCATACCCCTTACTGGGGACGTGCCCACAACCAAAGTACATGCCCTTGACCAGAATCAAACCTGGGACCCTTCAGTCCACAGGCCGGTGCTCTATCCACTGAGCCAAACTGGTCAGGGCTTGAGTCTATCTTTTGGTCAAGAAAAAACAAAACAAAACAAAAAACAAAAACAAAAAAACCTTTTCGATGGAAATTTGAGGTCAGCTAGTGCTACCATATCTCACTCTCACTTCATTGTGATATTTAATTAACACCCCAAAATGATTTCTTCTAGTCTGTAAAACTACCAACAATAAAAATATGTTTTTTAAAAAAGATTATAGTTTTCTAGGGGGGAAAAAAATCACTTCTTGAAATACCTAGAGACTTCCGTCTTCCTGACAGGAGCTTTCTTACCATGCTTATCTTACCAAACCCTATGAAGGATGGTCTTCTCATATTCAACTCTCTTCTGAGTTCAGAAGCAGGGGAACTTTCTGAGCCATTGGCTTCACAGTGAATAGTTATTTACTTCAGAGGTAATTTGGGACCTTGGCTGCTTCATTCTCCACCATTCCTTCTCTGAATCTCTGTAGCTTCCTATCACTCTGATTTACTCGTCAAAATCTTGGTTCCTGTTTTACGGTCCTCCTTTTTACTCTAATATTTACCTCCATTCTCAGGTAGATATTAAGGACGAGGTGACAAATGTATCTGACTTTTGAGCCTTTCACTTTCTCGTTTTCTTGAATTTCAATTATTTTGTGCACATCCCATTCCCCAGTCCACTCTGATGTCCACATGCTGGACTATATTATTACCCAGAAACGCATCTGCTTCTGAAACCTTAAATTAAAAGGCATCACTCTGATGCAAACACCCTACCCTTCTAGTTTATGCTTCAAGTATTTCCATCAAAGCTTGGCTCTAAGTTACATTTCTATGGTTAATCTTAAGTAATGTCACAGCAATGAAAACCTTATTCATCCACAATGATGCTATTGAAATGTCAGAGCCTTCACCATTAACACAGGGCAGCGCTTTCCCTCCCATCCTAGCCAGCTCTCTCCCCGCTCTTCCTCTCTCTTGCCATTTTTAACTGATGATCAGTGACTAATGAAAGGTTCTTGATATTGTCTCCCATGCTGACATCTAACAGTCCTTGGCCCCTGAATTCCGGAGTTTCCTCAACCAGCCTAATTCCTCAACATATCCTAAGAAATAGTTGAACGTTCATTATATAGAAGTCTGATGACATCCCTGCCTATGTTTCAATTCTAAATACGACTGAAACTTTCAGCCAGTTTCTGCAGATAAGTAGCTGAAGGACTGTTAAAATACACTATTTAAGTGTATTTTTTCCTCTATACAGTGAAAGTCACATTAGACAATTTCTAAGGTATTTTATATTTCTAGTTTCCCCTGTGTTCAGTTTAATTGATTACTACTCATTGTGTTCCAAGATAACAATCGTGACAACAAAAATTTTATAGTAATTATATTAAATTAGTGGCAATTCTGAATTGCACTTTCAACAGCAGATAAATGTGAATCAATGAAATACATAAAAATTTTTGTAGGTAACAGAAAAATACTTCTCTGCTATTCATTAGACTCAAAGAGTGCAGTTTCTTTTATTGCGTGAATGTTCAAGCTACAGGAGATATATGAGGCATTCCTTCACCAGGTATCTTTACCAAAAGACCTTCTGTCCAGGTTTTTTACATAACATATGCCTCTCTGGTTTATCTTTTCTATAATTGCTGTGAATTCCTTCCATAAAACACAAACTCTCAGTCCTGCCATTTATATATCTTATATTTCTTTCTAATAAATAATCCACTGCTATATTATTTGTAACATCCAGAAAAGATGCAAATCCCTCACCATTCTATTGTATTTAGTATTTAGTATTCTAGTTTTCTAGCATTTCCCCCCTTTATCGTTTTCTTTTTATGATAATAAATCTTTTTAACTTTGTTTTGTGTTCTTTTCCTAACCATCTTATAGTATTCCTGACAGCTTAAAGCCGTTGCTACTTTATAGTCTTCAACTAATAAGAAACTCACTCCAGATAAATTTGAATGTAACAAGGTAAAAGTCTTGTGATGAGAAAACACGTGATTAGAAAAAAAAAATCTTTGTTAAGTCCTTTCCAATAGCATACAGCCACAGGTAAATTACCTCTCCCTCCCCACAGAGGGGACATTTGGAAATATGTGGATTCATATTTGGTTGCTACTATGACTGAGGCACACAGCTACTGTTAGCATTGAGTATTTGTAGAGCAGGTGTGCTAAATGTTCTACAAAGCTAAATTCAGTCTGCAAAATTAAGAACTATTCTGCTTAACATGTCCATGAGAAGGCTAATGTCATCTATTCCTAGCAGTGGTGGAAGCAGTTAGTAAATTTAATTAAATGAATAATGGGGGGAAATTGAATAGTTTTACTGGTTCTCTACAAGACCTTCTTACTAAAATGTCATTATTTGTTTAAAGTGTGAATTTTTCCTACATCAAACTCTCTTTGGGCTGTATGCAAGCATATCTGTAAAACGTCACTTAGAAAGAATTCCTAGAAGTCTTCTACTTATGAAACAAACAAACAAACAAAACAACAAACAAAACAAACTAAAAAAACAAACACTACTGATATTTCTTGAATCCCAAGGCTTTATACCAGTATTGTAAATAATTTATAGTTGACTATAGAATCCTATAACACAAGCCACAATTATGTCTTAGTGATGCTATCAGCAGTCATCAACCAACTCTAAATGTTGACACATCTGTGGTAACTAATTTTTAATTGGTGTTTCATTATTTAAAGGGAGTCAACATCCTCATAGATTATAAAGTTACCTGAGACAAGACATCTTATCTGACCAAATGAATGCACATGTCAATGAGTGTTTGAACCTGTAACAGATGTCTGGAGACTGCAGTAATGACAAGATAGGCAGTTTCTATGACAACCATGTGAATAATCTGTGCAGAAGGGCCCATATTTCAAAGATAATGTTAATTCTGCTCAGAACCAGTATGTCAATTACGTTAACCATATTTTGACTCTCTTCACCTAATTGCTTTATGGCTTACATTAATCACAGTACTGTCAGTAACCATAATTGCTTTGCATTAAGATTATAACTTAATTAGAATTTTAGAAGGATTAAAATGCAGCAATAGGTTTACAAACGTGTGATTGAGGTTTCCCAAATTGGTGGGGTCACAGAGGTCAAACCCTGGAAGTGAATAGAGAGAGAACTAGGATGACACTCAGGGCCTTGTCTCTGAACCCTGGTCAGCCAAGAGAGTCAATCACAAAGACTCCACATTTTCTCTAGCCTGACTGTTATTAATATTTATAATACAGCAACTTGCAGAATAGTTAAAGCTAAATTTTGCATTTAATTAAAAGTATAAATCCGGATGAGTTTCCTCTCTGTTAAGTTTTGGGGCAGTCTATAATAAATAGGGCAGGAAATAGACATGAATATCACTTATTTTGTCTGGTATTTGGCATGTTTTTCCTCTGTAACCTGTAGAAAGAGGGTGTTGGAATAAGAACAGGACTTCAGCCCTCAAACACTACTGATTTATAGCCTATCTAACTTTCTTCAGTCACCCTGATCATTTCTTGAACTGAAGTTGGATTTTACAGTTTAGAATAAACAGATCTGGTATGACTTGGTTTACAACCAGTCTAAACTACAGTTGACCCTTGAACAATCTGAGGGTTAGGGATGCTGATAACCCACACAGTTGAAAATCCGTGTATAACTTTTGATTTCCCCAAAACCTAACTACTAATAAACAACTGTTGATCTGAAGCCTTACCGATAACAAAACCAATGGATTAACACATATGTTGTATGCTATATGTATTATCAACTATATTCTTAAAATATAAAATAAAATAGAGAAAAATAGTATTAGTAAATAAAAAGAATACAAAAACAAATTTACAGTATTTATTGAAAAACACCCACGTATAAGTGAACCTGTGCAGTTCAAACTCATGCTGTTCAAGGGTCAAATATAATTTTTTCAGCTATTGGTAATAATAAATATTTTATTTCTCTAAGCTTTTGCATGTCTTTTCAAAAAGTTAAACATGATTTGTGAAGCTCCTTGCAAACAAGGGGAAAAATGGCAAAATCTTATAATTCATAACTTCTTACAGTGAGTATCTGTATAACTAACACTATGCCTGGAATATTGTAGTAAACGATATAGGCACTTGTCTTCATGGAGTTTATAGACTTAAAATTATTAATCAGAACTCTTCACTTTTGCAATAATAACAACCCTATAGTTGCCCAGCTGGTGTTGCTCAGTGGTTTAATGTTGACCCATGAACCAGGAGGTCATGGTACAATTACTGGTCAGAGATCATGCCCGGATTTTGGGCTTGATCCCCACCAGGGCACACACAGGAGACAGCCGATCAATGATTCTCTCCCATCACTGATATTTCTCTCTCTCTCTCTCCTCTCTTCCTTTATCTGAAAGCAATAAAACAGTTTAAAAGGTATTTTAAAATAGTAATAACCCTATAGAAGTAGAAACATTTTTATAGTTTTCACTGATGCTGAGAGAACTAATATGAAAAATGCCTATAAAAATTTCCAAAGGGCAAGCACACAGAACCTAGAGACCATGATAATGTTGTGGTTGAAGCACAAATATAAATGAAGACACCAGAATCCTTTGAGTTTGAAATACTCTTAGGTCAGTGTCAGGAGACCCTCAGGGGCACTTTCTGGGTAAACCCAGAACTGTTTCTCATACCGAAATCTCTTTATATGTTGTCTTTTCTTTCTTTTCTCAGGCACTAGGGACAAAACCTGTTCTTTTCTCCTGACATCCATAACACTCTTCAGAAGAGAAGCCCTCTTCTAAAGTAGATAATTCATATAAGAGTAGATAATACACATAGCATGCAAAATATGTGTTAATCGATTTGTTATGTTTTGTTATAGGTTATATTATATTAGCTTTTTCTCTTGAGCTCCTCTGCAGAGGGTTATACTTATTGCTAAGAGTTTTATTACTGTTCATTCCAAGAAAATAAAACATGATAAAAATAGCAGACATTAAAGAATTCACAAAGCTTAATAAGTGTTACTGATTTCTTATAGAAATGACACCAAGTAAATTGCTTTTATTTCCTGGCTATGGTGGAGACAGAATGCATGCTCTGATTCCTAAGCTCTACTTTTCTTTTTGAATTGGAAGGAGGTTGCTTTCCACTCCTCTATCATCCCAATGTTCCTGACCTTTATCCTGAATTTAACACAAAAACTGAAAACACAATCAAAACATTACATTCCTTCTATTGCTCCAGTTGGTCAATTTTTTGTGAAGATTTCAGAATTGACTATTGCTCATTCCTCTGTACATGTAACTTGTATAACCATATAGATTAGATTTCAAACATTTATGGTGAAATTCAAATTTCAAAATGCTACAAAGCAAACTTTGCTGGGGCGGACTAGCAGACCCTGGGCAATGGATGAATGATGACTCTGACCCAGGTTTGCTGTGAAAGAGAGGGCTAAGGGACTGCCTGGCTAAAGGAACCAGACGGCCTCGATTGCCTGTGTCTTCAGGCTTTTATTGTAACAGCAATTTGAGAGAAAGTTTATCTTTTAGATACAATCAGTAGGGTAAGTAATCTTGGGGAGACACATTTGTCTGCAGTGTCTTTTAAACAAGGACTCCCAAAGATTAAGCATAAAGATTTCGGTAAACACCCGAGGTTGTGCACATGCACAGACTTGTTTGGAAAGGTCAAGCAACAATTAGAGGTGGTCACTTTCGGCCAAACTCCCCTAAGTCAGAATTCTGATAAACAGGGTGGGCCGCCTTCAGCCCACTCCTTTAGGTCAGAACTTCCTCCTTACAAACTTTTCCAACCAAGTCTTCTGTGCTCCCCACAAAAGGTTACCTACTGGAAATAATATCATCGTTACTGCCAGACAATACATTTGATCCAAATATTTTTCAAATTAATTCACCAGCCATTGTGTAGCCAGGGACTGGTCTGTATCTTCAAAAATGCCAATGTTAAGGAAAGAGAGAAAGACTAAAGCACTGTACAGATTAAAGGGGAATAAAGAAGTATGACTGATGAGTGCAATGTTAACCCAGGATTTTATTTTGCTCTAAAGACCATAATTGAGACAATTAGCAAAAGCTAAAAAAGAACTGTAGATGGATACTATTATTTAACTAATTTCCTGGTTTTTATTATTCACTGCAATTACACAAGATGATGCACCTGCTTTTAGGAAGAACACTGAGGATTTAGGGGTGAATGAGCATCAGGTATGCAACTTAGTCTGAATTTATATAAAAAATAAGTCTACATAGACTGGAAGGAAATGATAAAACAACACAGTAAAATGTCAACATTTGAAATATCTTAATATAAAAGAAATCCTTTGTACTATTATAGAAAATTTTTTTGTAAGTTGAAAAACATGTCACAGTAGAAAGAAAACATATTTATTTACTAGGCAATTTTTCAAAGCAGGAACTCAGACATAGGGAAGCAAGATAAGGACCCATTTACTGGAACTAGAAAAAAACTAAAGTCTCAAGAACAAAAAAAGTATTGCCAATGACTCTTTTAATTGTTAGTGAAAGAAACATAACCAGAGTTCACTTAACAAACAAGAAAAAAAGGTTTCATATGGGTAGTAGGATGTCACAAAATCAATGCAAAAGATGCATTGAAATGAGGAAAAAATCCAAGGATCTCAGTGAGAAAATCAGCAGATATCTCCATAAACACATTTCTCAAAACCTCACCACCTTAACTTAATTCTGAGTATCTGTCTCATTTCTAAAACAACTTTCTCCTTTCATTATATGCATCTATTTCAAGGATAGACATTGATTTTACTAGAATTGGTCACTCATTGGATCAATCCGTTTAAATTTTTTTTAATATATTTTATTGATTTTTTACAGAGAGGAAGGGAGAGGAATAGAGACCTAGAAACACCTATGAGAGAGAAACATCAACCAGCTGCTTCTTGCACACCCCCTATTGGGGATGTGCCCACAACCAATGTACATGCCCTTGACCAGAATCAAACCTGGGACCCTTCAGTCCACAAACCGACACTCTATCCACTGAGCTAAACCGGTTTTGGCTGGATCAATCAGTTTAGATGGGAGGACAGGCATTATGATCTACCCTCTATGCCCTAGATTCAACCCTGGAGGTGGAGTATAGGAGGTACTACTACTTGGAATACTGGGATTGGCAGCTCCACAAATGATATAGTGGCATGGGGTTAGGAATGAAGCATAGAATTACCTGTAGCAGTATGGTCTTAGTGAGGATTTCCTCCAACCCTACATCAAGTATCGGTTCTCGCTTGGCCAATCTAATGTATTAGATGGCATGCCTTGGCCAAGGAGATTTAGTCAGTATGAACAAACAGGTCACACAGTTTGAGCCAATGTAGTCCAATGGAAATTCCACTGTGGCTTGGACGATTCTGGCAATCCTCTCCTCCACTGAACTTGAACTTGGAAGATTGTAATTTGAGTATCTACTGTCAGCATACCCCCACATGTAGCTCAAAAGTAAAGGCCATACTCTGAGGAGAACTGAGCCAGAGAGGAAGAAACACTAGATATTGTTTGAGCTCAAAGAAACCATTCTTGAAGCCAGTTCTAACCCCTGAAGTTTTTAATTAAAACAGCTAATAAACTTCTTTTTTGCCGATTTCTATTTGGGATTGGTTTCCTGTCACTTATGTCTGAAATATCCTGATACAAGTATCCTATTAACAAAAGAAGGAAGAAACAAATGCTTGGCTACCCCCAATACACACAGAGATACACATACTCACACTCGTACTCCCATGCATAATAAATTCCAATGGAGAATTTGCGTCACTAGGAGTGGGAAACAAGGTCAAATAAAAATAAAAAGTAAGCTTGTCCTGAAGGTGGAAAAATGTAACTCTGTTGTTTGTGAGATCCACTTGACAGAGAACAAGGTTGATCTTAGGGTGGGGGTGGGGCCATTTTATAAGTGAGGAGAAACGTCAGAAGAGCTTTGAAAATAGGGAACTAAACATGTGATAACCCAATCACTGCAACTTGACAAGAGTAATCATTACATTTCTAGATTTCTACGACCAAGGAAATGTATGTAGAAGACTCCCTAGAGTTGTAACCTATGAACACCCATCCATTTGTACAAGAATTCAGTTTAGGTCTTGCCATAGCCATTTGGCTCAGTGGATAGAGCTTTGGCCTGCAGATCAAAGGGGCCTGGGTTTGATTCTGGTCAAGGGCATGTAACTCAGTTGCAGACTCCTCCCCAGTCCTGATCCTGGTTAAGGCACTTTCAGGAGGCAATCAATTGCTGTGTTTCTCTCACATCGATATTTCTCTCTGTCTTTCCCTCTCTCTTCTACTCTCTCTCAAATCAATGGAAAAATATTCTCGGGTGAGGATTAACAACAATAAAAAAAATAGGTCTCAAGGAATTTGTTGATCAATAAAGTTCACAATTTATCTTCCTTTTGGTTATTTCAGTACCACACCCAAAAAGAGACAAATTTATGGTTTGAATAAATATGAAATATCAGTCATTCGCTGTTTTCAAAGCTTAATAAGTAGATTTGAAGGCTGGCATTCCATAAACTAATAAGTGACTTACTCCATCTCTCTAGGCTGGTTGCTTAATATCTACTTCCATTTTCATCTATAAATGGTGTTAATTATACTTTCCTACCTCCCATAAGAGCTGTGATAATTACTGTTGGTAAAGCACTTATGTCTCCATGGGTAAGGGAGACTGTGTAAGGGCAATGTATTAGCATCATCATTATCATTGCCCTGGGCAGCTGCTCACTAATGGCTGCATCTGAGCAAAAACCCATGAAAGGTTTAATTGATATGAGACAGAAATTGGTCAACCTCAGCCAGATTCACTGCCAAGTTTAAGTCCAACGAGAAAAACTTCTAATTAGACCATCTCAAATGTCATCACAAAAAAAGGATTATACCAATTTTAAAGTGTTTTAACAATTCAGCACTCATTCATTTCATACACATTTATTATCCGCTATGTGCCAGGCACCGTGCTGGGTTCTGAACATACAGGGCTGAGAAAAAAGAAATTTCTTTTGCGGATCTTAGATTCTAGGGCTATTGCTTTTCCTCTGCTGATCCAAATCCTATCATTTTTTAAAGTTCTTTATCAGGAACTCTGTTTCTGATGCTACTTTTCACAACCCATATGAAATCACTTGCACTTTTCCCTCTTCCTAAATATTTATTTTTCTAATTGCCGACCATTATGTAAAACGTTCATGCCCACATGCCATTTCCCCTCATAAGTGGCGAATAATTCTTCAATTCTGGATGTTTGTTTTGTGGTTGTTCCATACAAACATCAAACAAACATGCTGGTCTATATACAAATTGTTATTTTTGGCAATAAACTTTCAGGCCCTCATAAGGCCCTAACACTTCAAAAGCTTTGTCATAGACTTCATTGCTAAGCATATAAGCCATTATTCTAAGGACTAAGCTGATCTTTCTAATTGTACAAGGCACCTAGAACAGTACTGTACTTGTTGTGCTCATAAATGATAGCTTAATTAAGCATGCAATGCCTTCTATTAATATTTCTCTCATTTACTAAGTAGTGAATAGGGTTCATATAATTCCATGGGAGTTTAGAAATGATATCCAGCCATGTACAACCCATGTGTTATGTAGCCAAGCAAGACCAAGGTTTGAAAAAGGGTCAGATTTAGAAAAATGTGTTTTTAGATCTGCTCCTTCACTGCCTATTGCTAGTGCAGGCTTTCTTGTTTCAAACAAAATATTCCCTGCCAGATGCTTCCAGTCATCCTGTGTTATACTTCCTGAATACTATGGCCATGTCAATGAACAACCACAGGCATCTAAGAATTTTTTCTTGCCGAAACTAGTATGGCTCAGTGGACAGAGTGTTGGCCTGCAGGCTGAAAGGTCCTGGGTTCGATTCCGGTCAAGTGCATGTACCTTGGTTGCGGGCACATCCTCAGTGAGGAGTGTGCAGGAGGCAGCTGATCGATGTTACTCTCTCATTGATGTTTCTAACTCTATCCATCTCTCTTCCACTCTGTAAAAACACAATAAAATATATTTTTTTAAAAAGGAAAAAAAAAGAATTGTTTCTTCTATTTTGGCCCTTTTTATACTGTCAGTTACTGAGGCCACAATTATCTCCAAAGCTATAAGAAGACAGTTTATATATTCTCAAGTTCTGCTTTTTCCCCAAAAAATTCTCAGTGCTGCTTTGGGAGGGCAACATACTCTAAAGCACTGGCAATAACCAAGTAATGTTTAACTCTCTCCAATGTTCAGGTTTAAGACCCAGGTTGTATGTTCAATGGGAAAAAAAAAGTGGCAAATTTCATTTAAGACCACCAAGGAAATGCTTAGTTGAGTCCTTATATCTTAAAGACTCTTAAGGCAAAATATCTCTAACAGTTTCTCCAACTCTTGGTTGATTTCTCCTCTTTTCTCTCCTACCTCTCCAATTCCTCTCCCTGCTCCCCTGATCATATGAAACCATGGTGGCTGGACAATAATAAACACCATAATATGAACAGACTCAATTCTGATCCCTAAAAATGTGTTATATGATCAAGCTTATCTAATTCTTTTAAGGTAGAATTATCTTCTGAAAAATTCCTCCATGCAAACAGTTTTCTTGCAGCATCCTGATTTTCCACACTGAAGTGGCGGACAATATTTCAATTCTGGATGTTGGTTCAATGTTTGTTCCATACAAACACCGAACAAACATATACAAGTTTATGTACAAATTGTTATGTTTAGCAATAAACTTTCAGACTCTCATAAGGTCCTAACATTTCATAACCTTTGTCATAGATTTCATTGCTAAGCATATAAGGCACTATTCTAAGGACTAAGCTGATCCTATCTGCACTGCTTTAATCATCCACAAAATTGCACAGCCCAGGAGACTATAAACAGATTAATTTTTATTAATTAAAAAGGAAAAGTTCATATTCCTGTCTCTTTTACAGAGACGCATCTCTGAGGCAGGAATGGCTGTTCTGTGGAGTATTGTGGAACAAAACCATTCGCATCAGAGTCATCTCTGTGTGACTAACAATGGTGCCGAGAGAGTAAGACAAAAGTGTGCTGGCCCTACTTGCTAATGAGCGTTCCCTGGGAAGCAAAGTCAGATTAATCATCTGACCTCTCTTTGAAGAACTCTCAGCGGAACTGTGTCTAAGGCAGGGAGCCAGCAAAATCGTGACAGAACATCCAAATGCTGTGCCCTTCCATGCAAGGCAAAAAAGGCCATCCAAGTAATAACAGAACCCATCACCAAAGAGCAACTGCTCTGAAATGGAGTGCAAGTGACAAAGATGAGCTTTTTTATTTTATTTTCATTTTCTCATTTCAATTCCATCATAGAAAAGTGATAGATCAAGGTGTGTGTGTGTGTGTGTGTGTGTGTGTGTGTGTGTGTGTGTGTTTCTAGGGCAATTATAACCCATTTGTTTTAGTGACATATTTAAAGGCACAGGGCACAGATTTTCTTTGAACAGGATGCTTCTTCTTCTTTTTTTAAAAAATATATTTTATTGATTTTTTACAGAGAGGAAGAGAGAGGGATAGAGAGTTAGAAACATCAATGAGAGAGAATCATCGATCATCTGCATCCTGCACACCCCCTTCTGGGGATGTGCCCACAACCAAGGTACATGCCCTTGACCGGAATCAAACCTGGGACCTTTCAGTCCACAGACTGACGCTCTATCCACTGAGCCAATACCTCTTAATAAAGAAAGACAATTTGGAAGACAGGGTTGCTACTGAGTTATAAATAAATAAATAAATAAATAAACAAATAAATAAATAAATAAATAAAAAAGGACAAGGGTGTTTTTCTTTTACACCTTCTTCCCCTATGTCCTATGTCTGGATAGAGAAATGGATATGAGCAATTATTTTAGGTACCTAACAGCCATTTCTTGTAAGGCTTTTAATTCAACTCACATAAAATGTGCTTTTATAAATGATTTTAAAGATCAGAATATCATATCAAAGGAAGCACATTTAATGGATTACCCATTTGATCATTATCTGCTTATAACTTGTAAGCAATTACTAAGAAAATTTAATATATCTATTAAATTTTGTATATGAACACTAAGATTTTTATCTTCCTCGTGTTCTCCAACTGGGTAAAGGGCAGTTCATGGTCATTAGCTTGTTGGATTGGTAGATATGTCTTACCAATCCAATAAGGTCATAGATTTTGTTTTACATATTTTGCTATGATCCCAGTAGTAGGTAACATGGTTCAGTGTATGTACTAGCGAATAGCTGTTTCTATGATGGAAAACTGCAAACTGACATTAGCTCAAAGTTCAACAAATGAAATCTTGAATAAATAAAATTAGAGCTATGGCCCTAATTTTTGGGCCATAGCTCTAATTTTAATTCAAGAATTGTTGAATGAGCAAAAGGTCACAAAAGAATTGATAGGGAAACACTTAAAAATTATGATAATCCAATTTTCTTACACTTCATTTTCAAATGTATCAATTTTAGGATTTTGTCATATCCAAGAACTTACTTAATAAATAAGTTTTAAATCAAGTGATTTGTTTCTCTAGATTAAATTTGGCTTTACAAAGGAATTGCTAAATTGATACTTTATGTGGAAAACCAATAACATTAGTCATAAACAGAAAGTAATCAAAGTAAATACTATAAAAGTGAAGAAATTTTCATTTTCATTTTATTTACTTGAGTCAAGGGCCATCACTGAAAATTACGCTATCACTTTGTGTTGACTTTACATAGTAAAATTTTAGAAACATTTACATTGGCTGTGATTCTTAATTGTAAACCACTAGATAATCTTGATCAAGTGCTTTAATGAACAACCCTTACAACTCCCTCTGGAGCTTGCATTGTTGTGTCTGAGCACTTGCTATTTTTCATGATGTGGTCCTTACTTTCTCAGGAATCTGGTAGCACAGGTTGTGAACTCGATTCCCCAATGTGGGATGTGCAAAAGGCAGCTGAACAATGATTCTCTCTCATCAATAATGTTTCTCTCTCTCCCTCTCCCTTTCTCCCTTTCTCTCTCTCTCTCTCTCTCTCTCTCTCTCTCTCTCTCTCTATATATATATATATATATATATATATATATATATATATATATTACGCAAATTAACCCTCATGCCCTCACAAGATGGCTACCTATGACCAGCTGGCAGGGGGGTTAGTGAGGGACAACCAAAGGACTGATCAAGCAGGCTGTGTGAGGTGACCAGGCCAGAGAGGGGGTTAGTGAGAGATGACCAAACAATTGAACAGCAGGCTGCATGGGTTGACCAGGCTGGCAAAGGGATTACATTTGGGGGCAACCAGGCCAGCAGGGGGTTACAGTTAAGGGTAATCAGGCCAGCAGAGGGAGGCAGTTAGAAGCAACCAAGCAGGCAGGTAGGTGAGTGATTAGGAGCCAGTGGTCCAGGATTGTGAGAGAGATGTTTGAATGCTGGTTTAGGCCCAATCCCTGGGATTGGGCCTAAACCGGCAGTCAGACATCCCCCAAGGAGTCCCGGATTGGAGAAGGTGCAGGTTGGGCTGAGGGGACACCCCCCCCCCCCCATGCATGAATTTTGTGCATCAAGTTTCTAGTCTACATTTAATGTATAAAGAACAATGCTATGGGAGCAAGTGAGGAAACAGGCTCACAGTTATACCTATGTGTTAATCAGCTTAACAATAACGCACAACCTTTGGACCAATTTATACCTATGTGACACCTTACAACACAGAGTGTTATCTTTTCTTTTTAAATGAAATACATCGTAGGCAAGAATCCTCAGCATTGCTAATGCAGAGGAAGACATAAAATGAAAAGAAGCTGCTGGAAGAAATGGAGCACAAAGTGAAGCAGGATCTTTGGAAAATTCAGTTCACAAGAAGGCTTCATGGTATGTAATTTATTCATGGCTCCTGCTGGACTGAGTTAACAGCATCTGCCTATTCTCTTGGCTGTGACAGACATTTCCTAAAATGCCTCAGCTCATATCCTGAAGCAGCAGGCCTTGCTGCTCAGCCACAAAGTTACCCCTCCAAAATAGCATTCTGTACACCAAGAAGCTATCAAACAGGAAGACATATGGCCTGAGGCCTCTGGACTTCAGGGATTACTTTCCTAAAGCTGGAATTCACTTGGCCCACAGGATTCATCCTAATGATCCTAATCTACTTATGTCCTTTATTTTATGTCTTTATTTAAAATACTAGAGGCCCAGCGCACAAATTCATGCATAGGTGGGGTCTGACCAGTCCAGCCCCAATTGGTGCTGGGCCAGCCAGGGGAAGGGGCTGTGGGCAGTTGGCCAGCGGGCTCTGCCCCCTGGTCAAACTCCTGGTTGAGGAGACAATTGCATATTAGGCTTCTATTGTTTAAAATATATGCAAAAAAATAAAACTGTGGCAATTATTATGTAGATAGAGAAAAAGACTCCACAACATATGACTCATCTTACATTTTATGAATATCTTATATATCTTTATTAAATGTTTACAATACTGTATATTCTATTAACATTAAGGAACATTGGAAACATTATACCTACACTCACTATATAAGAAACAGAACCTATCTGCAGAACATTTGTTAAGTGCTTTCAAGTGCAAAGTTTTACTTGGTTCTTACAGCAACCATATAGGAAGTATTTTAATTCCTAATAGTTAGTTGATATAATAAAATCTCAGGGATATACTTAGTTGATAAGTAGTGAGTGTGAATTGGAGCCAAGTTGCCCGAATTCCAGTCTGGGCTCCTTCTGGTTATGTGACAGCCACTAGTCCTTTCTAACACTTGCAACATGATCCAGCCTTGAACAGAGATTAGAGAAGTGAGTGGACCAAGGAACTGAAGTCTGTCATCCACTGGCCTCGGGTATGTCAATTGCACCCACTCACAGATGACTAAGAGCCAGAAGCACCACTCAGCTAGGAAATGGGAGGCCTAGCTTTAAAGTAGCAAGACACTATCTGACAATCTTGAAAATTTTATGTCCAGGAAATAAACATCATTGACACCACATGATGCCAAGAGAAACCCTGCCCTGGATCACTCCATGAGAGCTCTGAGGAAAAACTGCTGGCTCAGCCAAAATGGAAATCATCCTCTGAATAGGCTATTGAATACGATTAGTGAAGACAAATCGCTCAGGGCAGAGGGAAATTAGCCACACAGAGGATACTTATGAGCCCAACGACAAAGACATATAGAACAGACGTGTAGAGACAGATGGGCCATGTTGAGAATGGGGCTAGAGGGATGGCTATAAGCTTAGAGTCCAAGACTCAGAGTTAGATTAAAAAGTAGGGCCAAGGGAAAATGGACACTTTTACCAAATGAAAAGCTATTTGCTTGGTTGATTTATTGATGATAGCCATCTGATTTTCCATTGGCAGCAACAGAGATGGACCTAGAGGGTGCTATGGTAAGTGAAGTAAGTCAGATGGAGAAAGACAAATACCATATGAGTTCACTTACATGTGGAATCTAACAAACAAAGCAGAAACAGACTCATAGATACAGAAAATAAACCGATGGTTGTCAGATGGAGGTGGGAGGGTTAGGGGCTAGGAGAAAAGGGGAAGGAATTAATAAACACAAATTGGCAGTTATAAAACAGTCACAGAGATGTAAAACACAGCATAGAGTACAGAGTCAATAATATTGTACTATGTATGGGGCCAGGTGGGAAATGGGCTCAGTGGTGGGATCACTTCGTAAGTTTTAGCAATGTCTAATCACAATCCTATACACCTGATGCTAATATAATACTGAATTGAAAACTAACATTTAAAAAAAATTTTAAAGAAGAAGTATTTGCTAAGTGATTGCCTAGTACTCCAGCTTAAATGTATTTCTTTTGCACTTAAACCAATTCAGAAACCTTCCATTTATGGCCTCTTTAATGGTAGCAACAATATTCACATCACATTCATAGCGTTAGTGGCTTTACTTTTTTGTTAGTTTTAATTAAAATGTCCAATTAATAATAGTAAAAAAACCCACCCCAGTTGATATTTCTCTATTAGAGAAAACTAACTGCTATGACAAGCACACTCAGAAATGTTGAGGGACTCAATCATAAAGCGAGTTTAGTTTTTGCTCACATCACTAATCCAAACAGGAATTCTTTAGTAGAGTCTACATGAGGTTCTTTTTCCTCATTGGTTCTGGGTTTCTGCTTCTCACTCAGCGGCCCTGGGATTCATTTAGCAGTGCTGTGATCCCCCAGGGCCCCATCGTCCCTCGCATTGAGCCAGTGATGGGGAAAGAAAGTGAAGAGAAGGCACATTAGTTTCATAAAAGGCTGGAGCTGGGAATGCACATATCTCTTCTACACATAATATTTTATCCAGGAGCCAGTCACGTGGCCACACCAACAATAAATGAGATCGGGAAATATTACCTAGCTATTAGCCAGCAGCCAGTCACGTGGCCACACCAACCATAAAGGAGATTGGGAAATATTACCTAGCGTGTCCCCTAAGAGAGGTAAAGAGAAGAGAAATGTGGGTGTGGGTCAATATATATTTTTTTGCCAAAGTATCTTTTTCTAGTTACCTGGATAGATGGCCAGTGGGCTCTAAAAGTGGAAGTAGCAGTGACAAATTTGAAGACAATGGACACCCAAACAAGAAGTGAAATATAGATTAGCTACCAACCAATTCAAAAGAGCTCAGCAGTCTGCTAGTGCCTGAAAAACAACCATAGCCTGAATTTATTTTTTATTCAATTATATAAGTATTTGTCCTTGTTCCCTCACATGCTGTATGTTAGTACCTACGGACAGGAACATTTATAGATTAAACTCTTTCAGTCATGTATGTGTCAGTTTTTTCTAATACGATAAGAGGAAAAAAGACATCATAGTCTGGACATTGGGGGGAATATATGCCCAGCCCAGACATAACTAAAACTATCTGCAAACATTTCCAGCATTAATAGACTGACATGGATATCACAATTGATCAGGAATACCATATAATTCCTGAAAATAAATACAGACACCTTGAGGTGCTTTTTCCAGTCACTTGAGCTAGATTCAAGAACTAGATTCACCAACTTGAGATATTTTTCAGAGATTTATATCACTTTAATTTGTGGACTTCACTACCCAGTTTAAGAGAAATTGGAATTTTGCCTGAGTTTCCCTGAGGAAATGTCATATATGAGGAAAGTCTTCTTTCAAGTTCTTCAAGCTCATGTCAATGAAAAACTCAATATATTAATATATATTATGAAATATTTATGTACATATATGTATGTAAATATACTAAAGTACAAATAATTCTTAGTAAATTGGCTCAAAGAGATTAAGTAATTTGAACTTAGCTTGTTTCATTCTAAATTCCTCAAAAGAATTTTAAAAAGGCAAAGTATTAATCTAATAAAATTGGATTTACCAAATAATGATTTTCTTTAAAAATAATTTACCAGGGGCAGATTGGAAGAGGTCAATAGGGGAGAATAGCGGGGGGGGGGGGGGGGGGGGGGGGGCGCGGCATATGTAATACTTCCAACAATTAAGATTTAAAAGAATATTAAAAGACACTGAAATAAAATATTTCTCTTTTTTTATTTTAATTTTTGCTTTCTTGGAAAATCTACTCACATGGAAATCATGTAAATAAAGAGGTCCAAAGTTTTAACATTACAGAATTATATTTTTTTTAAGTGTGCTGCTGCAAAACAATTGGAATTTCAACATGCTTTAGTAAATAGTCCAAACAATAATATGATCTTAATACTTTAAAATTTCAAGTTTTCATTTGTCATGTTTTGGGACATAACTATATAGAGAACTTCGTTAGGTAAATTTGATGAGCATCATCAATAACTGCATTATGGACCATATCCACAACATTTTTGTTCACATTAAATAAATATTAGAGGCACAGGGCGTGAAATTTGTGCACAGGGTGTGTGTGTGGAGGGGTCCCTCATCCGGGCCTACTCCCTCTCTAATCTGGAACTCCTTGGGGGATGTCTGAGTGCAGGTTTAGGCCTGAGCTTAAACTGGCAGTCAGATGTCCCTCTCACAATCTGGGACTGCTGGCTCCTAACTGCTTACCAGCCTACCTGCCTGACTAATCACCCCTAACTGTCTCTGCCTGCAGGCCTGATTGCCCCATAAACACTCCCCTGCCAGCCTGATTGCCCCTAACCACCTCTGCCCAACCCCCACCACCATGGCTTTGTCTGAAAGGAAGTCAGATGTCCAGAAGATGTCCGGTTGACCTGGTCTAATTAGCATATTACCCTTTTATTAGTATAGATTATAGCGTTTCTGTCTATTCTACTTTTCATAGTATTAATTCTGCATCAACGCAATAAAAATGTTACTTGCTTTTCAATTCACTTGATCTTTTCTAAAAGCCTTGTGTGTGTGACAAGCTACTGAGTCCATTCTGACCGTTGGTGGCCCTATGGCTGAGCGATGTCCACAGGTCCTGTCCGCAGCAGCCCTGCTCAGCTCCTGTAGATTCATGCCGATGGCTTCTTTCCTGGAGTCAATTCATCTCAGATTTAGTTTCCCTCTTTCTGGCTGCCTTCTATTTTACCCAGCTCTATTGTCATCTCCAAAGCACTCTGACTTCTCATGATGTGCCCCAAGTAGGACAGCTTACCATTTCTAAGCAAGCTCAGGATTAATTTGCCGTAGGACCACTTGTTCGTCTTTTTTGGAGGTCCAGGGTACTCATAGTGATCTCCTCTAACACCATATTTTAAATGATCTGTGTTGTTTTTTTTCCCTCACTGGCCAACTTCACATCTGTACATAGTAGCTGGAATATGAGGGTGCGAATGATGTTAGGGTTGGTGTCTAAAGACACATCTTTGCTTTGATGATCTTTCCCAATTCTCCCATTGCTGTCCTTCCAAGTCTCAGCCTTCTCTTGGTCTCTTCACTGCAGTCTCCATTTAAATAGACAACTGAACCAAGGAACGCAAAGTCTTTAACAATTTCTATGTCTTCATTGTCTAAGTTAAAGTTAGATTATTTGAATTGAAAGTATAAATGACTCAAATCCAAGGGAAGAGAATTTCTGTTACCTAAAGTGCGAATTCATGGTGGCAAAATAGCATGCCTCATATATCAAGTAGATATTGATAAATGCATTAAAAATATAAAATGTTAAGACACTCAAAATTTGCTTTTAAATGTAAATCAATTTCTACTTGGTTGGAATAATATTTTATGGTTGCAGAATAAAACTCTGCCTCTCTAGAAAATAGTTTTATCAATAGCAAGAAACATTAGTGTTCTATACCCTCAAATTATCCTAATTTTAGGATGGAGAATCTATAGCCTCCCTCTCCCATTTATTGTGGTCCCCTGCACATTTAAGCATTGGCAGTAACAGAAAGTTTCAATAATATAGTATAGCAACAACAGTGTTAGAATAAAAACCTTGCATTATTATTGTAACATTTTTCTTCTTGACTTTCAACTCATTGAAGCATAAACATCCTTTTGGCGGTATAATTGGGTTTTTGTGTGAAAAACAAAGTTTTTGAACTGGCACTAGAGTACAAATTTAATTAAAGATGCAGTTCCTGTAATGATCAGAACATCTGTGCTATGGCCAAATAGTTTTAGCTGCTTACATTTCTAAGACCTTTATTTGAAAATCTGCATAAGCTTCATTTAGCTCCTGATATTGGGCATCTATTTGCAATTTTGAAATCTACTGAAGCAATTTAGTGACAATATATAGTCCGTGTAAAGTTAATTATAACAAGTAACTAGAAATTTTAAGTCTATTTTAACAAATTACTGATAATAAAAATAAAACTCAAGGCAGGGCAAATGTAGTTAAAATAATCTGATCCACAGGAGCTGTACATATTTAAAAATCAATTTCCCAGAAAATTAATACTGAAGAACCATAAAATTTTTATATTGAGAATTATTTCTCCTTTCATCCTTTTAATAATGGAGGAGAAAGTGTTCTCAATTTGTGAATATAGACATGAACATATATTTAATATGGGAAATATTCCTACATTCTAAAAAATATTCACGTAAGTGTAAACCCTTTGGGAAAATAAAAATTTAATATAAGATTTTTGTTTTGGGGGATAAAAAAAATTGTATTCAAAGGAGTGATATAGAAAGGTAAGCACCAAATTTCAGAGGCGAGAAAGCCAGAGAACCTTGTGAAAGATGAGGTAATTAGGAAGTAGATTTTGTTTTCTAACTGGTACCTACATTTTAAAATGTTTACAATGACTGTAAAGTCTGCTTTCAGTCTTAAAAGGATATTTTTCAAAGTAGTAGATAAGAGCAGACCTCTTTAGAATTTAGACACCCTAAAGAAAAGTCAGTAAATGGTTAACTGAGAAAGTGTAGGAACACATAATTGTACCAACGTACATAGCTATAGCTGAAGCCATAACATAAACAAACGTTGTCTCAAAAACTTGGCCTGGCCAAAATACATTCAGTTGTCTTCATGACAACTATAAAAGAGGCAATGAAACAAAAGAGTGTGATATGTTTATATATCAAGCACTGTCCAAGTCTTAGAGACACTATAGAAAAGAATTCAACAAACAACCTGAAGTGAAAGCATTTATTTGAAAAAACCAAAACTGATTTAAAAAATATTGACACTATGTACCTTTTTCTCCCACTTAAGTGTAAGCTTCATGAAGCTAGGGATTTCTGTTTTCTTCATTGCCATGCCCAAGAAAGAGTGCTTACTATTAAGTAGATATTGGGTAAACGTTCATCGAATGAATGAATGAATGAATGAATGGATGAATGAATGAATAGGATACACATTTATCTTTACTATGGCCAGATGAATAGCTCTCTTGATGTGCTATCTTCTCTTGATAGGATTTCATACCCAAAGAGCCATTCTCCTAGGCAACTGGAAAGTTATATCCGTTACAAATTATGTTGTCATCTCATTCAATTACTCAACAATTCAAAATATTTCCTTTCTAACCCACTGAAGCATCCCTGGTGTTGGTTTTCAACCACTCCATACACATCAGCAAAGTCAAGTCTTATAAGCTAGAACCTTATTGAGAAAGAAAGAGATGTGATAATCAGAGAATTTAAAGAGCTCATGTGAACTGATTATTGTGGAAAACCTATAATTTTTTTCTTTTACTCTCTTAATTTCATATTTTGTGTACAGCTAACATTAGTTCATTATGATATATTTGAGTGATTCAGTTATACAAATAAGAAAATGATGTCATGTTCTCATAATTCACAGTATACTCATTTGTCTTAGATCATTATCTCTCAAAAACAGAGACTTGAAACAATGATGAATTCACTTCCTTCAGATTTGCTGTCTTAGACCTTCAAAGATTATGGGAATATCTAGAACATTCAGGCCATACTCTTAGAGGCCATACTCTTAGAAACCATACTCTTATCATCTCTTCCTTATTGATGATAAAGGGATCCTAAGAAAGATGACAATGAATGACCTTTCTGTTGGTGAATCATATAATGAACTATGACTTATGGTCCAAGCATCCCAGAATATCAACAAATGTGGAGAAGTCTGATCTGCCAATTGGAAATCAGCAATTAAATAACAGCCCTCTCAATAGCTGGAAAACTGAAGCACTTTAATAGGCTAAATTGGAAAGCACTTCTTCCAGTCATGCTGTGCTATCTGGTTTAAGGGTCTTCAATACAATTCAACATTTTTGTCATTAAACCTAATTAATTAAAAGCACTATAATTAAGCAGTGGCCATGGAGGTCCTCAAATGCAACAAATTCACACTGCCTTGGGGCTTTGCAATGACTGTTTCCCCTGCTTGGAATTCTTTTCCCTGAGTTTTTTGCTCACTCTCTTGCTTTCTCCAAGTGGTAAATCAATAAAGTCTTCTTCCAATTTCACCTGCTCATTGAAGATGACCCTAGATTTCCTCATAAAAGAAACATCACAGCACTCTCTCTCCATTCAACTTGCCCCGTCATATTTTTCTCCACAGGTCTAATCACCATACAATATACTTTGCATTTTCATTTTTTTATTTTGTTATTAACTACATATTCCATTAAAATGTGGTTTTCATGAGGGCTGGAATTTTTGTCTACTGTGTACTTTGCTGTCTCCCTAGTACCTAAAACAATACTTAGCACAGAGCAAGCCCTCAACAATATCATTAAATGAATGAATAGAGGCGGTCCTTTGAGAACCTGATTGCTTCCAAAAGTGAGGCCAAGCCCTGGATGTCAGAGTCAACCCCAATTACTTCTATTTTGTGAAGCATCTCTGGCCTATCAGCTGTCTTCCTCGTGTGAAATCCCTCTTTCAGCGTCCCAACCTTATCAAATTACATTTGTCCTACACATCTCATTTGCTTATGAAATGTTAGTTTGTTGTTAGTCTTAAGAGATAATAAAAATGTTTCTTAAAGCTTGTGAATATCTATTTCCACATTTGTAAAACATAAAAAGTGTTTTTGAGGCATAAATAAGATAGACAGGAGTGCTTCAAAATTATCATGGGATATATCATTTGATATTGTTACTTTAACTAACATATTTATTAGAGAAAATTTTCATAAATTCTATTCAGAAAGTTTTCTCATATTCGATCACCCATTCATTTACTAAAGGATTCACTGCACACCGGCCGCATTATAAAATATCTTAGAGATGGAGCACTGAAGAAAATAGATATTTCATGCCCTTTTAAGATTTACATTTTATGTGTATATATGAAAAATGGGAGACAGACAGTGAGAAAAAAGATATATATATACTACATGTATGTGTTTTCTATTGCCGCTGTAAAAAAAAATGATCACAAACAATGGCTTAAAACAACACAAATTTATTATCTTATAATTCTTTAGGTTAAAATTTCTATTCAGGTCTCACTGAGCTAAGATAGAGGCCTTGGCAGAGTTGCATTCCTTTCTAGAAACTCTAGAACCAGCTTCCTGTCCTCTATTTCTAGATATTTTCCACATGGCCTCTTCTTCCATCTTCAAAGCCAATAATGGCACACCCCTGTTGCCATTTTGTATAGTCATATCTCCCTCTGACTACAAGAGGAAAGGTATATCTCTGCTTTTAAGGACCCATGAGATTAACTGAGTTTACCCAGACAGTTCAAAACAATCTCCCATCTCAAGGTCCTCAATTGAGTCACATTGGTAAAATCTCTTCTGCCATGTAAAGTAACCTTTCTGAGGATTAGGATATGGCCATCTTCGGGCACCATTATTCTGCTACCTTAACTTATCAGGGCATGTAAAGGGCTATGGAGAAAAATAAAGCAAGGTGAAAGCAGCTCACTCAGCCAGCATGGCTTAGTGGTTGAGCATCAACCTATGCTCCAGGAGGTCACGATTCAATTCTCGGTCGGGGCACATGCCTGGGTTGTGGGCTCAGTCCCTAATGTGAGGGGTGCAGGAGGAAGCTGATGGATGACTCTCTCTCATCATTGATGTTTTTATCTCTATCTCCCTCTCCATTCCTCTCTGAAATACATACAGATATATATTTTAAATACATACATATATAATATATATAATATATTATCTATATTATATATATAATATATGTGTGTGTATTTAAAAGGGGATATATATATATATATATATATATATATATATATATATATATATGGGGAAAGCAGCCAGAGAGCGATGGGGACAGAGTTCCTGTCCCCAATTCTCATGGGATATCTGTAACGCCAGACTAGAACTATTCACACAGATTTATTTTAAATTTAATAGACAGGAAATATGACATAACATTTTTCAAACATGTAAAGGGTAGACTGGTGGCAATCACTGCCTCCAGCCCCATCACCCACCTTTAGTTAAAATCTGCACCTCATGCTTTCTCCTGTGGACCCCATGGAACTCCAACACACTTACTTTTATTCTCACCATTTTTTGGCACCAAGCAATCTCCCGCATACCATAGAGAAATCTGCTGTCATAGCTACCTACTAGAAGAGTCAAGCCCCCACAGGAATTGTAAGACATTTCTTTGGATCTTCTACAAACCACAGCAAAACAAGCAAACAAACAAAAACTTTTCTAAATCTGCATGTAGGACAGGCAGAACTCCACAATTACTGTTGTTAGACATCATCATGTTTCTTCCTCCCTCCTCCCTCATTTGCTCCCTTAACTGCAATGACACCCCACATCCCTGGTTTTTCCTAATGATTCTTCACCTTTTTACCCAACCACTCTACTCTCTAATAGACTAAGCCCTTTTACAAGAGTCATGTTATATCACATATGACTGGCCACCATTAGGAAGTATCACCAATGTAATTACCAAATAGCGAAAGCTTAATTCCTTTCTACATTACATATTTTATTTAAATAAGAGACATTAAAAATCAGTATTATTTCCTTCGAACAAGGACATTATTATAGCCATTGAATACTGCATTATAATACTGCATTATTCTATAATAGAGTGGGATTTTTTTTCACTTTTCCATAGTTTAACATAGCTGCTAATCCATTTACTATAAACCTTGATGGGGAAAATAAGACATTTGGAGGGGAGGGGGTTCTCAACCTGAATCTGTGCCAGTAACCTGCCTGCTAACACACACTCTTGCTTGCCGATAATTAACTCCAGAATTAGGAGACTAGCAACCTGACTCTGTACCAAGTTAATCAATGTTCCTAATGCACATTCCTGATAGCCTGCAATAAAGTCACTGCCCCTTCCTTAATTGTCTGGTCTTGCAAGACCTATTTACCTAAATACTCCCATTTACAAGGGCCATAAACCAAGGATGTAACAGCTTAACTAGAGGGAGGTCACTGGCACCATCCAGGATACAATCTAAGTTACAATCTAAATTAACCATTTAACTGATTCTCGAGGCAGGGGCTGTGAGAGCCCACCACAGAAGCTTGGTAGGTAGTTAGGAAATAAAGAAACTCAGAAATATATAAGAAGAAAATCTCATCGTCTAAGTTCAGGATCTGGGTCTTTGAGTCCCCTGAACCAGCAGGGCTGCTTTGAATAAAGGCTTTCCTGAACCTCCAAATGTTCAACTGCCTCTTTTTCCATTCCAATTCCATAACAGCCTGAGTTTTATAATCTCTGGTTTCTTATCTGCTATCATATATCTGAATAAATATATAACCAAGTGTATTCAAGAGTTTGAAAACCCCAATAAACAAAAAAATAGCCTCAGAGATTTCACATATAGTGTGTGAACTTGCAATACCAAGGTCTCTATAAAAAGTAGACTTTGTGTTATATTAATACTTCTATTGTTAAAATTGTAGCTTCCACATTTGCTCCTGTTGCAACATTAACTGGAACTGGTTATATTCTTACCACATTATAGACTGTGTGAATAAATGAATGCTCCCACATCACTACTTTTGTAAAAAAAACAAAAACAAAAACAGAGGAATACAAAAATAGTCTCTGCCCAGAAGAAAAGGAAACTCTCATTTCTTAAAAAAGTGTCATTGCTCATGAGGGATTGAGGGATTTGTAAAAGAATTAAAGAGACCAAGCTATCTGATAATAAAGATAGACCAGGACAGAAAACCTAAAGTAAAACTTGCCGTCCTAAATTGTAAATGTTTGGATTATTCTAACTTGTTACATCATTTTATGGTAAATTATAGAAATCATGATCATTTAAAAGTTAGTTTAAAAATCTCAGATCAAAAAAAAAAAAAAAAAAGGGGGGGGGCAAATGACATTTGACAATTCCTTCTGGCCTTTGCAATGTGCATGTGCCAAACTGGCAACAGGACTCAGGAGGCACGGAGAGAGCGGTGAGCTGCTGAGGTTCCTCTAGATCTTAGTGCACTTATCCCTCAGCCTCCCCATCACCCATCCCTTCTTCATAATCTGCATCATTCCCACTCCCCTTTCAGATGTTTCCCCAGGCCTATTTCCTGTAGGAGCCTCACTGACCCAGAACCCTGCTCCTACCACAGTCATACAATTGCCTGGCTGTTTTGTCAGGATTCCCTTCAGGAACGCAAGGTCCACAAAGGCAGGCAAGGTAGTAACTCTACTGTTTCCGAACCAATAGGCAGTCCCTCAGCAACTGTCAGCTACGACATTCTCAGTGTGTACTGTTTGATAAAATGAACAGGGTGATAAGTGTTTACTCTCCTACTCATGGTTTAACTTGGCTTTGACGTACTATAGACCTCTTAAAACAAGGATAAGAGGACACTGAAAACTATGGTGCCTGTTGTGAGGAAGAAGAATATGTGTATTCTTTAGATTTTGCTTTGAACTTACTAATTCCTTCAGATAATTAACTTGACATTCATTTATTTTACTTTTGTATGAAATTTATGATTTGACTCATTAAAAATTATGTTTTTAGTCTAATGATTTGTAATATAGATTTTATGACTGGAAACTTGTTGTACAACATTGCAATAAACATTTTTATTTTTTTAGAGTATCCCTTAACACCTATAAAGAGTTTAACACCTTTAACTCTTTCAGAAAATATATTCAGCTTAAGCTAAATGAAAGGCCAAAAATTATAAATGTTACAAAACATCTTTTTCCGAGTGTCACATAATGCTGGTACAAAATAAAACAGAAAACATGAAGCTGAGAAATAAACCCCCTCATCATTCTCAGCTTGTTCCTCCTAACAGTGACATAATCATCTTCTTTGGCTGACAATAGCAATCTAGGCACACGTTTTTTTAATGACAAAATGCTATTTAAATTTCACTTTTAAAAGACAATTAATAATGCAGTTTAATTAGAATAAATGAAGGTGATGTATGCCAACATCAATTTACAACTTCCTTCTGTTTAATTAATATTATTCCATGTTTTAATTTGAAGTGAATTTTGCTCATCTTCATAAAATGTTTAATTTACATGAAAGTTCAGTCAAGAGAGTGCCTCCGGAGAACCAACAATTTATTCTGGGGCTGTGTGCACATATTCTGAATGAAGTATTCAGTCCACAGAGAACTTTGTTGCAAACATCATTATAAATTGAGTGCAAAATGATGTAGGCATATCCTTAAAAAATAAAATAGATGTAATTGACAGGAAACAAAAATGGGGTCACTCCCACACTCTGATGGCTAATTCCTATCAATGCTCCTTTCTTATCTTACTTAAACCTACTTCCCTACTAATTTCAATTGGCAACATCCTTATTCAAAGTATTCCTCTTTGCTCAGATCAGAGCAGTAATCTCCTATCGAGTCCCTCTACCTCTTTTTTTCTTTCATCCTTTGAAATAGAGCCAGAGTGATCATTTTCTTTGAGTCAGCAGTTTCTACATTCTCGTATCATTCCTGGCTTTTTACCTTTAGAAAGAACAAGTGTGAAAATGTTCATACCTATCTACTTATGATGTTCAAATGGCTTCTGTTGTCACCTTCCCCAGCTTACTTCACATCCTGTTCTACACGGATCTCGGGGAGCTCTCCCAAGTTCTCATACATCCGGCATGCCCTCGGCCTGTGTGTGGTATCTGCAGCACCTCACATCCCCTCGTGTTCTAATTCCTACTCAGCCACTTTGTGAAATGCCTGCCCCATCATAACTGCCTGCTATAGATCCACTCTGCAGGCCTTCCAAAGGGTTCCATCTGTACGCGGTCCCTTACATTCCATAAAGTCCTCAAAGATGCTACCTCGTTAATTTGTAATATCCTGACCTATTTATTTGGATCTTATTGGATCACAAGAATTCAAAAATCCTTGTGAATGTAATTTTAGTAAATGTGAACTTCTTATATTTTATGCAGACACACTGAAATTTCTAGTTGAGCTTACCCACATATATAAATATTGAATACCTACTTTCAGGGGTTTTTTTTTTTGGAAATGGGATTCAATTTCAGAAGTTTCTAACATTATATCCAGTGTTACCAAACCCGGCTTTGGCTACTTGCCACCACAAAAACCAAACTCTTGAGACAGGTGTTGATGAGAAGAAAAAGAAAGGGAATTTATCCAAATTGCCAGCAATTTGAGAAGATGGGAGGTAGGGGGATCTTGTGACTTCAGAAAAACCCATCTTAAGCTCTCAGTGCCTGCACAAGTCTTTATAAGGTTGGAGAGGGGAGAGCAGAACAAAAGGGTTAGGGGGAGGGGCTGTGGACATGCAGGCAGTGCCCTTGCTGGCCCCGATATGGGCTCTCATGGCCCACGTCCTTGAGTTGGTCATGTGATTGAATCCCTGTGTCTGGGTGGTTGGCGTTAGCCAGGGCCTTGAGGGCCACACTGCTCCTTGGATTCAGGAATTGAACTGTGACTCTAGCAACGCACACTTAGAAGAGAAACATTTAACATGTAAGCTCTCACTTCAAGAGAAGAATATCAGGTTTGAGTAATAGGCTGGGTTCAACATTTAGTAAGAATAACATGGGTAGCTTTATATAAGTGTCGTATCTTCATCCCCTGTTACACCAGGAGAACATTTGGGTAAAACTCTGCCAAATTACTAACATTTTTATCAGAATACAAGAGATCATTAAGATATCTTCCTGTGAATACATTAAATTGAACCACATGAAATTACCATTTTAGTAAGTTAAAAGTACTTGAGGGTTGACAATTTCATATGGTTCAAATTAATATTATTAAAGTCCTATATAATAAAAGCCTAATATGCAAATCAACCGAACAGTGGAATGACCGGTCACTATGATACGCACGGACCACCAGGGACCAGACGCAGGAGGGAGTGCTGCTTAGCCAGAAGCCAGGCAAGTGCAGCAGCAGTGGCCGGAACCTCTCCCATCTCCACTGCAGGCAGTCAGTAAGGAGCAAGGGGTCCTGGACTGCAAGAGCCCCAGACTACAAGAGGAATGTCTGACTGCCAGCTTAGACCCAATCCCTGGGGGGAGCAGGCCTAAACTGGCAGGCTGATATCTCCTGAGGGGTCCCTGACTGCCAGAGGGTACAGGCTGGGCTGAGGGACCCCCCCCCCCACACACACACACACCAAGTGTATGAATTTTGTGCACCGAGCCTCTAGTCTCTATATATAAAAGCTTAAGTGACCATAAAGGCGGAACAACTGGAATGACCAGAATGACCAGTCACTATGAGAAGGCAGGCAGGCAAGCAGTTAGGAGTGACCAGACAGGAAGGCAGGCAGGTTAGTGGTCAGGGGAGAGCAGGGAAGCAGGCTAGTGGTCCCGGATTTCGAGAGGGATTTCCTACTGCTGGGTGTCCAACTGCAGGGATTGGGTCTAAACCAGCAGCTGGACATCCCCCAAAGGGTCCCAGATTGTGAGAGGGCGCAAGCTGGGCTGAGGGGACCACCCCCCCCCCCACCAAATACACAAACTTTGTGCACCAGGCCTCTAGTTGTTATATAATTTAAAATATCAAAAGTAGCAAGTCTGAAGCTCTTGATTAGAGTAAGACACACACTAAGAACAAAGATGAGAAAAACAATTTTAACTTGGGGTGGAAATTCAGAAAATCCACAAATAAAAAAAAAGGACTTGAGCTAAATCATGAAGCAATAGGACAATTTAAACAAGTAAATGTAGTGGAAAAGGCATTTCAATTAAGAGATGCATTAAGACTTTTTAAAATGTAAATTGGCAAGTCTCAGTCTCAGTAGAGCTCCTGTGGATTAAAAAAAGGGGTGGGGGTGGGGTTAAACCCACATGGGCTTAACTAAAGAAGGCTACCTCATATACCATGAACCCTCACAAAAATCTAAAGCTAAGAAACAACGCACATCTACTTCTGTTGGGAACTGGTCCTGGTAATTGGAATAAAAGCTTCTCTAAATGTATCATGAGTACTGACTGTTCCAGGGTAAGCAGACATCCTGGGTTCAAATCCAGCTTAGCTACTTGATAATTGTGTGACCTGAGGTAAGTCATTTACCTCCTTTCTGCCTCAGTTTCCTCATTTTAAAAATAAGGAACTAGAGTTGTGAGAATTAACATATGCAAAGTGATTAATGAGATAATGTCAGGCGCATTGAGCTACATAAGGATTTACTAATATTATCCTTTTGGCCTGCTCCCTTTTGGTTTCCTTTCCTGCACTGACTCAACTCATTCTACCAACTCACTTTGCTTGTGACTCAACACTAAAGCCTCCTGACTCCTCTCTATAGCATGGAATGACTTTCATTCTGTCAAAATGATATATTGGCCTGTTTTGGGTCATATATATAAATTAGATCCTACTTGCCATGGATAGAAAATTAATGATATCCTAGGATATGAAGAGCCTGAAGAATAATGAATGGGTCATAGAATGTAATATAGATCCACAGAAATAGTCATATTTTAATCTAATAAAAGTACCAAAGATGATGGTAGCATTGTGGCTAGCTCTAAATGGCTTGTGAAATATAAAAATGAATAGGCAAATCAAAGCCCAATTCTGAGGGCTGTGACTCATGCTGATGAAGAGTTTATATTTCATTCCATTGCACCATTTTAAAAAACATTTTTATTGATTTTGGAAAGGAAGGGAGAAGGAAAGAGAGAATCATCAATGATGAGAAAGAATCATTGATCAACTACTTTCTGCATGCTCCATACTGGGGATCAATCCTGCAACCGGAGCATGCGCCCTGTCCAGGAATCAAACTGTGACCCTCTGGTTCGAAGCTCAAGCATCTGAGCCACACCAGCTCCATTGACATTTGAGATGGGATAATTCTTTGCTATTGAGGTCCCTGTATATTTTTGGATATTTAGCAACATCCCTGGGCCCTATCCTCTAAGTGCCAGTTGTAACCCCTCAGTTATGATAACCAAAATTACATGCACTCTGCTGGTCAGAAGCTCCCTGGATTGAGAACCTCTGCTCTGGGGTCAAGAATGGAGTATTTTTCCTCTCAACATAAGAGAAAAGTTATCAGAATAGAAGGTTAGAGATCAAAACAAGAGACTCAGAAGACAAAAACATATAAAAAAAAAGGGGGGGGGGTGAAAGGCAGTATATCAGCAGTAGCCTGATAAAAAGTAAAAAGGACCAAATATAACTGATACAAATCCAAAACCAAAGAAGGGGATGGGTTGTTTTGAAAGGGAAGGTACTATCTGCAATTCCAAGGTCTCACTCCCCGCCCCCCTACCTTCTACCCCCACGCCCAAGAATGACAAGAATCCAAACTGGTTTTTACCTAGCCTACTGAGATATAATTGTATTTTGGGGGGAGTGTAGAATGTGATCATTTAACATAATATACATGGTGAGAACTCAAAAACATTTTGATTGAAACTGTAACAAAAAAATAAAGGTTGCAAGGGCTATATGTTCAATACAGAGCAAAATGAGGCTTCTCTCACCATCTCTCTCCCTCGTTTTCCATCAAGGACAGCAGGTGCAAAAAATGTCTCCCTCCATGCTGTGGCCATGACAGGTGCCATTAGTGGATGGTGCTGCTTTCCTGCCAAGGCTGGATACAGCCTCAGATTCCCTCTCCACACTGCATTCCAGGCAGAACCTATGACTAATCAGAGCTGACGTGTGAGATGAAATCAATTTTTTCGTACCTTTATTCATGCCATGCTTCTCTTGATAAGACTCCAAGCCCAACATACCACTTTGGCCATCAGATAACACCACTAAGTCACGGTGAGCTTATTTTTTCACAAGCTATCTCATCTAGGTTGCTATGAAGCCATACTGGCAGGTGCAGCACATTATGGAACTTTATCTTCCTAAAGTAGCTCTGATTTTCACTTGTATCTAAACCTTTAGGGACATTTGAACAGGCTCTAATAAAATAGATTTCATTCCTAACCTCAAGTCGTCTATCAATTGCATAAAGATTACTTTTCCCTTCATCAAACAGAATATTGAAAATTTTCAGTTCAATAGATACTTGCTGCTTGAGAAATCTCCCAGTTTTATAGCTACCCACCATTGGATACAATAAACTCAACATTTAATTAACAAACATCTGCTGATGGGTCATCCCTCTTTACACAGTTTTTCAAATAATTATTAATTATCCAAGTGTAGCTTTCAACATTTTATTTTATATCATGAATTTTTCTCAAAAGCATTGCTTATGTCTAGACATAGTGTATCTGCCATATTTCCCTAATCCACTTTCAAAGATGGAAATAAGGTTAATAAAACAGGACTCTTTTATTTTTAATCCTCACCTGAGGATATGTTTCCATTGGGGAGAGAGAGAGAGAAAGAGGGGGAGAGAGAGAGAGAGAGAAAGAGAGAGAGAGAGAGAGAGAGAGAGAGAGAGAGAGAGAGAGAGAGAGAGAGATGAGAGTGAAACATCGATTAGTTGCCTCTCAAGCACACTTTGACCAGGGGCTGAGACCTCAGCCTGACCAAGAGTCAAACCTGCAGCCTTTTGGTATGCAGAATGACAGTCTAACCAATTGAGTCACACACCAGGGCAAACATGACTCATTTCTCATGAACATTTTTTAATGAATCTAGTTCTTTACCTCTTCCTCTTTTAGTTTAAAGCTGTAAATTTATGAAAAGATCTAAATAATCTAAAGAGGAACCATAATATAAAAACATGTCAAAAGGGACCTGTCAGCTCCCTGAAATCTAAGATCTTCCTGCGACTCCATCCTAAACTCTGTAGAAGACAAGTCTCCCCCCTATTTTCTTTGAATTGTGGGGTACGGGAGTCACACTATCCACATTTCCTCTAGTTTCTGGCCGTGTGCCTCAGTAGAAGCTGCTCTATTAATAGACCACTCAGCCATCCCACATAGGCTCACAGAGACCAGAAACCAATGATGTGGAAATGACCATGGCCTTTAACACTAGAGAAGTTTTTTTGGGGGGCTACACCATCGCACACTGTACTCCTAGTGCTGCAAAACCTTCTAGAATTATTTCCCCCTTTTTTCTTTCCCCTTTACATTTCCTCTCTCCCTTCCTTCTTAGAAGCAGAAATGAAAATCTTTTTATTTTTTCTCTCAAATGAACTATAGCTATTTGTTTTGGCTCCTGCCCACAAGATATATATTACCTTCTACAAATGCACTTTTCTAAAATAGAAGCAAGTGAAAAATATATACTTACCAAGGAGAAAGGATAATATGAATGACTAAATTGAACTGAATGTCAAAAAAAAAGTAATACATAGCCAATGAAATATGGGAACTGACACCCTAGTGCTGGGAAGCTAACAGGAAGTGACCGGGACCACAGCTGACTGCAAAGGCCATGCTGGGTCTCAAAGGGACAGCTGTAATATTAGCTACAAATAGGGTTTGACATGTAGGCACAGTGCTCTGGCCTTTTGAGGAATCTGCAATCCGAAGTTTATGTAAAATTTCCTAAATTTAAGATATTGGTATATTTTAATATGTATCGGTTAGGTCAACATATCTGTAGGCTACATATGATCTAGGGTTAAGCAGTGGGAAACCTCTTCTAAACAAAAATAGGTCCTCACAAATTAACCTAGTGCCAGCTGGTCAGCAAATAAGTTTGCACCAACCCCCACAGTATCTACATTTTAAATGCCAGAGCAAGCAATTCATAGAGAAATAGCCAATAATTTGTGGATCTCAAAGCTCATACAAGGAGAAGAAACTCTGAAAATGGCAATAGAGTCACCAATGTTGCTTCATTCGGTTCAGCTTGTTTTGTATGAACATAGCCTTAAGTGTTCTTGGAAGGAGCAGAACAATCATTAGGACTCTTATCACAGAGACGCATTAGCCTTGAAGTGAAGCAATGAGGCAAATTGACTGCTCCTTGACATTTTCATCGTTGTTCTTCTTCTTGGTATTAAATTGTCTAGCTGTGTGCCTATCATGTAATTTTTGCTCCTGTCAGGATCACTGCTTAAAACATGAGCCGCTTTCACTGTAATGTCATGATTCCACAACCTAATATGCATTACCTCTTTCACTAGCAGGCACAAGTAAAGCTTTTCAAATATACAAAGACTAAAAGATGCTCTGTAGAACCTTTTAAAGGATGCTCTTTTCACTCCTTCCTGGTCTGTGTTTTGCTACATTTCCTCACCTTTCAGCACAGTGTGTCTTGTCTTCTTGCTTACTTAGTCATCATGCTCTTTATGGCATTGAGAGGAGTTAGCATTCACTTCATGGCAATTCTCTAAACACTACTCGGATCCTGGGGGAAAGCACTGCATGGCTTGGAAAAAATGGGCACATTATGTGACTGGAGTGAACATTTTCTAAAACTCCTATGTAGTTTATAAGTTTCCTATCACAGATGAAGGCCAATCCAACACAGAACAAAATTTGACATCTTTCAGGGTTTTTTTTTTTTAAATCACACTAAAAATAAATTGTACAACCAGCATGACTTTTAACCTGAGAGTGAAAATGGAAAAAACTTCACAAATATATCTGAGTCCACATGAGGAAAAAAAAAAAAAATGAACTTCATAACCTACAATTCATTTGAGACATACTATTTTTACCATCTCTTCCTCCCCAAAGTACCTAGTGCGTTTTTAAGCACCCTGATTACTTGCATTGCTAATACTAGTTATAATCATCATAATGACGAAAGTCTTGGGCAATAAATGGAAGATAAAGTTAACTACTGAACTTCTAAAGAGGGAGTGGATTATTTCTAAGAATGAAGGAAAGACTTGCTGATAATAACAATGTTAACACAGCTGTGGACATTTTCATGGCTACCTTCACTATGCTAAGAGGAAAAGGCAGGCTAAAGGAAAACCCAGTAAGAAGGCTAAATTTCATTGAAGTCACATTTATGTTTTTAACGTTTTGCCAGATTTTCACAGGGATTTCTGTGCGTAATCCCGAATATATTACAGGAACACATTTTAAGTTTCTCTTAGCTGAGTAATATTTGGAGATTAATATAAAGAAGAAACAACTGGGTTTGGTGACATTGGATGAGCTCAGCTATAGACTCTATTTTCCAAGCCCTTTAGTCCCACTTCTGTGGTTGGTTAAGTGTCCAGTTGAATGCTTGGGCTTCCTGTCCAGTATGTGGGTCCTTGTAATGCATGGTACATGACAAAGGAAATGAGTCCTCATTACTGTTGGGCTACAAAGAGAGTCCTGCCGGCTCTGGGGGTTATTGGGCCAGAGCAAAGCCCAGGGCTATTTAAGAAGTTAGCAGCACCATGGTGTAATGGTCTGTCACTATTCATCCGGTTCTAGTCTCCACCCATCTGTTCAGAATCTGCATCCAGCTCCATAAAGGCCATCACAAGCCTTTCCCAGAGACAATGAGACAGTTATTGGTCATTATTCCAACAATTCTCACCCTTAAACACACTTGTTGGGAGGATTTGTTTAAAAATAGCTGTTCTTCCTCACCCAAGGACTAAATTCCTATTCATTTGATTAAGACCATTCTCTATTATAAATGTCCCAGACATAGACAAATTTCCTGGAGCTTTATCTATGATTTGCTGCCAAACACTCCCCCTGCCATGAACCTGCCAATAAAGCCACCTGTCTGCCTGGCTGGTCCTAGACTGTCTTGGCGACGACAGTTGACCTGCCAGCACTTCCCACCAAGAGGTCGTCGGTGGCTCCGATTCCCAAGCTGGCTCATCTCACAAACAATAACAGACACAGACATTTAAGGAAAGCCTGGCATTACGTTTCTAAGATGGAGCTCAAGAGGCATAATGGCTTAGAGGTCTCGAACCTCAGGCAACCCTAAATCTGCTATGTGAGGCTGACTCAGAAGCAGGCTAAGAAGGGTCAGCTCTTAGCCCAGAATTGATTTTTAAATATGCACACCTTGTCTGTAATCTTGTTATAAAGCAATGAGGCTTTCCATCTAAGGCAGTATGATCAGCATTTTGAGAAATGTTTATATCTATTTGAATAAAAGACTATCGGTTCGGATGAGTGTTCTGATTTTTTAATCTCCATAAACGTTCCACAAAGAAAAGAAAAGAAGAAAGCACTGGCGAATTCCATGATTATAATTAACGAATTACAGAAGGTTTGGGAAAGACACACACAGAGACTTCCTACTAATGTCCCTATCAGGTCAGATAGGTAGGAAAATATCCTGTCTCATCTTATACTGCCACCAGGTGGACACTATAAATAATAGTCTATGACAACTTGGAGTCACTTCTCACCTGCTTCAAACTTCCAATCAACTTCCCAATCCAATGTGCCCCAAACAGGCCAGGTTTATATTCTTGTTACAGGATAATCAACCACCTCTTTTTCACAACAGATTCCTGATTTACATCATTCACAACCTGGACACTATAGAGCACATGTGTCAAACACAAGGCCCGCGGGCCAAATCCAGCCAGCCAGGCCTTGCAATGTGGCCCGCACCGCGCTGTCATCACTGCACTCCGCTGTCAGTTTATGACATTGTCAGTTTATGACTGTTCAGTAAACCATTCGGCCCGCGATTTAGGCTGGATTTTAGATTTTGGCCCCTTCTCTGATTGAGTTCGACACCCCTACTATAGAGACTTAGCCTATGAAACACTACATCCAGCCACTGTGCTCTTTACTCATCTGATTTCCCTTGTTCATTACAGTCCAGCCCCATTGCCTTTCTATTCCTCAATGATGTCAGGCTTTCCCCCTGCTGTTCGTTCTACCGGAACTCTCCCTCTAGTCCCCCAGAGTGAAATAAAGCTGTTTCACTCAGGTCTCAGCTCCAATATGTGACTTCCTTCTCTGCTCTCCACTTTGCTGCTACTCTCTTGAATTCAGCAAAACCAATCTCATGAGGCCCTTTCACCTTTGTCAGCACTATCACCTCAAGAAACCCCAGATTTTAGGGCACCTCTCATTTCTCATTCTCTAGTTCCCATAAGACCATGAGGGCTATGACGTCTACCATGAGTGCAGGTGGCCCAGCAGTGGTTCCTGTTTTATGCCGATGGTGTCCTCTTACAGTTAGGAAATGTCCTGCTTGCAAGATAAATTATATATCCATTCTGCCTCTTCGGTATCTTCCTCTGTCTCTACTCACTTCCCAAAGACTTCCACTGTGCCCTCTGAAACACACTGTTCATCACGGCAAGTCCTCTATGTTTGTGCTCAATCTCCTCTAGCATTTCCCTTATTTTCTTGCTGAAATGGAAATGGGATTCTTTCCCGAGGGTTGTGCTTCTCTGCAACTCTCTTAGAGAATGCCCATTCCCTATACCCGTGGTTGGCAAACCGTGGCTCGCAAGCCACATGCAGCTCTTTGGCCCCTTGAGTGTGGCTCTTCCACAAAATACCATGGCCTGGGAGAGTCTATTTTGAAGAAGTGGTATTAGAAGTTTAAGTTTAAAAAATTTGGCTCTCAAAAGAAATTTCAATCATTGTACTGTTGATATTTGGCTATGTTGACCAATGAGTTTGCCAATCACTGCCCTACACACAGCCTTTGTAGTGGGTCTGAAGACAACATTCTTGTCTTTCTTAGTCCTCATTCCTACTTCCAGACATGCTTGATCCCTCTTCCCTGACTAATACCGGAGCTTTTAATCACACCGTCAGCCAATAATGCACTGATGCTGTCATCTATCACCCTAGTAGATTTGTCGATATTTTCAGTAATTATAAATCCCAGCTACCACCGTGTCTGAGCCATTCTGTCAGTTCCTAGAGGTACTTTGACACTTTATTGCCAGAAGGATTGAATGAAATGTTACATGTTAGCTGGGAGACATATTTTATAAGCTGTTGTCTTGCCTGTATCACTGAAATAGCCTCCAAACTTGTCTCCATATCCACCTTGGTTCACACAGAGCTTGTAAAACATAATTTACCTTTTACCTTGCTGGAATGTAAATCCCAGAAAGACAGTTTTGTCTGCCTAGACAGAGATAGAGCCCAAGTACCCTGAACAGAGCCCAGGACACCGAAGGTGTGAAAGTAACTATTAAATAGATTAACATAAGCTAATTTGTAGTTAGCAGTCCCAATGGAACCATACATGTAACCAGAATTCATAGGCTTATTAAAGTCTTTCATCCTTTGAATAGCACGGTAAAAAAGCAGCGATAAGAGATCAGATTCTGGGGTCCTCTGCTGCTTTAGTTGGCTGGCACTGCATTTTAAAGTTTGTGTCCTAATGTTATGAAGTATAATATGCATATTTTCCAACCTAACACAGTCCTAGCAGCCCATCTTGTTTTTTACTTAGTTGACATCACTGATTTGTTTTAACCCATAAGCCACAGGTAAATCTTTGTGTTTGTGGACCTAATTTATAATCCTAACAGAGTAACAGAAGACCATTTCCCAATGGGGGGTGTCCTCCTTCTGCAGCCTTCAGCATCCTTTGTTAAAGAGCAAGGTGAGCTCAGTGTTTAGCCTATACACTGAGTGGCCAGGTTATTATGTTATTATGATCTCTGAATGCATAATGACCTGGCCACTCAGTATATATATATATATATATATATATATATATATATATGTGTGTGTGTGTGTGTGTGTGTGTGTGTAATATATTATATATTATATATTATGTATATTAGAGGCCCAATGCATGAATTCGAGCATGGGTGGAGTCCAGCCAGCATGGCCAGGGAGGGACATGGGCAGTGGTCAAACTCCTGGTGAAGGGAGCAATTTGCATATTAACCTTTTATCATATAGGATATACACTGAGTGGCCAGATTATTATTAGTTCAGTGATCATAATAATCTGGCCACTCAGTGTATACAACCACTTTTACAAATAAAGTAGAAAGAGTATCATCAAAATATCTTTGCTGTGGCTTCAGAGCCTGCAAACTCCTTGAGCACAGAGTCTGTATGTTATTTACCACTGAGGACTTTACAAACCTTAGAGATAGTATGTGACACATGTAGGTGGACCCTGCATGAGGGCTATGCTGTCTCATTCAACATTGTATCCCTAGCAACCAAATCTGACCTTACATGTGGGAGAAGTCATACTTGCTCAGTGAGGGAAAGAATGCCTATTACATGAACAATTCAGGAGGCAGTGTACTCTGAAGGGCATTCAACGCCCTTTTTACTCTGACCTCCAAATTGCTCTCCTGTCACCTTTCCTTGGTTCCCAGAAATACTGGAACACTCAGTCACAAGAGGAGCTCATTGAGAATGTTACCAGCCAAAGAGGAGTTCATTGAGAATGTTACTGGCCACCTGAGAGGAACATTTTACAAGCTATTGTTTTTTATTAACACAAAAGTAACGATTCGTTTATCCAATTAGTTCACTGTCCCAGTAACTGGCAGATAAAAGCGCTCTGATAGAATAGGACACACACCAGACGTGCTTAATGAAAATACTGTGAAGAAGGAAGCTCGAGAATGGAGTGATCTAAGAGGAGCTCCCCTGTGTAGAGCGATGGGGTGAGTAAGGTGTGGTCCTGGGAGCCGGTGGGGAGGGGTGAAGTGGGCAGAGGCAAGGATGGAAGTTGAAAAGAAGCATGTTCCCGTTTTCTCCAGATCTGCTTTTGTTCCTTGCCTATTCTGAGATAGATTTGCCTAAATGCAACTGACAACTTTGTTTTTCTTTGTGATCGTTTCTTTTCAAGAGCCAGGGGCCACAGCAGACTATGCTTTAAACCTTGGCATCTACTACAGAGAAATAGTCAATGGCTGCTTGTAGTGCAGGTAAATAAATAAGTTCCATGTAGGGTTCAGTGCTTTCAGTATGTGCCAGATAATCGCCTTGTTCAGATAATGCATTAAAAAGAGCTGTGGTGAGGATGGATTGAAATATTGTCTGTAAAGTGTTTATCATATGCTGGACTCAACAATTTATAGTTATTCATAGTATTATAATTTTTTTCTATTTAAATACCTTCTATTAAATTTTCTGTCAGGCAACTGAGTGAATCCCCACAATCCTGAGATAACAGATTGTGTGTGTGTGTGTGTGTGTGTGTGTGTGTGTGTGTCTGTGTGTGTGTGTGTTTGGTATGTTTATTGCTTCTCTTTTTTACTTTATTATAAGACTCAGAGAAAATTAAACTCTGTGACAGTAGAGATAAGCATATGAGACTCAAAGAACAAAAGGAAGGTACAGCTTGGCCCCATTCTCAGAACATACCAACATACCAAAGATCAAAAATCAGGGAGGGGAAAGGGGACCTCCTTTCCTTAAAGTACTTTACAGATGGAGTGTCTACAGTTCCTCAATGCCACACAGGTTGACTATCCCGAATTAATATAATTTAAAACCTAATAAGCAAAAAGACTTAAATAATTTTACTTTCTATTAATTCTAAGTTTTATTCTGAAACAAATTTTCACTTTCCTTTTTTTTTTTTTTGTCAAATAAATATGTACATATAGAAGACTAGACTTTAGATCATTAAAAATTCCACATAAACTCCTACAGGCTAGTAATGTTATTATTACCCCCAATTTTTGTTTTACCAAACTGAGCATTACTTTTATTTTGTAGAGAAAACTCAAGTGTAGAATTGTTTTCGTTTCACTTTAATTGCATCTACATATTTGATAAAGGGTTAATATTAAAATATTTAAGAAATGCCTACAATGGAATAGAAAAATAAGCAGCCCAATTATTAAAAACTAGAGGTCCAGTGCATGAAAATTTATGCCCTGGAGAAGAGGCCCTCAGCCGGGCCCAGCCCTTCTCTCACAGAGCTGGCGATCACGGGAAGGCAACACCCCATTACACCTTTGCTGGTAGTGCAAACCTCATCCAGCCCTGGTTACCTGAGCATCAGGCAGCCCTGGGCAGCTGGGGGGCTGAGAGGACTGGGGGACTCTGCCAGAGGCAGACAGGGCTGAGGGTACTGAGCCCCGCCATCTTGTGGCTGTGGGCACCTCCATCTTTGAGGGCGTGACAGCCAATTAGCATATTCCCTCCTTATTAGATAGGATGTGCAAAGGAACTGAATAGACATTTCCCTAAAGAAGACATACAAGTGTCAAACAGATATATGAAAGGTATCCAACATCACTAGTCATCAGGGAAAAACAAAACAAAACAACAATGAAATCTCACCTTGTACCTGTTAGGATGGCTACTGTCAAATACATTTAAAAAAAAGAAGATAAATGTTGGAAAGATGTGGAATAATGTAAACCCTTGGTCACTATTGGTGGGAATTTAAGTTGGTTCAGTTACTAAGAAAAAACACTATGGGGGTTCATAAACAAAATAAAAATAAAACTGCCATATAATCTAGCAATCTCTCTTTTGAGTACTTATCCAAAGAACTAAGAATCTCAAAGAGATATCTGCACCCCCATATTTACTGCAGCACTAGTCACAGCCTAAGTATCCATCGATGACGAATGGATAAAGACTCTTAGTACATACAACAAGGGAATACTAGTGAGCCACCGAAAGAAGGAAGTGCTGCCTTCGGTGACAATATGGATGGACCTGAAGGACATTATGCTAAGCGAAACAAGCCAGACAAGAGGACAAATACCACTTAGAGGAGGAATCTAAAACTGCAGAACTCACTGAAGCAGAGCCTGGAGGTCCATATTAGTAGAGAGAGATTAGACAAAGGATACAAAGGTGTATTTATACAAGAGGAAGTCCTGGGGATGCACTGTGCTGCATAGAGCCTGTACTGTAAACTTAAACATTTGCTAAGAGGGTGCATCTTATGTTAACTGTTCTTATTAAAAAATTATAAGAATAAAGAATAAGGTAAGATTTGTAGGTTACACATAGATTTATGGTATAGATTGTGATGATTGTGTTCCATCAGTATGTACTTATTTTCAAACTCATAGGGTTTTATAAGATTAATTATATACAGCTTTTTATGTCAAAAATAAATTAATTAAAATTTAATCTTCCTTTAATCTAAGAAATTCCAATTTCAGCAAAAAATACATATGAAGATTATCAAAATAGCAAGGAATTTTGAATTCTACTATTGTTTAATATGTAAACACACACACATGCACTTTATTGATAGAAACTTACATTTGTACATTATTTCTGGAGGGAAATTTAGTAATATGTATCAAGAATGTTTGTTATTTTTAATCCAGTAGTTAAATTTTTAGGAGTTAGGTGCTAGGAACAAATTGGATATATACATAAATTCTCCTATACATGGAGATTTATAACAATATTATTTAAAGTAGCAAGAAGTTGAAACTAAATGATCAGCAATATGTAGATTTTAAGTAAGCATTATGCTTAGATAAACTTTGTTAATCTATTTATAGATATTAAAATAGTTTAAGGAATATATATTCATAGGAGAAATATAGATATCAGAAAGAGCTGAATACATTCATGAATATTTCAGATAAGTTTCAATATAAGTATACACATATGCTTAGAACAAAAAAAATAAATAAATAAAAGATTGTAAATACATTCTCCAAAATGCTAGCAATGCCTGTCTCTGGATGTTAGTTCGTGTGATTTATATTTAATATGTCATACTTCTCTGTCTAATATCATACTCAGGAGAAATAAATATTAATTTTAAATGAGTACCATCTAAAAACAAAATAGCTATGGAACATAGCAGTTAAAGAGATACAATTGAAATCACTTACACAAAATAGCTATAAAATTATACCTCAAAAATTTTCCATTAGGTAAGGGGATAATTAAGGTTGCTGTAGATTCAACAGTTACTGATCAGAGACTGGAGGTGTTTTGTTTTTAATTTCATAGAAAAAAACATTTGCATATATGTATAAAACTCTTTAATAACAATAAGATGTGAATTAAGGATATTAGAAGTCTTTTATCTGCCACTAGATCATAGTAATTCAAGGAAGAATTAGCTCAATTTAATACTTTTTTCCCAAAATGAAAGCTTTTAGAGCAAATTCCTAAATAATATTATATTATCTTATTATACAGGAGTTGGAAATTACCATAAAATTTACTACAGAAAAGCTCAAGGAACTGCCTGGATAGTAATTGTCTTTACCTTAGGCATCACACATGCTCTTTTTTCTACATGAAGTGCTGCTCTGTGCCTGCCACTTAAATCCCAGCCCCTTGGCAGGAGGGACTTGAGCTCACCCTTCTGCACTTGCTTTAATTATCATTCTCTTCTCTTCCCCTGCATTTGTGCCCTCGAGTAAGGATCCTTGCTACAGGTTGTCACAGCAACCTATATTTCTCTCCAGCATTTATCTTAATGATTTATCCTAATAAGACATACAAGGGAAGGCAAAAGTAGACTTATAGTTATGAGTACATACAAAACAGGCTTTATTCTTGTATTATTATTTTTTTAATTTTTTAATTGATTTCAGAGAGAGGAATGAAAAGGGAGAGAGAAATAGAATCATTGACTAGATACCTCCTGCACACTTCCTACAGGGGATCAAGTCCACAACCTGAGCATGTGACCTGACTGATAATTAAACCATGACCTCCTAGTGCATGGGTCAATGCTCAACCCCTGAGCCACACCAGCCAGGTTCTAGTATTATTATTTACTAGAGGTCCAGTGCACCACATTCATGCACTGGGGGAGAAGAGGAGAGGGGGTCCCTCAGCCTGGCCTGCACCCTTTAGCAGTCCGTGGAAGGGAGATGTCCGCCTTCTGGCTTAGGCCTGCTCCCCAAGCTGCTGCAGAGGCAGGAGAGGCTTCCGGCACTGCTGCTGCACTCGCCACCCATGAGCCCAGCTTCTGGCTGAGTGGAGCTCCCCTTGTGGGAGTGCACTGACCACCAGAGGGCAGCTTCTGCAGTGAGCACATCATAGTGACCAGTCATTTTGCTATTCGGTCAATTTACATATTAGCATTTTATTATATAGGAGGTTTAACTAGTGTCTGGGTGTATGGATTCATGCACATTGAAAATTAATTACAAGAAATATTTTAATATCTCTATTTGCCCCTTTCTCTGTAATAGAAGTGTCAACCAAATTCATGATCAACAATGACAGATTGAAACACACTCATGCGATTGGCATCAGCGATAGCTTTATATGTTTCATGAATGTACAAGTCAACTTAGCCTTTTATAGACATAGAATAAACTTGCTTAATTAGACCTGCTTTCCGTCTTAGCTAAACTTCTTCCAGCCCAGTGAAGCACCACAACTTCTCTTTCATGTAATTGTCAGCAACATAGCAGTAAATATCAATATGAAGCACATTATGATTGTAAATCACACAGGGAGAACAAAGGGTAAAATATTTCACTACAGCATTGTTTGACTATATTCTGTGCAGTGAGAAAACCTGAAGTCATTTTTAAGGTTCACCATTTCTTATTTCTTTTCAGTTAGGTCATGTTTCTAAACTTTCTAAATCTCCCTTTTCTGGCTAATGAAAAGAAAATAGGATTCACCGAGTATTCTATCTACCTACTCCAGGACCTCTGTGAATATTAAATTAGATGAGGCATGGGAAAACGTTTCACAGACATTTGGTTAAAGTGTAAAATGTTTGCACCTGGCTATAAAGCAAGTCGTGTTCCTGGGCTGAAGAAACTCCAGGGAGGCTAGTGGCCAGGTAGAAGAAGCCAAGCATTGCTATGTGATGTTATTACCTAGCACCCACAACCACTGTTGCCAGGCTGGACTTGGCTGTAGGCCACATTTTGCACCATGGGGTCATGGCACCATTGGCTACAATTTTGTGGGGTGTCACTCCAGGGTGGTGGCAGGGCCAGTGTTCTATTTGAAGGAAGCTGAGAGTTGGTTTGTTGGCACCATGTCCATGGTGCATTTATTTTTAAATGGCCAGTGGGCATAATGCCAGCTCCTGCATTCAGTGTCTGCCCCCTGGTGATCAGTGCATGTCATATGTGTTGGTTGGACAGACACTTAGCCTTTTATATATATAGATTATTGTATTTTCCTTACAAACAACTCTAAACCTACTTTTTCCCATCTCTATATATAAATGTATTATACATATATTTATAATATTTATAAATGCATATGATATATAACTAGAGGCCCGGTGCATGAAATTTGTGCATGGAGTGGTTCCCCTCAGCCCAGCCTGCATCCTCTCCAATCTAAGACCACGGATGTCTGCAGTCAGACATCCCTCTCACAATCCAGGACCACTGGCTCCTAACTGCTGACCTGACTGTCTGCCTGATGGCTCCTAACTTCCCCCTTGTTGGCGTGGTCACCTCCAACTGCCTCCCTGATGGCCTGGTCACCCTGAACTGCCCCCCTGCCAGCCTGGTTGCCCCCAACTGCTCCCACCACCAGCCTGGTTGCCCCTCACTGTCCCCCTCTGCCAGCCTGGTCACCCCGCATTGCCCTCCCACTGGCCTGGTTGCTCCCAACTTCCCCCTGCCAACCTGTTCACCCCACACAGCCCACTGCTCAGTCATTCGGTCAGCCCTCACTAACCCCCCTGCCAGCCTGGTCACCCCACACAGCCAGCTGCTCAGCCACCTGGTCGCCCACACAGCCCACTGCTCAGTCATTCGGTCAGCCCTCACTGACCCCCCTGCCAGCCTGGTCACCCCACACAGCCAGCTGCTCAGCTACCTGGTCGCCCATGCAGCCTGTTGCTCAGTTGTTTGGTCGGCCCTCACTAATCTCCCTGCCGGCCTGGTCACCCCACGCAGCCTGCTTGTTTAGTCATTTGGTTGTCCCTCACTAATACTCCTGCTGGCCTGGTTGCCCCACACAGACTGTTTGGTCACCATTTAGTTGTTTTGGTTGCAACGGTCACTTAGGCATATATATATATAGTGTGTGTGTGTGTATATGTGTGTATTCCAGGAACATAATGTGTACTCGATAACTACTAGTTGAATAAATTAATAAGTGGATAAATCCACAACTGTAGTTTAGAGATCACCCAACATGGCATTTATATGCTCCCTTCCAAGACTCATAGCAGTGCTATGAAGTTATCAGTGAATTGTTAGGAATTCAATTTTATATATAAGTAAACACAAAATTCAAGAGTTTAAAAATTCTTACACAAAGGCATATGCATAGGGTAATATGAAATTAAAATGTTTATATTACTTTGGTGTCAATTTCAGAAATGGTCAATAATTAAACGCAGCCACCACATTCACTCATTCATTCATGCATGCATTCACTCGATGAGAAGCACTTGCCTTTGTAAAATGTATTTTTCTGTTACCTATGATAAATACTATGACATGCAACTAGAATGTTCACACATTAAACAAGTCCAGTTCTTGCCCTCTGCTTTGTGCCTGCTATGGATAATGAAGGGTTTAGCACATTTTTCCTGACACCCTTTGTGGAGATAGCGGCTTCCCTTTTTATTCCTGCTCAAAAGCCTGAATTTCTGGGCCACCAGGCCTCCTTATCACCATCACAGCACAGCCAGAGCCGTGGATGAATCTCTGGCACTAAAAATAGCCTGATGTGATTGCTCAAGCCCAGGCCTTGATGGGACCCAAATCCCACCTCAAGCCTTTATCCTAAATGAAAGCAGATAACTGTCTACATAAAATACAAAATGTAGTGAGACTTTGAATATGCTCAGCCTCTTCCCCTAATCCCAAACCCTAGGACCTGGCTGTAAGGAAATGCTTTCCAAACAAGTTTATCAGTTAAATCTGTTTAGGATTTTTTTTTTCTTCTTCCTTTGCTTCCCACCCCCCCCCCCCCCCAGGAGAATTGATAATGTCTTGGTTTCATGGGAACTTATCAGCTGTTTTTCTTGGCAACAGGCTGTGGAAATGAAATAAATTGCCTAGCGCATTTACTGTTGATCCAATTTGTATCAGCAATCAGATTTAAAAACTCATTAACAGCCCCACTGCGATGAGAGGAGGGAGTCCTGTCTTAAAGAGACAGAGCCTGAGAGCTGTCTCAGAACCAGGGCACCTGGCTGTGCGATGCCATAAAATAGAAATGAGGAAAAAATTAACACGTCAGCCTGGGTTTTTGCTTCATGCATCATATGGTATTGTTTTTAAGAGATTTTATTATGACTATCTGACTCTGGAAAAAGAAGTAAGAGTTAACCTGAAGCCATTTTTCACTTTTTAAGCTGACAGAAATCTAAAGTTGTGTTCCAAATGTTACTGAGATTGTGGAAAATGGACACTGCTCACAGAATGTTATCTGAGATAGCAATGTTATGGGGAACTTGATCTTTTAAAATTGAGACTATGGGTGCCCTATAATCTTCTATTTTCAATTCTACATGTGCATTCTTGAAAACACTGCATCTGAACCTAAGGAATCATGTTCAGAAATGATATTGTGCCTTTATTTGTAACAGTAAAAAATGACAATTAATAAGAGGATACCCTATCATGGAATATAGTACAACAGATAAAAAGAGTGAGGTAGGGCTTAGGTTCCGGCATAAAGAGATCTTTAAGATATATTGTTGAGTTTGAATGGGGACAATCAAATTACAGAATAATGATCCCTATGTAAAAAAAATACTTGGTATTTTCTACAGTTGTGTATATTTATGTAATTCATATATGAGGGAAAAAGACATTGGAATGATACACAAGAGTCATTTCTATAGTTACTTCTAGAATGAGTGGGCACAATTTTGCACTTATGATGAAGGGAGCTTAGATTCATCTAGCATGTTTAAATTATTAATAAAGGCTAAGGCACTGCAATTGGTATGTTAGTTATCATCAATATCATATAATTATTCTACGTATAATTTGGTTTTGAATGTATCACTTTGAATAATTGCTTCAGAGAAAAATTTGAGCCACTCAACAAAAATGATCCTGTTCATTATTTTCATAAAATTTGTTTTCTGAAGCAACATAAAGCAGACAGCCTAAAATAGAACTCTGCTTCTGAGTATATCCTAGAAGAATATAAGAAAATTCATTATTATCAAAAGTAGTTATTCTAAGAAATCGGACCAGTGTGAACACAGAGCAAGGACCCTGAACCCAGCCTAAGGTGTGTGTGTGTGTGTCTGTGTGTGTGTGTGTGTGTGTGTGTGTGTGTAAAACCATTATCTTATTCTGAAAATAAGTAATTAGGTGAAGTGGGGTGGGGATGGGCAGATGAGAGGAAATGTGACCTAGAGCAGAAAGTATAGATTGGGCAAAATGGCGTCTGGTCTTAGGAAGAGAACTCATCTTCCCCACACACAGGTGCATCTCTTACTTTTCAAAAGCTAAAGATGTAGATGAAGAAAGTAATATGGAATGGTTAAAAAAATGATAGAATCTGCCTAGCCAGTGTGGTTCAGTGATTGAGCATCAACCTATGAACCAGGAGGTCATGGTTTAACTCCCAGTCAGGGCACATGCTCAGATTGCAGGCTCCATCCCTAGTAGGAGGTATGCAGGAAGCAGAAAATCAATGATTCTTTCTCATCAATGATATTCCTCCCTCTCCTTCTCCCTTCTTCTCTGAAATCAATAAAAATATTTTAATGGTAGAATCTGGGAAATCCAAGGAGTTATTGTGATAGTATTTGTAAAAATCCCAATTACTCTTGATGGCCAGTATCATAAAAACTCAGTTTTCAATAATTACTCTTAATTTTGTTCTAAAATTCTGATTAAAATTGTTGTTCTTCTTATATAAGAGAATTTCACTAAGACATTAAGACATACATGTAAATATAGAGGAACACTCTACCACAGATGTTGGGGATACAGATAAAAAAAGATATAGAGAAAGTTTGTATCATAATTTGTCTGTTCTTAATTATATATGCTAATAAGAATAGATATAGAATTAAGTTAAAATTCTACTATCTAATATACTAAGTATCTTCAAAGTTTAGATACTCAGTATATTAGTATTGGACCTCAAACAACTATCACTTTTTTAATGTATATTAAAATTAGATACATAAAACATCCAAAAAGATTTAAGTTGGAAATATGCATGTAAATTTAAAGAAAACAAATGAAAAAGCTGGTCAATATAATGATAACCAAACCCCATCTGAAGGAAATGGCCAGTTCAAAATATCTACTATGCAATGTCTAAATACTGTAACTTTTTGGCCCTGGCCATATTTGTAAATTGAGATTAGTATTCTTCTCAATAGCATACCTCTTCCTAAATGTAGTAGTTTAGGGAATAAATGAGAAGCCTGGTTGCTTCTTCAAATATTTCAGTTTCAGTTTTTATATCAAACCCAGTCATTTTTAACCTGGCTCCTCTATCTTCTCTTACTCATTCAAAATACAGATAAAGTCCGAAATTTAAATTAACATATAAATGACTTTGTGTTGATTTAGAAAAACTAAGCTGACCCTTGGGTCCTTTAACCATCAGGGAAGACTAATAAAATAAAGAGTATTTTAAGTTATGGGGAAAATGTCAAGAAATGTTCACTAATTTATTCTATAAGTATTCACGGGACATCGTTCTAGAGAATATAAAAGTTCCTGAATTCAATGTCCGTCTCAAATATTTAAAGATATAAAAATTACAATTATAAGTGCTAAGTAGCAGAGGTACTAGTCAGGATTCTCCAGAGAAACAGAATCAACAGGGTAGATGTCAGGTTGCTGTGGGTTTGTTTGGGGTCCTAAGGACCAGATGGAGGAGTCCCAGGGAGACATCCAGAGGGAGTGGCAGTCTCCTGCAGGAAAGCTCTTACTCATGACCAAGCCTGGGTGCTGGATGGGCTTGTGGAAAACAGGGGTAAGAGTTCCAGTCAGCTTTCTTCCCAGGTTATTTCATAAACATGTCTAAACTATTAAAATTGCCAATAACTATTTAGGATTAGACAATCATCTGAGAAGCAATGATGGTGAGAAATCTGTAAAAATTATGAATGTGGCTTGGCTGGCACAGCTCAGCGGTTGAGCTTCGACCTATGCACAAGGAGGTCACAGGTTCGATTCCAGTCAGGTCACATGCCTGGGTTGCAGGCTCAACCCTCAGGAGTGGGTGTGTAGGAGGCAGCCAATCAATCATTCTCTCTCATCATTGATGTTTCTATTAAGGTGACCAGACATCCTGCTTTTGGTGGGACAGTCCCGATTTTTAACAATTTGTCCCAGGTCCCATGGCTTTTTTAAAAAGTCCCGATTTTTTAAAAGATTTTTAAAATGCCGTGGGACGTGGGACAAATTGTTAAAAATCGCGACTGTCCCACCAAAAGTGGGAGGTCTGGTCACCTTATATTATATGCAAATAGCCAAGGTAGAATTTAAATCTAGGAACCTTTCTTCAGAGACAATTATCATAACCACAGTTCAATACAAAATCAGGAAAAGAAGAAGGACCAATTGAGATGTAATTACTCTCAGCTATTTTCATACTCAGAGTGAGATTGCTGGATTATAGGGCAGTTTTATTTATGAACCATACTGTTTTCCCAGAGTGATTGCACCAATCTGACCTCACTAGACCTAGACATACTGAAGGATAAAATGGGGTAGACAGACTTTATCATATATATTCTCTCTTTCAGAGCTCATGTTTTAGATATTGCTATGGTTAAAGAAATGTGTGCCTAAGTGGGAGACATATATATACATATACATTGGTTTTGGTTTATTAATCCACACCTGAGGATATTTTTCCATTGATTTTTTGAGAGAGTGGAAAGGAGGGGGGAGACATTGAGAGACATGGATGTGAGAGAGACACATTGATTGGTTGCTTCCTGCACACACCCTCACCAGGGCCAGGGATCGAGCCTGCAACTCAGGAACATGCCCTTGACTGGATCTGAACCTGGGACCCATCAGTCCAAGGACTGAGCAACCAGCCAGGGCCTAAGCGGGAGACTTTTGACCGCTGGAGTCAGTGATCCTGTTGGAGTTGGTAATTTCAGAAATTTCAGGGCACTCAGATTCATACTTGAATACAAAGCAGCAGAGCATGACACATTCTATATTTTATATTTACTTTAAAACAGATTAGTTTAGGATGCTTTTATCAGACAAATGCGTTTCCCCTGAGAAATGTTTTAGCTCTTACTTTAAGGCAAGGATATTACAAATATTTAGGCCAACATGTTTATAAATAGCAGTTCCAAAATTTTGTGAGTTCTTACATTTATCACAAAAAGGGAATAACAAAAAACTTTCTCCTTTCCCATCTACTCAAATTGGGTTTTAAAACCAATACTGACAAACATATTTTTCATATTGTCTCATTATCTCTTCATTGGCATTAAAAAGTCTCTAATTTTATCTTCTTCAAGTTTCATTTTTTTCTCTCTCAGAATTTATGGTTTCTTTAGAGCTTGTAAAAATTCAAAGTTATTTCAACTGTATTAAATTAAAGTACATTGTATAAATGCACAAATTGAAATTTCTGTGAACCATAGTGGTAGACATTTTTATCTATGTCAAAGTAGATACCATAAACCTGGGACAAAATGCTATACTCTAAATTTTAATGGACAAGCAAGATACTATTCTGAAAGACCAACAGTAAATTGTATCACTATCTGTAATAGTAGTTTATTTCAATTTATTTTTAAATGTTTTTCAGATGTAAGAAAGGAATTGCCTTTAAATCACAGAAAGTAAAACTTGAAATACATGTCTCCATAGAAATCATATACTTCAAAAAAGAGGACTTTCCAAATGAAACTCACCTGTGTTCTCTTCTTGCAGAATCTGATAAATCATTGGTCAAGCGAGGACGAAGTCTCCTATAAGAGAGAGAAATTGACATCATTTTTCTAATAGTCAACAACTTGACAAACACCATGAAAAAACACTGTTTTTCAGAGTATTTCATAAAGTAGTTTCTAAAACACACACATACACCAATCATAGTAATTTCATGCTGTGTGGCTGCAGACGCATAAAAAATTGTTTTTCCCAGAGGAGTCTCTTTTTTATTAAATGCCATGCCCAATTAAGTTCAGTTAATCGTTTTGGTGTAAAAATGAGTTGCTGTGGGTTGTTTTCCCTGAGGGACTAAGCAGCTTTCTCGCTTTGATTATAGAACAAACAGCTGAAAGCAATCAAACATCATCCCAGCTCCACAAGAAGTCATTTCATGATATAAAATCATTTCGCCTGGATCCTATTGGCTCTTAATAAGGCTCAAGTGTGTGTGTAAAGGACAGGCTGTCGTGTGGTTTAGTTTGGTTTTTCTGAGTGTGTAAATCCCTACACTACAGGTGCTTACAGGAGGGGGGACCTCGCCAGCGCTAGTGCTTCTGAGAAGCAAGTTTATTTTGAGTCCATATAATTTAAATATATGTTAATTGTAAGTGTATTTATGTTTCATTGGTCCCTTTTGGAGCATTAGGTTTATGCATCAATTACAATATATAGCAATGCTGCATTGTATTTTATGACCTAAGATATTAAGACTCCAAATACTTCAATGATATGCAGCATTTAAAAGGTTCCTAGTCATCTTCACTATAGTAATGAAGATCATAAATTGTTGAGTGTGGCACTCTTAAAGGACTCAGGATTGAAGACAAAATGTGCTTTTATTTTAACAGTGATGGGAGCCTGAATTTAAAAAAAAAAAATTATTCCTGACCATTGAATCTGGTCAAAACAAATATGCATAGAACTCTTCCAACAACATAATAATACATTAGTGCACTATGCAAAATGGCAGTATTTCCCGCTATATTTCCTACAATGCTATATGTAAATAAGAATTTATATTATAAAAGCATTGCATTAGACATGATCTTTATAAAGGGTTACAAATTAATCATTATTCTTCAAAATGCTGATCTCTAACTTTATGTTCTAATGAGACCAGTAGATGATGATTAGAACCCTGTAAGAAAATTATAATTTTTATCATATAAAAGAATTTTCAACTGACAGGTATTTTCATAGAATGATTAATTTCAAATTAGTAGACTAGAATAAGCTAGTGTTATCAGAATTAAAATACAGCAAAAATGGCCGAAACTGGTTTGTCTCAGTGGATAGAGCGTCAGCCTGTGGACTGAAGGGTCCCAGGTTCCATTCTGGTCAAGGGCATGTACATTGGTTGTGGGCACATCCCTAGCGGGGGTGTGCAGGAGGCAGCTGGTCGATGTCTCTCTCTCATCGATGTTTCTAACTCTCTATCCCTCTCCCTTCCTTTCTGTAAAAAATCAATAAAAAATCAATATTTTTAAAAAGACAGCAAAATGGTATATGAATGTGATAATATAATGGATATGTGAATTTAACTTTGAACATTTAAGTGATATTGTCATATAAAAATACTTGTAAATCTAGAGCTGTCTCCAAAGGAACCTCAAAATCTCTTTACTCCCTTCATTGTGTAGTGACCAGATGGGTGTGTGGGGATTGTGGAAGTCAGGAGAATCTAAAAATAACACGGAGAAACCAGAAGGAGGGGCACTTAGACTAACATAAGACATGCACACCTACGTGAGGTGTTGCGCCAGGTGATACAGCCTCAGAGGCCAACTCGCGAACAATGAATTTTATCTGCTTTATAGCATTCAGGATAGAGTGATTAGTACTAGCCCAAGCACATTTTCTCCTTTTAAGAGTGATGGCAGACTGATGGGAGCCACCTAAAACTCAGTTCCAAAGTGCTCCTACAAAAGTGTTATTGGCTTAAGGCAGCTATTGAATTATTTGTGGCAACAAATGGGACAGCAGAGATAGCCGAGCAATGAAAAATGTCTGAAAGTCAAACAAACAACCTGTGTTGTGATTTTGTATTTCATTATTGAATTTATTAAAAAAAAACACATAATTGTCATTTTTATAAAGTTTTCTCTGAGTCTGTTATGTTCCTTTAAAGATAGATTGTATTTTTATTATTTTTGAGAACAAAGAAATTTAAAATTATATGTAGGCAAATCTTACTATTTTTCCACTTTTTAACTTAAAAATCTATTGATAGCTTAAAATATTTAACTTAAAATCTATTGATAACTTTTTTTAAATAGCATTGGCCTTTGCATGACACTAAATGAGGTGTTTGGAGCTATGTAAGCCTGTCAAGTAAACATGTTGCCCTTGCTTTTATTTTTGTGCATCACATGTGAATGCAGAGATTTAAAACAACTTGGAAAAAGAAACCAAAACCTTTATTCTATACTTTCTTCTATAGTACTTTATTGCCAGACTTTTTATGCAATTTTTAAGAAAAATGTTTCACATACAACAAACTAATGCTAGCTGGGTCAACATCATCTACAAAAATAAATGTCCCTCACATTTTTCAACATAATGTACATAACTGTAAAATATGTCAAGATGGAAACTCTCTGGACTTTTTTTTTAAGTACTAGAAGGTACAATATGGCAAAAGAAAGCATTATATGTAGATAGCATTTAAACATTCTGTGCTATATGGTTGGTGTTCTTAGTGTAAGTATAGTGCAACTTACCTATTGATTTTAAGGTAAAAAGAAGTCATCATTTATCTAGAAATATAAAAATAATGAACAACTTTTTAAATATTTTTTTCTTTTGTTGGATTTCTTTAAACTTTGTTGGAAATCTCAGAACAAAATTTATTGCCCACCGTAAGCAACTGCATAGGCTGGGAAGCCAATTAATCTATATTTTGAGTTTTATCCCATTTTGGTGGCTATTCAAATGATTTTATTTTATATTTCTATTATATGTATATCCTATAATCTACTTCAAACATTTTATCAAAAAAGGCATGTTTTGAGTAAATGCCTTTATTTCCTCCTTTAGGTTAATTCTTATATTGTTTCTATATGAACAAATAGAGAACATTTAATGCAGTTATTCACATAAGACAAAATTTTTAAAAATTCTAACATCAATTTTATTAAACAAAGATGGTTTTTATCTACTGAATTATGTTTCATAGTATTTTTATGTTTGTCTTTTTTATGTGTTAGACAGGGGTAATATTCAATATTTTTCAACAGCTCATTTGCCTTAGATCTGACAGTTAGAATAGATGCCAGTCATAGTGCTGGAATAGAGTCTGGACAGTATCCTGCTATGTCATTATTTACCCTTTAGGATGGTATTATTGGTCAGGATGGCCCCAAAGGGATCTAGGGCTGCTGAAACAGTGGATGAGTAATTGGGAGCTTGGAAAACTAGATGCTTCCTATTTTGTTTTAAAGAACAGTACAAGTCCTCATTAACATCACCAATAGATTCTTGGAAACTATGACTTTAAGCAAAATGACTTTTTTTAAAAATCAAGCTTTCTGTAGGCTAATTGATATAAAAAGAGTTGAATTTTTTTTCTTATATTTTATTGATTTTTTACAGAGAGGAAGGGAGAGGGATAGAGAGCTAGAAACATTGATGAGAGAGAAACATCGATCAGCTGCCTCTTGCACACCCCCCATTGGGGATGTGCCTGCAACCAATGTACATGCCCTTGACCGGAATCGAACCTGGGACTTTTCAGTCCACAGGCCGATGCTGTATCCACTGAGCCAAACCGGTTTTGGCAAGAGTTAAATTCTTATGGCATATTTATGGACATGAAAACATCATCAAATTTTTAATTAAAGACCCCAAACACTTCTTATATGAAACATTGAAATAAATATGAGTTATAGATACATTTAAGAAAGATGAATAAAAACAAGAAATGTTTTGCTCAGCTGGCGTGGCTCAGTGGTTGAGTGTCAACCTATGAAACAGTAGGTCACAGGTTCTGTTTCAAAGAGAGGCACATGCCCGGTTGTGGGCTCAATCCCCAGTGTGGGGCATGCAGGAAGCAACCGATAATTCTCTCTTATCGTTGGTGTTTCTCTCTCTCCTTCTCTCCCTTCTCCCCTGAAACCAATAAAAATAAAGTTTTTAAAAGACATTATATATCCAGCAGCTCAGGGCAGTAATTCCTGAAAAAGTTTGCATGATGGGGTGAGAAAAGGGAAACCAGGCAGCCTTTGGCAGTCTCCCTGCTGAGCAGATAGAGCTGGGCGACCAGAAAGGCCACAGTTGCTAGAGAGCTACAGAGAGAGCTCTGGGGTTTACGGAGGTTCCTGCAGAGACTACATCTGCTCCTTTTAAGTGAAGAAATTACCTGAGGCCAGGAAAAGGCATTCAAGGGAATAGTTTCCAGTCTGAGAATAGTTCCTGTTCCCACCAAATGAATGGAAAACCTCCGAATTTAAGCTACATCAAGCAGACTTCTCAGAAAAGTTCTGTCTTACTAGTCTGGCAAAATTAGTCTTTGAGTAATGTTACACATCCCACTAACTAAGCACTAAAGAGAAACTCAACAGAAACCAAATCATGTTCAAGTAAATTAACTGTGGTTAAGAACCAAGTTAAAGAATATTTATAGAGTACAAAAATAGAACTCACCAATGTAACACTTTCACTCACTTTTTTGTTGAGTTTTCCTCGAGGAGTTTGACCAGGTTCTCACAATAAATACTTGAGAAAAATTCCTTCAGGCTACTAGGAGGGAGAAAGAAAAGGAGCTGTTTTGCAATAATAAAACCAGACAAAGCCGTTGCAGTAAAAGAAAGCTATAGTCCAATAACTTTCATAACACTGATGCACATTTCTTAGCAAATTTTATCAAATTAAATCCAAAAATATGTAAAAAGTATATCATGACCAAATAGGATTTTATTCTAGGAATATAAGACTGGCTTAATATTTTAAAATCAATCAATGTAATTCACTATATTAATAGAATAAAAACGGGGGAAAAATGATAATTTCAATAGATGCAAGAAAAACATTTGAGCCCTGACTGGTATGGCTCAGTGGATAGAATGTTGGCATGCAGACTGAAGGGTCCCAGGTTCAATTCCGGTCAAGGGCATGTACCTTGGTTGTGGGCACATCCCCAGTAGGGGATGTGCAGGAGGCAGCTGATCCATGTTCTTATCAATGTTTCTAACTCTCTATCCCTCTCCATTCCTCTCCATAAAAAATTAATAAAATATATGTTTAAATGAAAAATATTTGATAAAATGTAACATCTCTTTCTTAAGAACAAACAAAAAATAAACAAAAGAACTTAGTAAGCTATGAATAAACAGGGTAATTCTTATGCTATAAAAGGGCATCTATAAAAAAATCAAAAAATAAATTTACCTACCTGACTTTAAACTTACACTATATTGTAAGTTTTAAAAAAATAAAATTACCTACCTGACTTTAAACTTACACTATATTGCTAGAGTAATTGAGACACTGTATTAAAGATGAAATAATAGACATAGATCAATAAAATAGAAGAGAGCCCCAAAGTAGACCCACTAAATATAGTCAACTGGTCTTTGACAAAGAAGCAAAGGCAATGCAGTGAAGCAAAGGTAGTCTTTTCAACAAATGGTTCAAATGATGTCTGGAACAACTAGACCTAAATGTACATCACAAAATTATTAAATGATTAGAAAATAACATAGGAGGAAACCTAGATAATCTTGGGTATAGCTGTAACTTTTTAGATACAATACCAGAGGCACAATTCATGAAAGAAATCAATGAAAAACTGGACTTCATTGCAATTAAAAAGTCCCACTCTGCCAAAGACAATGTCAAGAGAATGAGAAGACAAGCCACAGACTGGGAGAAAATATTTACAAAAGCCAATAAAAGTACATAATTAATGATTCTCTGCCTTCATTAATAAAATGTTGTCCAAAATATATAAAGAATTCTGATCAGCCAAAGTACACACATGCATAGACCATAGACACAGATCACAGTGTGGTGGTGGCCAGAGGAGGAGGCACAGAGGCTGGGTGGAGATGGGCAAAGGGGCGTGTTGCGGATCATCTGTAATAGTGTCAACTATTTAAAACAAAACAAAACACCATAACAGTAAGAAAACAAACAACCTGACTTAAGCATGTGACAAAGACATTAACAGACACTTCACCAACAAAGATAGACAAACAAGTATGTAAAAAGATGCTCCCCATCATATGTCATCTGGGAAATGCAAATTAAAACAACACTGAGTCACCACTCCTTACCTCTGAGAATGGTCAAATCTGGAACACTGACAACACCAAATGCAGACAAGGATATGGAGTAACAGGAACACTCATTTGCTGCTGATAGAAATACAAAATGCTATAGGCAACTTTGCAACACAGTTCGGATGTTACTTATAAAGCTAAACATACTCGTACCATACACTCTAGCAACAGCACTCCTTGTATTTAGTCAAAGGAGTTGAACACATATGTCCACACAAAAACCTACAAATGGATGTGTACAGTAGCTTTATTCATGGTTGATAAACTTAGAAGCAATCAAGATGTGCTTCAGTAGACAAATGGATAAATACATATGAAATATTATTCAGCACTAAAAAGAAATTAGCTGGTAAACCATGAAGACATGGAGGAAACAATTGCATATTGCTAAGTGAAAGAGGCCAATCTGAAAAGGCTGCATACTGTATGATTCCAACTATATGACATTCTGGAAAAGACAAAACTTGGGAGACAGTAAAATTATCAGCAGTTGCCAGGGGTTGGGTTTGGGGGAAAGAGACTAAGTTGAATACAAAGTACTTTTTGAACAGTGAGAACATTGTATTATAGCATAATGATGAATACATGTCAATATTCACTTACTCAAGTTCAAAGAATGTACAAGACCAAGAGTGAACCCCAATGTAAACTCTGGACTTACAGTGATTATGATGTGTCAATGTCGGCTCATGTCTTATAACAAGTGCCACTCAGGTAGAAAATGTTGATGAAGTCTGCATGTGCATGGGAACTCTTCATACCTTCCCTTGAATTTTGCTGGAACCTTAATTTACCCTAAAAATAAGTCTTAGTAAAGATGATACATCCTAAACATTTTGAAGGGCTATGCTATTTGATATCAAGTACTATGCTAATGCTACTGTAATAAAATCAGTGCAGTATTAGTGTAAACGTAGACAGAGTTCAAGAAAAAGATATAGAGTCCAGAATAGATTGGTTTTTGAAAGAGATGCAAAGGCAACTCTATGAAGAAAATATAGTCTTTTCAACAAATGGCATATGTCTATATTTTTAAATATAATTATTACTTCAAACTATACCTTATACCATATACAAAATTAACTCAAGTAGATCATAGGCATAACAATAAAACTAAAACTATGAAACTTTCAGAATAAAACACAAGAGAAAGTATTTTTTATATTGAATTAGATGATAGCTTTCCACATTGAAAAATAAATAAATTGGTCATCATCATAATTAGTAATTCTTGGTCTTTGAAAGACACTCAGAGAATAAATAAAAAGACCAAAACTAGAAGGAATCATTTTCAATTCATAGATTTGATAAAGGATTTATATCCAGAATATGTAATTTTTTTAATTTGGAAAAAACATTTAAATTAGAATCTTAAGAAGATACATGCATGGCAACATGGAAGTATGTACATGTAAAATGCTTAACATCATTAGTCATAAAGGACATGCACATAAAAACCACAGTGAAATGTCATTCAAACCCTTCAGATGTATAATACTATAAAGACCTGCTATATCAAGTGTTGATGAGAATGTGGAGAAAGTAGAATTCTCATATAATGCTGGTAGAAATGGGAAAGGGTCAATACTCTGGCAACGTTTGGCAATTTCTTAAAAATTTGTATATGGACCTGCCATATCAACCAGCCATTTCATGTTACACTATGTACATAAGAAAATGAGACCACATGTTTATACAAAGACTTGTGCATTAAAACATAAACATTGTATACATGCGTTCATACCAGTTTTGATTGAAATCAACCATCAAAAGATAGAAGCATTCAAGATACCCATTCACAGATGAAATGATGAACAAATTGTAGTAGTCCCTACACTAAAAGACTACACAGCAACAAACCCAAATGAACTATTGATAATTGCACCAAACTTGATGAATCTCAAAATAATTATGTTGACTGAAACGATACCAAAAAACAAAAACAAAAACAAAACAATGCATAATGCAATCATATATAAAGTTCTGGGAAGTAACAACTAGAATATAGTGACCAAAATTATTAGTAGTTGCCTGGTGATGAGTGTGGAAAGTAATTAACAAGAGGAAGGAATCACAAAGGGACAAGAGGAGACTTAGGGGATGTAGGATATGTTCATTATCCTGACTGAGGTGGTGATTTCACAATGTACACATGTATCAACTCTTATCAAATTTATACACTTTTATATATTGTTTACTGTGTTTCAATTACACTTCAATAAAGCCATAAAAAGGGAAGAAATATAGTATACAACATTATAGTATAGTACATGATGATAAAAAATAAAAACTATTTAAAAAAAAAATAGGAATAGCCCAGCTGTCATGGCTCAGAGGTTGAGTATCATTGAGCTATGAACTAGGAGATCACAGTTTGATCCTGGTTAGGGCACATGTCCGGGTTGTGGGCACAATCCCTAGTGTGGGGCATGCAGGAGGTAGCTGATTAATGATTCTCTCTCTTCATTGATATTCTTATCTCTCTCTCTCCCTCTCCTTTCCTTTCTAAAATCAATAAGAAGTATTTTTTTTAAATAAGAAGAATAAAAAATTAGGGATAGTGGCTTACTTGAATATTTAAGTACTTTCATTCCAAATGAGACTAAAAACTTCATGAAGCAAATGTGATGTTATATATATATATATATATCAAACACCGCGCATGGCACACAGTGGTTTCTTAATAAATATTCATAAGCTGAATATGTTTACCATTTCATTTACAGCAGAAAAAACACTGTGGAAGGAAGCATATTTAAAACTAACAAGCCAGTTATTGTTTAAACACCGTCTTCAAGCTGTCTCATTTCTGAGTCCTTAGAAGAAATAAACAACATCTGTCCCTCTGTACATTATTGGTTAAAGAATTTTGTGTTTAAGGAATATGATCTACATTAAAATGCAAATTATTTCCCATCTAGTAGGAAACAGAAATAGATTAAAATTAATAATAAAATTAGCTCATTGGCAATGGGGAAAAAGGAGACTCCTGTAATATTTTAAACAATAAAAAATTTAAATTAAAAAAAAAGAATTAAGTCATTGGAATTCTTTGTACCTTCCCTTCGATTTTGCTGAGAATTTAAGTTTGGAGTCAAGTTCTGTAAATGCTTATTTTTAATCAAATCACATACATTCTTTTATTTTTTATTTTTGCACGGAGAAGATAAAAATGTCAAAACTTCTTTCCCTCCACAATAAAATAACTATATGTGAGAGGTCTTAAAACAATTCTATAACCCTTCATATTGAAAATAACTATATTCTGATCATATTCACTGTTTAAAATATATATTACACCAATTTAATAAATATAGGTTCTTTTATATATAATTCTATTCTTTGCCTCAACTTGCCAGATAAATTAGGGAAAATATAAAATGGTTAGGTTTGCATTTTCCCAAAAAAATTTCTTCAGATTTCCTATGCCCCAATTTACTTGAGGGCTGGCTTAAGAAATCATTCCTCATAGAACATTTTCACTATAGAAAGGATGTATAGCTATCATGCTATGGATCCAAAACATGCCTGTATTAACCTTTCAGGGGAGAAAAAAAAAAAGGATCTTATGTACAAACAGAATACTGCATTTGAAATAATCATAACTTCTCTTCAGATATAATGGATATTTAAATTTTCAGAAAAAAATTCATCCCTTAATTAAGCAAATGAACATATTAAATATAGGAGGGAGAAAAACATAACATTTTTGCAAAAGTATGAAATATTTTCATACTTTTCATTATGAAATATTTTCCCTGTTAGAATTAACCTTGGTTAGCTCTTTACCCGTCTTGACTTTAAACTGATGAGGAAGATATTGGTCATGGGTTCAAAAGGAACTGCCCGGCCCTAACCGGTTTGGCTCAGTGGACAGAGTGTTGGCCTGAGGACTCCAGGGTCCTGGGTTTGATTCCGGTCAAGGGCATGTACCTTGGTTGCGGGAACATCCCCCATGGGGAGTGTGCAGGAGGCAGCTGATCAGTGATTCTCTCTCATCGATATTTCTAACTCTCTATCCCTCTCCCTTCCTCTCTGTAAAAAATCAATAAAATATTTTTTTTTAAAAAAGGAACTGTCCACATGGTAAATGGAATGGTTCAAACCCCTTAAATCATTTCCAAAATCGGAACAGATGGTGCCTCAGAGCAGAGTCCCAGCCTGCCATTTGCCTGAGATTGAAACTGGTGCTTACCTGTGTGAGAAGCCAGCCTTCGCCCTGCGGGGCTGGTGTCGCTTGCTGCAGCTCAGACAGCACACCCCCAACAGTGTCTGCCACAGAAAGAGCAGGTGCCTGTGACCAGAGGGCCCATGTTTTTAGGGTCCAGTTCTCAGTACAGTGTTTTTGTTTATGTGTTCCCACATGACTTTGAAGAAGGAAAGCAAATTAGAAGTCGGGGGCCTGAGCTCCATACCCATGTATGCCAAATAAAACACGAAAAAGCCCATTTTTAAATAAAATAAGGTAAGTTAGCAAACTGTACTCATTTCTTCTCCTCAAACAACATTCCAACCATGTTTGTTTAAGTTTTCTAGTGGCTATCAGAGCAAACAAAGTTTGATACTTCAAAATTGTTCATGTCTCTTTGCCTTTGGCATGGCCCAAGAGATCCTGTACAACCTGGGCCCATTTTCTCCCAGGCCCCACTGTCTGTGCCCTAGACAGAAAATGTATTTTCACTCCCCAAACACACTATGATCTCTCCTGCTTCAGGGCCTTAGCAAGTGACGTTCCCCCTGCAAGGTCCTTCTCCCTGTGCATCTTATTCTTCCACTTTATCACACTGATCACAAAAAAATTTTTATTTACACTTTTTGCACTACACTGTAAGTTCCATTAAGGAAGACAACAGCCGAAACCGGTTTGGCTCAGTGGGTAGAGCGTCGGCCTGCGGACTGAAAGGTCCCAGATTTGATTCCGGTCAAGGGCATGTACTCTGGTTTCAGGCATATCCCCGGTAGGGAGCGTGCAGGAGGCAGCTGGTCAGTGTTTCTCTCTCATTGATGTTTCTAGCTCTCTATCCTTTTCCCTTCCTGTCGGTAAAAAGTCAATAAAATGAATTTAAAAAAAAAAAAAAAAGGGAAGACACGTGGATATGGGTTAGGGACTGAGTGTCTATGTCACCCCCCAAATTCATATGTTTTAGCCCTAATCCCCCCATGGGATAGTGACTGGAGGGGGGCAGGGGCTATGGAACCAGCTTTAGAAAAGGTCATGGGGGTGGGAAACCCATGATGGGATTCCTCTCTTTACAAGAAGACGTGCAGAGCTCTCTCTTGCTGTCCAGGGGAGAACACAGCAGGAAGATGCTGTCTGTAGGGAAGTGAACTCTCACCAGGAATCCAGTAAGCCAGCACCTTGGTTTTGGACTTCTGAGCCTCCAGAACCGAATAAAGAAAAAGAAAAAAAAGAGTCTGTGTTTGAAACACTCAGTGTATGGTATTTTGTTAAAGCAGCTCAAACTGACTGATATGATTAGATTTTGTTGTTCATATACCAGTGATGGGCCCAGAGCAAACAATAAATATTTGTTGATATTAATATACTGTTATTTTTTAATTTAAAAAAACTAAAGATTTATTATTTATATTAACTTATCACAATTTATTTCTAATAGGAATATTTTGTTATAAAAATGTGTAGGTTATGCTTCTAAAAGGTTACCAATCATTTAGAAAAAATTAGTATTTGATGTGGTGAGAGTAAAAATGTATGACCTTAATATATATGGAAAAGTGGTTAGTCTTCTACAGGGAGAAATGAGAGATTATATAACTGATAGACATATTTATATCTACTGATATAAATAGTTATTACATTATTTTAAGTATTACTGAGTTTTGTTTCCTTCACAGAAAAAAAAAATCTTTAAGATATAGCCATTTTTGCTAATGATGCTATTATTGCTTAAAAGCTTTTTGGAAAATTCTTCCTTGAAATTGCTTTCAGAATTAGGTTAAGAACAATGAAAGGACACCAGAGTCATTACTTATATTTTTGGCTGCAAATGCTATTGCTTAAAATGGTCATCTAACTTATTTAGCCTATTAACCTTTACTTCAGGGTAAATTTAACTTAATCCTAAGTTAAATTTACCCTGAAATAAAGGTTTGCTATGAATGAAGAGATTTATTTACCCAACCAACCATCTTTCATTTAATAAACTTATGTAGGAAATCTATAAATATACTATGCCAATGAAAATTATTTCAAAATAGAAATTGCTTTCTGGTAAAGTATTTAAACTCTCATAAATCTTGCAGCTTTTGGAGGTACGATCTCTGTTATGTTTGCTGGAATTGGGTCTCCTCTTTTTCCCTCATGCTTCATACCTCGTGCATCAGGAAGTCTGTTGACTTTACTATCAAATGCATCCTGAATCTGAACCATTACCAGCATCTTAGACCAATCCACCATCATGTATTGCCTATACAATTATAGTAGCCTCTTAGTTGAGCATAGATTTTTATACTAAAACTGTGAGTTAAGCACTGTATCTAATCTCTTTTCTTTAAAACAACTAAGTCAGTTTGGGTAGCCATAAAAAAAAAATACCAGAGGCTGGGTGGCTTAACCAACACAAATTTCTCAAAGTTTTGGAGGTTAGAAGTCCATGATCATTGTCCACAAAGTTAGTTTCTAATGAGAACACGCTCCATTAGTTGCTGATGGCCACCAAATCCCTGTGACTTCACATATATAGCTTTTCTTCTCCATGTGCGTTGAAAGAGAGAGAGAGAGAGAGAGAGAGAGAGAGAGAGAGAGAGAGAGAGAGAGAGAAAGAGAGAGAGAGAGCGCAAGCGCGCGCTAGCTCTTTGGTGTCTCTTCTTGGAATAACACTAATCCTATTGGATCAGGGCCCCAACTCTTTGACTTAATTTAATCTTAATTACTTCCTTTGATGACCCATCTTGAAATATATCCACAGTTGGAGTTAGGATGTCAATAGTATATGAATTTGAGGGAGACACAAACATTCAGTCTGTAACAGTCCTGAAAGACAAAAATAAATAAATTGAACTGTTTTATATTAAAAGAGACTTAAGAGACATAACAACTAAATGTATCATGTGATTCTGGGTAGGACATTATTAGAACAATTGACAAAACTTAACTAAGACCTAAAGATTACCGGTAAATATTAGTACTGAATCACTGTTAATTTCCTCATTTTGACAATTGCATTGTGATTATGTTTTTAAATACTTGCTTTAGGAAATAAACATTGAAGTATTTAGCTGTAAAGAGGTATCATATATGCAACTCATTCTCAAATGTTTCTAAAATAAGCCCCCTCACCCCCGCCCCCACACACACTTAGAGAACATAAAACAGTGAAATATAACCATTTTGAAAATCTGGGTGATAGTATATGAAGCAGTTCTTGTAATTTTTGCAAATTTAATTCTGAAATTATTGAAAATATAAGCCTTGTAAACATTATAATTCCATGTCTCCCACATTTGAATAACCTGCTTGGTTTTTCACAACAGAAATATTAAGTTGCTATTGGTTGAATCCAGCACATCAGCTCAGTTTAGTTTGTAGAGCTTTCACTTTTGGAACACACTTTATATAGAATATAAATTATTTTTTTATTTTTTAAATATATTTTCATTTATTTCAGAGAGGAAGAGAGCAATAGATAGAAACATCAACGATAAAAGAGAATCATTGATTGGATACCTCCTGTACGCCCCACACCAGGGATCAAGCCCACAACCTGGGCATATGCCTTGACCATAAATTGAACAGTGACCTCCTGTTTCATAGGTCGGCTGATGCTCAACCATTGAGCCATGCTGGACAAGCGAACATCTGTTCATTTTTATAACTCCTTAAAGCATATGTTCAATAAGAGGTAGGTCTTTGGTATTATAAGTATAAAAAGATGCAACATATTTTCCAAGAATGTGGTAAACAGTAAAAAAAATATTTGAAATAAAATAATAATTACATATTTTATTTCAGTGATTCTCATCCAGGGGTGATTTTTCCCTCAAGGAAAATCTGACAATGCTTAGAAATATTTGGTTTGCCATAGCTTGGGATGGAAGGTGCCACTGTCTTCTCATGGGTAGAAACCAGGGGTGTTGCTACACATCCTAGGATGCCAGGCAGCTCCACCCAGTTAAAGCCAGAACATCAGTAGTGCCAGGTTGAAAAACCCTGTTTATTCAAATAGATCAAGGATCACCGGCATGTTTCTTCCAAATCTGCCCTTGAGAATTTGCAACAAAATTGTGTTTGTTATTCCCGCTGGATTTTATAGCCTTGGAATTCCCATAATTCACCTTTTCTAGTCAAACAGGACAGAAATAAATAATTATTATTGTGTTTTCAGTCCTATCCTTAGTTTATCCTTTAGTTTATTCTTTTAATATAAATTGCAGTATTCAGTGGATCATTTAGACCCCTTGTTGGAATTCCTGAATGAGTCCTATGTCAGGTTAAGCACAATTCAAATTTTCCTCATGATTCAAAGCTCTAAAAGAGCAGTGACTGTGATGTTTAGTTTGCTTTATAGAAAATGCCACATGCAGATAAAAGATTTAAAAAATTAGTTTTCTTAATGAGTATTGTATTTCCCCATCTGTCTTCCCTCTCATTATTTTAACCCACTATAATGTACTTGTTCATCTACCTAGTCTTTTCAAAATTTTGTCCATCATTCCATCCAGTCTTAAATTCTCTCTCTTCCAAAGAGCTTCTGAGATTATCTCAATCTTAAAGTATGTCTCTCTTATCAATGTACCAAAAGCAAAGACATGAAAACTCTAAGATACAATGCATTAATTATTTTTTTATCTTTTAGGGGTTGTTTTTTTTACTGTTGACACTATTATATATCTTTTATTAAGTTATTATTATCTTTTTTATTATAAAAAAGATAATAATAACTTTAAAAACACACAGAGGAAAGGAACTGTTATTCATTTTTCTATGCTGCACAGCACTCAGGACAGTGTCTCAGACCTTGGACATGCTTGGTTACCATTTTTGAACACTTATAGCACTGACAATAGTCAATGCTGCATATCAGTAAATGATACACATTTTGAAAATCAATAAAACAAAAAGATGAACATGGCAATAAAAAGATGAGGAAACCATGACATAGAATGGATAAGTAATTTGCCCAGTCTCTTAAGTTGACAGCTGTTATGCAAACTCAGGTAGTCTTAATCCAGAGCTTGAAGACTTAACCTCCAACATTATGTCATTTTGACCACATATTTGATAAATATTTATCCAATTATAATAGCCAGAAAAAACTAAGTTATTGTTTTTTATATTAGATCCATTTTTTGAAGTTAAATTCTAGAGGACATAATCAGATAAAAAAAAAAAAAGAAAGAAAGAAAGAAAAAGAAAAGAAAAATTCTCAAACCCCAAGCAATTTTGTTTTTATATTTTGTCATGGAATAGGGATCAATTTTGATTAATTTATAATTTTAATTTTATGTAGAATATCCATCACTTATAGCACTGTTGACAATCTGATTTAGATGGTGGCCATCTATTTCTGGTCATACTAAAGAAAGTAAAGGTAAAGGCAAAGATCACTCTCAACCAAAGCATAGAGGAACATAAAAGGAAAAATATTCTGATTCAATATAAGTTTGTATCTATTTGAGAGGTTAAAATAAATCTATCAATTCAATTGCTTTTTGGACTAAGAGAATTCTGGGTATATATTATACATATAAAGACTACTTGTCATGTTAACCATGACATTCACCATTTATGGAGCAGTTTGGTAATATTAAAAATTGAGTAATAACTTTGAGCTTGGGTATAAAGGAATGGTCCTCACAATCCTGAATTTTTGTTTTTAATTTTGAAGTATAATTGCTTAAAGCAAACCAAACCCAGTAAAATGGATCCTATATTTTTCTCTTACCTTAAGAAAAGTAGGTCATCCTGAATATGCTCATTGTTATCTGTTTTGCCTGGCCCTTTATTTGAGTGCCACTACCTACGGGAGAAAGTATGAAATAAGGTTAATAGATATAAATTGATTAGATCCTTGGAAAGATTGGTGAAGTAGACCTTTCACACTATCTCAATAAAGAAAGGCAACTAAAGGAACTATTTTACAATATTTTGACCAAATATAAATCGTGGTTATGTAGGGTAAAGTAAAACTATAAATCACTTTTTTTTAATTGCCAAAAGTTTGTAACTGTGGTACCAGGGTAATTTGTCTTCATTATTTCCTGGGATATAGAAACACAATACAAGCCCCGCCTCCTTGACCTTGGACATTTCTATCACATAGGGCTTATGAGAGAAAATAAGTCCATGGTTAAGACAGAAAACCTGGATTCTAGGGTTTGGAGTGCAACCTAGTCTCTCTGAAACTTCAGCAAAGTCATGTTACCTGGCAAAATGTCTACTTCTTCATCTATAAAACAAGATGATTGGTCTCTGCCAAATTTTCAAAAATGATAACCCAGACAATCAAGTACTTGTGTAGAGAGGTAAGAACAGTCTGTACTGCTTTCATATATTATTAAAGGTATACAAATAAAGGCATACAAATTTGACCAAGAACTCTTCCTGACTGCTTGAGAAAAATTACCTTTCTGGGTGTTTTCTTTGTTGAGCACCCAGTCACCTGTAAAGTTTTCAACTGTCTCAATAATCCCTTGAGACCTTAACCCCTCTGCTCCTCAATTTACTTATCTGTAAAATGGAGATGATAATTGTACCTCCACAAAGGGTTGTTGTGAAGACTGAGTGTGTTCATGAATATAAAGCTTTACATATGCTAAGTGCTCAATTCATGTCAGCATCTACTTGTATGAATTCCATGTTTCAGCTGAGAAAATTGAGGCTTACGAAAGATAATTAACATGTCCCAAAGTCATATAGTCCAAAAATAGTAAAGTGGGATGTGAACCCAGGCATTTTGACTCCATACCCCATATTTACAGACTGTGCTATACTATCTTCTTATCTAGTTTTCTTATTTTTGTTGTTGTTTTGTTGTTGTTGTTTACTGTTGACACTATTACAGATCCCAATTTCCTGGACTAGATAATGAGGAAAATGGTACTGTTTTGCATATTTATTGACAGAACACAGAGAAAAGATATATAAGAAGCTACAAATTATTCTAATAGCTAATATATTAAAAGAAAATGAGATCCCTAAACTTGTTATACAAAAAAGAGGCTGAGAAATTATTTTTCTACAGTCGATGTTGTAGCTACAGGATTTTCCTTGTTACCAGTAGAGAAACAACTAGATATGTGAAGAGGAAAGACTGCCATAAATCAGCACTGAATAATCAACCCAAACCATGAAAAATGCCAACGAGCCTGAAACACATTTGTCTGCAAAGCTTTAATAAATGCAGTTTCTGAAATACTATGCATTATAAGATATGAATTATGCTGCTTTCTCTGAAAAAAAAAAAAAAAAAACCAAACAAACACCAGTTTAAGTGTAAGCTGGAAGAATTCCATTTGCTTAGGCTGATATAAAATTCTGTAAATACAGAAACTTTGAAGGGAAAGAAAAATGATATTAAAGACTCCTAAAGGTTATGTGAATACCGTAATTATCTGTGCATAATAAGAGCATTTTATTTTTCTATGTCCAAACAGGAAAATGAAGACCAAAAATATGTTCCCAAGAGAAAATTATTTCTGAAACCATTTTGAGAAATGGCAGCATTTCCCATATATAACTACTTAGATACCCAAATTAAAATTTGGAATGAAGTAACATGATTTCGACATATGTTAATTTTAATATATTTAAAAACTTTTAATTTCATGTATAGAATTGCACATATCCTTAATAATCAGTATGTCGACTCACAAAGCTGGTTTATAGAGACTCTATTTTGGTCCATGATAGAAAATGAGATTTCCATGGAGACAATTAGGGAATCATACATACTTAGAGTTAAAATAGTACTTAGTAGTTAGAAAAAAAAGAAAAAAAGAAAAAAAGACTAATAGCAGATTGAAGTTAGTCCGTCAGGGCTATAAATGCCTGCTCTATTTCTTGCTACTACCGTGTTTCCCCGAAAATAAGACAACCTCCGAAAATAAGACCTACTTACAGGTTTCCTTCTGAGTGAAATATAAGGCATCCCCCAAAAAATAAGCCCCCCCCCCCCCCCGCCAGGCTAAACATGAGAGATTTGGTCCACTGATTCTGAAAGAAATGGAGTCACAAGAAATTCACCAGGAAATTCAGGAATTGGTTGTTATGATGATGTTCCAGAAGATGATGACATGATTGTCATTGAATAAATGAGTAAATTCTTGATACTGTAGGATTCACAGCTTGTCTGGTTTGTGTTGACAAATACCGTACTACCGTACCATATATAGGTAATAAATTTCCTTTATTTTCATTTAACAATAAATGTGTACCGTATTCTTCTTCATGGAAAAATAAGACATCCCTGAAAATAAGACCTAGCGCATCTTTGGGAGCAAAAATTAATATAAGACACTGTCTTCTTTTTGGGGAAACAGGGTAGCTACGTGACCCTAGGCAAGGTGCTTGTCACTCTTCCTAAGAAAAATCAGACTGGAAATCAAATCCACCTTACAGATTTGTGAGCATTAAAGGTAGTGATATTTATAAAGTCCTTAGAATACCATCTGACATATAATTACATCTTCGATAAATAGTACTTAGTATTACCACTCAGCAGGAACACGAGTGCCTGAATTAAGACCGCCACATGTGCGAAGGAGGTCAGAAGGTTCCAGGAGCAGGTAAACGGTTTCTGTTCCGGAACGTGGCTTGGGTCACCTAGTGTCCACGTCTGTGGAAACAGAACAAATAACAGAGCCAGCGCTGTAGTGGCAATGACAGGAGCTCAGTGCCTTGCAGACACCCTAGCCCCACACACACATTCTTTGGGCCCATCCCTTTCTACTGGGCTTCTCTCCCTCTAACACCTGCAGCTCATTTTTAAATCTGAAACTATATCATTACCTACGTGACACCAAATGCGATATGCTACTAAGGCAATTGTTTACAGAACACTTACTGAAATGGCCCTTATCATAGAAAATGAGATGAATTGCACTAAACCCCAGGAGGAGTCTGGAATCACAGTTATCTCAGTGGGCTGCAGGAAACAGATTGGGCTTTATTTTTCTCTAATGAATATTAAGGGGTATTCTGAGAAAACAAGCAGCCTGATAATACAATATATATATATATATATATATATATATATATATATGTGTGTGTGTGTGTGTGTGTGTGTGTGTTAATATATATATATATATATATATATATATATATATATATATATATGTTAATATTCTCCTTCTGTCTTCTTGTCTTTAAAGATGGTCTACAACCTCTTGCACACAGCAAGCATTCAATAAATGATTATGAAATCAATGATTTTTTTACAAAAAGGAATCAGTATTAGGTTGCTAAGAATACAGAACAAAAAGTAACAAGAATTTCAGCTAGAAGCAATTTAAAAATCATTTTAATCTAATGTGCATGGTTAACATATTACACTGAGAAAAGTAAAGATGCTCTGGGTCACTAAGCTAACATTTGACAGAGCTGCAGACAATTCACATCTCAACTTCCAATTTAACTGGAAGGCATATGTGATTAGAAATAAAACTGGAATTGTAAAAATATGTATTGAGTACATACAACACATCAAGTATTTGTCAGCAGTCTCACAGCAAGTAAAGGTTGTTGATAATACAGGTAAAATCTTGTGCTTCCATAATGTTCTCAAGGCAGTGACGAGCTCTGAAGAAGGTGAATGGAGATCTTACATTTAGCCCTGATTCTGAGGTGCAGACCTATGTGATTCTCAAAGGAGTAAAATAAAGGGCTTGACACAAATAATCCGATCTAGTTTTCCCTAAATGTATTGGACACCCACTATATCTCATGCACTGAGCTAACAACCCAGGAGAAATAAAATGCAGGTCCCGCTGGGAGGGGCCGATTAAAGCAGGGGAAGCCCATAGACTGCTGAGCTAGACTGTGTGTGCTCTACTCCTGGCTCTGCCATTTACAAGCTACATGACCTTAAGCACTGGTTTAATCTCTCTTGGCCTCAGTTTCCTCTTCTGTAAAGTGGAAATGATGATAAATAATAAATAAATAAAATAAATAAATAAAAATTAAAGAATAAAATATGAAATGGAAATAATGATAAACCTTATTTATAGAGTTATCATACATATAGCACTTAGAATAATATCTGTCACTGGTCTATAAATACTAGTTATTATTCACCACAAGTAATATAATCAAATAGGGAAAATTATATATATATATATATATATATATATATATATATATATATATATATATATATATAAAAGGCTAAGCAACCAGCCAACCAGCTGGTAGGTATGACACACACTGACCACCAGGGGGCAGACACTCAATGCAAGAGCTGCTGAGCAATGAAACTTTGTAGAGTGATTTTTTGCACTCCCAGCCCCTTAAGATGTTGAATTGCTGATTTTGGTCCAATCCCCACAGGCCAGACAGAGGAACCCCACCTTCTGGAGGGACTCCGCTCACTCCACAGCACCCTTTGAGCTTCAGCACTGCCCCACGTGTGGCCAGCCAGGGAGGGACCATGGGAAGTTGGCTCCAGGGCGTGTCTGGCCCATCTAGCCCAGGCTTACTCTGCCAACCACCATCTAACTAATTTCCTTTCAATGTGGATGAATCCAGGCACCAGGCCTCTAGTATCCTATAAATATAATATAGAGGCAATACCGTGTTTCCCGAAAATTAAGACATCCTCTGAAAATAAGACCTACTTACAGGTTTCCTTCTGAGTGAAATATAAGGCATCCCCCTGAAAATAAGCGCCTCCTCCCTAGGCTAAACATGAGAGATTTGGTCCACTGATTCTGAAAGAAATGGAGTCACAAGAAATTCACCAGGAAATTCAGAAATTGGATTGTTATGATGATGTTCCAGAAGATGATGATATGATTGTCATTGAATAAATGAGTAAATTCTTGATACTGGAGGACTCACAGTTTGTCTGGTTTGTGTTGACAACTACCGTACTACCGTACCATATACAGGTAATAAATTTCCTTTATTTTCATTTAACAATAAATGCGTACCGTATTCTTCTTCATGGAAAAATAAGACATCCCCTGAAAATAAGACCTAGTGCATCTTTGGGAGCAAAAATTAATATAAGACACTGTCTTATTTTCAGAGAAACAGGGTATGCAAATTGACTGTCATGCCCTCACAAGATGGCTGCCTACAACCAGGCTGGTAGGAGGGATTAATGAGGGATGACCAAACAATTGAACAGCAGGCTGCATTGGGGCAACCAGGCCAAAGGGGGGTTAGTGAAGGACAATAAAATGACTGAACAGCAGGCTGCATGGGGCAGCCAGGCCAGTGGGGGCAGGGGGAATGCCTGAGGGGCAACCAGGCCAGCAGGGTACCAGGCTGGCAGGGGTGCAGTTAGGGGTGATCAGGCCAGATTGCAGAGGCATTGAGGGGTGATCAGGCTGGCAGAGAGGGGGAAATTAGGGGCGACCAGGCAGGCAGGCAGGTGAGTGGTTAGGAATCAGTAGTCCAGGATTGTGTGAAGAATGTCTGAGTGCTGGATTGCAGAGGGTGCAGACTGGGCTGAAGGGACTGTCCCTCTCCCTCACCCCCATGTATAAATATAATGCACCAGGCCTCTGAAACATTATGTGTGTGTGTGTGTGTGTGTGTGTGTGTGTGTGTGTGTGTGTGATATATTATCAAAGGCTTACATAAGGTTAAATCACTAAAGTAACACACAAAATTCTATCATAATAGTTTTAGTAATCACTTTATTCTAACAAAAGAAAGGAATCAATGCACGTATTCTTTTCCTTTGAAGGGTATGATGATTTAAAAAAAAAAAGAAAATGGTAAAGAAAGAAAAAGGCCAGAGAAGTTAATAAAATGAATTATGATAAGTGACAGTTGGATTTAGAAATTTGATGATCTAAAGGTCATTTTCAACCTGCGGAGAAATATATTCCCATGGAAAGAAAGGCAAATTACGAAAAGTTTATAGAGAGAAAGAAGGCAAGAAAATATAAACAATAAACCTGGGCCACATTTATGAATTAATTCATTGTCACTCTAGTTAATTTCATGAAGAGCCTACGACACACACCATCCCCCGCACTATGGCACATACTAGTATCTAACTATGGCATGCCCTCCTCAGAGGTATGTGGCCATGTGATTCCTGTCCTCCTAAAGATGAGCTTGTGGAAGAGGGCCCTCAGTTAAGGGAATAATAAATTCGAGGAACCTGAGATGTCTAGTACTAATGTGAGAGAAGAGCAAGCCTTAAACTATGTTCTATCCTGTTTCCCCGAAAATAAGACAGTGTCTTATATTAATTTTTTCTCCCAAAGTTGCACTAGGTCTTATTTTCAGGGGATGTCTTATCTTTCCATGTGCTAGGTCTTATTTTCGGAGGATGTCTTATTTTCAGGGAAACACAATAAGTATAAACTGCCATAATAGGATTGGGGTGCTGGGGTTCGGTTCAGGAAAAGACAGAAATGTGGTGATAAATAGGAGTTCCCACAAACCATGGTAGAAGGAAAGGAAAGGAAGGGATGGAAAGAAGGGACTGATATTAATTGAACAGAGGGGGGTACAGTCAGAGATAATGATAGGTAGTGTGAGGGCAAGAATAAAAAGTGGACACAACCAGGATCTGCGTGGACCTTCGGTGGCAGAACAGGCAGGGAGTTTCGAGTGGATACACATCCTAGGTAATCCCTGAAGCCGGCTCCAGACCTTTGGTTCTTTGATCACCTCTAAAGAAGGAAAGCAATTGTGCATCTTAAAAATGTACAACATATGTTTCGATGTGTGTAATGAAATGAGCAGTGGTCTATCCCTAAGGGGTGGCCTTGGTGACTCATTTAGATTTCTAAGTTTCTGTAATTAAGCACTGTTGCTTAACCTCAATTGTCAAACCAAGAAAGAGCCTCGGGAGACTTCTCATTATCGTAACTGCTGGGAAGAGTTGGGAGATATGACAAGTATGTCCCGCTATTTTCCAAGACTAATTTCTCATCATGTGAGTAAATTAATTTCGTCTTCAAGAACAAATTTAGCAGGGAAGCAATAACATTTTTAAGCAAGTCCTAAAAGCATATGCAGACACGGTGATAACTAAGCATCTTGCTTGTGAACGCCATGCTGCACAGCCCACAGGGTCCCACGCTGGGAAAGCTGTTTGATATTTGCCGCAGACCAGGCAGGTTGGTCTCACTACAGTCGAGCACCATCATTTTGCACTTGCCACCATCAGAGCTGTAATAAGGAGCAGAGCACATTAATCTCATGTCGTAGGGCCATATGTTTCTTACGATGGACCAAAGGATTGTCTGCAAGAAGATCCCTACAGGGTGCCAGGCATTAGCATTATTCATTAGAGATGTAAACAACACCAGCAAAGAAATTTAAGGTTTGTGCTCCAAAGTGGGAAATAGTCTCTCTGTCATCTACACACACACACACATACACACACACACACACATACACGCACGCACATGCACACACACACACTATGGCACAAATACACATACATGTAAGAAAAACATACTAAATTATAAAGAGGATAGCCCCCTTTTATTTTCTCAGAAAACAACTATTGAGATAGGGTAATCAGGCTGGTGGGCAGAAGGAAGGCAGGCAGGCGAGCAGTTGGGAGCCAGCAGTCCTGTATTGTGAGAGGGATGTCCGACTGCCCACTTAGACTCAATCTAAGGTGGGATCAGGTCTAAACGGGCAGTTGAACATCTCTTCAGGTGTCCCAGATTGGAGAGGGTGCAGGCTGGGCTGAGGGACACCCTCCCCCACCCCGTGCACAAATTTCGTTCACTGAAGCCTCTAGTAAAATCATAAAGAGGATAGCCTCCTTTCTTTTCTTTTCTCAGATAACGACTATACAGACTCCTCATTCCAAGCAGGATGTGACAATAGTAGGTTCCATAGTGTACTGGCTGTGCTCTCACTGCCACTACTATAAATCTATGCCAAAGATGGGAGCTGCAGAAAAGGGACAATGAACTGAAACATCAGAGCATCAGAAGGGTGAGAGGGCAGTCTGTTACTGAACAGGTTCTTCTATAAAAGGGTTGCTAGCAACCCTATTCTGTGGGGACACTTGCTAATTCAGGGTGAAAGCTGAGGATGGCTTGGCCCATAGCAAGGTATTCTACTGGGGGAAAGAGAAATCAGTAAGTCGTGCAGCGCTCATATAATAATTTGGAAATGCCATGAACGCTAAGCATGCAATCAGATTCTCCTCGGGGGGTACATTTATTGTCTCTCAGAGAGGAAATGGTGACTCACCACGCTCCAAAGCCTAGACAGACACATGAGAGGAAAGAAAATGCAAAGGTAGACAGTCTTGACAAGCCTGCAATACAGCCCTGATTCAACCCAGGTGCAAATGAGATGGAGGTACTAGTGATGAGCACATCTTACCTGCAAAGCCATGCCTTGTGATTTAATGTAATTTAGAGCTTCAACACAATGTCTCTTTAAACACAAAGCCCATCATACAATTGAACATTGATAGATATGTAAAAGGTAGAAAATGTCACTAATAAGAGAAAACCAAACAACAGAAACAACTCAGAAACTGGTAGCCAGCTGCCAGGTCCCCGATGATGCCTGCCTCCTGATATTTCTCCCTTGTTAGTCCTCTCCCACACTATGCAGTGCTGACTGCAAGCAACAGCATATGGCACCCAGCCAGCTTGGCTAAGTGGTTGAGCCATGGACTTATAAACAAGGAGGTCTCAGTTAGGGCACATGCCCTAGGTCAGTGGTTGGCAAACTAAGTCAACAGAGCAGCAAATGGCAGCTTGCAAGCTGCATGTGGCTCGAGAGCTGCTGTTTGACAACCAATGCGCTAAGTTGTGGGCTCGATACCCAGTAGGAGGCAGAAGGCAGCCAATCAATGATTCTCTCTTATCGTTGATGTTTCTCTCTCTCTCTCTCTCTCCCTCTCCCTTCCTCTCTGAAATCAATAATAGTAATAATAATAATAATAATAATAATAATAATAATAATAGAATATGGCAGCCTTAGAGGGAAGGCAGTGGAGGTTGGGTGGGAAGAGAGCAATCAATGAACTTGTATGCTTATATGCATAACCTTTAGACACAGTCAATGGAGTGGTAAGGGCCTGTGGGGGGGGGGGGGGGTGTAATGGGTGTGGAAGTGGGCTGGAAGAGATTAATGGGGGGAAAGTAGGACTTTTGTAATACTTTCAACAATAAAGATTTTTAAAATAAATAAATTTATGTAACTAGAAAAAATAAATGCCTACAATAAAATGTGTAGCATTGCATAGGAAATCAATTATATAGAAATAAAGTTATAAAAAAAAATAGAATGTCACCAAAATATCAAGTATGACATCCAAGATGAACTCAGAGAGGCCCTTGTAGCTTCCTTCTTGCCTCTCGCATAGTGAGTTCTGGGGAAGCCAGCTGCCATGTGCTGAGGATTCCCAAGCAGCCATGTGGGAGCCTAGTAATGCCCCCTGCCAACAGGCATGAGGTCCTGGAATCCTGCTAACTGCAGCATGAGAGAGTCATCATGGAAATGGCTCCCCCAGTTCTAGCAAAAGCTCTAGATACCTGCAGTTCAGGAAGGTACCAAAGTAGCACCATCCAGCTCCTGAATCCACACCACCTCCGCTATGTGGCATAGTAAATCTGTATTGTTGTTTAGGCCACTAAAGAATTTATTATGTAGCAATAAATAACCAAAGAGATTTTGGGATCTTGAACTGTAGTCACTCCATGTTCAAATAAAAATAATAATAACAACAACAACAACAAATAGGGGGATTATTTGGGGAAGGGGGAAGTGCCCAGGTAGTGGGCACAAGCTAGGAGGACTTGGGGAGAGTCTTAGTGATGTTTACAGAGTTTTGAAGAAATAGACAGTTGAGCTCTAGCCAGTTTAGCTCAGTGGATAGAACATCAGTCGGTGAACTGAAGGATCTAGTCAAGGGCATGTACCTCACTTGCAGGCTTTCAACCAATTGATGTGTCTCTTTCACATTGATATTTCTCTCTGTCTCTCCCCCTCCCTTCTACTCTCTCTAAAAATCAATGGGAAAATATCCTTGGGTGAGGATTCACCAAAAAGAAGAAGAAGAAGAAAGAAAAGGAAGAGGAGGAGGAGGAGGAGGAGGGAGGGGGGGGGAAGAGGAAGAGGAGGAGAAAGAAGAAATAGATAGTTGAAACCTAGTACTCCTTTCAGAACTGCCAATGGGACTATAATCTACCTTTCTACAAATGACACTACACACTCAGAAAACCTGGATAAAGAGCCTGCAGAATGCTGTACAGCCATCAAGGCTTGGCCCCAGCTCCCAGGTACCTTTACAGAAATACCAACGAACCTAACCGTTCAACTATGCACATAAGACTGTCGGTCATCCCTGAGAGAAAATATTTTCAAATCATATATCTTAAAAGGCATTCATATCCAAAATATATAGAGCGAGCTCATACATCTATTCCAAGTATGTCCTACCTCAATGGGTCTCCTACCAGACCCATGCCAACCCTCTCACCAGCAGCATCCAAGTCACTGCTTTGCCTGAAGCAGAGCCTTCAGTGGAGTGGGGGCGGGATGGGAAATTCTGCCTCTTGGGACACATTTGACCTTGTCTGAGACATCTGTGGTTGTCACATGGGAAAGGTGTTGGTATCTAGTGAGCAGAGGGCAGAGATGCTGCTGAACACCCTACAGACACAAGACAGCCCAACAACAAAGAGTTATGTGGCCCAAATGTTCTCTGTGCCAAAGCTGGGAAACCTTGACCTAGAAAGATTCTATTGATAATTCCATTTAGAATTATAATTTACTCATTAAATTTTTTTTCGTTAACATTTTACAGATATTTGCCAACAAAGACCCAGTATATGGACATTTCTCCTCTCACTTCCCTCAAAGAAGGGAAACTTGAGTTCTGAAGTCCCCACTCCGAGCCACTAAAAGAGCTGCCAAATCACACCTACTTTCTAAATAGAATTTCACACACAGTTAAACTCAGATTCAGAAATGGCTTTACATTGATTTGCATTTTCCCTAAGTTCACATAATGACAAAGCCTTTGAAATAGTATGTTAATTCTGGGCACTTGCAAAAGTACTTTATAATTGAAAAAAAAAATCTTGAGAATTTTTTTATTGAAATAGTATTTCTTATTCATTCTGAAAAGAATTATTTCTATGGTGTAAACTAATTATATTTAACAGACACTCCCTTATTGCCTTATTATTCATCAATAAACACTTTTATGTGTTTATTGATGAATAATAAATATCTTATTACACCACTCAAGTGATTCACACAAGCCCAATAGCTTTTTTATTAGGGATATTAAGAAGGTGATGTTTCCTAAATGCAGGCAGAATGATCATGATATCATCCTAATTATACTATATTATCATTTTTTCCAATGATAGCTATACAAATGACATTGATGTGGCTTCTGTACATATAATGAATTATAAAGGTGTTATTTTTTTTTCCTAGGGCCAATTTTATATCTATTAGCAATCTCTTGCTCTGTGTCCTTGCAATTTCTAAGAAACAGAGACAATAATTTTAGATAGAAATCTGGAATACAGAGATATTTTCAATAAAAATGTTGTGAAGTGATTCAATGTAGACACGCAGAAATTGAGTTATTTCCTCTAGTAAATGTATGCCATGCTGCACTGAAACAATAAGGCAAAAAATGAAAATACAACCTTCATTACAGAATCACAGATTTGTAAGGGATCAGATACCATCTTGTCCCACTTCATCACCTTACTAGTGATTAAATTAATCTGGTTGAAATTACGTGACTCCTTCTGAGATTCAGGCAGAGCAAGAATCATTTCCGTCATGTTTCCTGATGTTCGGGTCATTAGTGACTTCACTTTGGGATAAAACTTTTGGAGAACATTTAATTTGGAGACTTCAGTTTACTCAAAATACTGGCAAATTTTGGAAGGAAACTTTAGAAACTTTCAATGTCGTGTGGAAGTCAGTGAAGGAGAAGAACAGTTCCTGGATAAGCCCAGCTGCATGTTCTCAGGGAGCCTATGGATCAGCTCTCCGGGCTCCAGTTAAACTCAATGTTGATGTGCAAAGAGACATCAGAGAAGAGTAAATTTTCATTCCATCAGGACTGAAACCCAGATTATGACACTCAAAATGTTAGATCTCTACCCACTTCCAAATCGAGAAACAGCAGGGAAATCAGTTTTCAGAGCAAAACATATAGTCCTACCTCACCCAAGAAACATGCATTATCACCTGCCCCTGTACATTTCTTTGAGCCTACAGGTGTCATCTATAGCTTTTGCCCATGCTCCTAATTAATCCAATAGAAATACAGAGAAGGTTAAAAAAAGCCCCATAATAACATACCACACTATGAGCTAGGAGGCATAGAATGTACCCAGGCATTCTAGCCACTTTAGCATAGAATACTAGAGGTCCAATGCACAAAATTCATGCGGGGAGCGGGGAGAGGTCCTTTAGCCTGGACTGCACCCTCTTGCAATCCAGGACCCCTAGCTTCTGACTGCCCACCTGTTCTTTCCTAACTGTCTGCCTGCTCACTCCTTACTACCTACTTGCTTGCTCTTTACCGCTTGGCTTGCCACTCCTTAGCACTGCAGCAGAAATGAGAGAGGCTCCCTCCACAGCCGCTGCGCTCGCCAGCTGTGAGCCTGGCTTCTGGCTAAGCTGTACTCCTGCTGTGGGAGTGCACTGACCACCAGAGGGCAACTCCTGCATTGAGCAAATGCCCCCTGATGGTCAGTGCATGTCATAGCAGCCAGTCATTCTGGTTATTCTGGTCATTCCACTGTAATGGTCACTGGGTGGAGAGAGAGAGAGATAGATATATAGATATAGATATAGATATAGATATAGATATAGATATAGATATAGATATAGATATAGATATAGATATAGATATAGATATAGATATAGATATAGATATAGATATAGATATATACTAGAGGCTCAATGCACAAAATTCTTGCTAGAGTAGGCCTTCCTTCCTCTGGCTGCCAGCAGGCACCAGGGACCAGCACTTTCTTCACAGCCCTGGCTTCATCCAGAAGGACATCTGGAAAGATGTCTGGACTAATTAGCATATTATGCTTTTATTATTATAGATTATTATAGATATAGATGGCTCTAGGGCCCTCCCAGGACCAATATCTCTATTTCAGTCCTACATTAGAGATATAATGAATTTAGTCCATTTTGTATCTTCCTTTGAGAAAACTGTCTTATACAAAAAGGCTTGTTAATTCATGGATATGTGAAGGATTTTCTTAAGGAAAACTTTCTTAACCAGAGGCCTCTGATATATAAGAGCACCCTGAAAGCTATCACTCTTGCCTGACTTCATTGCTTGTCATAGACATTATCACCATAACATATACTTGTTTGCTTATTTATTGCTTATGTTTCTCCATTAGAATGTAACATCCATAGTCAGAGGGACTTTTTTTTCTTCTTCTTCTCAGTGCTTTATTTATTTATTTACAATGACTAAAAGAGCGCACATAGCTGGATACATATTTATGGAATGAAAGTTATCCTATATAATAAAAGGGTAATATGCAAATTGGCCAAACAGCAGAATGACCAGTTGCTATGATGTGCATTGACCACAGGGGCTAGACTCAATGCAGGAGCTGCCTCCTGGTGGTCAGTGCGCTCCCACAAGGGGAGCACCACTCAGCCAGAAGCCAGCTCACAGCTGGCAAGTGCAGCAGCGGTGGCAAGAGTTTCTCCCACCTCTGCAACAGCACTAAGGACGTCCCCTGCAGGGAGCGGGCCTACGCCGTCAGTTGGACATCCCCCAAGAGCTCCCAAACTGCAAGAGGGCATAGGCCAGGCTAAGGGACACCCCACCTAAGTGCACTAATTTCGTGCACCAGGCCTTTAGTAAAAGATATAATTTATTTATCAGACATGACTGAATAATGGATACCATTGAAAATGAGTCTTCTATTTAGCATGTGTGGAAATTTACCAAAGTGTAGGGAAAAGAGAAACAGACACTGCATTGAAAGGAGTCGATAATTAGGAAGAAAATTCCTTTATAAGACCTTGACATTTTATAAAATGTAATAGATTGCTGAATTTATCCTGCTCACAGATGTAATTAAACAATACCTTGTATATGAACATCTGTATTTTTATATATGTGTAATCCCTGTGCTTGAAGATATAACTCTTATTTTTGTTTTCTCCTTAAACCTTTGAGTATAGTATGTTATGTGGTGTCTATAAAACAGAAATCTATTTAGAGATATTTATTTCCCAGCCTCATACTCTTTTCAATATTTGTAATCAAGAAAAATTTGATCGACCAAAATTCAAGTTTATCATCAGTCCCTGGTGTGTGGATTCCATCATTGATTTAACTACAGTGTGAATTCAGGGAAATAAATAGCAAGAGCTGCTGGAAATTATGTTAAGGAGTGACATTTCTTTTGTGCAAAGAAGGGAATTATTTATAAAAGGAATCTGTCATCGCTTCTCCCTCAGAACAAAAGAAATAAAGTTTTATTTTATTTTTATTTCCTCAGATACTGGTGAGCAGGAACAGCAAGGATGTAAAAGCAAGGAATTATGGAAACAGAATTATTTTTAAAGGGCAGTTTTGCCACTTACCATCTTGTGCCCCGATAAAATAGTATGAGACAACTCCAGGTAGCTAGTAGTTGAGCCTGTCTACAGAGATAAGCCTAATGACTCCTCCTTTTATTACTGCCCAGTGTTTTGTTGTTGATTAGAATCTTGAGCCTTTTAGAGATCAAAAAGGAAGCTTCTTTTTATGAAAACCTTCATTCTGGCTACTGAAACAATAAGCCAAAAAATTAAAATATAATCTTCTGACAGCTTTTTCAAATAACTAATGCAATATTGACTAGATTGCTTTGATTCTTTCTGGTTCAGAGCCTGAATATATATTTTCCCTGGAGAGAAGCAATAAATAGTAGCTAAGGGCATATGTTTGGGTGTCTCAGCTACCCGGATTAAAATTCCAAGTATGTCCCTGATTAAATGTCAAATTATTTAACCCTAGTAAATTCTAGTGTCCTTGAATTGTTTAAATTTAAGAGGGGAGGGGGGACAGTGAGAGAACAAATTTAAGAAACCATTTAAAATAGTGTTTAGAACATTGTAAATACTCAATAAATGTCTTTTATTATCATTAGTCCTTGCTTTCTAACCTCTCAGCTACTAACTTGAAAAAAGCTTTTCTTTGTTGCCTCTTGAACAATCAAAACAACCTCTTAGTGATATCCTTACCTTCACTTTTTCTCCTTTCTACTCTTTTCTCCTTTACACATACTTTCTCTTAGAGCATATAAAGGAAGAACTCAGAGAAAGAGAAGCAGATAAATAGATCAAAAAGACTCAGAGGAAATTTTTTTAAAAAGAATGGTAAGCAGCATGTATTAAGCACTTATTCTGTGACAAAAACTTTTTTTGTTGTTGTTAATACTCACCCAATGATATATTTTTCCCCCATTGATTTTTAGAGATAATAGAAGGAGGGGGGAGAGACAGAGATTGGGAACCCAAATCGGAACTGAAACATGATCCTTCAGCCTGAGGACCAACACTTTTTTCCACTGAGCCAAACTGGCTACAGTGACAAAAGCTTTTGAAACACTGTCCAGATATTTATAAATTTAATTGTCACATCAGCCCAATGAGATATCAATTTTATCCTTTAGTTGAGGAAACTGAGACACAGGTGAATTAAGTAAATCATTCAAGGTCATACAGCTGATCAGAGTTAATATCCAAAATATATAATAGCAACACAGACACTAACAATCAGAACAGATAGAGCCACCCTGATGTATCAATCAGCACTCAGCCCTCAGCTAACAGATGGAAGAGTTGGGTCCAAACCCATGCACTCTGGATTCAGAGCCCCTGTTTCAACCCATGTTATTAAAAACTAGAGGCCCAGTGCACAAAATTAGTGCATGGGAGCATCCCTGGTGGCTGCCAGCTGCAGGCCTGGGCCTCCCTTCCCCAGCTGTTGGCTGCCGGACAGGGCCTTCCTTCATTCTGCACCAGCACACATTATAGTGAGCCATTGAACTCCGGTATGTCAAACTCCCGACTGGACACTTTGCATATTAAGCATATATATATGCTTAATATGCAAAGTGTCCAGTATATATCAATGACAGGGAAAATCATCCTGTAGTTAATGTGGTAGATCAGTTTGCTTCCTGGGGATAAGAAATTTCTCTAATTATGTACTTATTTCAAAGGATCAAATAGTGAGGACACAAGGGAGAAGATTGTTCTTAATCCCTTTTTTATGAAAATCACTACGCTTGTACTTCTAAACAACTAAGCAATTTTTAACCCACACACAAATTTGTCTTTTCAGAGTTTCTTATAACTCTTACAGAAATGCAGTAGGAAATGTCTCTCCAGGTGAAGATGAAAAATACTTCTTGTTTTTTAATATCATTAGCATCAATATATAAGGCATCATATCTTGACAAAAAATAACTTTCTGGGACATAGACTTTCTCACTTTTTGTTTTTAGCTTTCGTCTGTCAGTAGAAATGGATATATACAGATTGAAGGTATAATTAAAAAGATACAACTTTACTATCCCTATCACTTGTTGTGCTATTAATGTGTGTAGGTTTTTTTTTTTTTTAATATATTTTATTGCTTTTTTACAGAGAGGAAGGGAGAAAGATAGAAAGTTAGAAACATTGATCAGCTGCCTCCTGCACACCTCCTACTGGGGATGTGCCTACAACCAAAGTATATGCCCTTGACCGGAATTGAACCTGGGACCTTCAGTCCGCAAGTCGATGCTCTATCCGCTGAGCTAAACTGGTTAGGGCAAGGGTGTAGTTCTATAACACTCTAGAAAGAAGTATATTTGGAAGTTATAGAATGGATCAACTGTATAATTATTTACTTTTATTATTTTGGACATATGTTACTTTTTTCTTGAAATTAAAGCATTTAAAACAGGATACATTTTATATGTGTGTGTATTATACATGCACATTAATTGCACATATATTCAAACTTAACAATGTTAAACAGGACTAACACAAATACTCAAATAAGAATCTTATTTCTTAAACATTCAAGACTGGAAGACCGGGTAGGGGCAGATTAGAAGGTGATATTAATAACAAATAGCATTTGGTGAAATACCATTATGACTAAGTTGGGAGCAAGGACCCATACACTAGGCAACTGCCAACTATTACATCAATTTTCAGGTTACCAGTTCCCCAGTGATAGCCAACATTTATTTAACCAAGGCATACAAATGACCAGCAGAAATTTGAAAAGATACTCAATGTCACCAATTGTTAGGGAAATGCAAATCAAACCACAATGAGATAACATAGCAAGTATGAGAAGAAATTAGAAGCCTTGGGCATTGCTGATAAAAATGCAAAATGATATAGCCACTATGAAAAGCAGCATAAAGGTTCCTTCATAAAACAAACAAACAATAAAAACATATGATCCAGCAATTATTCTTCTGGGTATTTATCGAGAGAAATTGAAATAAGAATCACAAAGAGATATCTGTACACCATGTTCATTACGGCACTATTCACAATAGCCAAGATGTGGAAACAACCTAAAGGTTCATCAATGGATGAATGAATAAACACAAGATGATATATTCAACAGTGGAATATTATTCAGATTTCCAAAAGAAGGAAATCTGCAGTATGCAACAATATACAAGAACCTTGAGGACATTATATAGAGTGAAATAAGCCAGTCATAGCAGGACAAATACTGCAAGATTTACTAGTAGATACCATTACATGTGGTATCTAAAAATAGTCAAATCACAGAAGCAGACAATAGAATTGTGGTTACCAGGGAGAAAGAGGGAAGTAAAAAGTTGCTAAGCAATGGGTATAACGTTTTTGTTGTACAATATGAATAAGTTCTAAAGATCTGCTGCACAGATTTATGCCTAGAGTTATCAGGATTTTAAAGGTCTGTCAAGAGGGTAGATTTCCTGTTAAGTGCTCACACTACAGAAAAATAAAAATTAATATTAAAATAAGCAATTAGGGAATAAGTATGTTAAGCTTGAAAATCTAAAAAACATTGGGATGTGAACACAGCCTATATTCAGCTGCACTAAAATTTACAAAAATATTGCTTACCTTTTGCTTTTTCTGACTCAGCCTTCCAGCCAGAACTTCTGCCCACATTCCAGGTCACAGAAAAATCATTGTTCAAGCAGAACTAAAATTGCCAAAGGTAGTTGGTGAGACAGCACTGGGCTTTTTCTTAGTAGAAACTATTATAGCTCTCAAATATTCATTGGAGTAATTAGCTTTAATTCTTAGGTAATTGTCTTGTGTATCATTCAAAGCTCAGGTACAGTTTTAAGACAATCATCATTGTCCTTAACATTATTCATTTACTTTTTAAATATTGGTTTATTGATTTCAGAAAGAGGAAGGGAAAAGGAGAGATAGAAACACCAATAATGAGAGAGAATCATTATCAGCTGCCTCCTGCATATTCCCTACTGAGGATCAATCCCACAACCCAGGCATGTGCCCTGACTGGGAATAGAACAGTAATTTCCTTGGTCAATGCTCAACCATTAAACAACACTGGCTGGGCCTCAACATGATTTATTAATTCATTTATAACCCTTAGGAGAATTTGTTGAGTCCTGACCCCCCCTCTCCCCCAACTCTACCCTACTCTTGCTTCATCCATATAGGATGGTCTAATACATGAGATCACTGTTCTCTCCATATATATATATATATGTGTGTGTGTGTGTGTGTGTGTGTGTGTGTATTATACATGAAAAAGTATATGTGAGTTTTGAAGGGATATTGCCTTAGGTACTATTATTCATTTCAGAGTTCATATTGACATTTTAAGAACTTTCTATGAACAAAAAGACAATGTACATAAGTAATTTAACTTTTTAAATTGTGGTAAACTTTCTGGTAACAATACTTCCTATTATTAGCTGAATTTTTGAATTATTAATAATACAATTATTTTCATTTATTTGGACATAAAAATAGAGATAATAATAACACTAAAATTTTAAGTATAATACTTCCGTGATCGGCTTTTTTTATGCTAAATCTTACTGTTACATAACATATATAAGCAAGAGCCATAATTACTCTAATGTACTTCATAGAAGGCTTTCTATTCTAGTCTCGGTCTACATTATAGCCTCTCCTTGCCAAAGATATTAAAGCCAGCACCAGCATAGAAAAGGTGTGATATTCAAGACTGTTGCCTCCAACACCTGCTAAGAACTATGAATCCATGTGCATAGTAAGTGGAGAGGCAAGAAGTAAGATGAAAAACAGTTTGAAGGTATGTAAAGAGAATGAAAAGAATGAAAACCAAGAAAAAAAATTGTAACTATAAATATTTTTCTCATGGAAGAAAGAAATGGGCTCTGAAGTTTATTCCAATAAAAAGGAGTTTTGTTTTTTTTTTTTAAAGATCTGAGTAAAGCTCACCTTTTTGGATTAAATTTACACCTTCCCCAAATTATGAAATTTTAGAGTTTTGGAGTTGGAAAATATCTTACTATGTATATTTTACAGCTTCCCATTCAATATATGAAGCCGTAATGTCTGCAATTTCTGATCATTCAGGGTATATTTAAGCCCATGGTAGATTCAATTAGATTTGCCTCTCAAAAATATCTAACAAATTTAACTTAGTTCTGACACTTAATGCTAAAGAAAAAACCAAATCTCTCAAACACATATCAACATTTCAAATAATTCAAGGCAATTCTCATTTTCCTGTTACAAAGCTAAAGTTGATAAGTTTTTATCCAGCATTACACTGTTTGCAATTATCTCCCTTATATGGATATATAAGCTTCAGAAAATTTTTAAAGCAAAATAACTAAAAATATTTTTCTCTGCAGTAAGTCATGTTAAATCCCTTAAGCTTTCTAATGAAAGAAATCAACAAAGTGCACTTTTGATAACTGTAGTATAATATTTAAAATAATGTAGAAAGACTGGATTTTATGAACTGAGACTCAACCCTCCAGTCTGTTCAGTATTATAACTGAGAACTTATATTCTGTGAGAGAAAAAAGGATCAACAAATCAGAAAATTCTAAGTAAACATTGGTTCACATGTTTTAATAACAGGTATGTCTTATACGATATTAGGTGTGATGTGAAACTGCTAGCTCTGAAAAAGTGATTAAAAAAAAAATCTGAGGCAGGGAGAAAAGAAATATTTTTACTTCCCAATACAAGAAAAGAAACAAGTTGATTCTAACTTGACCTTGTCACAGGAAATTTTACAGCTACATGAGAATTGCCAATTGAAGAACATCTGTGACTATAGAGAGGTTAAAAGGCAAGTCTTTCACAGACCAATTTTTGTGACTACGGAAAAAAATATCTAGAATTTCTCTTAGTTATGAATATGTAAATATATTCAAAGTAAGCAGCCAATATCCTGAGGAGAGTATATAACATTTTTCTCCTACAGTTTAGTAAACATTAATCTTGAACAATCCCTTTGAGTGAAGACATTGGATGGAATAGAGGGACAAAAATTATTTGCCAAAAGGTCCTTGACACCCTCTGGGTAATTCTTTCCCTTTTTATCATCATCTTAGCCACTTTTGAGGAGGGCACTGGAGAATATGCCCTTCTCACTTGCTGACCAGCTTTACCAGCTGCTACCTACAGGCTAGATCTATCTCAGACTCAGTCCAAGCTTGTCTGGCTATGCTTTTCTCAATGCATTCTTGACAATTTCAAAACACACAAGGGGGTTAAACACTTCAAAATAAATACACAAGGCAAAATGGTTTTATGGATATTCCATGGGCATGATGGCACCTCATTGTAATTCCTACTTACTGGTTCATATACAATGCTCCAGAGTTCATTATTATGGTGGACATAATAACCTATAAAATACTTATAGCAAAATATTATATAGAAACATTCTCAAGACAGGGATGCCCAATCTCACCACTCCTGTTTGACGTAAAACTGGAATACTAGCCATAGTGATCAGACAAGAAGAAGAAATAAAGGCATCCAAATTGAAAAAGAAGTAAAACTGTCATTATTTGCAGATGACATCATATTGTACATACAAAACCCTAAAGACTACATCAAAAAACTACTAGAATTAATAAATGAATTCAGCAATGGAGTAGGATACAAAATGAACACCCAGAAATCTATGGCTTTTTTATACAACAAAAAAGAACTCACAAAAAGATAAACTAAAAAAAAAACATTCCCACTTGCCACTGCAACAAAAAAAAAATTAAGAGACCTATGAATAAACTTAACCAAGGAAGTAAAGGGCCTATGCTCAGAAAATTATAGGACACTGAAAAAGGAGGTAGAAGAAGACATAAACAAATGGAAGAATTTACAGTGTTCATGGAATCAACATCATTAAAATGTCCATACTATTTAAAGCAATCTATAGATTCAATGCAATCACCATTAAAATACCAATGGCATATTTCACAGATCTAGAACAAACTCTATAAAAATTCATCTGGAATTAAATAAAAAGACCCCAAATAGCTGCAGCAATCTTGAGAAAGAATACCAGATATCAACCTATACTACAAAGCTGCTGTTCTCAAAACAGTCTGGCAATGGCACAAGAACAGACATAAACCAGTGGAACATAACAGAGAACCCAGAAATTGACCTAAGCCATTATGCTCAATTAATGTTTGACTAAGGAGGCAAGAGCATACAATGGAGTCAAGACAGTCTCTTCAATAAATGGTATTGGGAAAACTGGACAGATACATGCAAAAAAAAAATTACACCACCAACTTACTCCATATACAAAAATAAACTTAAAATGGATAAAGGACATAAATGTAGGATGGGAAACCATAAAAATCTTAGAAGAAGCCAGAGGCAGCAAAATAGCAAACGTTTGTTGTAGCAATATTTTTACCAATACAGATCTTAGAGCAATAGAAAGTAAGGAGAAAATAAACAAATGGAACTACATCAAAATAAAAAGCTTCTGCGCAGCAAAAGAAACCATCAACAAAACAAAAAGAATGCCCACTGCATAGGAGAACATATTTGTCAATGTTATATCTGATAAGGGTTTAATCTACAAAATTAAAGGGAACTAATACAACTTAAAAGGAAGATAAACAATCCAATCAAAAAATTTGCAAAGGACATAAATAGACACTTTTTGAAAGGGGACATATAAAACATGCTCAAAATCACAAATCATCTGAAAGATGCAAATCAAAACAACAATGAGGTACCAGCATTGCAACTTTGGTTAGAATTTTTGGCCAGAAGCATCCACTTTAACAGGGCTACGCTTCCCTATCTGTGAGGACTTTGAAGTCTTATGGACATCCATCCCATCACAGCCCCACAACACTCTTTTCTACTTCCCCGTGTTATCTCTTCTTTCAACACTTCATGTCCAAAGTAGTGACTTCTAATGTAACTGGAATTTCTTAAATGTTGTAGTCAACCAAGTAATCCCATGAAAAAGAAATATTACTCTATATCAATTATGTTAATATAAGCTTTTAAAAAGTGGTTAATGGAGCATTTTAGACAATTTGAAATAGCAGTTTATAAAAACACATTTTATATACTAGCCATTTCCATTTTAATTTGATGTGATTGATTCAAATGGTATATTGTTTAAATGTTTGTGTTTTTTCCAAATATAAGAAAATACTCTGGCACTATCTGCCTCTCATTTCCTACCTATGATTTTCAAATTTGAAAATTAGGGAAGAAAATGAATTTTAATCCTCTAGGTCCTATTGATTACTGTTCATCTGATGACTTGGAGGGGTGGAGATAGATTTAAAACTTAACTTTCTCAGATGATTAGAACTATAGAAACAAATATACACTAAGATATTTTATCTAAAAACTTCAGATAGTTTGAATGGTTGATAAGAATGACAAAAATCGCCAAAACCGGTTTGGCTCCGTGGTAGAACGTCGGTCTGCAGACTGAAAGGTCCCAGGTACGATTCTGGTCAAGGGCATGTACCTTGGTTGCGGGCACATCCCTGGTAAGGGGTGTGCAAGAGGCAGCTGGTCGATGTTTCTCTCTCATCGACGTTTCTAGCTCTCTATCCCTTTCTCCTCCTCTCTGTAAAAAAATCAATAAAATATATATTTAAAAAAAAAAAAGAATGACAAAAATCACAATCAAGAGGAAAGAAAAAAAAGGTTGTCTGCTACAATATGGAAGATTCTGTCCCTGTGTATTATCTTTATGTCATCTGTAAATTGGTCAATTAGATTCTACACCAATTCTATTAGAAAACCAAAATATTGGTTATAAAACATCAAGATCTGTAATAGAGTCAACAAAACCTCAAGCTCATTATTCTCCCACAAACCATCGACCCTACTTTTCTCTTTGTTTACTCCTCCTATTAAATATACCCTTGATTCCTCCCAAAATGCATGTCATTGTTCTTGCAAATATTCCATATGCTCTATTATTTCTGTACTTTGGCTGGTTTTCCTCTACATAGAGTTCCTGTCAATATTCACTTACCCTTCAAGAAGTTTGACCAACTGTCATGACTTACTTGAGAATGTCCCAGATTGCATGGGGCTCTCTTGGTTTTAGCACTGAAATTCCTACATCCCTGGAAACTCTTAGTCCCAAGAAACTAGGGTAGTTCACTCTACCTCAGAACCAAGCCTAATGACAGTCACTCATCCACTTCATCAGCCCACTGACTTGAGTGCACACTAGAACAAGTCCCTGTCTAAAACTGTTTCACTGCTGAAAGCATAACATCCATTATTTGCTTCTACACTTTAGAAAATACCATCACTTTAAAATTTTTCACCCTTAAAAAAAATCTCAGATCAATTAACTCCTTCCTTATAACAGGTATTTTCTGTACACCATACAAATCTATAGTCTGCTCTTCTGCAACCTGCTCTGTTTCCCAGAACACTCCTTAATATGCTTTCTCAACCAATATCACTTGCAACTCTGGTTTTTCGATGGGCTCAGCCAGTGACCTTGGGTTTGCTATCAGAGGGTGGGAAAAGAATGAAGATGAAGAATTTATATGCTTATCTCTTTCCACTACAAAAGGCTGCATTCTATTTCCAGAGGCCTTCTCTAATAGCAAAACTCTCTCATTACCCTTTCTCTTTCTTCTCTCCTTCTCCCTCTTCCTTTGGGTTCCTCTTTCATTCCAATCCATGCCTTTTTTAGCCTTGTAGGCCAAGAGGAGGTGACAGTTCCCTGGCATAAATAATTCTTAGGTGCTCTACACCATGCTTTCGATTTCTCAAAAAAGCTTTACAATACTTTATTGACTGTCCAAATATCCTACCTAATAAAAGAGTAATATGCAAATTAACCATCACTCTGCTACACCCACAAGCCATGCCCACCAGCCAATCAGAGTGAGTATTCAAATAAACCCAACCAATATGGCTACGGCCACAGAGAGCAGAAGGGAGGTTTAGGTTTCTCAGGCAATGGAAGAAGCCATGCTTTCCGCCTGCCCTAGCCAGCTTAAGCTTCCACTCAAGGCTACAAAGTTTCAATTATAGAAAATAAACAAATCCAAACAGAAATGGCTGCCGGCCACGGAGCAAGCAGGAGGGTCGGCTCTGCTCCAGGCTACAAAGTTTCAATTGTAGAAGGTAAATGAATTCCAGATACCAGGGCCTCCACTTGGGTCACCAGGGAGTGTGGGTGGCCTGCAAACCACCACAGGCCCCCCTCGCTCAGGCCACCCCATACCCTAAGGGAACCCCCACCCTGATCCAGGACACCCTTCAGGGCAAACCAGCTGTTCCCCACCCATGCACCAGGCCTCTATCCTATCTAATAAAAGAGTAATTTGCAGATTGACCATCACTCCAAAACACAATATGGCTGCCCCAATGTGGCCAAAGATCATGCTCCCATGTGGACAGAAGATTGTCACTATAAGATGGCCAGCAGGAGAGGGCAGTTGGGAGGGACCAGGCCTGCAAGAGAGGGCAGTTGGAAGCAATCAACCCTGCAGGGGAGGGCATTTAAGGGTGATCAGGAGGGCAGAGAAGGGAAGTTGGAGTTAAACAAGCTGGCAGGGGAGAAGTTAGGCATCAATCAGGCTGGCAGAAGAGTGGTTAGGGGGTGATCAGGCTTGCAGGCAGTAGCGGTTAGGGGCAATCAGGAAGGCTGGCAGGCGAGCAGTTGGGAACCAGCAGTACTGGATTGTGAGAGGGATGTCCCAGATTGGAGAGGGTGCAGGCTGGGCTGAGAGACACCTCCTCCCCCTCCATGCACGAATTTCAGGCACCAGGCCTCTAGTTAATATATAAACTCTTACCTTTTTTTAATACTAGCTATTTTCAAATATGAATCCTAAAGCTATACTTCCTTTCCAATGTAATTAAATTTAAAAACTCATTTCAATCTTTATCTCACCAGAATTCTTAACCATCTGAACTCCTAGTACTTGTAGTTGTGCCCATTCAGCAATTTCTCTAAACTGTGTCAAACCAATCATGTTCTTCCTTTTATTGTTACCCTAGCGGGTGAACACAGCCAGTAAAAATCACATATTCTAGCAGATCAGTAACTCTTAAGTAACAAGGTGAATATGTCAGCAGAATAGGCAGAATAGCTTTCCTTCTCTGTAATAAAACGCAAACCAGCAAATAAGGTAATGCTGATCATTTAGGTGGGATTTGATACTGAAAAACAACAAAAAAAGAAGAAAATAAAAATGTGGTAGGAAGAAGAGGCAGATAAAGCCTGAGTGATTAATCAGAATCTGATATCAACTTACAGAACATATTTGTATTCCTAAAATAACTGATAAATCAGAGAAGATAGAAGGAAAAAGAGATACACTACAGGGAACACTAAATTTAATTTATTCCCCAAAACAGCATGAAACACTTACAAAAAACTATTATCTTCAAGTAACCAGAGAAAAACTATTTGGTCTCAAATTAGAATAGTCAAACCATGAACAGGTCCACAGAATTCATCTCTGCTGTTGATCCAAGCCTGTCTTTGAACAAAGACACAGCCATTGTATTTGTGGAGATTTCACTAGGAGTGACTGTGCATTTTTATTAAGACAGAAGGTCCTTACATCTACTCCCAGGACTGTAATTTGGTCACCATATGAGTAACACAAGGTAGTTTATTGGTTTTCCTAGCTAACACAGGCAAAAATGCACCTAAGTAATTTCATTTATTAAGAGGAAAACAAAAGCTTAAGGAACCAAGAATCTTGGGGATGGCATTTACTATAAATCTTTTTAGTGTGGTTCCTATTTAGATTTCACCAATGGAAGGCATTGTTAGACAGACAAAGGTCATTATCTTATTCCATCTATTTGGTTAGACAGATGGGCTTTATCAGATGAGAAATTTTGCTAAAGCCTCCAGATGTTCTGCCATGAATCGCCCACCTTCGTGTTGAGTACAGAATACAGTTGTGCTCATCATGGATGGCTTTCTGAAAGCCTTGAGCCAGAAGACGGGAGTGACTTTAATTCACAGAAAACTACTAGAGAACCTGAAAGTGACTGAAGGCCTTCCGTGACATTTATTCTTCTGCATTTTCTAATAAAAAAATTAATATGTTTTTAAAATTTATTTTAGAGGGGGCAGAAAGAGGGAGAGATAGAGAAACATCAATGTGAAAGAGAAACATCAACCAGCTCCCTCCTGTACACCCCCTCCTGGGGATCAAACCCAAAACCCAGGCATGTGCCCTGACTGGGAATTGAACTTGCCACCTTCTGCTGCATGGGACAAAGCTCAACCAAATGAGCCACATTGGCCAAGGTTCCAATAATTCTTAAAGCACGTAGTCCCAGTATAAAAATCCTTCCTTCTCAAAATACTTACAGTAATTTGTTTTCCTGACCAAATCTTGAGTCAGTTAGGTTTCCTCCCCATAATCACAAAGCTAGTTAAACTCTTTCTTGTTCTATAAAACAGGCTCATAACCACTATGCAAAATACTAAAATAATGTACCCCTTCTTATAGGTTGGTAGGGGTAAAAAGAGATGGTTTCAGTAGAAAAATGGGGCCAAGAAGATACAGCAATTAATTGTCACATTCTCCCTAAAGTGGATTAACAATCAAAGACAGGCTAAGCAGAAAATGCAAAAAAAAAAAAAAAAAAAAAAAAGGTTAATTCTCAGGCAAAACTGGAAAACGAAATGTTATATTTTAAAAGACTAAGGAAAATAATAACTGGTCAAAAGGGTTTTGTTCTCTAGGAGTCTTGCTCTAAGATTCATTTACTTCCATCAAAATTGAGTCACCTGCCCTTGAAAGAATGGCTCAGTGAATAGAGCATTGCCCTGTGGACCAAAAGGTTTTGGGTTCAACTTCAGTCAAGGGCATGTACCTTGGTTGCAGGCTCCTCCCTTGCCCAGGCCCTGGGCAACCAATCAATGTGTTTCTCTCACATCCATGTTCCTCTCTGTCTTTACCTCTCTCCCTAAAAATTAATGGAAAAATAGTCTCAGGTAAGGATCAACAAAAAAATCTATAATAATAAAAGCATAATATGCTAGTTAGACCAGACAGCCAAATGATCTTCCAGATGTCCTTCTGGACAAAGCCGGGCCCGTGAGGGCCAAGCCCATTGACAAATTCCGTGCATCGGGCCTCTAGTAAATAAATAAATAAATAATTGAAGTCACCTTTCTCCATAGAATTACATGGTTGTTACCTCAGTTGTCTCTTTGCCATGCTTGTTGGAAAACACAGCTGGATATTGAGAGGCTGTGTATGATGCAGGGTGGGAAAAGCTACATCATGGGCTGTTAAATTCTCTTGGTGATTATACAGACAATGTCTAGATTTAGGAGAAAATAATAGAGCAAGTATTATCATTTCTTTATTTTTTTTATTTAATTTTTCTTCAAGGAAAATAAAGAAATTATATTAATATATTCAGGGTTCAGTATTACATATATTTCCCCCTTCAAATCCACCTGGCAAGAGAAATATATCATATTCCTAATATATATTATTTTATATGATCAAGAAAATTGAAGGCATGTAATAAATTAGATCTTTAGTCCTCTAAAGATCATTTTAAAAGTAATTGAAGCTGTAAAGGAGATAAATCTCGATTTCCAGTTTTGATAATTAGCCTTGTAGAAGAAGAGTTAGTTACAAGAAGTTTCGCATCTGCTGGGCGTGTGAGAGGGGAAATGCTCTTAGTTGAAAGAGCCCCCATTAGAGTAGACTGTCGTGATGTACATTTGGATGATGCCCTGAGATCCACCCCAACCCCCTTGACTTCCTCCACAACAATGAGCACAAAGAGGCCCTATGCAAGGTGAGAATCACCTTCCTTAAAGCCAACAGTGAGAAGTTCAGTGATGGATTAATAATACCCTTACTTTTCCATTTTTAAATAAATACCGTATTTTCCGGTGTATAAGACCACCCCCTAATTTTACAGTTAAAACACAGGTTTAGGCCTATATTTGCTGTATAAGACTACCCCCCACTTCCGAGGCAACACCAGTTCTTTTTTTAATAGACCGCCTCTCTGACTCTGGCCAATCTGAGCAGGCTTTTTACTAGAACACAGTGTAGCTTCGGGTACAGAACATGTATAATTTGCAAGCATAAAAAGCCTGCTTGGATTGGCTGAGTTAGAGAGGAGGTCTATTAAAAAAAAGAACTGGTGTTGCCTCAGAAGTGGGGGGTAGGTAGTCTTATACAGCGAATATAGGCCTAAACCTGTTTTAACTGTAAAATTAGGGGGTCGTCTTATATGCCGGAAAATACGGTAGGCCTTTATTTAAAAATGGAAAAAAGGTAAAAACCTTTCTGGTGCATGATATTTTTAAAATTGATTTGAGAGAGAGAGAGAGGACAAGGGAGAAAGGGAGAAAGAGAGAGAGGAAGAGAAACATCCATGTGAGAGCAAAACATCTTGATTGACTGCTGACTACACACCTGCTACCAGTGATGGGCAAGTGGCCTGACCAGGAACCAAACTGGCAACCTTTCTGTGCACAGGACGATACACAACCAACTGAGCCACATGAGCCGGGACAAATTAGAAAGTGTGTAAATAAGCTGTTAAAAGGAAGCCAAACCAGGAGTCCATCCGCCACAATTTCCATATACATTTCTCTCCTTCGGAGTTCTCTGCCTTAGAAGTAAATTACTTTTTATCCAGATTTTTAATGATAGTACACACACTGACATTCACAAAAAAAGTTCCCAGTAATTATCATTTCATAGACAAGTATCAAGAAAAGAATAAAATAACTCACAACTCCTTCTGGCAAGGCAGTGGGGCCGGCAGAAGTAGATTCCATAGGTTGTATTTTTTATTTGATTCATCAAAGCCCTCTGCAGGCTGAGCTATTTGCTGGGTTTTCCTGCCGAGATCATTTTTCTATGCTCCCTGTTGCAGCTGGTTTTACAGACACAGGCACAGAGAAAGAATGTGGGTGGCATGCAGGATGACCGTTAGATCGAGTAGAAAGGAAGAGAAGGAGCAGCTGAACAGAAAAAATAGACCCAACAAAACCACTAACCCTGGGCAGAGCTCTGGAGCATAGACAGCTCATTCCTTGTTGGACCAAAATGCCCGGGTCTTTATACCCCTCACCGTCATTAGCCATTTGATGTGGACTGCCTTAGGAAGTCCAGCCCTTAGGCAAGGCAGCTCTCCCAGCTTAGGCAAACTTTAAAAGGAACAAAGATTTGGATGCTATCTGCTGGCAGCTGCAACAAGTCCAGCACTGAGGGACTTCTGGCCAGTGTGTTTCCATTTAACCACAGGTCCCCCCATGTATTAATCACAGTTGTTGTTCTGTAGAAATTAGAATTCAATAGGATACAAGAAGCTCGCAGAGTCTCAAGCAAAATGAATCCCAAAAGACTGATGCCAAGGCACATTATAATTAAATAGAATTCAGTAGGAAAAATATCTAGTTATTTTTTACCTTCCAATTCACAATTATTTATCTAGTTTCCCCCACCCCCCAAGTAAAAAATAAGAACATAAAATCTCAAAGTCTATGAGCTGTTTAAACTTTCAGTGTTATTCCCCTTATAATTTGGGTGTATAAATTAATTAAAATATTATTAAATTCCAACCAAATTGGGCTTTTAGGCATATGTACTACATTTGAAGACAAGTTTAATTTGGTTATATAGCTTCTCTGAACTAACTCTTGGCTTCATGTGGTTTCATTGAATCTACTCTTGGCTTTGAAACCTGGGTTTGATATATCAGGCCTGTCAATTCCAAGATGTATTCCTCTTTATAGAAATGGCTCTATCTTGAGTGATGTGTGGAGGACGATTTACTGGGTAATGCCATCAGCCGCAGCCATTGTTGGTGCTAACTCTGCAGAATGCTGTGTACTGAGGCTTAGGCCGATCCAGCTTATCCACTTCAAAACTCCGGCGGAACACACACAGCCTCGCTCGCTGGCTCGCGGGCATTGTGCAGCCAACAGTGGACTGTAAGGTCGCCACTGAAAAGAGCCGAGGGCTTGAATAGCATCCTCTTAGTGGCCTTTTTATCAGAATATATTTCGATCAAGCAGTTTCGACGTAAGACGGGTTTGTGTGTGAGTTGAATAAGATGGCTAGTTCTCCTCCCCTATTGAGTTTTTATACTGCTCCAAAAAGTAAGATTGCTTTTTGGTCATTGTTTCCGTTTTTTGATTCAGAACCCCACTTTGAAACTCTCCCATTTGAATAGGAGTTTTGTCCAACTTTTTTCAAATATGTCTCAGGGCACAAAACTACTGTGCCAGTTGTGATTTTTGTGCGTTAGTGTTTTATTTTTAGCTTTAGCGATTCCATTCTAGCTCTCCTCACATAGTTGGATCTTGAAAAATAGATGTTGCTATAACCCTGAGTCCAACTGACATCATACTGAATAGAGTATGACTTTTCTTGGGAGCCTCCTCATGTGATATGATGCTTCCTTTCAGAAACGATCACTCTTTATGTAATTCATTCTCTGAAATATCTGGCCCAATCCAGTTTTTGCATTTTGGATATAGAATGCTTAAGAGTTACTGGGGGCCATCAAAACAATAACAGTGCATCTAGGCGAAGATTATTTAACCTAAAACAATTTAAGGAAAGCCCAGAATTAGGCAATAACAAAGTAGATAACCTATCACAGTCAGTTATATTGACCTGTTGCTATCTAATGAAAAGGAAATGTTTAAAGTCAATTACACAAAGTATGTTCTTTTAGTTTAAAAAAAAAAAGATTAGAAGAAAAAAATACAAAAATGTCAACATAAAAGAGGCTGTAGTATAAGATGGAGCTTAGTTAAATCCTGTGTCATTACCAATTAAAATCTTTGATAGATATGTGCCTCAAAATCATTCTACAAAGCATTGAAGAGAAGATGCTGAGAAAGCAAAATGATGGAGGTTGTTTGTGTATTAAATGAAAGGAGGAACAATGAATTTGTCATCTTGGCCCATGTTTTTTTTGTTTGTTTGTTTTTTTGTTGTTGAATTTTTTGAGAGAGAGGGAGAGATAAAAACATTGATCGGCTGCTTCCTTACACTCCCTACTGGAGCCAGAGCCTGCAACCCCGGGCCTATGCCCTGACCAGGAACCCTGACCTCTTGGTTCATGGGTCAGCACTCAACCTCTGAGGCACACCAGCCAGGCTTATACTATTTTGTACAAATGTCATTCCATGGGGATGATTGAAGAAAACCAGAGAAAATACAGTCTTTAAAAATAAGAAATAATAGAGAACATTTGACAGATTTTAAAATGTATTCCTTTTCACAGAACCCCTCACCTTCTGTGTGATTTATTTTCCAATATCCTCCTATATATAGGAAAAGTGAGTTATGTGTTTTCTATTATACTACTGTTTCCATCAATGCCTTCTGTGTAGTATTTACTGCTTTGATATTGTTATTTTATCTCTGAGAATATGAAGGAGCAAATAAAATATGGCAACACATTACTTAAGCCCACCACTTAAAGGACTGTAAGTGCATCTCATTTGACAAAGGGAGCAACATGCATAAAACTGTTCATATGTACTTTGCTCCTTTTCTGTCCTAAGTATGTCTGAAAACCTTTTTAAAAGAAGTTCAAATGGTTACTTATAAGATTGTTATAATAAACCATTTTCATTATTTAATATTTGCTCTTGGTGCTAAATTGATGTCAGGTATGACAATTTGATGCACTCTCTAACGTTACTGAAAGATAATTAGATCTTCTAAGCTATAAATCTTCCTAAAGCTAACTCAATATTTAAACCAATATATCCTGCTCTTTATTAGAGTTTGTCAATATATATCAAACTCAAAGACTTAAAAAGAAGGAAATATGTCAATCATGAAGTTGGTGACATCAATGCCATTATTTGAAAACAGGGCACATCTCTATATTTAGCTATTTTCTAAATAAAGACATTATATTTAAGACATTCTGTATTGTTTGCTATGTGGTCCCTCCTTTCTATTTCTGAATTTATATTAAATTCAAAGAAACCTGTATACCTGTTACCATGCTAAACCATCTAATCACTATTCACTAACATGAGCAAACAACTAAGTATCACTAGAGATTATTTGGGGAGCTCTTTATGCTGGGGGAAAAAAAAATTCCAACATGAGCAAAGACAATAATGCATTATACACCCAAAGACCATCTGAAAGATAAAATCAAACAAAAATTTCTGAATGAATTACCTACCATAAATCTTAGCTTGTTCCCACGGTAACCAGGACTCTGCTCCAGCTGGCTTCCTCTCCTAACCCATAACTACATGTGTACATTCATCTACACTACGGGTGTCGAACTCAATCAGAGAAGGGGCCAAAATCTAAAATCCAGCCTAAATCGCGGGCCGAATGGTTTACTGAACAGTCATAAACTGACAATGTCATAAACTGACAGCGGAGTGCAGTGATGACAGCGCGGTGCGGGCCACATTGCAAGGCCTGGCGGGCTGGATTTGGCCCGCGGGCCTTGTGTTTGACACATGTGATCTACACCACATTAGCCAGCTGACGCCCAGACAGGCAATTGGCTGTTGGGAGTCCTGTTGCCTAAAACATGCTATCTAGTTTAGGGGAGGTGACTCCTTTGCCACCTTCAGTAAAAGAAATGATAGGAAACTTGTCTCCAAAGTAGTATTTATAGACATGAAACCCACATTTGTTGATGAAGTTTGTTTTGACACGTACCACTGTCTCTTCCACCCTGAGTAGCATATAACTGCCAAGAAAAATTCTGCAAGGGCACTGTACCATTGGTAAGAAAATCATTGACTTAAACTTGGACAGAATTTACAACTTGGCCAATGAGTTTACAGTTCTTTTAAAAATCTTAGTTTTCCACATCCCTGTTAGGGAACAGATTATGGGTATACCTCCTGCTTATGTAAAGATTCTGTTAAATAAGGTAAAATGTCCAAGTTCACATTCTCCATTTTCTTAGACCCCATAACTGTAACTAAATTCCATCCATGTCCCTATTACTCTATCCTTACCACCCATAACATCCTGGGTCACTTAGATTGTGTCTTCCTAATAGAAGTATAGATAGATAGGTAGATAGATAAATAAATACATAGGTAGATAGATATTCTATTATATATATTTATTCTATTACATATCATACATATTCATATAGTATACATGAAATCTCTCTGCAATCAATTTGAGTAAAAACAGGAAGTCAGAGGGTTCTATAAAAAAATTTCCTTAAGGAAATGGATCCCATTCAACAAACTGAAATTAAGGTCTTGAAAGATGTTACCAATATGACTAAACTTCTGAGGTATTTTTCTACTCATAAAAACAAATAAACAAATCTAGAAACTCTTTGGAAAACCAAAAGCTGTAAAAGAAACCCAGAGACCACATACTAAACATGCTAAAATCTAATATAATATTGAGCATAAAAAACTTGGAATAATGTTTGGCACAGTTTCAATTATGTAGGATTATATCCCATTTTCAATGGCTCCTATTGTAGTTCTTTGATTGAAATAATACTTGTAGGATTTTTAAAATATTTTTATGCACCGTGTTTTTCATATTTACAGAATGTAATGTTTTATGAGGTTGGTTATTAATTTTTTTAAAATTGACCTTTATTGGAAACACAGATGATTAACCTAAAACTTGAAAAACTGAAACAGAATTAAATTGGCAAAATACTAAAAATGGTATGGCTGACAGAATTTAGGAAACAGAAAAGAAAAGGAATATTCAAGAAAGATGTAAGTATACTATTTTATCATATGTAAATGAAGATAACAAATACTCATACATTTTATCAATCAAGAAATACTTGTTGGAAAATATTAATTAAAGTCATAAACATAAAACTAGAAAAACCTTAATGATATAAATAATAATTGGGCAATAGAAAGAGGAAAGGTGGCAGGTAGTATGATAATCTAATTTCAGTAGATACTATCTAAAGTTAACAAGTCAAGAAATAGATATAAAAACATATATCTCTTGACTTTTATTTCCCTTCCATGGACTATCAACTATTTCTCTTAAGGAACACGTGTCTTGCATATTGTCAAGCCACAAAGTGAAAAGATTTCTGTAAAGTACAGAGGAATGACGTGAGAAGGGAAGGAGAAGAAAGGGACTCTGAATTCTCAAATAGTCATTTAATCCAAGAAGGGTTTACATGATTGAAAGGATTAAATGAATGAACAAAATAAACTGAAGAACAAAAGAGATCCAGAGACATGGAAAGATGCAACAAACTGATGAATCTCAGAGGGAAGATGGTGGGAAGAGATGAACTAAAGAATTTATATGCATATATGCATAACCCATAATCAAGGACAACAGTGCAGTGAAGGCCTGGGGAGGGGGAAGTGGGGGGTGGAAAAGGTCTATGGGGGAAGGTAGAGGGAAACCTATAATACTTTCAACAGGAAAATAAAATGTTTTAAAAAGAAAGGGTTAAATGAACCTAGTACTGGTGTGACAAGGTGAAAGAAGGAGCCACAACATGGTATGAGGAGACAGTAACTAGTGAGAAAGGAATGAACTAGATCAGTGGTCGGCAAACTCATTAGTCAACAGAGCCAAATATCAACAGTACAACGACTAAAATTTCTTTGGAGAGCCAAATTTTTAAAATTTAAACTTCTTCTAATGCCACTTCTTCAAAATAGACTCTCCCAGGCCGTGGTATTTTGTGGAAGAGCCACCTCAAGGGACCAAAGAGCTGCATGTGGCTCGCGAGCCGCAGTTTGACAACCACTGAACTACATAATTAAGGAGGAAGACATAGAAAAAGGCACATAAACCCAAAGACATATACAAGGCCCATACAGATAATAAAATATGCAACCATACATTCATGTGTATGTGTGGTCACAAGTATTTACACAAATCTGCACGTTTACAAAGCCCAATCGGCAGTCAGAACATGGTAATGCCACAGGTGAAGTGGACAAGTGCCTTCTGGTTGGGTGCCAAAGAAATCTGGTATTACTTTAAAAAGTTCATGTTTACCTACTACGTGTGCAAGGTTGTTTCATATGTCACCAAAACCTACAGCACAACTTAGAACTCTAGCAAATGAGAAGAGGCAGCTGTTTGATTTCTACTTAGAATATATTGGAATCCCATCCTCAAATGAAATATGGTCCACTAGTTTTGTTGTCCACCCCCCGATTCATAATGCCACAAGTGATTCACTTATATGGAACATCAGATTTAAATACCAATTTAGGAAAGACCTCAATACATTGATTTGGTGGGAAAATGCTTAGGAAGCACCTAACATGAATATTCTTATATTTGCTTCTCAGCTGATAGTATCTTGAGCACCCCCCCTCTACACACACACACACACTTGTAGTTAACAATATAACAATATACCAGAAACTAATACCCTTATTTTTATCTTCCCAGACATAATTGTATCCCTTCTTCCTGTGAGCTTACTTTTCAGATTTTAAAAAGATTGGAACACAATGTCTATTTCTATTAGTCTTAATACCAAACTAATAAGATGTACTTCCAGCTGAGAAAGTATATTTTAGAAGTTGGTGTTCATGGTTTATAATAATGAAATCAAGAAGACCAGATCATTTGAATTGGATTTACATTAAAGAAACTCTTTTTAACAAAGGAAAATTTTTAATGCATTAGAATAGAGGAATCTTTCAGTATAAGGGATAGTCATACATTTACAAAAGACTTTGATCTTTCAGAATACTTAATGAAATATTAATACTATATGATAGCATATAAAATGAAAGATTTTAACTTTTAAACATATAGGACTAAATCATGAGTTTAACATGTTGAATAAGTTAACAAATTCTCTATGAACAGGATTCCTATTAATAATAAACTCAAATTTACAAGGAATGTAGTATTTCAGTACTGAGTCCAGAGTGGCAGGACCTGATAGAAGAAGAGGTGAAGGTGTCTCTATGTAGGTCTCCAAAGTCCATTTCAGGGACCACATGTCTCCCCAAGCAAAACGATCCAATTGTCCCAGAGACCAAGAAGCTACAACAGCAACAGCAAAAGGCTCCCTGATTTTTTTTTAATCCAAATAACACACTGTGTTTCATCCTTAGGTGGGAGGGCACTTATTGAAATTGGGTATATCATTCAGGACTTTCTGATGATGAAGAAAGATACCAACTCTAATTTAACAAAGGAGGTGGAAAGTTCTGGAAGACCTGATCATTCAAGTGTAAAAACAGCAGAATCTAGGGAAGTGACAGATATGTATAAACAATCCTGCTAAGTATTTATTGAATGATTGAGACAGTTGCTCTTTTGAATCTGTATATTTCCATGAAGAAGCATAATTGCTAGGAATGACACCTGGTTGTCTTTGGGTAAGATTACCTTTCTACTTTTGTAAAAGTAACAGCAGGTGAATTCAGGGGGTTAGTACAGAATGCAAAAGAAGCATCTCTCCACAGGAAGGGAGGATACTGCCAAAACAGAGGCTGGAGGCAGGAACATGTTGTACACCCATGACTGTGAAAGTCAGCCTCCAAAATGGTCCCTAGTAAACCGCATGCCTGGTATAGTGTCCTGCATGTTGGTCTGGGTTGGTCTCGGAGACCAAGAGAATACCACAGAGTTTGGGTGTGTGACTTCCAAGCCATGGCCACAAAAGTCACTGGAACTTCCACAGTGGTCTCTTAGATGGTTTACTCCAAGCAAAGCTATCTGCCATGCCACGAGATCCCTCCTGCTGCCCTGTGGGGTGCCTCATGTGAAAAGGATCTGAGATCTCTCTTTACCTATAGCACTAACCTGCCAGCCATGGGAATGAATGACCTTGGAGTAGATCTCCAGATCCAGTAGGCTTCAGATGACTGCACCCCAGGCAACATCTGACTGCAATCTCATAGGAGGCCTGAACCAGAACCTGACCCACAGAAACAGTGAGGGATAATAATTAGTGTTGTCTTAAGCCATTGGGATTTGGGATAGTTAATGTTGTAGCAATAGTTAACTAACACAGTGAATTATAGCCACTAAAAAGGGACAAAAATTTGAGAGGTTTATGAACAACTCACACCAGCAGGAATTAGGGCATAGATCTAATTAATTACATATTTATTAATTACCTAGAAAATAGTGAGGCCGTATAGGCTTTGAAACTAGACTGCCTAGATCAGTATTCCAAATACTGTTTGAGCTTCAGCAAATTAATTGCTTTGGGAGATAATACAATTTTTATATCATTTATAGAATGGAGATGATAAAAATGACAACTCAAATGTTAGTTGTGAAGATTATATGACATAATCCAATAAAACATTTAGAACTTTGAGTGGCAAATATATGCTTGTATAATATGTAATATGTAATATTTATATATTGTATGAATACCTACATATACAAATATAGGCACTGATATACACTCATTAATCCTTGTAATAACCTTATTAAAATGCACTACTATTTTCCCATTCTATAGATGAGTAAACTAAGGCACAGCTGATAAGGTGGATAGCCATGCTTCAGATCTAGACTATGTGTTACCAGAGTTTGCACCTGCTAACTAATTGGGACATACTCCATAAATGCTTGAGAAGTCATGCTAGTTGGTGTTGAAAATAATATATTAATCACCTTTTTTTTCTTAAGGAGTTTACATTTTAGGTGAGAAAATGAGATTGATAAGAAAATCAAATATTTACTAGGAACATTTTGCTTTATAGAGAAGAAACATCTTTCACTATGGAGAATGAATATTTATAAAATGTTCTGTTAGTGTTAGAAAAGGGGTAATGCCTCCACACAAACATGTTCTTTACAAAAGTTATGCATATGCATTTGGGGGTTCTGCTGTAATGTGTACAAAACATTCTAAGTCTGTTCTAGATGTTTTAACCTTTCTCTTACTGTGGAATTACCAGTCAGCATTTCTCATTGTTTTTCATGTACAATTTCAGAAATCTCCTTAAGCTGCCCCTTATTGTATTCCTAATTTTCTTTGAACTGAGAAAAAAATGGCCAAATATAGTTGGCTGAATAGCATACTCAAAAATTCATAGCCCAGCCAGCGTGGCTCAGTGGTTGAGTGTTGATCTATGAACAAAGAGGTCACTGTTTGATTGCTGGTCAGGGCACATGTCCAGGTTGCAGGCTCAATTCCCAGTGTGGGGTGTACAGGAGGCAGCCAATCAATGATTCTCCATCATCATTGATGTGTCTGCCTCTCTTTCTCTCTCCCTTCCTCTCTGAAATATACAATATATATGCATACATATATATATATATATATATATATATATATATATATATATATATATATAAATTCATATACCCAGAACCTCAGAATGTAACCTTATTTGGAAATAAGGTAAGAGGAATTCATATTGGATTAGCATGGGCCCTAAATCTAGATACTACTTATTTTATAAGAGGGGAGGACACATAGAGAAACACAGAGATACATAGAAAGGAAAGCCATGCAGAAGGCAGCAGATTGGAGTGTCGTGGATACAACCAAGGATTGCCAAAGATTGCTGGGAGCCAAGAAATGCCAAGAAGCAGCGAAAAAGGATTTTCCCCTAGAGCCTTCATAGGGAGCATGGCAGAGACAACACTGTGATTGGAGACTGCTAGTCTCCAGAACTGAGAGAATAAATGTCTGCTATTTTAAGCCTCCAAACTGAGTGGTAATTTGTTAAGGCAGTGCTAGGAAACGAATACAGCCACATTATAGAAACTGTGTTAAAAGTGATCATTAAAATGCAGGAGGCACTTTTCTCTCCAAATGTAGGTTAAAGAACCCTTCCCAGGAAAAATAAAAAAACATGCGTGTCTGGTTCTTTTTTAAGATATTTCCAGGAGCTCCAAATCTTCTATTTATTTTGGGCTCCAAATCTGAAGCCAGAGAGTAGAATTGTTCAATTGTCAGGAGAACAAGAGGGACCTGGAAACCGAGAACCCCTGCCTTGTAATAGCATAACTCGTCTCTGAACTCTCTGAAATTCTAGGGGAAAATGAATGCATGATTCCACCTGAGAACCTCATTACTGGAACCAAATGTAGGTGAAAATCCAAGGTCATGGGCACAACAGAAAGAATAGATGGGCCCCGGTTGGAGTCTCTGAGCATCACAAACGAGTCAAAGGTCCGCGGAACCGCTTTCTTCACCGGGGACTCGTGTTTATAGGCAACAGCAGGTTAGATCATAGAAGGCGGCGGCATGCTCTCGGTGACTGAAAAGGAAAGGACACTTCACAATTGGTGTGTTTGGAACAAGCTGTGTTCTACAGCCTATTCAACGCACTGTTTATTATTAGGGATTTACAAAGAGGAGCAGCAGAATAGCAAGAAAGTCATCCCTATGGAATTTGGATATAATGGCTTTTTTTTTTTTTTTTGTAAAGATAACTACTCTGTTTCCCCTAAAATAAGACAGTTGTGCTAGGTCTTATTTTCGGAGGATGTCTTATTTTCAGGGAAACACGGTAATATGTCTTGCTTCCTGAAATGCTTCAGTTGGCTTTTGATGATTCACAGAATCAGAGTGTAGTATGAGAACAAGAAACTGTTTAGTTTACTTCCCCAGCCTTTGAGCAGAGAAAATCTGAGGGAGATTTTCAAAAGATAGAGCAAACGCCAAGAGCCACAAACACAGGGTGAGCACTCACTAATATTTAGTTCCTTCTATAGCTAAGCTAAAACCACTTCCTTTACTTATTTTTAAATTTCTCTTTTAGTGTAACAATCAGAGAAAGATTGCCTTTGCAACTTGAGAGTCTCACAGCTATATATTAAAAAAAAAAAATCGTCATTCCTAAGTTCTTATCCATTCCTGCTTGAACTGTGAATAGCCATACTGGTACTAACAGCTGAGATACAGCACATCACATATTTTAAGGCATTTTGGTATTCCATCACTCTTCCTGTCTGCAGAACGTAAAGTCTCGCCACTTTAGGATTCTTCAAGGACTTATTGTTTGTTATTTTTATCATTCTCCACCAGAGCCACTTCACATTTGTCACAAGTTGTGAGCGTTCAAAAAGAAAACAGAAAGCCTGCATTGATGGTGGCAGTGGCGTATCTAACAAAGAGATGCCAAACTGACTCAAGGAGCTCCCAGTGACCAAACCTGGAGCAGTTTGAACAACAAAACGAAATAGGATTGGATCACAATCCAAACTGTAAAATAAATATCTGAGTGCATACCGATATGAAGAAATGACTGAACAAATAAATCGGGAAGGAAAGACCAGCCTCTCTTGCAGAAGGAAGTCATTTATACAGACACTGAGCCCTTGAGGGGGCAACGTCCAGCTCCCCTCTCCTGAAGTCCAGGCTGCACACAGTGACTGCCCTTCAGCAAATACAGCATGGAAAGAGGGCCAGAGGTAGCCTGGTGCAGACATCTGACAGATGCTATCTAGCCAGTGATCAAGGCTAACATTGACCATGATGCAGGATGACAATATATACTCTTGATATGATGGGACAAGAATGGTATTTTACTTCTTTGGTCTTCTCCCCAAAACCTACAGCCCCAGTCTAGACGTGAGAAAAGATCAACCTAACTCATGTTGAAGGGCATCCCATAAAATACCTGACCCCAGCTCTCAAAACTGCCAAAGTCATCAAAAGCAAGAAAAGTCTGAAACTCTCTCAGTCTACAGAAGCCTAAAGAAACATGAAAAGTAAATGTTATGTGGTATCTTGGATAGAATTCTAGAACAGAAATAAATATTTATGTAAGATATTAATAATAGAGAAAACTGGATGCTCTGTGTTATTTTTTGCTTTATTTTTTTATTTTTTATGTTTTTTGGTCCTCACTTGAGGATATTTTTTCCATTGCTTTTCAGAGAGAGTAGAAGGGAGAAAGGAATGGGGAGGGGAGAAGGAGGAGAAGAGAGAGATAGATAGATAGATAGAGAGAGAGAGAGAGAGAGAGAGAGAGAGAGAGAGAGAGAGAAACATCTATGTGAGAGATACATTGACTGTGTGCCTCTGGCACATGCCCCAACTGGGGTTGGGAAGCAAACCCAAAACCCTAAGTGTACAGGCCAATGCTCCAATCACTGAGCAACACTGACCATGGCTTATTTTTGCAGTTTTTTTGTAAATTCAAAATGACTATTATTTTTATTTAAATATATGTGTGGTTTTTTTGTTTGTTTGTTTCTTAACTATAGCTAGGTCGCTTCCCCATGAAGGTCTACCAGCTTAGCACCTAAATAAAATTCTTATGAGGTAGGTTCCATTATTACAGCATTTGTACACATAAGATAAACTGGAAACATTTATTCCATACATTGAAACGTTTTGTAAAGCACATTATGATGTTGTTGTTGTTCTGATTCCTATCACATGAGACCTTGAAGATCCTACTCCCAGATATGCCTAACTTGCAAAATATTTAATCAAACAAAGTGGAATAGAATTTTCTACTAGGAAGAAGATAGACTTACCAAGGATGACTAGAACTTTAATTACAAATTGCACATGGCTCCCAATAACGTCTTCATGCACCTTCTATAATCACTGTAATCATTCAGTCCTACCCAGGGTCCCCATTGTGCTATTAGACAGGATGGTAATTAACATGGTCACAACTCTAACTGTCGAGCACGAAAGCAATGCTGAATGTGTTTCTGGCCCAGCTGCTATTAGCGTGCGGTAGAAGACTTGAAAATATTGCCAAGAAATCAATCTCTTCCATCAAAACTGAGCTGACTCGGAGCAGTAGTTCAGCTGTCCTATAAGAACAAACACAAACACAACTAATTGCTACCTAGGAAATTAATATAGAAGGCTCTATTCTGTATTTCACCTGTTGTTTATGAGCAGATGTTCTAAATGCCTGCCAAGAAAGTAGTGTAGGGGGTTCAGGAAGCAGGAGGGAGGGGAATGGCATCTTTCTGAAAACACAGAAGGAATACACCAACTGTCCTAATTAGTTACACTCAGGACCATCTCTTTATTTGTAGGATTTTTAATTGCATAATGCTTCCCATTTCTAAAAATGAAGAATGAAGGTAAGTAACCAACTCACACCATACACAAATATAAACCCAAAAGGGATAAAGGACTTAAACGTGAGATGGGAAACCATAAAAATCTTAGAGGAAACCACAGGCAGCAAAATATCAGATATAGGTCATAGCAATACCTTTACCGATACAGTTTCTAGGGCAATGGAAATTAAGGAGAAAGTAAACAAATGGGACTACATAAAAATAAAAAGGTTCTGCACAGCAAAAGAAACCATCAACAAAACAACAAGAAAGCCCTCTGCACGGGAGAAGATATACAGTATGCCAATGTTATCTCTGATAAGGGTTTACTCTCCAAAATGTACAGGGAACTCATACAACTTAACATAAGGAAGATAAACCAATAAAAAAAAAATGGGCAAAGGACCTAAATGGATATAATTCTGCTAGAGAATGCTGGCATTTTCATCACAAAAAAAAAAAAAAAAAAAAAAAGAGTAACCAAATTAAATAAAGAAAATGAAGGTAAGTACAACACCAATGGACAGTAATGAGTCATTGATATGGGAGGAAAAAATCAGATGCCAGCATTCTCTAGCAGCATTGTGAGGGTAGAATCCAATAAATTTACTGGATTGGATTATGTCACCTAGTGTCTGACTCTAGGGTGTGCACAGCCCCAAACAATTTTTTTTTTTTTTGCAGCACCCCTTCCAATAAAAACAATTCAGGTAACAATACATTAAAAAAAACTGTGTATCTGTGAAAGACATGAAAAGCAGGCCTTACATTTTAGCCAACATGCAGGCCTGAAAAAAGTCTTGTCCAACCTGGTGGGGCACTTTAGAGGGAATGAATGTCAATTATCAGAGTGTTCAGTCAAATTGCTCTAAATGCCTGAGTATGCTCTCTGATTTGTGTGTGTGCTGTTTGAGTAATACTGTAATACTAAAGAGGGCAGGAAGAGTATGTTTCCTATGTACTTGAATTGGTGTTACAGCATTCCTCCTGCTGGAGGCTCGATGACTCTTTCAGTCAGTGGACTCCAGGTCTAAAAACAGGATGTTTGCAGAAGGACCGCTGTCAGCCTTTTGTTTGAGCATTCTTATTTTTTTATTATATGCTAGAGGCCCAGTGCATGAAATTTGTGCACTGGTATGGCCCCAAGTGGCTGCCAGCTGCCGTCCAGGGCCTCTCTCCCTTCCTCCAGCCATCTGATGCCACTGGCTGGGGCCTCCTTTCTCACAGCCCGCCTGCCCCCTGGTCAAACTCCCAGAAGAACTCCGGTTGAGGGGACAATTTGCATACTATGCTTTTATTATGTAGGATACAGGGTGTCCCCCCAAAATATATGTACACTTTGACAGCTAATAGCTCCATTTTCAAAATGAAATGTATATTAATAAACTGCCTTTATAATTATTCAAAGTGTGTGTATACATTTTGGGGGGGCACCCTATATTTACCGATAACCTTGCTGGACATCCATGTTTTTACCTTTGTAATACTGTGTACAAGTGACCACCTTCATAACTCTTTCTGAGTCAAGCTCCCTGGGCTGCCACTTAAATAAATGACTACAATTATTGAGACTCTCAGATTTCTCACCACCTGCCCTCCACTGTTTCAGACTTCTCTCATCTCTCCAGTCATGAGGGAGCCTGTTGTTAATGCCGTCTCCTACATGAGGCCCTACATGCAGGGGAGAGCCACCAGTGAACACAGACGCACTCACCAACATATTCTTTATGTTCTTAGTAAACAGTGTGTGTTTTGAGCTTTTCAATGAACATAATCATTTGAAGAGTATTCTGGCTATATGTAATAGATCCAATCCAGTATATTCCCTGAACCTTTTAATCTCACCCTCCACCACCTACCATGGCAATTCTGACATTTTCACTTTACCCATCATGGGCCATCACTTTTTTTATACTTCTAGGAGCCATCTTAATAGCAAATTCTCACTAGCCGTCCCGAGTGTTTAATCCTGTATTTTGGAAAATACTCCGTCAATAAATTCTTAACTTTATCTACTTTATTAAAATATATTTTTATTGGTTTCATAGAGGAAGGGAAAGGGAGAGATAGATAGAAACGTAAATGATGATAGAGAATCGTTGATCAGCACACCCCACACTGAGGATCGAGCCTGCAACCCAGACATGTGCCCTGACCAGAAATCAAACCATGGCCTCCTGGTGAATAAGTTGATGCTCAACCACTTAGCTATGCTGGCCAGGCTTCTTTACCTAATTTTATGTTAAGGGCCACCTTGATCAAACAACCTCAGAATCCATTTCCATGAAGACTCCCTCAGCTCCTACCAGGCCCTAAGTTTTACTGCTCCTTTGTCATGCAGTGTCTTCTTCCCTTATCAGACCCAGAACAAATATCTGCTAGTGAGTGGTATGCTATCACTTAACCCTAGTTACATTTTTTAAAACAACACCAGGAAGATTGATGAAAGGAAATCCTGGGGGGGTAACATGTTGCCTTGGGTACTGTTTTATCACAGAAAGAGCCTGAAAAGAGAGAGATGGACCCCATCTTCAGCCTCATATGTTTAGAGGAGTTTAGAGAAACAGAATCTCATGAAGAATCCATCCAGATCTCTCCATCCTTTCAGGATCACAAGTTTTCCTAACCAGGGTTCTAATCTTGATAAAATAAACCTGATTTGGCTAAGTTTTGTTTTATTTTATTTTATTTTATTTTATTTCCATCACCATTCCACCTCCCAATATCCACACTGTTGTCCATGCCCATGAGTTCTCTCTTTTTTGCTCAATCCTTCAACCCTCTAATACCCCCTTTTGATTTTTAAAATTCAAATTTTATTACTTTTTTGCCACAATAATAATTCATAGAATGGGTCACTTCCACAAATCTAGGGAATCACTGTTCCTCAAAATAACCCATATTCCCCCTGGCTGGCATGGCTCAGTGATTGAACGTTGACTTATGAATGGCAGGAGGTCATGGCACAGCCCTTTGATTCCCAGTCAGGGCACATGCCCAGGTTGCAGGCTTAATCCCCAGTGTGGTGTATGTAAAAGGCAACAAATCAATAATTATCACTCACCATTGATGTTTCTATCTCTCTCTCCCTCTCCCTTCCTCTCTTAAATAAATAAAAATGTATTTTTTAAAAATCCACACACACAACATTTGAGGAGGAAGAGATGATGGCCATTGCCTATGTAGTATAAAAGACAGTGAACCTTCCCATAAAGAAACCTCGACTCATCTGAAAAGCCAAGTTTTAGATTTTCGTAGTGGGTTTAAGTCTATCATCATTCATTTTTCAGAACAAGTTTAATCATCTTTGAAGTCTAGCCCTTGGTCCTCTACTTTCTTTACTCTCTAGAGTTGAAAATTTTGTATGCAACAAAAGAGGCCCTCTGGCTTAAATCTAGCTTCCTATTATCTGTCAGATCTTTATTATCTTTCTAAGGAGACTCAGCGGAATTTAGCAATAACCACCCAATCACATAAACTTTGTAGCTACTATTTTCTCTGCACATCTCAACTTCTCAGGCATTTTCCACTGGCACACCCTCCCAACTCATCATAAGTCAGAGTTTAAACAATTGTTCTTCTACCTATTCTACTAGTAATGAGGACCTCACTGCCAGTCAAGCTATGAAAGATCAAGCTTCAAAACCCATCTTATCACCTGCTTTAATAGAACATTCCTGATCCCAACTCTTCAGTTCCTTGGAAGTAGACTCTGGATGTAATTTAGATGTTTAAGAGGGCATTAAAGATCAACCTTTAATCCCTGGCTGGATAGCTCAGCGGAGAGAATATCAACCCATGAAGTGAAGGGTTCCAGGTTCGATTCCTGTGAAAGGCATGTACATTGGTTGCAGGTTTGATCCCTGGCCCCAGTTGGGGTGCATATGGGAAGCAACAAATTGAAGTGTCTTCTTATATAGATGCTTCTCTCTCTGTCTATCCCCCCCTCCCCCTCTCTAAAACTCAATGGAAAAAAAATAGCCTCGGGTGAGAATTAACAAAAAAAAATAAAATAAAATAAAAAAATCAACACTTGTAAATGGAATGGGGAGGGAAAAGACTAGACAGGAAGCAAAGTAAAAACAGAATATATCTGACAGCGCCTGCCCTGCTTGCACCCACTGCTGGTGCCAACCCCAATCACTCCGAGCCTTCAGCAGGTGGAGTGAGACTGGCAGCAGGAGTGGGGCTGCTGGCAGATAGGGGATCAAGGGCCTTGCAGCCCACAGTTCCTTCAATGCACGAATTTGTGCCGTAGGCTCCTAATACTAAATAAATGGAATGATATTCTATGTCCATGGATCAATATTGTTAAGATGGCAACATTCCTCCAAATTAATCTACAGATTCTATACCATCCCTATCTGATTTCCAATATCTTTTGTCCAATGCCTATTTTTTTTATTTGAAAAGCCAATCATTAAATTCATTTTTTGCAACCAAACTAACTTTGTGCTATCCACATAATTTATATAACAGTAAAAAGAAACAAACTATACACAGTAACTTAATATCAAAATTTTATGTTCAATAAAAAGTAGATACACAATAATTTGTATTGAATGATTTATTTATATGAACTTCAATAGCAGACAAAACTATCATATGGCAGTAAAAACCCACAAGAGTAAATATGGAATGACTAGAAAGAGATGGGAGGTAACTTTCTGGGCTGATGGAAATATTCCATATTTTGATCAGGATATCAGATACACGCCTGTTCACATTTATTAAAACTTACCAATCTGTATATTTACAATCTGTGCATTTTACCTCATATAAGCTACACCTCAATTTTTAAAGGTATGAATGAAGTATAAATTCACCCTCTCATCTATTCTCTGAAAGCTAATTCTTTCATTGTGGGCTGACCTTTTCCTCTCCTTCTTCCAAATTTTGGATTTTGCTATTTCGTAGGCTAAGTAAGGGTCTCCATTAAAAAACAGGTAGCAGCCTCTCTACTTTTTTCACACTTAAATTCTGCACCTGCTTTAAGAAGCTCTCGAACCTTAAGCCAGGTTGTCGGGTTGTGATGGCTGTTTCACGCCAAACTATAGGAAGAGAGGTGAAGGCAGAGCAAGACGTGACAAGAGAAAAGAAATGACAGAAGACTCTAAGGGAAAGCTCGTGCGCGCACATTTAAAACATCTGCACAAAGAAAGAGAATTCAAGGGCAGAGCAGCAGCAGAAAAGAAAGACTAAACTTTCAAAAAGATTTTAGAAAAGAGTTTCAGAAAATTTTTCCTTATTTTAAAACAAACAACAAACATATGGCTCCCTCTGTAACTTCTGTGCTGCCTTGTGGGTAAGGGGAAAACTCTCTCTCTCTTTTTTTTTTAAATTTCTACTATATTAAATTTCTAGTAATTCTCGATTTTCTAAAAGTCCTATTCTAGATTGCTCCCTCTCTCTTTTCTTATCAAGTAAATTTACATAGTTTATACTTTTACTTTATTGTTTAAAGTATTACAAATAGTAGTACACATATGTCCTTTTCTCCCCCTATTGATCTTCCCTCAGCCTCCCCTACGCCCTGACACATGCCCCCATTCCACCCACCTCCAGTGTCTTGTGTCCATTAGTTGTGCCTATATTCATGCATACAAGTCCTTCAATGTACCCAGCTTTCATGGCAGAATATAATATGTACACATTTACTCTATGTTACACTGTCTATGTATTTATGTATCACTTCTTGCAATAAAAGTGATTACACTTCTGCTGAGGTTTAGTTTTAGATCTACTTGGCAAATATATCTCATTTCATTAAGTCTTTTATAAAACGCAGCAAAGCTTTTTATTCAAATTTTTGTTTTATTTGTTAAGAAACGTTTTTAGTAAGCTCTGCTCTGAAGAGAGCTTGTCTTTCAGAAGATCATACAGACAACTAAAAGACGTACTACAACCTCATATCAATGATATAACTGCAACTTGGTTTGGGATTTTCTTGGATGGCTATATGGCAAAGAAAAGTAAATTTACTGCTTTGACTTTATTTTTCAAGAGAATAACTGTATTTCACACTACAAAAGCAGCATCTTGCTACAGCAAAGCTATAATCAGTCATCATTTTCTTTAGCTATTTTTTATGACAGGCTCTAAAACTCATAAAGTCTAATCAAGTAATTTAAGAATTGCTTGATTTACTTACTGTTCATTATTTAAAAAACAAAAAAAACCCCTCTAATAATTTCCTGATTTTCCCCTGAAATCTGGCATTTAAATAGTAACATTGAAGTGTCTACACTTCTAGTTGTGTTCCTACTTTGTGAACTTTCAAACACCAGAAAAATAAAAAGAGACAAAGTGGGGAAATATTTGCAGTAAGTATGACAAACTGCAATGGTATTCCTGAGAAATGTGCACAGAGTTCAGGCAATTCACAGGAGGAGAGTGACAAATGCTCAGTGAGCGTCCGCGGGAAATGTTCTCCTTGGAACCAAATGTACATTAAATTAGTATGACACCACTTACGCTTAATAATTTGACAAAAATTATAAAAATGTTAGTAGTTATTACTTAATAGGATGCAATAAAGTGGCTGGAGGCCATTTAAATTGGAATAAGTAATTCAGCTATGTATCTCAAGAGCCTTGGAATAATTCATACCCTTTGATATAGTAATTCCACCTCTAGTAATTTATCCAAAGGAATAATTGGAAAAGTACAAAGGATGATCATAGCAGATTTCTGTTCGGTTTAAATGGTTAGAATTTAAAACTTGTGGTGACCTAAATGTCCAAAATCTCAGTACTGAAGTAAATTAAAAAGAGATTATATTTGATGAAATGCCATGCAAACCACACTTTCCAAGACAATAAATATTAGTAAATGCTCAGACTTTGATTCTAAGAGAAGGGGGGGTTATAAAACTAAATTAACAACAAAAGGCTAAATATACAGTTTAACTAGCTTTTCATAGAGAGCTCTTTCTCCAATGGGAAACTGAGAGAAAATAAATTATCCTGAAAAGATTACATTTTATTTTTTAAAGTATATTTTATTGATTTTTTACAGAGAGGAAAGGAGGGGGATAGAGAGTTAGAAACATCAATGAGAGAGAAACATCAATCAGCCGCCTCCTGCACACTCCCCATTGAGCATGTGCCCACAACCAAGGTACATGCCCTTGACCAAAATCGAACCTGGGACCTTTCAGTCCATAGGCTGATGCTCCATCCACTGAGCCAAACCTGTTAGGGCAAAAAGATTACATTTTCAATCAGCCGAAGTGTAATCCTGAAAAAAATATGGATTATTACCTTGTTTCCCCGAAAATAAAACAGTGTCTTATATTAATTTTTGCTCCCAAAGATGTGCTAGGTCTTATTTTCAGGAGATGTCTTATTTTTCCATGAAGAAGAATACGGTACACATTTATTGTTAAATGAAAATAAAGGAAATTTATTGCCTGTTTATGGTACGGTAGTACGGTAGTTGTCAACACAAACCAGACAAACTGTGAGTCCTCCAGTATCAAGAATTTACTCATTTATTCAATGACAATCATGTCATCATCTTCTGGAACATCATCATAACAATCCAATTCCTGAATTTCCTGGTGAATTTCTTGTGACTCCATTTCTTTCAGAATCAGTGGACCAAAGCTCTCATGTTTAGCCTGGGGGGGGGGGGGGCTTATTTTCGGGGGGGAAGGGGTGCCTTATATTTCACGCAGAAGGGAACCTGTAAGTAGGTCTTATTTTCAGAGGATGTCTTATTTTCGGGGAAGCATGGTAGCTATAAGACTGAGATTTGCAGAAGAAACCAATAGATCTAAGAATCCTGTGCAGATAGTGATGCTGCTATAATAACAGGAAAGGCGCAAAGGGGAGGCCAGACATTACAGGCGTGTCATCTGGCAGCTTCACCAGGAAGCTGCCGCTTTGCACTCCCCCGGGAACCACCCGCCTATTCCCTGTAAAACCTCAGGGGAAGGGGACTGGGCAAAGGAAAGACACACACATGCCCAGGAAAGTTGGGGTGACATAGGAAAGATTCTTACCTGCCAATCACACCTGGAAACAGAGATCATTGGCCAGAATGGGCATGGCCACTATAAAAATAAAAAAGAAGAAAGAAAAAAAAGCATGCAAAAAATTGGGAATACATAATCTCCTAAACAGAGGAACCATATCTTGTTGCTCTCCTCTTGTGCTTGACTCTTGGCTTGTGGGGCTCTTGTGCTCCTGCTTCCTTGTATTCCTCCCTATGGGCCCAGCCATGCGACCCCACATGCAATGGACTGATGGACTGCAGGGGGAAACACAAGCTCAGCCAGCCTGATGCTGGACTGCACCTGGCTCCCACATGGAAAGGAGACTCTGGACACTGTCCCTGGTTTTAGCTCTGTTAAAGCCCCAGCCACATGTCACCTATGACGGGACTAAGGGAAATGGGACTTTGGAGACTCATGGTTGCAATTTCATGGTAATAAATTTATACCATGTCTATCTACCATAGGGACCTCCAGAAATGCTTGTCCCAGTGGTACCCCAAGAACCCTACTCCCCACTAGCAAGCAAGGGAGATGAGGCCCACTCCCCTCTGATAACAATAGTACCTATCATCAATTTATAAACAGTTGAAGTGCTTCTTTCAAGTTCAGAGAAAAGAATATGGACTATAATTTAGGAAAATTTTTGCTTCTTAGGATATGCTCTTTTGATTTTCTACATCATTCCCAATCCTCCTTTCTGTATAATAAAATGGTAGCATGCAAATCAACCAAATGGCAGAACCACCAGTTGCTATGACACACACTGACCACTAGGGATCAGATGCTCAGTGCAGGAGCTGCCCCCAGCCCATAGGCCCCGACCGCCTGATTGGGGCCTGCCAGACAAACTCTAGGTCCCTTCCCCCAGCTGGCTGGCTCCTATCACCCAATGGCAAATAGGGAACCAGGATTGGTGATGGCAGGAGGGCAGGGCCAGCGAACGGGTGGGAGCAGCCAACCACTTGTCCCTCCTCCTGGCCAGCAGGCTCTGATTCCTCGATGGTGAACAGAGAACTGGAGGTGGGTAGCAGCAGGGAGCAGGACCTGCTGCAGGTGCCAGCAGCCGGGGAAGATGGCCCTGATCACCACCTAGTCCTAGGGACATACCCCTGCATGAATTTTGTGTGCTGGGCCTCTATAATAAATACATTGTCTCAATTATCATACATAGGTAGAATGAAAAAAAAAACACAAAAAAACACACAAAAAACATCATGTTCCCTCTATTTATAGTCCCCTTACTATTCAACACAGGTTATAGGACCTTTAATCTAGATAGATAGATAGATAGATAGATAGATAGATAGATAGATAGATAGATAGATAGATAGATGGAAAAACCCAATAGAGGAATTAGAAGTAAATTGAAGGGATACAATGGAATCCCTACAAAGGCAATTAGGACTTGTTCTGCGGCTGAGAAACCCCCTCCCCCCCCCCAAAAAAAATTAACACATTGCTGTTCTTAATTGATCAAGATGAGAGAACCCAAATAAGCTACCATATACAGTATATGAAAAGTAGCATCTCAATCCAGGTACTTAAATGGAATATAGGTGTGCCAAGATTTGGAAGCAGCCCAAGTATCCATCAGTAGATGAGTGGATAAAACAGCTTTGCTACATATATATGTCTACTCCTAACACTACTCGGCCCTAAAAAAATAAAAATAAAAATAAAAATAAAATAAAAAAGGAAATCTAACCTTTTGGGACAGCATGGATGGATCTGGAAAGTTCACTGCTCAGTGAAATAGCCAATCAGAGACACACAAATACCATATTATTTCACTTATATATGGAATCTAATGAACAAAATAAATTAACAAAGTAGAAACAGATTCATAGATAGAGAGAGCAGATTGACAGTTGTCAGAAGAGAGGGGTGCTGGGGGACTGGGTGAAAAAGGTGAAGGGATTAAGCAAATAGAGATAGAGATAGAGATAGAGATAGAGATAGAGATAGAGATAGAGATAGAGATAGAGATAGAGATAGAGATAGAGATAGATAGAGATAGAGATAGACAATGGTATGGTGATTACCAGAGGGAAATGGAGGTGGAGAGGAGGTAAAAAAAGGGTAAAGAGAGGATAAATGGTGTTAGAAGAATACTTGACTTGTGGTAGTGAACATATGAATAAATATGCAGATGATGTATTATAGAATTGTACACCTGAAACGTATATAATTCTATTAATCATTGTCACCCCAATACACTCAGTAAAACATTTTTTAAGTGTAAAAAGCTAAAGGGGGCAAGAAATTACAAAATAATCATGAGGATGAGCATAGGGAATATAGTCAATAATATTGTAATAACTATGTATGGTGCCAGTTGGGTACTAGAATTATCAGGGGGGTCACTTTGTAAATTACATAAATGGCTAACCACTGTGCATACACCTAAACTTACATAAAATAAAAATTGATTAATAAATATGTTTATACATAAAAAAGTGTTAAGATTTTTTTTTTAAAGATCCGTTTGGACCATTACATTTTCATTTTCCATATCCCTTAAGGGAGTTAGCTGAACCTGGAGATATGAATATCAGGAGTAGAGATAAATGTTGTGGGTTCCCTCCCCAGTGCTTTCACAAATCCTTGAACTGATTCACCTTGAGCCATAAACATCTCACCTCCATGCCTGCTATAGCATCCTAATTTGTCTTTCTGATTTCACCGTAGTATTCCCACAGTCCAGTCTGCGTTTGCCACCAGAATTAATTTTATACATAACTCATACCATGAACCATTCTATAACCAAAATGATTATTTGGGATACATATTCTGTAACTCTTAAGTGGCTTTTAATCAATAAACTTACATAGTAAGTTAAATCCATTCCGTTACTTTGGCATATATTTGGAGCACATACAAGAAAGGAGTACTGCTCAAGGTTAAACATTCTATGATTAGTTCACTGAGCTTTTATTTATGGCTGAGGTGAGCATCTTTTACACTGCTTCTACAGCATTCCAATGTGAAATCGTCGTGCCTCTGCTCTCTGCTTGAAATGAGTAAGGCTCAATTGCACATTCATCTGGACACTGGGTCACAACCCAAATCACATTTTAACTAAAATGCTGCTATTTCCCACAGAAAGACTCAGCCCATCTCCAGGAAGAGATAAAAGGTTTCTGTGAAGATAGTTGTCTTTATTGAGCTTCTCAACTTGAAATCTTTTGTTCCTTTAAAAACACGAGTTTTGCACTTAGTCAACAACTCAGAAAAGCTGTAGTTCAAGTACTTGTCATAGTATAACTACAAAATCACTGCTGGTCAATGGCTATCACAAACTCATAAACTAATTCTGGATGATTGTATGAAGAAGAGGTGGTCCATTCATTGAACTACTTTAAAATATATCCCTAGATGGGGTCTCATTGTCACAGAACTCTGAAACTTTTGGCTTGCTCAAAACCTCATTGTGAAACAAGTGCAATTTGACAATAAGTTTTTGTGTCATCCTGATACAATTTTTTAAAATAATAAACTACACTTCAGTAATAGTAATAGTTTATTATTATGGGTTGACTATGTGCAAGGCACTATTGGAAGAATAGTGTACATAAGATTTCATTGAATCTTCACAGAAAACACTTAGTGGGACAGGATTGTTTTCCCTATTTTAACAATGAGGAAGCTGAGCCGCAAAGAGATCAAGTAATTTGCTTGAGGTCACTCTCTTGTTAATGATGGTATGAAAAACCTAAAACCAATTTTCAGAGCCCATGCCCTTAATCATTACAGAAACTACTACTTCTGTAATTACTTTCAGGTTATAGTTAGACATATTTTCACTATATTTATATAGTGCTCTCTCTATGAGGACTCATGGAATTAACAGCTCTTCAGTTCAGTAAAAAGAAGTACTAATCTCCCTAGAAGTCAGATTCTTTAAATATATATATTTTCTAGCACAAGGGACTGATAGAATGAACTTATAGTCAATGGAGGTTTAACCAAGAACTCATCTCTGAGAAGAATGAGATTCTTAGGTCAGATTCCACAGCTGATCACCGTAAAGGCAAAAAAAAAAAAAAAAAAAAAAAAAAATTGCCCAAGAGTGCTGTACAGCTACCCTGTTTCCCCAAAAATAAGACAGTGTCTTATATTAATTTTTTCTCCCAAAGTTGCACTAGGTCTTATTTTCAGGGGATGTCTTATCTTTCCATGCGCTAGGTTTTATTTTTGGAGGATGTCTTATTTTTCGGCGAAACACGTATCTAGGTGGCTTTAAGATTAGATAAGGAAAGATGAGAGATTCAAGATTTGAACATGAAAGAATTGGAACAATGAGCTCCAATCAGCTTCTTTCTGCAATCGTGTCTGCTTCTCTCTCTCAGAACTTCCTCTTTTCTGACCTTCCCATAGACAAGATTTATAACCTTCACAGTCCCTGTGATGAGACAAGTAACCAATAACCCATGAATCTCCCAAATCTTGCAGTCGATGGTAAATTGAGTCAATGTTTTACCTAGTCCTAGGAAATTAACTCAATGGGTCAAGATCTCATCTCTGATCCAAACAACAGTGATAATGAAAGATACAATTGTGTAGCAATAATATGGCTATTCTCACTACAACCAGGCGAATGTATAGAAAGAGGGTTTCTAGAGAAGAGATTTTTAACCAATAAACAATAGCTAGGCACATACAGTTATAATCAGCATACACCCACCCCGTTCTCTTTATCTCCAAAACATTTCAGGCAGTTCTTTTCCTCACTCAGTATTCACTGTGATATATATTCTATTGGGTTTATTTAAAAGCTGTGGAACATATGGATACTGCTAATAATACTTGAAGAAATTAATTGATCTTATTTTAAATTGATGGGGAAGTCAATAAGAAATTCTTTTAGAAATAATTTGGCAATTTTTTATCAAGAAACCATTGTTAACAGGCATACAATCTCTCTGTAAATCTTTTCAAAATATATTTTTACTGATTTCAGAGAAGAAGGAGAGAGAGAGAGAGAGAGAGAGAGAGAGAGAGAGAGAGAGAGAAAGAGAAACATCAATGATGACTGAGAATCATTGATTGCCTGCCTCTTGCATGACTGCCCCAGGGGTGTCAAGCCCCAAACCCAAACAAATGCCCTGACTAGGCTGACAGAAACCTCCCATGGAGCAAAAGGGCAAAAGCTTGCTTGATTTTGATTCTCAGTACAAATACAGACCATGAAAGCAGGGCCTCACAATCCTTCTGACCTTGTGGGTTTAAAAAAAAAAAAATGCCCTTGACTGGGAATCAAACCATGATTCCTTGGTTCATAAGTCAATGCTCAACCACTGAGCCATGCTGGCCAGGCTCTCTTAAAATCTTTATAAAGGAACATAAAAGAGTAAGAAAATAAAGTTTAAACATTAAAGAGGATAAAAGGGGGAAAAGATAAACAATAGTGAACATGTCAGTATTACTAGAACCTTCTACCCCTGACTTTCCATTGTCTTACCAGTAGCTTCAATAGTGTATCCTTCTATATCTCTTGCATATGCTTCTGCTCACTCTCAGCAGTCTTGGGCTTAGCTGAAGCCTCTCGCCTTGTACGTCAGGCTTTTGCAACATATTTTTATACAGGTAGTTCCCCCGTAAAAGGGATATCCTAAATATTATTTAAGACTGTGAAAGACTGATGATACTAAACTGTCAACCATTGCAGGAACAGGCATTCATAAAGACCGATAAAACTTTCAAAACCGCTGCGGTAGAGCGTCGGTCTGCGGACTGAAAGGTCCCAGGTTCGATTCTGGTCAAAGGCATATACATTGGTTGCAGGCACATCCCCAGTAGGGGGTGTGCAAGAGGCAGCTAGTTGATGTTTCTCTCTCATCAACATTTCTAGCTCTCTATCTCTCTCCCTTCCTCTCTGTAAGAAAAATCAATAAAATATTTTTTTAATCTTATTAAAAAAATTTAAAAAAAAACTTTCAAAACCAAAAGGAATATGCAATAATTTCTCAAAAACAAATGCTAGGGTAAAAAGACTCTGGATTCAAAATTGTGCCTATAAAGTGATTTCAAGCACTTAAAAAATGACATGAGGGTATATGAACAATAAAGATCTTAAAGGAACAAAAAAATATGAAACTTATTTAAAATGGTCTAAAATACAGATGGTGAGTGAATATATTTCTTTCAGAATTGTGATTATTATTTTCTTTGCATGATATACACATTTAAGTGAGTAAATGTGGTGAAAGAGGAGTTACAAACGAGGCAGAGTAAACCATTTACCCAGATACTTGGGCCCCGGTGGATGGATTACATTGGGGGATCCTCAGTGGAGCTTCAGGTCTCCTACTCTGACCTTCTCCCATCACCTACCCCACACCCCGAAATGTTTGCTTCAGTGCTGTAGGGGATACTGGTAACTTTAGATCATCTTCTGAAGAAACAGGAACTTTTCTACTCATTTCCCATACATTTCTCTTTTTCTTCCAAACCCTGAGGAATAATTCATCTAGTCATGCCATTAGGTGTCTATACACAGAGCCCTGGCCTAACCTTCCCTCACAAGGTTGGAAGTTATGTGCATTACGTAACTAAAAAGCACAAAACAATGGCTCAAAATTCAAGTGAAAAGCAAGTAGACACCAGATTTCTCCAAAATCCCTATCAAATGGTAGTTCCCACATTTCATCAACATTTTTTCCTGGGCTTTGTTCCTAGTCATTCCTCTTCAAATTATTGATCTTTTTAAAATTTCAACCATTTGTCTCTCCTTGAATGCCATTTTTCTGACTTAACAAAGCATTCGTTAGAAAAATGTATTTTTTGGCAATTTATTGGCCATCATTAGAGATTTAGCCTGATAGTGGTTGAATGCTTTGAAACCTTAAGATTTGAAATATTAGGATTTCTTTTTAGTAGCCCTTCCAATATAACCTCTTGCCCAGGTATTTACAAAAAACTTTTACTTCCTAAATTGCAGCTTAATAATTCTCCTTAGATATGAAAGCATTTCCCCCTTACAAAAGATTGTGTACTCTTGTATAAATAAAAAGTAAACCTTGTGTACACTTGTATAAATAAAAAATCAGAACCAGGCTTTAAATCCTGTTTCCTCAAAATTATATCAGACTCAATTGTCCATCCCCATCATTTTTATCATGTTATTTTATCTTCCTTTATTTTTGCTATCTCTTTTGACAAACAGATAATGGAAAAAGGAAGTAAGGATGCAAGCCTGCACCTACTGAGCACAGAAGCAGAACCAAAATAACTTCAGCTATTGGATTCTTTGTCGTCAAAGGCCCTTCCACCTCCACCAGAGGAGACTGAGTTTTAGGCCAGGAGCAGTTGGTCTGTTTGCTTTAGAAAATTATCTTGTTTTAGCCACAGGGGACTGGCGTGTGTGTGTGTGTGTGTGTGTGTGTGTGTGTGTGTGTGAGAGAGAGAGAGAGAGAGAGAGAGAGAGAGAGAGAGAGAGAGAGAGAAAGAGAGGGGTGGGGGGAGTAGGGGGACTGGTGTGTGTGTGTGAGAGAGAGAGAGAGAGAGAGAGAGAGAGAGAGAGAGAGAGAGAGAGAGAAAGAGAGAGAGAGAGAGAGAGAGAAAGGTGGCGGGGGGGCGCAGAGGGCAGGGGACTGTCTATTCCAAATGTTCTTGGACAGAATGACAGAGTTTGGGTTAAATGAGCCTAGGAATACACCCAGCACTCTTCTCCATCTCACATATTAAACAAAGAAAAGGAAGCAGGTAACTTTTGATGGTTTTACCCGCCTTCAGTTTCCCTGTGGTTTTCCTCATAGCTCTCGAGTTATTTTTAAACCCTAAACAATATCAAAGGACTGACACATTTTTAAAGGACAGGTGAGCCTTTAATCTTTTATAACCTGCCAGTGGATTGACTTGAAACATGGTTTTTATTACAGGTTGGTTGTGTTTTGTGATGCTACACTATAAAAGTGTTCATGACATGGTAAATCCTTTTTTTTTTTTTTTTAGAATGGGAGTGCCAGTGGTTGAGGTAGTTATTCTGCAGGCATGCTCCTTTTCTAGACATTAATATTGTAACCCTTAATATACCACTTTATACCTGGGCAACTGCCAATTCTAAAGCAATCTCTGTGTCAAGAGACACCAAATTACCATGATAGGCTAAACCAGCCCTGCGAATTGTGGAAATATGAAAACACCACCCCTCTCTTCAAACTGCGTGGCTAGTACACAAGGCTCAGAACTGAGCTAGGAAAACAACCACAATATGTAATAGGTTTTCAATAAATAAATAATAATCTAAGATGTATCAACAAATAAATAATTGTAATTATTTGGACAATATTAAGCCAATTTTTCTTTGGAGATAATTCCTTTTTAAAATTCGGAACAGACTTTTTTTTCTACATTTTTTAAAATTACAGTTTATATTCAACATTATTTTGAATTAGTTTGAGGTGTACAGCATAGCAGTTAAACAATCATATAGTTTACAAAGTATTCCAAATATATATCTCAAAAAACCCCAAATACTAATTTAAAAGAATATATGTACCCGTGTGTTCATCATAGCATTATTTATAATAGCCAAAAAATGGAATTAACTCAAATACTCATCAACAGATGAGTGGGTAAAAAAAAGTTGTGGTACCTATATACACTGGAATATTACTCGGCCATAAGAAAAAATGAAATCTTAGCATTTGAACGGACTATTTTTTCTTTTTAAATTGAGGTAAAATATACAAACATAAAATGTAGCATTCTTACCATATTAAGTGGACAGTTTAGTGGGATTAGGTATATTCTCAGTGCTGTGCAAGCATCACCACTATCTACTCTAGAGAATTTTGTACTCTAACCATTATACAATAACTATCTATTCTCCCCTTCCCCCAGCCTCTGGGAACCCCTATTACACTTTCTACCACTATTCTATCTCATTTAACGGAGATAATACAACATTCAGGGGTGGTTTGTATCTGGCTTATTTCAACTTGTATATTTTCCAGGTACATCCAGGTTGTAACATGTATTTGGATTCCATTCCTTTCCTTTTTATGGAACCATATTCCACAGTGTGATATCCATTTATCTGATGATGAACATTTGAGTTGTTTCTACCTTTTGGCTATTGTGAATACATGTATCTGTATTGTTCCCTATTCACTTCTTTGGGGATGTAGTCATAATGTGGGACTGTTGGATCATGCAGTAATTCAGTTTCACTCTTTGAGTAACTGCTACATTATTTTTTTAAAAATGTATTTCATTGGTTTTGTACAGAGAGGAAGGGAGAGATAGAGAGAGTTAGAAACATCAATGAGAGAGAGTCATCGATCAGCTGCCTCTTGCACACCGGGGATATGCCCGCAACCAAGGTACATGCCCTTGACTGGAATCGAACCCGGGACCCTTCAGTCCCCAAGCCAACGCTCTATCCATTGAGCCAAACTGGTTTCAGCTGCTACATTATTTTTTATAATGCTGCCCCACTTTATATTCCTATCACAATACACACGGGTCCCCATTTCATCACCATGAAGATATTGTACTTCTCTCTTCCTCACCTCTCTCATTTTCTTTCTCTCTCTCACCCTTTTTATTGGCAAGCATTTATTGATTATTTATTATTGTAAAGATGCCAGAGTGAGTCAAAAACAAATGAGGCATTGTTGAATATTCTTTGAACAACAATATTTAATTAAAATATATATATGTCCTAATGATACTGAGCAGAGCTTGGGTACTCCAAAATTAAATTTTCATGTTAACTGATTTGTATAAAAGAATGTATTGCTTATCTGTCTCAATTATTTGTGTGTATGGGTCTCATTTCTTTGTTTTATTCTTGTATACATTATTTTTAGACCCTTAGAATATAAAAAATTAAGAGCATATCAATAAGCAATAATATGCTTTGGTGAACAGTATGCAAACACTGTAACCTATTTTAGTCTGCTCAATATATAACAATACTTGGAGATACATAAAACAACTTATGTCTAGAGTTATAATTATTTTTAAATGCTTACTATGTGCTTAAGAATGAGGTACATGTTTAAATACATTATCTATTATGCCCATGCAATTAGATATGAGACTATTCTGCCATGCTAAGAATATATAGAAATTGAGAGTCAAAAATACTGGGGGAAGCTGGCTGGCATGGCTCAGTCGTTGAGCATCAACCTATGAACCAGGAGGTCACAGTTTGATTTTGGTTCAGAGCACATGCTTAGGTCTCAGGCTCAATCCCCAGTGTGGGGCATGCAGGAGGCAGCCAAGCAATGACTATCTCTCATCATTGATGTTTCTATCTCTCTCCCTCTCTGAAATCAATAAAAATATATTTTTTAAAAAAAAAACAGTGGGGGAATTTGCTCAAGATCACAAAGTATGTGACAGAGCAAAGATTGAAACACAGCCGGATCTTCCAAGTTCAATATCAAAACCAACATTTTTCTTTTGGCAGTGTTTGGTAATGCTTAAATATACAATGCTTATTATAAGGAATATTAAGAAATAATTTTCAAGTTTCACCCTAACTCCTGGCAGTAATCAACTCTGGCCCAAGTGCCTCCACACACAGTTCAGAAAAGCTGGAATAATTATATTGCTATTATTTCTCAATTGAGTATGTTATTATCATTTACTTCCAGAAAATCATAAACCTCCCCAGAATATTGTTTCTCTGTATTTGTATAATCCATAAAAGATTGATTCTTTTTGCTTTTGAACATGATGCCAAGCAGAATTGGAACTAGAAACGTTAATCAATGTTAGGAATTTCAGAAAGTTTAGCAAAAAATATTTCTAAAAGATTTATCTGCACATAATGAAATCTTTCCTTGGCTTCACATTTTACTTAGAGCAAAATCCCAAGTCCATTACCTATATAAGCTTGTTGGCTCACTAATCCTCCACTAGGCTTACTGGATTCCATTGCTGTTGCTCTAACACACCAAGCAAACCCCCACATCAGGACATCCCCACTTGCTCCACTTTCCTTAGAATACTCTCCTAGTATTTACATGGCTCATTCCTCAGTTACCTTCAGACACTGATCAAATGTCACCTTCCAGATGGACACAGACAGTGGGGGGTGGAGGGCATATGGGGGGAGGGGGGGGAGGATAGGCTAGGGAGAGATCAATGGAAAAAAGGAGACATATGTAATACTTCCAACAATAAAGAATTTATTTTTTTCAAGTCAGCTTCCCAAACACCATCTATAAAATAGCACCATCAACCCCATTCTTTACCAGGCACCTTGTCTTTACCTTCCTCCATTCATCTTTCCTGTTACTAATTCTTTTTTCTCATGAGAAGACACGGTCATAATCTGTATCATTGTTCCTCTTCAGGCAATGTGTCTCTCTCCTACCCCAACTGTTCTAGGATTTCTTTCTTTACTTTTGGTTCTTGGTCCTTTGACTTGATGTGACCAGAGTTAAATGTTGCTTGCATCTACTCATCTGCTTAATGTTTCTATAGGTTGATACTTTTCAGCATATTTGGGGAGATATAGCCATGATTCCTTTAAATATTTTTTTTTTGCCATTTCATCTCTTTACTCTTTGTAATTTCACTTACACATATAGCAGACAGCTTGATATGTCCTATAATATAATTAGGTACCATGCATTTTTTTTAAAGTTGTTTTCCCTCTATTCTTCAGATTGTATAATTTCTATGAATTCGTCTTCAAGTTCCCTGACCTACCCTTTCACTTGCCATTTTCCATCTGCTATTAAATAATCAGCAAATTCTCCATTTCAAATATTATACTTTTATATAGCATTTCCATTTTTTATTTCTTATAACATTCATTTTTCTGCTGAAATTCATCTGTTCAACATCATTTCCTTTACATTCTTAAACATTGCTAAAAGTAGCTCCTTTAAAGTCCTTGTCTTCTAATTCTAACAGGGGAATCATGTTAAGGAATGTTTCTACTGTCTACTTTTGCTTTTGACTGTGGGCCACATTTTCTTGTTTATTCATGTCTCTGGTAACTTTCAATATATACTTTGCAAAGGACAACAGGGGGGTGGAGTCCTGCAAGGGGAGGGGTTTGGGATGGGAATGGGGGGATGAGTACAAATATGTGATACCTTAATCAATAAAGAAATTTAAACAAATATATATATATATATATATATATATATATATATATATATATATGCTTTGCAGTGTGGATTTTACATAATAAAATTCTGGATTACAAAATTTTCCTCTAAGAAAGTGCTGATTTTGGTTATCAAATACCTAAATTACTTACTACATATTTTGAACTTGTGGAGGTTTGGTTTTATATTTTGTTAGGGTTTATTTCATTTGAACCACAGTCTTGTGAAGAATGCTTAGTCTTAAATAACCACTATTACTAAGTCATAGCCCTATGGAGGTTTCAATTTAAAAAAATCTTTCTCATTTGGACAAAATTAAATGTCAATTCCTGTCACCCAGTTGGTAGGCAGCACTTCAAATCTTTGCTTAACATTTGCAACCTACAAGCTATTGTTGTTCCTACATTCCCTGGAATCTGCCCTGTGCATGCATAGTTCAGGTGTGTCCAAAGATATGAGAAAAGTTCATATGCAGCTTTAGGGTCTTTCTCTTCTTGTGACTTGTTCCTTTTTAGTATTTCCCTCCTCAATTTCCAGCTGTTCTAGCAATCCTGATCTCTGACCCGAACCCCTGAAGCTTTTAAAACTGGGCTTTCTGCCTGAGCTTTAGCTCCCTTGCTAAAATCTCATGGGCTGAGATTGGCCCACAGGAAAAAAATAGCAACCACACCAAAAACAACAACACTGTACCTACCCAGTGGGCTTCTCTTAGTTTACGGGTCACATAGCTTCCAGCCGTGCTTGCTTTGGGCTTCTCTCCAAAGTCTTAAGTTATTTTATATCTTATCTTGAGTTTATAATTGCTAACTGTGGGAGAATTCATCTGATATTAGGTACTTTACTAAAATTAGAACTATCAAGAGATTTATATAAAGGGTACATGGCTAAGAACATGATGAAAAAAGGACTCAAAATCGTAGATTTAAAATGGGTTTGTTACAATAATTGTGCCTTTAGAACATGTGTCTTAAAGGCTGAATACGAATTTGTTTAAATACAGGATTTAATAAAGATTGCTGTTGGAAAAGAAGATAGCCTTTGAACTTATGCAAAAATAAATTTGGGAGGAAAAAAAAATATGGTGAAGAAATCACAAGAGTCCATAATAATCATCTATTCTAATCTCTTACTTCACAAATAATCAAGAAGAGGCTATAACTTGGTAAAGTGTACCCAGATAGTAGACCACCTATGGAACCACAAGTTCCATGATTCTATCTTCTCTCAGCCCCTACATTGTTTACGCACATGGTAAACCGATGTCACAGCTGACTCCATCCTCTGTATTCAGCAGGGTACCCATACTGATGACTTCATTTTTTTTCCTCTCTCTAATCTTCAAAGGGCAGCTAGAGAAAGGTAATCTGGAAAATCTCGTGGTGATGCCCACAAATAAGGGATATCTGGTGGGAAGCCCAGGCCCTGGTTCGGCACCGCTATACCTATGTGTAGTACCTCTGTGTTGTTCCATACAGATACTGTTAGATCTTAGATCAGATCTACAATAGGCTGCCTAGCTTCTACTTGATAGGATAAATTTGTTTATGTACAGAATATAGAATTACAAGTTTTCACATGATATGGAAAAAAAACTAATTGCATGCTTCCAAATGGGATTTTGACAGAAAGGAAGGTGTGAGTAATACAGGCAAACAGTCGGTGTCAAAGCTATATTCGGTTTATTAACAGAGGTAAGGAGAAGGAAATCCAGAGGCTATCAATTCTGAAAAATCAAGCACATATTTGATATCAAAATTGCTCAGCAGGTGATTAGCCTTCACCTAGAAGAAGTTCAAGATCATGACTAGATCCTAAGAAATTGTGTGTGGTCTGAGGGGATGGATGCCTAACTACCACTATTGTTCAAGTTACCTTCTCTGGGCTCCTTGTGTCTACCTCTACCCAATTTTAAATCAGGTTGAGACAAAGCCTGCTTCTTTGGACCTCTATGATCCTCTTTGCATATGCTATAAAAGCTCAGCCCATCTTACAATATTAGTGTTTGACTCTCCCTCTCCCCAAATTATCACTATAAGCACACAAAACACTGGTTTATGAGACATGAACTATACCTTTTATCTCTGTATTCCAAATATCAACATAGTTATTGGCATGTTAAATACTAAGTCATTATTAGCAAGTGATGGATGGATGGATGGATGGATGAATGGATGAGTGGATGGACAGTATCTTAGTCATCTAGGGATCCCACAATGAAATTCTACAGATTAGGTGGCTTAAATGACAAGACTTAATTTTCTTATAGTTCTGGGGGCTAGATGTCCAAGATAAAGGTGTTGGCAGGTTTGGTTTCTTCTCAGGCCACTTTCCTTGGATTGCAAATGGTCACTTTATCTCTTAGTCCTCACACGGCCTTTTCTCTGGTCATAAACATCCCTGCTGTCTCTATGTGTGTCCAAATTTCCTCTTCCCATAAGGACGCCAGTCAAATTGGGTTAGGCGCCACCCTAATCACCTCATTTTAACTTATTCATCTCTTTAAAAGGCCCTATCTCCAGACACTGTCACATTCTGAGGAACCTGGGGTTAGTGCTTCAATATAGACATTTTGTAGGACACAATTCAGCCCATAATAGACAGCATAATAAACAGTCTACTAGCTTCAAACACAAGAAACAATCTCAGGACAGAAGTCTTCGAATTGAACTTTAGTATAAAAGAGGCCCTGGGTCTTCGGAAAGAAAAAGGAATATGAAATTTGGAAATTGAAGACCTGGGTTCAGGTCGTGGTCAGCTTACAAAATGAACAAACCACTGACTCCTTCTGGATGGCAATTTCCTGAACCCCAAAAAGGGATGGGTACTACAATTTGCTGTATTTCACAGGGTTGTTATGATGATAAAGTTCAATGTGTGAAATTCTTTGTAGATGGTACTATGAACACTAGTAGGGATGGTGTTGTTGTTGTTTTTATCATTTGCAGATCTGAGGCACAAGATCAGGAGGACACCTGGCTTAAGACCAGTGCTGAAGATGGAAGGCCCACAACCTTTCATCATGCCTTGCCATATCCATCTCTCCCACCTGGTTGTTTCTTAGTTATATCCTTTTATATTAAGCCAGTAATTTAGTAAGTAAGAAAAAATAAATAAATAATACTGTTACTGAAGACAGAAATAGCAACAAGCTTGACAATGAAGGAGAAAATGTTCACCTGAAAACATAAAATCTGAAAGATACTGACAAACAATCTTAGAAAGGACCAGAGGAACTACTGAAATCATGGAGTCTTCCCCCTACATTTTACAAAATGAAAAGCTGAGAGGAAGAGCCTGGATTAAGTCCCCAGGCAGTGAGTGAGAGGGGCAGAGTGGAATCTTGAGCTCCTTCCTGAGTTAGGGGCGAGCTTCATCCATTTCCCTGCATGCCCATCTTTCTCTGGGCCTTGCAATGCAGCCAGCACATAACTGCCTCAAATTGGCAAAACATTTTTTTTAAGTCTCCAAAAATAAATACATGGTGCTGTGGTGTGGTGTTTTTTTTTTTTGTGTGGTTTGTGTGTGTGTGTGTGTGTGTGTGTGTGTGTGTGTTTTAACATAATTACTATTTTGTTACCTCTGAATAAGTTTCTAGAAAAATCATTGGCTCTTTGGAATCACTTCATTTTCCAAGGGTGGTATTTCTGTCACTAGGAACCCCTATCTAAATTTAGACCTTTACTGCATCAGTGTTTCTTTAAACTGTAAGCCACGCACAGCAAATTATCTAGTTACATCACCTCACTTGAAGCTGCTGCTTTTTCAAAATATAGATAAATCCTGACCCCTAGTGGCCAAGCTTGTTAGTATCTGCAAACTGGAAAATTGAAATAAAGATGCTGGTCAGGACACAAATAGTAGAATATTTTGTGTCTCGTACACACACCTTTACTAAAATAAGAACGAAAGAGGCTGAAAGGTGTTCTCCTGCATATCCACGAACTACGTCTAATGAAAAGTGGAAAGTTACCGTCTAATGTTTTTCTAGTAAATACCGTTGCTTCCATAGGCTGAAGCTACGAAGACTCAAAGTTCTTAAATATGATAACACATGTAATCTCCTTCACAGTGAATCATAACTAAATATAAAAATTCAGTGTCTTTTCACACTCTGATTGATGTTATAAAACAGCTCTATTTCTTAAACTTATAGAGCTATAAAAATTAGTTCTCCCTAGAGCACTAAAATAATTTCATGATTCATATTTTCACATTTCTGTATAAAACATATGGTGGGCTTGCTTATGACATACAGCCAAGCCACCGCTAAATCGGACTGCCTGATCTTAATTTAGCCCAAGCTTCTGTCTTCTAAGAAGTCATTCTATAAGAGTTCTTACTTTCTCATTATGTCTATCACAGCAATAAAATTTCATTTCCTTTTCAGGTCCACTTTCAACAGAATATATATCCATTCGATCTTGTGTGTGTATGTGTGTGTGTGTGTGTGTGTGTGTGCATGCATCCAAGTTCATAGTTTAAAAATAAGTAGGATCTTCTGTATTCTATGGAAATTTTTTTTCATCATTGCTAGGACTTAAAATATACATTTAAAAATACACATGAACACATAGTCTACCAGAAAACTACATTGTGTTATGTGGTCAATAAGTATAAACTCTCATTTAGGGTGAATGAGTTACCAAAATACTCTGGAATGGAAATTTTGGTAATATAAGCATAAACTAATTTAGAAAAAGCAAAAAGGAAGGTATGGCATCAATTAAAGCCAAATAATTAAAATTAATTGCTGTGAATGTGGTTATGACACAGGAAAACTGATTCTGACTTTGACAGTAATTTGTTTACTTTGTTTAGTTCAACTCATCAACTATCCAAGTTATTTTGTTAACATGGAATGGATAGTTCATTTGCACATAAAGATATATTTAATAATTAATAAAAATTCCATTTTGTAAAATCTGTTTTTAGTTATTGGGTTTCTGTTTCTGATTAAATGGCTTATTCATTGAACTAATAATCATCAGGGTCACTTAGGTTCCCTGGGATGTTAGCATAACAAAAGGATGGATAAAAGACATCAATGGATGATTTAATATATTCAGAATAAATTATCCTACTTTTGCTGCTTAATTCCTTTACAGGACCAAATACCAATAAACAAGCCATTGAATTGTATAACTGGCAAATAGAACCAGAATATGCAAATATATTACCCTTTCATTTAAATTATGTACTATTATAAACTATACCACTATATATGTAGTAAATTACTCCATACTTTTGAAGTACACACATTAAATGCTTGTTAAGGTAACATTATATTTACTATAACTTTTATTCAGGAGCATTCTATACTCAGCAGTAACTAGAATCCATATTACTAACATGGAGGCCATAAAAGTGAAGGAACAATGATCATGTTTATATAGTTCCTGTTGAGTACCCAACAAAACATGAATAACATGAATAGCAAAGATGGTAATAGTAGCAACAGCAGCTTTCATTTATTGAGTACTATGTGCTAGCCATTGTTCTAATGTCTTTATATTAATTATCTTGGCTACTATGTACATTGACATATATGCAATTTGATATGCATGCTGTTTTGTTGTATTCACAACAAACTTCAAAACTTCATATGTCAAATTTGCTGAAGGTGTTAACATCATAGATATTTTTATGCTTAAAATGTCTAATTTCATGCCAACAAAAGAGCATTTGTGGAAAATTTTAATTCATTACTTTATTTTGAAGAAAAGTGCTGCTGAAAGTTATCGTATACTTTGAGAAGCTTTATGGTGAACATGCTCCATCTTAAGACACTTGTGAACACTGGTTTAAACACTTTAAAAGAGATGATTTCGATGTGAAAAACAAAGAATGCCAGGTAAACCAAAAAAGTTTGAAGACCAAAAATTGTAAGCATTACTAGATGAAGATGCATGTCAAACTCAAAAACAACTTGCAGAAAGATTAAATGTTGCTCAGCAAACATTTTCCAATCATTTACAAGCAGTGGGAAAGATTTCAAAGAAAGAAAATGGTTACCACATCAACTGAATGAAAGACAAATAGAAAACTAAAAAGACATCAGTAAAATGTTGCTTCAACAGCACGGAAGTGTCTTTTTTCCATCGAATTGTGACTGGTGATGAAAAGTGGATTTATTTTGAGAATCCCAAATGCACAAAATCATGGGCTGATCCAGTTCAACCATCAACATCGACTGCAAGGTCATATTGCTTTGGAAAGAAGACAATGCTCTGTGTTTGGTGGGATCAGGACTATGTGGCATATTATGAGCTTCTAAAACCAGGTGAAACCATTAATACTGATCACTACTGACAACAAATAATCAATTTGTACCATGTTTTGATCGTGAAATGACCAGAATGTTCCAGAAGACACAGCAAAGTAATTTTGCTTCATGGTCACGCACCATCACATACTCAAAACCAGTTAAAAACACATTAAAAGATCTTGCCTGGGAAGTACTAATCCACCCTCTGTATTCACCAGACCCTTTTCCTTCAGATTACCACTTTTTCTGATCAATGGTACACACACTTTCTGAGCAGCACTACAAAACGTATGAAGAAGTGGAAAATGGATCTCTGAATGTTTTGCCTCAAAACCATGAAAGATGGGGGAAATGTGTAGCTAACAATATACATTACTTTGAATAAAGCATTTTTGCTATTTCTCTTGAAATTATCGTGTTTTCTTTGATTACAAAATCTACATTATTAACTGGTACACCTGGTATGTATAACTCCATATATTGAAAAAAAAATCCACATTATTAACCAGTACACCTGGTACAATCCTATGAGGTAGTAAATATGAGAACAATATGCTTAACAAGATTAAGGTGTTAAGTGGGAGACATTATAAACTGAATGTCACAAAGATATGATGTGGTAGAGTTCATGAGACCAGGTCACATAGGTGGTAAGTGATAGAAATTATGTGCCCAAAATCAGATAATTAATAAATGACAAAGGTTAGTTATTCCAGGTTCGATGAATGGTAAGTAGTGGAATTACACGTTCAAAGTTACCTCAATGGTCAATGGTAAAGGTTAGGTAGTCAAGGTCAGATGGGTGATAGGTGGTAGAGGCTGTAAATACAAGACCACAAAGCTGATAACTGATAGTGCCTCTGTTCTCCATCCTCTCCTTAGTAAACTGGGTGCTTTGGTCTGGGTCAGTGGTCGGCAAGCTGATTACTCAACAGAGCCAAATATCAACAGTATGATTGAAAATTTTTTTTGAGAGCCACATTTTTTAAACTTAAACTATATAAGTAGGTACATTGTTATTAACTTAATTAGGATACTCCTAAGCTGGCCTCTGCTAAAAACTCAAGGGGCCACAATTTGCCGACCACTGGTCTGGGTGATTGTGAAGGACACTGCTGGTCACCTAAAATCGATTTCCCTTCTGATGCATAGTAACAGATGGATAACTGACATGACACTGGGATTTTATCTCCCAGTGCCTTGTGGACAGGTGTGGCTTGGTGACTGAGTTCTCACCAACGGAATGTCATCAGAAGTGACACTTCCTACAACCCTAGTCTATAAACCCTTGTATTAAACTCGTTTTCAAGTTCTCTTTTGACAAATCAGGATCAGGACATGCCTGAATCTGGCTTCACTCAACTGGCCCTAGAGAATCACCCAGAATCAATTGGAAGGACACTGGTTTCTAAAGGAGTGCCTGGAACGGAGATGTATGCCAGCCTAGAAAACTCACCTCAGGCTGTAACATAAGAAAAAATAAACTTTCTTTTCCTTAAACCATTAAACTACACTAAGTTCTCATTGTTACAGTAATCAAATTTTACTTTAAAGCAGTAAACATTCAGATGTCTTAAATTCTGAAATTCTAAATTTCGGTTATAAAAATAAAAATATCATCATTGTTTGCCCAGAAATTTAAAAGCAAAGAGAGGAGTTATGGTTTAATAAAACTAGGATATCCAGAACTAGAATTCTTGCACTAAGATGATTATAATGTACATCAGTTCTGCTATTTACTTCCCTGAATTCTAATTGCTTTGTCTTTCTTTATATCATGGCATTACTAAATATAACCTTTATATCACCTATCTTATTTCCTTAGACTTTTAATCCATACCATGTTAAGTGAAGACTGTAATAAAGAGATCATGCTATTTTGTTAAGGATAAGAAATTGTGGCAGATCAATTCTCTAGCATTTGAAAAACTTTATGCTCAGAAGCCGTGTCTAAACTGAAAGATATTTTCTTTCTGTAATACCAATCACCTGGATTTTAATAACTATAAAAAAGGGCAAAACATTGTGAGAATCAATCAATTCATTCTTCACGAAAATTGCAGCTTCCAATAACTATTATAAGGAATGTACATTATGAGAAAATATACCTGATGTTTTCTTGTTGAAATAGTTCTGTGGAAATTATTTAGTTTTGGCAAGATGGGAGTAATTCTCCCAGCATGTTCCACATTATGTAATTGTAGTGGTCCCATCATCAAATCTACAAGTGTTTTAAAGCATCCATTAAGTAAGTGCTCCTGTGTATCAGGGTGTCACAAAATATGTAAGACACATAGAACAAAGCTGGAGAACTCACACTTCCTGTTTGTAAGTCTAAACCTTAATGCAATGCTATTATCATGAAAACAACGTGGTGCTGGCCATAAAGACAGACACATAGGCCAATGAAACAGATAAGAGCCCAGAGACAATGCCTTTCAAATATAGTCAAGTGATTGTCAACAAGGGGGCCAAAACTATTCAATGCAGAAAGGGTAGTCTTTTCAACAAGTGGTTCTGGGGAAAATGGATATCCACATGCAAAATAATAAGGCTGAACCCTTACATAACACCATATAGAAAGGTTAACTCAAAATGGACCTAGACATAAGACCTCAAAATATAAAAATCTTATAAGAAAATATCCGGCCGAAGCCAGTTTGGCTCAGTGGTGGAGCGTCGGTCTGCGGACTGAAAGGTCCCAGGTTCGATTCCGGTCAGGGGTATGTACGTTGGTTGTGGGCACATCCCCAGTAGGGGGTGTGTAGGAGGCAGCTGGTTGATGTTTCTCTCTCATCGACGTTTCTAGCTCTCTATCTCTCTCCCTTCCTCTCTGTAAAAAATCAATAAAATATATTTTAAAAAAAGAAGAAGAAGAAAATATCGGGCAAGATTTATTGCATTAAATTTGGCAATAATTTCTCAGAAATAACCCCAAAGGCACAGGCAACAAAAGAAAAAGATAGACAAACTAGACTTCATAAAATATTTAAATTTTGTACACATCAAAAGACATTGTCAAAAGAGTAAAAAGGAAACCCACAGAATAGGAGAACGTATTTGTAAATCAGTTATTCAATAAGGGATTGATATCCAGAATAGATAGAGATAAAACTCAGCCATAAAAAAAACCAACAATGTGTTTTAAAAATGGGCAATGAACTTCAAAAGATATTATTTCTCTAATGATATACAAAAGGTCAATTAGCACACAAAAATATACTCAATACCACTAAACACTAGGTAAATGCAAATCAAAATTGCAATGCAATTGCACCTCATACATAACACAATGAGACACCACTTCATATCCACTAGAGTAGCTATTCTAAAAGAAACAAACCCAGAAAATGACAAGTGCTGTGAGAATGGAGAATTAGAACCCTTGTGCACTATTGGTGGGAATGTAAAAATGGTATAGCCATTGTAAAAAACAGTATGGCAGGCTCAAAAAAAAGTGTTACAAATATAATTATTATATAATCCAGCAATTCTATTTCTGGGTTTCTAAACAAGAGAATTGAAAGCAGAGTCTCATTAGATAGCTGTATAGCCATGTTGATAGCAGCTTTATTCACAATAACTAAAACATGTAAGCAACTCAAGTGTCCATTGACAGATGAATGGATAAGCAAAATGCATTATATTCATAAAATGGAATCCGATTGAGCCTTGAAATTCTTAGATATGCTACAACATGGATGAACCATGAAGACATTAAGCTAAGTCAAATAAGCCAGTCAAAAAAAGATAAATTTGCCGAAATCGGTTTGGCTCAGTGGATGGAGTGTCAGCCTGCAGACTGAAGGGTCCCGGGTTCAATTCCAGTCAGAGGCATGTACCTTGGTTGCGGGCACATCCGCAATGGGAGGTGTGCAGGAGGCAGCTGATCGATGATTCTCTCTCATCGATGTCTCTAATTCTCTATCCCTCTTCTTTTCTCTCTGTAAAAAAATCAATAAAATATGTTAAAAAATTAAAAGAAAAAAGAAAAAAAAAGATAAATTTGTTATGATTCCACTTACATTAGGTACTGATAGTGTCAAAATCCTAGAGACAGCAAATAGAATGATGGTTCCCAGGTGCTGGAAAGGGAGCTATGAGAGTTGGTATATGATTGACATAGAGTTCCATCTTTCTCCATTGAAGTCATATATGTTGTTCAGTTTGCAAACAATGATTCTACTGAAGTACTTTTTATAATCATTGGACTTCTCAATCTTAAGTCTATATATGTATAAATAAATTATTCATATAGTATTTCTCATTCCAACATTCCTGGGACTTTGTCCTGTAGCAAATATGTTCATCCACATTCCAGTCCTCCCTCAAGTAGTGAGAACATTAAGCTTATGAGAAGAGAAATATTAACAATAACATATAACAAACATAAAGTCAAATCACAGTATATGTGATTTAAAATTTACCACACTGTCAAAAATCCCAATTTTTAAATTGTCCTTATGTTCATTCATAGTAAATAAGAGTTGGGGCCCTAACCAGTTTGGCTCAATGGATAGAGCGTCTGAAAGGTCCCAGGTTCGATTCTGGTCAAGGGCATGTACCTTGGTTGCAGGCACATCCCCAGTAGGGGGTGTGCAGGAGGCAGCTGGTCAATGATTCTCTCTCATCATTGATGTTTCTAACTCTCTATCCCTCTCCCTTCCTCTCTGTAAAAAAAAATCAATAAAATATATATCTTTTAAAATAGTTGGGAACGCTTCTATTCTGTCTAAAGTAGGCAATTTCTAAATGCCTTTAAGAATGTCATGCTCCTGGACTTCTGCTTCTTACTAGGGTTTTAATTATACTATCACCTTTCAAGATTTTTAAGATCCACTTGGATCTATAGTGTTTCCCATGTATGCCCCACTCTCACTGGTGTGCCTGCATTCAGCCCCATCCATGGGCTCCTTGATTGCAGTTATCTGCAGTCACTTGTGGCTTTAGAATGTGGCAGAAGTACCCTTCTTCTCAGGTACTTCCTCTGCACCTTTATAATGTCTCAGGTTGACGAAACCAGTTTGGCTCAGTGGATAGAGTGTCGGCCTGTGGACTGAAAGGTCCTGGGTTTGATTCCGGTCAAGGGCATGTACCTTGATTGCGGGCACAACCCCAGTACGGGGTGTGCAAGAAGCAGCTGATGGGTGATTCTCTCTCATCGATGTTTCTAACTCTCTATCCTTCTCTCTTCCTCTCTGTAAAAAATCAATTTATATATATATATATATATATATATATATATATATATATATATATATATATATATATATAAAATGTCCTAGGTTCATAGTCAACATTTATTACATAATGTACAGTATGGTAACTATAATTAAATACTATGTTGTATATTTGAAAGTTGTTAGAAGAGTACATGTATTTTAAAAGTTCTCACCCCCCCAAAAAAAATTGTAACGATGTGAGGTGATAGATATGTTAACTTTAATGTAGTTATCATGTTGCTACATATACATATATAAAATCAGTATAGTCTATTCCTTAAAGTTGTACAATGTTATTTATCAATTTAAGTCAATAAAGCTGGGGAAGGTTTTTAAACAAAAAATAAATAAAAGTTTTTGTTTTGTCCTCTATTTCCTTATATGTTTCCTAAGGACACATGAATTCGTTATTGTTTTTCAAAATGGAGTTGCCAGGAATAAGAAAAGGGAAATGAGATTAGAGCTCTCCTTTGCTTCATGTAATGTATCATATTTCCATGGGCTGTATCATTTGATGAAAAAGTTCTGTAAATTTTAAAAAGGTCGAAAATCACTGTGTACTTAATTTTGTATTCCCTGCTGTTCCAAACACAATCCCTTTTCCCTGGTGGTGGGTAGCAATATAGATGAGATAAAATTAGTATAATAAATAAAGCTGTCCTCTACCTGCCAGGAGGTAACAATAAAGGGTTATCAAGAATGAGAAAGCATATATTCAATCAATTGGCAATATTATTATTTTTTAACTGTTGACTCTATTACAGATGACCCCCATTTCTCCCTCCTTTGCCCACCTCTGCACAACCCCTACTCCCCACTCCCCTGGCCTTCACCACCCAGTTGTCTGTGTCCAGGGGCTGTGCGTACATGTTCTTTGACTAAGCTCTTTGCCATTTTATGATAACAGCAAAATCCTTTTGCTAAAAAATTAGAAGTACAAGTCACTTGTTATAAAAGGTAATTTTCAGCAATAGATTCAACCTAGACCCAATAGCCACACAAAAGCATGAGTAGAACTTCCTAAAATGATCAGAATGCCATAAGGAGCCAACTGGGATGTGAGCAATATTAAGTTATAGTGCCTATTCGCCCCTGCACCCCTCATCTAAACAAACACCCACAGCTTTTCCATCTTAGGCCTTTGTCTTTGGTTTAACCACTACTGTAGGCAAAATAGCGTACCCCCCAGGGACTGTGCAATGTCATATTACATGACAGGAGTTACAGTTGAAGACAGAATAAGGGTTACTAATGAGTTGAAGTTAATATAAAAAATTATCCTGGATTATTTGATGGGCTCCATGTAAACATAGTGTCCCTTGGATGTAGAAGAGGAAAACAGGAGAGACAGAACTAGAGAGATGGCATCATGAGAAAGCTGGTGTTGAAGATTAAAGAGGCCATAAACTAAGGAATCCAGAAATGTTCTAGAATCTGGAAAAACCAAGAAAAAGGATTCTCCTCATATCCCCCAGCAAGGAATGCAGCCCTGCCAACAAGTTGATTTTGGCCCAATGTGACCCATTTCAGACTTATAACTCCAAATGTAAAATAATAAGGTTGTGTTGTTTTAAGTTATTTAGTTTGTGGTAATTTTTTTAAAAAAACATATTATTTTATTGATTTTTTTTTACAGAGAAGAAGGGAGAGAGATAGAGAGCTAGAAACATCGACAAGAGAAACATCGACCAGCTGCCTCTTGCACACCCCCCAGTGGGGATGTGCCTGCAACCAATGTACATGCCCTTGACCAGAATCGAACCTGGGACCTTTCAGTCCGCAGACCGACGCTCTACCACTGAGCCAAACCGGTTTCAGCTGTGGTAATTTTTTAAAGTATATCTTTATTGATTTCAGAGAGGAAAGGAGAGAGAGAATCAGAAAAGTCAATGATGAGAAAGAATCCTTGATCAGTTGCCTCCTGCATGCCCCCTACTGGGGATCGAGCCCAAAACCCAGGCATGTGCCCTTGACTGGAATCAAACCTGGGACCCTTCAGTCCACAAGCCAATGCTCTGTCCGCTGAGCCAAACCAGCTAGGGCAGTGTGTGGTAATTTTTTTTTTTTTTACAGCAATAATGGGATACTGGTACACCCACAAAAATTGTTCTGACCTACCTCAGATGCCCAGAAACTGTTCCTTCCTTATCAAATATCTTTCCCATTTCAGTCACCTGTCATTACTCCCAAACTATCTGTATTTGTAAGATGATAATTATAATTTGATAAGATAGTAATGTTTTCTATAAATTCCTTTCTCAAAACAATTACTAGGAAAGATATTAACAAAGACTTAATGAATATTTAAGTCATGATTATGCAGCTATTTTAATTAATGTCATTCAGACACCAATTTAGAAGCAAAATATATTTTTAAATCCTCAAATGGCACATCATTATTTTTATGAGGTTTTTGAGAAGGCAAAGATGCTGCCTGTGTTGAGTTGATTTCTTTTTAAGAACAGACTGTTTAAGAAAAGTCGGCATTGTCTGTTTGATCTTCCAATGTACGTTAAGTGAAACAGAGAATGAGAAAAGTAAAGGTGATCCTTATTTCTAACATAATTTCACCCAGATATTAAAAGTGCATTGAGCCCTAACCGGTTTGGCTCAGAAGGATGGCAGATAAACACCAGGAGGAAGATTCATGTGCCTGCAGACTCAAGGGTCCCGGGTTCAATTTCAGTCAAGTGCATGTACCTTGGTTGCAGGCACATACCCAATAGGGAGTGTGCAGAAGGCAGCTGATCAATGTTTCTTTCTCATAGATGTTTTTAACTCTCTATCCATCTCCCTTCCTCTCTGTAAAAAATCAATAATATATATATATATATATATATATATATATATATATATATATATATATATATATATATTTTAAAAGTGTGTCAAAGTGCCTCCAAAGGTCAAACACAGTGGGACTTAAAGAACTCAAATTAATATACACAGGTAGATAGTTTCTATTTCAAAAATAATTTCATTTCTGTACATGATAGAAAATGTGAGACTTTTATCTAAAAAACATAAACAATAGAAATCATCACCAGATAAGATGTGGCAATGTACTGTGAATCCCTCTAAACCTCGTTTTCTTTGTTTTATTTTGTTGTATGATTTTATGGAATGTACTTCCTACATGGGTTAGTTCTGAGGGCGCAAGAGGCAGCTGATCAATGATTCTCTCTCATCAATGTTTCTAACTCTATCCTTCTCTCTTCCTCTCTGTAAAAAATCAATAAAATATATTTAAAAGAAAAAAAATTGTGACATCCAAGTCTATTTGTCAACTAGGCAGTGAGTGTATTAGAGAAAGTGACATCTGAGTGATTGCTTAAGGAAGTGAAGGAGTTGGGTGTGTTTCTCTCTTGCATTGATATATATATATATATATATATATATATATATATATATATATATATATATATTATATATCACTCTTTCTCTCTTTTTCCCTCTCTCTAAAACAAATGAAGCATATCCTTGAATGAGGATTCTTTAAAAATTTATTAAAAGTTTTTGTTTGTTTTATATATAGATAGTGATGAGTGTCCATAAAAATAAACAAACATGTAAAACATGGCAGAAAAATAAAAAGGGGGGAGGGAAAGGGGTGGAGATTGAAATTTTAAATAAGGTGGTCAGGAAAGTCCTCATATAGACCATGTTAAATTTGACATCCAAGTCTATTTGTCAACTAGGCAGTGAGTATATGAGAGAAGGCGACATTTGAGTAATTGCTTAAAGAAAGTTAGGGAGTTGGGTGTGTAGATATTAATGAAGAAAGCACTTAAGGGAGAATAAATAGCAAGTAGAAAGGTCCTGAGGTGGGAGGTTAGTATAGCAAAAGCAAAGTGAGAGGAGGAAAGAAGAAGATACAATCTGGAAGCAATGGTGGAAGGGAAAATTCTCATGGGACTTTATAGATCACAGTCAGGTCTTTGGCATTTGCTTCTGAATAGAAATTGGGTTTTTGATCCTAGGAGGACATGTTTAAACATGATTACTTTGTGTGTTTTTTTGTGTTTTTTGTTTTTGTTTTTTTGTGTTTTTTTTTTTTAGACCTGATTTATTGATTTTATTACTGATTTATTGTTGTTACTGATTTGGCTCTTTCTTCTATACCACATACCTTAAATTAAAATAATCTGAGGATGAGATGCACGACTTACTCTTGCATACTCTCAGAGTGTCTCATAAAAGCCAGCCTATGGGTGGCTTTTCTTTTCTTTTTTTTTTTTTTTAAATATATTTTATTGATTTTTTTTTTGCCCCCCTCCCTCCCTCCTATACATACCCTCCCTCCCCAGAGTTTTATGTCCATTGGTTGTACTTATATGCATGTATACAAGTCCTTCGGTTGATCTATTATCTCCCCCAGATCTCCCTCCCCTCCCCACTGTAAATTGACAGTCTGCTTGTTGCTTTACTGTCTCTATATCTATCTTTTGGTTCATCAGTTTATAATGTTCTTTATTATCCATAAATGAGTGAGGTCATGTGGTGTTTCTCTTTCATTGATTGGCTTATTTCACTCAGCATGATGCTCTCCAATTCCATCCAGGTTGCTGCAAATGATGAGAATTCCTTCTTTTTTATGGCAGCATAGTATTCCATTGTGTAGATGTACCACAGTTTTTTGATCCAATCATCTGCTGATGGGCACCTACGCTGTTTCCAAATTCTGGCTATTGTAGATTGTGCTGCTATGAACATAGGGGTGCATATATCCTTTCTGATTGGTTAAACATGATCACTTTGGCTGCTGCACTGAGAACAACCTAAAAAGAGGTAGCATGGAGAATGGTTAGCCCTGGCCAGTGTTTCCCAGTGGTTAGGGTATCCATCTGCACACTGAGAGTTCCGGGTTCAATTTCTGGTCAAGGGCATGCACCTAGGTTGCAGGTTTGATCCCCAGACTCAGTCTAGGTGTGTGTGTGGGGGGGAGGCAGCTGATTGATGAGTCTCTCACACCTATGTTCCTCTCTCTTTCCTGCTCCCTCTCTTCCACTCTCTCTGAAAATAAATAAATAAATGCAGGAGGGGGGAACCCTCTTGTGAGGATTAACAAAAAAAAAAAGAACGAGAAAATGGTTAGAACCCATCTCCAATAACCCAAGCAGAAGGTAGTGCCTCCTGCAAGTGTGGTAACAGTGGAGGAGAGGCCATTGTCAGATTTTCAATATATTTAAAAGGAAAGCCGACAGGATTTTTGCAGATGCAATGAATGTGTGGCGTAAGAGAAGGAGAGCAGTCAAAATGACAGCAAGTTTTGAAGCCTGAGCAACCAGAAAGGCAAACTACCGCTCATCTTTGGGAACAAGAGATTTGGACATGGCAAATCTGATATTTTCATTAGACAGTTAAGTGTACTTGTCACGTAGAAAGCTGGATATATTAGACTGGACTTTAGGGGAAAGAGTCCGGGCTGGAGACGTGGATTTAGAAAGCATTAACACGTAGATTTAATTCCAGACCTGTTATTTCCAAACCCAGCTCCTATTAGGAGCAATTCTCCACCGTGGCTCTGTGTGTCTTAGATTATCTTTTCAGATGTGCAAACATTTTCGGAAAGCAGTGCTTCCTTCCATCCAGGTTGAAGGTGAGATTTGTTTCCTGACCAGGATATGAAAGGTAAGGTCTCCTCTGGTTTGCCACTCTTTATGAAAAAAGGTCGGTCCCCTCTTTATGAAGATTGGTTTCCTTAGCCCAGTGAGCCTCCGCTGTGTCACAAACCTTGGCGTGTGCAAAGCTCACCAGGACTCACCCTGCATCACCCCATTAGATGAGAAGAGAGCAAGGAGAACCACTGCAACCATGAAGTTTATGCTGCCTGATGTCCCATAAGCAATAAATCTAAATCCAGTTATGCTCATTGTTTCCTTGCTGACCAAAGTCTTGGAAATGTGACAAGTCCATCTAGCACAGTGGTTCTCAACCTTCCTAATGCCGTACCCTTTAATACAGTTCTTCATGTTGTGGTGACCCCCAACCATAAAATTATTTTTGTTAGCAGGGTCACTTAAGACCATCGGAAAACACAGATATTTACATTATGATTCATAACAGTAGCAAAATTACAGTTATGAAATAGCAACGAAAATAATCTTATGGTTGGGGGTCACCACAACAGGAGGAACTGCATTAAAGGGCCGGGGCATTAGAAAGGTGGAGAACCACTGCTCTAGCAGCTGAAGGAGCAGCTTCTGCATAGGGACTGTTGAACCCCTTAAGAATAACCGCTGTGTAAGAGGAACCACTGAAAATGTTGTAGCATGGAAAGAGGCATGATCTAACTTGAAGTATGAAACTAAAACTCCTCTAATACCCGAGGGAAAGTTGGACTGGAGAAGGAGTGGGAGGAGAAGCAGATAAACCAGTTAGGCTGTGGTTGAAATAACCCACGCAAGAAATCAAGAAAAGCCTAGCCAAGGGTATCAACTAAGGGGACTGAGAGAAGGGGGCATATTCAAGAGACACTAAAATCAGTTGGCTGTATCTTTCCCACTTGATGGTAGACTCATTCCCACAGTAAGTAAGAAAATGAATTGGGGTCATTTCCTTACATAAGAAGAATGGAGCTTGGAGTTGCTGCATCACTGCCAGAGCTCTGTTGATTTCCCCATGCAGTCTGTTCTCTTTTTCATGGTCCCCAGCAGCTGCCTTGAGTATCACATCTACAAGCAGCAAAGCCAGACAGGAAGGAAAGGAAGAAAGCCCACTGTACAGGCATCTCTCATCCTTTTGAATCAGAGCGGAAGGTATTTCCCAGAATCCTTGAAATACCTTCTCCTCGTGCTCCATCAACCGGAATTGCCCCTGTCTCAAATGCAAGGAAAGCTGAGAAAATGACATCCGGCCCTTTCAGCCTCTATCATGCGAAATAGGTTCCAAAAGTAGTGAAGAAAGATTAAGATTGGCTGCTGGGGGAGACTACCAAATTCTGATTAGATGTGGAGGCTGGGAAAGAAGGAAAAGTCAAAATAACTGCTTAGGTACCCAGCTTGTGCCCTTGCCAGGATAGTAACTAAATGAGAGGAACAGGTTTTGTGTAAGGAATGATAAAGTATAATTTTTAATCCTCGCCTGAGAATATATTTATTAATTATAGAGAGAGAAACATCAATCGGCTGCCTTCCATACAAGGCCCTGACCGGGGATTGAACCTGCAACCTAGGTATGTGTCCAGAGCAGGAATCAAACCCACAATATTTTGGTGTACTGAAGGACACTTCAACCAGCTGAGCCACCAGGCAAGAGCAATGATAAAATCTTTTAAAATATATTTGAGCCTCAGCCAGTTTGGCTCAGTGGATAGAACATATGTGGACTGAGGGGTCCTGGGTTTGATTCTGGTCAAGGGCACATGCCCGGGTTGTGGGCTCAATCCCCAGTGAGGGGTGTGTAGGAGGTAGCCAATCAATAATTCTCTCTTATCATTGATGTTTCTCTCTCTTCCTCTCTAAAATCAATAAAAATGTACTTTAAAATACATATATATATATATATATATATATATATATATATATATATTTGAACTTTTAGTTGAAAAGCCCAGAGCTTAGTTTTATTGGGGTCTACAGCTTATGATTGTGAGCTAAACTAAAATTGTAAGTTTGGGACAATATAACTGAAGTCACAGTAAAAAAGTTTGTCCAGAGACTATTTTATAGACGAGCCAAAGGATAAATCTTGGAAAGAGAAGCCCATTTGAGAAAATAAAAAGGAAAGTCCATAAAAGTGGAAAGAAAAAAAAAAAGCAGGAGAGAGCAACAGTTTAAGGTAGAAGAGAGATCAATGGTACTAAGTGGTTCCCAGAGACCAGTTAAGGAGAAGATTTAGAAGGAAATTGCCTATCAGTTTTAGCAACAAATATGTCATGGTGACCATTGCCAAGGAAGAAACATACTGTATACAGAGGTAGTTACAGAGAAATATAAGTTTTTTGGTTATTTTTTATTATTTTTTAATGAGCAATCTGAGACCACGGGAGAGAGCTGGAAGACAGGGACATAAGAATGATCTGTAACAGCTTCACAATTGTAATATACAATTGTCAGGAAAGGTCTATGCCTTGGATCTTTGTAGAATCACCTATCAAGAGTCGAGGATGGTCAACAGAGCTCCCTCCTCCAATTCCGTCCCTTGCTTATTCTTGCTCTTTTATAGTCTGAAGACACATTTTCTTTATCAAGGCTAATTTTCTTACACTAATTTGCTAGAGTTCACTACTCAAAAATAGAGAAGATAGAAGTAAAAATAAGTGCTAAGTTTTATATTTTAGTAAGTTTCAATGTAATGTTTTCTTAATAGTCTTTACTGTCTGTTACTGCTATCCTCTAGTCTAGAAGGTCGGCCAGAGTAACCTCTTAACCATATAGAACAATTGGTACAAACAAAACCCAGTTTATAAGAAAAAGCAGTACTGCAACACAGCCTGTCCTAAATCAGGTTCAACCCTGCCCTCTAGTGTATAAGTGTAGCGTAGCAGCTTCCATTTTATATTGAAATACATTGAACACTGAATACCCAGGTTCTCTGCCGGAGCTGAGGATACAGCTGTAGAAAAAAACCTAAAAGGTCCCCGTAACCATGGAGATTATTACAACTTACTTCAATGACTGTTTATAGAAGAAAACATCCATTTCAAAACCTCTGTACTGTTTAACTATCTGCCTCTGCTTCCCTATTCCACTTGTCCTGGCTTACTTACTAGCCTGTCTCAAAACTATCAAAATCAACATTTTTAGAATTCTAGAGATTGATTAAACATTTCAGAAGCCTGGGGTGAGGGTATATTCATGAAAGTTGATTTAATATTATCAAGAATAGTCACAGAGAAGCAAGAGGGGCAAAAAAAACCAAAACCAAACAAAACAAAAAACAGTCAGTTTTGTGTTTTAATTTGGCCTAGTCTTTTAGTCTATCTCTGCTCCCAGATCAAAAGTAGCCCAGTCTGGGGTATGGAAAACAAAACCAGCTGGGAGCACTTTCAAATCCTCCTTCCCAGATGATAGCCATTACTTAACCTCTCTAAGACAAAAGAAAGAACCTCCGGAGAAGCTTTAGAAAGGCTGGTCTCTATTTTGTCCACCTCAGCACTCTCACATAGTGCTAAAGCCACACCCAGGGGGAAAGGGCATTTCTCAAAAACTTTACAAGCAGGTATTTAGTTGCTGCTGACTGAGAGAACATGACCACGAGCAAGAAAAATCTTACCTGTTGTAGGTGGAAGAAGGGAACAGCACCAAGTGATGGTCTGGTGGGTCAGCCTGGACCTGGGTCTGTTGTAGGCAGGGAGACAGACCTGAGCAGAGCAAGGACGATGGGCCATGGACAGAAGGCGGCCAGAGTGAAACACCCCAACACTGGCAGTGAGAAAGAGCTGGTGGAGCAGATAGTGGAGGTATTCAATTCAAGACCTTGCCCCTAGGACCTCTCTCCACCCTAGAATGCCTCAGGCCATGGGGGTGGGAGTCTCCTGACCTTTTCTCCTCTGGCATGTGGTTAGTCAGGTGGCGGACCCCCACCTACAGAGGACAAGGAGCGGTGAGGGGGCCTGGAGGAAAGCCCATCTAACTTGCTTGCAAGAACAGACGCAGAGCTGAGCCGAAACCAGCTTGGCTCAGTGGATAGAGCATTGGCCTGCGGACTGGAAGGTCCCAGGTTCGATTCTGGTCAAGGGCATGTACCTTGGTTGCGGGCACATCCCTGGTAGGGGGTGTGCAAGAGGCACCTGATCGATGATTCTTTCTCATTGATGTTTCTAACTCTCTATCTCTCTCTCTTCCTCTCTGTAAAAAATCAATAAAAAATAAAATAAAATAACAGAAGCCAATAGGACAGGCCCTGATAGGTCAGTTTGGGGAAGAAAGCAGTTAACGCCCCTCCAGGGGTTAAATCCTAGCCCACTCCGAAGGGCAACCCTTTGAGCCACCCACTTGAGGTTTCTGGAGTGTACGTTCCCTTTGCTTGCTCACATACATTTTCTTTAGCAAGTCTGAGTCTTTGCTTTGAATTCTTTTCTTACCCGAACCCAGGTAACAAGGTTGTTGAACCCAGGTTTGGTATGACCCCACTCACCGGTCAGACACCTGGTGCCATTCCCACCACCTACAACAGGTTCAGCAAACTCAGTACTAACGTTCCAGCTAGGAAAGAATTCAGCCAAGACTCAAACTGTAAGAGAACAATTATTTATAAAATCACAGAGGTAGAAGAAGCAATTCCTAGAAGAAATGGGCTTAGGAAATAAATTATAGAGGTAAAGCAAGGGCCCTTGGAGCTTGGGAGTGAGGACTATAATGATAAAGTGCAGTGTGTGTGGGTGGGGGGGGGGGGGGGAGGGAGAGCACAGGCATACTCCCAGGAGAGAGAACTTATCTCTATCCTAAGAGTTTTAAGTGTGGAGATTTTAGGGGGAGGTCCCAGGGGAAGATCTCAACTGAATATTCAGCAATTTTCCCGGTGTGTCCTTTCAGGGTTAGGTCTCCACTGATTGATTGATTGATTGATTGATTGATTGGAATCAGGGCAGGGGCTCATTATCCAATGCAGCTGTTTTTTTCTGGGCCTGGAGCTGAGGTCTAAATGTTTTAACTCTAGAGAGGAAAGGTCAGGGGATCCAAACCACATGGCCAGTGATATGCTAGGGGAGGAAAGGCCACTCTGGACGTCAGGTCCTAACCCTACAATTGTCCTTTGCTAGGCTCTCTGTGACCTCTTGTCATTGGGCACCTTCCCTGCTCTGCTCATGTCTAACTGCCTACCACATACCAAATCAGGCTAATCTCAGCAATTCGAGTGTCAAGGTAAGACATGTCCAAACTTGTAAGAATGTTTATGAGTTTATTTGAGCCAAACGGACAACAAACAGTTGCCAGGAAGCAAAATCTCAAGGTATTGAGAAAATGCTCCAGAAAAATGGTTGTTGCTTTTTATTCTATACATCAGAATCAAAGGGGAAGAGGTAAGGTAAGGGGGCTGCATGAAATCCATTGGTGATATGTTAGGGAGATGGAAGGAAGAAAAAGGGGAGTGTGGAAATCTTTGAGACTGGATACAAATAAAATAAATAGACACATATTTTACGTTGGTGGGTATAGGATGGTTAACAATCAACATTTAGGACATAGAGATGTATGGGGAAGAACAAGATAACAATGCGGGCTTCTGTGGTCTCCTGCTTTCCTGCAGTAGTTGTGTCCTGAGGGATCTGGAGAAGATTACTCTGACACTGCAGATAGATCTCAATGGAATATTTAGCACCTTTTCATCTTTTCTTAGATGCAAAAAGACAATAGACAGAGTCAGTTAAGGTGAAAATGGACCTTTCTTCAAGAAGACGACACTGTGTTCTAGTAAAAAGCCTGCTCAGATTGGCCAGAGTCAGAGAGGCAGTCTATTATAAAAAGAACTGGTGTTGCCTCAGAAGTGGGGGGTAGTCTTATACAGCGAATATAGGCATAAACCTATGTTTTAACTGTAAAAATTAGGGGGTCGTCTTATACGCCGGAAAATACAGTACCAAGGTTGCTATACCCAGATCCAGAATGAGTCCACCAGTCTACCACAGGGTGTCATTCCTGCTGCCTACAAGACCATCCTATGTGGTTACTTTAGGTCTCTGAGTTTGTAAGGCCTGCCATGCATGCCTCCCCTGAGCTTGTCAGGTTTAGCCCCTTTTTTGTCCACACAACGTATTTTACATTAAAAAAACAACCGCTAATTCACCAACAGGCCGAACTGGAAAAGCAAACCATCCTTTCTCTACAATGATGCAAAGAAGTGTTTTATAACATCCATTTGTTAACACGTAACATCCGTTCTTGATTTAAAAAATACCACAAAAAGGTTAAAAATTAAAAAAAAAACATACCAAAACTATCAGCCATTAGTGCATGCCTGATACTAAGGTTGGAGTGGGGAAAATACAAAATGAGATTACCCATTCTATCTCCTACTTTCTAGTCTCTTATGGAATTCATATAGGGTAAGGAGCTGCCTGTTGCCTACAATATAAAGTTTAACTTCTATGCATAGCCTCCAATCTACTTCATTCCATCTTGATCTCTCTTGCCAAATTCAACTTCTGCTAGTTTTTGAAATACATCCTAGTCTTAGCCACATGGGAATAATTCAAAATTCCACCTGTGTAACTTTTATTTATTTTTTTGCCTGCATACCTTTGGCAAGCTATTTCCTGGGCTTTAGCGGGTTCCCTGAATTCTATTGTTGGCAAATCCAGCTTAGCCTGATCTCCTCCTCATCTAACTTCAGTCTGTTCTTTATAGGCACACAGGGTGATTTTTGTTTTTGCATACGAATCTGGTCATGGAATCTCCTGCTAAAACATTTCCTGGCACACAGAAATCTCATGGGCCATACATTCCAATGTGCCATTTCTTGTTTTCCTGCAATATGTCTATATAATATCCACCTTTGACATAACTTTCTTTCACGTATTTTTCTTGATTTCAGAGAGGAAAGAAGAGGGAGAGAAAAAAAACCAAAACAAAAACCAAAACATCAATGATGAGAGAAAATCATTAATTGGCTGCCTCCTGAACACTCCTGACTGGGGATGGAGCCCGAAATCCAGTATCAAACCATAACCTCCTGGTTCATAGATCAATGCTCAACCACTGAGCTACACCGGCTGGGCTTCCCCCCTTTTTCAGACCCATTCAGCACAAGCCCAGATCCCATGAAAATCTGGGTTTACTCTTCCGGAGCTGCTTCAAGGTTTCCCATTATACACATGTTGCCTTGGGCAGCCCTTCACAAACCTAACTTTGATGAGCTCGTTGAGAAAAGGCGCTTAGCTGTCCCTGTGCTTGCAGAGTAGACGCCAACCAATTGCTCCTAGTAAAGAGATGAATCCCCATCTCCATGATGAGCAACCACCCAAGGATGCTTTTATAGGAGCCTTGTAGCCGCGCTCAGACCCCAAGGCCGCAGCTCTCCACCCGCTGGCCCAGGCCGCGCATGCGCGCCGCCGCCCCCGGCGCCTGGGGCTGCATCCGGGTCTTAAGCGCGGCGGCAGGGTCGCCCTGAGGCTGCGGGGTGCGCTGCCCGGCGGTTGCTCGCGGCGTCGGAAGCGCAGGGGAGTCGGGGGTGAGTCCGGGGGTGAGTCCGGGGCTGCGGGCCCGGAAGGGGGGCGGGGTGGGCGCACCTGGCTGGCCTCGCCCCTCCGGGGGGCTCTGCACGGGTTCGGGGACGTGGAGCCCCGGCGGACCGGGTCCCGGGGGTGGAGGTGGAGGTGGAGGTGGGATGGGGTGGGGGTCGGGTGGGATGGGGTGCAGGGGGGAGGAGGACCACCTCTGGCCTCCGGAGGGGGCTTCCCTGGGCCTCCTCCCGGCGGCTGCCTCCGGACACTTGTTAAAAACCCGTAAGTCATCCTCGCTCGCTGCTGGCCTTCGTTCCCGGAGGGCCTGGGCCCAGCGGCCACAGTGAGGGTGGGTCTGCAGGCTTGTCTGCTGCTGGGGCCCCTCTTTGGAGCTGGTACCCCGGCCCCGCACTTCTTCCCCCGGCCCCGCACCCCCCAGCCCCGCACCCCCCCGGCCCCGCACACCCCCGGCCCCGCACCCCCCCAGCCCCGCACCCCCCCAGCCCCGCACCCCCCCCAGCCCCGCACCTCCCCCCAGCCCCGCACCCCCCCCCGGCCCCGCACACCCCCGGCCCCGCACCCCCCCGGCCCCGCACCCCCCCAGCCCCGCACCCCCCCAGCCCCGCACCCCCCCCAGCCCCGCACCTCCCCCCAGCCCCGCACCCCCCCCCGGCCCCGCACACCCCCGGCCCCGCACCCCCCCGGCCCCGCACCCCCCCAGCCCCGCACCCCCCCAGCCCCGCACCCCCCCCAGCCCCGCACCTCCCCCAGCCCCGCACCCCCCCCAGCCCCGCTCCCCTCTCCCCTCTCCCATCCCCCCTTTCCCATCCCCGTCCCCCTTCCCCCCCCCTCACAGCCCCTCCCCCCCCCCAGTCCCGTACTCCTTGCCCCCCTTTCCCACTCCCCCTTCCTCTCCCTGGTGGGGAGACCTTGTCAGGTTAGGGGTAATGTGGTGTAGCAGTGTTGCCCAAACTTCTCTCAGGATGAGAATCACCTGGTGGAGTTGTTAAAATACAGATTCGGACAACTCCACCAGGTAACTCTCATCCTGAGAGAAGTTTGGGAAACACTGGACTGCAGGGAACAGCCCAGGGCGAGGATTCTGGAGGTTAACTCCAGAGAGGATCCTAGGCCCCCTGTGGAGCTCGGGAAGCTCCCCTCCAGCTCCGAAGCTGAGGCTCAGCGGCCCCTTGTCCAGGCCATGCGCAGCCCCAGTGAATCAGCACCGGAGGAAGGTGAAGGGCTCCTCCTTGATTGATTGATTGATTGATTGATTGCTGTATCTGCTGGTGCTGCCAGAGCATTGCCCAAGGCCGCAGGAGTGTGGATCTCTGAGAATTTTTTTAATTGGCCTAAATGTTGCAAGAACATCCTGCTACTGTACTCTGGGCGAGGTGATTCATTGGGAACTTTTGAGAGTGAGTTCTGAGCTCTCCAAAGAGTCTAAAAAACATACCAGCCCCTCCCTCCTTCTCCCCCCCACCCCCTAAAAAAATCCCCAAAACACCACCACCACCAAAATCAGACCAGCCTTCCTGTACCTGATCTGAGAGACTTACTGGAACCTCTTTCCGATGCAATCATCTTGTATGGTGGTTTGTTTGCCCCCCCCCCCCCCCCCCCCCAATTTAACCTAATAGTAAGAATCACCTGTGGTATTTGTATATCCAGTGAGAGGGTCCTGGGAATCTATATTTTTAACAAGAAAATGCTATTTACCTCTTAACTGTGCCAGAATTCTAGGTGATCATAATAGCTGTTATGCCAGAATTATAAATTGTTTTGGTCCTAAAGACATCTTTTAGGTTCCATATATTTATTGTAATGAAATCTACTCTCCCATTAAAGAATTTGACTTCTTGTGAATGTAAAGAGTGTGGGTACAGAATTCAGGATTGCTGCTGAAGTAGTTTCTAAATATAAAACTAAGTTAAAATTTGGAATTGTGGAAATATACAACCAAGAATTAAAATCGGGAAACTATAGTCATAGTGTAAATGTAAATCTTGACAATACAAAAATAATACAGAAATTGGGATGTAAGAATGCAATTTTTTGTGTAATAATAGTAGGTCAGTCCACATTGTCTAAAATGGAACCATATAGCTTTTAAATGACACTGCTCTTTTAATATTTCTGTTATATTGTTTCTTAACTTTATTCTTTTAGGAACTGAAATTGCTTTTTGTGAAGAAAAAATTTCCCCCAAAGGTCAGCAGTTTTTTTAGTTCATTTTGTTTTCTTTTTCTTTTGTTGAATGTAAGAAAATTTAGTGTTATGATTTTTATTAAAAATAGTGTGCCAAAACCTATATAATTTTATTAATTTATTTAATTAAAAAATGAAAAAATATCTCAAATAAAAGTATCTTTAAATACTCAAAAAATAGCATGTCTTTTATGACCCCATTATAAAAAAATATTTGTATACATTCTATTTATATATGTGCATTACATACATATCTAGAATAATAAATACCTAACAATACTAGAATTATTTAAGAGTGGTGGGATTTTGGTTGATTTTTAAAAAACTTATTTATAACTTTCTATATTGATTTAATTTTTTAAAAGTACAGGTATCATTTCTATAAGAACGTTATTTAATAAAGGGAGGTTTGTTTTTACAATACTTATAGGGAGAATTCTGGATTTTAGTAAATAATCCAAAAGTTTCTGAGTGGTCATTACTACCATTAACTTGCAATCAAGAAATGAGTTCTGTATACTGCTTTGTTTGCCTTTAGGTTTATTTTATGATAATTTATACAATATCCTTGTAGAGAGAGTGAGTACAGCGTGGTGTCTTTATTGTAACTTTGCCGTGATATGAATTCTGGCTTTGTTACTTAGTAATTGTGTGACCTTAAATTGTGCGAGTGTCTGTCCTCATCTGAGACTAGGCATTATATTTATTTTAGCAGATTGTTCTAAAGATTAGAATATACCTAGCCCATTGTCCAGAAACCAAGGTCTGTTCAAAAGAGCTATTATTATTATTTTAAAAGTACAGATTGTAAATGTACCACAGCATGGATGGACCTGGAGAACATTATACATTATGCTAAGTGAAATAAGCCATTCAAAGAAAGACAATTACCATATAATTCTATTCAAATCTGGAATTTAATGAACAAAATGAACTACCAAGGAAAGCAGAGACAGACTCAGAGAGAGCAAGCAGACAGCTCTGGGGGAAGAGGGTTGGTGTTTTTGGGAAGGGGTGAGCTAAAAATAAAAAGAAGACATCTCATGGATATGGACAACAGCGGTGGTTCTAGCAGGGGTGGAGATAGGTCTGGGTGGGGGTGAGGGTGGTGGAGTGGAAGAGGACATAGAGGGGATTAATGGTGATAGAAAAAATAAAGTACGGATTGTGTTTGTATAATACACATCTTAAGTAATGTCTTTTTTGAAGTCATCAATATGTTGCACTTCTATTTAAGTGTCTGCAAATTACTTAAAGTGTTCTAAATGGATTTTCTAGGTTTGAACTTGTCCTGGAAGCTGTGCTTCGCCATAATGAGGCTTGTAATTCTTGATAACTATGACTTGGCTAGTGAATGGGCAGCCAAATACATCTGTAATCGCATCATTCAGTTCAAACCTGGAAAGGACAGATATTTTACCCTGGGTTTACCAACAGGTAACACATAATTTTTTTCCTCCATTTTAGAAACTTAATGTTATGTGATTTAATGATTTCCTTTAATAAAGTATATTGGATTGAATCTGTGTTTATTTTCTTTCTGTAAGATAAAAAATTGCATAGTGGTATATTTTATGGCAGGATAAACACAAGCATTTGTTACATAGTTTATTGGATATAGTTCTCTGTTAAGGTTTTCTTTAAAAATAAACAAGCAATATCATTGATCTTGTGACACTCTCTTCGATATTGTAGCTTCCACAAGAGAGAGTACTGGACTTGGAATTAGAGCTGCTACATTCTTGGTTACTGCAAGACCTTTGTTCTATATCCCTAAGCCTCGGTCTCCTTACCTAGAAAGACTCTAGTATAGGGGTGTCGAACTCAATCAGAGAAGGGGCCAAAATCTAAAATCCAGCCTAAATCGCGGGCCGAATGGTTTACTGAACAGTCATAAACTGACAATGTCATAAACTGACAGCGGAGTGCAGTGATGACAGCGCGGTGCGGGCCACATTGCAAGGCCTGGCGGGCTGGATTTGGCCCGCGGGCCTTGTGTTTGACACATGTGCTCTAGTACATGAATTTGTGCATGGGTGGCCTACATTCAAGCTAGCTAACTTGGTCACTCCGTCTGAATTATGACACAGACATAAAGAGTAATTTGAGTGTGAGGACCAAAAGGCTTTAGACTCATAAATGCCAACAGTGCTAAACATATTTCTGTGTATTTAGATATACAACTTTCACTTTATTTTGGGTAGTATACCTGCTTGCTAATACATCTGCCCCAGCCCCTGTGGTTTTAAAATGTGAACATTTCTATAATTGTAAGTAACACCCTGTATTGTAATTATCCTCCAAGGAAGTATTCACTCAATATATATTTATTGAAGTGGTTTTTAGCAAGCTTGATATTTAAGGGCCTGCATGCTGTGGGCCTGACCTACTTTCCGGACTCGTTTCCACCATTCCCCTACACTGAATCGTGACCGACAAATTGGTCTGCTGTTAGTTCAAAGAATAGTCTCGAATGTGCTGGCTTTACTTCACTCATGTTATATAATGAAAACTCTGGAACCAGAGTCTCTTGAATCTCAGGCTTCACTGCCATGTGATATTTGGCAAATTCTTTAATCGTTTTAACCCAATTCTTTCCTCTTCATAATGGGAAAGATAATGCCAACTTCCCACGGTTGTGAGCTTTGCATGAGCTAATATATGAAAACATTAGCATGGCATCTGGCACATGGTAGGCATACAGATCTCATCTCTGAAACTCCTCTCCCACCCCTCCATGTTTTTGTTAATTCTCAATTACAACTTATCCCATCTTTCACTGTTGGAATGCTACTCCTTCAAGACTCAGTTGAAATGCCATTTTCTCTGATCTTTCCTCCAACAAGCAAGACTATAGTTTTCTTGGCTTTACTATAGTTCTCCAGGTTTCTTATAGGTCATTTATATTTTTCCTTGTATTATAGTTATTTTGTACTTAAACTTATCCCTTCTTTTTAGTTCTAGGATAGAAATAGTCTTTTTTTTTTTTTTTTTAATGTTTTTATTTTTTAGAGAGGAAGAGAGAGAGGGATAGAGAGATAGGAACATCGATGAGAGAAACATCATCAATGGGTTGCCTTCTGCATTGCCCCTACTGAGGATTGAACCCGCAATCCAGGCATATGCCCTGACCTGGAATCAAACCAGTGCCTTCTTGGTTCATGGGTAGTTGCGCAACCATTGAGCAACACCCAGCCAGGTTAGGATAGAAATAGTGTTAATCTTCGTTTTATCAGAATTATAATAAGCACTGCTAAATGTTAGTTATGGTAGTCAATGAGTAAAGCAAATAATAAAATGAATTTTATTTCAATACATCCTGTACCATATCTTTCAACCACTTTGATTAAAACATAGAAAATGTATGTTTTTTATTACCATTGTGACAACTTCTCACCTTTTCATTAATATATCCTTTAATTAAGGAGTGATTTCTATAACTATTCCCTCAACAATGAAAGATAGAATATGTATGCTTTTAGAAGGAAAAAGAAAAAACATACTAATTTTTTAGTCAGATTTTATATTAGTAGACTATAAATCTTTGATAAGAAATTGTAAAATTTGACCACATAAATTTTAAATTAATTGCATTTTAAAAACAATGTGTATGCTTAACTTTAAGAAAATGTAATAGTCTGATCATTGAATCTGTCTATATCATAGTTTTTATAGGCACTTCTATTCTTGTCATTCAACTGAGAGACAGTCTTTTTACTATTCTAGAATTTGTGTGTGTGTGTGTATATATCATTTTTGCCAGAGAATTCTATCATACTTATGCCTGCCACTTCAGTAGAAATTTTGTGTGCAGGTGTTTTGTTTTGTGATGATGTGAGGACCAAGATGCTTGCTCTAAGAAAGCAGGCAATCTAATCTTCCAGTTAGTAGTTGAGATGACAAACTAGAGCACATTCAGAAAACCAAGGGAAGCCATCCTCTAATGGCTAAATTCATTTACCTTTATTGTACCATATCTTTTAAGACTACCTCTTAATTTTATAAAACATGTGAAAGAATTACATTTATAAAATAAATCAGGAATTCAGATAAAGTGCCCAAAGCCAGGAACCCATTTCTTAGAAGTCATTTTACTACTATACTATTACAGTTAGCTGATAGATACTGAAGATAACACCTGATAACAAATGAGAAGCAGGAGCTAAGGTACACCTGATAACAAATGAGAAACAGCTAAGGTTTCTTACTCAATGCTGGCCAGTTTCAGAGTCTGTTTTGAAAGTAGGGACAATATTTAAATTTACCTTTCATTTTCCTTTTGATTGCTATACATGGTCAACACTTGATCCATTTATGTATCATTTATGCTAAATATCCTCTCAACTTTTTTTTCCAAAGGTAAATTAAGTTAAAAGATTCAAATATGCTCTCTAAAAGTTTCTAATCTTGGAACAATACAACATTAATTCCAAATACCTAACAACTCAAGAATAATTTTCTGAACTATAGTTTTCATTGACAGATTTCCAACTTTATTAGCAAATTCTAGTTTAGTAAAATTTCAAAGTACCTTGAAAAGAGACTAATGCAACATATTTTAATTGAATACATATAGACTAATGCAACATATTTTAATTGAATACATATTTAAAATAATAATTGTTTGCCTGATAAGAAATATAGGTTAAAGTCATTGTAAATATTTAAATTAGATGTTTATGTTATGTTAGAAAGTGTATTTTTTATCTATTTTAGGGAGTACACCATTAGGATGTTATAAAAAACTAATAGAATATCACAAGAATGGATTCCTTTCCTTTAAATATGTGAAGACCTTTAACATGGATGAATATGTAGGTAAGCTATATTATTTGAATATATTATTTGTATATATCATAATATTATATTTTAAATAAAATGATTATTTTGAGAATATTTAATATATTATTGGAAATTTTGTTTTTAATATAATATGAATATATTTCTAGAATATAATGTATAGCCTTATCATGAGGTTGGGAGTTTATTATAAAAAATCTATTTTTGCAATGAATTAATTAACCATACAATTAAATATAACAGCACAATATAGTAGAAGGAATATAGAAGTAGAAATCAGAAGATCTGTAGTCATCATGGGCTTTGCAGTGTACCAGTCTTATAACTTTGATCTAATCTCTTCACATTTCTCATTGTCTTTTGTATTTTTTCCTTAAAGCAAAGTTAAAACCAGTCTTGGGAGGAATAAATTAATATGTATGTGAAAGTTAGTAAAATAAAGGTTTTCTAAGTATATTTGTAGCTGTGATGCTTTTATAATTTATTGATTGTTAACTTCACTAGAAAGATATGTGATACATATAGATTGTTTAACATCCTAATATAATAAAACCCTAATATGTAAATCAGCCGATTGGCAGAACGACTGGTTGCTGACAAGCACTGACCACAGGGGGAGTGCCACTCAGCCAGAAGACAGGCTCATGGCTGGTGGGTGCAGCAGCGATGGTGGGACTCCTTGGGGGATGTTTACCTGCTGGCTTAGGTCCTCTTCCTAGAAAGCAGGCCTAAGCCAGCAGGTGAACATCCCCAGAGGGATCCTGGACTGCGAGAGGGTGCAGGCCAGGCTGAGGGGACCCTCTTTCCCCCATCAGTGCACTAATGTCATGCCCTGGGCCTCTAGTTTAAATATAATAAAACACTTTTAATGGTAGTCTAAGTGATACCCAAAGAACTGTTGTGATTCAATATACTTTGCAGACATATAGGAAAAATACAGGAGGAATATAGACCAACATTTTAGTTGTATGGTCAATTAATTTATGTGGATATTAACACATAAATCAGTTCTGTTAGTTAGAATTTTGCATATTTGAGCCCTAGCTGGTTTGGCTCAGTGGATAGAGTGTCAGCCTTTAAAGGGTCCCAGTCAAAAGCACATGCCAGGTTGCGGGCTTGATCCCCAGTGTGGGGCATGTAGATGAGATAATTCTGTCTCTTCATTGATGTTTCTATCTCCCTCCCCTTTCCCTTCCTCTCTAAAATCAATAAAAATATATTTTTAAAAATTTACATAAATGAGAAATGAGTATATGACTAAATGCACATGAAATAGACTTCTGTGTTTGAATTCCAGCCCTTCTGTGAGCTATGTGACTTTAAGAAAGTTATTTAACATGTCTGTGCTTCTGTTATTCATCTATAAAAAGGGAGTGATAATATTTCCATAGATATCATAAACAAATTAATTGATTTAACAAATTTATGTACAGTGGTTAAAATAATGCTTAGCGTATTTTCCACATACAAATGCTTTAAAAATATAGTATAGAAAGATTATGTATTTTAAGTAACATTTAGAGCTTAATCAAAAAAGTAAATTTTAGATTTATTTTTGAAAATAATACATTTTTATTAACTTTATATTTAGGACTTCCCAGACAGCATCCTGAAAGCTACCATTCTTACATGTGGAATAACTTTTTTAAGCATATTGATATAGATCCTAATAATGCTCATATCCTTGATGGGAATGCTGCAGATTTACAAGCAGAATGTGATGCATTTGAAGATAAAATAAAAGAAGCTGGAGGAATTGATCTTTTTGTTGGAGGTATGTAAAACATTTTGTCATTAATCACTTGTTAATATTTTGGTTAGGTGCTATGAATTACAAAAATAAATCTTATCATTGTGTAGGTGTAAAGAACAATTTTGTCTATAATACACATTTATTCATCTACTGATTTCTGTTTTACTTTATTTTCATCATCTTAAGTTTGCAATTTGAAATTATTTAAATTTAAATTACATCTTGAGAAATAGGTCCCAATCCCTGCCAAATTCTTCTAATTACCTTCTCAGAATTAACAGCATACTACATCTTATGAAACAAGGGATGTGCTTCTTTTTCTAAATGATATTCTTATCCTATTTCTTTCATTGCAACCCAGTTTTCTTATCTTATTAAAAGGTTAAATCTCTAAAAATTTGCATGTGGAACAGGTGCATTTTAGCATTTCTGTACTAAATTATTTTATCTCACTAAGAAATCAATTAAGGATGATATAAAATTTTATTTATCAGCAGCCTTTAGTTAATATGAATTAACCAATATAACATATATATATATAAAAGCCTAAGTGGCTGTTTGACCATCTCCTATGACAAGCACTGACCATTAGGGGGTAGATTCTCAATGCAGAGGCATGGAAACATGGAACAGACTGATGAATCTTGGAGGGGAGAGTGGTTGGCTAATGGGGGAGGGTAAAAGAGATTAACCACAGATCTTATATGCGTACTAGAGGCCCGGTGCATGGATTTGTGCACCAGTAGGGTCCCTTGGCCTGGCCTGTGGGGATTGGGCAGAAACCGGTCTATTGCACAGATTGGTGCATATGTGGGGTCCCTTGGCCTGGCCTGTGCCCTTTTGCAATCCAGGTCCCCTCATGGGATGTCGGACTGCCAGTTTCAGCCCGATCCCCACACTAGGTCCGTGCATTGGGCCTCTAGTTATCTTAATAAATTACAAAGTGAATAAATGTTGAATTGATGTAATTCCTCTTGAAATTTATGTCTTTATGTGTATGTCTTTGTGCATAATTATCATTAAAAATAGGTGAAGAGTTTCTTCCTTTGTAATGACAACATAGTTTTCTGTCATCAATATTTACCATTAAAACAGTATGTAACATTATAATACCATTAACTACACTGATACTAAAATAGTTTTTTGGCAGACTCTTTAGTATTCAACTAAACATACTAAGTAGTGCACTCCCCAGGTGTTCTATAGATTTTCTAAAATCCATACCAAAATCTAGTATAATTACTGTAATATAGCATACCTAAACTGTTTATCTTAGTTACATATAGAAATTTTCACTCGTCGTCTACTGTTATACAAAAAGGCATGTAGTTACTAGAGATTCATTATTTAAAATGTCTGCATGAAGAATATCTTCTTTTTTTTTTTTTTTCTTTCTCATTGAGGACTTTTTTTCCTATTCATTGAATTTGCAGAGAATCCATGCAGCAAATCCCTTAGGGACTCATTGCCAGGAATTTACTGGGGAAAAAACTGATAACTCTTTGACTCCAGTTCATCTTTTTGCCTGCTTTTCAGAAAGCATCAATAGCTTAATGTAATATTTAAGGTTGAATCTCTCTTACCAAAGATTTCTGGTAAAATTTTCTTCTTTCCCCATAGCTTTCAATTACCTCTTATTTCTTTTTAGCTCAAGTTTTTTGGTGCATTTCCTCACTATAAGCCACCTTACCCATTGAAACAAATGGTGAATAAATTATAATTATTTATCACTGATTTTTACTACTGAAAATAACTTTGCTTTGTTTTCTTAACCAATCTTTATCTTAAGCTTTCTGTAGTAATTCTCCCTCCACAAGAAAATTTAAGAGAATTTTCTTGCCTCTTCCATTAACAGCTTCATTTGTAGTCATGTGATGGCCCAGAGTCTGAGAGTCTCTGTTTACTCTCTGTTTAGGGAATGAAGAGTTAGCTTATTGCATTTTCTTTGAACTTTTTACCATTTGGGATACTCTGTTATTGGATGTGTACTCATGAAAGAATCTCATTTGATTTTTTACCTTTGTTGATCTAGGTTTGTTATCATTAGATTTTCTCAAAAATGAGGCTTGGTATCTGGGTTTTACCACTAACCCTTCTTTTGTTCCAGGGTTTGTTTAAGGTAGAAGAGAGATCAATGGCACTGAGCCAAATGGGATCAAAATATCAGCTTTATTAAAGGTAAAGTTGGATTAGAGATCGCAGGTTGTACTTGAGGCCAAAATGGGGAGTTTAAGTATTTTGACCCACATTGCTCACTCCTGGGGAATGCAGCAGAAGTTCCCTTGCCCACTGAGGAAAAGAAAAAGGAGGAAAAGTACTCTCAGAAGTTCTCATTCTTCATCTGATGACAAAAATGTTGAGAAAAAAAATATGGTATATCGTGCCATCTCTGATCCACTCTAGCAATAAAATACACAAACATGGAATTTTATAAATACACTCCAAAACCATTATGAACTTTAAAATCATCTTAAGATTATTATTATTTTTTTTTTTTTAAGAAAAAAAGAAGACAGTGGGGAAAACCTTAACACTTTGGTTACATGATTAGATATTTAGTTAGCAAGAAACATAATTTACTGAGACCAAAAGTGAATTAATTGGAATGATTCTGGACTGGATAGAAGGGTTATAAAAAAAACACAAAAAACCAACAACCCAAGTCTTTGGAAGAACAAGAAGCAGGAGCTTCAGATCTCCGAAGCAGGAACTCTTCAACTCTTTCCTGCAGTGCTTTCATCAGGTGCCTCAGCTCTGATGCCTTTTTTCTTTCTGTATCCCTGGCCACGTTTCAGATTTTCTGGATAGAATTTCCACTTGTTTCAGGTTGGGACATCCACTTATCCCTAGACCATAATCATTCTGAATAAGAGACATATAAGTATTATGATTGTTTTAGCCCCTGTTGTGAGCAGAGCAGGGTGGAAGAGGGAGAAACTCAGCATATCAAAAAATAGCAACCATCCACTCAGTTAGCCTCCTGTGCGCCTTGTTCTTAATGGTAAGACACAGTAATGAAGAAAGACATACAGGATGGGACAAACGTAGGTTTACAGTGGTATGTGAAACTGTTTATTCTGTATTAATTATTGTATGATTTTCCATACAAATAACTGTAAACCTGCTTCTGCTTCACCCTGTACAATCCAGGCTGAGGTTTTAGAGATGTTTCATAAAGGTTCTGATATTTTAGTTTCAATTTAAAAACTGAATAGGAATTTGCCATGGTTTTTAGATTTCATAATTATTTTTAAGAAAGTTTTATAAAGCTTTGTAAAACATTATGAACATTTAAAAAATACAATTTCATATTAGCAAGTTCAATTTCTGATAGTTATTCATGGTCAGTAAAGGATTGTATTGACCCTTTTCCATCATGAACAATTGCTGATCATTTCAGTTTAACTATACATGTTTGTATGACCCAAACCGTCAGTGAGACCACTAGCGTTGATCTTGGAGGACACTAGAGGCCCGGCGCACAAAATTTGTGCACAGGTGAGGTCCCTAGGCCTGGCTGGCAATCGGGGTCTATCTTCCCTGGCTGCTGGCAGCTGGCCCCACCCATAACCCCCGCCGCTACTGGTTGCCTTGTGTGGGGCGACTGGCTGGGCAATTGGGCACCTGCATCTGCTGCCACCCACCCCCAGTTCCGGTTCCCCATTGGGTGATCAGAGCCTGCTGGCGGGGGGAGGGACAGAGAGGTTGGCTGTTTCCATCAGCTCGCTGGCCCTGCCCCCCCCCAGCTCTCCGAAGGGTGACCAGAAGGGTTATCAGGGCCCCTGGGCCACCTGCGTCTACCACCACCCAACCCCGGTTCCTTGTTCCCCATTGGGCGACTGGGGCCTGCAGGCTGGGGGCAGCTCCTGAGATGAGCATCTTCCCCCTGATGGTCAGTGCACGTCATAGCCAACCAGTCATTCCGCCATCAATTCAGTTTGCATGTTACGCTTTTATATATATATATATATATATAGGTACTTAATTTTACTGTTATTGGAATAATGCTAGTTTATTGCTAAGCATATGAAAAACATTTGAAGTTTTTGAATCAAATACAGGGACAAATATTTTAATGCAGCATTAGAAATTCAGCTATCAAATAAACAAGGTAAGTGTGATTATAACTGTTTATTGCTCTTAAAGGCATGTTGAATTTTGAGAGCCTTATTTACTTATCTCTATATGCGTGTGTGTGTGTGTATGTGTATTTCTTTTAAAAGGAATTGGTCCAGATGGTCATATTGCTTTCAATGAGCCAGGATCCAGTTTAGTATCAAGGACAAGATTAAAGACCCTAGCAATGGACACCATATTGGCAAATGCAAAATATTTTGATGGAGATTTATCAAAGGTGCCAACCATGGCTCTAACAGTTGGTGTGGGGACAGTGATGGATGCTAGAGAAGTAAGAATTAAATGTTCTTTAATGTTGTTTTCTTTGGTATCAATAGTTAATGAAGGAATTATGGTGCCAAATTAGTGATATTTTTGTTGCATCCTGTTCACATTTTTATTGTTTTCTAGCTTTCAGTAACTTCGGTCAGTCTCATTGCCATATTTAGAATTCAACTAAATTCTTTTTTTTCCTCCTCTTTATTGAATTTATAGGGTTGGCATTGGTTAACAAAATTATACTATAATAGTATAGGTTTCAGGTGCACAATTCAACACATCATGTATATACGGCACTGTGTATTCACCACCCCCAGTCAAGTCTCCTTCACCCCCATTTGTCCCCCCCATACTGTCTTCTATCTTTCCTCCCCTCCTTCCCCCTGACAGTCACTACACTGTCATTCATGCCCGTAAGGTTTTTTTTCTTGTTTGTCTCTATCCTTTCACCCTCCCTACTCAACTTCCCCTGGCCCCATGACCCCAACAGCTGTCAGCCTCTCTTATTTATGAGTTTGTCTGTAATGTGTGTTTTAGTTCATTTTGTTCACTTTATGAGTGAAATCACATGGTACTTGTCTTTCTCTGACTTTAAACCTGATTTTCTTTCAAGACACCTTTGGATAGCACATGTACAATGAAACAGTCTTCAGGCTTCTTGCTCTAGATTAGTTTTCCAAAGTAATATTTATTGTTTATCTGGAATAGAACAATTTGGTATATCATTCCTGATTATATCAATTCCTCGTTGACCTGTAATTCTGCTTTTGTAAAACAGCCCTTTTGTTTTCTCCCAGGTTTTCTGCACTTCAGCCTTTTATGCTCATCAGTATTTAATGTTAATAATCATAGGTATTAAGATATATTCAGTAATACTTTATAAATAGCAAGATGCTATTTTACCTGTTAAACCAGGAGATACACTTTGTGCTCACCTTTTACTTTAAAAAAATAGAAATACCTTGTACTATGAAGAAATATGGAGATGTTTATTTTTATTTTACCCTCAAAGGAATATTGGTGCTAAAGTCTTTCTTAAAAATAATAATAATAATAATAATAATAATAATAATAATAATGCCTCTCAGTCATGTGGAATATTTTAAGAATTAATAGTAATGTTCACGATTTTTCAGGTCATGATCCTCATAACAGGCGCCCACAAGGCATTTGCTCTCTACAAAGCCATAGAGGAAGGAGTCAATCACATGTGGACTGTTTCTGCTTTCCAGCAGCATCCCCGCACTATTTTTGTGTGTGATGAAGATGCTACCTTAGAATTAAGAGTTAAAACTGTGAAATACTTTAAAGGTGAGCATTTACATTTACAAAGCAACATGTGAGAATGTTCTGTTGTAGATGACTGTTAAAATTTATTGTGATTGTAGCGTTACATCCTGCACTGTGGCCTGTTAAAAACTGGCATGTGCTAACCCAGTGGCCAGTTCTTCCAAGGAATAGAAATGCTATTCAAAGAATATCTCACGTTATGTAATAGCTTTCCAATAATTTACTATTTTTTTTTCCTTGAAGAGAATCTCAAATCTTTATTTTCAATAAATAAGATTTTTTTGAAATGCAAATTTAATAAAAATGTTACTTTCATATTGAATATACAAAGGAAATATATAATAGTTGATATGTTGTAATAGATACTTACCAGGTCATTAGTATATTAGCTGGGGTGTTGCTCTGGAGACAGGGCAGAAGTGAGAAGGCGCCTGGAAGAGGCGGGACCGTCCTTGCAGGGGAGGGCAGGCATGAGAGCCCATAGCCCCCCCCTCCCTAGTCCTCCTCCACCTACCACTAGCACTCTGAGTGCCCTGCCCACCTGCCAGGGGAAGGAGTACAGCTCAGCAGGTGGGAGGCTTCTAAGCTCTTCTCTGGCACCATGATGGGGCAGAGCCACTGCCTTGCTCCAGAGACAGATGGGGCAGAAACAAGAGGCGCCCAGAGAAGGTGGGACGAGCCAGAGGCCACTCCAGGGACTGAGAGCGGGGCTTGAAGTGGCCAGAGAAGGCCAGAGGGTTTGGTTGCTGGGCCAGGCGCACTGGAGTGGACAGGTTCGCGTGTCAAGGCAGGGCTGCAGGTGGGTGGGCAGCCCCGGGCGATTTTGAATCACAAGCTGGGCTCCTAGTATATTTATTTGTGTGTGTGTGTGTGTGTGTGCGCACGCGCGCACGCGCACGCGAGCGTTTTCTGATTTATTTATTTATTTTTATCTCATCTCCCTCCCCAGGCTATGTTTAGAATCTAATCAGCAAGTAAGATGGGCTGCCCACTGTCTCATTTAATCTTTACAATTTCAAACACATTACTCTTTCATATTAAAAGTTATAATGGTTAAATATTAAACAGTATGACATAAACTCCACAAGTTAGCAAGAGCTTGATTGCTCAGATTTCTGTATGTGTATTTCCTCTTGTTTCTTCCTGCAGTCTAGTTCAGCAATTCTTAAACCTTACCATACCAGGTTTTATTTATAAACCCACATATGCTTGATGTAATAGGTAATTAGATTTTTCCAGGGAAATTTTGAGTACACTCAGTTTAGAACCATTCCCTGCTTTTCCAATTCCATATATAAATTCACATAAACAAGCTCCATAAACAGGTATACTCTTTTTTTTTTTTTTTTTTTATTGATTTCAGAGAGGAAGGGGGAGAGGGAGAGAGAAACATCAATAAGTGAGAATCATTGATCTGCTGTCTTCTGCATACCCACTATTGGGGATTGAGCCCACAACCAGGGCATGTGCCCTGGACCAGAATCAAACCTGGGACTCTTCAGTCCTTAGATCAATGCTCTATCCATTGAGCCAAAGCAGCTAAATAGGTACTCTTTATAAAGCACCTGTATTTATATAGCTGCTATGAAAATATTATTTAATTGGTCATACATGTAGGTGAATTATCCATAAAGAACACAGCTTCTGTAGCTTCGGGTACAGAACATGTACACTGTGTTCTAGTAAAAAGCCTGTTCAGATTGGCCAGGGTCAGAGAGGCGGTCTATTAAAAAAAGAACTGGTGTTGCCTCGGAAGTGGGGGTAGTCTTATACAGCGAATGTAAGCCTAAACCTATGTTTTAACTGTAAAATTAGGGGGTCATCTTATACGCCGGAAAATACAGTAGTCTACTTTTTAAAACAAAAGTTTGATCATGTGGATATAGTTTTGTAATTTGAACTTATCTGTTAAGTTTTTCTATTTTACTAAAAATTCTTGAAAAGTATTTCTAATCCTATATAATAGAGGTAATATGCAAATTGACCATCACTCCAACACGCAATTGGTCACCCCCATGTGGTCAAAGATGGCCACCACAAGATGGCCAGCAAGGGAGGACAGTTGTGAGCCATCAGGCCAGCAGGAGAGGGCAATTAGGGGTGACCAGGCCTGCAGGGGAGGGCAGTTAGGGGTTACCGGGCCTGCACAGGTTGGCAGTTGGCAGGAACCAGCCCTGCAGGGGAGGGCAGTAGGAGGGGGAGGGTTGCCAGGGAGGGGAGTTGGTGACGATCATGCCTACAGGGGAGGGCAGTTGGGGTTGACCAGGTTTGCAGGGGAGGACAGTTAGTGGTGACCAGGCCTGCAGGGGAGGGCAGTTAGGGGTGAGGGGATGGCAAGGGTGGGCAGTTAAGGGCAATCAGGTTGGCAGGGGAGTGGTTAGGGGGTGATCAGGCTGGCAGGTAGAAGCGGTTAAGGGCAATCAGGTAGGCAGTGCCTGGGAGCCAGCAGTCCTGGATTGTGAGAGGGATATCGGCTGCCCATATATTATAGATCCGATCCTGGTGTGATTGAGTCTAAATGGGCAGTCGGACATCCCTTGAGGGGACCCAGATTGGAGAAGGTACAGACTGGACTGAGGGCTCCCCCCCCACACACACACACACAGACACGAATTTTGTGCACTGTGCCTCTAGTATATATATATATATGGCTAATATGCAAGTTATCTGCTTGGGAGTGGGAGTTTGATCACTATGATGTGTGCTGACCACCAGGGGGCAGTGCAGAACATGTTCAGAAGTGGCTGCAGGGTGCTGAGGGAGCGAAGGAAGGAGGGGGTAGGGAGGCCAGGCCTAGGGATCCTATCCTGCACAAATTGCATGCACCAGGCCTCTAGTGGCTATGTAATAGTCAACTAGACAGAATTTGCTCAAGTATTTCCTTAGTGTTAAACACTTAAATTATTTCCAGTCATTTATTTTTATCAGATAAATTACTAGTTTTTTACCAAGCTATAAATATATAAACTGGAAAATTGTTAGCTTCTTAGTAACCTATATAATAAAAGGGTGATATGCAAATTGTGCCCTTGGGAATTCTACCAACCTTGAGTTGAACTGCTCGCTATGACGTGTGCTGACCAACAGGGGGCAGTGCAGAACAAAGGATGGCCTCAGCTGGCAGCCAGGGGAAAGCAGGCTCCAGCCAGCAGCTGGGGGAAGGCAGGCCCCAGTCCACAGCTGGTAGCAGGAGAAAGGAAGGCCCCATTTGGCCCTGATCGCTGGCCAGGCCTAGGGACACTACCAGTGCACAAACTTCATGCAGTGGGCCCTTAGTTTGACAAAAGCAGAAAATATGAGATGAGTTGTGAATAAGACAGAGCTCTTGGATGGAGTCTTACCCTCATAGTTCCATGTAACCCTTCAGAGTTCATCATAAATGTCAGATTACTTGATAAAATTAATAGATTATCCACAGATTTTAATGATAAAGGAGAATCATTTAACATTGCCATTTTTCTAGTACCAGCAATCCCCAGATAAACCTCTTTACTTGTCAATTTGTTATCAAAGTTTTTACATTTTAGTGAAGTAAATATTTAATAATAATTGCCATACCTAGACGACCAGGTTCTATTCTAATCACATTACACTGATTGATTTACATCTCACTATTCTGTGAAGTGGGTACTCGTTAAATCACTTACCCAAGTCACACAGGTCATATGTGGGTGAGCTGGGTAACGGAAATCAGACTTATCTGCAGTCTGGGCTTCAGTCCACTGTTATACTGCCTTAAAGAAGAGTAAACTCTGGCTATGGTATGGTATAAATTATATTGCTTCCAAAAAGGTATAGACATAAGTGAAAGATAATTTAAAACAGAAGTATAGGATTATATATATTTTAGTTCTTTCAGTTCACCTATCCAGATTCTAAGCTTTTCTGAAACATGTTGAAGTGTATAGGCAGTCCTTGGGTTTTGTTGGAGATCCATTCCTACCCTACGGTGCGACTTAAAACAACTTTTGCCATAAGTCAGAACCCACCTACATAAGCACCTATGTCACTCACATGGAGCACATGCACAGCAGTAATGAAGTGAAACAGTAAAAATAAATAAATAAATAAAGATAACAATTCCTGACCTTTACTAGTGGTACAATAAAAAACAAAACAAAAAACATAAAGCACATATGTATTTACGTTGAAATGACTGAACTTTTTTTTTAATACTGTAAATGGGAGATGGCGATGTAACCATGAAACGACATAAGTCGAGTCCGACGTAACCTGAGGACTGCCTGTAGAACTGTGGATGAGAGAACTGCTGCCTTGCCTCTTTGAGGACACTCTCATTTCCCCTTGGAGCTGTACATAGCCGAAGAGGTTCAGGAGATCAGCTTCGATCAGCTTTCTCCTCAATATGGAGAAAAGTGGAATTGAGACATTGTTCTGGGCTGTATATAGACCTCATCTTACAATAGGTGTTTTGATATAGGGTAGAATAATTGTTATTCATGAACTTGGACATATAATAAATGTAACTTATATCTGCCTTATCCTCATTGAGTTACTGTATATATACTGGAGGATATGAATCCTGTTATTTCTGATTTTTCAAATTCCCTTCACATCACTACCCTTTCTTCTGCCATCACCTAAAACTAGAACAGGACTCTTAAAGGGTTTGATTATTTAGCTCCTGAAGAAAATGTAGATTAATACATTTAAACAGTAAGAATCATCAGTAAAGTTTATTTTATTTTTTTAAAATATATTTTATTGATTTTGTACAGAGAGGAAAGGGAGAGAGATAGAGTTAGAAACATCAATGAGAGAGAGTCATCGATCAGCTGCCTCTTGCACACCCCCTACTGGGGATAATGCCCGCAGCTAAGGTACATGCCCTTGACCGGAATCGAACCCGGGACCTTTCAGTCCCCAAGCCGAAGCTCTATCCATTGAGCCAAACCGATCTCGGCTCATCAGCAAAGTTTACTTTAATATATTCCTTTTGAAAGATAAAAGTATATCACAGGAAAACATTTTAGAACTTAATTTTTTTTACTTTTTAAAATAAAATTGTTTTATTTGCTTGAGGTAATGTTTTTAAGACATTACTAATGAACTTTTCCCTTTCTGTTTTATATTTTAAAAAGCTAATTATCACCAGCTCATTAAACCTTCCACTTTTTTATTTTTAAAAAATATATTTTTATTGATTTCAGAGAGGAAGGTTAGAGAGCATCAGTGATGAGAGAGAATCATTGATTGGCTTTCTCCTGCACGATCCATACTGGACATCAAGCTCACAACCCAGGCACGTGCCCTGACTGGCAATTGAACTGGTGACCTACCTCTTGGTTCATAGGTCGATGTTTAACCACTTATTTATTTTTTTTTAATATATTTTATTGATTTTTGTACAGAGAGGAAGGGAGAGAGATAGAAACATGGATGAGAGTCATCGATCAGCTGCCTCTTGCTCACCCCCCACCGGGGATATGCCCGCAACCAAGGCACATGCCCTTGACCGGAATCGAACCCGGGACCCTTCAGTCCCCAAGCCGACGCTCTATCCATTGAGCCAAACTGGTTTCGGCTCAACCACTTATTTTTAAGAGCAGTTTACTGATTTTGATTTCTAAAGAAAGGAGAGGGAGAATATCCAGGTGAGAGCATAACATCAATTGGTGGCTGCCTCCTGCTTGCCCTCTACTGGAGATTGAGCCCACAACCCAGGCATATGCCCTGACTGGGAATGGAATCCACAACCTTTTGGTGCACAGGAAGATGCCCACTGAGCCACACCAGCCAGGGCCTTCGTAGACTTTTAAAAATAAATGTTTATTGTGCTTCCACTATGTGCAATGACCTTTATAGGCGCAGGACTTAGGACAGCGAATATATGATCCTGGACCTAGTTTCCAGTTGGAAACATGGTAGAAAATACTATTTTCTAAGAATGAAAGTTGCTTTCAGGAAAGTGAAGTGGCATGAATAGTTTGACATTTGGGCTAAGACCTAATAAATAAAAAGGAGACAGTCAGACTTCACTCAAGGAGAAGAGCAACCAGGCTGAGTCAAGTATACAAATCCTGCACTGGAACCGAGGTTAGCTTTTCTGCCGTAACAGCAACAAACCTAGGGATGAGTACAGCATAAAAATGGGAAAGTGAGAGGGCATGAGGTCAGATGGATAAAGACAACAGAATAAAATCCAATTTTGCAAGTGGCCAGAGCAATTGGAGAATTTTAAATAGGGAAATGGTACAATCCAGTTTGTTTTAGAAAGGCTGTGCAGAAACTATTATGGGATGGGGTAAATGAGTCAAAGTAGGTAATTGTAAGTAATTGATTTAGGTTTGAAGAGTGGTTTCAACTAGGGTAGTAGTGGGGAGATACACTATGGTTAATCTATCTTATAGAAGCCCAGCGACCGTAACAGTGGAACAACCAGAACAACTGGTTGCTATGACACACACTGACCACCAGCGGGGCAGATGCTCAACTCGGGAGCTACCCCCGGTGGTCAGTGCATTCCCACAGCAAGAGCACCACTTAGCCAGAAGCCGGGTCCATGGCTGGCTAGCACAGCAGCTGTGGCAGGAGCCTCTCCTGCCTCTGCAGCAGTGCTAGGGAGTGGTGATCCAAGTGGTAGGCGGGCACTTAGGAGCAAGGAGTCCCAGATTGAGTGAGGGTGCAGGCTGGGCTGAGGGGACTTCCCCCTCCCCCCCCCCTTGCATGAATTACGTGCATGGAGCCTCTAGTTGGATATATATTTTGAAAGAACAGACAGCCCCTCACTTTGACTCTACAATGGTGCAAGAAGATATGCATTCAGGAGAAATTATACCCTGAGTTTTGATCTTGTTCTGGGATACTGATAGTAAAATACTCTTGTGATACAGGGCAGCCCAGTCTGCCATGTGATCATGAGGGTAAACAATCCAGAGAGTATTTTAAGTGCATTTTCAATTTAAAATATTTTCAACTTAAAGGTTTAGTAAGGGGTAATCCCATCATAAGTCAAAGAGCATCTAGCGCAAACTGCTGAATTTAAAGAGAGAAAAACTAGACTGCAGTGGTCTGGCTATAGCAGCTCATTGGAGTGGAACACCATATACCAGACTTTCAAAATGGTTCGCAAGGGAACACATGTGTCTGGACCTCGTTAAATTTAAGCTGCTGATTAGACACTGAAGTAGGCTGTTTAGCAGGTATCATTCTGTTCTCTTGAGATGAGCTAATGAATGTCCTGTCTTCTCTCCTTTTAAGACTCTTTACTTCTGGTTTTTCTCATAATACACGAACACTTCAGTGTTCTTTGCATGTCCCTCTTTGCTTATTTCTTAAAAGCAGATCATCCGCACAGTTTAGATTTTAGAGTGCTTTTGCAGCTTTTTGAACAAGAACCATCTACTTACTAACCAAGAAGTGTCCTGTCTCCCCTGTCCAATAACACCATTTCCTGAGAAAATTGCATTGAAACCCTTTCCCCTGCCTTTGTTTTTATTGGAAAATTTAATTCATGTCTTTAACTTACAAAATATAAAATCTTTAGTTCACTAATTGGGACAATTTTTTTGTTTGTTTGTTTCCCCCAAAGAAATAGAGTAAGTGTGTATTAAGACATTAGTAACTGGGAAATATTTTCCAAGAAGCTTTAAGAAGGAAGAATTCACAAGCACACCAATTGTAAGATGGAATTTACATCTACTTGGAAATTAGCGTCTAATATAGGTTCTCTTCTGCATTGTTTTAGTAACCCCTCCTCCCCCTGATGTGGCTTCTGATCAACTCCTATTGTAAATATACATGTCAAAACAATGGAAATTAATTTGCTAGATTAATATACAGTATTCTACTGAGGAATTAAAGCTACCCTAGCAAAAACAGTTCTGAGCTTTTCATTGGACTCTGGTAAAGGAAATGAGCGAGGATTTAACTCCACTCTTACATCTATAATAATAAAAGAGTAATATGCTAATTGGTCCGGACACCTTCCTGATGAAGCCCGGACTGGAGGGAAGCCAGCCTGGGTCCTGGGTACCTGCAGGTGGCCCGAGGGAAGCCAGCCTGGGTCCTGGGTACCTGCAGGTGGCCCGAGGGAAGCCAGCCCGGGTCCTGGGTACCTGCAGGTGGCTGGAGGAGGGAAGCCCCAGTCCCAGGTGCCAGAAGGAAGCTAGTGCCGGCTGCCGGGGAAAGGAAGACCTACTCTGCACGAATGTTCGTGCATCAGGCCTCTGATGTAATTAAAATGTATTAACCAAGTCAGTATTAAAATCTGTCATTTTGTCATACTGAAGCTCTGAACACAAGAACTGCTCCTACTTCTGGTTACTGCAAAATAAATTGTATAAATTCTATACCTACATTCGTAAGTATTATAAATTGGTATTTAGTAGGTAGGTTAAACATTTCAAAATGTCTCTATTTGTATTTTTAAAATAAATTATTTTTATATCAGATGGAAACCTATATACTTATTTTATCTTATAAAATATTTTTTCTAATGTAAATGAGATATAGTTCAAGATTTAAAATATTAGAACTGTGCTTTTTTCTTTAAGGTTTAATGCACGTGCACAATAAACTTGTGGAACCACTGTACAGTATGAAAGAAGGAACTGAAGGAGATTGGAGCAAAATTCTGCTTGAATAAACAACTTCTATAACATACATTTGCAGCTATGCAATATGATAAAACACGAGTTTTTAAAGATTGTCACTTTTCAAGTCCAATATCTATGTTAAACATTCCATATATAGAATGTGTCTATTTTATACTCGGGTTAGAAGTAGTTGCGTCTCATAATTAATCAGCTATTTATTTGAAGTCCAGAAGCCACATAGCCACTCTATAAAACAGCACAGAAATGAAATGTCTGTTTTAAACATTTAAAAAGTCTCTTAAAAAATATTTCTATTGATTTCAGAGAGGAAGGGACAGGGAGAGATAAAAACATCAATGATGAGAATCATTGACTTCCTCCTGCATGTTCCACACTGGGAATCAAGTCTGCAACCCAGGCATGTGCCTTGACCTGGAATTGAACCCTGAACTCCACATTACTCAACCACTGAGCCACTCCAGCTAGCCTAAAATGTCTTTTTAAAGGTGAAGATTTTGTACATAAGTATACATTCATATGACTCCAGTGGCATTGTTAGATTTTATTTTTTGATCACATGAAGACACAACTATCACTGCAAACCTTTACTTGTGAATGCTCTCTTACATGTCTGCGCATTACACAAGCTTTCTGCACGTGGTTGCCTTAGTCATCTTCCTGCAGTAGCACCTGGACATCCCAAGTCCTGCTATACATTGTAGGTACAGAAACCTGAAGAGAAGACAGTGCCTAAAAGTACATATACGCCCTTCTGGAAAGTATGTACAAGAGCATGATTTTTGTGCACCTTTTTTACAAATGTGCTCTTGTTTTTATTTAATGACTTGGGTTCATGCTTTTACTGTAAGTATTTGGGTAATTATGAGCTTTATACCTACACTAACACACTTAAGGAAATTATTTTAAAGAGCATTTTCTGATTGTTAAACTTCATAAATGATTAGCTTTATTCCTTACATATGTCTAAAAGGATAATATAATGAAGTATATGTATATATGTGTAAGTAATTATTGTAAACTATTTTAAATTGCCATAAAAACTTACATCATTAAACTGCAAATAAAAGAAAATTATTTTCTATCTTTAATTCTAATAAAGCTTATAATAAACAAATTTAAGTTACTAGTATCTATATTTTATTTCCAGAAGTGAAATTAAACACACGCATCTGAGAGATTCCAACAATTAATAGTGGCTATTGAGCCTGCATTTAACTTTTTGTTACCATCATGCAATTAGGAGATTTAAGTTAAAAGACAATAAGTCTGCCCATTATTTCTTAATCTTGCTCCTTTTCCTCTGAATAGTTTGCACGTTATAAGCCCATCCAGTAAAAGCAGCATTATTTATGTAACCGCTTAATCACCTTTGTGATTGACATATGTTTATAGTGAAGTTCCTAAAAAACTTAAATAGCAAATAAATTAGAAGTTAAATAAAAATAAATAAAACTATTAGGATAAAATATACTGCTTTAATTCCATAATGGATTTAAATGATGAAGCTGTAATATAGGCTTAAGTGTTACAAATGGTTAGTAAATGACTACTCAATCGTATTATATTCCAGTCACACTTGTTAAGTATGGTTACTGCAAACTACCCTAACTACCTTAGAAGGTCATGTAGTATCTTAGTAAAAAAGCAACCTGCTTTGGTGCATGGCTCACCAGTTATTACTGTGTTTTACGGGTGTTAGCAAAAACACAGTCTGGATCTTTCCATCCCTGCCTCTGATGTTAGGCGGCTAGGTTAGCCATGCCCTCAAGCTCCTCAGCAAACTGCTTTCCGGCCACTCTAGCTCCTTAACTCAGGGCTCAGCTGCTGTTCAGGAAATAACTAAGAAACTTATTGAAGATATTTCCATAGAGGTAAAAAAGCACAGTAGCTAAGAATTGTAGATTAGAGAAAGAGACAACTATTTGAACTCCAGCTCTGTCAATGACTGATGTCAGACAATACAAAGTCTGAATTTCTTCCCCTAAAAAATGGGATGGTAATAATCTCTGTACCTTAATTGTTGTGTAGATTGAATGAGCGAATGCTTACAGAGCTCAACACAGTAGCTATCACATTTTAACTCAATAAATGATGGGCATTCCAATACTCATAGTTTATAGTTATATTACAATGTTTTCAAATTACTTAAAAATATAAGGTCTTCTGGGGTATAGAAGGTATACAACTTTAAATCATGAAAACCATCTATTTGAGAGCATGGCTAAAGGAGAGAACTTAAACTTATGCTAAAATTTTTGAAAAGTACTTTTTTGTACCTTTATTGCTAAAACTATTTCTTGAAGAGGCAGAGGTTAAAGGAAGAGAATGTATCCAAATTGAAGACATTCTAATAAAGTACAAATACCAAATAGTCAACACATGGTGCATACCTGCCCAGTAATGTGTAACTTTTTCCTAATAACTGAACACTTTGTTTAAACTGTATTTAAATGCTTTTCTAGTTTCAAATATAGTGCCAGTATCTCATATTTCACCTATTTTACTAGAGATAGAAAGGAGAGGGGAGATATCTGAGCTAATTTAACTAGGACTAAATCACAAGTTATTTTACCCCTTAAATACAATTTTAAGTAAATCCCCACTACCTTAAAATTATCATGTAATAACCATGATATAAAATTCACTGATAGTCTTATCCCTCAAAGATATTTATCTCATCCAATTCAGTCAAGGAAGAGGACACACAACTTTTAATTAATAAAATTCCTTATATTTTCACACCAATTATTTATCAGTTTGTGTCTTCAGAACTTTTATAAAAGCATCTTTAGGAACTTCTATGTTGCCAATCTTCCTCAGTTTTTTCTTTCCTTCTGCTTGTCTCTTTAAAAGCTTCATTTTCCGGGTAATATCACCACCATACTGAAAAATATTTTAAAAATTGGAAGTCCAGATCACTCCATAGAAAAATATTACATTCAATTAAATAGTGACATCAATACAACAACCTTACAATTATTATCCATGAGTCCATGAGGAAGATATCTGCAAAGATACCTCTCTAGTCCTCTTCCTAGCGGACCCCAATTTTATTGCCTTTAAGAATGATTAAGGCTTTATTTATTTTTGGATGGAAATGAAAATCCCCAAGGAAACCCAGCACTACATTATCCATGACAAGGAAGAACTATGAATCTCCTTACTGATTCAAGGCCTGACATTTTGGATTATTACATATAGCTGTAGCCTAATATAGAAACTTACATAGACATAAATGTACCAGTCCCTGTGCAGAGTTTAGAAATAGTATTTATCATTTGATGCTCATAACTGAGCTAAGAATAGTCTTTTTAAATAGAGAGCCAGCAAACTTGGCAAAATAATGGAGAGGTGGATTTCAATTCCATACTCTTCCCACTATTTAGACATTATCTTCAAAATCTTTCCTTATAAAATTAGATCAACAAACGTGTTATAAAATACTTTCTTAGATAGTGTTCTACATAAGGAAATTTTTATAAATAAGATGAAAAATAAGAATACAAAATGAATATACAATCATAGTAAAGGTGAAATTTACCAATTTAAAAAGAAAACTTGGAGATGAAATAAAAGGGTATTATAAAAACCAACAATGGAAACCAATATATGTATACCCCCTTAATTTTAAACTCATAAAGCAGAACTATTATTACAAAGCAGAATATAGGTAGGTACGTACACATTTTGCCAAAACGTTTTTCCTATAGGCTTTCACGCTGTAAAAGAGAAAATGTTGTATAAGTACATAACGTCACTATACTATTTTAAAAGTATTTTATTTTCAAAGTCTCCTCTTTATTAAAGATTTAAATGATCAGGTCAGACCTATGTAAAACTGCCATAAGTAAATAATTAGATAGCTCAAATTCTCTTATTTTAGTTTAATATATTTAAGATAAAATAGAAAATGAATTCAACATAAATACCAACACATAATAATCTGGCCACTCAGTGTATAGCCTATATAATAAAAGGCTAACATGCAAATTGTCCCCTCGATCAGCAGGCAGGCAGGCCAACCACCCATGACCCCTCTCCCTGTATGAATTCATGCATTGGGCCTTTAAAATACACACACAAACACACACACCACACACACACACACACACACACACACACACACACACACAGTGGCCAGATTATTATGCATTCAGAGATCATAGGGTCAAGACTCTGAATAGCATTGATGAAGCCAAATTCAAGCATGGTATGACCTTGATTATAAGAATTACTAGTGGCCTGGTGCACAAATTCGTGCATGGGGCAAGGTGGTTGTCTCTCAGCCAGCCTGTACCCTCTCTAATCTGGAACCCCTTGAGGATCAGGCCTAAACTGGTAGTCAGATATCCCTCTCAAAATCCAGGACTGCTGGCTCCCAACCATTCGCCTGCCTTCCTGCCTGATTGCCCCTAACTGCTTCTGCCTGCCAGCCTGATCATCCCCTAACCACTGTCCTGCTAGCCTGATTGAAGCCTAACTGCTCCCCTGCTGGCCCGATCGCCCCCACTTGCCCTCCCCTGCCGGTCCAGTTGCACCCAACTGCCTTCCCCCCCATCTCCCCCCCCGCCAGACTACTAACTCCCAACTGCCCACCAGCCTGCTTGCCCTCTAACTGGCCCTCCGTGCTGGCCTGCTAGCCCCCAACTGCTCCCCCCCACTAGCCTGATCACCCTCAACTGCCCTCCCCTCCTGGCCTGATTGCCCCTAACTATCTCTGCCTTGTCCCGACCCCCATGGAAGATGTCTGGAAGGATGTCCACAAGGTCTAATTAGCATATTACCCTTTTATTAATATAGATATAAGATAATTTCTGGCTCAACCTAAAAACACTACCACTTCTACTTTCAAAAAAATTAATTACAAATGGTTATTATTTCATTACCAATTTCACCTAATATGGGTCAACAGTGACTAGGAATATAAAGAACAATATATTAGTTTTATAGAACCCACTTAGGGTAAACTAAATTTTAACATATCCATTCAAGCAGTTATAAACTAACCTACTTCTGTAATGTTGCTGAGAATTTTGGAAAGTAAGAAATTGGATAACAGCTCCATTTTTATGTATTCCATAAAATATAAAAAATCTATATTTTCTTTATTGTCTACCTCATCATCCTTATGCTTGCTAACTATTTAAATTGCACTTTTCAGGATGTTCCCAGGTTATCAACTCCTTTCTAACCTGTAGGTATTCATGCAACACAAAATAACCAACTCTAAAGCAAAATGGTGTTAGAAAATTAAACTCCTTGCAAATACTGGCATAAAATTTGTTTCCAAGACTATATAAAAATCATGGTTGTATTTTACCACCATTAATACATTAGATTTGTATTAAACAAGAATAAAATAGTGATTTCCATGTGAGGAGATAATTCTGATTTCCCAGAATTATTCAATCAAGGAGGGAAAATAGGGAATCACTGCAAGATATTTTCTGTACTTTCTGTTACTAGCAGAGCAGCTTCTTCAATGCTCTAATTTATACATCATGTACAATGAAAGACCAATTTCCTATAAAAATTAGCCTATCTTCCATGTCTCCGGTATCACATGTGAAGTCTGTATTATAGAAAGCAAAAGCTTAACATGAGATTAGCATTCTTCTTTCACCTCTCTGATTCACAATCTGACTAACTTGGAGGAATGCTTTTAATAAAAATTGTAACTTAGTTTTGTCTTTTGGAAGAGGATCTCCAAAACCTTTTTAGTTTCAGTTCCTATCTTATCTAATAAAACAGGAATATTCTAATTGATCATCGTGCTCTCACATAGATGGTGATGCCCACAACCAATAAGGAGAATATGCTAATTGACTGCCATGCCCTCAAAGATGGCGGCACCCAGTCCCCTCAGCCCTGCCAGGACAGCAGGTGCGTAGCATGGCTGGGCCCGCTCCCAGGCAGGTCCAGCTGCTCCGTGTGTCTGCCTCCGGAGTCCCTCAGTCCCTCAGCCCAGAGCCGGCTGGGGTGCAGGCAAGCCTTGAATGGCGGCTCCCCAGTGCCCAGGGATGCCTGAGGCTCAGGTAATCGGGGCCGGCTGAGGCTTGAGGTGTGATGGGGGCGGCGTCACCTTCCTCTGATCACCGGGTCGTCTCCCACCCTTGAGGGCTCCCAGACTGTGAGGGGGCAGGGCAGACTGAGGGACCCCCCACTCCAGTCCATGAATTTTCATGTACCACGCCTCTGGTTAGTTGATAATCTACTTAAAAGGCTAAAACCATAAAAACTTTACCCAGGAAACTCAATAATCATTCTGTAAAATAAGTGAAAATTAAGCAATTCCTCCAACTCTTTATATATCCTACTAATACATATGAATAATATCACCCCTAAGTGTTATATAATTAAAAGTAACAATCAGCCGGAACCGGTTTGGCTCAGTGGATAGAGCGTCAGCCTGCGGACTGAAAGGTCCCGGGTTCAATTCCGGTCAAGGGCATGTACCTTGGCTGCGGGCACATCCCCAGTAGGAGGTGTGCAAGAGGCAGCTGATCAATGATTCTCTCTCATTGATGTTTCTAACTCTCTATCCCTCTCTCTTCCTCTCTGTAAAAAAATCAATAAAATATATAAAAAATAAAAATAAAAAAAATAAATAAAAGTAACAATCATCATTTAAATTAGTGGAATTAAGAGATTAATGTTTCTACAAGTAGTAATAAAGCTTACCAGTAAACCAGTGATTTTCAACCTTTTTCATCTCATGACACACATAAACTAACTACTAAAATTCTGCAGCACACCAAAAAATGTATTTTTGGCCGATCTCACTCTCACACACACACACACACACACACACACACACACACACGAGTATACTTTTGATTCACTTACACCAGATGGCCATTATCCATTTTTTATTTGACAATCCTAAGGGAAAAGAGACCAGTGCTCCTGACTAAATAGTTATGTAGTATTGCATGTTTTGTTTTGCTTCATATGTGTTTTTATTGATTTCATAGAGGAAGGAAGAGGGAGAGATAGAAATATTAATGATGATAATCATTGATTGGCTGCCTTCTACATGTCCCACATTGGGGATGGAGCCGGTAATCCAGGCATGTGCCCTGACAGGGAAACAAACCGTGACCTCCTGATTCATAGGGCGACACTCAACTGAGCCACGCCAGACAGGCTTGCATGTTTTAAAGTCTTGCAGCACACCCACTGAAAATCACTGGCTTAGGCCAAAGTTAAGTTACATTTTCAACATTTCATTTCCTGGGTATATCATTTCTAAAACCACCAGTAACAAAAATGAATTCAACTCACGTTTCCCTTGCAATGATTCTACTTCCAATAGCAGCTTGGATTGCTATTTCAAACAGCTGCCTAGGAAGAGAATCCTTCAGACGTTCACATATGGCTTTGCCAACAGTATGTGCTTTGTCTCTGAAGAGAGAAAATTATTTACTTATACTAAGTAAGAATGTTTAAGTAATGTTCTAGTTCATATGCATAATCAATCAATGTAAAGGTGATCTCTTAAAGAGGTTCAAATGGAACTCGTTTATCATAAACAGATATTATCAATCTCTGATTATTGCAAAAATAACATGATCTATTACAGAAATATAAAAAACCGTAACAAGGGAATAAAAACCATTCTTAATGCTCTTACCTTCACCCTTACAAAACCACTGTTAAACATATTAGAATGTTTATGCTAAACATATGCCCTTCTAAATTTTCTACAGACTTGATTTTTATAGTTCGGATTATAATTTATTCTACCATTTTACTTAATGAGCATTTTCATGTCACTAAATAATAATTTACAGTTTAGTCTTAATGACTTAAAACAGAATATATGACTGCTCCATAATTTATTTTAATCAATCTGCTAGGTTTGATCAAACATCTAGGTTATTTCAATTTTCATTATTATAAATTCCTTATGAAGAGAAAAACTTTTTATGCTCAATTCTACACCTATTACAAAATTAAAAAAAGAATTATTTTACTTCATCTTACAGAGTAATCAAAACAATTCTTCCCAGGACACTATTCTTTTGATTATCATAACTCTATTCTCTTTTTACATTTTAACAATTTGAAAAGAGAAGCATGGAAAAAGAATGGAAGCAAAAACTAGTATAGGGAAATTTAATTACTTTTAAATTTTCAAAATGTAGCTGTCAAATAGAGCAACCAATAACTAAATAAAAATATGTCAACAGTGGTTACTTTCACATTTCATGACCAGTTTCTATTCTACTTACTTGTGTACAATAGTGACCAGCTCCTCTACAAAATTTCCATTCAGTAGAATATCCATTTTTACAAGTTCTGCAGTCTGGTAGCCTGCATCTTCGTAATCAAAACTAACAAGGAAAAATGTTAAAGTAATAGATTAATTTTTTTTCTTTTCAAACATCTTTTTTTCTACACCACCATATCTCCCCCCAAAGATTTAACTTTCCATCAAAATATTACCTATACATTCCAGATGAAGGAATCTAACTGACCACAGTAAGGAACAAATCTCATCTTTTTTTTTTTTTTTTTACGGTACCCTGACCAGGGATGGAACCCACAACCTTGGAGTATCCAGATGATACTCTAAACCAGGGGTCCTCAAACTTTTTAAAGTGGGGGCCAGATCACGGTCCCTCAGAGAGCTGGAGGGCCGGACTATATGAACTACTAATTCCTACTGTAACACCTCGGCTGCGCTCACTGCCCAAAAAACCTGGCGGGCCGGATCAGATTCCTCTGCGGGACGCATGTGGCCCGTGGGCCGAAGTTAGAATACCCCTGCTCTAAACAACTGAGTTACCCAGTCAGGACCAAACTTCACCATCTTTTTACTTTGTGAGAGGAGGGTCAAAGGCATGCTCTAAAAGTAGGGGTGTCGAACTCAATCAGAGAAGGGGCCAAAATCTAAAATCCAGCCTAAATCGCGGGCCGAATGGTTTACTGAACAGTCATAAACTGACAATGTCATAAACTGACAGCGGAGTGCAGTGATGACAGTGCGGTGCGGGCCACATTGCAAGGCCTGGCGGGCTGGATTTGGCCCGCGGGCCTTGTGTTTGACACATGTGCTCTAAAGGGAGAAGGGAAATAAACTGAAAAGCCAGCCTAGGAAAATGGATCACTGAAGGCAAAGGTCACCTTCTTTACAGTGTTCCCTCCCAGCAACTGGCTGGCTGTAAACAACAGTATATACTAATGGATTCTCCTCAGATTCATAAGGTTTTCTGTGTAGTTTTCTATTTCCCCTTAAATAAATGCTATGGCATTGAGAAAGAGCCCTTAATAAATGAGATTTATGGATTTCAGATTTGGTACTTCAGTTTGAATCTTCACAGGGCTTTTTTGAGGATGAAATGAGTTAATACATGTAAAGAGCTTGACCTGAACCTAAAAAGTGTTTAGAATAGAGCCTAGCACATATAAGCACTTAGTGTCAAATATTAATATTAATAATATGGTCAAAGCTTACATGCTAATCAAAACACAGGTTTAACTTACAAAATAGCAGTCCAATGAAAGAAAATCTCAATTATGCCTGCATGTCTTTCCAATTATGGACAAGAACAAATATATTCCTATTGTCATAATTTTAAAATAAGCTGGTACCTACACACCTGCAAATGTTTGGTTTCTTAACCATGACGGTTGCAGGTATTGATATTAATACTCTCTAAAACCAGATTATTGCATAGAGTGTTGCTACAATCCTTTCTTTCTTCAACAAACATCATTAAGCATTTACTGTATGAAAGATACCATGTTAAATTAAGTGCTGGGCAAAATAGGAAAAGTGTAAGATACTCTTGCTGGTCAATATTTAAAACACAACTTAACTGTTTAAGTATCTGAATTGCCCATTACCTAGCATATCCAGAAGACAAGGATTTCAAAGAATCATAAAAATCCACCACAATTTCATTCAAAGGTAGGAGATATTTAAGCATAACTCTGTTTTGATCAATAAACACCATATTCTTCTGAACTGCTCTTCGAGCCTAAAAAGGCAGAAAAAAAATGTGTTTAATGATTGCCTATTTGAATGATGATTTGAAATAAATATAGACAGATGCCAATTACCAGTGTAAATATTTCCTTACAAATGCTGATGAGTGGACAAAATGAAAGAATATTTCTTTAATGCCTAGTCAAAACTTGCAAGCAGCCGAAACCGGTTTGGCTCAATGGTAGAGCGTCAGTCTGTGGACTGAAAGGTCCCAGGTTCGATTCCGGTCAGGGGCATGTACATTGGTTGCGAGCACATCCCCTGTGGGGGGTGTGCAGGAGGCAGCTGGTTGATGTTTCTCTCTCATCGACGTTTCTAGCTCTCTATCTTTCTCCCTTTCTCTCTGTAAAAAATCAATAAAAATATATTTAAAAAAAACAAAACAAAAACAAACAAACTTGCAAGCAATATTTATAACAGAGAATCATTTTGTATTTCAATTATAGTACACACCAAAACTTTTAGTACTTTGTATTTAACAATTATATATATATATATATATATATATATATATATATATATATATATATATATAAAATATATTTTATTGATTTTGTACAGAGAGGAAGGGAGAGAAATAGAGAGTTAGAAACATCGATGAGAGAGAGTCATCGATCAGCTGCCTCTTGCACACCCCCTACTGGGGATATGCCCGCAACCAAGGTACATGCCCCTGACCGGAATCGAACCCAGGACCCTCCAGTCCCCAAGCCGACGCTCTATCCATTGAGCCAAACCTGTCTCGGCTACAATTTTATATTTTTTAATCACAGTAATTTAACAAAAAGTCAAATGTAACTACAAATGAACTTCTAATTGCTTATTTCATAAATAAAGAAATCTAAAACAAGGGAAATTAAGTGATTGACCAAAGTTATAATATAGTTTGTGATAACAATTAAAATTTCAGTCCACTAGTATCATTTTAGAGTTTTTTCTAATACATTTCAGAGTATTTCAAATGGGTATTTTTTGAGGACCATGATTATATCCAATTTTTGGTATAAATCATTTATTACATGTGGCGAGGACTAAAGTAAAATGGAAAACACCTTCCAATTAAAGATCTGTCAAGTATTACTATTACATTTCAAACTATATTCAATATCAAATATTCAAAAAGTCTAAAAGAAATTATACTTTTATCTACTTAGGACAAATAAGCATCAAATTTATTTTCTTTGGGATCATTTAAAATAAAAATAAAATGTTTTTAAATTCTCACCTGAGGATAAGTTTTTTTTTTTTTTTTTTTTTTACTGATTTTTAGAGAGAAGAACGAGAGAGAGAGAGACAGAGAGAGAAAGGAAAACATCAATCAGTTGCCTCCCGTAGATACCCCAACCAGGGATCAAATTAGCAACCTAGTATGTGCTCTGATCGAGAATCAAACCCAAAATCTTTTGGTGTATGGGATGGTGCTTCAACCAACTGAGCTATTGAACCAGGGCTCAAAATTATTTTTAAAGTACATATATACCTATATCCACATGTATCTAGATAAATATTGATATCTCTATATATGTTTGAAATTTGTTATAAAATTCAATGTGCTCCACAGAGAGAAATCTTTCAAAACTGCTAAAGGACAAAATTTACTTTTATATCAAAATTTATTACATTGATACCTGACAAAGCATCATTATTTTTCCAGTATATTCATCTGGTGTTATAATAGTGCCCAAAACAACTGGTTCCAAATATTCTGATACTTTTGATTTCTCAGGGAACTGTGCAGGATTGATTATTGTAATTTCCTTTTCTCTGTATTCCTAAAAATAAAGAAATATCACCAATAGTTAAAACAAAATCTGAATAAACAATAACCATGTTTTAATTTAAAGTATGTTAGAATTTATTTTGCTACTGAATTTGTTGAAATAAAAACAATGGAATCATTAAAGAGTAGAATATTATCTTAATGTGTTTTAGATTTAAAAGACCACCAATTGTAATCATTTAATATTAAGCAATATATTCTGATGATTCACATTTACTAAACATATTTTATGTGCAATTTTAAAAAGTATGATGTAAAAATACATTTTGTTCTACCCCTTATAAGGCATTATAATGTTTCCTAATTTTGTTGGAAAATACTTAAAGTTGCCAAAGTTAATATTTCTTTAAAACAAACAGACTGCCACTTAGAATACAGTATTATCCCTATCATTAACTAAAAATCTAAAATATCCTACACCAGGTAAGAATGAATGCTTCATTTGTAATAAGATAAATTACTTATGACCAAAAATATATTCATCATCTTGTACTGGATTTAGAACAATATTTCCATTCCTAACTCAGTAACAGATTAGTATTTGATAATGTGGTTATTTTGCCAACTAAAATGTTGCATAAATTATTTCTCACGTAATCATAAGATAATTCAATTTTTATTGCTATTAATCAAGAAATGTTTAGTTTTAATAGCGAGTCAGCGAATGGTGCACAAAGTGTCTCTTGCATTCTGCACGCACCCACATGCATATACACGCATTTAGTTTTCCCTTTTATCGGGTTCACAATAGTACCTTTATCAATTTTGCTGATGAAAGAACAGCTTTATATGGAACAGTAGGAGTTGTCAAAATAACAGAAGCATTATATTCTTGCTCTAGTCGCTGGTTGAAAACTTCCATATGCAAAAGTCCAAGAAACCCTAATCTGGTGGGAAAAAAATCAAACCCCAAAATGTTATGTCCCATAGGCTCTATTTTCTTTGATGAATATATTGTTACTTTGTGGGGAAGGGGTAGTAACATGAGAGGCATTCAAGCGATTCATATCATAATGAAATGTTAATGTAATTTCATTAAATAAGATTCCAGTGTTCCATTGGGATTCTATTTAAAATTGCTATAAAACTTACCTATAGATGAATCCACAGTGTAAAATAGGCAGATATTATTTCATTTCACTTTACACTAATATGAATTTATTTTCAAAAATGATCCAAAGCAAGAAACCATTTAAACTTTACTTTTCTTTTTTCTTTTTCTTTTTTTTAATATATATTTTATTGATTTTTTTACAGAGAGGAAGGGAGAGGGTAGAAAGTTAGAACATCGATGAGAGAGAGTCATCGATCAGCTGCCTCTTGCACACCCCCTACTGGAGACGTGTCCACAACCAAGGTACATGCCCTTGACTGGAATCGAACCTGGGACCTTTCAGTCCGCAGACTGACGCTCTATCCGCTGAGCCAAACCAGTTTTGGCTAAACTTTACTTTTCAATAAACATGGAACGGTACAATGTAGCTGAATCTTACCTCCAGCCAGCACCTAGGGCAAGGCTACTGTCCCGATGAACTGTCACACTGGAATCATTTAAGGTCAGTTTTTCTATAGCACTCTTCAGGTTATTATATTCAGACTGATCCACAGGGTACATTCCTGAGGACATAAGAATTTCTAATTATCACAGCTGCCAAAGGAACAAAACATGCAATGCTTCCAAGATCACAATTAGTCACTTAGCTTTTAAATAACTTTCTTATATTTCACTCATCAAAATTTGTTTGCAAACAAACAAACCTATAAACATTAAATTACACTGACTTTAAAGTATCTTGCAAGTTTCATAGCCTTAATGAGTTTATAACTGGATTCATATTTAAAGTCATGTTTTTATGATTTTGCAAAAATGTCAGGAAATCAAGAAAGAACCATGAGAATTAGACATAGGAAAATACATTGTGCTCATTTCAAGAAGCAAAAGTGGAAGTCATTCCACAACCACAAATGAGACTCCATTAACGGATATAAAAACAAGAGTAGAAATGTAAACTACACTGAATTCTGAATTCTGTATGGCAGATTATCCATTAAAATAAAAGATAAATTTTGCTTTTTTCAGTTCACTAACAAAAACTACAAATTTACTGATTCATCAGATTCTCTTTCATCTGACAACTCAAGTCCTCACCTCTCAAGTCCTCCAAAAGCCAAATGACTGATTTTGCCTGACCCTGGGGATCAAAACCTTTCATCATTCGCAAAGAGAGATACTTAAGGGAGAAAAACAAGGGCTGGATGCAACTTGATAACCTTCAATCACATCTTCCTTTTCAAATATTGGAATTCCACACAGTTGTAGAAGGTGGCGAAGTTATATATATGTGAGGTGACACTATTCTCTGCCATATCTACACTAGTACAATATTAAAAGAAAGGCCAGCTAAAGGAAAGGTACTCAGTTATAAACCAATTTGAAAAAGATTTCAAATATAATGACCTGATACTATGCTCTTTTATATATCAGAGAGCTTATTTCTTAAGAAGTCCTAAAAAAAATTAGGAAATTATCTCCTACATAAAGTTCTACTATACATATAAAATTAGCTAATAATGTAAATAGCACACACACAAACCAAAAAGAATTTCCTAGAATTAGCTGTTATTTAAAATGAGCATTTCTAGTAAATTTTAATTCAATTGACAGAATAAGCTGACCCTCATCCTTTGTCTTTGTGAGCTCCTCACCTGCAAATACCATTGGTTTCGCTGATTTAAACCCAGGCAAGGGCTCCACTGGTTGTTTATGTAAATACAATGTATCTCCTATTTGTGCTTCAGTGACATCTTTCATCCCAGCAATCAGATAGCCCACCTGTCCTGCATATCTAAATAAAATTATTATATGGAAATATTTACTCCTTTAATGTTTCAAGTACATACTCACAATAAACTCTACCTTCCCAGGAAATGATCACTTTCCAAACAAAGCCTCATGAAATGGAAACTAAGTGCTACAAATCAATCCTCAACTCTATGGATCAGCAAAGAACACTCCATGCCTTAAACCCCATTACCAACAATAAGCCCGGGGCCTTTTCATGACTCTGCCTACCTCTGCTTGCACATTAAACGCTAGGTGAATATAATGTAAATACTGTGAAACCGATAGTTGCAGAAACATAAAAAACTTCTTGTAGTATTAAAATACTATTAGTGTATTGTTTTACAAATGTCCTTTAAAGAAGAAAAAGAAAAAAACAAACAGAAATAAATGAACTTGCAACAAATCTGACATCTATTTGATATTCCTCTTGTAGTAAAAGAGCAAATCCAAAGAATTCAGAGTTTTAAGTTTTTGTTTTTTGTTTTAAAGCAAATCTATGTGATAACACACTGCATTAATGATCAGTATCTGATACATATGATAGATTATAGAGACCTTAGAAATACTTGAATAAAATTAAGAAACTATGACTCTAAAATAAAAATGTAATGAATGTGCCAGTTTTAGACATACAACATTAAACTGTCAAGTGAGACCCACATAGTCACCTGGTTCAGTATCTTAATTTTTATACAGATAAGGAAATAAAGACCATAGAAAGCTCCAACTAGGTGCCCTAGAATACGGATAGAATTAAATATTTAAAAGTGAACTCAGAACTCAGTTTTTCCAGTGCACACTACCTTGCTAACACAACATGCAGGAGTTCTAGTTAATCAAAGTTCTATCATGAATTACACAACAAGGAAAAGAATTGTGACATTTTCTTCATTATTTTTATGTTTAAGAATTTAATTATGAAAAATGTCAAAAGCCCTGGCTAGTGTGGTTCAGTGATTAGGGCATCAGCAAGCACACTGCAGGGTCTCAGTTTCGATTCCCAGTCAAGGGTACATACCTGGGTTTGAGGTTTGCTCCCAGCCCCTGGTCATGGTGTATGCAGGAGGCAATCAACAATGTTTCTCTGTTTCTCTCTGTTTCTCTCTCTCTCTCTCTCTCTCTCTCTCTCTCTCTCTCTCAATATCCTCAGCTAAAACAAAAAAAGATGCCTGATATGAATATAAATATGGGTGAAGGAACTATCTCTTTCACTGTCTCATCAAATGCATCAATATAGAATCCTTATCTGCACTGAATCACAAAAGTAGTTATGACTAGACAAAAGGAATAAAAACATATCAAATTATTATCCTTCACACATGAGGTTCTTTTCAAAAGATCATATCTAGTGAATGATCTTTTGAAAAGAACCTCATGTGTGAAGGATAATATATAACCAGGTTTTGGTTTTTTTGAGTCTTCAAATTGGGATTATTCTAAGTATACCAAGTTGAGAGAGAATGAGAAAAACATACAAGTGTAGTGTACTTATTTACTAATGTGTATTACTTACAGTTTATGAGTTGGCTGCTCATTAGGATTCAGAACTCCTACTTCATTAACTTCATATGTCTTTTGAGTATGTGCAGATACAATTTTATCTCCTTTTGCAACCACTCCATCAAATAATGCTACATTGGCTATCACACCCCTATACTGGTCAAAGGTGGAGTCAAATACCAAAGCTCTCAGGGGACTGTTGCGATGTACTTTAGGACTATTAAAAATAAGTAAAAAGTAAATACAGACATAGTAAATTAAAATCTCAGTAATAAAATGCCTATTCCTAACTCAAATACTACGATTACTTTATTCTAGTACTGAAGAAATGTTGATGACTGACAGCCAATATAAAAAGATCTTTCTATAAAATAAGGTGTAATGTCTATTTTTATATTAGTTTTAACTTAACCTCAAGTTTTATATAAATGACTGTTTTGAATTACTTATAAAACTGATAACATATATTTGTTCAGTATTAAAGCAAAGAACAATAATTGTTAATATATTCAAGTTTCCTTCTTATAGCGATTGTTAAGAACAGATCCCTATCCTCCTTTTTTTTCTTTTCTCTCTTTTTTCTGTATTATATTTGCCTTCTATTTGTTACTAAAAGTAAATTTAAGTATTTACTTTCTTTGACCACAGGAGTATATTTACCACATCTACTAAGCTCAAATAACAGATCACATAGATATTTTTTGTGCTATTAGAGATAAACAGATCAGAAATAGCAGAAGACTCACGGGGGTATTCTTTCGATGACTGCCTGAAGAACACTTTCAACATTTGTTCCAAGTTTAGCAGAAATCTAAAAATATATGTAAAAACACAAACATTTAAAATTAAAACTCTACCTTTTTTCTATCCTGGTGACAGAATTTTATAATCACAGTAAAAAAAAGAATTCTAACAATTAACAATTTGTTTAAGATCATTATAAAAGGAAGCACAAAGTAAATAGTACACTGACAAATGTCCTTCCAGTACAGTTAGGTGTTTCCATGACTCTTGGGATTAAATTACAAGAGTATTCTGATTATGATGTTGAAAGAGCAGTGGACTTTGACCCATACATACTTCTTTGAGCTTCAAGTTCTTCATCTGATAAATAATCATTCATATTTTGCCTAAGTTTCAAGGTTATTGTGTGGATAGAATAAACACTATATGTGGATGGCATGCAGGTAATTTATAAGGCATATAATTACTATTGTTCTCACACTGAAAAAGCAAAAGACTCAAAACACATGTACATGACTGACCTTTACCTATATCAGCAATTGGACTTTCTCTGAAATCTTGCTAACTGGAGAAAAATAAAGTTAACTGGTCTAGCTAGTTCCTTGTGAATTCATGACCACAGATCTCACCATGTGGTTAACACTTCCTGGCAGTCCCAGGATGCATACCCTGGTAAATTCACATTACCACTCAGTAAAAGTAGAAGCTAAAAGTTATAGTGTTGCACTGACATACTTATTACAAAAGCATGTAACACTGCAGTTTGGCTGTGGTTATTTAACACCCAAAACAGCATTAGAAAGGTACATTTAAAAATTCAAATTTAGTCCTAGCCAGTTTGGCTCAGCGGACAGTGTGTCAGCCTGCAGACTGAAGGGTCCCGAATTCGATTCCAGTCAGGGGCTCAATCCCCAGTAGGGGGCGTGCAAGAAGCAGCCGATCAATGATCTCCTTCATCATCTATGTTTCTGTCTCTCTCCCTCTCCCTTCCTCTCTGAAATCAATAAAAATATGTTTAAAAAAATAAAAATTCTAATTTAAAATATAGAATTAATTTTGACATAAATAATATCTTTGTAACCTACAATTATTACCGTAGCTTAGCTCTTTTATATAGAGAAAGAAGCTATCTCTCAATTTCAAGAAAACGTACAAATGCCTTAAAATTAGTTTGAATGTGCTCTTCAAAGAAAATATTTCCATAGAGGCAAATGGGCATATATTAGGTAAACTGTACCTCAAGAATAATTCCCATCTGTGCTAACCACGTAATAAGAATTTCTGGTAAAGATCAAATGAAATATTAATAAAAAGAACTCAGTAAAACTATAAAAACATGATATAATGATAGGCTATCAAAAACTCTAAAATTTCATTTACACCAATTAACTGAGATTTTCAAAATTATAACCAGGTCTTAAAATAAAGGTATTTTTACCTTAATACATTCATCACTTGGAATATCAAACACCTTTTCAATTTGTTTCACAACTCTTTCAGGATCAGCATTCTTCAAATCTATCTTAAAAAAAAAAAAAAATTCCTTATGTCTTAATTTAATAAAAATAAAGTGTATTTCATACTAAATAGTATTTTACAATAGTTAAAAGCATTACTGACCCCACTATGATTTTTCTTTCAAAAGTATTAAAATAATTAAGGCACAAGCAATACAATTTAATAAGCATGGCCACGTTTACAAAGTAAAGAAATAAACAGCATTTTTATGTCATTGTAATTACCTTGTTTATAACTGGAATTACCGATAGCTGTGCTTCAAAGGCAAGAAAGAAGTTTGCTACAGTTTGGGCTTGAATACCCTGGAAAAATCAAGACACAAGATTTCTACCATCTATCACAAACTTATAATTCAAGACCATTCCACATCTTCACCAAAAGCAGATGTATAAGACAAAATATGGTACCTATACTTCCATGCACCTAGATATTCTATGTGAAATTCCTTTCACTTCAGGAAGCATTTGTTAAAGGGGACTATGTTAGGCTTAGAGTCACAAAGGTGAAACACAGACCTCCAAGGTCATCAAAACCTACTACAGGATACTAGGTGCCTCAGGCACCAGTAAGGTCCCTTGGCCTGGGGCCGAAACCCGCTCTCCGACATTCCCTGGGAGTCCTGGATAGTGAGAGGGTGCAAGCCACGCCGAGGGTCCCCACTGGTGCCCAATCAGAGCAGAGGAGGGATGCAGGAGGTTGGCCAGCTGGGTAGTGACTGCAGGAAGGCTCCAGGGCATGTCCGGCTCATCTTGATCAGTGATCAGCCAGACCCCAGCAGCAAGCTAACCTATCGGTCAGAGCATCTGCCCCCTGGTGGCCAGTGCACATCATAGTGATTGGTCAACTGGTTGACTGCCCTGTGGTGGTCAGTGTACCTCATAGCGAGTGGTAGAGCAGCCTCAGCATATCATTAGCATATTACACTTTGAATGGGAGACCAAATGGCCAGACACTTAGCATATTAGGCTTTTATTATATAGGACAGGAGCATGACGCAGTCTATAAAATCTATAAAAAATAAATCTTATGTTTTTCAAATACAAAAATTGTATTGACTTTCCTCTGGATTCTGAATGAAGTGTTTGTGAGAAAGTGAGTGTAGCAAAAGCTTATTTACATAGCATATCTATCATAGTTCTTTTATGGTCATTTAGCTACTATGTTCATATGGTATGTTTATAACACAAAAGAAGTTGGTAATGTTTTTAGTATGTTTCTTTAAACTTAACACTTCTCATATTATTACCTTAAAATCACCCAAAATGACCTCAAAAATAAAAGATTTATTTTCAACGTCTGCTAAAAGTTGATATAAAAAACTCAGATTAAGAGCTGTTAAAAATAGAGTTTTTTTTAAAAAATTTGGTAGGATATAACTATGACTTATTTCAACAAAAACTACAATTAACAATTTCTCTGATCAGTTTAAAAAATTTCAAAGGTGATCCAATCAATTTAAAAAAAATACTTTAACATAATAAACTTCAAATTAACAGGACCAAAGCATATGATTTTGGTTATGTAAGACAATAAATCTTATTTTTTTCAAACACAAAAATTGTATTTCCAAAACGCATTTTAAGGAAAACATCTTGAAACAACCAAATAGTATGTCACATGACATAAAATAAAAGGTACCTACCTCATTTGCGTCCACCACAAGTAAAACACCCTGGCAGGCAGACAGTGACCTGGATACTTCATAACTAAAGTCAACATGGCCCTGGGAAACAAGAGATTGACAGCTCTAAATGTTAGCTACAATTTTTTTTTTTTGGGGGGGGGGGCCAGTATGGCAAATGTATTGATAAATCTAATGGCTCCACAGTAAACAGAAGGTTTTGTTTAGCCCACACTTTGAAACAATTTACCCTAACCTAAGGACAATGGGAAGACAAAAAACAAAGTTGTGTAATGTTCAATTTAAAAACTAAACAAGGATTTGTTTGCATTATCAATACAACACTCACCAACAATGGAGACAAAACTAATATTAAACTTACCGGCGTATCGATGAGATTTAAAAGATACTCTTTTCCTTCATGATTATAGAAGAGAGATGCTGTCTGTGCTTTAACAGTGATTCCTCTTTCTCGTTCCACTTGCAATTTATCAAGAACTTGCTTGTTATTCTTTGTTTTATCAATTGTCCCTATGAATAGAAATTCACAATTTTATATGGACTTTTAAAAAGAAATAGCTGAAACCAGTTTGGCTCAATGGATAGAGCGTCGGTCTGCGGACTTAGAGCGTCGGTCTGCGGACTGAAAGGTCCCAGGTTCGATTCTGGTCAAGGGCATGTACTTTGGTTGCGGGCACATCCTCAGTAGGGGGTGTGCAAGAGGCAGCTGATCGATGACTCTCTCTCATCGATGTTTCTAAACTATCTCTCTCCCTTCCTCTCTGTACAAAATCAATAAAATTTATTTTTTTAAAAATAAAAAGAAACAACACAGTATATAAAATTAAAACAAAATTTTAAAAGCATGGTAAAAGCAATGATCAATTATTCAATTGCCATCAATTAAGTATCTAATATGAAATGAAAATACCTGTTAATTCCAGGAGCCTGTCAGCTAAAGTACTTTTGCCATGATCCACATGTGCAATGATACTGAAATTTCTAATATTTTCAGCAGGGAATCTAGACATGTCAACTTTTTCCTGGAAAGGAGGGAGAAATATTAGATTTATGAGTATAAATTTCATACAATATGAAACAAGAATACTGATTCAAAGAATATTCTTTTAGTCTTTGAAAATTTTCATTTATTGCATCTATATTGTTTCTATTTTTATTCCTCTAACAAATTCACATATGGTTAAACTCATATTGTAATCAATGAATATTATAATGATTCATTCGCTGTCAAAGGTGACTCCGTAACTAAATAAAAGTTCTTAATAGTATTTCTACCATAGAGGGTCAATGAGAAACTGAATTTATTTTCATAGATGGAGAACACCAAGATATCCAGAACTTATGAACTGCCATAGAAAACACAGAGTTTAACAAAACTTCGTGAGGCAAAATAATATATATATTTTTCCAATAAAATCTATATTTTCTAATCAACTCCCCCAAAAGGGCCATGAAATACAACATTCTTATGAGCTGTAAGTTTCCTTGTTATGAAAGCTCCAAGAAAGAGAATAACGGTGTAACGATGTCTGAAAGAAATTCTGCAAAAAAACTAAACCTGATCTGGCTGCCCTGTATGATCCCTTCTCCACCATTCAAGAGACATGCTGGTAAGTTTAATACTAATTTTGTCTCCATGGTTGGTGAGTCTTGTATTGATAATGCAAACAAATCCTTTTAAACTGAACAGTGAACACCTTTTGACTGTTTAGATTTACCATCATGCCCCTCCCTAACCATATTTAAGAACTTTAATTGCAGTACAAATTCACTTTAAATTCCAGTCGTTTTAGAAATGGGAAAAACTGGTTCATTTTAAGACTCATTCCCCACCCCTCCCCCCCCCCCCCCCCCCGCCCAGTTACTCATAACTTGCAATCAGCCACATCACTTTTCTGTCTACACTATATCCCTTCATAGTTATCAGATAGTGTAGTTTTTCAGACTCGCTAAACCCCCTCCTGCCTTCTCCCACCGCCAGAACAGAGTCAGAATGACACAAGTTTGCTTTGGCTGAAGTGAAACACCACGATGCGACAGGAGCTAAGGCGTGCCTAGTACTTCCTACAGTTTAAGTATGGGACTCTCACAAATGGGCATCCAATGTGTTATTAGTGCCTCATCTAATCAATGAAGAAATATCCACAGAAAACGGTCAAGTGGCTGGCCCAGGTCACGGGGCTGATATACATTTCAAGAAAATAACTGAGATTATTCTAGCAGCTTCCTCGGTAGGATTTTAGGAGTCGTCAGGTAACAGATGCAAAGCGTTAAGCTCGCTGCCTCCCGTAAACCATGAGTTAGTTACTGACATCACGAAGGAGGCCACAGGAGAAGCCACTGGTCCAAGGTCACTGGGGGAAAGCGGGGAACGGAGAACTGTCAGCCCCGCCTCCGCTGCCCAATCTCCACCCGCGGGGCCAGGTCATCCCCCAGGAAGCCCTTCCCACCTCCAGCCTCTCCAGGGCTCCCTCCCGGTTTTTAACGCGCTCGCTGGATAGAAAGAAGCCGGCGGTCACCTGGCGCGCCGCGGAGCTGTAGAGCCGGTCCAGAGCCCGGCGGGCGGCAGCAGCCCCGCGGGCCCGCGCCCCCGGAGGCCCGGGCAGCAGCGGCGGCGGCGCCCGGCCCGCAGCCCCGGGGACCCACGCGGCGAGCGCGCGTCCGCGCCACCAGCCCCGACCCGCCGGCAGCCGCATCCCCTTCCCCCGGCGGCGGCGGCGGCGTCAGGAGGAGGCTTTGGGGCGCGATGGGAACATGGCCAGGGGCTCGGGGTTCTCCAAAACCCAACCAGACTTCCAGAAACCAACGGGACCAGGAGCTCCAACGGCTCCGCCCCACCGGGGGATCCGCCGGAAGTCCGTAGACGGAGCGCCGCGCGGTGACGTCAGCGCGTCGAATGACGTCAGTACGCTAGCGTGCCTCTGACGCCGGGGCGCCAGGACGTCAGGTGTGGAGAAGGTCTCAGGGTCCGTTCTCCTTAGGTTCTTAGCGTAGCGATTGGCTCTAGCTTTCTACCCCGGGAGCAAAATTAACGTTGTCATGGTTTGAAAGCACGGGAGTCTGGATACGTTGTCAGCGATACCGCTAATATCTTGGCGCTTCCGCAAGGAAACCGGCGGTAAAAAAGGAGAGCGGCTGTATCCCAGGAAAGTTTTGGCCGGAAGTGAAGGTGGGGGAAAGTTACCCTCTGGATGCTCTTATGCCGCCATCGCCTTTCAGTTTGCACTCAGACACAAGTGTAAATTGCAGAAGGCCGAGCTGGGCTGCGTGAGGCGGAGGGGAGTGATAAGAGAGGGTGAGGCGGAAACCGGTTTGGCTCAGTGGATAGAGCGTCGGCCTGCGGACTGAAGGGTCCCAGGTTCCATTCCGGTCAGGGGCATGTACCTTGGTTGCGGGCACATCTCCGGTAGGGGGTGTGCAGCGAGTGTACAGAAGGCAGCTGATCGATGTTTCTCTCTCATCTATGTTTCTAACTCTCTATCCCGCTGTCTTCATCTCTAAAAAATCAATAAAATATATTTTTTAAAAAAGAGAGAGAGAGAGAGGATGAGGTCCAGTGTCTGTCTCCCTCCAGAGCCCTTGGGGTTTGGTACAGAGGACGGAGAAAAGCTGTGGGACGCCCCATGGACCATTGTATTGTTTCTCGTTGGTTCTTGGAACTTCTATAAATCGTGACTGTACAGTACTTGATCCACTAGCAATTGCTACTGGCACCTTTGCTAGATGAGCTTCGAAAAGCTAACTTGTAAAAATACTTTTTAATTATTATTGATTTTTTTTTTTTAGAGAGAGAGAGGAAGGGGGAGGGATAGATAGAAACACTGATGAGAGAGAAACATCAACAGGTTGGTTCCTGCATGGCCCCCACTGGGGATCGAGCCCACAACCCAAGCATGTGCTTTCACCCCGAATCACACCAGTGACCTCCTGGTTCATGGGTCCACGCTCAATCATGAGCCACACCAGCCAGGGCAAACTCTACCCTCTTTTAATGTCGACTTCCTGCTCGCGTGTGTGTGTGTGTGTGTGTGTGTGTGTGTGTGTGTGTGTTTTCCTAATCCATTGTCTTCTCATTTCATCTGTTTTCTGACTCTGAATTTGACTTTGAAGGTATGTGCATAGTGGAATTTTAAGTTAAGGGAATCCAATCCATCACTCCATTCAAAGGGCACTCATAAACAACCATGCCTTGTGGCCCTACAAAGGGAAGGGATGCCCTAGCTGGTTTGGCTTGGTGGATAGCAGGTTGGATTCTGGTGGAAGGGCACATGCCCAGGTTGTGGGCTTGGCCTCCAGTAGGGGGCGTGCAGGAAGCAGCTGATCAGTGATTCTCTGTCATCGTTGATGTTTCTCTCTCCTCCCTCTCTAAAATCAATAAAAATATATTTTAAAAAAGACACGCACAAAAGGGAAGGGATGAAAATGGGCACCACTGTCAACCCCTCCAATTTGTGGGCTCCCACTCTGCCTGGAGGACCGCACTCACTGCAGATAAAGCCTGACAGACAGGGAGTACAGTATAAATGCGTAAACCCCATGAGTAAGGCTTAATGTTTTTGTTCTTTTTACATAAGAATAAGTGCTAATGGCAGCTCTTCTATTAGTTTCTATGCTCCGCTGTATCATGCTGCACATCTTTCCCATCAGGTCAGTGAGTGAAGTAGTGTGGTGCATGCGAAGCTCTATTTCCTCAATAGACATTGTCACTGGGTGCCTCTTGTCTCTGACTCCTCAAAGGGCAGCATGGAGGTCCGGGTGGGGGTGGGGGTGGGGCGACAGTTTTTAGGATGCACAGAACCACCATTAGCAAGAACCTTCAGCTAGCCCCCTTTACCATATTTTCTTTCACCAGTCCTCCTTTCCGTTAGGATTGACTTTCTAGAAATATGTGTCAGAACACGGGAGCAGGTGGCAGGTTTATCCCACTGACACTTATAAAAGCAGGATCCTTACACTAAGAGGGGCAGCTGTTCTCTCTTCTATTTAGTGTAAAACTTAACTCTCCAGAGGTCTTGAATCTCCCTACTTTTTTTTCATATAAGCAAGCTATTTTGCATAAAGGAAAGAATATGAAGGTCAAAAGTCATTTTCTCACTATAGACTCATTAGTTTTATCATAGAAATTTTCCCAGGTTCTGGCAGTAGGTTAATTCCAAGGATTAGTTTTTTTCAGATTGTGGATTGATTTATCTTTTTATAAACCCCCATAAGTATGTTTCTAGTCATTGTTAGGCAAGTGTCTAGCCTAGTGTCATTTTAAACTAGATACTCAATAATTTGTTTTAAAAAGAAAATGAAATTGCTCAGCTGGAATGTGTCGACCTATGAAGTACAAGGTTCATTTCCTGGTCAGGCCACAAGCCTGGATGGCGGATTGATCCACAGAAGGGGTTGTTCAGGAGGCAGCTGAACAATGATTTTCTCTCATCATTGATGTCTCTCTATCTCTTAAGATTAATAAAAATATATTTTTAAAAATTAGTTTGTTACTCGGTCCACTACTTTCCCTAGCTCATGTTTGTAAATACTACAGAGTAGAGAGTTAACCTTAAAAGGGCTCCTCTATATCAAGGCAATGTTTGAGTAAATGTCCCATTAAGTTAAAACCAAAGCTTTAAGTAGTTAGTGAGATTCTAGTGCCAAAGCTTTAAGTAGTTAGTGATATTCTGGTGCCAAAAGAAGATGGGAATGCTGTCTTTTTAAACAGAATTTCTATATTGACAACTGGCCATTGTTTTCCAAACTGCTGTAACTACTTTCATGCTGAATATAATAAAATATTGAAGTTAAACTTGGCATGCCTTGGAAAAAAACTTAATAATGGCATAATTGCACAGGTATAATTATGGCAGAGCATTGGGAAGGATTTCACCTTTCACTGCTAAAAGTAATATAGCCAATATATAATTTCACCTATACTAACTGGTATCTATGGGAGTTTGGTCAAAATAGTAAGTAGTATCTTGGCAATAAAGTCCATTCTTAGCCTTTCTATTATATTTTTGTTTTGTTATTAAAATGTAAGAGATGAATGCTGAAGAAGTATTTTATGTCTCATCACAATCTGTTTGCAGGACACAACATTTGCAAATAGTCCTCCCCCCATCTTTTCGTAAGATGATGTTTCATATAGATTTAAATAGATCAAAGTAGAGTTCACGAAAAAATATTTCTGTATAAGTATTGGGTGATAATGACTCACACTTGTTATTAATACAACTTTGTTTTCACCTAGAAGCATAGTCAAAATAGCTAACACTATTTTGAGCATTTACTACTTGTCCCCACTATGTTAATTGCTCCTGTTGCAAAATTCTGTCCAATTCTCATATTTTATACACATTTAATTATACACATATATACACAGGCACAAGATATAACTTCTTGGAAAGATTTACTATAAAAACCTGTTATATGAGTCTGCTAAATGTATATAAATTGAATTTCTTACATTTAAAAATGATTATTATAATAATATGGTTACTAACAATGTACAACTCAACTACTGCTCATATCAACTTTCATAACTTTAAGGTAAATTGTGTTTTTACTAACATTCAGTAATGACCAAGCTAAAAACTTGAAATCATAATTTGTTATATTCCAATTTTTTCTAAGACAAAAATGGACACTAGCAAATTAAAAGTCAAGGTAATTATGATAGCATTAATGATGGAAACCCTGTAATTTAATTTTATTCTTGCCATAAGACACAGTAAGCTCTTTAAAATTCATGCCTTAAACCAGAATTTTATGTCCATTTTTCACGTGAGTGTGTAACATTCAGGGCTGCCGTTTCAGGTTCGTGAAATAGAAGAAGCGTAGTCTTTAAAGGTCTGATGATCGGGAACAAATCTTATATAGTATTAACAAAGGATTATGTAGAGAATACAGGCAGAAATGCATTTTTTTTAAATTAATGGAACACAGAATGTATTGCATTTTTTTTCTGTCTTAATATAAGTAGAAATTTAAGAATCAATGTACATTAAATTACAATACAGATTGCAAAATAAAGAATTACTATCTAAACACTGGTAAAAAGCCATTTCTCTGTTGGCAGAGATAGAAAAGGATGACATTTTTTCTCTTGGTTCATTGGCAGCTTTGTTCAGCTGAAAATATGTATTGGAGTTTGTGAGTAAATATTATTTGTGTTTCCAAACAGATATATTCTTTCTTTTAAAAGTATATATTTTTTTATTGATTTCAAAGAGAAAGGGAGAGGAAGAGAGAGATAGAAACATCAGTGATGAGAGAGAATTTTTGATCGGCTGCCTCCTGCACGCCCCACACTGGGGATCGGGCATGTGCAGGAGGCAGCCGACCCACAACCCAAGCATGTGCCCTTGCCAAGAATTGATCCCGGGACCTTTCAGTCTGCAGACCAATATTCTATCCACTGAGCAAAACCAGTTAGGGCCACACAGGTACATTCTTAGCACCAGTGTTTTGGACAGCCATAGGTAGTCTTTTGGAAGAAACAGTTTGCATAATGAAAGGAAACTGAGCTGAATGAAAGAATTATTATTCCAAACTGGGTTCTGTCACATACTAGGTGTGTGACTTTACACAAGTCACTTAGCCACTCTGAGCTTCTAGTTACCTATCAAAAGATTGTAGTAATGAAAGTAATAATCTTATATGATTCTTAGATTGATAGATGCTAATATAAATATGGGGTCCTGAGTATGCACAGTTAAAAATAGTGTCCATTCATCCATCTAACCATTCATCCTTTAATACATATATGTATATGTTGTTGTCAGACTAAGGGCAGATTGTTTCAGATGTAGCTATTTCAGCTCACAATCTCTGCAATACTTTACAGGTCACCAAAGGTATCTAAGAAATTTCAAATGGAGATTATTTCCCTTATCCCCACTGCATTTAGCTTTCTTAAATGTTGTTTATATAGTAAATTGAATAGTTCATATTTGGATAAAATTGACAACATACATTTTTAGATACTTGCTAAGTTCATCATGTTAAGATCATCCTATATAATAATCCTATAAAATAAAAGGATAATATGCAAATTGACCCTAAAGGCAGAACAGCTGGTCTCTATAACAGGCACTGACTACCAGGGGGCAGACACTCAGTGCAGGAGCTGCCCCCTGGTGGTCAGTCCGCTCCCACAGGGGGAGCACTGCTCAGCCGGAAGCCAGGCTGACAGCTATGAGCTCAGCGGTGATGGCAGCCTCTCCTGCCTCCATGGCAGTGCTAAGACTGCAGGACTGTGGCTTAGGCTCACTCCCCTAAGCTCTCAGTCAAACACCCCCTGAGGACTCCTGGGCTGCCAGAGGGATGCCTGATTGCCAGCTTGGGCCCAACCCCCCAGTGCATGAATTTTCATGCACCAGGCCTCTAGTGTATATATATTTTATTATTTTTTATTTTCAATTATAGTTGATCTATTAGTTTCAGATGTACACCCCAGTGACTGGATATTGCATAACTTACTAAGTGATCATCTTGATAAACCTCACACCCATCAGACATCTTACTTAGTTATTAGAATATCATTGATTACATTCCTTATGCTGTACTCTATATCCCAATGGCTATTCTGTAACAGCCAATTTGTACTTTTCAATCCCTTTACTTTTTTCACACATATATGGATTTGTACTGCATATTATTAGAAAATCTTGTCTAGGTTTATTCTTATAGGCGATAAAGCTCAAGAGTTTTCCTCTTACCTTCCATTGTTTGCCTCAAATAAATGATCCTAAGTCAGAGTTTAATGGGATTTGCCCACAAGGAAACGGAATCTACCATTTCACTTAATCAAATTATGTTTCTTCGCCTTTCACTGTGTTTGTAAACTTTAACAAGTGTAATAAGATACTGTGTTTGGCCTTTGACAAGCATCTGTTCAGTGTCAGAGTCAAATTTAGAAACGCATAGTTAGCCAGCAGGTCATCTTTTCACAAACTGGTTTGTTATAAATTTATCTAGCAGAACAACATTTGTTGGAGGATTTTTCAACATAAAATAATATAAAGGTATGTGTCTGATCCTTCTAAAAAACCTTGGCATTTAAACAAAATATAAAGCTGGATTATATAAGGACTTTATTGCCAATAGTCATATTACATAAAGCTTTGCATGTTATGAAAACGTATGTGTATTCTCCAGTGAAATTACTCTCTATGCTTTATAATAGCATTTTAATGGACAGAGAAAGTTATGCTATTAAATTTTAAATTCTTTAAATTATAAGTTGTTAAAATATTTAACATCCTCTGAGTCCTGATTTTAGCTTACATAATTTATAGCTACTTTTATGCATAATATTAATGAAAAAAAATCTTGATTTATTAAATCAGGTATATGAAACACTGCACTTAATTTTACAGAAGCTTTCTGTACTTGTACTAAAGTGAGAAAATTTGATATATTTGACAGTTGTACTTGAGTATTTCTGATTAATGAGGCTCCTAGAGCTAAGGCTGTTTATGAGATGCATTTGAAATGTATTATAAGTATTACTCCACAAATTACTATAACTATATATTAGGTTACTCCTAGTGATTTTAAAATGTACTATTTTGAAATGAAAAGTTTTTTTCAAAGAAAAGCAAAGATTAAAATGTTGGATTGACTAACCATATCTGTCCAATTGAAAATATTCTCTACTCCATTCTCAAATTTTCATCCAAAGAGCCACCATTACTTTGCTCTTCCTTTCTCCCCCTACCTTTTCCTCCTCTCAAATCTTTCTTCTTCCCTCTGATATGCCTGTTTGTTAGGTCTAAATCAATATCATGTACTCCCTTCCCTCTCCAAAGTGACTAGAAACTGTGTGGAGAGTTTATAGGAAGACAGACTGTTTCCTTAGCAGAACGGAGCCTTTCCCCTCTGGCTCAGCCTGCAGGGAGCAGAGAGGCTGTTAGTGCAGAAAAAAAAATAAATATGAAATAATATCATTATTATCAGCCACTTGCTTTTTGACTTTGCAACAAGAATATATATATATATAAATGTAAAACTTTTAAATGTAAATTATTACTCATAAATAATAATTGAAATAAGGAACTGACATTGTTTAAAAGAAAACTTTCTAGATGTGTACCAAGTCTTAGGCTTTTTATCTTAAACTGCTGAGACTAAGGCATTTGGGGGAAATGTTAGCTTCTTCAGATCAACTAATATCAATCTAGGCAAAGTCATAGTCCTGGTGAATAAAAACTTCAGAAAAGTTCATTGAAGATACATGTTATGTAAATGACATTTTAGAACATTTTCATATCCTTTCCCCGATACTCAAACCTACCCCATGCAAAGAATATAGTGTTCTCTGGTAAGAACCTACTTATCATCACATGTTAGTCTTGGTAATATTCCAAAGATGCTTTACTGACTCCTAAACTTCGCAGTAAAAAATATACTTACTTTTCAGGATGTCAAACTTGGGACAATTTGACTCTGATTTTTACCAATCTAATTATACCATTGAGAATCAGGAGCAGAGTTGTAATGACTCCAATGCCTATGGAAATCTTTATGGATCCAGAGAGTAAGTACCTTATTTTGAAAAAAATATGTTCTTGTTTTTAGAAGTAATAATATTATGACATGTAGGGAGGTTTCCTTGGAGGAAGCAAAAGTACGTCTTTGTAAAATGCCCAAGAAGAAATGTGAGGAAAGGGCAGAGAAATGAATTCAGTTCTCCAAGAATCCCTTTGATCACCTCAGACCTATATATAGCTGAATGGCTTGACTCTCTTTTCAAAATACAACTTAATAGGGAGCCTGAATATAGGGACTGTATTTTCTGTGACACTGCTTGGAAAACATTTTATTCAATTTAATTAATATTTATTGAGTGCCTGCTGTGTGTCAGGAATAAAAAAAGGGCACTATAAACCCAAAGATAAAGGAGAAATTCATAATTTCTTACCTCACAACATTGAAGATTTGAAGTTTTAGAGGTGCTGTTATAATATGCTGTTATAATACAGTGTGAAAATTCCTAAATGGAACCAAGATAAGCGTATTTCAGAATGTGTTAGTAATTTGAGTTGACAGTTCAATTTGAGTTGAAATAAATAAAAATGATTAAAAATTTAGTATTTATCTTTTACCAGTGCCCAAATGAGGGTTTAGAGTGAGAAGAATTTGGTTCAAGTTATGACTCTTGCATTTGTTCTTTGTGACCTTGAGAAAGACTTGGCTTCCCTGACTGGTGTCTTAACTGAGAAATGAGGGCATTAATAATACCCACTTTATGAAATTATCATGAAGAACATTTGTGCTAATGTGCAGGAAATTAGACACTTAAGTAAAACCACTACATCAATGTTATTTACCTATGTAATTACTAGAGGCCCAGTGTGCGGATTCATGCACCAGTGAGGTCCTTTGCCCTGTGGGAATCAGGGCAAAACTGGCATTCCAACGCCGCCTGCCATTCCTGCCTGCCTCTTCTGCTCATCCTAGTCCAGCCCCGCTGTGCCTGCCACAGGCTCCTGCCCAGTCAGTCCTGATCGGGAGAGGCTTGCATCTGGTGCCCATCTGTCAGCTGAGCAGCACTCCTGCTGTGAGAGTGCACTGACCACCAGGCATCAGCTCCTGCATTAAGTGTCTGCCCCCTGGAGGTCAGTGCATGTCATAGTGACCGGTCTACCAGTCGTTCAGTTACTTAGGCATTTATATATATAAATGGGCGAAGCACTAGTCAGGTGGCTTAGTTGGTTGGACATCTCCTATACACTAAAAGGTTGCAGGTTCTGTTACTAGTCGGGGTGTGCATCAGAAGCAACTGATCAATGTTTCTCTCTCACATCAATGTTTCTCTCTCTCTCTCCCTCTCTTTATCACTTTCTCTAGCTCTTTCTCTCCCTCCCTCCCTTCCTCTCTCTGAAAATCAATGAAAACATATCCTCAGGTGAGGGTTAAAAAAAATTTGTTGAAAAGGACAAGGTCCTGTAGGATTGGCTCAATCACTGAAGAATTCAACAACAGAAAAATAACTTCATATTATTCCTTGGATTTATACCTTGGAAGGTCAAGAAAAATAAAAATAAAAAGGTGTTTCAGGCAAAGCAGTTTGAATATTGAGGTACTACAGGATAGTATCTCAAAATACATAATCCATACTGAGAACTATCTAAAAATTTTCAGCTCCGTCCTCTTGTTTTATTGAAAAGAACCAGTCACCTTGAATTTCTATTTCTTTTCTCCCTTCCCTGCTCCATTTGAGCTAAACGCCTGGGCAGCACCTGCAGTCTATATTTTCAGATTATACTATCCTGAAATGTATAATAAGAAGGCAATAAAGCTTTCCCCTTTAAGCAGGGACTTATGATCACAGCTTTCTCTCATATCCCACCCAGCCCAATTTCTTTCTCCATTTGATTTTACATATCAATGTTGCCCAGAAATCAAGATGACCATAAGATGGAAGTTGATATAACCAAATGAGGAAAACTTTTGATTATATTGTATCAGGTTGATGGCCTTGCCTGCTTATTCGAATTTAAATTCAAGTCCTTATTTGGAGGTGGTAACATTTAAATTCTAACCCACACTGCATGTCTCAGGAATTAGAAAAGGCCATGCTAGCTGTGGTAGTTTTATGAGTACATAAAACATGGACTCGGGCCAGTGAATTACTAGTGTACATCAAACAAACTCCAGAGATTTGACCTTTTATTCATTCAGTGAGTAGTTCAATTAAAATACTACCCAAGTCAAAATAATATGTTGATCATCCTGCCAAAAGATATAGGAATCCAGAGGGTAGTAATAGTGTTATAATCAATTAATCTATCACTCTGTCTCTGTCTTCCCCCATACCCCTCCTCCCCAATAAATGGGAGCTTTCTTTAAAAGGCTTGTTCAGCTCAATGGCATGTTAATTTCAGCTCAATTACATGAAAGCTGGTTGACTGTACTTAACTGAAACAATGAAGATATTTATATTTCAAAACAAGTTCTCTTATTTTAGAATGAACAAGGAGCGTTCTCATTTTAAAATTTCTATCCATTCCTTTGGGTAGGCATCATTTCCAATCACTGCTAGCTGATGGCATGTCAGTGGCACATGGTTACTGTGCACTTGCTGGACTAGCCAGGATTTTGGAATGTTACTTAGGCTAACTACCCTAGCTACTCTTTCTTAAACCACTCTACCATTGAACTAATCCTATATTATGTGTTCTTAACCAAGTTCACGTAGAATGCCTGATTTGACTGGCTCGATGGGAGACTTACGTAGATAAAATGTTTCTGGAGGTTCTGACTAAATTCTTTTAGTCAACAGTGTAGATATGTCATATTGTCTTACGCTGTTGATAGTATTGCAAATTCTGAAAACTTTGTCGCCTCAGGTGGAATACACATGCACTTGAATGTGACTATAAGTGTGGAGATAGAATTACAATGAATGGGACTTATTTGATGGTAAATTTTTTACCTTCTGATTTACACTCCGGCTCTCCACATGACACAGAGTGAGCGCCCCTCCTGTATTCCCCGAGGGACTGACTGACAAAGGAAAGCAGCTCAATTAAAAGTTTCAGGATGGAAGTCCAAATCTATAGTTTTAGAAAACAAGGCCTCCCATAAAATATCTAGTTAGTGATTTCGTGATGGGGTGCAGGGAAGTGTGTGCAATAAACAAGTCTGCAATCACAGAAATCATAACTGAGTCTTCTAACAATGACCTTCTATATTTGCATTTGAAGAGAAATGTTAAGTCTTGTTAATTCAGAAAGAGCTCAAAAACTTGCCCCAGCAAGAGACTATGCCTTATCTTAACACAGTATTATGTAAGTGAAGACAAGCCTCTGGAGATTCCTTGGAACATTATGGTTTGGGCAGTGAAAGGGAATATTGACGAATTGGTGAGCATACTAAGGATTTTTATGTAGATCAGGTGTGCAGTCATTGCTTTATGGCTCAGACACAGAAATCCTGGCATGAGTAGAGTGGAGGTTCTTCTGGAAGGAAAGCACGGAATGGCTGGGATGTTGTCAAAGTCACTTTAGATATTCCATGGAAACCAACATGGGAAAAAGCTAAAGGTGATCATCACAGAAGAGATTCAAACTCTTAGCCTCCTAATTGCATTGTTTTCTTTGAGAAAGTGACTAATTGGAAAGGCAACTATTACAGATACAGATGCTCTGCCAGGGTATGTGAAAGATGTTTAGAATTCTTTAGTGTAAGTATCAGGAACAAAAGAGCAGACAAATACTTTGTAAATTAACCAAGATGGCTGAAGCCATGGAGCAGCCAGGAGGCTTGGATTTCCCCAGCAGTGGAGGAAGCCAAGCTTTTGCACACCCTGGCTGGCCCAGGCCTTCATTCAAGGCTACAAAGTTTCAATTATAGAAGATAAATAAATCCCAGATACTAGGGCCTCCACTTGGACCACCGGGGGGCATGGCCAGCCTGAAAACCACCACAGGCCCCTCGCCCAGGCCACCCCATGCCCCAAAGGAACCCCCACCCTGATCCAGGACACCTTCAGGGCAAACCAGCTGGCACCCACCCATGCACCAGGCCTCTATCCTATAAAAATAAAAGAGCAATATACAAATTGACCATCATTCCAACACAAGATGGCTGCCTCCATGTGGTCAAAACTGGCTGCCCCCATGTGGACACAAGATGGCCACTATAAGATGGCCAGGAGGGGAGGGCAGTTGGGAGGGACCAGGCCTGTAAGGAAGAGCAGTTGTGGGAAATCAGGCCAGCAGGAGAGGGCAGTTGGGAGGGACCAGGTCTGCAAAGAAGGGCAGTTGGAGGTGATCAAGCCTGTAAGGGTGGGCAGTTAGGGGGACCAGGCTGGCAGAGGAGGAAAGTTGAGGGCGACGAGGCCTCCAGGGAAGAGCAGTTGCAGGGGACTAGGCCTGTAGGTGAGGGCAGTTGGGGGGAACTAGGCCTGCAGGGGAGAAATATGCCACATTATTTCACAGGGGCAAACAGTCTGGCAGGGGAGCAGTTAGGCATCAATCAGGTTGGCAGGGGAGTGGTTATGGAGTTATCAGGCTGGCAGGCAGAAGCAGTTAGGGGCAATCAGGAAGGCAGGCAGGCAAGAAGTTGGGAGCCAGCAGTCCTGGACTGTAAGAGGGATTTCCATTAAACTGGCAGTTGGACATCCCTCGAGGTGTCCCAGATTGGAAAAGGTGCAGGCTGGGCTAACAGACACACCCACCCCGTGTATGAATTTCATGCACTGGGTCTCTAGTATGTCAATAAAATAGTCTTTAGACACTAGTTCATTTAATCATCTCTATTTGTCCCTTTCATTCTTCTAGAACTAGTTACATTTTAAAAAAAATACATATCTAGGGAATGCTTTATCAACCAAAAGCCATTCAGTTTCTACCAGTACTTTTGATAGTTGGCCTACTTTTTAAAAAAGAAAGGTTAGAGCCTATTTGGCGAGGCTCGGTGATTGAGCATTGATCTCTGAATCAGGAGGTCATGATTTGATTCCCAGTCAGGGCACATGGAGGAGGCATGCAGGGGGCAGCCAATCAATGATTCAATCAATGATTCTCATCATTGATCTCTCTCTCTCTCTCTCTCTCTTTCTCTCTCTCTCTTCCTTCCTCTCTGAAATCAATAAAAATATTTTCTTTTTTTTCTTTTAAAGAAAGATTAGAAATATGCCACATTATTTCACGAACAATAACAGTAATCAACATATGGTTTGGAACAGCAATTTTCAAACTTTTTTTTTTTTTATCTCTGTCACACATAAACGCTAAAATTTTGCAGCACACAAACATATATTTTTTGCCAATCTGAGGGGAAAAAAGTATAATTTTGACACATTCACACCAGATGGCTATTGTGTTGGTTGTTGTCATTTTTTAAATTTGACAATATAAAGGGGAAAAAGGTTAGTGCCCCTGACTAACTAGACAGGTTTTGCATTTTTGAAAAATTCTTGCAGCACAGCAACCAGTTGAAATTTGCTGCTGTGGGTGATTCAAGAAGTATTATACGAGGTCTCTGCCCTTAATGAGCTTATGGTGAGTTAGTGAATGATTAAATGTATATATTTTTCTACTTTATAGCTTTATTTTTCAAAAGAGGATATCTTCTCTTTCATGCTTATTCATATAAGGGAGGTGAATATGTTATTCTTAGACTTCATATTAAGATGAATGTTGGAAGGAAAGTATAAAGAGCCATTTTGTAAGTATTTTAACATAAAGAGATCCCAGAAAGCTACAAAGTTTAGAATCCTGGGCTGTATTTTTAGCTTAGTTTAGCCTAAGATATTTTGATCAGATAAATTTAACACATGTTAATAAGGACAATTTATATTTCTTCCCCTTCCTTCAGGAAAAACACAATTAAAAATGACCAAATAATGTCACACACTCTGTCTTCCTTTTTCTAGCTTTCACAAGAAATTATTTACTAAGATGGTTGTTTTCCAGCTTCCTGACACAAATGAAAAAATAAAATAATAAAATAAATAAAATAAAATAAAATAAAATAAAATAAAATAAAATAAAATAAAATAAAATAAAATAAAACATGGTCAAGAAAGTGTCATGTTTGACAAGAAACTTCCTTGGACAAACTAAATTGCCTACTTCAAAAGAGGGATGCTACTGAATGCTTTTAGTTAGGTGCTCACAGATGATTTGAGTGGCAATAATTGTCTGGGAATGGCCAGAGCTAGAAAGTCTATTTCTTTATGGACAGCAGTCAGTTTACACATTTATTTTTTCTTATGCATTGGCTATACTATTAAAATTGTGATTTACACTTGCTGCTTCCCTACATTTATAAAGGACGTCCATGTTTGGTGATTGCCATGAGTATCAGTGTGTGTATGAGGCAGAGTGCTCAGCCAGCTTTAGTTCAGAGATGGACACCTGCTGCGTTCTATGATTCTAGGCAAGTCATTCAGTCTCCAGGATCCTCTATTTCTCTTTCTGTAAAATGGAGCTAAAATGACAGATTTTACCTTACTAAGTCTAATTACATGGGGAAATGTAAGAAAAAGTGACAGCATGTTGTACATAATCAATACATATTATTATAGTTGGTATGGATCAGTCTTCGAGAAGTCTTTTCATGACCGGTGACTTCACTTTTTTTTAAATTAATATATTTTATTGATTTTTTACAGAGAGGAAGGGAGAGAGCTAGAAACGTTGATGAGAGAGAAACATTGACCAGCTGCGTCCTGCACACCTCCCCACCGGGGATGTGCCTGTAACCAATGTACATGCCCTTGACCGGAATCGAACCCGGGACCCTTCAGTCTGCAGACCGACGCTCTACCACTGAGCCAAACGGGCTTCAGCATGACTTCACTTTTTTTTGATGAAAGTTCAACTCTAAGCAAGTTCTTTCTTTCATGCTTACATATTCATAAAACCTAGAATAATTCGTGAAAGAGAAATTGTTGTTTCCTTCATTTCCTTGACGTGTCATGATATCCCTTTCTTAGATGCATAGATACCAGTGTTTTCCTTCCTCTAGACAGCAGGCCACGGAGCAGCCTCAGCGTGCCTTTGTTCCCCCGGAGATGCTCATGTCATCAGGCTACACCGGACAGTATTTTCAGCCAGCCTCCAACCCGGATTATTATTCACAATCTCCCTACGTTGACAGTTTTGATGAAGAGCCTCCTTTGCTAGAAGATAAGTTAAGGAAGTGCTGTTAATATGTGTACAGCTCGAGAATAATAGCAATAATGAGCACGCAACGTGTGCTTGTCAGCATGATGCATACAGTGTTTTGTGTGTGACTGTTCCACGTGTAAACAAATCTGCCTCTTCAAGACACTTAAACCAGGGGAAGTCTGCCGCATGTGTGTGTGTGGGGAATCAGAAGGAGGTATGTGCTATTGCTACAGTTAACAAACTTGCTTCCCTTCCCACTTTACGCATATTGGCGAAAATGTATTGATTATTTTTTCCCTTTGTGATTATCCCTGTGTTAGATATGTTAGAAGACAGAGCACTTACTATAATTTTGCATTTTGAATCTATGGAATTTCTAAGCTCTGTTCTAATAACCTTCTTCAGGTTGAGTGACTTTGTGAAAGTCTCAAGCTTCATCTATAAAAGATAGTAAAAGGCCTTAGGCAGAATTTCTGCGATAAGGTGATGAATGACTTTTGCCAGCTTTTTTTTAGAGTGCGCATTAAGACAATCTATAAAATTATGAATCTATAATAAAACATCCCCTGCACAAAAACATGTCATTTGAAACTGTGCTTGTTTATGCCTTAAATGCTTTGTTGTCTAAAAGGCTTGTTTAGTTTTGTGTAAGAATGATAACTTTTGCTATTCAGTAATATTCAATCAATATGTTAAAAAAAAATACACCTTGAAGGCTAATAGTCAATGAAGTCTATCAGACCAGAAAAATTACTGTGATATTTGGTATTTATTGCATAGCCTGATGTTTGTGTTTCAAAGGCCAATGACACAATTTGCATAAAAATAAATATGTTAATTTGTTTTTATAGCACCTACATATCTTACACTTCACTACCACTAGATGACAGTAGAACAATAATTTTGCATTCAAATTTCATAGCAACTTTTATTTTATATAATAAGGTGTAATATTAGAGTATCTACAATTAAAATACTTATAATCTTCATTTGCATACCTTAAAATACATTTGAAAACAAAATATAGGGTGGGGCAAAAGTAGATTTACAGTTGTTTATATGGAAAATAATACAGTAATTCATAAATAAGAATAAACTCTGTGTTTCATGTACTCACAACTGTAAATCTACTTTTGTCCTACCCTGTATTATGGCAATGTATTTTGGTAAATACATAAAATCTTTTTCCTTATGAAAACATTTAGTATGTCTTAGGTTCATTTACTGTTTTTTGACTCAATGTTGGAACATATATAGAAGTTATTTATTCCATTAAATACATGATTGAAATCAGTAATAATGTCTCATAAAGCATTTTATTTTGGGGGGGAATAATTATGCATTTTTGGAAAAAATATATTTTGAATTAAAGGCCTAATTATTGTGACAAATACTCAAAACATTATTAGCATAAATGTCTAAATTCAAAATGAAGTTTGAAAGTAACATAAATTTCAGGTGAAATTAATTCACCTACTATATTAATTTTTTTAAGTCTGCTCTTTTAAAAATTACATTAGACATTCTGACCCAGTAATTTTCAACCTTTTTTAACTCTTGGCACACATAAACTAATTAGTAAAATTCTGCAGCACATCAAAAATTATAATATAATATAATATAATATAATATAATATAATATAATATTTCTGCAGATCTGACAAAAATAGGCATGATTTTAATTCATTCACACAAGATAGCTGTTGTGTTGGCTTCTGAAATTTTTTATTTGACAATTTAAGGGAAAAGAGGTCAGTGCTCTGACAAAATAATCAGGTATTGCATGTTTTGAAAATTCTTTCAGCACAATGGTTGAAAATCACTATTCTAACCTCATTTTAAGCTTGGCCAATTGCTTATATTCTCCAAAGTGTGTGTTCATTAAGAAATAATAAATATTCTGTGAAAATAAAAAGAATGTGGCATGAATGTTATAATATAGATTATTTGCCCACAATTAATTTAACCAACCAGATTTTTTTTCTTTTCAAGCTTGGGACAGTAGTCATCAATCTGAATGTGAAATGAGTGAGAGATATGCTTTCCATCCTAGTTCAGACCAACTTCTGCCTGACAGACTGAAAAATGTCAAGGTCCCTGTTAAAGCAAGGCCTCTTTGGGTCATGGTCATTATTAAAGGTCCACCTGGCCTTCTCTGTATAGAAAAGTCATCTTTTAAAAAATATATATATTTTATTGATTTTTTACAGAGAGGAAGAGAGAGGGATAGAGAGTTAGAAACATCGATGAAAGAGAAACATCGATCAGCTGCCTCTAGACATGATCCCTACTGAGGATGTGCCTGCAATCCAGGTGCATGCTCTTGACCAGAATCGAACCTGGGACCTTTCAGTCCACAGGCCAACACTCTATCCACTGAGCCAAGCCAGTTTTGGCAGAAAAGTCAGCTTTGCAAGGTGTTCAGGTGCAAAAGTTGAACTATGTGTACTCTGTATCTGACCAAAGAGAGTTACTAAATTCTAGAAAGGGAAGTTGAATGCCACATACAAATGATTTAGGGAGACAATCCTTCACATGGGAGAATTGGGCTCAATTAAAAAAAAAAAATACAACCATTATATTGACTTCCCGTTGACTTGATAAAAAGCATGGATTCTATTGTTGTTGTTTGTGTGTTTTTGTGGGATGGGTTGTACCATTATACCAACCACTTCCTACCTGTTCCACAGCCTCCGGCAACCACTTTTCTACTCTGTTTCTATAAGTTTGACTATTTTTTAAAATAAATTTTAGATTCAACATATAGTTGATATCATGCAATATTTGTCGTTCTTGATTTGTTTCACCTCACATAATGCCCTCAAGTTCTATCCATGTTATCACAAATGGCAGGATATTTTATCCACCACGACCACTCATAAAAGGGAACAGTTAACTTTTCTCAAGAATTTAATCTTACTCTAGCTGGTTTGGCTCAGTGGATAGAACATGGGTCTTTAGACTGAAGAGTCCCAGGTTTGATTCCTGTCAAGGGCACATTCCCAGGTTGCAGGCTCCATCTGTAGTAGGGGGCATGCAGGAGGTAGCCTATCAATGACCCTCTCTCATTGATGTTTCTATCTCTCTCTCCTTCTCCCTTCCTCTCTGAAATAAATAAAAACATATTCTTTTTTTTAAAAAAAGAATGTAATCTCTAAATACACAAACTCAACCACGCAGAGCATTTAGCTTGTTAAAATATATGTGCACATCATGATTCCGTTTACTTGCTGAAAAGGCCATTCTCTTTCTTCTCTGTGGCATTCAAAGCAGACAGCATTCTCCTCTCCTAGGCCAGGTCAAAGGAAACCCCAGACCTGGGACAAATATCTCTAGTTTATAGTTCTCCTAGAGAAAAATTATACTATGTTTGATATAACAATATTTCCAAAGTGTTAGCAATGGGAATTGCAGGGAAAGGAAATGTATAAATGGATAATAGGATGGGACTTGGGGCCTACTTTTACATTTTAGTTTTTACTGTAGAATGTTCATTGCCAAATTTTCAGCTAGATTTTAAGCTTGTATTAGCTACATAAGTCAGGGATACTTTTCCTTATGGAAGTATTTGTCTAAAATATTTCTCTTAGCTCATTGTTTGCAAATAAAAATCTTATTTATGGTTTAGATTTTTACTTGGAGTTTTAGATTACAAAGTTCTAACGATCAGATTAAACTTCTAAGCAAGTAAATCGAATATATTAACTTTAATGAAAGAATATTACTGATGTTTATTTTTCTAATATTTGATGTTTATATTTGATGTACTCTATTCTGAGGTTTATATTTTTAATATAAATATTTTTCTATATTTATATTACCTTCTCTCCCCCCCCTCCCTTTTTTTTTTCTTTTGCAGAACTTGGAATTAATTTTGATCACATATGGCAAAAAACCTTGACAGTGTTAAACCCATTGAAGCCAGCAGATGGCAGCATTATGAATGAAACCGACCTGGCTGGGCCCATCCTGTTCTGTGTGGCGCTGGGAGCCATGCTGCTTCTGGTAAAGGACAGCAGCATCAGATTGAAATGTGTGTCCTTCCCAATGTGATTTTCGCAGAGTGCTTTGGAAACCCAGAAGGCAGTATGTCACTTTATACAGTGAAAATTGTCTGTTTAATTTGTGGCTACATTTTTGGGGGGATGAGATAGAGACATGCTTCATACAACTATAGTGACAAAATAGAAACTGCCATCATGCATTACAACTGATAAAAAAAAAAAAAATAGAAATTTAAATAAAACTTTAAGGATAAAATCACCAAATCAAATTTTTTTTTTTTTAACAAAGCAGGTAATCATTTAGGTCCTTCTTGTTATTAAGAAAAAAAGTGTCAATCTGGAATAGTTGAAGGAGCACATGAACTTGGCCAATTTAAGGCTTAAATTTCATTTCTTGCTTTTTGTGAAATTTGTATTGTGACACAGGACAAATTCTTTCTCTTTGTTCATCATTTTCTTGATGTTGGGATGTATCTCTAGAGTATTTCTAGTATCCTATGAAGTGTTTCTTTTTTAAAAATATTTTTTTTATTGATTTCAGAGAGAAAGGGAGAGAGAGAGAGAGAGAGAGAGAGAGAGAGAGAGAGAGAGAGAGAGAGAGAGGCATCATTGATGAGGGAGAATCATTGATTGGCTGCCTCCTGCATGCCCCCTACTAGGGATCGAGCCTGCAACTCAGGCATGTGCCCTTGACTGGAATCATACCCAGGACCCTTTAGTCTACAGGCTGATGCTCAATCCACTGAGCCAAACTGGCTAGGGCAGTTTTATTCTTTTTATGATGATATACCCCCCCCCTCTGCTAACTTTCACCATTTCCCTTGTGTATGTGCCTCTTACATTCTTTATATCTGGGAATAATAATATCAAAATATGCCAAAAAGATTTTTAAGTCACCTATTTCCACCTAAGTTTAGATAGCATTCTAGCTTATCATTTTGAAAAATGTTTCATTTTTTAAAAGAAAGATAAAAATTAGAAATGGTTTATGATTTTATACCAAAAAGAGAATGATAATACATTAAAAACACAGGATGGCCCCAGGTGGGTGGCTCAGTTGGTTGGAGAGTCCTCAGGGTCAGGGCATGTGCAGGAAATAACCGACCGATGTTTCTCTCACATCAGTGTTTACCTTTCTCTCTTTCTCTCAAATCAATAATCATATGCTCAAGTGGGTATTAATTAAAAACACAACACAGGATGAAAAATATGGTCAAGTTAACCTGAAAAAAAATATGGCTGTATTAAAGCATAAAGTGATAAACTTTGCAGGAGAAATAATGCAGGAAATTAAAAAAAATTTAGGCCTTGTTCACTTTCTTTTCTTACAACTACTCATAATTGTTTTTCTCCAATGTAGTTATAATTTTTTTAAAAGTAGCTGTAAAGTGTTGTTTGCAATTATATACATTTTCACTTTTTATTTATTAACTACTTCATACTAGCATCAAAACACCAATAGAAGTCTAGTTTCTGCATGATAATGTGGTCTATAATCACAACATATTTATCTAGTACAATAGTATTTAGTGATAGCATCTATTTCTTCCTTTGAACTACAAATATTCTATAAATCCAAAGGACACACAGTCTTTTGGAAATACAAATATTCTATAAATCAAATACTATATTAACTGGAGTTTTAATTTAGTCTCTAACCTCCCTTCTGTCTCTGTCACAGTAATTTGATAATCTTAGATTAAATGCTGCTAAGTAAGACTGTGTCAATTAATCAAGTAGTCAGAAACAATCAATTTAATATATTAACTCATCTTTCTTTTTCAAGTAATATAACAGCTGTTTGTTTTTTTTTCTGTAGAAATGCGACCAGCACCATCCTTTAAAGTAAATTATTAATTCCATTAAGATCATTTTAGGGTGTGCAATGTTATTTGGAGTTATTTAAGTATCCTCTCTTTTGTCATAAGTAGTAAAAAGCCGTATAGGCAAAGAAATCAATTGGAAATAAGAAAATTGAATCTACCCCTAACTTTTCCTCTAGGTGTGATCTTGAATCTTTTGTTTCCTGTTTATTGAACTTTATTTCTTCATTTTGAAGACAAAACAAGATTTATTAAAAGTGACTTAAGATTCTTTTCAGTTCTGAAATTTTGGGAATATTTGAAAATGGGTATTTTCTGAAACTTTTTAAGGAAACTTTATCACTTCAATTTTAACATTAGAATGTGGTTACTTAGGAACTGATTCTGACACATGTAGAGCAACAAGGACAAGACAAACAAATAAAGTAGATATTAATGAAGTCAGATTTAACTCAGAATTCATTTGAAGCTAAGTTAACCTGACTCTGGATATATCCAGTTAAAATGTGAAGGATGAGCCTTTTCCTGGTAGTTTAGTTGGTTAGAATGGCATTGTCCTGATAGGCCAAGGTTGTGGGTTTTATTCCTGGTCAGGGCACATACAAGAAACCAATGAATGCATAAATAAGCAGAACAGCAAATGGTATTTCTCTCTCTCTCTTAAAAAAAATCAATAAAGTTGTAAAAGATGATTTTATGGGCTGATATATATATATATATATATATATATATATATATATTCCAAAACCAATATTGGAATCTATTCATTGTCCCTCGAGGTGTAAGATTCTTGATCACATACTCATCATTTTTCTCATTTATGCTGACATAAAGGCACAATACCTTTTAGTGTACTTTCTTTATACTGAAGGAGGCAAACTAAAAAGAACAGCTTCAAACACAACACAAATTTAGTTTTAATTGTTATTTCTCTCAAAATTCTTTTCACCCCAATACAATGAAGATGAGTGATTTAAAGCTATGGGTCCTTTTTTATTTTATTTTATTTTATTTTATTTTATTTTATTTATTTAGATAGATCTACAATAGTAGTGTGAACTGAAAAAAGAATATGCATGGTCAATGTAACAGTACTAGAGGCACAAAATTCATGCATGGGGGCAGGGGAGGGAGTCCCTCAGCTTGGCCTGTGCATTCTTGCAATCCAGGACTACTCAGGGGATGTCTGACTGCCGGGTTAGGCCCGGTCCAGTTGGCAGTTGGGACATCTCTCTCGCAATCCAGGACCACTGGCTCCTAATTGCTTGCCTGCCTGCCTGCTTGCTCCCAACCGATTAGCCCCTAATCACTCTGCCTGCCTGCCTGATTGCTCCTAACTGCTTGCCTGCCTGCCTGCCTGGTCACCCCTAACCACTCTGTCTGCCTGCCTGGTCACCCCTCACTGCTCTGCCTGCCTGCCTGCCTGATTGTCCCTAACCGCTCACCTGCCTGTCTGCTCATTGCATGTCATAGCGACCGGTTGTTCCACCATTCAGTTGATTTGCATATTACCCTTTTTATTATATAGGATAATCACATGAATAAGTATTTCAAATACAGATTTAGTATGAAGATGGAAGTGCAGGAAGGATCCTGAAAAATTTGGGTTTAAAAAAAAATGAAACTCTTTTTCTTTTATTTCTTTTTTTAAGTTATAAATACTTCATGAGTATAACATTATAATTTGGCATCTGTATACACTACAAAGTGATCTCTCCATAAAGGTTGGTTACTATCGATCGGCATACAATTAACACATTTTACCCCTTTAGTCCACTCCTCACCGCCTTCTTCCCTGCTCTGGTAACAAAGGACCTGGGATCTGTTCTCTGTAGGTAATTTAAAAAATCGAAAGAAAGAAAAAGAAAAAAAAGGAACATTTATTTTCCTTTTCAACTAAAAGCCCTTGTTACAGTTTAAAACAAATTAAAAAATGGCACTGGCCCCTGCCAAGTGGAATTGTACTTTAAATTGAATAAAATAACAAGAGAGAATATGAAGAGAAATGTCAATAACTGATATGGAACGGGACAATTTTGCTACCAAATTAGTCTCATTCATCATTTATTTTCCCCACCCTATTCACAAAACTTGTTGGAGCTAGGAAATTCAGACTGTGTGTCCTTTGGATATAGAGAAGTTGCTTTTCACCATTACAAACTATCATTACCTTAGAATTATCACATTCAGTTAAAATATTAAATAAAATGTTTACTACTTAAAAGTGACTAGAAAGTGTCACTATTTTCCAAGTTGAGTAAACCCACCCAATGATGCAATGCATAACTGATGTGTTTTTTAGCATGTCCATTAGCATCCATAATGTTATTTCACAAAATAATACAAAAGAATTCCAAAAGAATATAAAAGATATTCAGTGAGAACTTACTTTGGCTAATGCAAGAGAGCATTTTGCCAATGTACTCCAGGGACATTTTTGTGAAGGAACTTAGTAGTGACCAGTGTCCATAACTACAGAAGAAGAAGAGTTGCTGGAAAGTTTAGATCATTAAAATGGTCATAACATTCTCCAATACCCTTCATTAATAAATATTTCTTTGTTCTCTAAGACATAAGGACTTCACAAATAACAGCTATGGAAAAGAAAAAGAAAAAAAAAAAACAAGAAAAGACAGCTGAAAAACTCTCTGAATCAACTTACCAGATCCTTTGCTGTTTTTTTAATAATTCCCGTGAGAATCAAAGCCAATTTATCCAACCTTTATGTAGAATTTCTAGTCAGTTTAATTTAAATGTAAAAACTAAATTCTATCTTGACTGGAGCATTGGCATCCTCAGGTAGCCAACATTAAAATACCCTCTGTTCAATTAATGATAGATTGCACTTTCCCCAGATGAATTTAATGGAGATACTGCAGCTCCTAGATCCTAGTGCTTTGTGAGTGGTGGCTATTTTTATAAATCTTCAGAAGCTCAGTGGTATATCCTGAACACCAATGAATTCCATTAACAGTACCTCTTTTATGATTCATTACCAGGTAGTTTATATAAATCAACTTTTCATAAGGTATGTTCAGTTAAACTGGCATTATGAAAACAAAACTTTCTGTGGTAAGTTTGGGATATACTGGGTAATAAAAGGTCAAGTAAGTTCAATTATTAAAGCTCCTGTAGTTAAGGACCTACATTTTAGAGTCAGACTACCAACTTCAACCGATTAGCATTATTTTATTTTGAGGAGTTACTGCCCCTCAATTTCCTTCTGTGTAAAATTGATAAAATAATGCTACCTATCTCATAGGATGGTTGTGTAGATTAAATAAGTTATAGAAATGCTTAGAATAGACCTTAACATAGCAAATCCTATAGATCTTTGCTTATCTTACATAATAAAGAGGGGATATGCAAATTGATTATCACACCATAACAAGATGGCTGTGCCCACAGCAGAGGCCAAGTTCCCATAACAAGCTTTAACTAGCAATCAGCAGTGACCTGAGACTGTGTGGTGCTGGGCCGGGGTGGGGGACCTGGGGATTCATGCCACCCTCCTCCCCCTGCTTGGTGGGGCTTGATGGTGGACTTCAGGCCGTGCCCTCCATCCTGGTGCCAGGCTGGGGGACCTGAGGCTGTGACCCCCACCCGGGACTTGATGGGGGACCTCAGAGTGTACCTCCCCACTTGTTAGGACTTGACAGGGGACCTCAGACCCTCCCTTCCCCCTCCCATAGGGTTTGATGGGAGTGGGGTCAGTCAAGTCTGGATCTTGCTTGATTTCGAGGTGCATGTGCATGTGGGTGGGCAGGGACTTGACTTTGGTCCCATGGTGTACACCAGACTCTGACAGGAGGAAGATTTTCATATACATTTTACTAATTTTCTTTCATCTCTGACACTTCTGTTATAGAGAAAGGGCAAATAGCAATATTAAAATATTTCCTCTAATTAAGTCCCCTTTAATGTGCACCAGGTCACTAGTATTACTAATATGCCTTGTAAATAACTAAGTCTAAATTGGAATTTTTTTTATTAATTCATTTATTATTTAACAAATATGGGGAGAAAATATATTCTTATGCTCTAATAGGCAATCTGTGATAAAATAAATAAATAAATAAACCTAAAAACATTTCATCTTCTCTAGCATACTTGTGCCATCCCAAGTCTAGTCAGGGTTGTGTGTTTTCAGGACCTGAATTCATAACATAGTCAGTGTATTTCCCAGAGCTCCTAGTCTCCTGATAATTGTAAGCACTACAAAGATATGGAACAGCGCTGAGCTGATTGATTCTAAAATGCTCTCTGATTTATTGACTCCCTGATTTTCTCTTGAAGCTTTCTGTGTATTCAAATGGTTTTCTTCTCCTTGTTTCAGGCGGGGAAAGTTCAGTTTGGTTACATATATGGCATGAGTGCCATCGGCTGCCTCGGGATTTATGCCTTACTGAACTTGATGAGCTCTTCCGGAGTGTCCTATGGCTGTGTGGCGAGCGTGCTGGGTTACTGCCTGCTCCCCATGGTCATCCTGTCTGGCAGCGCCATCTTGTTTTCACTGCAGTAAGTGTCCGGGTTCACTCATAGCCCCACATACACAATCACTGCTAAGGCGTGCCACACCAGAGCAACACCGACCTCTTCCCAATCATTTTGGTGGTGGAGTTGGGGACTTGATGACTATTAAAAGCTACAGGCAGGCCAGTCATGGTGGCTCAGATATTGAGTGTTGACCCATGAACCAGGAGGTCATGGTTCCATTCCCAGTCGGCAATTGCTCCAGTTGCAGGCTTGATCCCAATGGGGGGAATGCAGGAGGCAGCTCTCTCTCATCATTGATGTTCCTATCTCTCCCTCTCCTTTTTTTTTCTGAAATCAATAAAAATTTATATTTAAAAAAAAGCTACAAGCATATTCAGGGAAGTATGTCAGTTTTGGCTAAGGTGCTATTTCTATATCAGTGATTTAAAAAATAGATAACACCAAGTAACCTTTAAAACTGGTACTTTGTGAGTTGTCACATTCTTCAATATGAGCTATTGTCATGGGTAATGGAAGATCTTTCAAAAATTCACTTGTTTGATTGTGGGAGAGTAAGTGACTGGTGAACTGCTGACAAATTGCCTCAGCTCCCAGGCACTCTGTCTTCTAGGTGGGAAGCAACTGTTCTCTCTCAGCTGGGCTCCGTGCGGTGCAGAACAACCAGGAACCCTGGTGAGGATATTAATGCTAGAGAGTTTTACGGCATATGTGCTCAGTCAAGAATTTTTTTTCTTCTTTATTACTTTATGAGCAGTTAGTATTTGCAATTCAAAACCATTAGTAAGGATGCAGTAGCTAAGTTTCAGTCAGGCACTCTCCCGGGACAGCTGCATGTCACAACCACTTTGACTGGGGAGAACAAGTAATTACATCGTCCTTTGTCACTTGTTATGCTCTACACCCAAGTAGAAATAAACATTTCCATCAGTGCTTATGATTCCACATTATAATGAGACACAATTTGTATTTGGAGGATCCACATTTTAAATTATTAACCCTACATTGGATAGGATATTATATAAAGAACTTAACAATACCAAAGGTAGACATTTTAGAAAAGAATGTAATATTTTTATTTAGATATAATCTAGATATATATAAAAGGCTAACCAGCTGGTACCTATACTGTGCACTGACCATCAGGGGGCAGATGCTCAACGAAAGAGCTGCCAAGCTACCGTGACTTGGCAATGGCAGTTCTCTGGGGAAGCACCCTGAAACCAGAGAGCAGGGAGCTCAATTCCTTGCGGGGCTGTGTGATTCCACCTTTGGCTGTGGGCTATGGTTTCCTGGGGCACTGTCGGTCCCGAATCTGGTTTACTACACACTTGCGTTTACATTCCACACCCTGTATTACAGCAACATTGCAGAGTGCCCTCTCACCCTCCAGGACCCTTTGAGAGATGTTGGAGAGTCAGTTGTTTTCAGCCCAATCCCCACAGGCCAGGCCGAGTGACTCCACCTGCCAGAGGGACCCCACTGCTCATTCTGCAGACACTTTTCAAGCCACGGTGCTGCCCCTGGTGCGGTCTGGGAGGTTGGCTTCAGGGCATGCCCAGCCTGTCTCGCCCAGTCCTGCCCTGCTGGCCATCACCCGGGACCACCTGCACTGTCTCACCCTGGCCTGCCCTGCTGGCCATCACCTGGGACCACCTGCACTGGAGCCAGCACGGTGAGCAGAAATGCCCCCGTGTGAGCTTCCCCTCCCACTTCCCCTCTTACTCTTCCCCTTTGCCCCCCTCCCCCCCTCCTTTCACAGATGCCCTTTGAGCTGTGCAGCTGCCCTAGGAATTCTAATTAATTTCCTTTCAATGTGCATGAATCCATGCACTGGGCCACCAGTCTCATGTAATTTGTGTGTGTGTGTGTATGTGTGTTAATCTTTACTCAAATATTTTCCATTGATTTTTTTTTAATTTTTATTTATTTTATTTTTTTCAGGGAGAATGGAAGAGAAAGGGAAAGACAGAGAGAAACACATCTACTGGTTGCCTCCTGCATGAGCCCTGACCAGGGCCCAGGCCAGGGAGGAGCCTGCAACCAAGGTACATGCCCTGACTGGAACCAAACACAGACAGGCTGACGCCCTATCCTCTGAGCCAAACCGGCTAGGGTTCATATAATATTTTTATAGCATTATTGAAAATGAATTAGTTGGAAATGATTTTAAAATATAGTCTCTTGCCCTGGCTGGTGGTTAAGTGGTTAGAGCATCTGCCTGTGCACCAAAGGGTTGACGGTTCAATTCTGGTCAAGGGCAAGTACTTTGTTCAGTTGCAGGTTTGCTCCATACCCTGGGTCAGGGCCCATTGATGATTCTCTCTTCCCTTGCTTCCCTCTCTTCTACTCTCTGAAAAGCAACAGAAAAAAATATCCTCAAGTGAGGATTAAAAAAAAAGATGGTCTCGCCGAAACGGGTTTGGCTCAGTGGATAGAGCATCGGCTTGCGGAGTGAAAGGTCCCAGCTTTGGTTCCGGTCAAGGGCATGTGCCTTGGTTGTGGGCACATCCCCAGTAGGGGGTGTGCAGGAGGCAACTGATCGATGATTCTCTCTCATCGATGTTTCTAACTCTATCCCTCTCTCTTCCTCTCCGTGGAAAACCAATAAAATATATTAAAAAAAAAAAAAAAAGATGGTCTCATTTTAGTAATATTATAGTAACACTAGAGGCCCAATGCACGGATTCATGCACATGCACCAGTGGGGTCCCTCAATTGGCCTGCACCCTCTCACAATTCAATGAGGCCGAACTGGCAGTCTGACATCCCCCAAGGGATGTAGTAGTGTGTGAAGCAACAGATGGCTGGGGAGGAGCCCAAGCTAGGGCAGGGTGCCAGGCTGCTCCCACTCGGTAGGGCTACTGCAGAGGCAGGAGAGGCTTATGCCACCACAGCTGCACTGCCAGCCATGACTCTGGAGTCTTGCACCCATCAGTCAGCTGAACTCCTGCTATGGGAGTCTACTGACCACCAGGGGACAGATCTTGCATTGAATGTCTGCCCCCCTGGTGGTCAATGCGTGTCATAGCTACCAGTTGACTGATCATTTGATCATTTGGTCACGTAGGCTTTTATATATAGAGATTCTTTTTTATTTTTTATTAAATGCTAGATGTTTTTTAATTTTTTATTTTTATTGATTTCAGAGAGGAAGGGAGAGGGAGAGATAGAAACATCAATGATGAGAGAGAATCAGTAAGTACTCCTCAACATTAAATAAAAAAAGGAATACAACAGAGAATGGATACTTTCAATGTATAAATACAATGTGAGTTGTAGGTATATTTATTGAGTCTTATCCATGGAAAAATTTCAGTTTTTGATTGTCAAGTTCTTTAGCAAACAAGCTGTTCCACTTACTATGTTGTTTAGTACAAACATCTGACAAGTTAATACACAGCGCAATTCTTCAGTTTCTATTTTTTATCAAATGCTTTTGTCAAGGAATACTATAATGATTTATCATTTAAAAATTCTAATTTTTAAACATTATTTCCTGAAAAGTTGAGATTTTAGGGCGTTGTAAATGACTCCAGATTATTAGGGGAAGAAAATAGAAACTAAAACTCTTAGATTTTTGGAATCATCACAAGTATGGACCTCTTCTCATTAATTAGATTTTCATTCTGAAATTATGACAAATGATTTAGAAATCCTTTAAGCTATATTTGGCTCCTAAGACCACTATATTAAAAATTGCCCTTTCAGGCTTATTACTATATCATTTAAATTAATCATGTATAATTTTACATTCTTGTTCATAAAAAAACGGTAAATTAAATCACTCTAGAAATTATTCCTAATTAAACCAATGAATATAAACTTATTAGAATGCTTTTTAAATATTTTTTATTTATGTTATATTGTATAATTTTCCACTTGTTTTGCTTTGATTCAATTATTAAATTAGGTTTTCCTGTCATTGTCACAAATAACAAACATCGTTACCAGCTTCAGATTCATCCAGGATTAACTGAGGAAGTGTAGTTTGATGGTGAAAAGAACAGTGTGCCAGGCTAGTTAGGAGATTTTGACCTAATGCCCATTTTACTGTGCAATTTTTATAAGTCACTTCATTGTTTTAAAGCTGGAAATTAGATAGATCTGATATCTCTCCTAGGTCTTATGTCTTGTTTTTCTAAATAATACATTCTGTTTTGCACAGAAGAAAAGAAATTCACTCTTTACCACCTACACTTTTTGATTTTATTCCTAAAATGGTTAGACTTAATTACCTTACTTGTCCATTTCCTCTTAAAGAACCAGTTGCCTCCGCAGTTACTTCTTAAAGATATTTATTTATTTATTTATTTACTTACTTACTTACTTATTTACACATAACTATATTTTTTATTAATTTCAGAGAGGCAGGAGAAGAAGAGAGAGATATAGAAACATCAATGATGAGAGAGAATCATAGATTGGCTGCTCCTGCTAGGGACTGAGCTCGCAACTCAGGCATGGGCCCTTGACTGGAATCAAACCTGGGACCCTTCAGTCTGCAGGCCAGCACTCCATCCACTTAACCAAACCAGCTAAGGCTTGAAGATACCAATTTAAACAAATATATTTTAGCATTCTAAAAAGTCCACACATGCACATCCAAAGCGATCCTTAGCGATGAAGCGGGAAGCAATGCTTAATGTGCCTTCCTGTTCCACGTGTTCCTACTTGAGTTGTGTCAGGCTTTGCTACTCAAAGTCCTGGAAAGTGGACTTGGGAGCAGTGGGTGCTGGGCACCCTACTGGAATGCAGTCCAGTAATCTTCTGCTCATACTGTAGGTACATTTAGGAAGAAAGTGTCAGGGAAGGAACTCTGCAGCTGTAAAAGTAGTTTCTAAACATAGTTTACATAAAAGAATGTCAGGAGTTGTAATATGAATGTTGACATATGGGAGTAATTACAAGGGAATTCTTCTGTTGCTATTAATTCCAGTTTTACTAAAGTATGAAATATTTAGCTTCTGATGGTGAATTGACTCAAATATTTTCTAACTGGCCAAGCCTTTTAAGTTCATATGGTTCCTCACCCCCATTTTTACAAATGAGAAAGTAGTTATAAGTATTGTATGAGAGACATTTCAGAGGCAGCTCTGATTCAGTAACCGCTTTCTCCTGACGTAAGGCAACCATCCCTTTTGTCTTTGCTGCAGGGGCACCATCGGAACTGTGCTGGCACTGGTCATCATTCTCTGGTGTAGTCTCTCAGCTTCCAAAATCTTCATTTCCGCCTTGGACATGGAAGGACAGCAGCTTCTCGTTGCCTACCCGTGTGCCTTACTTTATGGACTTTTTGCCCTTTTAACAGTTTTCTGAAGATTATTTGAGGTGGCATTACAGTATTCTGTTTATTTGCTGTTCAGATTATTCTGGAAATGTATTAGCTTTCAAATTTAGTAATATGCTTTATTGCCATTAAGAGATTAATAAGCAGAAAAACAAGTCATTTACAGATGATGCTCTAATAGCATGTTTGGTTTGAATGATGTTCTGCGTCTCAGTTTGATGCATTAAAACATTTAAACATGCTTTAAAATAAAATAAAGGGGATAAAATTGTTTTACTGATGGATCTTGTTTTTCTCGATGAATGCATTTCTGAGAAACTGTAAGTAAATAAAATCACATGCTGAGTGGATAGTTAGCCTTCTGAGATTACTTCATCAGGGCTCAAGTTGTGTGCATATGGTTAGAGTAGGTAATATTGTCCACCCCTTTGGAGAATTGTAAGGGTAGGTTATGTAGGGTTTCATTTACCTGAGATTCAAATAACTCCTGTCATTCAATTCAGTTACTTCAGTAACTTTCCTTTGGTCTCATCTGGACAATGCATTAACTCACCATATTTTCAAATCCTCACTTCCTTCTTACTTAGCCATGGTTTAGATGCTATGGCTCATTATATCATTTCCTTGCTGCATATATCCTCAGTAACCTTGCCATTTGCTCCCTAGAGGAAATCCCACTTGTTTCATTTTAATTATATCACTGTATCTCAAATATGTTCTTTTGTTACTTTTAAATTTTTTTTATTAACTGATTTTAGAGAGGGAGGGGACAAGGAACAAAGAGAGAGAGAAAGATCTATTTGTTCCACTTATTTATGTATTTATTGGTTGCTGCTTGTATATATCCTGACTGGGGATTGAACCCACAACCTCGGCATATTGGGATGATACTCTAACCAACTGAGCTACCCAACCAGGGCTTTGGTGCTACCTTTTGACTCATACTGCATTACCCTACTAAATTTGCTTTAACACTTCTTGAGATTATTGTTACACAATTTCTTTACTCCTCGAATCTCTAATGTTTCTCATTTCTCACTGTTAGTTTATGGAACTTCTTTTTATTTCATTGAAACCTGGAAACATCCAGGGAAAAAAAAGCAAAACTTAATAGTCCCATCACCAGATCTACCAATCTGCATACATCTTTATCTCTCACACATACACACACACACACACACACACACACACACACACACACACACACACTTTGCATTCCTTCTTGTCCATCTCTTCTCTCCATAGCTAGCCCTTCCACTTGCATAGCCTTCACTTTCCTTTTGACCTATCAAAACTCATATCAGCATATGGACATGTTTCAATATCTCCTATCTTAAAAAAAAAAATCCTTTGACTCAACATCATTCTCCTTTTAGAGCGCACTTCTCTGTTGCAGAAATTATTGAAAGAGTTGTCTATTATCTCGACCTTCACTTTATTACTATCCATTCATTTTCTTCCATTCCAGTCTAGATTTCATCACTATTCACGAAGACCACCTTTATCAAACCAGCAACAATCTCCACAATGGTCTAAACCCAATGGTCAATTCTTAGTCATTTTATTTGAACTGTCAAATAAAATGATTACTACTAATTTCCTTCAGCCCTGTGCTGTACTTTTCCATAGACTTCTGGAGCATCACACATTCTTGTTTTATTTTTTGTTTTTTTCCTGCCTCACTGGTAGCTTCTCAGTCTCTTTAGCTGGCCTTTCTTCTTCTCAACATCAAATCTCTTCTTGATCAATAGTCACTTGCCAGATAGACTCATTTCATTGCTCAGCTTTAAAATCTATGGCTCCCAAATTCCCATCTCCCATCTAACACTCTCTCCCAAGCACTTAACATATATATATAATATTCTCACACATAGCATATCTGAAACCAATAAGGGGGGTAGATAGTAAATTGGTGGTGGTGGGGAAATAGATAGTAAACAAAATAATAATTAAGGCAATTACAGAACTATGAGAAGAATCTTAAGATAAGAATGAGTAGAAAAGAAGGCAAAACTGTAGTAAATGTTAGACTTAATAGTTTATAATCCATTAATGGGTCTGTTAATGAAATAATGAGGTTTGTTTTAAGTTCTTGCTTTCTAATTGACTGAGATGGTCTTACTGACTCATTGTTTAAGGAAGATGAAGCAAGAATTTTGTTTATTGTAGTGATTCTCTATAATATCACCATATTTCTTAGAGATATATTTATATTATGAATTTAAAACTTACCTTTTAGAAAGTGGTTTTATTAAAAAAAAGTTATAGGTAAAATTTGCTCTAAATTCAGGATGTACAATAAATTGAGATGTCCTATGCAAAAAAGGTTTGATGTTTTTTACTTTAAAAATTATAGTATCTGTATAAAAACCCATGAAACAAAATACCAAATATTTCCTAAGAGTAATAAGAATAAATTTTATTTAAAAGCTACTAATGGCAGAATTATGAATTATCTAAGAATTAATATAAAAATAAATATAAATGATCTCTATGATAAGAAATATAAAATATTAGGTCACTTTTTAATACTACAATATGTAGATAGCTACATTATATGCCAGGATGGTAAAAATAGACTTTGTAAAAGAATATCCCTCTAAATAAATGTATAGGTTTAATATCATTCCAATTAAAAATCTAGGAGTATTTCTCTCAGACGCTGGAAAAGTAATTTTAAGGTTATTCTGAAGGAAAAAAAATAAGACAATATTTACTGAGGACTCACTATGTATTGTTCCAGGTACTTTATAGTATCAACTCACTTAAACCTCACAAGAACTCTTTGAAGTGCTCTTATCTGCACCTTCGTTTTGTAGATGAGAACCAGCATTATTCAGCCAATAACCAGGATTTGAATCCAAGAAGCTTGATTTCTGCATCCATAACCACAGCGTAACACTGACTGTTACTGAACAAAAAAATCCCATTACATCTTCAAGGCTGTCAATATGTCTACTATTTATTCTACTCTGATTTATCCTTTCCCCTTGACCTTGGCCAATACTAGACAAAGCCAAAGAGTGTTATCTGTCAGGGAAAAATAATACAATAAGAAAACCATAGAAAAATCTAGAATTACTGAGGGGCCTAAAATGATACTTGTATCACTCCTGATAATTTTTCTGAACTCTTGTTGAAATAAGCTATGCATATTCAGATCTAGTAAGAATTTGGATAGAAAAATCTCCCCAGATACATGCCAAATTCCCCCATTGCCAGTGTGTATGCATTATTTGGGTTTGTACGGAATAGAGGTATTTTTCTTTTTGAATAAATGATAACGTTTATTTATTGTCAGGAGGGTATGTTACAGAGCAAATGATAAAGTGAAAGGAAGCACATTTAGACCATACAACTAGAAGTATATCTTTTTGGTTTTGTAGACCCTAGAAAACTTTTTCACTTTCCTTTTTGCTCAAATGCTTTCTACTTCTATTATCTGAGAATGTAACATTTTTCTAGTTTTCTGTCTTTACCGGTTGGATGAAAGTTACAGATTGTGAGCTAAGGGTAAATGGCATATTTGGAGTCAAGAGGTGGCCTTCATTTCTACAGGAATGATTGGGGACATGTGCTGAAAATAAAAGTCCTGAATTACTCAGACTCAAGTGCCCCAGTTCACAACAGTTTAAGTAGGGCAGTGGCCTTTGCAACATTTTATGACAGATGCTTTTCTACTCTGCTCTGGCTCCCTGCGAAGAATACCAACTGTAAAATCACACTGACAATCTCCTGTTCCTCTCTCTCTCTATTTTTTAGAGCACTTTTGGTTCTTTTCTTTTTTTTTAGTGATGCAGTCAAAGATTTATAGCTTTGGAAATCAGTTTTCATTTTTATGTAGAAGTCTAAAATGGTTTTAAATGGGTGTTCTGAGAGTTAATTTCCATTGTGGATGGAGGGAAGGTATCCCACACCACCAACAAGCAATTCATAGACAGCAGCAGGGTGTGGAAGGATTAACGCATTTCAGACACAACCTACCCAGCAATAGCACCAGATCCCACAGGTTAACAGTCCTACATCACTGTTCACCCACTCCCAACCCAGGCTATTGCCTGCATTTCTGAACTTGGCAGACTGGCTCTAAGTGGAGGTTCCCACAATCCCTTTCTGAGTTTGCTTCATTTGCTAGAGTAGCTCACAGAACTCCGAGAAACATTTTACTTACTGGATTAACCAGTTCATTTTTTAAAAGCATAATAAAAATAAAAAAATACAGATAAATATTCAGATGAAAGCGTTGTGTAAGGCAACGCATGGGGAAAGGGCTCAGCACTTGCATGCTCTCCCCAGGTGTTCAACCTGGAAGCCCTCTGAACCGCCTCCTTTGGCTCTGTATGGAAGCTTTATCACACAGGCATGATTGGTTAAATCACTGGGCATTTGGAAACTGGCTCAGTCTCCAGCCCCTCTTCCCCCTGGAGGTGGTGGGGAGAAGTAGGACTGAAAGTTCCAGCCTTCAGTCCTAATCACATGGTTGGTTTTCCAGACAACCAGCTGCCTTCCTTAGTGTGTTCCAAAGGTCACCTCATTAACATACCAAAAGGCATCTTTATTGCTCCCAACACTTAGGAAATATCAAGGGTCTTAGGAGAGCTGTGACAGAAATGGGAACAAAAACCAAATATATATGTATCATGATCTGAGTAAATCATAAAATCATAGGTTCTTTAAAATTATTATTGTAAAAAGCCAACCAGTCTATGTCACAGAGAATCCATGATGCTGGTGACAAAATACATATTTTGAGGGGAAAATACCTAACTTTTTTAATGAAGGTAATATTTATAAGCTTTTACACTGCTGATTAGCCACACAAGTGGTAAAAATGTGTACAAGGACTTAGATATGGAAGAAAGAAAGGAAGAAAAAGAGAAGGGAAATTCTAGGTTCTAGTCCTGGCACTGCAGGTAAACAGCTTCATGACCTTGAGACCAATTTGTTCCTTTCTAAGTCTCATTTTCTTTACCTAGAAAATGAAGTGAATGAGCCGAGACCGGTTTGGCTCAATGGATAGAGCGTTGGCTTGGGGACTGAAGGGTCCCGGGTTCGATTCCGGTCAAGGGCATGTACCTTGGTTGTGGGCATATTCCCAGTAGGGGGTGTGCAAGAGGCAGCTGATCGATGACTTTCTCTCATCGATGTTTCTAACTCTCTATCTCTCTCCCTTCCTTTCTGTACGAAATCAATAAAATATATATATAAAAAAATAAAATAAAATAAAATAAAGAAAATGAAGTGAATGATACAGAGTTTGCAAGGTCCTTATGAGGACTAAATAAGATGGTGACTATAAATAACCTACCCCAGTGTCTGGAATGTAATGATTACTAAATAAATGGAAAATTACCCACAGCTATAATATGTCTCCTGGAATGATATTATAAGAAATAATATTTGCTTTTCCATTACATCATGAATACAATGATGGGTAAAGGAAGATGACTTTGATATACATAGTGAAAAACAATTGTTTTGGCATAGTGATGCAAGTTGTGAATGGGATCATGTCAAGCCAGCTAACGTTTTCTTTAAATAATACTAAAATTAGCACAACTTTATGAATTGTAAAGAAGGGTCTTTGTTGAAGTTTTATTGTTTGGCTAGCAAGCATCTGAACTTTCTTATATGGAAAGTATTCTCTATCTCCCCCCCAAAAAAACCAAAGCAGGCAGTTAAACCCTCTCTCTCTGATCCCTGGCAGCTATGGCAGGTGAACTAGGATCAGCCAATTAGAACCTCTTGTTTAGTATTTGGAATCCAGGGAAAATGATAACACAAAAGGGCATTGGGAAATACTCATGGAAATAAGAGGAAATTCAAGCAATGGGAGTGGCTATGCATATGTAGCTGAGGTTACACCTGTTACCTAGACTTTTTCTCTCACAAGACCTATGTTGTCTGGTCTCTTGCATCATAACTTTTACCCAAGCTTGGTCTTTTTACCTTAAGGTTGATTCTTTAATCTATCCTATATCTTTTTTATACATACCATTTTCTTATAATAGTAACTGAAGTCAAATTCTGAAAATTCTATGTTTTTGTTTGTTTGTTTGTTTGTTTATTTGTTTCAATCAAGAATTCCCAAGGTATTAGTAAACCAATGACTATTTCCTTAATTTGTTATCACCAAACCTTGGGAGTGCTGATTAGGTTTCATAATATAGAAGTTTTAAATAAGTGTATATTCTTTAGATTATTAGGTAAGCCATAACCATTGTACGGTGTGTAGCTCTCACATGCAGAAAACAAGCACCTAAGCTCTGGGTGTAGATGTACTATCACACACACACACACACACACACACACACACACACACACACACACACATTTAAAACTGTTGGGGGAGAGGATTTGATAATGAAAGTATAATTCCCAGACTCTGGGGATGAGTTAAGAACATGGGCTTTATCTGTCCCAACAGCAAACCTGAGATGCTGTATATTGTACGAAGATCAATGCAAGGATCAAAGCAGCATGTGTGTGTGTGTGTGGGGGGGGTGGTGGTGGGGGGCGGGGGGCAAATGAAACATTTCCTAGAGATGGAATCCAGGGCTGGGGCAGGAATGATGAACTTCAGCCAGAGGACGAGCACTCAGAGTGAAAAGTCCCCAGGACCTCAGTCACTGCCTGAAAGCACTGAGGTGAGATCACCACTAACGAGGCATTGCCTCTTGAAATGTGGAAACTAGGGAATTCAGCCTTATTTAATAGAAAGTGCTGGCCTTGTAGGTAAATTACCATTCTGAACCATCAGAGGGGTTGCTGATGGAACGAAAGGGTGAGAGAAGCCAGTACAGGTACAGCAAGGTTGTGCTGGGGCCAAGCATAATGGAGGAACTTTTATGGATTCTTCCGAGACTGTTTTTAGAGACCCCACAATGCTGTTTAGTGTTTCTATGTTTGCTATTCTTTATTTGCACACAGAGATTAGTGCAGTAAGTCCAAAAGTATGTAGAATATACAAAGATATTTTTTTCCTAGCATTATCTTTGTGAACACTGACTAAAATAGCATTTGTTTTATAAATATTGGGGTATGACCCTGGGCTTGCCTTTCTGCAAGGAATCAGAACCTGGTGTAATATTTTGCTTGCTAAAACCTAAACCCTGTTTATCTGTCCTGAGTCTTAAGTGACATTAAGAAACAAGGCTTAATTAAAGCAATAAGTTAGAAACAGAAACCACTCTTTGATGAATGTTATGAACTCAAGTTTACTTGTTGCTCTTGGAAATACTATTTCCAGAAAAGTGTTGCAAGTTAAATTCCCTCAGCACAAACTCTTTTCAATAAACTTTCATCATGTAGAAATGCTGATTATATATAAAAATCCTTTAATAGTGATTAGTATTTACTTAACATTATATTTTTATAGATTATGATTTAAGAACTAGAGGCCTGATGCACAAATTCATGCATGGGTGGGGTCTGGCTGGCCCGCCCTGATGGGGGCCATTGGGCCAGACTGGTCAAGGGAAGGGCCAGAGGTGGTTGGCCAGCCAGATAAGGCCCAACTGTGAATTAAGGCAGGCAGGTGCTGGTGCTGGGTCTTGGGCCTTATATTGATAGGTTTGGGACTCCCAGACCCAGCTGCAGCTTTTTTGACAGGTTTTAGCCTAAGAAAGAACAGGCCGTTCATATGCAAAAGCTGTTGCCCACAGCTTGGGTGGGGTTGTAAATTGGATGAGGCTGGGTCTCAGGGAATCACCAGGGTGGAGCAAACTGACATGGCTGCCAGTCAGCCCTGCAACCAGGGAGGTCCCAGCATGGGAACAATGACTGCTGCAAGCACCTCCTTCAGGAAGAAAGCTGCTCCTGAGTTCCTGCCCCGATGACAGACAGTCCTATTTCCCTCGTGTCTGAGTCCCCCTGAGCCTCACCCAGCACTGAAGCTCAGCAGAAGTGGGAGCTTGTAAGTTCAGTTCATGGTGTTGGCCTTTTAAAACAACAGCTGGGTCTCCAGCCACCTCTGTGTCACTGAGCCCCAATAGGCACTGGTTTTTACAGCCCATAGTTCTGACTGCCCATAGGGACTTCTTTTCCCAGCTCTGGGACCCTGGGCTAAGGGTCTGGTGTGGGGCTGGGATCCTTTGCTCCTCCAGGCAGCCTCCACTGAGGTTATCTCCCTCCCAATTAAAAAAGCAGCACACCTGGGTGCTGGACCGGCCTTTTCCATGTCTCCACACCTCCTGCCAGTCTCAGTGTGCTTTCTTCTTTACTTCTCTACAATAGTTGTAGGACTTCCATTTAGCCAGCTTCCTGGCAGTACTGGATGACGGTTGTTCTGTATTTTAGTTGTAATTTTTATGTGGTTGTGGGAGGCAGTGAATACAGGCTTTTGCCTGTGCCTCCATCTTGGTTCTCCCTGGTCTGGGTTCTTTATTTCGCAATTTTCTCTTCTTATATGAACACCAGTCATGCCCTGACCTGTTTGGCTCAGTGGATAAAGTATCGGCCTGTGGGCTGAAGGGTCCCAGGTTTGATCCCAGTCAAGGGCATGTATTGTACATCCCCAGTGGGGAGTGTGTAGGAGGCAGCTGATCGATGTTTCTCTCTCATTGATGCTTCTAACTCTCTATCTCTCTGCCTTTCTCTCTGTAAAAAATTAATAAAATATATTTAAAAAAAAGAAAGCCAGTCATATTGGATGAATGCCCTCCCATATGACCTCATCTTGCCTCAAATACCTCTTTAAAGGTCTTCTCTCCAAATACAGTCATATTCTGAAGTACTGGGGTTTAGGACTTCAATATGTAATCACTTTTTATGTTACCACAAAGTTAGTGCTTGTTTCTATCATGCCACTGCTTATCCAAATAATTTTCTAACCTCTAACTCAATCTTCTAAGAATGACTATTATTCCCATCTCCTTAAGACACTCTCCAACTGCTTGCTGCCCCCTTGTGTGGGACCTATCAGAAAATATGGCTGCTGCCAACTCTTTCCCTGTCTGTATATGAGTGCTATCCCCTTTCTTGAATCTGGGCCTCTTGTGACTGGTTTGACCAATGTAATACAGCGGAAATGGCACTCTGCCAGTTCTGAGCCCAGCCTTTAAGAGGAATGGCCACTTCCACTGCCCGGCTCTTGAAGCCTTGAGCCACTGTGGGGGGAGTTCAAGTTCCTCTGTGGAATAAGACCCCAGAGGACGGAGCATTGAAGTGCTAGAAATGTTAGTGAGGAAAATACCTGGGGCAGATAGCTTTTCCTTGAGCATACGTTGATGCAAACTCTAACTAGAAGTATTGTATTTTCCTGGACATCATCCTTTGAATCACAACAACCTCTGTGCTTATTCCAGTTCACTGAAGCCCCTACCCCCATTGTGCCATCTGGAATAATGGATAGGTTACCATTATCTTGGAGAATTCCTTTATATTAGCCTGTACATCGAGTAGGCAGTGTGAGTGCAGTCTTGTCCTCTGTCCTTACCCAAGAGGTCAGCTGACTCTGTCCAAAGGGAACTAAAGCCTCTAAACAATGTAATAAAATTAATGCATTTTGTAGGATGAACTCTTGCACTTTTAATGTAAAACCGATCCCATATAATTTTAAATCTATTCACTGAATCAACCATTCACCAAGTGGTTTCTCAAATATTCTTGAACCTGAAACGCCTATTAAGGTACAATTGGCACTGTCAACATTCCTTGCACAGTTTTAATGAGAAAAAAAAATTTGAAAGCTCACCTCTCCATACAGCCAAGCATTAATCACTGTAATGATAGCAGGGAAGTAAATTAACAAGTTCTGTAACCTCTTACCCTTCAGAAGCTAAGTAATCATAAAGCTACCACAGGAAAATTGGTTACATCTGAACCAATTTTTGTAAGGCGTGATGATAATTAAAAATGTTAAAAATCATAGATGGTTTTTTTTTTAGTTAAAAACTTGGAGGCAGTACTCCCATTTTCATCTTTCTCCCACCATCACTTCCTAGATGGTGCCCAGGCCACACTTATACTCTCTCTCTTGCCACTCCCCCTTCTCCAGGGAACCCATTGCATTCACTGAGAACTTAGAACTCTTATTTTGTCCTGCCCTATTTTTATATTTACTTATTGATTTGAGAGAGAGAAAGAAAGAGAAACATCATTTTGCTGCTCCATCTATTCATGCGCTTATTGATTTATCCTTATATATGTCCTGACCATGGGATGGAACCCACAACCTTGGCATATGGGGAACGATACTCTGATCAACTGAACTGCCCAGCCTGGGCTGTCTTGCTCTTTTCTCAAAGGGTCTGCATGTCCGTGTGGGTAGTGTGGCTGGCACAACATCCTTTGGGAGCTTGGATGTCTGCAGCAGCCTTTATTTCTCCTCATCCAGCATCCTACCACCACAACACTCTGGGCCTTGCTGTTCCATCTCAAAAGAAAAAAGTTCATTAGCATCCTCAGTTCCTCAGTTCTTTCCTTTCCTTTCAGTGTTATTTTTCCATCCTAAGACACTTCACTTTTGTTTCTATCCAGGCTAGATATCATAGTGTCTCACATCCTCAGCTCCCTAAGCCCTTTCCGCTTCTGCTAACTTGCCTTGCTTAGCTGCCTACAACAGTAGATCAATACGAACTCCTGGTTTCCGAATTTCCTACTTGTTCCTATGGGAGCTGCTGGAAAACTGGAGAACCATACAACTATTTTGATTAGTTTGATTTCAAGTTAATAAACTGTGAGATCAAATGGATTCTCATAGCAACTCACTTTTCAAAAAAGGGAAACATGTTTAGAAAGGAAATCATAAAGACAAATGACAAATAACAAATTGTTCTTTCTATTAGATCATTACATAGAAACACTTCTTTTAAGATTTCGGTGCTTCTCCTTTCAATTTCATTTCTGTATAAGTAACAGACAAAATGTGCCTATCATTTTACAAAACGGCCTTAATATTATAAATTGCACTTAGTTCACGTCATGGAATTTATTCCCAATGTCCCATTTTCAATGGCTTCACAACATTCCCCCTTGAAGACATGTGTGAACATCAAAAAGGGAGTCACTGATGCCCAAGAGCCCCACCTCCCCCGGAGCTGGGAGGCCACTGGGGAGTCCGCCTTCCTCAGGCCCACACCCAGGGAAAACCTGAGATTTTGGACTTTGTTGTTGTTGTTCTCCCTGCAAGACCACAACCTAGATCTTATTTCCCCTGTATTCATGCCAACACCTGCCTGGACCTTATTAACCCTCTTCAGACTATTCAGATACTGTTAGACAGCTGACCGAGAAGTTTCAATAAACCCATGACTTGTGTCTTTATATGCTCCAGCTTCCTTTGTCTTCTCTGGAGCACATTACAGGTCACTTCTGAATCTGTAACACCAGGTCTAAATCCTTTCTCTTTCTTTCTTTTTTTTTTTTAATACACTCACCGGAGGATATTTTTCCATTGATTTTTAGGGAGAGTGAAAGAGAGAGGAAAAGACAGAGACAAATGTCTATTTGAAAGAAACACATCGATTGGTTGCCTCCTACAAGAGCCCCGACTAGGGCCTGGACTGGGGAGGAGTCTGCCACTGAGGTACATGCCCTTGACTGAAATCGAACCCAGGACCCTTTGGTCCGCCAGCCGGTGTTCTATCCACTGAGCAAAACAGGCTAGGGTGCCAGATCTAAATCCTTAAAGACCCTGAATCAACTTTTGTTTTGCTTTGCAACTTTAGTTCTTTATTCTTTTACCTATACCACAATTTATTTTTAACTTTGCTTTACTGGTGATATTTAAGTTGTTACTGACCAGCAACTCAAACTTTTTTCTCTAAAATGAATACCTAAAGATAGAAACTGGAAATTAAAAAAATAAATAATAGTTTTGAGCACCTTGATATGCTTTGACAAATCATCTTTGAGAACTTTGAGAACAGTAGGTTCTAATAATAGTGGAAGTAGCAACTGTTTGTCCTGCATGTGGCACACTGAGTAGCTTATATGAAAGTAGCATCTAAAGGTCCTTGTTAATATAAGTGATGAAACATTTTGTGTGTGTATTTGCTATGATTACTAGTAAGACTAAACTTTTGACTTTATAAATTTGTGGTATCTATTGTTTTATAAATAAACTAGAGGCCCGGTGCATGAAATTCATGCATGGGGGAAAGGAGGTCACCTCAGCCTGGCCTGCACCAGGACCCCTCAGGGGATGTCCGACTGCCCAAGGATTGGGCCTAAGCCATCAGTTGGACATCCCTCTCGCAATCTGGGAGCACTGGCTCCTAACCACTCGCCTGCCTGCCTGACTGATCACCCCAAACCCCTCTGCCTGCCTGCCTAATCACTCCTAACTACTCATCTGCCTGCCAGATCACCCCTAACCACTCCCTGCCTGCCTGCCTGCCTGATGCCCGATGCCCCTAACTCTGCTTCCCTGCCTGCCTGCTTGTGTCTGAGTGCAACCTAACCACCCTGCCTGCCTGATCACCCTAACCACCTATGCTTGCCTGCCTGATTGTCCCTAACTGCTCACCTGCCTGCCTGATCACCCCTAACCACCTCTGCCTCAGCCCTTCCATGGTGGCTTTGTCTGGAAGGACATCTGGAATTATGTCCAGAAGGTCATTTGGATGTCCAGTCTAATTAGCATATCACAGTTTTATTATTATAAATAGATCATGCATTTACATTTTCTATATAATAATTTGAACTATTTCTATCTCACCCTTCCATTCCTCTTAGTCACTCTTAATTTTCATTGTTTTCCAGTAGTCACCCAGTCCAATTCTACACCTTTCTAGTTTTGCTTCCATATTTTAGTTTATATTGAGTCTAGCTAGCAAAAGCATATTTTCTTCTCCATTTCCATATTCTGTTTTATATAGTGTGCCGGTTTATTTATTGATGATGCTAAATCAGTTATCTTTTGGAATCGTTTTTTCTTTTGTGTATCCCATTGTATCACATGAGATTCTAGAAACCTAAGAATTACTAGTATATTTACCAAAATTCCACCCACAAAATTCCTGGTAAGATTCCATTAGGTCTCTCATGCAAGATGCAGATGGCTAAAAAGCAGCAGAAAACATTATTCCTCCTAAGCAGAAGCGGGCAAACATGGGTTTTGGGAGAAGGCAAATACTTTGTGAGTATTCTCCTACCCTCGTTCAATTTGATGCTACAAGCAGCTGAGATTATCATTGGCCCTTTCCCCCAAATTTCTAGATTTTTCAGGTTGGACGACAAGCAAAAAGCTTTGCCAAGTAGGCCTCCTTGGGAGAAGCTACCCTCCCTCCTCACAGCAGATTTGTTCCTCAGTCAAACATTGATATTCTCGGAAATGAAGTCAAGGAGGCAGGTTTTTGGGGGCCAGCCCTGCTTATACACATATCTAAGGTGACCTACTCAGGGGCCTTGGGAGTTTCCACACTTCAGGTACTTCCTTATCTAAGACCTTATTAGGGGCCTTGACTAAGGAACTTTCTCTACTTTGACTTTGACCTTTCCACTGCTAGTTCAGGCACAAGTCCCCCTCATCGGCTCATGGATCCATAAAGATGACCTTCTCGTGGTGATATGATCCCAGCCATCTGCACAGCATCCACCTGATCCCATCCCAGTGCTCTTCTGTGGGCAAAACTTGGAACACTGGGAAGCCAACGTCTCCTTTTGTCCCTTACTTGCACTGTCACAGGCAGCAATAAAGGCTTGACTGTTATTTTCTGTTGGGCTTGTTGCCCTGATTCACCAGATTGCCTCTGATTCCTAATCCCCACTCTGGGTTCTAATTGTCTCTGTTAAATCCCCCTTCCCACATCCAATATCTAGAGTTCTTTTGTTCTGACAGAACCCTTTCTGATTCATACATGTACCCCATGTTTCTTCTTTTTCTTTTAGTTCCCAGGAAGAAATATTGCACTTCCTGCTCAAGGTTAATTCATTTCCTCAGTCATTTATTCACTCATGCATTTAGGCACATTTATTAAACATCTGGTACTGTGTTATTATCACTGGCACTGTGTTAATTCCGGAGAATACAAGATGAAGACTTGGTCTATGCCCCGAAGGAGTACATTGTCTTATCCCTGAAATACAAAGAGGCAAATAATTACAATTCAGAAGTAATCATAGAACATAAGGGTAGGGCCATAAACTCATGGGACTGGTGTCCTTGTAAGAAGAGGAGAAGACACCAGAGTTCTTATTCATATTCTCTCTCTCTCTCTCTCTCTCTCTCTCTCTCTCTCTCTCTCTCTCTCTCTTTCCTCCCTCTCTATTCATCTATTCCTCCCTACCTCCCTTCCACTTTCTCTAAAAAAAATCAATGGAAAAAATATCCTGGGTGAGGATTAATAAAAGCATTGACTGTTAATGCTCTTGTTGAATGTACTTGCCTCTCTATACTTAGTAGTATTGACCAAGCACTGTTTAAAGGTTCAGGGTCTACAGATGTTGCTTAGTGGACTGTAATATAAAAAAAATCTCCCTTTTATAATTGTAGTAATAACAGTAGCAATGCTATTTACTGGGTATTTATGATATGTCTAACAGGCAGCTAGATGTTTTATAAAACATCTTTAATTTATGCAGTAGGTATTTTTAGTACCAACAGATGAAGAAAATAGGGACTATCTGGAAAAGATGCTCAAGGTTATCCAGCTAAGAAAATGAAGGAACTGAAAATGAAGTAATTTGCTTGTGAATGTTTAACAACCATGGAAGCCTGGGTCTGCAGCATTTGAGGATTTTGACCGCATTAATATACTCGCAATTATTTCAAATTGTAAATGTGATGCCACTGACCTGGTAATAGCTGCACAGCAGCAAACCATTACCCAAGAACAACATTGGGTTTGACCTCTACAGGTCCTCTTATACTTGGATTTTTTCAATAAATACAGCTGACCTTTCCATGGATTTCAACCAATCATGGTTGGAAAAAAAAGTATTTTTTCATTCCTAACCATAGTTTCACAGCCATGGATTCTCAACTACCCATAGAAAATACCGATTTCTTTCTTTTTTTTAATTAAATGCATTGTGGTGACATCTATAATAATAAAAACGTTATATGCTAATTAGACTGGACAGCTGAATGTCATTCCTAACATCCTTCTGGATGAAGCCACCATAGTGGGGGCTGAGGCAGGAGTAGTTAGTGACAACCAGGCAGGCAGGCAAGCAGTTAGGGGCAACCAGGTAAGCATACAGAGTGGTTGGTGTGATCAGGCAGGCAGGTGAGCGGTTAGGGGCAATCAGGCAGGCAGAGGGGTTGGGGTGATGAGGCAAGCAGGCAGAGTGGTTAGGATTGTGAGAGGGTGCAGGCCAGGCTGAGGAACGTTCCCCTCCCATCCCCGTTCATGAATTTCATGCACAGGGCCTCTAGTTAGTTAGTAAGATTATAAAGGCTTCAAGTGTATATTTCTTTGACACATGATCTGTATTTTGCATTGTGTGTCCACCACCCAACGTGAAATCATCTTTCTTCATTATGTATTTGACCCCCTTTATCTTTTACTGCCCTTCTACCTCCTTCTCTTTGGTAACCAACATACTATTGTCTGTGTCTATAAGCTTCTTTAAAAACAAAAATAAAAAACTATTTTTCATATATTGCTTTTCATTTTATATCCCCATATGAGTGAAATCACACGATACTTAACTGTTTATTTCACTTCACATGATATTCTTCCATTTGTGGCAAATCGCAATATTTCTTTTATTTTTCATGGCTGAGTAGTAAAACATTATTTCAATGTATAGATGAAGAAAAATACTGTTTTTGATCAGTAGATGGTTTAATCCCGAAAGTGAAGGGTCCACTGTAGTTGTTTCCAAAGAGTCAAGAGTCATGGCTGATGGTGGATTTTCAACTGTGTGGGAGTTGGCACTACTCATCACCCTGCTTTTTCAAGGACCAAGTGTATGGCACTTCCATCATGACCATTGTTCCCACAAGCCTGGGCGAGCCAGTTCCCTCCACCACTTATAACGGGAGCGTAACTCCTGAGTTTGTACATGGAAATCCAAGGCTGTAGTTTCCCTTTTTGCCACTGGGCTTTGAAATGGGTATAATGAGTGTAACTTGCCAGGTGTATGATTTACAAGGATTTTGCTTTTTTAATGTTCCATCTCTTCAACTTCACAGCCAAATATGTTTCTTTTTACTTCACAGTCAAAGTTGGAACGATATTGATTTCTGTCTTCAATTTCTATGTCTTCGGAGGGTGGATTGGGAAATGGACTGGCAAGAAACATATGGGACCTGGAACACTAAATTTTAGAGAGGATGTAGATGAAACTGATACTTATTCATGCAATGCTATTCCCAATCCTTTCCCTGCACAAAGAGCCTAAATTTTGTTCTGGCTGTATGTCCAAGCTTCCCCAGGTGCTTTGGTAAATCCTTATGGTCCTAGACCAACGATCAGGTCCCATAAACTTGGACAATGATGGATTTTAGTTTGGGCATGTTACCCAAATAATGCCAGGAAGATATGGAGTTGTACCTGAGACCTGAGAAATGTTTCTGAGTTCTGAAATACAATACACTTTCCTTACCTCTCTTCAATTGGCATAAAAATATTTGATGCCAGGAGCCATAGAAATATTACAAAAATGAGATAAGCTGACCAGCTGATTGTAGCAGAGAAGGAAGATAGCAAAAACTTAGATTGCTACTGATGACTTTGAGATGCTTAAATTAATAACCCCATAGTTTCCCTTCCTCAAGTCTTGTACTGTGAACTAATAAAACCCCCTTACTTGTTATTTAAGTGGGTTTTTTGTTTCTTCTATCCTCACATATAGCCCTGTACTATGATCTTTTTGTCTCAATTTTTGTTTGTTTGTTTTCTCTTTCCTCTGCATATCTTTTTTTAGTTATGCCCTGTCTTATTTAAATTTTTATATATGGCACTAGAAGCCCATTTCAGGAAGATTCCTGCAAGAACAGGGCTTCTGGTGGCCTTCCCTCCCACCACTGCCACCTCTCCCACTCCCTCACCCCCACACTTTGCGGCCATCCACCCCACCCATGCTTTCCCTACTGCAGCCACCTTGCTTTCCACCTTACCCCCCTCTTCTTTCTATGCTGTCTTCAGTCTTCACTCTTCCCTCCCTCAGCATATGCAAATTAACCACCGTCTTTGTTGGATTAATTTGCATACTTGCTCTGATTTGCTGTCAGCATAGAGAAGGTATGGTCAATTAGCATTTTTATCTTTTATTAGTATAAATATCCTGGCTAAAATATGACCACAGATTTGGGAAACTTTGAGTGATAGTTGGCAAAAAGTAAAGCAAACATTTCTGCCCCTCAACATCTGAAGGCATTGACACAATCTTTTGAAACAAATTAATCTTAATTAAAAAAGGTAAATATTTTCATATTCTTATGGAGACATTTATCTTTGTGGGTGTGTGATAACTGGGTGCTCACTCAGCGATAAGAGCTGAGATGCAGAGAACAGGAGGGTCATGGGACCTGAACTTCACCTCAGTCTGAAAGTGAGGGTGTAAAATAATTAGTTGGGCAAGACGGTGTGCTCATAGAACAATCCTATTCTTTGACTTTTTAGGTTGTCATGATGCCTTCAAAACAACACAAACTGTTCAGGTGTTTTTCCTTCATGCATAACCTCAAGCTATATCCCTGAGTTTGCAAGATGAACGTTGATGGAACCTTCTGAAGCTCAAATGAGAGCTGCAGTGTCTGCCTCAACCAGCATGTCTTTTAGGCGGTGCATTTCCTGTGCGTTGATGACCTTGTTGGCAGGTATCCCTGCCTTTGAATTATGAACAGCACTTAGATGAGAAGTTGCTTGCTTATTTGTAAGCTGTATTATAAATCTAGGCTTCGCCTCCGTCTCGGAGTGGTGTCCATTTAGAATGACCTCCTGCACACCATGTGGGCTAGTATCAATGGTGCCCCTTTGCCAAAGAATGCTCATATCTTCTTCGGGCTATTGATACCAGTTAGTGCTGATAAGATTTGTACTTTCAATAGTTCGCATATTCACCAAAGAGTTAGTTCTAGATGAAGTGAAGGTGGTAGCGAGGCCTAATTAGACCTTATAACTACACAGACTAAAATGCTTTTGTTTGTTTGTTTGGCTGGTTGGTTTGGTGCTTTTTATTCTGACTGTTTTAGGAGAGATTATGAGGCTCTTAGCATACTATGTTTAGGAAATAGGTCAATTGATATTAAACTCAAGTATGCCCCAAAACTATTATTTTAAAGACACATTCTGCTCAAATTCCAGAAGGGAGACCATATTCAATTTAATCTTATTTTACAATCTAGCTTTATTCTCAATATGATTTTGTCCTCTTTGTTAAAAGAACGTGTTTGTGTGAATTAGGAGTATAACTTGACAAAATCATGTTTATTTTTAGGAAAAGAGCTTTTTTTTTTACTTTTAAAGCCAAGTACATATTAATTTACTCACCAAGATTGATGTATTAGGTAGACTTCTGCAGATGTTCTCATTAGGATCTTTTAGTTAAAGGAAACAGAAACTCAAATTTTATGGTAAGGGAACATTTAGGGCAATTAGAGACAGAGAGAAAATACGATTCCACGAATGGTAACCATAGTACAACTGATCATCCAACAAATGGAGCTTAATCCAAGGCAGCGCTAATATTTTCTGCAGCAGAAGTTCATGATTCTCAGGAGCTTGACAGCAGTGCTAATGTTCTTTGCATTGACTTTTGCATTATTTCTGCTACCCTGTCTTCTCACTCTGCTGTCTCAAAACTTCAGCTTGCTAAGACTCTTTATGACTTTGTCTCTAAACACTTCTTGGTACCATCTGATCCTCATGGTTTCTCTCTTCTTCTCAACTATAATTCACAGGATTAATTGCTTAATTTTTCTTGCTATATAAGAGATAACATTTTTGAGATCTAGAATCTTATAGGGTTTTTATATTAGGACTAAAGGCCCCGTGCAGGAAGATTCCTGCAATAGGGCTTCCTGTGGCAGTCTCCTCTCCCCTCCCTGCTTCCCTCCCTTCTCAGCTGAATTGCTTGCTTGCTTCTCCACAGCTTTGCTTCCTTCTGCGGAGCTTGCCTTCCTTTTACACTGTCTTCAGTCTTTGCTTTGCACCCGGTTATGCAAATTAACCAACATCTTAGTTGGGTTAATTTGCATACTAGTCCCTCATTGGCTTGTGGGTGTGGTGTGGGCGTGGCTTGTGGGAGTAGCAGAGGTATGGTCAATTTGCATGTTTTTCTTAAATAAAATGCTTGTTTTTCTTCCATTGATTTTTAAAACATTTTAATATATCAGTATAAAACTTCCATATTTAAAAATAACTTTCCCAATTTATTGTTTGCTTTTTAATTTTAATCATTGTTAAAATTTTATTTGTCAAATCATTCCATCATTTCTCCCTAGATTTTGCTTTTGCTAATAGGCTCAGAAAGGGCTCCTCCTTTATAGTATTTTGTAATTATTTCTCAATTAGTGTTTTTACATAATGGTCTATGGACCACTTGAGCAGAACCACCTTGGTTTTTTTACTTAAAGTGTGGAATCCTGGTGCCCTGCCCTAGACTCATTATATTTGATTACGAGGTGAGACCAAAATAATATGCACTTTTTAAATCAAAATAAAGGGTCAATCCTTTTGCATATTATATTTTGAAATAGTTGGTATATTTTTCTAGTACTTCATTAAGACTTCAAATTAGTTTTAAATAATTATAAGAGGAGATTATTGTTTGAAAAAGTCTTTCAAAACAGAATTATATAAAAATAAATGTAAAAGTTATGTTCCAATTCCTCTTGGGGGTTAAAAACTACTATTACTAAGTTTGCTTTGAATTCTTCAGGACATGTTTTCTATTACAGTGATCATGTCTTATGAATTGGGACTATATGATCTTAGAGACCAATATTTGCTTTGTGAATATCTATAATATATTTTTTTATTTTTAAAGAGAACAAATAAAAAATAAAATATGTTATTTTGTATAGTTTATGGATTCTTCCAGTGAAACCACAGATTATGCATCATGTTATGTTCTAAAGTTAATAAGGATATTTAGATATACTTGTATAAAAATTTTAATGCCACTTGCTTTATATTATTCAAAAATTCCAAAAGAAATATTAAAAATTATTTATTGCAGCATGAGCTGAATATAATAGTGAAGCTATTCATATTTTGTTTACTGTCATGTCAACCAAGTTCTGTGCAAATTGTTGCAGAGTATAAAAAACACTTAAAAATTCTGGTCGTGCACAGATTGATAAAAATTTCAAAAGACATTGAATATCCTCAGAAGTAGCAGTTCTTCATTGAGTGCAAAAATAAATGTTAATCTTAGATGACAATTTGTCTTTTATCATGGCTTCCTATATATTATTAAACTCGATTTTTAAGTTGATCTGGCTGGCTTACTCTATTGGTTGACCAGGAAGGAATTTATAGTCATTATGAATACAGCAATGCACTTTAAAAAAAAAAAAAAAGTTTAATGTAGGCTTTGCATTTAACCTATCCTATATAATAAAGCCCTAATATGCAAATCAACCAAATGGTGAAATGATGGCGGAATGACCGGTCACTATAATGCACACTGACCACCAGGGAGAAGACTCTCAATGCAGGAGCTTCCCCCTGGTGGTCAGGGCAGTCCCACAGGGGGAGCCTCGCTAAGCCAGAAACTGGGCTCATGGCTGGTAAGCACAGCAGAGGCGGGAGCCTTTTCTGCCTCTGTGGAAGTTCAAAGGAGCAGCGAGGGGCCCCTGACCGTGGGAGGGATCCTGGACTGCAAGAGGGATGTCGAACAACCTCCAAGAGGTCCCAGACTTCAAGAGGGCACAGGCCAGGCTGAGTCCTCCCCTGCCACTTCCCCCCAAAGGGAAAGAATTTCATGCACCAGGCCTCTAGTTTAGTATATTAGTATTTTAATTATACTACTTTATTTGGACACTGTGATATTGGTTTCCCAGTGAAGTATTATCATGCCATTGAAATACTTTCTTCTGAAAATTTACCTTGACCTAACCTCCCCAGGGTAGAATACATGGACTTTTTAGCCCATGGCCTTTCTACTTGCTGAGACTATGGAATTTATAGAAAAGAACTCGTGACTATTGCTCTACATGGAATTCTAATCTGCTTACAAGCCTGGTTGTGTGACCTCAGGCTCATTCTTTAGACTCTTCTCTTCTGCACCTAATACTTGTTCCCAAGGCAGTGATCTCACCCAGTCTCAGAGCTTCAGATTCAGCTCTATGCTAAGGACTCCCGCATCCTCCAGGCAATGAAGGGCTGGAAAAGCAATGCTATACCCCTTTGGGTTGAGTGAAGAGACCCCCAAGGAGAACCCTCCCTGGGAGCATTGCTGAAGAGGCAGAAACTTTCCAGGGGAGTTTCTAAATCAAAAGCATCTTGGGAATGTTTGCCATCCTGTGGGAAGAACTGACTGAGAATGAAACCAACACAGGGAAATGCATTGGGTTATAGATGGATTTTTAAAAAAATATATATATTTTATTGAATTTTTATACAGAGAGGAGGAGGGATAGAGAGCTAGAAACATTCATGAGAGAGAAACATCAACCAGCTGCCTCTTGCACACCCCCTCCCGGGGATGTGCCGGCAACCAATGTACATGCCCTTGACTGGAATCGAACCTGGGACCTTTCAGTCCACAGACCGATGCTCTACCACTGAGCCAAACCGGTTTCGGCAGATAGATGGATTTTTGATTGATTCTTTGAGCATATAAGCCCTAACAAGCTTACTCCTGATGTAACCGTTTTATTCATGCAAGCCAAATTGTACCTTTATTTGCTTGTCATTTTTATTTTTTTTTAAATTTTTAAAAAAAAATATTTTATTGATTTTTTTTTTACAGAGAGGAAGAGAGAGGGATAGAGAGTTAGAAACGTCGATGAGAGAGAATCATCCACCAGCTGCCTCTTGCACACCCCCTACTGGGGATGTGCCCTCAACCAAGGTACATGCCCTTCACCGGAATCAAACCTGGGACCTTTCAGTCCGCAGGCCGACGCTCTATCCACTGAACCAAACCGGTGCGGGCTGCTTGTCATTTTTAAATAAGTTCTCAATTCTTTGCAAATGAATCAATGACACAGAAAATACATAAGTAATATGTAATGGTAAAAAAATTGCAGATTTCAAATATTATTTCAGATGATAAAACTTATACAAAGAAAAACAAAAATATAATTCTCTTTGAGAAATAGAATTATGAGTGTTGCTATTTAATGACTTGTTGTAATCCTCCAACTTTCTATAAGCATCTATTATGTTTATAGTTAGAAAGGTTGTAAGTCTAATTTTTGAAAAACCAGCTTTTCCATATTAAAGATGCTGTTATTTGCACAGCATTATTACTGACAAATATTTTTGTGCTTGAGGTTTTGCTTGAAATTTCAATCTAGTAGACTTATTTTTATTGGATGCACAATTTTGAGTTTATTTAAAAATATATATGTTGCCAATAGCTTTATCCCAATTCAGAAAGATTTTTGTTTCCTCTTTCAATTGTGTGCTTTTTAAACATGAGTCTCACCTTTAAAATTTTAAATATTCTCTACCTTCAGTTGCCTATGAGTGATCTCTACTTGTTAGGGTGTTCTAGTGCATATATTTTTCTATGTCTCTTTGCTTTTCAGAATGTAAATCACTGATGTATTTACTTCAACTGTTGATATAAGTGCCTTAAAAGCAATATCTTGTGAGTAGCTATAAGTACCTGTGATGGAAGGGGCAGTAATTGCTATAAGTGCTACTATAACTGTCTGTAAAACACTAGATTTTTAAGCCTTTGTGTTTTGAAAATATTTTCAGAAGTCCCAAGCATGATGTGCACTGGCTCTTATTTTAGCTGTTACCTATAATTTATCCAAAATTATATTAAATCATAACTAAACATTAGATAAGTTTTATATCTAAATAGAAAGAAACTATGATTTATTATAAATGGGTTTTGTCCACTATGTAAGTACTGGAAATTGCAGTGTGTGAGTAGCTAATGTGTAAATGTACATGAGCATTAATAAATATGAAGCATTTGAATGTTAAAGGCCATGTCAGCATATAATTTTTTCTAGTATTGGTAGAAAAGTTTTATTTAGCTTAGACGTTATTTTTCAAACATTTTAGTATTCTCCCAAATACCAGAGGGGTCTTCCGCAATATGAAGAGAAGCTATTGCTGGGAATTCTCAAACAGAGGCTCTGGAATATTTGGCAGTGGCTGGGTTGGAAAAGAATAGCATAAGGAGATTTTGCCACTCTACCTATCTGTGTGAGGGTTATGGGAGCAGAGCTGACAAATTTCTACATTGAAGTCAGCGTGGATCCATTACAGAAGAGAATGAGAATTCTCTGAGACTCGTACAGAAGCTCTTTAAAAGGAAGTAATTAGCCCGACACAAACCAGTTTAAGAACAGAAGAAGGTTAGTGGGTTGGCTGGTGGGAGGGGTGTGAGGAGTGGGGGAGGTAAAAATAGTAGAAAGAGATCTGGACCAGACCTGGGACAGAGACATTCCCATGGGGACTCCTAAGATTTCACTACATCTTAGAGCAGAAGGACTGATCATTCCTATTAAAACTTGGTCTAGTCGTACGTACTGCCTTTATATTCTTTGTTATCATTGCCACATAGTTTACTCATAGCATATGTTCAGTTCTTCTCAACTTTTTTTTTTTTTTTTTGCCTATTTTAATGGAGCTTCAGGGACTGTTAAACTGAACAGGAAGAACTTCAATTCCATTCAATTTAGTAAAGCAAATATTCTTAAGGGCCTGGTAAATGTCAGGCACACGACTCAGCGAGAAAGGTGAATAAGACATCATTTCTCATCTGGAGGCCCCTGGATGGTATAATAGAGTACTACCGTGTTTCCCCGAAAATAAGACATCCTCCGAAAATAAGACCTTGCACATGGGAAGATAAGACATCCCCTGAAAATAAGACCTAGTGCAACTTGGGGAGAAAAAATTAATATAAGACACTGTCTTATTTTCGGGGAAACTGGGTATACATAGCATGGAAATGGGATGATAGAAGGTCACTTTGTCTAGCCTTTGGTGCTGCAGGGGACAAGGGGTGATGCTAGAACTGAACATCAAAGAGCAAAAGTGTGTTATGGAAATGGTGACAACAGCCATGGCTGGGACTGGAGAAAGGTGGAGGGTGAAGGAATATTCTAAAATCAGAGAATAAGATTTGTAAAGGGATATCAAGATCTTGCTGCTGCTAGTGAACAGGCCACATAGCAACATGGCTTCTGTGACTTTCAATTTTTAAGATGAGGAATATTTATTCATCTTGATTCAAGTTCCTATTAATTCCTAATATTAGAAGTTTTGCTTTCTTAAAGGCATATTTCTTACCCATTGGAAGCCTGGGTTTAATGTAGTATTAAGGGTTTTGATGATTTTTGTCAAATAATCGCCTAAAGTTTAATTTTTTTTGATTAATTAGGTTTTTTTATTTTCTTGAAGTGTGTGTATGCATTATTTTTTGTTTTGTATCTTTTTATATCAAAGTGTGTGTGTGTTTTAAAATTTTGTTGCCTCTTTTATTTCCTCCAAGTAAAGACATTGGCTAGATTTTGGAAAAAGATACATTTGCAAAAGGGAGATATTAAAGCTTAACAAATACAACTATCTCCTACTTTACAAAAGTCTGTGTTATGACATGTCATTTAAACGGAAGACCTACATTAATACCTGCTTTCACTGACTGAAAGTGATACAAAGAGGATTTTCGTTTTCATAGAAAAAGGCAAAAAGCAATTACACTCAGCATCCCAGCATCAAGCCACCATATCTTTGAACTGTGCTTTATTTAGATTTATTTTGTGCATCCATTTGCAAGATGTGTCCTAAGGTTACAGAAAAGCCTAAGTGCTCACCGGGGTTATGCTTAGTGTAAAACTAGATGGCATTGTTTTGGTCAAGGTGAAAGCGATAAAGAGATTATGCAGGCATTGAACTTTGGATATGGGAAAGCTAATATTCCCCCCCACCCCATATAAATTAATGCTGACTGCTTCTTTTTACATCATTTCAGCTTACAAAGTGTTTTTAAAGGAATGCTCTACTTTTGGATAGTGAGGGTACCTTGTAAACCAATTGCTTAATAATTATAAATATTTACTTATTTTTAATATAATTATTCGCCTTCAAAAATGTATAAATATACTCTTAGTACCATATAATGTATTTGCAAAAACAAGTGAAAATCATAATAGACATAGTAAAAGAGGAAAAAATAGAATGGGAAATGGAACCAAAATCTATAATTTGGGAATTTTTGTAAAACTAATGAGCCAGAAATGTCAAAAAATATTACCTACTTCTGAATTTGCCAAAAGCAGCAAATCTCTCAATCCCAATTTGTTTTTCTACACTCTGTTGTGCCCTTTTTCTCTGCTCTCTTCTTGTAGCCAGTACATGGGTAATAGAACCTTAGATGTTTTAGAATTTAAAAGCTTTTCTGTGGGTCTCTGTAGATAAAATAATTTTCTCCATGGCACTTAAATGTTAGAATCTATCAAAATGTCAGCTATTATTTTTATTTCTAAACATTTTTCTAAATGCCCCAGGTTTTATTTCCTGAAAAACTGTAATTTAATTATTTTGGTGCCATAGGTTCTCTTTTTATTAGCATTGGTCTGTGATTCTTGTAATTCTTTGGAAGTACATTGAATTTAATTATAAATACATAAGAAACTTTTTTTTTTTTTGTAATATATGTCATCTGGACTTTCTGTCTTTAGTGGATAAGGTTTATGCTAACTGATTCCAGATAGAGTGCCTGGATCTATTTCTTCTCTTTGTTCTTTCTGTCTGTAAATATGCAGACAAAAATTAGTTTGTATATTTTTATAGCTTGCAATCTTTAAGATTAGATTTCTTCTCTTCCTAAGCCACTTAACATAACTTCATTGCTTCATTTATCTTTGCAACGATAGCCAAAAGCTCTGAGTGTTTTATTTCCTTACTTTATATGGATTGGGAAGCTTTCAGTGACAATAGGTAGCTTCATTGACTCTATTGCCTAAATTATAATAATTCTCCCATTGCCTCTCTTGTGGACTAGCCATCATTGTGTGCAAATGGAGAATGTAATTGTATTTATTTCAAAAGAATAAGATCGTTTTAAATATTTTATTATATTATTACAGTGTTTTTCTTAATTTTATATGGTTACATTACTCTTCTAGAATTATTTAACTTAGTGTTTTATAAAAACTAAAGACTCTAGCACAGAATTGTTTTTAACCAAAGCATTAACAATTTAATTATTCACCTTGTATTACATTGTCCCCCCAAAAATTCAAACAACATTGAATGAAAACATTATGTTGTTAGGATCTGGAGATTATTTCTGATAATAAGTTTTTAATGGTCTTTATTTTAAAAGAAAGGAAGTTAAATACAATTTTGATTGGTAAGAGTTGACAGAAGAAAAGTCAGAGACAAGGGAACAAGAAGGGTGAGGAATGGGGACCATGCAATAAGGTGTTAAGCTGGGAGATTCAAAGGGTTCTTGAGCCAGAACAAGGAGGATGATCTATACACATGGCCACAAAAATGCTGGCATCTCTAGTCCCAGAGAAGAACTAAAGAGGGAGAATATTCTCCTATCAATTGTTCACGTCACATACCCAGAAATGGTGTTGCTCAGAGAGCCAGGTCTAGCACCAACGATTGGGGCAGCCTGTCTGGGCAGCTGTTGATCATATTATTGAAGTGTATTGCCCTGACTATTCCTTAGTATCTCCCCCAGCCTTACATCATTTCTTGAATGGCACCAGTATCCTACTATTGATGGAAGTTCTCCCAAACCAAAACTTTTGGGATGCCTTCTGTCTACATCCCAGGGATTTCAGTTGCAGATCTTGTTTGGCATTGTATCATTATTGCTAAGCTTAATATATTGGACAGAGCAAGTTTTAATAAATACTTGAATAACTAGAGGGAAATTAGACTCAACCATCTGATTTAGGTGTGACATGTAAATAGGAGGAGGAATGGAGTGGATGGTGGCTATATTTGGGGACAGTCTATCACGGGGAATGAATGATAAATAAAATTGTTTAAACAACCAAATGTAGCCAATAATTTGTCAATTTACCCTTTTAACAAGTATTTATTGCAGACCTACAGTGATAGAATATAGCCTTTTAGAGTTTATGACAGGAAAAGAAAAGAATAAAAAGCCAAAATTCATCACTCAGAAATATTCATTCATCATTTGGTATCTCTTTTTTCTTGTTGCATATATAAATATGTTCATATTATTTATATATTTATATAATTTCACATCAATGTACTCACGTAAGCATGCTACTTTATAACCTTTTTTAAGTAAATGATTTATTGTAGGACATATTTCAATGTCAGGAAATCTATAGCAATGTTATACAATGGGTGTTTGATGGGCCTGGTGGTTTCATGGATAAGTTAGCACTTGCAGTAGAAAATAAATTATATTAATTTGTTTTCAAACGTATTATAAATTTAAATTCTAAGATTATGATTTTCATAGAAATCTTTTTATGTTCTTAATAAAAATTAATGTTCTCCAGGGTTGTGCATGTACATAATGACTTGTTGGTCACTTGCTTCAGCCTACATTAAATTAAGAGTCTACATACTGAAGAAAATATTTTAGTAGCATTTGCACATTAATGTTTACATTTATTAAGTTTGCAAGCTTTTTATTTCTGTTGTATTAAAACAGATCAACGGGTCAAAAGTTGTTTGTTGATGGGTAAAAGGAGTGATGAAAATAGGAACAACAAAGCTACAATTTAGAATAACACAATTTATATTATATTCTTATTGTTGTTTATAAACTTGGTCAGGTCTCTTTGGAGTTACTGGGAGTGTTCTTGGACAAGAGAGTGGGAAAACTCAGAGGAATTGTTCAGAGGGTACAGTGTAAGAAATTGAAGCTTTAGAGGTGGTTCAGTTTCTAGTGATGGAAAGATCTGGTGGAGTCCAGAGGAAGGTCATGGGGTCTAGGAGTATACTGATTATCAGTGAAAACAGTGACAGAAATTTGTTATGAAGAGGAAAATCCTGGGGCAGGAGCTAAAGTTCAATCGCTTTAAACAGTTCCTCCAGAAAAATGTTAAATATTGAGGATAAGGAAAGTAACTGTCTTATTCCTAACTGTAATAGACATGCTCTTACATGTGTAGTAAAGATGGTGCTATTGGTTTGAAATATGTATTTTTACAAACTATTAAGAAAATAATTTATTTCTACTTTTAAAAAATCAGGCTCCTTTGACATCTAGTTATAAGTTCACACATTTTTTTCCCTCTTAGATATTTCATATCCATTAATATTTGAAATGCATTCTATCAATATCACTTCCTATTTTTTCTGTCTTTCACTAGTTGCTTGACTCCAACAATCTTTTGATCCTATAATGAATGAAGTCACCATTTTATACTCCTCATCCCTCTTGTGCCATCAATATCTTCTTTAGCCCTAGCTGGTTTGGTGCAGTGGGTAAAGAATCAGCTTATAGACTGAAGGAACCGGGGTTTGATTCTGATCAAGGGCATGTGCAGGCTCTTCACAGGCCCAGGCCCTGGTCAGGGCATGTGCAGGAGGCAACCAATCAATGCGCCTCTTTCACATCAATGTTTCTTTCTGTCTTTCCCTCTCCCACTCTCTCTAAAACTCAATGGAAAAATATCCTTGGGTGAGGATTAACAATAACAAAAAATATATATAACTGTGTCTTGTTTAAATTCCATTGACAACCATGGAGTTTACATGCACAATAATTACATGTAACTTTCTTGATCTTTCTCTGTCACACCAGTCTGGCAAAAGCCCAACCCAGTTTAAAGCAGATCTCCATATACACATGCAACAATATTGGAATTAACAAAATAAAGTTGAGTTGAGAGAAAAATTCTAATCTTGGAAAACTAAACAAAACCAAACAATTACTTAAGAATTTATTCATTAACAACATGAACAAAAAGGAGAATTATAGTCACAAAATATAAGATTGTGGTTACCTGGTTGAGGTTGACTAAGCCAATGAATGAGCTAGGGAAGAACACATTATTGGGGATATTCTAGTTCTTAATTTGAATGATGGCTTCATAAGTTTTTATTTATTATTTTGAATTATAATTTACATATATTTTACATATTTACATATATAAAGACAAAAGAAATGATATGTGCAGATATAGATTTTAGAAAGGTTAGTAAGTCCTTTATAGGAGTATGGGATTTATTCCATAGTCTATGAAGACTGAGTGTTTTAAGAATAAGGGTAAAATGATAATATATATGCCTTTAAAACTCAGTATTACTCTGTTAGCAATTTGGAAAATAAGTTACAAAGGGTCAGAATGGATACAGAGAGACTAAATTTGTTGGTGTGGTACAAGGGAAATGTAGTCTTACAGAGAAAGTCTTTTGACTGATTTATCAATTTTTTAAAACTTTTGTTTCATTTCAATTTTCTTATTAGCTAAAAGAAATTGCTTTTACTTCACCAGAACACAGAAAAAGTATTTATGGGACCAGGGAAGGACTCCTTACTATTATTGATTCCCAGTAATCAAAGGTGGGTAAAAATAATCCACAGAGGGAATTACAGTTTTAAATTCTACAATTTTCTATAAAGCCCATAAATATTTAACTAATTTAACTCTATCTTCTCTTATTTACTAATGAAACTTTCTTAGGTCATACATTTTCTCATAAGCTCAATGTTAACCACACATAGCCAATGTGTTTTAATGTTTAATATTCTTCTTATATTCATTTTCTAAATAATTTCAAAGTAAGGTTTACATTCTTTTTGATTCCATTTTTATTTTACAAAAGCACATTTTAAGTGTTTGTATTTTGGTTATTTATATATTTTTAATTTGTAGATTAATTAATTGCACTATAATCAGAGAATATAGTTTGCATTCCACTTTGGAGAATTAATGGACATTTTCTTTGTGGCCTAATACAGGGTCAATGTTTGAAATTTTTTAGAAACAATTTAAAAATTATATTCTTTATGTGGTACAAACTTTTATTTTTTTAGAGCTATTTGAATAATCTGTTATTCAGATTCTTATTATTCCTTGGATTATTTTTGCTTACTGGTTTGATCAGCAATTGAAAGACTTTATTAGTAGTACTAGAGGCCTGGTGTGTGAAATTCATGCATGGAGGGAGGGCAGTTCCCTCAGCCCAGTCTGCACCCACTCCAATTGGGGACCCCTTGGGGGATGTCTGACTGGTCTAAACTGGCAGTCAGACACCCCCTCACAATCTTGGACTGCTGGCTCCTAACCACTGACCTGCCTGCCTTACTGATTGCCCCTAACGCCTCTTGCCTGCCTGCCTGATCACCTCTAACCTCTCTGCCTGCCTGCCTGTTTGAGCCCCCAACTGCTCTCCACTGCCAGCCTGATCTCACCCCCAAATGCCTCTGCCTGCCTGATCACCCCTAACTGCCCTCCCCTGCTGGTCTGATCTCACCTCCAACTTCCCTCCCCTGTTGACCTGATCACTCCTAACTGCCATTTCCTACAACCTAATGTTGCCCCTAACTGCCTTCCTTTGCCAACAAATTTGATTCTGGTCGGTCAGTTTCTATGCCAGTCAGCGTCAAAAGCTTTGCCTCCTAGGCAGCCATTGGCTCTTTACATTCACCCAGATTTGGTTCTGATTGGTCAGTTTCTATGACAGTCAGCATCTCTGAGCCTATCAACAGGGCCTGATCAGAAAGGTGGGGCTGATCAGCAGCCCTGGTGGAGGCCTGGAGAGAAATGGAGGTGTGGCTGTTGGTCAGGCCTGGAAAGAAAGAGAGGCAAGTTCTGACTAACGGTTGCCACAGAGGCTACAGATCAGACCCTGCCTCTCTCTTTGCAGGCCTCTCTTTGGGCCTGATCCACAGTCCCCTAGGCAGTCAGTGCTGGGGGGGGGGGGGGGGGGGTGCCAGCAGCGCCCCAATCAGTGCTGGGTCACCATGACAACCCAGCACTGACTTCTGGTCTGGTTGAGTAATGGGCATTGTGACCCTGGCTCTTCATTATATAGATGTTTTTCTGCTTCTATTTTCATTCAAACAGTTTTTAAATATTTTAATTGCAAAATGATTAAGTAATTTTACCCACCTCATTTACTAGATTTTCTTTACTTTAGCTTAGAAATAGATATATTTCCACCATAAGACCACAAACACTTCCAGGAGAGACACTATAGTTTATTTACTTTTTAATCCCCAGTGCTATCAAGCTTGGAAAACATTAGCGCGAAGAGATTTAAATACTTGGGGAATGCCAATATTCTGTGGTTAAAATTACATAGGATGTAAGACAGTGCCCTCTGGAATTTACACTCTGAGGACATAAGCCACAAAGCCCGATTGCTAGGTGGTTAATTAATTTCTTACAGGTAGTACCAGCCAACAGGGCTTAAACATCTTGTGTAAATATCTCCTCTCCAGAACTCTCCTTTTAAATGATGAAAAACATCCTATTTCATAAAAATAATTATGTAGATTTTAGTAAACATTACTGTGAGTTAAATTCCTAATCAAACCTTCCAATTTTCTGGCCTCTAAGGTAGAAAAAAGATGTTCTATTTTAGGAAATTTAAAATCAGGATCTATACCTTATCCAATCTATTTTTATCTATAGCATAAAGTGTTCTTTTGGAAATTGTTTAAAACAATTTATATTTTGCCACTGTTGTAATCATTATTCAATATTTACTGAGCATGTGGCGGAATCTATTTTAAAAATTTCATATCCTGAGCACATAAAACAAACAAAAAACCATCAGAGCTTTGCCAAATATTAATTGCTATTCCCTTTCCCTTGGAATCCTTAGTAAAACTTTGAAAAAAGCATATATTTCTGAGCAATAGATCTGAGCTGTTAACTGAAACCTGCTTAAATTACTTGTCTATGAGGTAGAACTAGTAAGTAGGGTTCACCTTGGTAATTAAGGATGAAAGTTTTAAACTGGATAAATATAATTTACAATAAATATGCTGGGCAAGAGAACTAGTGAAAGTTTTCTCACACATCTTTCCCAAGACATGTCATTTAGCAGGCAGCATTCAGAGGCTTAGCAGAAATGCTTGTCCTTTGCACACAGCAAGCAGTCTGGAGGTGGGAAATGTGTATTTGTGAAGTGTCTCATTATGCTGGTGATGTCCTGTATCCTTACATCTTCCCACTGTGCCCTCCTTAGTGGAAGGACTTTTTCTTCTTCATCTTGTCATCATGAAGAAAACCAGGCTTTCTTCAAAAGAAGGAGAAATGGATATTTGGTCATCATTGGCAGGGACCTTTCTTCTCCTAGGAGATAGATCATTGGTGCCTGACATTAGGTGAATAATTCTACCTATCCCCTGATAGAAACAGACAGGTGAAACTGCTGTGAGCCCATGAGGTGTCTTTGTGAGAGCTTGAAAAGGTGACATGCTGACGGAATGCAGCCCTATGTGGGAGCACATACCTTGGCGAATGGAGCATGACTTAGATTTCAGCCTCCACTTTGCTGTTTGCTGAGTTCCTGTGTGCAGTGAACAACTGGAACTGCTGCAGGTGGCAGCACTAGGGACAGGATGGAAGTAAAGTAGGAGGCAAGTAGTGATTGATTGTGGCTTCTATTGATTGACATAGATCCAGTTGGTTTTAACTGCTCTGCCCTTCTGTTAACCATGCTCAACTGTTACTATGTGTTAGAAACTGTGAGAGAGATGTATGAAATGTTTTGCATTCTTTTAAAAAATATATTTTTATTGATTTCAGAGAGGGAGAGAGAGAAAGATGTATAAGTATCAATGATGAGTCAGAATCATAGATTGGCTGCCTTCTCTTGGAGATTGAGCCTGCAACAGGTCATGTGCCCTGACCTGGAATAGAACCGTGACCTCCTGGTTCATAGGTCATGGTTTAACCATCGTGCAACACTGGCTGGGCAATATTTTGCAATGTTTTTGAAAATATATATATTTTATTGATTTTTTACAGAGAGGAAGAGAGAGGGATAGAGAGTTAGAAACATCGATGAGAGAGAAACATCGATCAGCTGCCTCCTGCACACCTCCCACTGGGGATGTGCCCGCAACCAAGGTACATGCCCTTGACCAGAATCGAACCTGGGACCCCTAAGTCTGCAAGCTGATGTTCTATCCACTGAGCCAAGCCAGTTAGGGCAATATTTTGCATTCTTAATGAAATCTTCCTGATGGCTTGCAAAAGAAGAAAAGGAGGGGAAATCTATTTCCCAGGGATCTATACTACCCTGTTTCCCCGAAAATAAGACAGTGTCTTATATTAATTTTTGCTCCCAAAGATGCACTAGGTCTTATTTTCAAGGGATGTCTTATTTTTCCATGAAGAAGAATACAGTACACATTTATTGTTAAATGAAAATAAAGGAAATTTATTACCTGTATATGGTACGGTAGTATGGTAGTTGTTAATACAAACCAGACAAACTGTGAATCCTACAGTATCAAGAATTTACTCATTTATTCAATGACAATCATGTCATCATCTGGAACATCATCATCACAATCCAATTCCTGAATTTCCTGGTGAATTTCTTGTGACTCCATTTCTTTCAGAATCAGTGGACCAAATCTCTCATGTTTAGCCTAGGGGGGGGGGGCCTTATTTTCAGGGGATGCCTTATATTTCACTCAGAAGGAAACCTGTAAGTAGGTCTTATTTTCAGAGGATGTCTTATTTTCAGGGAAACACGGTAATAAAAGGGTAATATGCTAATTAGACTGGACATCTTCTGTACATCCTTTTGGATTTTCTTCCAAACAAAGTCATGGTGGCAGGGGCCAAGGCAGAGGAGATTAGAGGTGATCAGGCTAGCAGGAGAGAACAGTTAGGGGGATCAGGCCAGCAGGGGAGGGAAGTTAGGAAAGTTAGGAGGATCAGACCAGCAGGGGAGAACAGTTAGGAAGATCAGACTGGCAGGCAAAGGCAGTTAGGGGTGATCAGGCAGGCAGGGGTCTCAAATTGGAGAGGGTGCAGGCCAGGCTGAGGGATTCTCCCACCCATGCACGAATTTTGTGCTCTGGGCCTCTAGTATTGAAGATAAAACTCAAGTTCTTAAAAAGTCAGTGAGTAGGGTATTAAACAAATGAGAAGAGTTACAGTGATTATTTTAGGAGTATTTGAAGGAACTATCTCAAGGAGACGATATTCTCCTATGCAACTAGAAGGATGTGGCTAATGGTGCTGAGAAGGAGAATACTGAGGCTGTGAGCATCCATCCTTCACTGTCTTTCTGCTAGATTTAGAATATTTCCCTTTACCCCTCAGTGTCGAATAATTTAACAATTCTCAAAAAAAGCACAAAGGAAATCCCTCAACTATGATTGTATTTATTCTATCTTTCTAGTTTCATCTTGATAAAGACACTGTTGCCATCATTCTAAACATGATGGGTTTGCAGAACATGAGGTGTGATCCCTCTTTAAATAGAATGCTTGCCAATCATCCTTAACTACTTTCTCATGAGGTGCTTTGTCTTTTAGGCAGGGCTATCAAGAGTAAGCTCAGCTCCTTCCTTGAAGGTGCCAGATCTTATATATTACCTCGTTACTCCTTGGCCCTGCCCTCATTCAGCTCAGGACATTTTGCCCTGTTTTTTATTTAAAAATAAATTAAACAATTGCAATACATTCCAAGTAAGGAAATAGCCTTCAAAATGCATACTCTATTTAAATAATAGCAAAACAACATAGAAGAGACTTAAAGAAGTCACCTTTCTCAGCTCTTATCCCACTTTGATCATATGTCAAACAGTTGCAATCTGATACCCATTTTTCTTGTTATTGTTTTCAGATAATCTACAGTTTTTCTTGATATTGTTTGGTGTTAAACAGGCTTGTGTACAAAATTTTCCTCACATCCATTTACCCATTCATTATTAATTTCTAGTTTTATTGTATTGTATTCAGAAAGTGTTGTTTTTAGCAATTCTACTTTATGGATCTGACCTATGCTTTCTTTCTGATCTAACATAAGATTGATCTCTGTGAATTTTTTTTTTTGAGGTGGATGTGTGTTCTTTATTATTAGAGTGTAAATTTCAATATACATTTATAAAATCTACTTTACTGGTTATTATTGTCCATATCTTTTATAATTTTGGTCCACTTGGTCTGTCTTGCTGAATGATTTAAGCTCATTCTTATTTATTGATATGACTGACATTTTTTAATTGAACTCTTTATATCATTTCACATTATAAATTCTTACATATATTAAGTTTTCTGAATTAATCTATTTGGAAGTTTTGTGTTTATGTTCCAGGGTTACCTTTATACCTTCATTTTATACCTTTTAATGTTCTTTACCACATTTTCATGTATGACCAATTACCATCTGGGTTGTTGATGTTTAGCATTAATTTGTATTGACACCCACCTATTTATACAACAATCAATGAATTTATTCAATTTTTCTTTTTCTCTTTCTACCTCTTCCCACTTTAAAAATTGAATTATTTCTTATTCAAAACATATAACATTTAGCCCAGCAGGCATGGCTTAGTGGTTAAGTGTCAACCTATGAACCAGGAGGCCAAGGTTTGATTCCCAGACAGGGCACAAGCCCGGGTTGTGGGCTCAATACCCAGTGTGGGGCATGCATAGAAGGCAGCTGATCAATGATTCTCTCTCAGCATTGATCTTCCTCTCCTTTCTTCTTTCTTCTCTGAAATATATATATATATATATATATATATATATATATATATATATAATTGATATTATTCTATTAATCTTGTCTCTAGCCTTTGATTTTATCCTAGATATCTAATTAAATATGTACTTTATTCACCACACTTCCCTTTGGCAAAGTTCCTCCACTTATCTCTTGGTTGGATGAAGGTCAGTCTCTACTCTTACTCAAGAAGATCTCATGGGTACAGACATTTTCCTGTTATTGAATGCTTAATATTGTTTTCTATGGACTTGATACTTGAAGAATAGCTTAGCTGGAAGTGAAAACCCCTGTTTCACTCTTATCTTTGAATTCCTTGAAAAATGCTACTCCATTGTTGCCTTTCTTATAAGGTTGCTTTGAAAGTCTGATGCCAATCTAATTTCTTTTTCCTTCTAAATTCTTCGATAATATTGTCTATAGTCATGGGGATTTTGAAAATCTTTAATATTTTAATAGTATACATCACTGAATTGATTGCTGTAGGCAAATTTTCCCAGAAACTTGGTAGTTCCTTTCAATATACAAGTTGAGGTCTTCTTTTATTTCTGAAATATTTTCTTAGATAATATATTTAAATATTAGTTCTGCTCCATTATTTACCCATAATTTTAAATTTATGCTGAAAGAATAGGAGTTGTGTGGTTTGTTTGCTTGTGTTTTGTTTTGTTGTTTGTCTTTACAGTTTGGGAAATGGCAAGAGCAATTTGGATTTAGACAATTCTGCAGCTACCTGGAGGTCCTCTATTGTCTCTGGCTCATAGATCAGAAAACTAAGACTTAGTGAGTTCAGATAATTACCAAAACCCAGCTTACATGTTAGAGGGCCACTTACCAACATACTGTCTCTGCAATTAAAAAATAAAAAAGCTTAAATTTGCAGTGCATCCAACCAGCATGTCTTATTTACAGTAATTACTCCAGGAAGCAAGATTGGTATGGTATGCCGAGACCAGTTTGGCTCAATGGATAGAGGGTCGGCTTGGGGACTGAAGGGTCCTGGGTTCGATTCCGGTCAAGGGCATGTACCTTGGTTGCGGGCATATCCCCAGTGGGGGGTGTGCAAGAGGCAGCTGATCGATTATTCTCTCTCATCGATGTTTCTAACTCTCTATCTCTCTCCCTTCCTCTCTGTACAAAATCAATAAAATATATTTAAAAAAAAAGATTGGTATGGTAGCAGAATAGAGTATCAAAATGGCCAAACTGTTCAGGAAACCACTTTTATATATATATATATGTAAAAATCAATTAAATTGTAAAAAATCAAATATATAATTGATTTTTTACAGAGAGGAAGAGAGAGGGATAGAGAGTTAGAAACAATGATGAGAGGGAATCATCGATCAGCTGCCTCTTGCACACCCCCTACTGGGGATGTGCTCTTGACCAGAATCGAACCTGGGTCCTTTCAGTTCACAGGCCGACATTCTATCCACTGAGCCAAACCAGTTTCCGCAAGGGAACCGTTTTAAAATTATTTGTCTAAGCTTTAAAGAAGAATAAGTAAGGTAAAAACAGACAGATATACTGTGAAAGCAGGCAATGTGAAACTGATGAGGGTACAGAATGAAAGAAAGCAATTTCAGCAATAATAAAGGAGTAAAAATGGTGGTGAATTATTATAGAAGGATGCCACTTGTTTCCAGGAAGATAAATCAGCATAAGAAATATCGATAGCTTAAGTCCAGGATAAGTACAATTAGGGAGACAAACTTGCACTTTCCTAAAAGCATAAAAGCCCAAAAAAATTAATGGGCCATAAACAAATTTTAGGGTAATCCTCACCATTAATCACATCTATAAAATTAAGATTTGGATTTGCTTGGGTACATGTGATCTTGTTCTGAAAATGACAAGATGTATTTTTAAGAAGTAGTCACTTTCAAATACTTGAAGACTTGGTAAGTGAAGCTCTGGAGAGGACAGATGATTATTACTTAAAGGATTAGAGGGAGTGGATCTGTGGAAATGCAGAAAGGTAAGTGCCTTTAGAAGAATTAAATATTCTCAATGATACATTATGTCTCTATGCCTCAGACTGATTCTGAGAAATGAATGGCAAACCCAACCTGTAAAACTAGGGGAGGCTTAATGTGAAGTGTGAGTTCAGCATATTTCCCAAGAAATCTTAAGCTTGTAAGATACTAAGAGACAACCACACCAGTCTAAAACCGTATCTGCCTAATGCCAGTCTTGTATGTTTCTGGGAAAGAGGCTTAAGGCTTTGATGGGATGATTATTTATTTATTACTTTTGGATTCTTCTCAGGGAGGAGGTGGCCGGGTGCAGTAGGCAGATAGCTAGTAATTCTGTAACTTCCGGCCTGTTATATGTTTTGGTGCTTTATTTCATATTAAGATGATATTTCTTCTACGCCCATTTCTTTTTTTAAAATATATATTTTATTGATTTTTTACAGAGAGGAAGGGAGAGGGATAGAAAGTCAGAAACATCGATTAGAGAGAAACATCGATCAGCTGCCTCTTGCACACTCCCTACTTGGGATGTGCCCACAACCAAGGTACATGCCCTTGACCGGAATCGAACCCGGGACCCTTGAGTCCGAAGGCCGACACTCTGTCCACTGAGCCAAACCGGTTTCAGCCTTCTACGCCTATTTCTAAAATCAATCAGTGCCTAACTCACAAAGGACAGAGATGAACTTTTGAGTGGATTAAGTCTAACTCTTTGGAACATCAGCAGCATTTAACATTGCATTCCTGCTCACATGAGGGCACTGATTTTGCTAGCGAGATATACAGAAAAAGTATTGAAATTAAGGAACAACATTTTCTTGCCATTTGTAGTGAAATATTTGATTTACAGAATATGGTTATATACTTAATTTGACTTCATTGTTGATTGCTCTCTCTATCTTGAAATTCTCCTTGTTTTCACATTCTGACCATCTCTTTCTCTCTCTCTCTCTCTCTCTCTCTCTCTCTCTCTCTCTCTCTCTCTTCTCTCTCTCTCTCTCTCTCTCTCTCTCTCTCTCTCTCTCTCTGTGTGTGTGTGTGTGTGTGTGTGTTTCCCTCCTCTGGAAAATAAAGTGTATTAATTTTAATTTTAATTTTATTTTGATAAAACACACATAACACAATATTCATCATCTTAACCATTTGATGAGTACAAGTCAGCAATATTAAATATAGTCATATTGTTGTGCAATAATCACTGCCACCTGTCTCCAGAATTCTTTTCATTTTGTAGAACTGGATCAAATCCCATTAAACAATAATGCCCATTTCTCCCTCCTTCTGGTACATAGTGAACACCACCTACTTCCTATCTCTATACTTTTGATTAGTCTAGGTATCTTACATAAGGCGGTCATCCAATATTTATCTTTTTGTGACTGAATTATTCCACTTAGCATAATATCCTCAAGATGCATACATGTTGTAGTATATGTCAGAGTTTCCTTCAATTGTAAGGCTGAATAATATTCTAGTGTGTGTATGTGTGTGTGTGTGTGATATTCTTATTCATTCATCTGTCAATGGACCATTGGGTTGCTGCCATAGGTTAGCTGTTATGAATAATGCTTGAAGAACATGAGTAAACAGATGACTCTCCAGGACACTATTTTCAGTTCTTTTGGATATAGACCCAGAAGTGGAAGTGTTGGATCATATAGTAATTTTTTAAAAGTTTTTGAAGAAAGGCCATATTGTTTTCCATGCAACTATATCACTTTACATTCCTATCATCATTGTACAGGGTTCCAATTTCTTCACATTATCATCAACATTATTACTTTCTTTTATTTTTTGATAATAGCCATTCTGAAGGATATGAAGTGGCATCTCATAGGGGTTCTTTTTTGCATTTATCTAATAATTAGAGATGTGTTGAACACCTTTTGATGTGCTTATTATTGGTTCACATATCTTCTTTGGAGAAAAGTCTATTCAAGTTCTTTACCCATTCTTGAAGTTGTTTGTTTATATTGTTGAGTTTTAGGATTTCTCCATATGTTCTGTATATTTTATTTTTTTCACTTTTTTTTAAAGCATTTTCCTACCTTCAATGATATCTCTAAGTGTAGTCTGAAAACTATAATCAGAATCACTTGGGATATGTGTTCAGAATATATTTTCTCTGAATCCACCACTCTACCGATTGAATCAGTCACTAGATTAAGGACACTGGATAATGCATTTGAACAGCATTTCACTTGAGTAAAACCTCACAAGTATTAAAATTTGAGAACTATTTCATTAAATATGAAACGTTTGTAAGGTTTTCTTTCCCAGCTCAGTGTTCTCAATTTCATGGTTTAAGTACCAGCTACTGACATGCTGACAGCTTTCAAAGCTATTATATCAGTTCTGAGCATTTATTTTCATAGAACCAGTAGACCTCAAAGTCAACACTTGTAAAAGTTAACTTATCATCTTTTCCCACTCACCTGCTCTTTCATCTGTAGTCTTCTTTGGTAGCACCATCACCCACCTATTCTCTGAACTTAAAAATGTAAAAATTAGAGAACTGAAAATAATCCTTAATTTACCCCTCTACTTTATCCCTCTCAATAATTAATCAGTGACCACCTTCAACAGGGACTTTACCTCAGTTTATTTATGAAACACGTCTGCTTGTTTGATTCAGCTGTCATCGATACAGGTTAGTCTCAACTGGAATACCTTCTCTCTCTCCTTTTAAAACCATTTCCTTGCCAAAACCAGTTTGGCTCAGTGGATAGAGCATTGATTTGTGGACTGAAAGGTCCCAGGTTCGATTCCAGTCAAAGCCATGTAAGTTGGTTGCGGGCACATCCCTGATAAGGGGTGTGAAGGAGGCAGCTGATCGATGTTTCTAGCTCTCTGTACCTCTCCTTTCCTCTCTGTGGAAAATCAATAAAGTATATTAGAAAAAAAAATTAAAACCATTTCCTTTACAGCTCCCTGTTTGGCCATTTTAAAGGCAAGATATATCAGCTCAAGTCCCAACAGAAAGCACTGAACATTTTCAAAATAATATAATTCAAGGAAGGTCCCCCTGCCAAATAAATAATTTTTACAAGTTTGTGTGTGGAGCAATAACCACAACAGATGGTATAATAGCCTAGTCATGTTGTTCTCACTTCTAGGTTTCATGGAATGAGGTGTGGGAGTGACTACTGGAATATGGAAACATGAAGTGGGTAGAGCTGGCTGATTTGAAAGAATTAGAGATCTTTGATTAATCAAGGGACGCCCCAGGCTAAGGTGATTCCAGACCACACCAAATAAATACTCTGTTTTCACTCCCACTCTCTCTCCGACCTCCTGACTGCAGAGCCTGTTAGCCAGACCCAACAGAAAATCAGAAGACATGAGAACCCCTCAATGGAGTCTGTACTGGTTAGTCTCTAGGGCAGAGCACAGAACTGAGAAAGATGGAGAATGGATCTAGAAAGGCAGTGGAACCATGCAGCACACAAATCTCACAGCGTAGCTGCATTACTTATAAAGATTTGCACTCCCCCATCTTCTATTAGGCAAATTTTTTTGTTTTTTTATTATAAAATTTTTATTTATTAATTTATTAATTTTTATTTTTTTACCTTTATGTCCCTATTCCCCCATTACCTCCATCCTCACTCATGCCCCCCACCCCCCTGTTGTCTGTGTCCATTGATTAGGCTCATATGCATGCACAAAGTATTCCTTATTGCCTCATTGCCTCTTTGTCTGGCAGCCCCTGCCATGTTACAAAATGCAAATTGCTTGTGCTTCCATAATAAGCTCTGAGTATTCTCAACTCCATGTTTTGGTTCAAGCCTTTCCTTCTAGAGGAGATGCTCTCTTCCTCCTAACTTCTCCCAAGAAACATCTCAGCCGTATCTCTCACTATCATCCCTCTCCCTAGCTTTTACAAAAGCCTGGCTTATCTAGTTTCTGGTTCTCAATGTTGTTTGAATCTCTCTATCCTTGATTTTATTGCATTGTTTCATTACTATCTATTAATGTGTTTCTATTCCCAACCAGACTGAATTCCTTGAATTTAGTTTAGGGTCTCAGGGCTAAGCCCAGTGCCTATTGGCTGAAAGAAAAAAAAAAAGAATTAGTAATTTTGCCCTGTCTCTTCTCTCTTGCTACTCATGTGTTAATAGTCAGAGGAATCATTTTCAGATTTCTAACAAATGGTGTGCATCTAAGTACCTCGCACTGGGGCTGCAGCCAGCATTAATATTGAAGTGGGTAAGTAATGGCCAATTTTGTTTCCTCTGTAATGGAAATGGATGGAAGGAAGATTCACTGTGGATAATTAGATTGATTTTAGTTTTACCACTTTAATATCCAGACAGTTCTTGAAAGTGATTGTTGTAATTACAAAAGGACAAGCTGATGCAGAAAGCCATTTTTTATTTTTCTCTCTCCAATCTAGACTCATTCTGCTTGTAAAAGAGACTTAATTCTTATACCCTTCATTCTCAGCATAACTCCCTAAAAAGTACATATATCTTGCCCGGCTGGCATGGCTCAATGGTTGAACATCGTCCTATGAACCAGGAGGTCACGGTTCGATTCCCAGTCAGGGCACATGCCCAGGTAGCTGGCTTGATCCCCAGTGTGAGGCATGCAGGAGGCAGCCAACCAATGATTCTCTCTCATCATTGGTGCTTCTATATATCTCTCCCTCTTCCTTCCTCTCTGAAAGCTATAAAAATATATTTAAAAAGTACATATGTCTCAGAAAGGTTTCAAAATATAGAGGTATATTTGGAATGGGTAGAGCCTCTCATTCACTGTAATACTTTCAGGCAAATACAGTGCCAAAAATATAATGCTGGCATCCACACTATAATCCATTGTTTTTCACGATGACAGTGCTCTAGGTCCTATTTAAAAATTTAGTTAGAATCATGGAAGGAAATCAGGAGTAGGAAGACATTTTCTCCCCCTACCCCACCCCTGTAACCACCATCACATCTTGTAATTATTGGATAAATTTCCTATTAGAATGTAAGTTCTGTTAGGAGAAAGCCTCATTTGGATCAGTTGACTGTTACATCATTAACACCAAATATAATGAATGACTTAAGTTAGGTGCCCAATACATACTGAGGCATAACTAAATGAATGAATAAATAAATCTGCTAGCTCAAGTATCTTAGCTGCTATGTAACTGTGCTGTGTATTATATATATGATTGTTATAAATCATGTCAAATAAATCATGTTCACTGTTAAAATCATATTATTTTATTATTGTGCAACTACTTGTAGAGGAAATGATTATAAGCATTTTACATGCGTTAACTCATTCAGCTCTCACAATAATTCTAGAGGTAGGTATTATCATTATCACTGTGTTTCAGATGTGAAAACTGAGACAAAAAGTGTTTATTTTATGAGGTTACAAGCTAGTAATTACAGAGTTAATTAATCTGATTCAGTGCTCACCAAAAGCCTGATTATAATTTGACTCCTGTATCTTACGGAAAAAGAATTAATGGGTCATAGACAGGATATCTGTTTACTTCTTACCATTTGAAGTGACAAATAACTTTGACATACTATTGTTATGCTATTCATAAATATAGGTACAGTATTCTATAAACTGCTATTATAAAGCACACTTTGTTTTGTTCAAGGCATAAGGGTGGGAATTGTAGCATAAAGAGAATGTACGTGGACATGGAAAGCAGAGCTGGGTGTGCATTCTGACCTTGACAATTACTGTGTAACCTTGGTTAGGCTCATTAACCTTACTGAGTTTCAACTTCCTCATTTGGCAAAAAAGGGAAAATTTTGATAACTCTTCATAGAGTTAAAAGATTCAATGAGATAAGTATTATCAAAAGTCCACTGTTACACCGCCATACAGTTGCCACTTGATTGGTGACCACTAAGACTGTATTGTTTAAGAATGCACATTGCACTCTGCTGACTGACACATCTGAGGGAGGCAAGTTCACATGCTTGGTCTTTCTCTATCTGAACCAAAGGATCTTTTCCAAATCCAAAATATAAAAGTAGACAAATGGCATTCTATCATGAATTACCCATTTCTTTCTTTATCTTATAGGTCATTAAAAGACAAACAAAAACAATAACAGTAATAACAAACATTACTTGGAATTAGGGGGGAAAGAAAAGTTCTTCACACGATCTGGATTAAGGTCTTGTATTTATTCTTATTCAACTTGGAAGAGCATCTTTTTAAATTAAAAATATGAAGAATATCAAAGATTAAGGAAGCTTATTGGGTGTCTCGAGGAATGAGAACCAAGGTGTTTGATTCCATTTACTATGACATATTTTTAAAGCAATTTTATCACAGAAATTGATTCTGTACATAAACTGTAACGTGTTCAGATGGGCACATTAACATGCTTTTCATTAAGAAGGTCTTGGTGAATTGTCTGACATCTAAGTAGTATTATTTTAGGTGATCAGATTATTTCCCCAGTGGCCCCAAAGAACTACCTAAATCAATATACTGTCTTTAGTTCTTTGCTAACTTATTAACAGAGTGTATACTGGGGAGATATTAACTTAAAATGTACTTTATTTTTCTGTAATATTTTTTTTTAATTCGTGAAAAGGGAAGTGTACTTTCTGTTTGTATATTTTGCTATGGACTGAATTATGTTCCCTCAAAATTCACATGTTGAAGCCTTAAGTCTCAATGTGACTATATTTAGAAACAGGACCTTTGACAGGGTAATTAAAGTTAAATGAAATCATAAGAGTGGGCCCTAATCTGATAAGACTGGTGACCTTATAAGAAGATGATTCTCTCTCTCTCTCTCTCTCTCTCTCTTTCTCTCTCTCTCTCTCTCTCTCTCTCTCTCTCCCCACATGCACACACAAAGCAAAGGCCATATGGAGACATGGTAGGAAGGAAAGAGAAGCCTCACCAGAAACTACTCCTGCTGATAACCTGATCTTGGACTTTGAACCTCCAGATTATAAAAAAAGAAATTCCTATTGTTTAAACCACCCAGTCTCCAATGTACTTTTATGATAGCTTGAGCAGACTAATATCAAAGCATTTCTTAGTATAATTTTAGTTGTTATATAAAATTAATATTAAATACTGTTTTCATAATGTCCACTCTAATAGTACATTCTAGAAGAATGCACATCTTTTATTTCACAAAGTCTAAATATATACATTTTGTTTGATAGTTTTGGGGGAAACTATACATAATTTAATATGCCACACAGGTTAATGTCCTTTGTGAATTGTTCATAGAATTACTTGATTACAATTGTGAATCCATCTAATAGTAAATTTGATGTTTATTTTCATAATTGCTGTATAGCACAATGTTATGTGGATATTCAATTTTATCTAGAGCCAGTATATGACTAATAGATAGTGAATGTCTTCCTAATGGTGCATGATTACAATTATAATAACTTCTATTTGATACAACATTATTTTTTCATGAATTTATGGCAGAGTATTTATATTAGCTACTTTACTGGAGTTTTGGTAATAAATACCAATGCATTACAAGGACCAATTTGCTTTCAGGAGTTTTGTCTTTGTCTTTTTGAAGGTAAATACACTGGAAAGCTTCCTAGTAATGTCCAGAAAACAAATGCCAACCATTCCAAGTAGATTTCCCTCATGTTTCTTCAGTACATATGTGCTTTGTCTGAATAAGATTTCTGCCCTTTCAGAGAGAGCATTTTAGTCTCTGATTGGTAGTGGGCACAGATTTGGATAAACAAACAATAATTTTCATTGAGCTTTAGAATAAGCATAACTAGATACTCAATCAGATCTTGCACTTTTAAATCCTCTGTTTCCAACTGCAAAGCTATCTGAGGTTACCTTTTCTTGGTTTCCAACCCCAAAGCCTCTGAGATTACCTCTTTTCTAAGTGTTATAGGAGCCAGAGAGGGGGGATTCTGGAGTAAGAAATCCACAGAAAAACGCTGTGTGTTCTTTATTCTGTTTCTTTGGATTTTACTTTCAATGTTGTGGGTGCCTCTGGCTCCTTCAAGTACTTTTGTCAAAACACTGAAGAACACTTAAATTCCCAAATGAAAATTCACATACTCCATGTATTTCTAGGATATAAAAAGAAAGCATCATAACACTGCAGAAATTCTGCCCAGCTCCAGGAGTGTCAATGATTTGTAGTGTTTCTTTGCAGGCAGCCCAATAACATGTCAGGAACTGAAAATGAAAGTACCTGTTGTCCTTTGGATAACCTTATGTCGTCTCTGAGGGTTTCTCTAATGGTTTTCTTCTCTATTCAGATTCAGCTCCTGTCTCCTTGTCAAGACCTGACAGTTAATTTCCTGGGCCTATAAAAGACCATCTAGGCCCTGGTATTAAGGAAAAGAGCTATTAAGAGCCCACACTGTAGGAGCACAGACTCAGGCAGTGGTTGGAGTGCAGTTTAAATCTGTTTCCAAAGAAAAAATATAAATGAAATATGATTGCATAGTTTCAGGATGGCAATGAACATATTTTCATATAAGGACAGAAACCATTTCTTAAGACATGGTCCCTCGGGGTTGTTTGTGGAGAATTCCAGCTTGAAACTCTAGGTCCTAAAGAAAAGGGTGATGGCTTTGGCCTGACCTCCCCCCCACCCCCCTGTTCCCCACCCCCCTGCCACATATAGCCAAAATTCAGCCTGACTTTTTCAGAATCTCCAATTTACATCAGTACCATTCAACAATAAGAGGGTAAACATGTATCTTACTTAAGGATTTCAACCTTCAGATTTTTATCAAGAGTGGAAGCAACAGATCATGTGAAATGTGAGATGCTGGCCATCCGTTGGCTGCGAAGAAAACAAGTAAAAAAAAAAAAATAGGCAAGGAAAGTCTAGAGTCTAAACAACATGGCAACCCTCTAACCCATTTTTTCCAACCTTCAAGAAAAGGAACATTTTAAAATTAACACTTTAAAGTAGAGATCAATATTTTTTTTCTGTAAAAGACCATATTGTAAATATTTTAGGCTTTTTAGACCATATACTCTTGACCACAGCTACTGAAATTTGCCTTTATGATGACAAAGCAGCATCAGTAGTACTTCCATGAATAAGCGTGGCTATGTTCCAATAAAACTTGATTTATGGACACTGGAATTTGAGTTTTGAAAGTTAAAAATGCATAAAATATTAATTTTCTTTTGGCTCTTTTCAATCTGGTGTAGAGAGCAGATAGATGTGTTCCCCATGACATCAGTTTTCCAAATGTCCTAATATAAATTAATATGTACTAATAATACACACACACACTCTCTCTCTCTCTCTCTCTCTCTCTCTCTCCATTTATATATATATATAATGAGCTTTCTAGTTACCACTTTCTTTTTTCCATTGTTTATTCTCTACTTTTTTTGTTCCATTAATAAGTTACAGGAAAAAATATTTTTTTCTGCAGTATAATGGGAAGAGAAAGAGAGACATTATACTTGCTACTTGCCTACCACTTATCCTCTTTTTTTACTCCTAGGGACAACTTTGACAATTAACTTCATTATCCCCTGCTTACTGAATAAGTTAGCTTAACAAGTAAGAAATATTGCACAATTTAAATCTTTTTTGAGAGCAATATAAAAGAAAGTTCAGTAAGGGACAGCAGAACTAGTCACTCAAAAACTAAATATGACCAGAGGCAACATGAGCACCTATTAAGAGAATTGTTTGAATGCTCAATTTTTCCATAAATATTAAAGCCAGTTTTTCTTACTCAGCAGAATCAAATTCATCTAAATTCTCACCTTAATTAATGGGGCTCTCTAAAAGAAGCTAAAAGGAATAAATTGTAATTAAATGCCAATTTTGCACAGTTAAAATGACAACAAATCACTTGCAAACTGAAAAACATAATCAGTAAAGGGTCTTTCTCTGGGAAGTCCCTGGTGCCATAATCTGAATATATTTTATGTCATATTGAGGGACTCTGGGCAGGCAGCAGGCTATTCTTTCAGGGACTTGGAGTTCACTATTGTCTGGTCCGAGAGTTGCCTTGGTTAATAAAAGCTTGCACTAGCCAGTAGCAGTGGGGAAAGAGAGAAAGAAATAGATGAAAGGATGCTTTGAAATAGAATTAATGACATTTGTTGGTCAAATGGATGAAAACCTTTGTCAGTAGATGGAAATAGGTCACCTTAATTAAAAATGTTAAAAGTCAGTAAAGTGCTAGATGAGAGAGAATTGATCCTGGTTAAAGTGATGTGAATTTTGCATTTAACAATCTTTTTAAATTTTTTAAAATGTATTTTATTTTCCCCCATCACCATTTATCCCCCTATGCCCTCTTCCACCTTTATCCCCCCTGACCCTCACCACAATAATCACACATCCTATCTAATAAAGAGGGAATATGCAAATTGACCATCAAACCATCACGAAGATGGCAGTGCCCATAGCCATAAGATGGCGGCGCCCAGTCTCCTCAGCCCCACCGGAGTCTCCTAGTCCTTTCAGCCCTGCTGGGGGCAGGGGGAGGTGGAGGACAGCAGGCATAAGGTGCAGCCAGACCCACCCTCAACCCCCCACCCACCCAGGGCTAGCCCGAGGCACAGGCAAGCCTGGGATGATGGCTGTCCAGACGTCCAGGGCCACATAAGGCTCAGATAACCAGGGCTGGCCGAGGCTCGCACTGCTGACAGTGGCAGCAGCAGAGGTGTGATGGGAGTTGCGCCTTCCCCTGATTACCAGGTTAACTTCCACCCCTGAGGTCTCCCAGACTCAGAGAGGGGACAGGCCAGGTTAAGGGACCCCACCATCCAGTGCATGAATTTTCATGCACTGGGTCTTTAGTATTTAATAATATTTATTAAAACAACAACAACAACAACAACATGCAATTTCCATGCTGATAGAGCTGATTTTAATAATTATGTTGCTCTCCGAGACGAGTCTTTATTTTACCAAAGATAGGTTTCTCTTGCTAGGTTTTAGCAAGAGAATAGGTTTTCTATTTTCCTTGGGGGTGATGTACCAAGTACTATCTCCTGAGCAATGAATAGGTGTTATTCTCTATTCGTCCTTCAGATCAGTACCCAATCCTTTGTAACTGGACTAACGGGCTCTCATTACATGCATGTATCAAAGCCCAATAAGGCTTAACAGGAGTTTGCAGCAAAGAAAGTAAGGGTTTATTTTCTGGTAGTGGCCCACGCTTGGAGATAGGTTAGCTAAAGCTCAAAGACCTGGCTCCCAATGGCTTCCAGGGGATGAGTTACACAGAGTGGGGAGGTGGATCATTAATCATGGTGACTAAGGGAATTAGGGCTATGGTCAGGGTGGTGGTCTCTATTGATTGGTTGGTGCTATGGTAAGGGTAATGGATCAGTGCATCTGGTCCTGATGTCAGTCATGGCATAGCTTTGTCTGCTTTCACTGATTCTCTCAGCTGAAGCTGGAACATTAGATGTTATCTCTCATTTAATGAAACTGTATCTATGGTCAACAGACTTGAGGCTTTGTCGCTAAGATTATTTGATGCTGATCAAAACCTCATTGTCCCGAGGGCTTAATGCTTAAATGAGTGGATATGCAAGGGAGAAGGAGGCAGGATGAGCCCAGATTCAGTCAAAAGGAAAGAAAGAAGCAAAGGTCACATTAAAGAAATCGCTACATGGTTACACTTTCCCACCCGGCTCTGGATGACAGAGTTCTGGCTCCTGTGGACTGTATCTCCTACACTCCCTTTCCACTGTTCAGCCAGTGGAGGCACCAGCAGGAGATTGGTGGATGGGAGAAGAGTGAGGTCAGAGTGTGTATTTTCCCCACCCATGTGTTGGGCTGTGGTTTGATAGTAGTTGTGTTCCTATAGCCACATCCCCTACTGGGGAAGACCTCCCACCATAGCAGCTCTTATTGGCTTCCTGTGATAGCAACATCTGTCTCTCCAGATTAGAAATGACAACAGCTTTTGACCATTGGAGTTCCCAATGCTTCTCCTTCCCTAGTTGGTGCCAATGAACCTGCCCCACAATTCTCATAGATACTCTTTATTAAAGTGCCCTAATTATCACTTCTATGTGTGTGGCGGGGATCCTGATTAATAAAATGATTCATACTCTTGAAGCATTATTAATCCACCATTTTTTTCCTTGATGTAAGTCTAAATATATTGGGTTCAAGTTTTTGAAAATTTGTTGTTGACTCTTTTTAGGGGTTCACTCTATTTTTCTCCACCTCAACTATTTTCTCCCTTTTTCCATCTCCCAAATGAGGGCTTCTAGACTAACTATAGTCACATTTATGATCGTTAGCCCTTTCTATACTCTCCCCATTGCCATTTAACCCATCTATTGTAATTATCATTCACTTTCTCTTTACAAGCTCTTCTGCCTTATTTATCATCGTATTCTCAAACTTTGAAAGAATCTTAGAAAAATTGGTACTCAATAAATGCTTAGTGAATAAGTTGTTTTCTACGGATGAGTTGCCAAAGAGTGAATATAACACTGTGACTCTAGTAGTATTCTAGAATAACCCATGTTTCTAGCCATTATGTCAGTGTTATAGAATAACCTATGTTTATAGCCATTATGTCATAGTATCTGACAGAGGCTTTTGGCCAGACTATCTTGTTTGGATCCAGTCTCTAGCATTTGTACTAGTCTGTGATCTGGAAGATACTTAAGACTCTCAATGCCACAGTTTCATTATGTATAAGATGGTGATAATAACAATACTTATTAAATAAGGTTGTTCTTAAGATTAAATGAGTTATTAAAATATGAAAAATTCTTAGGGTTGTGTCTGGTTACATAAATAATAATCAGGCTACATAATTATTTTCTACTATGTGTGCCACTTTTATGGATCTCATACAATATGTACCAGTGAGGAGAAAATTACAATATCAAATTTATGGTAAGCGAAGAGGATATTTAAAAGCTAATTGCAAACTGGACTTAAATACATCATCAGAATTTCAGTACCTCCATTAAGAGTTTTAAAAATACATAAAATTGATAATGTGGAATTGTTGGTCAGAAACTTTATTTATTGTTAGGTTTTTAGAAGTCAGCTGTAGCCCTTATCTTTTGCTTGAGCAGTGATCACAAGCCATAAGACAATAGTCTTAAAATAGCTCCCATAGACATTCAATCTCAGTTAGCATTGTGTTACATTTATAAGAATATTTTTTGCATGATTTTATTATTATTTTTCTCTGAGTACTTGGGAGACATCTCACTTGATTTCTCTACTGCAGATGATACTCACTAATCTTCCAGGAACTCTTGAAAGATTAAAATAGGACACTGGGCAAGGTTTCTGGATGTTAAGTCCTTCAACTGTAATCATATTATTCTGACAACAATTTCTATCATAGTGGTTAGTAGCAAATGTTCTGAAGTCAAATTTTGGGGTTTAAATATGTTCCACTTAACTAGCTATATTACTGCTTGGGTTGTCTATAGTTTACTTAACATGACATGGAGTATTTTTTTATTCATTCTAAAAACAATCTTTCAATATTCTCTAAATTATTTTACATTTGATAAACACTATATTCCACATTCCTCTTTCATTGTGTAACTTTTGATCAATTTTTGTGGCTAAAGAATTAGAGTAATGTATTGTGTTTGATTGCAGAAAATATTCTTAAATTTGGATAGGAAAAATAAGATATAGACAGTCAAAGAGGAGGGGGGAAAATTACATCCTTAGAAAATGGTCCTTGAAAAATAGCCTACCCTCCTAGACGCTAACACTTACTGAGAATTTACATGGCCAGGTGCTATTCTATCACATTCCAGATTTGACTCCTTGAGTCCTCTTGTGAGACAGGCCTATTATTATATCCATTTCACACATGAGGAATTCAAGGTAGGAAGAGGTTGAGTGATTTGCCCAAGATCACACAGCTAGAAAAATTGTGCAGATGGCTATACATAGAGTACAACAAACTAAAGAATTATATAAAATGGGGTCAGTTTAAAAAGGAAAGTCTTTTTAATTCTTAAAAATATATAAAACCATTTTCATATATATATTTTATTTTAAAAAGAAACATATGGAACAAGACACTATGATTTAAGTTTAATAGGTGAAGAAACTGAACCTCAGCTGATACTAAATTATCCATGGTTCTAAATGTAGTTGGCTTACTTGTGATTATTTGACTGGAACGGCGGAAAACCATACTTGGCTGCCAAGTTACAGAGTGAGGGACTGACAAAAAAAATAAAAAAAGAAAAAAAGAAAGAAAGAAAGAAACTTATTTAGCTCTTCCCTTTTCTAGTTCAATGTTTCTCTGAGTTTCATTGATGTCAGGATAATGGTAGAAATATTTCTGTAAGCTCTCAAGTTATCTATCCCAATTTTAAATATTGCTTTCAGTTTGATGATAATAAAATCCTAGCACAAGCATGCTCTAGATCCTCTGGATGACTACAATATTATAATCAAATAAGGCTGGCGCTTTCAGTGACTGCGATTGCCATGATTTTCATGATTGTCCTGAGTGTCATATACTACTAATCTAATTGTTGTGTACCAATTAGAAAAGAACAACTCTGAATGTAATACTGAATTGACTCCATAAAAAATAAAAATGTTACCCTCCTGCATTGGGTAAACAAAACGGTTCTTCAGAGAAAAAGAGAAAATGGTGGATAATTCGAGCCAACACAAGGATCATGGTGGTGCAGGCTTGCTGAACTCAGAAAACAAGTGCATAGTAATCGGGACTTTATTGACTTTAGGCATGTGACCTAGTGGCTGCTCAGCAACCCAGTCTTTCCCACGTCCAGTGCAGCAAAGTGGACAAGTACATGAACCGCGCGGAACCAGACAGCCTGGCATCAAACTTCAGCTGTGCTACTTACTGGAAGTGTGACTTTGGGAAAATTTTTCTGCTTCCTGGGGTTGTGGTAAGGCTTTTATGTGTTTCACATAGAATGATTTCTATCTAAATATGCTAATTAGACTGGACATCCTTCTGGATGTCCTTTCTTTTTTTTTTTTTTTAATATTTTATTGATTTTTTACAGAGAGGAAGGGAGAGAGATAGAGAGCTAGAAACGTCGATGAGAGAGAAACATTGACCAGCTGCCTCTTGTACACCCCCTACCGGGTAAGTGCCCGCAACCAATGTATTATACATGCCCTTGACCAGAATGGAACCCGGGACCTTTCAGTCCGCAGACCAACACTCTACCGCTGAGCCAAACCAGTTTTGGCTGGATGTTCTTCTGTACAACCTTCCAGATGAATTTGCGGTGGCCAAGGCAGAGGTGGCTGTGGCAGCAGCAGGGGCTAAGCCCCTTGTACGGATTTTGTGCATTGTACCTCTAGTAATATAATAAATTGTATATAAGTTAAAAATGCAATAACTTTAATTATTTTATACTCATTTTATTTTATTTTATTTTATTTGGTAATATATTTTATTGATTTTTTACAGAGAGGAAGAGAAAGGTATAGAGAGTTAGAAACATTGATGAGAGAGAAACATCTATCAGCTGCCTCCTGCACATCCCCTACTGGGGATGTGCCTGCACCCAAGGTGCATGCCCTTGACAGGAATTGAACCTGGGACCCTTCAGTCTGCAGGCCAATGCTCTGTCCACTGAGCCAAACTGGTTTCGGCTATACTAATTTTAGAAATCATTTTATTATAGTGTAATTGACATAAGATAAAATGCACACACTTAAACATATGACTTCTTGCCTCCTTTGTTGTAGATTAACTGACTGTATATGCGTGGGTCTGTGCCATTATACTGTTTAAAGTTTGTTTCTTGCCTAGCCAGTTTCTTGTGGCTCAGTTGGTTGAGTGTCACCCAAAATGTCGCTGGTTCGATTCCCAGTCATGGCACATAACTAGGTTGCAGGTTTTATCCCCCATCAGGGCATGTACAGAAGGCAATCAGTCAATGTTTCTCTTTCATCAATGTTTCTCTCTCTCTTTCTCTCTCTCTCTCTTTCTAAGCATGTCCTCAGGTGAAGATTAAAAAAAACGTTTCTTGTAGGCAAGTTAGCTTGGTTTTGCTATTTTATCCAATCTTGATAATCTCTGTCATTTGACTGGTCTATTAAGAACTTTTACAGTTGATTCTTAATAAATGAAATAGTTAATTATGAAGTTCCCACTTTACAGAATTAATGAATATCTAAGCATTGTTCCTTGGGAAAATATATTTAGAATCTTAGAGCTTCTAACCATAACTTCTTTGTCTGATAATCAATTTATAACCTTGTCTTATGTGTTTTTTTTAAAGACACCTTAATTAATGTACATGCCTTTAAATATATATATGGATTTCAGAGCAGGAAGATGGAGAGAGAGATAGAAACATTAACGATGAGAGAGAATCATTGATAGGCTGTCTCCTGCATGCCCTCTCAATAGGGATCAGCCACTGAGGCACGTACCCTGATGGGAATCAAACCGTGACCTCCTGGTTCATAGGTCAACACTCAACCCCTGAGCCATGATGGCTAGGCAATGTATATTCTTGATTTACATTGAACTCATGGTCATCAGTAATATAGTTTATGCCTGAATTAAGCTAACCCAATAAGCTCACAGTCTTCTTGTGCTTAGAAACATTATGCGTGGGGGTTTTAAATAGTTAAATCACCAATAAAAAGAAGAAAAAAAAAGGAAAAAATGTGGCACAAAGTAGACCACAAAAAGAGCATTTGTTTATATAATGAGAGTTAAAACAAGAAGACAGAGTGTGGCATTATTTAACTTCATCTGAGAACTTGCATGTTCTGCACTTAAATTTTTTGCCACTTTGTACAAATCCATTAATTACCAGGAAAATGCAGCTAATATTGATTTGGAGGTTACAAATAAATGTTAGTGAGTAGACAAATTTGAAAATACAGAATCCAAAAATAATGAAAATCAACTGAACATTTAAGATGATTATTGATATGGTAAGATTTAAATCTAATCATTTTCGTATTTGTCTATTTTTTTCTTCTTTGTCCTGCCTTTTTTTGTATCATTCTACTTTTAAAATTTAATATATCTTCTTAGCTTATTAGACAAAACTTCTGTTTTTTTATTCTATATTCTATTTACTAGCATCTTATAACTTCTAGAATATACCTTCAATATATAATAACCATATTCATGTGATATTATACATATGTAGTATATATTCACTTTCACTGCCCTCTACCTGGCCTTTGTATTATTGCTATCATGGATTTTACTTCTATATACATCAAATATGTTCAAAGTAAACTTTTATTTTTGAATGCTTAAAAAATTAAATAAAAAATAGTTTATACTAACATCATTACTATTTTCTATGTTCTTCATTTCTCTTTGTAGCACAGATTTTTATCTGGTTCTATTTCCCTTCTTTAACTTTTTTTTAAAAAAAATCCTCACCCAAGGATATTTTTCCATTGAATTTTAGAAAGAGTGGAAGAAAGAGAAAAAGACAGAAATATCAATGTGAGAGAAACACATCCATTGGTTGCCTTCTGCAAGAGCCCTGACCAGGGCCCAGGCTGGGGAGGAGCTTGCAACTAAGGTGAGGTAACTTGCCCTTGACCAGAATAAAACCTGAGACACTTTGATCCACAGGCTGATGTCTATCCACTGAGCCAAACCAGTTAGGACTATTGTTCTTTTATTTTTGTGAGAGGAAGGGTGAGAAAGAGAGAAACATTGATGTGAGAGAAGCTCGGATCAGTTGCCTCCCACATGTACCCCAACCATGATGGAACCTGCAACCTGAGCATGTGCCCCAACCAGGAATCAAACCTGGAACCTTTTGGCACAGGGTATGACCTTCAACCAACTGAGCCACACAGGCCAGGGCAGAATTTTATTGTTCTTTAAAAGATGTCCATATATTCTTCAAATTGTGAGACACTATTCCAGTTTGAAGCAGAATAAGGACTTAATGTATTTTAGCCTTGAATGACCTTTTGTTTTAAAAATAAGCCCTTTTCTTTAATTTGTTGTCCTGTTCTTTGCCTTACATTGCCTTCCCACACTATTTTATTTCTGTGACTCTTGTGATAGGAACATAAACTTTCCTCTCTCTGGTGTATACTCTCTATGAATCTTAAGATTTTACTTGTAGAGGCTGAGCATTAAAAGCACATATCAAATTTAGTTTCAATACATTAAATATTGAAAATTCTGGGATGGTTGAGGATACTCTGAACCAGCACAACTTAGATGAATAATGAACCATGAATAATAGGAAAGTATAGGAGCCCCAATAAAGACTTCACCCTTAATTTTTCCAGCTCCCCATCCCCCATCTTTGAAAGGTTTTCATGGCAATAAAAAATGGGAGAAAGGCAGAGAAATATTTAATCTTAGGACTTACAACATTTTTTGAGGAAGTTTTTTTCACTGATCCTGCTTAAGATAGAAAATCATCTATGTACTTTCATTAGGTTGGGCTGTCCATGGGGACAGCAACTATGTGTACCTTGACTGCCACTAATTCCAACACTTAGTGCCCAGAACAAATGCTCAAGAAAAATATGTCGAATATCCTAGAAATAACAATATCAATGCAATCTTCAGAGATTTTTAAAAAAATCAAAGTATCTGCATCTCCTCTAATTACTTTTATTTTCCTAAGAGGCAAAAATTAAAGTAAGAAGTGGAAGAGCAAGATCTTAGTATCAGTTACAGCAGAGGCAACTGACAGATATAATACCCAGTATTGCTGTTTCCATTAATTGTTGGAAAAACCTAGATTCTAACTTTCATGAGCAAACAAATCTTATGGGTTTTATTTCCTCCTATGTTCTCAGGGCCTAGAACATGTGCAACAAATATATAATAGACACTCAGCAGAAATGAAAGAGAAATTATTAGTTAATATCTGAGATGATTAGCAACCATTCTGCCAAGTCTCAGAATAGAATATATATGTAATGAATATGTATTATATATGCATTTGAAATAGAGGTAGTTTTTTTTTCCCTACCAAACACTTGTTTCTTCTTAATTTCATTCATTTCCCCATCAATTCCTTGAAATATATTAAATTTAAATTCTGCCCTTTAAAGTAATGATTGAAAAATCGATCTTGAATAAGCCAGTTAAATTTTTGATGCTTAGGTTAGTCACTCCTATTTCCGTCACTAGAATAGTGTGAGTATTAATATTTAAAATGTTCTGTGTGGTATTTGGTGTGGCCAAGAAGCCAAGATGTCTTTGATAGTTGTTTAAATTCCAATGACAGTCACAGTGAAGAGAAAAAGAAGAATGTAACCAATCCAATGGGAGACTTTAAGCAGAGAAAGGGACATGTCAGAAGTTGTGTTAGAGTAGAGAGATGAGTTACTTGTGGTGCAAAGAATAGGGAGAATACCTCCATCTCTATCACCTATCATCTGTTCATTCATTCAACAAATATGTGAATGCCTACTATGTGCCAGATACTTCTAGAGGTAATTTCTTCTTTTACATCATTGAACAATTGATTCCTGCTCTCATTATCTCTCTTACATTCTATCAAGAATGGGGGCAAGTAGAAATGAAGATAGAAAATTAACACTAGACTAAACAAACAAACAAACATTATAGTGTAAGATAGGCTTTAAGAAAAGGAAATCAGAATAAGGGAGCTTAAGGGATGATAAATGAGAGGGCTGCTAATTGCAGTTTTAAAGAGGTGAGATTTGATAAAAGACTTGAAGGAGCTGAGGAAAGTAGCTGTGCAGATGTCTGTGGAATAGCTTTCAAGACTAAAGAGAGAGCTGAAACAAAAGCCCAAGGCTGTAATGCTTCTGGTGTGGCTTGAGCATAGAGGGAGAAGAGCTGAAGAGAAAGTAAACAGGGAAAGCTGATTATGTGCAGACTGGTAGGCCAATGTATGAACTCGGGCTTTTACTCTTGGTCAAATGGGGAGCCTCTCCAGGATTTTAAGCAGAGGAGTGAGCTGAGCTGATTTTGGCTTTGCAACAGCTCTGACTGCTGTGCTGAGAATAGACTTGTTTGGTATGTGGGGCACATGTAATAGTGAAAACAACTTTTAGAAAACTTTTGCAATAAAATATATGAGAGAAAATGGTTTTGACCAGGATGATAGCAATCAGGTAGGAAAAAAAAAAAAAAAAAGAATGGTCAGATTTTAGATATATTTTGAAGGTGATAGATAAAACACAATTTGAAAATAGATTGGATGGAGGACAAAAAAAACCCCACAAAATAAAACCAAACAAAAAACCTCAGGATGGATGCCTTCAAAGTTTTTGGTCTAAGCATTTAGAAGGAAAGGATGGAACTTCCATTAACCAAGATGAGCAACTCTGCAGATAAAGAGTGATTGAATCACTGTTATTGTCTAACTGGTATACACATCTCTAGTATTACCTCCCTTCAGTTCTTAATATTTTTAAAAACCTGACCACATCCTTAGCTAATTAAAAGATTACGTTAGATCTCCATTTATTTTAAGATAATGTTTCTAAGCCTGATTTTATTTAGCTTATGCATATTTCTTCTCCTGATATAATATAGTAATATACAAATTAACCATCACTCTGCAACAAAATGGCAGCCTCCATTGCCACAAGATGGTGGTGCCCAGTCCCCTCACCCCTGCTGCTGGAGTGTCCGGCCTGTTTGCTGGAGCAGTGAGGCTGGATCTGCCTCCTCCGCCCTCCCCACTCCATCATTGCTGCAGTGTCTGGGCCTGTCAGCCCCACCGGGGTTGGTGGGACCAAGATGTGAGGCTGTATCTGCCCCCAGACACAGCAGACAGAGCCCTGACATCAGGGTTTGGAAGCTTCCTTAGTGAGGCAGTGGGAGGGAAGTCCCCAGACATGGCAGAGAGAGCCCAGGCAGCAGGGCTTGGGGCTTCATTAGCAAGGTGGCTGTGGGAACACCCCCGGCCCTGCAGACAGAGCCTGGACAAGAGGGCATGGGGGCTCCCTTAGTGTGTCGGTGTCAGCAAAGCCCCCAGGCCTGGCAGACAGAGCACACTGCAGGGCATTGGGGCTTCCTTCATATGGCGCATGGTGGCAGCAGGCAGAGAGTATACAGCAGGACATGGGGGCTTCATCTCCATGGCTGCAGCGAAATCTCCAGGCCCTACAGAGAGCAGAGAACCACGGGGAGTAGGCCTAAGTCATCAGTAGGAAATCCCCTGAGAGCTCCTGGATCGTAGAGGTGCAGGTTGGGCTGAGGGACCCCCGTGCATGAATTTTGTGAGCTGGGTCTCTAGTATATATAGAGAGAGGTAGAGGTAGGAAACATGGACAAATGTTTCTTACCTCTATCACCACAGGAAATATTAAGGAGACCCACTTTCTTTTCATCTCTAAGACATTCAGCTTTCATTTCTCACTCATCTGCTCATATCATCTTAAGTGTTATTTCTTCAGAGAAAGTGGATGGAAAACAACCATCCACTCTCCAAATATGTCCATATATTAATGTGTTGCCCCTATTAGAACAGCTTCCACATTCTATCATAATTGCTTGTTTAATTTTTTTGTCATTCACTGTCAGCTTTGGAAGGATGCACATCTGACTGACTTATCTCTGTTCCCATTAGATATTGATGCGTAACAAACCACCCCAAAACATAGAGCCTAATACAGCAATGATCCCTTATTGTGCTCACAAATATATAAAACTAGAGGCCTGGTGCATGGCATTCGTGCACTGGAGGGGAGGTGCCTCAGCCTGGCCTGCACTCTCTTACAGTCTGGAATCCCTCGGGGGATGTCCGACTGCTGGCTTAGGCCCATACCCCATCAGTAGAAAGATATGCCCCAAGGGGTCCTTAGTGCTTCTGAGGAGACTGGAGAGGCTCCTACAACCCATGCTGTGCTCACCAGCCATGAGTCTGGCTTCTGGCTGAGCGGTTCTCCCTCTGTGGGAGCTCACTGACCACCGGGGGGCAGTTCCTGAGTTAAGCATTTGCCCCCTGGTGGTCAGTGCATGTCACAATGACCAGTTATTCTGCCACTTGGTCTATTTGCATATTAGGGTTTTATTATATAGGATAAGCAGTCTCTGTGGGAAAGTTTATTTCTTCTTCACTTGTTTTCAGCAAGTATCTAATTTGATTTATACACGTGATTAGCAAGTTGGTGCTGACTGTAAATTCCTCTCCATGTGGGTCTCTTCATGAGGTTATTGATTATAAGAGCAAGATTTTCCAAGAGTTTCAGGAAGAAACTGTGTCACCTTTCATGACCTAACCTTAGACATCCATTAGTCTCACGTCCATTAGTCTCACTTTCATCATAGTCACAACCTTGCCCAACCCAAAGGGAGGAAACATAGACCCCCAAATCTCTATGGTAAGAATAGCAAAGTCACATTTTAAGAAGCCTATGTAGAATGGGAACTATTATGCAGTCATATTTGGAATATACAATCTGCCATCGTCACTATTGTGTTTTTGTGTTTGCCACATAGCAAAATGCCTGGCATATATTAGACTAGTGGTTCTCAACCTTTCTAATGCCATGACCCTTTAATAGTTCTTCGTGTTGTGGTGACCCCCAACCATACAGTTATTTTCATTGCTACTTCATAACTGTAATTTTGCTACTGTTATGAATCGTAATGTAAATATGTGTATTTTCCGATGGTGTTAGGTGACCCTGCTAGCGGTTCTCAACCTGTGGGTTGCGACCCACAGGTTGGGAACTGCTGCTGTAAATCCTACAATCATTGGAAAACACAGATATTTACATTATGATTCATTAACAGTAGCAAAATTACAGTTATGAAGCAGCAATGAAAATAATTTTATGATGGGGGTAACCACAACATAAGAAACTGTATTAAAGGGTCGTGGCATTAGAAAGGTTGAGAACTACTATATTAGAGGCTCAATAAATACCCTTGGAATAATTAAAATGTCTTTATCAATAGTTTTGTTTCCATCCACTATAATAAATTCCCCTTCATTATGGATAGCTCCATATGTTTTTTTTTGTATTTTTTTTTCCTGAAAAGTATTCTACTCACAAAGAGTTGTTCTGTATAACTAATCCTGTGCTTCACCTGAATAGAACTTTTATTTCTTCCATTAGAGCCATTTAATCTATAAAATGTTTATAAGGAAAAGAGTTTCTAATATTTCTCAGTTTTCCTTATTAGGATATTACCTCTTTTCTTTGGAAAATGTTGCCTAAAACAGAAATTATTATTGTGCTAAGCAGTATAATTTTATGGAAACCAATTGACTATCTTTTTGTATTTGGCCTTTCTATAAAACTCTGGACTAGACATTACATTTTAGTTATTAGAGTAACAAAAGTAACACATATATTGATTTGAGAAGTGCTTTTCTTCCTGTGAAGCCCAAAATCTTTACTTAATTTTTTTTCAAGTAATGAATTAAGAGCATTTGTTGCCTTTCCTGGAACGGTAGTTATTATAATTAAACAGGAGTTATATTAACAAGATCTCCGGAAAGTATTGTTTCAAATGTTTAATAATTTTCCTCCTATTTCTACATCTACACATATAAATAGGTTCTGAATATGTCGTAACAGGATAAAAAATCACTATTCTCATTTCCTAAAGATTTGGAAGATGGGCAATGACATTTACTGAGTGCAGTGGAATCTATACTGGGTGATTTACAAATATGCAAACCTCTGAGCCTCAGAAAGGTTGTAACTGGCTCACTGTTTATCTGATGCTGTAGACGATCTGTGCTCTTTTTATTACAAAGAAGTTATTTTCCCCCAAAAACCATACTAAAACATCCTTAATAATTCTACTTAGAGTTGCTTATTTTAACAAAGGAACTGGTAATATGATACATATTTTCCTGGTAATTTGTTATGTGACTTTAGATCTAAAACTTTAATATTTGCTAGAAAGATTTTCTCAACTTCCCAACAAAGACAATCCCATTTTATCAATATTTCCATAATACCCTTGTGCCTCTTAATAGCATAATTTTCACTTAATATAATAAATATTTTTAAAATCTATCTTCTAAGTCAAGCTAAAAGTTAAGATAAAAAGGAGAAACTAGACTTTAAATGCTTTCTCTCTCTCTCTCTCTCTCTCTCTCTCTCTCTCTCTCTCTCTCTCTCTCTCTCTCTCTCCCTCCCTCAAAGGAAGGGAGAGGGAAAGAAAGATGGAAACATCAATGATGATAGAGAATCATTGATAGTCCACCTTTGGCATGCCCCACACTGGGGATTGAGCCCACAAGCTATGCATGTGCCCAGACCAGGAATCAAACCTGGAACACCTCAGTCCACAGGCTGACACTCTATCCACTGAGCCAAACCAGCTAGGGCTAGACTTTTATCATAGCTCTTTCTATAACACTTAACACAATGCCAGGCATGTAATGCTTCCATACCTCAGTTGAAGTCACATACTTATTTTCTTGCAGTGCCAGAATTCATATTTGATTCACTATTCATTAGCTCAGATTCCTCTAGAATTAAAGTTTGTACTTGTCCTTCCAATATTTTAAGGTGGAGTCACTCTTTGATTGTGGTTCTATCTTTGTAGCCATTTTTTTTCTAGTGGTATTTCAGGCTAAGATCTTCTCCATCATACTTTCTATCCTTTTCTCAACCGTTGTTCTAACCATCAACATTGGTCTGTATCTTCTCCTACTGTCTAATCTTCTCTGATGGTTTTTCCATCCTGCAGGCCCTCCTTTCTCTGCCCCTGCAAACTTTGATGAGAATCATTCTTCATCTCTTCCAGCTGCTTTTTTTTGAAGCCTGCTAGATTATAATATCTTTTTCATGTAAGAAAAAGCAAACAGAAAACAGCACAAAACAACTCTCATGTGACTTGAAATCTTATAGGACTGCACTTGATCAATAAGTGCACTGAAAAAATGCTTTCCCGAATTTGTTAAAGCTTCCATAGCAGTCATTTAGAGTCCAAAAGAACAGCTTTAGAAAAAATAGAAAATACAAAGTGAAAATAATGTGCAGTTGCCCTTCATGTGGCAAAAGTACTCAGGAGGCGATTGCTATTTGCCACTCTGTCTCAGAGGGAGAGGTTAGCACCAAACCTTTGTTCAGAAAGTCACTCATGTTTTATTGCTTCACCCAGGATCATTGTGGTACTGAAGCTCAGACCCATGGTCTCTGGAGCAAATATGAACAACCATGTCTGGTGAGACAAAACCACTGCTTGCCAAGACGCCGGCATGCTGAGTTAGTTAGAACACTGTCACAATGCTAAAAGCAGCCCTTTTGTTCTGCCTTGGAGCCAAGTGCTCCGAAGCATTTTATTTTATTTTTTATTTTTTTTAAATATATTTTATTGATTTTTTTTTTACAGAGAGAAAGGGAGAGGGATTGAAAATCAGAAACATTGATGACAGAGAAACCTCAATCAGCTGCCTTCTGCACACCTCCTACTGGGGATGTCCTCGTACATGCCCTTGACCAGAATGGAACCTGGGACCGACCTTCCAGTTCACAGGCTGACGCTCTATCCACTGAGCCAAACCAGTTAGGGCCAGAGCATTTTTTTTCTTTTTGAATAAATCTTTATTGATCATATTATTACAAATGTTCCTCTTTTTTTTTCTTCTCCGCCTCCATTGCTCTCCTCCACCAGGTTCCCACCCCACCCTCTGCCCTTTTCCCACCCCGCATTGTCCTCATCCATAGGTGCACAGTTTATGTTCAGTCTCTTCCCACATCCCCCTCTCCCCTTTTCCCCAAGAATCTTCAGTTCACTCCCCTTCCATACCTCTGATTCTATTATTTTCAAGAGTTAATATTTATCAGATTTTTTTTTAATTTCCTTGGTTTTTAGATTCACTTGTTGATAGTTACATATTTGTTGTTCATAATTTTTATCTTTATTTACTTTCTCTTCCGAAAGAAGCCCCTTCAGCAATTCATATAATTCTGGTTTGGTGGTGATGAACTCCTTTAGCTGAGTTCATCAGAGCATTTTCTTACGGCCACTGCCAATTTGATCAGCCGAGGCTAAGAACGGTGAGCCAAATGCGGCCAGGCCAGCTTCTGCGCTGGAAGAACCTGCTCTAAAGCCATGAAAGTCTGGGTGGATGATCGGGACACACAAAATGCTGAAGAGAGAAAACAGACTGCTAGTCAGGAGACAGTTTAGTTATTGAGAATCTTCTATCAGAAAATGTCAGATTCCTAATCCTATAACATTCAGAGAAGGCTCTGTAGCAGACACTATCCCACCTAAAACTCTACCATAGCACAAGTTGATCCCTTTATCTGTCTGACTTCTCTCTCCTTCTTATACATCTTCCTCTTTTCTAGCCTCATATGACTCCTTCTGGTTCCCTGGACGTGTTCCTGCATTAGGAGCTCTGAAAAGGTGCTTCTGCTCTTCCGTTAGGACTCAGCTCAAACACGACCAGACAACTCTGCTTTGGCTCCTGATCAAATCACCTTGTATTCCTTTTCACTCTCATCCTCCTCCCCATGCTTTATTTTTTTTTTCACAAACAGTTTGGTGTATTACATATGCATGTATTTGCTTATAGTCTATCTCTTACCATAAGGATTAAGGTCTACAAGAGCAGAGATTTGCATTTCAGTTAATGCAACATTCTCAGACTATAGAGCAGTGGCTGGCTTACAGTAGGTACTCATTACATGTTTGTTGAATGGATGAATTTTAAATATGTTGTCTCACTGCATAATGCATCCCACTTTGTTGTTACAAACTTCCACTGAAGTCTGTTAACCATGCAAATATGCGTATGCATGTTTTGGAGGACAAATCAAGGAAAAGAGGCAATTTCCTCCTTTAGATTGATACAAAGCAGAAGAGGAATGAATGGGACCTGAATTAGTTTAAGATTTTTATTAATATTGGAATTTTTATCTTACTTATGTAAGCCTCCCCACCAAACTCACAGAAATCATTGAAGGTCGGGATACAGGGTAAGGAACTCAGTCTAATTTTATTTAAACTAAAAGAAAAGGTGACCTCAGTTGAAATCTACATTACAATAAATGATGCCAGGTGCTCCATATTGTTTTATGTTCTGTTATTTATATGTATACACACACACACACACACACACACACACACACACACTGGCCACTCAGTGTGTGTGTATGTGTGTGTGTGTGTGTGTATGTGTTTTATGTTCTAATATTTATACGTACACACACACACACACACACACACACACACACACACACACACTGGCCACTCAGTGTGTGTGTGTATTAATAAAAGGGAAATCTTCAAATTGACCATCACTCTGCTACACCCACCAGCCAATCAGGAGGAAATATTAGAAGGACAAAGATGGCGGCCACCCTGCTGCTCCAGGTGCTAAGTGGCCTGCTATGAGAGGTAGGACAGGGGGTGAAGGGATCTACAGGAGCGGCACCTTGGCATAGCAAAGACAAAGATGGCAGACTCTGGCTGGAGCAAAGACCTGGGTCCTGGGTACCAGAGGAAAACTGATGCTGGAAGCCAAGGGAAGAAAGGCCTATTATACGAATTTCTTATTATATATATTAGAGGCTCAGTGCATGAATTCGTGCATGGGTGGGGATCCAGCTAGCTTGGCCAGGAAGGGAATATGGGTGATTGGCCAGTCTGCCTGCTGGTAGAACTCCTAGTAAAGGGGAAATTTTGCATATTAGCCTATAAATTATATAGGAAATACACTGAGTGACCAGATTATTATGCATTCAGAGATCATAATAATCTGGCTATTCAGTGTGTATATATGTGTGTATATGTGTGTGTGTGTGTGTATATATATATATATATATATATATATATATATATATATATATAAATTTGTTTTGGATCATGTGGTGGGGTCCAAGGGAGGAGGGAATCAATTAGTGGACAGGAAGTCCCACTATCACCCATCTGCTGCTTCATTGCTGGGCTTGTCTAGTTGTGTTTTATTACACTTACAAACACAAGAAAGTATGAAATATCAAAGACCACTGCCTACTTAATTTCAGTGATACAGTGCTCCTTCTGTCATTCAGGGAAAACTGTTCTCACTCTGCCTCTCGAGCTGTGATGTGACCTTACAGATGCAGAACTCTGCAAAGGGATGAGCCCACTAGGGGCATATGGGCACGTTCTCTTGCTTCGATGACACATGGAATATCCCTGACCCAGGCTCTTCAGAGATGAAATCTCAGATGAAGTCAGAATGTTAGAGAAGTTATGCTTACTCTCAAAAGCTGTATTTTAAATTTCTCACAATAATTTGTTAGCAATTACAGACTCATCTGAGGCTTTATAAAATCAAACTACTCAGGCTTCATGTGTTTTGCTCTGGAAGGAGGAATAATTTTTAGTTTTTTCCAAGTTAATATTTTCTAGCCTCTGAGATGCTCTGCTCATTAATAAAAATAAAATCACAAAATGATCCCTATGATGAGGTATGAAATGTTACATTTCTACCTTGACCACCATCAACGCTTAGAGCTTTTTAGTCATCGTATTCAAAAAACTATGATAAACAATTTAAAATAAATAAAAACCTTACAAATACAGGGAGATTTTCTAAATTGTTGGAACTTTAATAATAGTGATCAAAAATTGGAGAACTTGAACTATCACAGGAAATAACATCTATGAGAAAGGTAGAGTTCAAGGCTCTAAGTCTATTGATATATTCACAAGGAGGTTTATTATATAAGCCTTTACTCAATAATACTTTGAGAACAATCAAAAGACACTAATACTTTAAGACCTGTGGATCTTGATATTTATCAAAGCAAAAGTGAGTCAAATCTATAAAACTTGATATTAAGTTAGAATCAACTATTTGTAGTTCAAACCTTAGATGTCAATAAGCATTTTTTTTTTCATTTAGAATTTGAAGTCATCTACAATGAGTAATTTTTCTGCTTCTGCAGAACCAGAATTTACTTAGAGGCAAGTGCTTCATGTATCTTTTTAATCTAAAAGCATATGTAGAATTTCCATGTAAGTTCAACATGTAGAAGTGGAGTTGGAAATGGGATGCTCTCATTGGCTATTTTCTAGACTGAGTTAGCTAGTGTAATCTTCAAAAAGAACTTAGAGTCAGCTCACTGAATACTCCATATATAAAATATAATTTTTTAATGACTCTTGTGGCTGGAGAACATCTTCCTTGACAGTTTAGTTAAGTGCTTTGTTTTTCTAAGCAAAGATTAGGGTTAGTCACAACTTCATCAAAAACAGCATGGAACCAAAACCAGTTTGGCTCAGTGGATAGAGAGTTGACCTGCGGACTGAAGGGTCCCGGGTTTGATTCCGGTCAAGGGCATGTACCTTGGTTGTGGGCACATCCCCAGTTGGAAGTGTGCAGGAGGCAGCTGATTAACTCTCTATCCCTTTCTCTTCCTCTCTGCAAAAAATCAATAAAATATATTTAAAACAAACAAACAAACAACAACAACAACAACAACAAAAAACAGCATGGAAAAGTTGGCCAAGAGGCCTTCTAGATGGTATATCAGGCAGGAGTGCAAGGGGCCATGGAAATACACTGACATTAGGTCACTCGGTAAGAAGATAGATGAGCAGAGATTTAATATTCCCAAGATGCTACTCTGACCCTAGGTGTAGCAAGATTAGCAATTAATCACCTCTTCACTTGCTCACATTTTTTCTCCCCTCCTCTATCTTTCTCCTTACCTTCTCCACCCAATCCACGTGTATTTTAATAATCTACACTAATAAAAGAGTAAGATGCAAATTGAAAATTCCTTTGCAATGCCCACCAAACAATAAGGAGTGAGTATGTAAATTAACCCCAACAAAGATGGTGGGTTAATTTGCATATGCAGGTGCTGAGCAGCCAGGGGTGGGTGGGATGCTTGTGTCATCGCATGGTGATGATGTAGGCGTATCTGCACCACCCTAGCCACTCTATGCCTCTGGGCAGCATGGGAAGGAGGAAAGGCCGGCTCCAGGCTGGAACAAAGGTGGTGCCAGAAGCCAGGGGAAGGAAGGCCCATTATTGCGTGAATCTTCGTGCATGGGGCCTCTAGTCTTTAACAAAAACTTCAGTGACAAAAGTTTAATGACCTGAATAAGTTGAGAGAGAATCTTGAAGTAAAACAATCACCAGTTGATTTAGCATTTGTTCCTGAACTTGCTCCTTCTTAGAAACATAAGTGAAATTTTGGCAAAGGGCAAACTATCCTATTTCTGCATTGTTCAGTTTGCTATTTTTCTACATATTGCTACTGGCTTTTTGACATACTATTCCTTTTGACATACTTATTGACTCTGGAAATAGACTGTACAGAAGAAAAGAAAGAGATGAAGAAAATATTAAATTTAGCCAGAGGCTTGAGGGATAGGAGGAGGGTATCAGAACTAGAAACTACCATTGAGACCTTTAGTTCGTTTACATGAAAATGTTTTAAAACTATTCATGGGATGCAAATGTCAAGAATAATTGAGCACATTTAGTTTTCCTTGTCATCTTTTTGTATGCAGTCTGCTATTATTTAATGAAAGAATCTCAAGACAAGAACCCCATTTTACCCCAATAAGATTATGTGCCTACTATGAGACAAGCGACACCTCACCATGTGGGCCCTGGTACTGGTTGTCATCATTGCTAGATAATCCAGCTTTATTTTATGAGTCCATTTAGACAAAAGAAATTGACAGTGATTTCAAAAAGAGGAAGAAAGAAATACACCACCAACAAAACCAAACAGAAATACACATTGAAGTCCCTTGAGTATTGATTATGGAGTTATTTATGCCAAGATAAGTTGTTCCTGGGAAGCAAAAGTGACATCTGAAAGAAACATAAACCTATTCCAAACGTGGTCCCTTCTGTGGGCCCTCGCTGTTCTGCCTGTAGCTGCCCAGGGAGGGAAGGCCTGTTTACCAGGAATTGATGCCTCTTTAGTTCTATTGTAAAGACATCCTCCAGCTTGGGGACCTATCTGGGTACTGATTTATCACTTTGAAGTATTCAGAAGTTTCTTTTTAAAAAATTTTTTTGTCTCTCAATCCAGTATGATTTTAGCAGTTAATTCCCATGTCTCTTCTAGGGTATATTGACTAGTAGAATTTTAAGACAGGCCTGTTCTTTTTACAGCTGGGTGGAATATATTTGTGCTTCATCTCAGAGTTTGCTGAGAAGTGTGAAGGTTTAGCTGTCTCACTAACTAAAGCCTTACAACACTCATAAGGGATTAAAACAGTGAGCCCTGGCTGGTTTGGCTCAGTGGATAGAGTGTTGGCCTGTGGACTGAAAGGTCCGGGGTTCGATTCCTGTCAAGGGCACATGCCCAGGTTGCTGGCTCAATCCCCAGTGGGGGGTGTGCAGGAGGCAGCCTGTTGGAGACTGGGTGTAAGCCAACAGGGTCCTTGCATTTGAGGAGGCTAGCAAGGCTGGCCCCCTACCCACACCCACACAGTTTTCCCAGGCTTGTTCGGGTGGCGACTATCAGTAGAATGAGAGCAACCTTTCATGGCTTGCCAAGAAGTCTGTAACTATTTACCGAGATTTGCTGTACCTAGAATTTGTCCTTCTGCTCTATCTCTCCCTTAGAGATTAAGAGGAACAAAGAATACATTCCTCTTGACAGACCTCCTATCAGTGTTTTGTGAATAAAAGGCATTACACAATTAATAAAGCTGCTACAGTTGGTCAATGGCTACCTGTAGTCCTCCCGACCCTGCTTTCCTATCTTTCTTTCTTTTCTTAATTCCCACATCCCTACCTCAGCCTGGCTCAACCTTCAGGCTGGTCCTGGCAGCAGCCAATCGGTGATTCTCTCTCATCACTGATCTTTCTATCTCTCTCTCCTCTCCCTTCCTCTCTGAAATCAATAAATATATGTATATGTATTTAAATATATGTATTGATATATATATATTTTAAAAAGTATAGTGAGCAGTTTCCACCTCCATCCCCCATTTTGGGGTTTAAATTGAATTCCTACTTATCTGAGGAGAAATATTTTTTTTCTCATGTTGTCCCTTATTTCAGAGTGTTTCTTTTATTCCTAAAGGCAAAATTTATGAAATTTTTAGGGAGAAAATGATCTGTGTATGTTTATTTCTAAATTCCTCTAAGATTTTACTATCCTATCTTACAATAAATATTCTCCAAATACTGCCGTGAAAATGAGAAAACATGATCACTATCACTATATGTTTTTTCAAAAGAAAGATATGAGTTTTCTTTCCGTATTTAAGTTGCAGGATTGCAAAGAGATAAGATAAAATATCAGTGGGTTCTAGATGTCATGCACTGTTTAGCATAGATAACTCTGAGAAAAGTTATCTATGTGAGGATCTCTAGTTATTTCAGTCTCCTTCTGGTTCAGGCGGTAATAAGAGGATATAAGCCAGGATATTTTGCTAAGAGTTATTGCACCGTTATAATGTGAGAGAGTTTTGCTAGGTGCTAGATATCAGTATGTAGGAGGAAGGAGATACAGCGTGATAGAAAAAAACATCATGATGGAAGGGACATTGATTTTGTGCTCACACTCTTCCACTTTTTGCAGGTGGCCTGAGGACCACAATTTCCTCCTTTATAAAATTGGCAAAATAAATGTTGTAAGAGGAATTGTTCCAGAAGTCATAAATTATTTATGTAAAGCACTGTCGTATTTAGTAAATTGTTACCATTATTATAATAATGGTTCTTGAACTTCAGGACATTATTATCCACTAAGGGAGGAGCTGATTAATACACAACAAACAAACAAAAAAAAACATTTTATTTATTTATTAATACTTTTATTCAAGGTACTGTATGTTAAGTTCCCGTGAGTGGCAGAAATACTTGCTTATTCTCAAATAGGAAGAAGCCACTGGGGTTTATTAGTTGAGAAGTCTTTGAAAAAGTGTTGGGGTTTGACCTACCATCACCAGTGGAAAGTGAGACTGGAGAAAGAGTTATGGGAGTTAAATATATGAAGATATGAGTAGAAAATAGAGCATAGCAACAGACATGGGTTAAAAAGGCACAAAAATTAGCAAATACATTTCTAAGGGTTTTCCTCCAACTCCAATTTAAAGTTGAAGAGCATTATTTTGTAGGGTTAAGTCAGTGTTTACTAAATTCTGAATTTATGCCTAGCTAGAGTGGTGAATAATGATGACATGGTCCCAAATACCTCGCCTTGTACAGAAAGACAATATAATAAACACACAATAAAAAGAATAACAAAAACACAAAGTCTGACACACTTGTTGCTCAAGAATTGGACCACAGATAATCTGTATTCACACTGGCAAGGCTGAATCTTGGGTTTCACTTCAGATCTACTGAATCTGAATATGCATTTTTTAAAGATGCCCAGGTGATTTATATGCATATTAAGTTTGAGAAACAAAGAAAAATTAACATTTGAATTAGGCCAAATGGAGGTCTTTGGCTGGATTGCTACAGGCTATTTCAGTGGGGTGGAAGCCAGAGGAGACAATAGGTTGAGGAATGGCTAGGGTGTAAGGTGTGAACACAGCATGTGGGCTTAACTTGTGCAATTTTGAATTGTAATGGGATAGGAACAGAAGAGGATAGAGGCTTTAGATGAAAGGGAATACAGGGTCAAGAGAGACATTGAGAAACATCATTTAAGATGAAAGATTTATATTTGTGTGCATAAAGGTTACATTTAGGTAAGAGAGAGAGAGCATGGTGATGAGAATATAGAGAATATCTGAGGATCAAGGTCCTTGAGAATGTAGGACAAACTAAGATGCAACAGGGTAAATAGTGTGTGCTGGGAGAAGTGACACTTTCTATACTGGAGCAAAAGAGATGGCAGAAAGGACATATGCCCTATAGATTTATTGATGGGAATGTGAGCAGCGCCTTGTCTTTTGTCAAAGGAGCTTAAGGCATGAACAGCAGCTGTAAACAAGGGAAAGCAAAGATGGAGATTTGAAAAGTGAGCAGTTAATGGATTAATCTCCACAGAAGAACAATCTGAAGAGAAAACAACGGATTTCTAGACAGTGTAACCAGATAGTGTTCCACACCTATATAAATTTAACAACCCAAGTGTATAGTGAAATCTGCCCAGTTACATGATTCTTTTTTTTTCTTTCTAGCTGTGCTCACTTTATGAGCATAGATGTAGAGAAGGCATATGGTTGGGTTCATGGGAGGTTGGGGTTAATAATCAGAAGTTATTATTTAACACTGCAATGTGTCCAAATCAAGTTTTGGCAGCTGTTTCTGTCAAGAGAGGTTAGAGGTTAGGTGCAGATATTTAGCTCAAATTATGATAACATGGTACCTATTAATCACTTCCACTGCATTCAGCTTCTGCATATATTTCCTGCAAATTTCATAGCAATGCTATGGCTTGGGCATTACTGATGAAAACTGAATATTGCTGAAACTGGTCTGGCTCAATGGTAGAGCATCGGTCTGCGGACTGAAAGGTCCCAGGTTCGATTCCAGTCATGGGCATGTACATTGGTTGCGGGCATATTCCCGGTACGGGGTGTGCAAGAGGCAACTTGTCGATGTTTCTCTCTCATCGACGTTTCTAGCTCTCTATCTCTCTCCCTCCCTCTCTGTAAAAAATCAATAAAATATATTAAAAAAGAAAACTGAATATAAAAGAGCATTCAATAACCCTTGAATTACTAGTATAATATCAAGACTGATATTAAGACCTACTTAAGTCCCACCATCAAAGTCATGTTATAATAATGAAACATTTTTTTAAAAGAAAAAATGAGATTGGGGTTTTCTAAGGTGTTTTCTTTTCTCCTTACTTTCTATTTTTTGTTCATAGCAAAAAACTATTGGTTTTCATTGGACTATTTTTTTTTTTTTTGTCAGTAACATTATGGAATTGAGTGAAAATGGTGTGTTTTCTCTTTTTCATTACATATAATCAGCAAATACCTATGCATTCTTGGAGACCTTGCCTCTTATATTTCCTTATGACCATGCAAGAAGTCTCAGAGGAAGGTTTAAGCTAAGCGCCATGCACAGAATAGGGTGGGGTAGTCCTTACAAGTCTTTGAGTCTAAATCCTACAAAGGATTTATCTTAATATGATACTTGTTTTCTTGTAAAATGTGAGGGAGGCAGCATTTAATTTTACTGGTTTAAACTGCAAAAATGTTAAACAATAAAACTTCAAGATAAATATCAGACCAAAAAAAGAAAAATCAAATAACAAACGCAAATGTGTAAGGAAGCCTGGAAGGAACCATAAAGGAGTAAAGAGGGTCAGGCAGATGAGCATGGAGGAAAGCACAGAGCCTGCAGGAAGCATCAGTTTAATCCAGTTGATGCCATGCAGATGTCTAGAACCATCTTCTAAATTCTACTATTATCCAATAGAAGATAGGCTAACATTTGTGAACTATAAACATTTTAAAACATTTATGGGCAAAACCAAACATACCAGCCAGCACAGTGTTAAAAGATAACATTTAAAAAGCTAACAGCAAAAATTAATTTGAACAGGTCACTTCCAAATTGGAAATGGTTAGGAGAGTTCCTCCAACAAGAGCCACGGAAGGACATATACAGAAAGTGCAGGAGAAAAGCCAGGAAATTATTTGATTGTCCTTAAAGCCCAGTTGGCTGTTTGTGATTAGTTGTCCTTCGCCTTTTGATTTTGTAACTGAGGCCTTGACAGACTTGGATTTGGGATTATTTCTGTAGGCCGCCAAGGCATCAGAGCCAGAGACCTCAGGCTCATGGTCTCCTTGATTAAGTAATTTAACAATGGTTAATCCCATGAGCCTCCAGTTTGCCCCTTCTGATAGAGACAGAGATCCTTTTAAATCTCTGACAAAGATCGCAGATAACCAATTATCAATATTAAGAAGCCAGGACCCACTTAAAAACTTTTCAAAAATGGCTCATTCGAGAACTATGATCTACTAGGTATGATTGTAATTAGATATCTTTTCATTTGTTGTTTAATTTATAGAAGTTACCTGAGAGAAAGAACTACCTTCCAGCTAATAGAGGAGAATTTTAAAAAAATATAGCTTTCTTTGTACAAGTCATGAGCATCTTTTTTAACGAATGCGTAGGCAAAAAAACAAAAAACAAACAAACAAAAAAAAAAAAACAAACCAAAACTCCTTTATGAAAGAAAGTAAGGAATATCTTTATTCAGCAGTGGGTCTCATTTATGCACCAAGGAGTTCTCAAACTTAATCAGTATATCATAATAAACTTCCCAAGGGTAGTCAACAAGAGCATTATAAGCACAGCAGGAAAGTTTTCCAACAATAATAATATTATGCCTCTTTCTGCATAAAGAATAATTTTAGCAGCTTTGTGTTTCAGATAAGTTAAGCTCATAAATATGCAAAAGCCACAGTGACAAAAATTGCAGCCTAATAGCTAAGATCCACATGTGATAATTTCTAATTTCATCACAGGAGCACTGGAAATGTGAATAAGGTTCTGGTCTAAGTGAATTTCTCGCTATTCCTTAAATATGCCTCAGCCTTCTGTGACTCCACATTTGACATCAGATTTCTTTCTCTTTAACCTGACCCAAGTACTCTTGTCAAAATACTTTCTGCCTACCCAGCCCAGGCTCAAAACAGCTTCCTCCACACTGATCCTAGTGAATGAAGGTCTCAGCTATATGTATCTGTAACCACCTCAAGTTCAGGTGTGCTAAGGTAATCGGGAAAGGTAAGAAATATGGATTGTAGACATTGATTTTGATAGACTAGAAAGAGTCTCATAGGAGAGAGAAACTGACTAAACATATTGGATTTGACAGCCAATCCACAGAGCTAAAACTTCTAAGGACTTTGTAAGAGTGATAATCCTTTAATTTCTCATGTTTGGCTCTGAGAATGGTAGGACCTCAGCTGGCAACCATAAATAGCAAGGGGAATGGGGCAGTCAGTGCAGAGGGGTGTGCAGCCCTGAGACTATAATCTACACTAATAAAAGAGTAATATGCTAATTAGACTGGGAGACCTTCTGGGAGATGGGGCATGGAGGGCAGTTGGGGGCCATGAGGCCAGCCAGGGAGGGCAGTTGGGGGCCATAAATTTTGTACACTGGGCCACTAGTCTATATCCTACCTTATAAAATAGTAATATGCAAATTAACCATCACTCTGTTCAAGTCACACCCACCAGCCAATCAGAGCAAGTATGTAAATTAATCCCAACCAAGATGGCTGCAGCCACAGAGGGCAGTTGAGAGAGGTTTGGATTTCCCTGGCAATAGAGGAAGCCAAGCTTTCCATACACCCTGGCTGGCCTAGGTCTCCACTCAAGGCTACAAAGTTTCAGTTATAGAAGGTAAATAAATTCCAGATACCAGGGCCTCTGCTTGGGTCACCAGGGGGCATGGCTGGCCTGCAAACCACCACAGGCCCCTCGCCCAGGCCACCCACACCTCAAGGGAAGCCCCACCCTGATCTAGGACACCCTCAGGGCAAACCAGCTGCCCCCACCCATGCACCAGGCCTCTATCTTATCTAATAAAAGAGTAATATGCAGATTGACCATCACTTCAACACACAATACGCTGTTTCCCTGGAAAAAAGACAGTGTCTTATATTAATTTTTTCTCCCAAAGTTGCGCTAGGTCTTATTTTCAGGGTTGTCTTATCTTTCCATGCGCTAGGTCTTATTTTCAGAGGATGTCTTATTTTCGGGGAAACACAGTAGGTCTTTTTTTCTCCCTGCTATTCATCTTCCTTCTCATCCCCAAAACAGAGAAGAGAGTGAATTGTGATAGTGAACAGTTTAAATTATTTTAATCCAAAAGTATTTTGTTTTCCCTGCCTGAACCGTTACCATTTAACCTACTATTATTTTACCTTCATGCTTTTTCTCTCTGATTGAAGCCAGAATTATGAGTATTTACATCTCTAGCAATGAATATTTAGAATTGTTTTACAAAATCCTTATATGGATCAAGTTTCTAGTTTCTAATTTCCAACAATAGGATTCAAAGCAACAACAGCCCTTCCTCAATTCCAATAAATATAAAAAGGTACTAAGAATAGAAAACTGAATATTCACGACCATGAACAACACTTGAATTAAAAAATATTTTAAGACTTGGATTTATCAAATTAAAAATACCTTAAGACTTGGATTTTTGTGAGGTTCTCCTAAAAGCTATGGATATAATTGGGACAGAATTTCATTTACTCATGCACATGACTGTGGACAACATTCTGCTGGATTCATTAATACACTGAGTGCTACCACATATCCTTCACCAGAAAACTCGGAGGTTAATAATTTCTGTTTTAGAGCCTCTTCTTCCTGAGCTGGCATCAAACCCTACTGTAAAGAATTCTATGACAAATCATTTCAGAAGCATAACCTAATAGAAAATTTAGCAGGTAAATTCAGTTTTAGTGCCTGCCAAATTCTTTACCTGGAAAACCATACTTCATAAGATCCTCGTGAGTACTTTATCAGAAAAAGAATATAATATTGCATAGAACAGTGCCAAACACTTGATAGGTACTTCGTAAATTTTAATCATCAATAACATTATCCTCTTCTCTACCTTTCCCTCCTGTTACTCCCTCATTACTTCCCTGAGGTAGTTTCTTTGAGGATCACCACATTTGTGGTCATTCTTTTAGGGTATTTTGGAAATACACATTATGCAAACATACTAGCATTATTTTGTTGGAGGGGCTATTGAACATTAGTCACCACTACAAAGCAGAAAGGGTTATTTAAGGATATGGCCTCAATTGTAAAGGTACTACGTCTGAATATAAATAAGAAAACATGAAAAAGGGAGGAATTATGGATGACATTGTTAGAAAATGCTGCACAACTGGAGAAAAGGTTATATTCTATAATGTTTTCCTTTGAATTACCTCATTTCTCAGATATTTGTTAGATGAAATTCAGACCCAGTCTTATATTCATTTCCATTAACATTTTTATGAGAGTTTAGTAATAATAGGAAATCTTTTTTCCTGTGCAAAGAAACAAAGTATTAGATATGCAAAAAGAAAGTAATATAAATTAAAAATTAAAACCTCAAATTCAATTTATGCTCTTAGAAACCATGACTTCTTAAGTTCAGTCATCATCATTGTTGCCAGGGCTTGGTTATGGAATAGATGAGTCTTCATGGTTGACCCAGCATGAGATAAATCATAAACTAAAATGAGCCCAACCTCAAAGTAAGTAGTGTTTGTGAAACATGTACTTGTTTACTGTGATGTACTGTTATGCACACAGAGACCAAGAGGTGGAACCCTTTAGAATGTTATCATCCATGAGATAGTAACTAAGGGACAGATGCTTCACACAGGGTTATACACCTATCTTAGGAATTCTGGGTGTACTGCAGAAAGTTAATAAGATTAAAGGAGACAATCCCTGGGGGGAAATAAAATACTACCCATTTCTTACTCACTGAGGACCTTTCTGCAGTCTGAGGGGTCCCAGATTCATATAGGTCTCTTTGCACAGTGAATAGATACTGGGCAGCTAAGATATTGGATCAAATCCAATAAAATGTAGAACAAAGATCACTTTATATTACAAGGTCAACTTATAAAAAGGACGACCATGAAAAACATACTGCAGTGATCATGAATTTTCTGTCATAACTTGCTAAAATGTTAGGGAATGCCACAGATACTTTATATGTAAATGTGTTTATTTCCCTTGACTATTGAGAAACTTTGTTCTTATATTCAAATTTCTAGACTTTGCTTTCACACATTGTACTTGCTGATCTTGTTTATTCTTTAGTGAAGGACACTGGGATAGAAGTACAAAGACGCTATCATTCACATTCTTTCTGTCTGGGTAATTCCAAACTTTAGATAAGCCAGGAAACTATGTTAGATTTTAAAAAAATTGCAACTTCATTAATATATATATATATATATATATATATATATATATATATATACACAAACATATATATGATATTGTAAATACTCCTGATGACTGACTTTTGTAATACATGATTCAGATAATTTCACTTTTTCCTCTCTTTTTAAGTTAAATCCACATTGAAGCTGAGCTAGTTCATGTATGGATTTTGAAAGCTTGTCTAGGTGGTTTTATAATTGGACCCTTCTAGGTAGCATGAAATTTTGCTTTGCCTTCCCATTAAACAGCTGTGTTCCCAGCTGGGTCTGTTTGTTATAAATGAAAATGGCTTTTTAAATTTGCATTCTCTGCATGACCAAGCTTGGCATTAGAAGCAACGTCTGGACGATGGAGGCCAAAGAGAACCACCAAAGAATGTCAGATTGAAACTCTGGATCATGGTGTGTTAGATGGCATTATCAGCCATAATTATATATTTCCATTAAAACCAAGTGATGTGACCAATGGATCTTTGAAAGTGAATGACTTCCAGTCTTTGAATGTTTTTGTAATGTGACTGAGATGAATCCCCAGTGACATGTCTATGAAACATAATGATCTGTGAAATATGCAAGAATAGAGGTTGTGGCATTATAGGACACTTGTTGGCTGGAATGATGATATTACTTTGCTTCAGGCCATGGGCTTATGGAAGTAGTGATTAATTTCTTCAAATAGTACCCATCAAACATCACAGAATTGAGCTATATTTTTCTATTTCTTTTAGAGCTGTTTTGCTTCACAATTCATCCTCTTTGCCTTCTATATTGAAGTCAGTGGTATGTACAGACTTTCCACTGACGTCCCTGCAGCATCCATAATAATTTAATGAAAACTCACAAGGTTTTATCAGTGCAAAAAAGCTTAAAAAGGTAGAGGTTACTTTTTCCCCCCCTAAGCAGTGTTTGCAGTTAACTTCTATGGAAGAGGGTTGGGGAGGTGGAGCTACGAAAAATAAATGTAAACATACACTTTGACTTCCTTAAACATTGTTTAAATTATTACTTTAAATTATTTTTAAAAGCTTGATCTGTGAAAATCAATTTAATACCAGTAAAAGGGACTTTTCCTGACTCTTTGGAGACAATATTAACTTACCGGTAAGGGTGCATTTTTAAACCCACTAACATGAAAAGATGCATATAAATGGGCACATGTATAGGGAACTTCTCTGGAAAGTTCTTTAGTTTTTGTTGTAAATTGTTTTTAAATCCTCAAAGCAATCCAGAATGTTTTTCTCTAACTCATTTCAATGACATTTCTAGCTGAATGAAATCTTTTCAACCTGAAATGTTTGCCCTTTCTGGAGGTATCTGGCAGTCTGCAATCACAAGGTACCAAAATGTCCTATTCATCTACTCTGTTTTCTGATTTAATCAGTTTTCATCATTCATTATTCTGCTTTGCACTACCTGGTGAAATTTTGAGTACTGAAAAAACCTAATTGAAATAAAGTGAAACATTTTCAAGTATACTTTCAATGAATTAAGCCAGCACTGTTTTTGAGCAAGAGTTTTTGGGTTATAAGTAATAATGTAGTTTTTTCACGCTTCTCTTTTGCTCTCACAGACATTGTGCAGATGGATGGTAGAGTCTGAAAATATCTTATTAGGATTTCCATAAAAAGTTAATGTTTATTTAAAATAGAAACTTTAGTCAACTGGTGTGGCTCAGTGGTTGAGCATCGACCTAGGAACCAGGAGGTCTTGGTTTGATTCCAGGTCAAGGCGCATGCCTGGGTCTCGGGCTTGATTCCTAGTGTGGGGTGTGGAGGAGGCAGCCAATCAATGATATTTTCTCATCATTGATATTTCTCTCTCTCTCATCCTCTCCCTTCTTCTCTGAAATCAATAAAAATATTTTTAAAAAATAAAATAAAATAGGAACTTTAACACATATCAAGAGTTTAATTTTAAGTCATGTGACTATGTTTCTGTGCATTTATCTTTTCGCATTGAGATCAGATCCTTTGAGACATGAGCTCATTTTCCCTGGCTTAATCTAGGCAAATAAAATTAGTACTTCTAGTTCAACTTTCTATCCATTTGCATTAATTGAAATTCTAGCACACAGCTCCATTTAAAACTTAGCACCTGCATACTTTAGTTACAACCCTTAAAATGATGTCATTTTTTTACAATTCTTCACCAAAGTAATTTGGTAATAGAATATAAATCCTTTATATCTGTCACTAAAATTGGTTCTGCTTATATACAGAAAATCAGATTAAAAACTAAATTATTCAGTCAAATCTTTCCCCCTCACAGCATTTTGAGAAGAGATAGTGAGAAAATTCCACATATATCAAAGTTAATTCATGTTTATTGTATTTAGTCTTCCTTGTATTAGTACTTTGTAATTTTGATCATTTATCATATGCCAGATACTGTACATGCAGTTTCTCATTTGATTCTCATACACACAAGAGATCAGAGCTATCATCATTTTATTTCACGTGTGAGGACACTGCGACCTCAGGGACAGAGCACTGCCCAATACCACGCAAATGGTGAGTAGTGAGGCTGGCTTGATGACAGAGTGTAAGACTTAACCACACTATTATACAGTCAGTCCTCCATATTGCTGGGATCCATATTGTTAAATTTGCCTACTTGCTAAATCAGTACTTTGCTGCACTTTTGTGGCAATTTGCAGACATGTGCAAAACATGGGAGTCACCAGATGTGCTTGTTCCCAGCTGAGTTCCAAGGCAGCACTCGGCCATCTTGTTTGAGCTTTCACAACGTAAGCAGGTATTTTTCTCGTTATCTGTTTTTGTGTGTGTGTGTGTGATTTTTTTTTTTTTTTTTTGCATTTTTATAACTTTTGTAGGTCATTTCTCTGTTTAAAATGGTACCCAAGCAGAAATGCTAAAGTGCTGTCTAGGGTCCCAAAAGGAAAATAGTCTGTGATATGCCTTTAAGAGAAAATATATGTGTTAGATAAGCCTCGTTCATGCATGAGTTATAGGGCTGTTGTCTGGGAGTTCAATGTTGATGAATAAACCATATGTGGAAAATAAAGTGTCTTTAAGCAGAACACACATAAAACAAGATTATATATTGACGAGTGGATAAAAATGTGACCAAAGGCTCACAGAAACTTAACCCTCTCTTTCTTTTAGGAACAATGTTTCAGTATTGTTCATTGATTGTTCACAGCAACCGTATAAAACGAAATTATCATGAATAATGGCTGTGGTGGCTCAGTGGTATGAGCGTCGTGCCCTGGACCAAGAGGTCCAAGGCTCCATTCCCAGTCAGGGGCTTTCGGCTGGATCCCCAGTAGGGGGTGTGCAGGAGGCAGCCAATCAATGGTTCTCTCTCATCATTTATGATTTTTATCTCTCCCCTCTTCCTTCCTCTCTAAAATCAATAATAATAATATTGATAATAATAATAATTATTATTACAATCACTCTATTGAAGATGTGGTAGTCTATATCCATTACTTAATTTAATTTCTCCCCAAGTCAAGTATATTTGTCCTTCATTGAGGATTTGAGGTAAGATTGTCACCCAGCTGCTGTGTCATTGTATGATGTTTGAATCAAGCTGTCTTCAAAGCTTTCATTCCGGGTTATAGTGGTGACTGTGCATACTTCTTTGCTTCATGCGAATAACTCTCCACTTATGGCAAGCTTTTTCCCCCCCACCTTCTCCCATCATTGAGCTTACATTCCTTTTATTTCCATGTCAATTAATTTCTACTTAATTTGTTTTATAAGAACTCCTTTAGAGATTAATTTTTAACTGCTCTTTTTATCCCCCTTTTGTCTGAATCCTCAATCCTCTAATAAAATTATTTATTATATTGCTAAATAAAATCTTCTCTGTGTCAGAAAAATTTAGTTGCCTTAAACAAATGAATGCCATTTTTATCTCACATGTAATCTGGTTTATTAAGACAGAATGATACCATATTCTCATGTCTTAAAAAAAAAAAAGGTGGTGGTATAAGGAAGATATATTTGGGGAGGCAACCTAGAGCAGTGGTAAGAAAGACATTATTCATGTATTAAAAGTTAGCCTCAGTTGTTGGAGCATCATCCCATACACCAAAAGGTTGCAGGTTCTTTTCCCGGTGGGGGTGCTTATGGGAGGTAACTGACCAATGTTTCTCTCTCAGATTGATCTCTCTCTCTCTCTCTCTCTCTCTCTCTCTCTCTCCCTTTCTTTCTCTGCAAAAATTAATAAAAACATATATTTGAGAGAGGATTAAAATAATTAATAAAATTTAACAAATGACACTGCATTATAGAAGATTAACAGCAAACAAATGTTCCCAATTCTGACCAATTTTTGGAAAGTTAATTATTTCCATTATTATATTTTTATTCATTCATTAAAAATATACTTATTGGGCACTGGACATGTATAATACATAGATTACACACATATTTCTTTTTGGTAGATAGAAGAGTTAAAAAAATAATATCCATATTCAAATAGACCATTCCTAATGTATTAGAGATTTAAATTAACCCAGTTAACTGGTATAATAGATCCTTGTAATCCTATATAATAAAAGCCTAATATGCAAATTGACTGAATGTCAGAACAACCCGTTGCTATGACACCCACTGACCATAAGGGGGCAGATGCTCAATGCAGGAGCCACTCGCCCACAGGCCCCAGGCCATCTAAGGCAGGTGCCAGCAGGGGGCCAAATGATTGCCCTGCTGGTTGGCCTGCAGAGGGAGGCGACTGGCGATGGCAATGGGGGGCGGTGCTCATGAGCAGGTGGTGGCAGGCCACTCAAGGCAGGTAATAGCAGGGCCTCCCAATCGCCCCACCAGTCGCCCCACAGACCAGCCCTGATGCCACCCATGCATGAATTTCATGCATCAGGCCTCTAGTATGATATCATTTATTTATCTGAGATAATTTCTGAGCAGAAACACCTAGTTTTATTTTAAAATCAGCTTTTTTTTGTCAGCTTGTTTCCCCATTTATTTCCAAATAACTTCCTTTTTTGTCTTTTAATATAGTCCCATTTGTTAATTTTTTCCCTTCATTAGAACTTCTTTCATTTACTATACACTTTGGAGAAACGACATTTTCTCTCCATATAAAAAACACATTAAATTTGTACTTCTCCATATTCATACATAAACATTAATAGAACCAAGTATGCTTTTCTGTTTGTTATTTTTCTCAGTGGCACTATTATAGAAGCATGTTTTACCCTACTCTTGGTAAAGAAGAAATCTCAATTATATTTCCCTTCTAATATGTATATGTATATTTAGAAGGTGACTTCTCAATGCCATCACTTTCCTCTGTACTTTACCAGTATTCCATAATATTCCCAGAACAGTAGGGAGATGGAGAGGTTCTCTAATCGAGACAGGCTTGGAGCAAAATCCCAGGGCAAAATCTGGCATCATTCCTACCAATAGCCAATGGACCATATGCTGGTAGCTCTTGAATGAAAGTCCTACCAATACACCAGCAAGAAGGAAAGTGAGATATTTCCAACCCTCATACCCTTTAGGGATTCAGGTCTGGGTCTTAGGTCCGTAATCTTCCGTAAAAGAACAAGTAAAAACTAAACTCTTTATTTTACTAAAATATTTCTGTTCAGTTGCTCTGTGAAGCATCAGGTAGATTTACGCAGGAACTTTGGCAACAGATGTCAGTGCTCTTGACTTAAGTACTAAGTAACTCAAGCCATTTTTGGAATGAGGTGGATTATAAACGAATTCATAAACGAACACAAACAAGGCAGCCTCTGAGCCTCAGCATGGAGGTCAGTGACGTCAGCATTTGAGTTAGCACCTTTATTGCACATTTGTGATGAATCCTGTTCTTCCATTAGTTGTTGTAGGAGACTTTATTTCTGATAGTGTTGAAAGCAAAGAGAACAATGGCACTAGGACACTGTAAAGGAGGATAAATCCTTAGAGTTCGCTTAAGAATCTGCTATCCTTCTCCCCCTTCCTCACTCCAGGGATAATTTGGTAAGTATTTTAGAAAGGGTCAGGCGTTTTGAAAAGAGTAGGTAGGGTCAGGTAAATACATATGTTTTTATTTATTTAATTTGATTTAATTTTTTTTATGTGGTAAAACATATCTAACAAAAATTTACCATGAGTAACATTTTGTACATCCATTACCACTAATTACAGGATATGTTCATCACCTCAGAGAGAAACCTCATACCCTTAAATAATCATTCTCCATTCCTCTCTCCTACCAGCTTGTGGCAACCATTCATTTTTCCTCTCTAGGTAGATTTGCTTTTATCTGGATAATTCATACAATGGAAGCATTCTGGCCTCTTCAGTCTGGCGTTTTTCTCTTAGCTTAATGTTTCAAGGTTCATCCATGTGTTGCATGTATCTGTACTGCATTTCTTTTCATGGTAGAACAATATTTTATTCTCTATATAAACCACCTTCTGTTTACTCATTCATCAGTTGATGGATATTGGATTGCTTCCGCCTATGGTTATTGTGAATAGTGTTTCTATGAGTATTCTTGTACAAGTTTTTTCTTGAATACCTGTTCTTCATTCTTTTGACTCTATACTATGGAGGGAAATTGCTGGGTTACATAGTAATTGTATATTTAACTTATTCAGAAACCAAAAACTGTTTCTGTAATGGCTGCAGCATTTTATATTAGCAATGTACAAGAATTCCAATTTAATTAGTAACTTTTAAAAAAGGGGAAAATAGCTACTGGTGTGAACAATATACAAAAGTCACTTAAGAGTATTATTAATTGCTAAATGCCAATAACTTGAAATTCTAAGTAAATAGATATTTTGACAATGTAATACCCCCAAATTGATTCTGAAACAGAAACATTTTACAGATCATTAACTACTACTAATCTTTTTCTCTAAAAAAGATGGTTTTATAGGTGAGTTCTACCAAACTTGCAAGAAATAAGTGTCTATTTTACACAATGCATTTCTTATAGCAAAAAAGCAACAAAGATGTGCAATTCACGTTTTGATGCGAGTGTAACTTTGATGTCTGTATCAGTCGAGGTCACAGAAGGAAGCAGTTGGCACACTCACACTGGGAAACAGAAGATTTTCATGAAGGAACTCTTTATGATGGTGTGGGGTGACTTTAGGAAAATCAACAGAGAATAATTTCACACTCAGGCTTCCAACAGTATCACTCTTTGATATTGTTGTAATCACAGCCAATATCACTCTTTGGCCTAAAGGGACAATTTGAGAAAATGATTTGCAAAATTTAGAGTGGAGCGGGGATCTTTGTCAGGGGAATGTGTCAAACTGCAATCCAATAGAAAAGAAATGTGGGGAGAAAGTATCCAGACATCACTTATCTCTCACCCTTGAATCTCCTGCCAGAGGAGATCAATAACAACTGTATCAGCAGCCAAAGAGCAAAGGAGCCCACTGATGCCATCCATTTAGTTGCATTCGTGCTGTAAAGCAAGGAGGATAGAGAATAAATTCAGAAGGGCAAATGATAAAAGTATCCAGTGGAATATCAAAACCAGATAAAGACACTCTAAGAAAAGAAATGTACTAGCCAATTTCTCTTTGGGGCATAAATGAATATCTTCTAAACATTAATTAGCCAACAAAATTCAGCAGCATATTTCTAAAAAACACACCGTGAATCAAAGAGGATTTATCTCAAGAATGCAAGGACAGTCAACATCAGAAAAGGTAGTGACATGATTTCTCACACTAATGGATACAGAGGAAACAGCACATGGTATGAATATACACAGAAAAGGCTTTTGGCAATGTTCAAAATCCATTTGAATAAAAAAAAAACTCTTTAAAAAGAAATAAAAGGAAACTTTTTTATCAAATACAATATATCTTTCCCCATCTCTATTGATACCCACCCCCAATCACAATATAAAGAAAAACAAGCAAATTAAAATACACAAAGCAAAACCAAGTGTTATATTTAATTTTTAAAATTTCAGAAGTGTCCTTCTAATACTAGGACTAAGTCAAAACTCTGATATGCAATTTTTTAACATGGCACTGGAAGTTCTATCCAATTAAATGCAAAGTGGAAAAAAAGAATGCATGCGAATTAAAAGGAAGAAAAAAAAATCATCAATTCTTATAATTAATTGATCATTTACAAAGAAAACCCTACACAATCAGGAGACAAACTGTTAGAACTATTAAGACAGTGTGGCAAGATCAATATACAAAAATCAATAGCATTTCTTTGCAACAGCAATAACGTTTAGAAATTGAAATAGAAAATAGGATACAGTTTACAATCACAATAAAGACTGTAAAGCTTCTATAAATTAACCACCCAATTCTTGAAATAAGAAAGTTTAGAATTCATTCCCAATGGCTTGTTTTCTTTTGCTCCCCACATCTAATTTACCATTACCTAAAATATTTTCCAAATCTATTCACTTCCCTTCACCTCCATTACTATCACCTTCATTGAAGCAACTACAGTGCCAGATTTCTGTTCAATGCAGTCACCATAGTCAAAATTAATAGGCAGTTCACAGACTAGGAGATAATATTTACAACATTAAAAATGTATTTTAGTATATAATGTACATAATGGTGACTGTAGTTAACATAGTTTGGTGCCTGAATCTTATTCCAATCAGTTCTGATCCAATTCTTTTTTTTTATAATATATATTTTATTGATTTTTTTACGGAGAAGAAGATAGAGGGATAGAGAGTTAGAAACACCAATGAAAGAGAAACATCAATCAGCTGCCTCCTGCACACCTCCTACTGGGTTTGTGCCCACAACCAAGGAACATGCCCTTGACCGGAATTGAACCTGGGCCCTTTCAGTCCACAGGCCGACTCTCTATCCACTGAGCCAAACCAGTTAGGGCCTGATCCAATGCTTTTGTGGTTTGGTTTGTGCACAAGCCCTTCTCTCTAGGGAACCAGATGTGTTGCCAAGAAACAAAATGTTAATTTTATTTATTTTATTTATTTTTATTTATTTTTTAATTTATATTTTATTGATTTTACAGAGAGGAATTGAGAGGGACAGAGAGTTAGAAACGTCGATGAGAGAGAAACATCGACCAGCTGCCTCTTGCACACCCCCAACTGGGGATGTGCCCGCAACCAAAGTACATGCTCTTGACCAGAATCAAACCCGGGACCCTTCAGTCCGCAGGCCGATGCTCTATCCACTGAGCCAAACCGGTCCCGGCCAAAATGTTAATTTTAGAATAGTTTTATGTTTACCAAAAGTTGTCAGAGAGTTTACATATACCCTGTAGCCAATTACACCCAATTGTTAACGTTTTTTATTAGTGACTTCTTTGAATGAATCTATACTGATCTAATATTATTAACTGAAGTCCATATTTTATTCAGATTTTCTTAGTTTCTATCTACTGTCCTCTGCTGTTTCAGAATACAGAAAATATTCTTACGGCAATTCATAATAAAAATTGTAAAGAAAAAACATGCGGAAGACACTTTATACTCATATAATTGACAAAAGTGAGAGCATTGGATAAATCAGTGGCTGTTAAAGTTGGCAGGAAATGGGAATCCTATGCTCCTATGTTCTACTTTTGAGAGTAAATTAGCCAAGTCCATTTTATGGAGCAAACTGGCAGCATTTTAGTAAAATTGAGGAGGTGCATACTCATGCTGGGACATATATACTCAAGAGACTTATATTCAGGCATACAAAAGACAACTATGAGGCTACTTACTGCAGTATTATAGAAGTTGGAGTCAACCTATATGATTATCATATGTGAGTGAGTAAATGACATGTAGCTATGCATAGTATAGAATGTTAACCTCAAGGTAAAACCTACATTTACATATAGCAACATGTACCAGATATTAGAAAAAATGTTGGCTGGGAAAAATAAGGAATAAGACATAATGTAAAGCACAATGCTATTTACATAATGTTAAAATACATATAAAAACAATGCTAATTTTTATATCTTATATAATAAAGCCTAATATGCAAATTGTCACCTTGACCAGGAGTTAGACCAGGGAGAGGGGCCAGCCAACTGCCTGTGGCCCCTCCTCCTGGTCAGCCCTACCCCAGCAGGCTGCAGCAGCTGCTAGGGACCCTACCCGTGCAAGAATTTCATGCACTGGGCCTCTAGTATATATCTAAAGCTAAATGAATACCTTGAAATTGATTTAAAAGACCATGCATTAAGGACAAACTTTGGCACTTAAGAGGTAGGATTAAGTTGGATATAGAATAAAGAGGAAAGACAAGTAAATGATAATAAAATTTAAATATGCAAAGTATAATCTACTGATGTTTTGTTATAAACTGAGGAGTAAGATCAATGAGAGTCAATAAGAGCTCTAACCAACCAACCATCTTGACAATCACCAACAAAGTTGTAAGGTATAAATAAGACAATTTGTTTTGATGTCCAATCTAAAAATGACAACATTCCATGTTTTCATGCCTCTTGAAGGCCTGGGGCGGAGATCAGGTGGAGCTGGCAATGAAGGGGAAAAAGTGGGACATCTATAATACTCTCAAAAAATAAAATAAAAATTACAACATTTATGTTAATTATTATCATTAATAATTTAAAAATTCAACAAATATTTTTGAGCTTTCAAAGTATTATACTGGGCTCAATTGAGTACCATAAAAAGTGTATTTAAGTCAAAGGAGTCTTCTAAATAGTTTTATCTCATCAGTATGTGAATTAGCATGACATATACAGCAACTTTTAAATTCACATTATAAGCATATTACATATGTATGTATATGTTATATGATTGATTTCAGAGAGGAAGGGAGAGGAAGAGAGAGATAGAAACATCAATAATGAGAGGGAATCATTGACCAGATGCATCCTGTATGCCTCCTACTGGAGATCAAGCCTACAATGTGGCCATGTTCCTTTGGTCAGAATCAAACCTGGGACCCTTTAGTTTGCAGGCAGATGCTCTAGCTACTGAGCAAAACAGCTAGCATGCTGCCTTTTTATTTAAAATATTACTTCTCATATACTAAACTCATCAATTTAAAATCCCTAGGGATTATTTCATTAGCATAATACTCTCCAGGTTCCGCCATGTTGTCTCAAAGGATAAAATATACTTTTTTTTTTTTTTTTTTTTTTTTTTTTTTTTTTTTACTGCTGCATAATATTCTAAATGTACAATAGCTATTTTATCCACTCATCTACTGAGGGGAATTGGGCTGTTTCCAGATTTTAGCTATTGTAAATTGCACTGCTTTGAACATCAGGGTACATATATTCTTTCTGATTGTTTCGGGTTTCTTAGGATACATTCATAGAAGTGGGATCACTGGGTGAAATGGAAGTTCCATTTTTAATTTTGGAGAAATTTTTAAAATAGGGGAAACTCCATACTATTCTCCACAGTGGCTGCACAGTCTGTATTCCTACCAGCAATGTACTAGGGTTCCCTTTTCTCCACATCAGCACCAGCACTTGTCATTTGTTGATTTATTGATGGTAGCCATTCTGACAGATGTGAGGTGATACCTCATTGTCATTTTAATTTGCATCTCTCTGATGATCAGTGACTTTGAGCATTTTTTTCATATGTCTCTTGGCCATATGTATATCCACTTTGGAGAAGTGTCTACTTAGGTCCTTTGTTTATTTTTAAATTGGATTTTTTATCTTCCTTTTGTTAACTTGTATCAGTTCCTTATATATTTTGGATAGTAACCCCTTATCAGATATATCATTGGAAAATATGTTCTCCCATACAGGGGACCCCATTTTCATTTTTTGATGGTTTCTTTTGCTGTGCAGAGCTTTTTCTTTTGATGTAGTCTCATTTGTTTATTTTCTCGTTGGTTTCCCTTGCCCTAGGAGATGTATCAGCAAGCATCTCTACAAGAGTTGTCCGAGTACTATGGTAAATAAAATAAGCCAGTCAGAGAAAGACAAGTATTACAAGATCTCAATCAGATGTGAAGTCTAAAGAACAAAATAAACTGATGAACAAAACAGATCCAGAGCCATAGAAGCATGGAACAAACTGATGAATCTCAGAGGGAATGCGGGGGTGGATGGGTGGGTGGGAAGAGATTAACCAAAGAACCTATATGCATAGCCCATTGATACAGACAATAGTGTGCTGAAGGCCTGGGTTGGTGGGGGCAAGGGTGGGCTAGAAGGAGTCAATAGGGATAAGAAGGGGACATATGCGATACTTTCAACAATAAAGGTAAATTAAAAACAATAAAAATAAATAAATAAAATCCCCAGGGAAATTCCATTAGTATATATTCCACTCCATTTCTAATACTTGCTTGTCTTTTAAAAATAAGTTGTCATTATTTATAGTATTCTTGTCTGTAAAGAATAATCCTAAAAACAATTTTCATAGCTACTGCTAAAATTTGAACTTGTATTCCCTTTTCCCTTCTCTGTGAAATTTGTCAGATCCAACAGTATTCTTAGATTCAAAGCTATTATTAATTTATCATTACCACACAGGTTCTCTTTTATATGCAAAATCTTAGAGTGCTAAAGACCTCGCTTTGACTGTACTGGTTGTACATTCTATTACTACAATAAGATAAAGTCCAAAATCAGGAGAAAATAATCTCTCAACATTTATTTTTGTTTTATAATTTATACCACCTTCTAGTATAACATTTAAATTTTATGTGAACACAAAATATATTTTTAAATCAGGTTAAGTACTACACATGCTTTTCCAGGTAATAATATATCCTAGAGACCTCTCCATAGTCATATATAGAGATATTCTTCATTTCTGTGAAACGATATTCTTCATCTTTTATGGTGTGGCTGTACTATTTGGTCATTCAACCAAACCCAAATAATGGACATTTACCATAGAAGGGACATGTGGTCAGAATATCTTTTATATTATAGCTCCCTCGTCTATTATTATTGTGAACTACTCAAACACAAGGCCCAGGGATATTCTATCTTAAGGCCCCTTTTAACTTTCTGGAACTTTCTTTTTACTTGTATGAGTTGTCCCTGTTCTACTAATTTTGAATTGTGTTCTAAACAGGTTCCCTTTCCATCCTGAAGGTGGCAACACCAGCCCACTCTCCCTCCCCTGCAGGCCCAGGCACTGTGGAGCTTGGAGAGTATGAAAAACCAGCCTCCTTTCCATCATTCTCCCAAGGCCTGCTCCTCTTTCCAGGAGACCCTGTGAGGATTATCACCCTCCTCACCTGCCCACTTCTTACGTCTGTGTCTGTGACATGCCTCCTCATTACTGCCCTCTGTCACAAAAGTCAGAGTTAGCCAATAAAAATTCAGGACACCCAGTTAAATTTGAATCTTAGATGAACAGTGTATAATTTTTAGTATGATTATGTCCCACTTAATATTTGGGACACACTTGCACTAAAAGCTCTTCAGTTTTGACTAAACATCTTACATTCGATGTAATAACCTAATTCAGGATCTTTTTATCCTTATGGATAGACTGTGGGAGACTTAAAAGCAATGCCACCACAGTGGTCATCCACATGGAATTTCTATATTTTGTTTGTTTGGTTGGTTATTACATTTTCATGTAGCCTGCCTCTCCTAGTTAATAAATGATACTTTTTATTTCTTTGCTTTTTATTTATTTCAATTACATGATAACATGAGGTATGTTTCCAGAAATATGCCGTTTCCTAATTCTCCCTTTCTCCAAATGTCCCGGGATATTTATAACCAGAGATGTGTTGCTGATTGAATGTTTGTGTCCCCCCATGTGTTGCTGATTGAATGTTTGTGTCCCCCCAGATTCATAAGGTGAGATCCTAACCCCTGTGTGATGGTAGTAGGAGGGAGGACCAATGGGAGATGATGAGGCTCGGAGAGTGGAGCCCTCTTCAATGGACTGGTACCCTTCTAAAAGTGGCCTGGAGAGCTCTCTCTCCTCTTCCACCTCAGAGGACACAGTGAAGGCCACCTACGAACCAGGAAGCGAGTCTGCTTTGAATCTGCAAGCACCTTGACCTTGTACTTTCCAGCCTCCAGAGCTGTGAGTAATAAATGTCTGTTGTTTACAAGCAGCCCAGTGTGTGGTTTTCTGCTAAGGCAGCCCAAACTAAGACAAGCTGCACCGGTTTTAAATTCATCTAGCCCTGCTTCATATATGTGTGGCCAGGGTATTGATTCTGATGTAATAAGGTCTTTTGATAGGTCACTAATTTATAGTAAAATGCAGTTCATTTTGAAGTGATCTTTCCAAGTCAATAAAACATAGAACACTTGAAAGGAAGAATCACATATGGCCTTGAAAGGAGATGGAGATCTTACGATAACATTTCAAAGAGAAAAAAAAAAATGCTTCAGTGTCTTAATGGGAAAGAAGAGTCCCAGCTATGTGAAGCAGCACTAATTATCCATTCAAAAATGTTACAAAGGCCAGGGACCAAAGGGAAGAGGACATAGCATTTGCAGCTCTTAAGAGAAGAAAGCCATAAGAAGGCCTAAATAAAGAGGCAACAGATGTGTCAACAGTTAATAACATGGGAAGGGATTTTTAAAGGTCACAATAAATTCTTGAAATATCAATTGGTGCATGTGCATGTGCGTACACACACACACACACACACACACACACACAACTGTAAGAGGAAATGTGGGCAAAACAAAACAAAAACAACAAAAATCTTATAGAGGAAAATCAGCTAATATCTAGGCAATCTCCCCACTCTTCAAAAATAACAATCCTCTCCCATAGTCAGGCAGAATATCAAAGAACGTTTAAGAATAGCATTTAGAAGAATGCTCTTATTCCAGAATACCTGAATACTCTAAATCGGACCTTCCTATTGTACAAATACAGTCAATACAAGCAAGAACCAAGATTATAGGCAAAAAGGCTGTGCAAGCTACAGACAATAAAAGAAACTGCAGAAACAACTTCACACGAAATGGTGTCTGTGATGGGAATCTACCCATCATGGAGGGTAGGAAATAGTATGATTTGAAGATTTTTTTGAAGGGAGAAAACAAAGGAACTATAGGAGACTAATCATATTGTAAAGTGTTAATGAAGAAGGAATGAATTTTAAATTATCAAGGTACGTTTCAACTAACTGCGAACCCACAGCGTGCCCTGCCACCCCCGGAGGTAACGCTTCAGAGGAAGGAAGGAGGACAAGAAGGAAAGTTAAGACACTGGGAGGCTGAGCATGCCCTAAATTTACAGCTTGTGCTTCTTCATTTGTTTATATACTAGGAAAGTAAGCCATACTAAACAACACAGACTTTGTACAAAATGACTACTTTTTTCTGTTGTTTAAATGTGAGTTTTTGAAATTTTATTTTATAGTTGACACTATTACAAATGTCCCAATATCCACTACCCCCACTCCCGTTACCCACCTCCACCCAGTCCCATCTCCCTTTCCCTCTGGCCATCACCACACTGTTGTCTATGTCTATGGATTATGTGTATATATCCTTTGGTTAATCCCTTCATCTTTTTCATCCAGTCCTTCCCACCCCCCTGCCCTCTGACAGCTGTCAGTCTGCTCCATGTATCATTTCCTCTGTTTCTATTTTGTTTATAAGTTTATTTTGTTCATCTTGTTCATTATATTCTACATTTAAGTGAGATCATATGGTATCTATCTTTCTCTGATTATTTTATTTTACTTATCATAATACTCTCTAGATCCATCTATGCTTGTTGAAAAAGTTAAGTTCCTTCTTTTTTATGGCCAAGTAACATAAATGCTACCACTCTGGAGAGCAGCTACAACGTTTGGACAGGTTCAAGCCTCAGACTAATGAGAGGGCACAGTCTTGTCGTTGCAAAACCACGTGCAGGTCCCAGCATGGAGGACAAAGCCCTCCCAACACAATTATAGCCACAGGCTATGGTTGTAAGCTTGACCTTATGGTCCAAACCTGTGGTCCCAGGTGGCTGAGTGATGTAGGCTGTGGGAGATGCAGCAAGTGCTGCTAAAACAAAGCTTGGTAGAGTTCTCAGGTGCATGTAATTAAGTAGATTCAAAACTCAATAGAATATTGTAAACATCTAGTCCATGCCCTTTCTTTGTCTCATAGTATCTGACTATACCAGTAAAATAGAGACTCAGTTTATAGGCTGTGGCACTGTCTCTCCATCCGAGAACAGCATCCCACCCAGCCCCAACTGTCTTCTCTGTCTGTCTTCTTTAATCCTTTACTGCACCCGCACCTCCTCAGGTTCACTCTTGGCTGAGCTGGGCGTGGTTCATACCACAGCTTTTTATCCACTCATCTACTGCTGGGCATTTAGGCTGTTTCCAGATCTTGGCTACTGTAAATAATGCTATGACCATAGGGATACATATATTCTTTTGAACTGGTGTTTTGTGTTTCTTAGGATGTATTCCTGGAAGTGGGATTGCTGGGTCAAAAAGCAGTCCCATTTTTAAAATTTTTATTTTGAGGGAACTCCTTTTGTGTTAATCTAAAGAATGCTGGGGGTAAAAAATATCTAATAGATAATAGTGTTTCTTAATCAGTTTTAATGATAACTTAGGTAGGCTCTAGATATTTTCAAGGTTTTTGCAAGCTTCTTGGTTATTATTAGACAAAGATAAAAATACATTATGTCAAGCCTTTCTCTTTGGAAGGGGAGAGTTTCCATACAAGAAAGAAATAATATTTTGGAATTCTTTAACATCTTGTCCTTATTGCCCTCATTTGCAAATGATATTGAAAGAGAAAGGCCCTTAAAGGCTAAGCAAAAATCAGGTGCACTGAGAGTAAAATGTTGAATTAAAAGTGACAAGAGGTAGATCATTAACCATCTAAAGTGTCATTTTAAGAACAACTTGAAAACCAACCTAAATATACCAGAGGAATAAAGACTACATAGATAAGGAATAAAAACTTAGATTTCGAATGAGAAGGTAAGAAGGTAATTTTGATTTTATTTTTTGAAAAATATATCAGTTTTAAGTGTGATAGGAACGGTTCTGTAATAATGAATGCATTTATAACAGTAGGTTAAAATATCAGAACACACTGATAGTTATGCCCACAGGGGGGAAAAATAGGTAAAACTTTGTTAGATTTAACAAGACTGAGGAGAGCACGTAGCTACCCTGTCCGGTACATTACCCACCAGTCATATGTAGCTATCAAGCATTCAAAATGTGGCATGTTCAAATTTAGGTGTACTATAAATATAAAATTCAGGATTTAAAAAACTTAGTATATAAAATAATAAAATATTTGTAACAATATTTTATATTGGTTATATATTAAGATGATAATTTTTTTGATATACTGAGCTAAATAAAATACATTAAAATTAATTTCACCTATGTGTAGTAAAAACTTTATCCTTGCTCAAAGAGAAGTCTGTTTATCTGCAAGTCTCGAGCCGGGGCAGCCTGATTATATGATTTACAAAAGGGGCTCAGAATCACATGGTATCTGCTCAAACCTGGGAAGGACTGGAACTAATGCTGGCCATGTGGGCAGCTGACCATGTCAATGTGATGGAGCTCCAGTAGAAACTCTGGACAGCACATCTCAGGTGAACTTCCCTGGTTGGCAGTACTCCACGCTTATTGCCACACAATGATATGGGGCAAGTTCGCACTGTCCATGCCTCTCTTGGGAGAAGACACATGGAAGGTCCATGTGTGAAAACTCTTGGACTCATCATCTCTTCCCTTGACTGATGGAATCTGTACCTTCCACTGTAACAAATCCTCACCACAAGTACAAATGCTTTCAGTGAATTCTAGAAACTCACCAAAATGGTGAGTGGTCTTCTAGACCATGACCTTGCCACTGATGGTCTTGAGGCCCTCAAACTTGCATTAGAAGTCAGGGTGGTCTCCTGAACTTTGCCCATGTTTCTGTTTACTTTTTTTTTAACATGGCTACTAGCACTTGTAAAAGTACACATGTCTCAAGTTTACGACTTGCATTGTATTTGTTTTGTATGGCAAGGTAGAATCAGGCTCAAGCAGGAAGAGTGGAATAAGGCATTCTGAGGTACCACAGCTCAATGTAGGAAACAATTATTTAAATGGAAATTAGTTATGTAAGTACATACATTTGATGGAATTCTAATCACCGGGGTGGAACACAGTGTTAGATATGTCACGAGGTTTATCCACAGCAGGATTGTGTACCACCAGTTCTCTGCCTAGGCAGTGTTTGACACAAGGCTTATAATACTCTTTGAGAAAGGAGATTGACAGACATTCTGAATTGGAGTAATTGAATAGGAAACAATTAAGAAAATACATTATGAATTTTGTTATTTTATTTATGAAACAATTTACTTCTTGTTCTTGACCATATTTTTGTTTTTCTCTCAGGTGATTAAAGCATGTAAGTTATCTTATTAATACTGACCTTGCTCAATCTGGCATCCAAACAAAATTATTAGCTTGATATAGAATCTAAGTAAAAGATTTGAGGCAGGAAGCAGAAACCTGCATCTTATAATAAGAAGATCAAGATTTGTACTAAGATATAGGATTTTAAGTACTAATACAAAAAAAGTGACAAACCACATAAAAATAGAAGCAAGGAATAGACTTAAGGTTAAGATACACAGGTCAGGAGGATGTTGTCCAAATCTGATATTTACATGATTTTCAAGAGTACCTGGGTCCTTGCCACATAGAATACATTGCATTAATATTTATTGAAAGAATTAGAAATGAAATTCTATATAATAAAAACCTAATATGCTAAGTGTCCAGTTATCCAGTTGGTCATTCAACCTATCAAAGTAGCATATCCTAATGATATGCTAAGGCTGCTCAACTGCTCGTTATGATGTGCACTGATCACCAGGGGCAGATGCTCCAACTGGTAGGTTAGCTCGCTGCTGGTGTCCAGCTGATTGAGACTGAGCAGGCTGGACACGCCCTGGAGCTTTCTGGCTGTCCTTCCCTGGCTGGCCAACCTCCTGTGTCCTTCCTTGGTCCTGATCATGCACTGGTGTAGTCCCTTGGTCGGGCGTGCACCTCTCGCAATTCAGGATCCCACAGGGGATTTTGGAGAGCTGGTTTCGGCTCAATGGCGAATTGACCAATTGCTATGAAGAGTGCACTGACTAGCAGGGGGCAAACACTCAATGCAGGAGCTGCCCCCTGGTGGTCAGTGTGCTCCCACAGTGGGAGTGTACTCAGCCAGAAGCTGAGCTCACAGCTGGACAGTGCAGTGTTGGTGCTCTTCCACCTTTGTGGCAGCACTAAGAATGTCCGAGTGATGGCTTAGGCCCGCTCCCTCCAGGGCCTAAGCCTTCAGTCAGACATCCCCTGAGGGCTCCCGAATTGTGAGGGGGTGCAGCCTGGGCTGAGGGACTCCCCCCCACACTCCCTCCCCCGCAAGTGCATGAATTTCGTGTACTGGGCCTCTGATAAGGGCTTAATCCCCAGTAGGGGGCATGCAGGAGACAGCTGCTCAATTATTCCCTATACATCATTGATGTTTCTTTCTCTCCCTCTCCCTTCCTCTCTAAAATCAATAGAAATATATTTTTAAAAAATTACAGGTACAGGAAGGGACAAATTTTTAGTCTGCAATGGGCATAATCATGGGCATATTTAAAAATTAATAAAATCCAGGTCTATGAAAATTATATCTATCTTTTAAAGCCTATCTATTTCACCCACTATCTACTGTTTTTCAGCATCTTTAACTCCTTCAATTAGAAGTGTTCTCTCTCTCTCTCTCTGCTCTCATATCACTTTGTGTATTCTTCAGTTGAAACATTAACCTTACTCTTCTATATAATTCAATCTCTGAAATTTATAGGATTTTTAAATTCTTCTTTCTCATGTTGTAAAGTTTATTTTTCTTAATTGATTTGATAGAAAGATAGCAAGGATGGTAGAGGGTTGGAGAGACAGAAACATCAATGAGAGAGAAACATCATTAATCAGCTGCCTCCTGCATGACCCCTACTGGGGATTGAGTGCAACCTGGGTATATGTCCTGACTGGGAATCAAATCAGTGACTTCTTAGTTTATGGCTTAATGCTCAACCACTGAGCCTCAGCAACTGAACCCATGTTGTAAGTTTTTAACGACAGGGGTATATGTTCTATATATTTTTATAACCCAGAGTGCACTTAGAGTATGTAATTGATATTCAACAAACACTTGTTGAATTTTATTCAAATTAATTTGGTATGAACGTAGCTTTTACAGCTTCTTCAAAGTTATTCAAACTTTTTGTATGACTAAAACATAAATACCATCTCTTTTATTAGTATTAAAAAGATATTTGGGTGAAAGCAACTGTTTCCTTTTATTTGAGTAATTTCCCCAAGATTGGGCAGAAAATTCAAACCTTTGGCTTTCATGGTTCACCATGTACCAAGCCATATTGTATTTACTATCTTCCCAATGTTTGAGTAAATGAGCCACATGAGTTGTATGAAATAAATGAGAATAACAGGGGTGGTAATGACATAATGAAAAAATGGGGATAATGAGAGCTGCCAGACAGAGAGCCAGTGTTTTTGTAGGGAGGAGAGTGAACTTAAGAACATGAAGATTGAAATTTATACAGTGGGGCCATATTCATTATGTGTAATGATCAGAGGAGAGAAAATGGTTGAAAAATTGGGTGACAAGTAAATCTTGAAGTGTTTACAGATGTATTTGTGTTTACTAGATCAGCATCTGGAGATGAAAAGAGATGATTTATGGAGGGAGAATGAAGACTTGCAGATATTGTAAGGAATGTTAAAAGGACAAGGCAGAGGAGAGTTCTGGATGAACTAGAGCAAAGGCAGATTGGCTGAAGCACTTTATTAGGGCAGAATAAATGATCGAAATTAAAAAAAGGGAGGTTTTTATTGGAAATGAAGGAGGCGGCCTGTCCTTAAACACTGGCTGAAGATTTAGATAGCCATACTATTGGGTTAGCTGCTTGTGCATGTGTGTGTGCTCTTTGTGTTCACATATCTCAATACATCAAAATTAGGTATGCAAAGTCTATAAAATGTGTGCCACAGAAAATGCCATGGCTATCTTTACAGAACTCTCTCTCTCTATGCATCTCATGAAGAGTGTACTGATTCTTGATTCCTACTGCTTTTGTGACAGATTACATTTTTCAAAAATTGCTACAATACTTTTATTTTGCATTTTTTTAAAAATTTATTAATTTTATAAGGGTGATGGAAGTTAATAAAATTATATAGGGTTCAAGTGTAACATTCTATGGTACATCATTTGTATGTGTTTGCCACTCAAAGTCAAATCAACCCCATGACCCTCTTTCTAGGCACTGCTTTCCCTCTGGCCTAGAGCCACCTTTCTGCCTTTGCTCAGGCCCAGAGTTGCCTTTCCACCTTCCCATGCTGCCCAGAGGCTGGGAGCTGCTGGGGCAGTGCAGAATACAGGTGTTGTCACCGTGGCGATGATGTAAGCAACCTGCCCTGCACTCTTCTTTGTTGGGTTAATTTGCATACTCACTCCTGATTGGCTGGTGGGTGTTATGAAGGTATCGTCAAATGCATCTTTCTCTTTTATTAGTATAGATGGTACAGCTTCTGCTTGGCTGACTCTTCTTTGGGTCATGTAACTTTGGAGCCCTGAGTGATGACAATGAAAAGACTACAAGAACAAATCACATAGAAAAAAAGAAAGAGAGAGAAAGAAAGGGAGCAAAAAGCCCCACTATTCCAGCTCTCAGATGTTTAAATCTTCACAGCTGATTGCAACCAGCAAGAGATCTGAGAAGAACCTCCCAGCTGAACCTAGATATAATGATTATAACTTTGTCATTATTAATATAATTAATATAATGATAAAACCATTGTTGTTTGAGGCGCTAAGTTTAAGGGTGGTTTGTTTTACAACAGTAGATAATAAGAACACTATTTCCAGCCCTGGCCCTGTGGCTCAGCTGGTTGGAGCATCGTCCCATACACCAAAACGGTGGTGGGCTTGATTCTGGCCATGGCACATACCTAGGGTGCTGTTAGATCCCTTTGGAGCACATCAGGGAGGAAACTGATCAATGTTCCTCTTTCTCTCTCTCCGCCCCTCTTTAAAAGTCAATAAAAACATATCCTCAGATGAGAATTAAAAGAACAGTGTTTCCCAAAATATGTTTGGATGTGTCCATTTGATGAGTTAGGTAGGTAAACAGGAAAAAGAACAAAAAAAAAACAAACTTGTTCTGGGTCACTTAGTAAACCTGTGTAATTGTTAGGACTGAGATTGTAATTCAGAGTGTCTATCTTTTGTTCAGACAAGTGATCCACTTTATTTACAAGTGGAAAACACACCCTAACATTTATTGGCATGAAAATGTATAACACAATTCAATTTAAAGCTAGATTTTTAAAAAAGCTGTCTACTGAATCTAAAGACCATAACCTACTATAATGGGTGTTCATTAGCTGAATTTATATCGTATGTGAGAACTGAGGCTCAATGCATGAAATTTGTGCAAGAGAAGCCTTCCTTCCCCCAGCTGCCGGCACCAGCTTCACTCCGGCACTGGGACCCAGGCTTCCCTCGCAGCCCTGGCTTCATCCAGAAGGTCATCCAGAAGGAGGCTCAGGAGGACATCCGGTCTAATGAACATATTACACTTTTATTATTATAGATGCTCTCTTAGATAGAGGCATTGTGGTGCTTTAATTGTATTTTAAAAGTCTGATTTGACAGATGTACTCTTTAAAGTAGAATCTGGAGATATACAAATATCAATATTTATTGTCTTAGCACTACATTTAAAAATTAAGCAGGGCCAGAAATACTTATGAGTAGTCTCACTGCTAATTAGTCACACTGTAGATAAACAATGTTCCCATCATCATTTTAAACTACCTGTGTGTAGAATACTGAATTGGAAATAAAACAACTGGAAAACAGTCCCTGTTTTCAAAGAGTTTTTTAATTTTATTTATTTATTTTTTTATGTAGGTAGAGATGGAAAACAGATCCATATTGAGAATAATTCAGAACATATACAACCCAAATATAAATAGACTAGAGGCCCCGTACATGGATTTGTGCACCCGTTGGGGTCCCTCTGCCTGGACTGTACCCCCTTGCAATCCAGGACCCCTTGGGGGATGTAGCAATGCACGAAGCAGCAGGAGGCCAGAGAGGAGCCTGAGCAGTGCTGGGCGCCACCTGGCTCAGCGCTTGGCACTCCTGGGATTCACGGCGTTCCTGGTTCATTCGTCACTCCTTAGCACTCCTTAGTGCTGTGCTTGCCAGCCATGAGTCCGACTTCTGGATGAGCATAGCTCCCACTGTGGGAGTGCATTGACCACCAGAAGTCAGCTCCTGCTGGTCAGTGTATATCATAGCGACCGGTCATTCTGGTGGTTTGGTCATAACAGTTGCTTAGGCATATATATATATATATATATATATATATATATATATATATATAGAGAGAGAGAGAGAGAGAGAGAGAGAGAGAGAGAGAGAGAGAGAGAGAGAGAGACTAGAGGCCCAGTGCACAAATTTGTGCAACTTGAAAGGAACTGTGAGCCACAAGGCTGTGGTGGGCACAATATGGGTCTTGGTCCATCCTTTGAGATCCCGCCTGGCTCCTGCCACGGTCCCTGGTCCCCTGTCTGCCCAGCAGCCTTGCTTCCACTGCCGTCACTCCCTGCGCTGATGGCACCAGCCCTGCTCACACCTGCTGATGGCACAGAGTGAGTGGGGCCAGTGCTGGCAGCAGGTGTGAGCAGGCACACTGGCATCAGCTGCAAGCTCTGGGCAGGACCGTGGCATGTGGAAACAAAGAATTTTCAGTAACCACTAGAGATTCGCCCTGATGACAGTGACTGGAACTCTGCCTTGGCCTGGTGCCCCCCCCTCCCCCCCCACCTGCTCCACCATCCCGCTGTGGCTGATGCCTGCCATGTTTCATGCATGCCCTCTGGTGGTCAGCGCACATCATAGCGACTGGTTGTTTGGCCGATTTGCATATTAGGGTTTTATATATATACTAGAGGCCTGGTGTATGAAATATGTGTATGGGGGTGGGGGTAGGAGTGGTCGTCCCTCAGCCCAGCCTGTGCCCTCTCCAATCTGGGACCCCTCGAGGGATGTATGACTGCCTGTAAACCTCAGGTTGAAGGATTCATTTCACAAATCCAACTCACCTTGTGCACTCTATTGGGGATCAAGCCAGCAATCTGGGCTTGTGCCCAGACTGGGAATAGAACCATGACCTCCTGGTTTATAGGTCAACCCTCAACCACTTAGCCATGCCAGCGGGTTATTGATTACTTATTTTGTGCGAGGCATTAAGTGCTCAAATATATTGCATCATAATCTATACAAGCTTTCACTAATGTCTTTGGGTATTTAATTTCCTAGGGTTTTACCAAGTGTTAGCTAACTTTTAATAATGCTTCTGTAATAATTGTAATATAGAGCAAGAATTCATATCAATATATTAAGATATTTAAATTGCTGGAATATGCTATATAATGTGCACATCCAGCACTGATACTTGGAGTTTCCTAAATGCCTCATTTGCAAAGGTTTCCATTTCATAGCATCATTGAAATTCTCAAACTGGTATGTGAGATTGTGAGGTGAACTAGAGGTCTGGTGCATGAAATTCATGCAAAGGGATCAGCCCTCACAGCCCCAGCTTCATCCGGAAGGTCGTTCAGCTGTCTGGTCTAATTACGATATTACCCTTTTATTATTATAGATAGTCTGCTTTGCAACTTTCCCAGTTTCTACAGCAATTGTTGAATTTGTAGGTGGTCGTTTCTGTCTTGTATTCAGTCATTTCTATCAATGTTTGCCCTGCTCTGGCTGCAAACATTTTACTTCTTACCTTTCTAGAAGCCATAGACCCTTGTTTTGGCCCACTTTTCGTAAGAATGAAAAGCAAAACTCACTCAAATTTCACCAACCATCATGGGGTTGTGATGGGTATGAAAGGGAAAACACAATTCTTCCACTGATGGAGATATATTATTTTATTTCTTCTTTTAGAGATTTTTCCTTTTTTGATTAGAGAGATGCTTAGATGCTTCAAGGTACCCATTCCATGAGTTGATTTTATTCAAGTGTTGAATTCCAGCTCCTCTCATTACAAGTTCTGTAATAAAATCTTTTAAAAATATATGTTATCTTGCCTAATTCTTAAAGCAAGTGGGTATTTAGGAGTCATGAATGCTCAAGAGCTGTGCGGTATAAAACATCAGCTACTAGACACACGTGGCTATTGAGCATGTGAAATGTGGCTAGTTCATATTGAGATGTGTTATAAGTATAAAATACATACTATATTTTGAATATCTAGTATGAAAAAATATAAAATGCATCATTAATAAATTTTCATATTGATTGCATGTTGAAATGGTAATAGTTTGGCGATATTGGGCTAAATAAAATATATTATAAAAATAAAGTGTTACCTATTTCATTTTTACCTTTTTTAATGTGGCTATTAGAATATTTAAATTAGGTAAATCACATATCTTTACAGGACAGCACTGCTCTAAAAACCACAAAGCTTCCAATATTGGAAAGAATCTCAGGCTTTTGCTTAGAATTACAAATACTTGAGATATTTCTTTGTTGTGGTTTTGTACAACTGCCAGCTGCCTTGTACAAAATAAATAAAAAGATTGCATGAAGATGCTTATTATAAACCCAGTTTCAAAAACCTTAGGCCTTTGGCAATATTTGTGTTCTTTCATTGGTCCATTAGCTTCACTTTGCCTCAGGTATTGTAACTTCAAACTTGATGTAACATTTTCTATGGATGTGGCTTTTAAAGATCAATAAATTAAATGTAGTTTGTAATCCTCCAAAGAATAATGTGTTACTTATAAAAAAATTTTTTTATCACAAATCTAGTGCTTTTCTGGTATGTTCAAAGAGAAGGAATCCTAAAGCATTAAATTAAAAATATTAAAATCTGTGTATTTTAACTTTTAATGGATAAAGTTAATCTACATTGTCATGATAATGCTTGAAGAAACTACTTTGTGGCACAGTATACTCCTCACTTTAGCACTTTATAAATGAACGAGTCTGTATATTTATGAACAAAAAAAGATGGATAGCATGTTCAGTTCTCCCATACCATAAAGAAGATTCTCATTTGCATTTTTATCATCACTGTTTATGACAAATAATGCTGATCTTGCCGATTGTACTTGTGCTATATACACTGGAAATTAAGGTGAGCTTACATGCAGATTATTTTTATTTGTGACTCGATCCTGGGAGTTAAAAGACCAATAAAACATAAGCCATCTCTCTTGCTCTATTGAAAGGCAAATGGAGAAATTAATGCAGAGAGGATCAGGATCAGAAACTAGGAAAGAACAGAGCTGTTTCCTCCTGGCTCTGTCCCCTCCTCCCCACACGCTGATTAAGCATCTCCTATGAATCAAATACTGAGAAGATGAAAGAAGAAGACAATCATGTTCCTCAGAATCCTTTATTCGTTTTGGGAACTGAAGTCAGACTGTAGTTTTAAAAATTCTTCAACTGCATGTAGCTCAGGCAGTTAAATAAGTAATCATGACATTTGGTTGTAACAGACCTTCGGACATTTCTCCCTGCACTTTAACATCTACGGTAAAACCGTTATAAGGGATGTACCCCCACTTATGCAGTCACTGCTCTCAGGTCCACATAATAAATAAAGATTAGAAGATTGGCATTTTTTTTGGTATAATCCACCTCCTCCCCTCTCCACTCCATTTTCCACTTTACTGCAAGAGTGAAACAAAACAAAACAAAACAACAACAACAAAACTAGTTTTACAGGGTGAACGGGGGCGAGGGATGTAAGAAAGGAAGAGAAGGAGGGAGCAGGGAGGACCATACAGATAAGCGGAAGCAGGGAATCAAATGCAGAGCTGCTGTCCTTTTCCCATTTGTCAGGAGGTACCCTCCCTGCCCGCTGCTCCCGGCTCCCAGCCAAGTAGCTTCTCCTCGCGGCTGCGCCCCCTAGCGGCGGCGCGCGGCGGCGCGCGGCGGGCGCTTATCTCTTTAAGTGACAGCTGTGGCTCGGGTCCCAGTCCCGGCCTGACGTCAGCGCCGCCTCCCCGGCGGGGAGAGGAGTAGTGAGCGCCGCGCGCCGCGCTCCTGGCACTCGCGGCTCGCTCTGCCAGCCGCCTGGGCGGCGAGTTCTCTCCGCTCCGACCGCTCCGACCGACCCCTCCTCCCGCCCCGCGGGGAGGCGAGCGGCCGCGCCGGAGCCTCTTGCAAGCAAGTCCCTCGCACACTTCCCCGCCGGCGCCCCAACGGAGCGGCCGCTGCTCCCCGCGCCTCCACCTCCACCTCCACCGCCGCCGCTGAGCTCCTCTCCTGCGCTGCGCTCCCCCGATGGAGCCCGAGCACCCCGAGCCCTGAACCGGGCCGCCCCGGCCGGAGGAGGAACGTGCGGTCTGGCCCGAGGGCGCACCCAGCGCGCGCGCCAAGGCCGGGGGACCCCCTCCCCACTCCCCGGGGGCGCAGGGCACACGGTTCGGAAGATCGAGAAAGTGCGGCTGCCCCCGGTCCCCTCGGTCGGACGCGGGGCCCCCGGACCATGGCTCTGAAGGACACGGGCAGCGCGGGCAGCACCATCCTGCCCATCAGCGAGATGGTCTCCGCGTCCGCGCCTCCCGGGGCGGCATCGGCGGCGGCGGCGGCGGCGGCCCCGGGGTCCTGCGCGCCCGCGCCCTCGCCCTTCCCCGAGGTGGTGGAGCTGAACGTGGGCGGCCAGGTGTACGTGACCAAGCACTCGACGCTGCTCAGCGTCCCGGACAGCACGCTGGCCGCGATGTTCTCGCCCTCCGGCCCCCGGGGCGGCGGCGGCGGCGGCGGCGGCGCGCGGCGGCGGGGCGAGCTGCCCAGGGACAGCCGGGCGCGCTTCTTCATCGACCGCGACGGCTTCCTGTTCAGGTACGTGCTGGACTACCTGCGGGACCGGCGGCTGGCGCTGCCCGAGCACTTCCCCGAGAAGGAGCGCCTCCTGCGCGAGGCCGAGTACTTCCAGCTCGCCGACCTGGTGCAGCTGCTGGCGCCCAAGGTGGCCAAGCAGAACTCGCTCAACGACGAGGGCTGCCAGAGCGACCTGGAGGACACGCTGTCGCAGGGCAGCAGCGACGCGCTCCTGCTGCGGGGGGCGGCGGCGGGCGCGCCCTCGGGGCCCGGGGCGCACGGCGGCGGCGGCGGTGGCATTGGCCTTGGCCTTGGCCTTGGCGGCGGCGGCGGGACGGACCGGCGCTCGGGCTTCCTGACGCTCGGCTACCGCGGCTCCTCCACGGCCGTGCGGGACCAGCAGGCGGACGCCCGGTTCCGGCGGGTGGCGCGCATCCTGGTGTGCGGGCGCATCGCGCTGGCCAAGGAGGTCTTCGGGGACACGCTCAACGAGAGCCGCGACCCCGACCGGCCGCCCGACAAGTACACGTCCCGCTTCTACCTCAAGTTCACGCACCTGGAGCAGGCGTTCGACCGGCTGTCCGAGGCCGGCTTCCACATGGTGGCGTGCAACTCCTCCGGCGCCGCCGCCTTCGTGCACCAGTACCGCGACGACAAGGTCTGGAGCAGCTACACCGAGTACATCTTCTTCCGTGAGTCCGCCGCGGGGTCCGCGTGTCCTGTCTCCCCGCTCCCCCCCCCCCAAACAAACAAACAAGCAAACAAACAAGCAAACAAACAGCAACAACAACTACAAAAACACACGGGGCGTCTCAGAGGGAGCTGGTTAATTCATGAGCCCGAGGGGGGCTCACCCTGCGCGCCCCCGCCTCTGGCTGAGCGCTTTCTCCCTCCGAGATCCCCACTTGGTCCCCGAGGTGCACCTAGTTCCTAGGCAGCCCTCCTTCTTAACTTGAAGGATTTTTGTCCCTCTCCTCCACCCCGCACCCCGCACCCCGCAGCCCTGGGCTCCCTTCTCCTGCGCAGGGCGCGGAGGGGGCCTGGGAGACCTGGCTGGGCACAGCGGTTCTCCTTTCTCCCTCTGCGTCTGCGGGGCTCCTGGGGATCAGTGTGCGGGCGCCTGTGTTTCCTCTCCGGAGGGCAGGGTAGCACAGAGGCACCGCAGCAGAGCATCCCCGGGAGGGGAGTACCTCCTGTTGGTGCCGGTCTAGGCGCAGGAGCATCCAATTAGGGGAGGTGTCAGGAGGCAACCTGGAAAGTGGTGACTGTGCCCCAGAGCCCCTCAGGGGGCGGGGGAGTGTGCGACTGGAGGGAAAGAGGTCTCCATCGACCCGGAGAAAACTCAGGTTTTTTCCCAGCGCCACTTGTCAGCTGTCATTGCTGGGTGTTTGGACAGCGGAAAGCGGGAGGTGGAGGGAACCGAAGAGTGTGCATGTGTGAGCGCTGTTGTCAGGGTTGGAGAGTGCGTGTGCACGTGTGTGTGTGTGTGTGTGTGTGTGTGTGTGTGTGTGAGAGAGAGAGAGAGAGAGAGAGAGAGAGAGAGAGAGAGAGAGAGAGAGAGAGAGAGAGAGATTGAGAGAGAGAGAGGGAGAGAGAGAGAGAGAGAGAGAGAGAGGGAGAGAGAGAGGGAGAGAGAGATTGATTTCCTTCTGGGCATCTCAAACGCAAAGGGGGTGGGGAGTTTGAGTCCACTTCCCCAGGGGGAGTAAATCCTGGGATATTGTGAAAGGAGGGAATGAGGGAGAGGATTTGGAAAGCATTTGGCATGATGCTTCCTGCAGCCCCTTCAGGAGGGCGCCCTGTGGATCAAGTTCAAGAACTCCACCCAAGATCACCGGGCCTTGGGGGATGGGGAGGCGGGGCGGCTCAGTTCCCAGCGATATTTAGACAGCGAGGAGGGCCCCGCTGGAGAGCTGTTTGGGGAAATGAAAAGCCAGCTGGGCTGGCAGCAGGGGCATCATTTGGCAAACGTGTTTCTTTGTGGAGACACAAGAAGCTTTGGAATGTGCCTGTACTCTTAGGGAAAGCACCATTGGCCCTCTATGATACAAACAAACCAGTTTTAATTGTACTTATTTACTTTGGTAATTTACTCGCTCTTTGGGGATTAGACAATTTTTTCCGCACTTTATTTTGACTGGAGAAAGGGAAAGCCTGCTTGCACAGGAACAAGCTTGATTGGAAGGTGCTCATTGAATATTCTAGTAACCTTTGAGGTAGTGTGATAAAACACAGCAGGCTGTCTTAGTGCTAGATAGTCTTTTTAAACAGGGTGGATTTTCCAAGAAAACAAAGCATTTCGACAGAGAAGCAAAGAAAGTGTCACTGAAGCGGTGGATAGAAATCTGTCTTAATTATATCAAAGTGCTATTACAAGTTGCACAGTAAAAAGAGAAAAGCCACCCAAAGGAAGGCCATTTTTTAAAATTGAAAATACCTTTTCACTATTTATTAAGTAATTAAACCATCTAGCAGTATTCTTTACATCTTATCCGTTATTAACATTTGAAATTTTAAACATTTATCATTTCAACTGGATATATTTTCAAGCATAACAGAAGATGAGATGGAATGAACTTTTGACCCTTGTGGTTAGTGATTTTTGTTAGAGCAGATATAAGCATATGTTCTGCAATTATGTTTCTTGCATTTTGGAATCTTTCTTAGATTTAACTAATAAGTTAATTTGAAAGAGGTATTTGGAATTCAGAATATTTCACTCCTGGGGCTAGAAGAATTGTTAACAAAATAAATAGTCATATTATGAATAACCTTTTGCAGAGTATTCACATAACTAATGAGCTCTGAGATTCATTCATAGAAATCCAAGAAATCTAAGGAAGCAACCTAAAACTTTCCTCATTAATTACCCCATGGGGGAAAATTTCAGATTAAATATTGCTCTTTTGAAGTGTTATTCCAGTCATTGGCCAGCCTAATTTAGTTGTCATTTTAAATTTATTATGTAAAGTTGATATTGAATACTATTATACATACACTTATTTTATGTTTTATATAGCTTGCAGCATATTTTCACAAGTTATTTTGGATGGGATTCCTTTTAAAATTGGAAATGAAAATACAATGTAAAATCTTTGTATTTCCATCTTATTCAGTTTAGGAGATGGTGCAAGTTTATAATTACCTTGTTTGCAGTCTTTATTTAAAATGAATATTAGTGTTATTCATTAAAAACAAAATTATTGGATGAAATTGTTTGTCTACTATATTTCAAATGCAGAAGAGGGCCTTACCTTTTATTTTTCCTTTTGACCAGTACTTTCAACAAATATTTGTTTGGTGTGTAACATGCACCAGTCATGTTAACACATTTTTAAATTCAGGCTGCACATGAACTAGTTTGAAGCTTTGCTAAAACTATAGAATTGTAGTTTATACATTCTTATGCCAATTTTTGCTCCTGTATAAATAGAAAGAGAGAGGCCGAAACCGGTTTGGCTCAATGGACAGAGCGTCTTTTATATATTATTAATTTACGTACATATGTCTGTCATTAAGAACTTTCTTTTTAAGATCCTTTCCTTTCTATGTGCCCTTCTAAATGATTGATTACTGACATGTACTTCCTAGTGTGTACTTTTCCTAACTAATCTCTACCCCCACTGATGATCCACATTTAGATTTCTTCACTTGTCATGGCCAAGCCTACTGTGGACCTGTGTGAGAACTTTTTAAATATACATCTAGGAGGGGAATTAGTGGGCCCTTGGGGATGCACTTGGTTAAGGACTGTCAGATTGCTCTCCAAATGAGTACACCAGTCTTCACTTCTGAGAATAGCACATGAGAATGTCATTATCTCCACTTCCCTGCCAACTTGTCAAAATTCAGTTTTCTAATTGTTGCGAAAAATAGAAGAAAAGTGATAGTTCATTGTTGTTTTCAATTTCATCTCTCTAATTACCAACGATGGAAAGGTAATTTTTAGCTCACCCGTCTCTGTAGATTAGAAAGATTTTGAGTAAGCAGGTCAAGAGGATCCTCTATAGTGTAATCTTATTTTCCTTTTCAAACTTCAACGGCAGCAACAGCATCACAAACACATGCACCTGCATAAAACGATGAAACTACTCTTCATGCAAATGAATGTTTATTATCCTTCTCAAAGGGGACACCCCAGTCTCATCGGCCCTGCCTCCATCTGTGGGTGATCTACATACGGTATTATGTATGAGATATGAAGGTGATTCCTTGTGGAATGGTCTCTTATGAATTAATATTTTCATATATGTCACTTGCCCTCAATGCAGTCAATAAACAAATCTGACAGGAGCAGGATCAGTGAAAGCATGTGGTCCAAGAAGGGGAGAATGGAACCCACACAGCATTACAGTCTTGCAGCAAATTCTGCCATGCAGGCCTGTCGGAGACTCCCTTTCCTGCCAAGAGAATAAGTGCCTACCTGGCAGCACCTGGTTTTGCTGTGGAGCACAACTCCCTTGCCTGTTGTCCTCCAGGGTCCTTTCCTTTACCTTCTGGGAGATTCTAACCTGTCAGTTGCCTTCCCTGACCACGCCTGAGGCAGGCATTGGGGTCCGACACCCTCTTCCCAACTGCAGATTCCACAGCTCACTTCCTGCCAGTGCAGGTTCAGCACCTGCAGGTGGCTTGAAGGATGAAATAGCTTATGCTACTGATGGCCAGTTTTGCAGTTTCTGGCAAAATTGTAGTGGACTTTTGGTCAGTTTCATGAGTGAATTAAGAGCAAAAATATCTCCTCCTAATGTAATTTTTATACCTGAAAGCTATTCTGTGGCCTCTCTGAGTCACTCATTTCCCGTCTGAAATGAACGGTTTAGGAGTGTGGTGCCAGCTTTGTCAGCGGGGCGGTCTGCTGTGTGAAAGAGTTGGACCTCCTGCTAAGGCTGCACTTTTGTGGTTATATTTAGTTACTGCTGTTTTTTTGTTTTTGTTTTTAACTTAAATTTTTGTATTGTGAACATTTTAAACATCATGGAAAAAAACACACAACAATTTTCCAAAAAAAAAACTTTAATATATTCATCTCCTAGGTTCAACAGTAATAAAAATATAAATGCATCTCTGATGTTATTTTTTTTTTTTTTGCTAAACCATTTTAAAGCAACTCCAAAATATTATGTTGTTTCAAATCTATGTACCTTGTTATAAACAAAAAATGGATATTTTTTTTATATCAACACTATTCCATTATCAACTTTAATGAGATGCATAATGATTTTGGCAATATCTGATATATAATCCATAATCATGTTTCTTAGATTGCCTCAAAAGTATTTTTTTATAGTTGTTTCTTTTTAAAAAGTTGGGATTGTACACTTTTTATGTGCCTGTGTCTTAATTAATATAGGACAGCTCCTCCTCTCTCTTTTCCTCTGTCCATCTTTATGTCTATGTCTATGTTATGTCTATCTCTATCTCTATTTATGTCTCTCTGTCTTTGTCTCTGTCGCTGCCTCTCTCTGTCTCTTCACATGTAACACCATCATTTTGTTTCTAGAAACAGAGTCTGTTGACCTGATGAAAGCCCCATGTTCTGTATGTAGCTGCATGTTTTTTTTGTACCTATATTATCTGAAAGTGAATATTAATTTGAGCATATTTATCTCAGCTTCTCTTACTTTTCTGGGGGAAAGGTGATTCATGGTGATTCTGTGTGCTCCATTAATATTTCAACTCACAGGTGATCATTCCACAAGTATCATGTGAATGGTGTCAATCTGACTCCCACCAAAACATTTATCTAGTAGTTTTACCATTGATGACTGTTATCTGATGCAAATATTACATTAGGGACTGCACAATTATAACTTTTCTGATTTTGTCATTTCTTCTACATTTGGTAGGTGGAGTCTTCTAATGAACTTTTCTCAAAAACTGCTAAAATATAGTTCATAGAGGAAAGGCAGGGAAAATGCATAATTCTTATTTCTTGTCCTATTTCATAGTAAGGAATTGGTTCTCTAATAACTTCCAGTGATATTCAGTGAAGTGTAGCTGTTGCTGTGGTATTTTGGCGCTTTATTCCCACTTTTCTGTTGTGGTAGTGCCTCTCTCTCTCTCTCTCTCTCTCTCTCTCTCTCTCTCTCTCTCTCTCTCTCTCTCTCTCCCCTGTGTAGTTGTGAAATCATGGATATTTTAGATATTTGAGCATTTCACTCAATGGAATTTTGGATGCTCAAGCAGTTCCATGTTTGACCAGAGAGAAACTCTGTGCTCTTTCGACACAGCCCATTGAGTCCTTGGAACATTAGTACTTGCTGTTATGTAGCCACAACCTTTAACTACTTGGCTTGGTGGCATAGAAACAGCTTCTAAACGTCCAAATTACAGGATTCTCCTTCACCTTTTCTCATGGGCTTCCGGCGGAGGGATTAAAGAGCACCTCCTCGGCAAGGCCTGTGTCTTCTTCTGCCTCTCTTGGTGGGCTTGCTAAGTGGGTCTTTCCCCCTGATGAGACTTTGCTGAAAGAGGCAGGAGCTAACACCACACACTAATATTCTGAAGTTCCCTGGCGTTTTATTTCATGCTATAGCTATAGTTGGCATGTGTCTACCTTCCAAAGTGATAGTTGTTGCCAGTTTCCCTATCTGTAGCATTGTTATCCTGTGGCCGACCACCTGACTGCCTCCCTGCTGCATTAAACCCCCAGCATCCTTCAGGCTTTGTTATTGCAAAACGGGGCCATCGCTCCTACTCCAAGTTATATGTCTTAGCCTGCATTAAAACCAAATGCACTCTAGTTAGTTTAAGTTGAAGGGATTTAATAAGGATATGCATATCTTACAGAATCAAAGGGAAGATTAAAGAAAAAGGCTCTAGACTGAGCTTATAAGACTTCACTGGAGAACTGCCACTGAGTAGCTGCTGCCTTTGCCACCGTCAGCGAACTGAGAATAAAGAAATCTGCCAATGTGCCGGCACAACCACACAGGCCACATCTCCCCAACACCATGATGCTCTGTGCCCAGCCTCCTCTGAATGAATGATGTCTGTGGGAGGACTACTCAGTGGTGGAGCATGGATCACACTCAGAAGTCCATCTCAAGGGAATTAGGAAATTATTTTCAGCTGTCTAGTCTCTTCATGCCCAATCACTGTAGCCTGTATACTCTGTGTCTCATTAGCATTTGAGAAGAACATCTGAAAGACAATCATTTTTTATTAAAATACATGCAAATATTTTAATATTCACACACATCCCATTTTTGCAAAGACATCATTGCACAACTCCCTTTATGGGCATTCCTTTATATACTAATCTATAATAATAGAAGGATAATATGCTAATTAACCAGACATCCTTCAGGGCATCCTTTTGGATGAAGCCAGGGCTGGAGGGAAGCTGGTGCCAGCAGCTGGAAGAAGGAAGGCCTATTCTTGCATCAAACCTAGTGTATGCATAATATAAATGAGACTAGTAATTTTTATCTCATCATTTCAGTGCAAGTTATCACTGAGGAAAAAGTATAGAAAGTAGGATCACAGCCTGGAAGTAAAAAAAAATACCTGAAGAATAGTATTTATATTGAGGAAGAATGTCATTCTAAAAGTTAGAGTCTCAGATAAATGAACGTGTGCTACATTGTTAAACTATAGTTTTCGTAATGCTATAGTGTATATGGATTCCGGCAAATGTTGGAGAAAATTAGAGGATTTTGGTAAACCATTTGCTTCTGTGGAATACTTTGAGACTATTTCCCATCTCTCACCTGAAGAATGATCTGAGCATAAACGAGATGATACTTGCCAGGTGTTTTTAGCACTTCCATTGAATCGTGTGGTGTAAATTGAACTAGTGGTGACAACACATAGATTGTGTGGGGTTAGTATCTGAGGAAGATACTAACTACACTTTTTCCCATTTTCTTGTAAGAGGTAAGACACAAGCTGAGGTGAATAGCTTTTGCCTGGCAGTTAAACGTGAATTTACTTTTGTAAAGGGTGAGACGTAGAGCAGATGTCGGAAAATCACAGGCAACACTAATAATGCCTGTAGTCCCACAGGAGCTCAGGAATGGCAGCAATTAGCAGTGACTTTAACTTCCCAGAGAAATGCACTGTAAAACCTGACGCAGGTGTTTTGGCCAGGCGAGTTATGGGGATAATTTCATAACAGCTTTCGCTCTCCCCTTCCTGTGTCTGATACCCAGTTTACCATTCCTTGATGGAAGTCGTGAAGGATGGTACGTGCTAGCTGGTTTTTAAAATTTGAAACTCACCTATCTTCAGTTAGAGAGGGTGATGTTTTAAAATTGTATTTACTCCCCATGTCTTTCTCAGTGAAGCCTCACACTGTGTCTGGCTCCACATTGTCACGTGGCAAAGTTTACTGATTTAATTAGGGAAGCTGTATGATGGATGAGTAGAGACATATGACTGGGCTTAAGGAGGAGGAGTCCGGAGTAAACCAGAGCTACCTTCATATCATTACACTTTTAGTTCATACTTGTCTGGCTATGGGTAAGTCATTTATCGTCTGCAAACCTTGGCTTCCTCCTTTGTAAACTTACTGGAATGATAGTACATATTTCAGAAGGTGCTCTGAGGATTAAATCATTGGATGCATATGAAATACTTGGCCCAGCCACTTATTCAAAGTTCAGGTTTTCTAAAGGTAACTATTACCTATTCATAAAGAACAATGCCAATACAGAGGAGGTGTTTCATGCCTGCACTAAATGGAGGGTTCAGGGATGGCATTGGGGAAAAGGTGACATTACAAATTATGGCCAGAACGGTGGGCATCTCAGATCAGTGCTTGGGAGCTTTGCCAGGCACGGCTTTTTTTTTTTTTTTTTTTTTTTTTTTTTTTAAGAGGCTAGTTTGGTTTGGCTGGATTCCCAAGACTGTTGCGGGAAAAATCTGGGAATGTAGGCTGAGGAAAGCTGATGCAATACATTTTATATCAGGCGAAGGATTTTGAACCAGAAAGTGACATGATGAAATATGCTTATTCAGGAAGAAAAGATTGCATCAGAGTGACACAGGGAGCTGGGGAAACTGAAGCTACTTGGTCAGTTGGTGGTTATTGGAAAGGCTCAGGCCAAAGATGAGCCACTGTGCTCTAGCAGTGATGGAGAGAAAGAGATGGATTCTAGAGCTAAGTATATGGTATAATCCATTAAACTCTGGGAGATAGGAGTTAAACTGTCTGGCAATAATGATTCATCTTTTCCCTTGAACAGAATGATACCTTGGAAGAAAGAAAAGAATGGAGATCTAATATCCTTTTCAACTGGCTTTCTAAGTAGATGAATGCTATTTCTAGGAAGAGGAGGCCCTATCTAATAAAGGCTTTGACCAGATGAACCTGGCTAAAGGATGGCTTACAATAAATAAGGACAGAATCTATAAGGATTGGCCCTCTGGAGGTTACCATGTAAGTTAGTCATTTCTCTGGGAATATAAAATGTAGAAATCTTATAACTTCCATGTTTCTGTCTCTGCGAGGAGCCCCATAAAACCTCCCTTGACCTCTTCGTCAATCATTCTAGGTCAGGGGAATGTTCCATGTGGAAAAGAAGGCGCTGGAGAGCCGCATGGGATGTCGTAGACCGCGATGAGTTTCTTCGGTGCCTCTCTTCTTTAATTTATCAGTGAATCTTGATACCCCAATCTCTTTTTCATGGGAATATGCTTTGCTGTTCTGATTTTGTGTCTTAGCTCAAACTCTGTGACCTACTGGATGTGAGAGAAGGTGGAAAAAGAGATATAGAAGATGACTCCAGAGTTGGTGACGGTCTTATCTGAGATAGGGCATTCTGGAGGGTTTGGGCCAGAAGGAGAAGATGATAAGGTCAGTGCTAAAACTGTTCAGTGTGAGGTATCTCTGAAACTTTCAGGTGGGAGATGTCTCAAGCATGGTCCTGGAGACCAAATGAATCATCAGTGAGTTTGGAGAGGTAGAGGGCTGTACTGAGGCTGCTGAATGAGTAGATAAAGAAGAGCCTGGGAATCATCTTGAGAAAGGTCAACTGGACATTAGAAATATCAGAAGAGAGAGGTGATTGTGAAATTTATGGGAAAATAATTTTTAAGTAGAATTAAGTGAGTTTAAGCAAATCAATGTAATGCTACAGAGGGTTGATCATAGATTAAGACAGAAAACATCAATTAGTTTGACCAATTAGGAGCTCATTAGTAATTATTGAACTGATCAAATAAAATTATAAATTTATAGTGGTGATAAATTGCCTGGCTGGAATATGGTCTCTGGTATGGATGCAAAAGTTGAGAGAGTAGATAATGGGATTCATCCAAGCTTGTGGATTCTTAGTATGGCTGCTATGAACAGAGCAAAGCTAGTTAACGGTGCTAATAACAGCAGTTGATGCAGCGAGCTGCTTGTTCCAGGATGGGTAAAGAAATCGATACACCATGCTTGTCTAAAGAATTGTAGTAGTATCACCTGGGATGTTGCTTAAAATTGAATATTTGTTCCCTGCTGAATTACTAGTAGAGTCTCAGGGGATAGTGTTTGTGAATATTATTTTTTAAAGCAGCTTTCCAGATTAATGTTTAAGAACCTATTTAATTATAAACAAGCTAGTTCTGAGAAAAGTTATGGTCTTACTAAATTATTCAGTGAAGAAAAAAACAGAGATCTGTATGCATAGAACGCTGTTAATTATATTTAAAAAGATGCAAGTCAATGTTTATATAATAGAAAGGCTGGAAGGAAGTGCACTTAGCTATTTGAAGGATTTTAAACGACTTTTATTTATTTTTTGCAAATCTTTTAATCACAGCTTATGTTCATTTTATAATTAAAAATAAATTATAGTTATTGAAAGTAAGTAGCTAATAAAGGATATATTTCTATATACTTGATTGTAGCTATGAATATAGAGAGATGTAGGATAGTGCCTTAAAAAGGATGTTTTGATAAGCATAGAAGAAAGAGGATAAAAGGATTTTATACCTGAATTAGGTTTAGAGGAAATGCTATCTGAGAGGAACATGGAGGAAAAGCAGAGCTTTGTGAAAAATAAATTCCATGCACTTTATAATTTTGCCAGCCTCTAATACCCAAGAGACTACAGATGTTCAAATAAAATTACAGGTCACTTGTGGAGTCAGTGCACTTATGTGGTGAGGCTATCAGTCTGAAAAAAAAAAAAAAGCAGGAAATCATGAATCCAGCTGTGTTAGGATAATTCCAAAGGCTATTTTAGAGAAATGGCTGACCTCTAGCATAGATTACTGTTCACATGGGAGTATATCTTTCATAAGCTATCCTGATAAAATTTGGGTACAGGAAGTCAGAATAGTCTGCAAGACTTAGGCAAAATAATTTGTTTCTTTGCATTAAGTTGTGTTACAGGGCTTGTTATACACAGCAAATGTCAGAGCCAATTATTATAGACTAGACTCTTTAAGGAGGGATATAAAAATCCTATCTAATAAAAGAGTAATATGCAAATTGACCATCACTCCAACACATAAGATGGCTGCCCTCATGTGGTCAAAGATGGCTGTCCCCATGTGTATACAAGGTAGCCGCCACAAGATGGGAAGCAGAGGAGGGCAGTTGGGGGCAACCAGTAGGGGAGGGCATTTAGGGGCAATTGGGCTGGCAGGGGAGGGCATTTAGGGGCAATTGGGCTGGCAGGGGAACAGTTAGGCATCAATCAGGCTGGCAGGCAGAAGTGGTTAGGAGCAATCAGGCAGCCAGGCAGCCAGTGGTTGGAGCCCAGCAGTTTTGGATTGTGAGAGGGATGTCCAACTGCCTGTTTAGTCCTGATCCCATCAGGGACACAGACACACACACACACACACACACACACACACACACAGACACCCATGCATGAATTTCGTGCACCAGGACTCTAATATATATCTCATACTTAACTTCAAGGAGCTTGCAATGTAAGTGGGGAGAGAAAATAAATGAGATCTCTATTCTGAAGTTGATAGCAAATATTAAAGACTTGGAAGCAAAGGAAGACAGAAAACGAGTAGATTATAGCAAGAAAAAGCCTTTGGGAGGTGATTAGTAGGCATGAAAGGCCTTAGCTTGAACTGATGATAATGAGAATGAAAAACAGGAGATGGGCCCTAGCTAGTTGATAGAGCATCAGCCCACAGACTGAAGAGTCCCAGGTTTGATTCTGTTCAAGGGCATGTACTTCAGTTACAGGCTCCATTCCTGGCCCTGGTTGGGGTGCTTGTGGGAGGCAACTAATCAATGTTTCTCTCTCACATCGATGTTTCTTTCTCTGTCATTCCCCTTCCCCTCCACTCTCTCTAAGAATCAATGGGTAAATATTCTCAGGTGAAGATTAACAAGAACAACAACAACAGCAGCACACACACACACACACATACACACACACACACACACACACACAAAACTAACACAGAAGATGGAGTGAGAAACACTGTGAAGAAATAATCATTAAGGCTTTGAACGGTTTGAGTACAAGAAAAATAGGGAGGTGGAGTCAAAGAGGACTGCAGTGCTTCAGTGATTAGACCTCCACAGGAATATGGAGGATGAGAGGAAGGACTGATGTAGGGGCAGAAGGGAAATGACAAGTCTAGTTTATTGCATCAAGTTGGTCATTGCAGTCACAGTCATATCCATGAGAAGGTGTACTTCTCTCTTCAGAGCACATCTTCATGGAAAGAAGATTACCAATAAACATTTTAAAGACAAATCACCAGGGGGAGACACAAAGGTTGGGGATGAGGCACATGCTGGCTCCAAATATTTTTCTGGTCACTAACTCAGAATAACAAAGATCAATCATATGCCATAGTCACATATGCCTACCTCCAAAACGGTTAATTAAAAATCTTGTGAATCATAATATTCTTTCCTATCAGTATTCTTATGCTATCACTCTCTATTGCCACTTTCTCTCAATTCATCAGCCTTCTTTTGATCATTGCCCTTGATATCTGATTTAGGTTACAGGTTTGTAACTGTAGTGACTCTCCTGGAAATATCCAGAACACTCTTATTCCTCTTTTTTTGCTTCCCCTCCCCCTGCCAAGCCTTTTATGGCTCTGAGTGAACCAAGCTAGCAACTTTTTTTCCTCCTATAACCAAATAGCTGAGAGCTGCTGGAGAATGTCACACAATAGAACAGATCATTTCTACTAAAATTCCATGGACACCAGTCTTAAATAGACATTCTCCGCTGCTTGAGAATTCTCCTGTGCTTCTCTGGTAAGCTCTTCTAATCTTCACAAAAACGGTTTTATTATAACTTTTTTTGTAACCTCCAGTTGCCTCCCCTATTCCTTACCTCAGTCTCAGCAAATGTTTCTGCTTCTTTCTTTACAGAAAAAAAGTGGGAGCCGCTACATTCATTCATCTTCCTGCCCATTCATCTTCCTTATGCCAAACCTATAAATCTATGCACAGCTGAGTCCATCTTATCTGCCTTCCCTTATGTTTCAATAACAGAGGAACTTTTTCCCCCTCTCTGTCCTAGGATGCTTTTCTGCTCTGTGCTCTGGGTCCCATCACTTCTATCTTATTAGAAATATTACAAGAATGCTTCTTATTTTTGTTTTTGGCATTCAGCCTCTCTCTGAATTGTGTCCTTCCCGTTAGCTTTCAAACTTGCCAGAGTCCTTTCCACTGGAAGAACAATGAAATGCCCCCAAAGTTATTCTTTTTTTTTTTAATCCAATTACCCCCTTACACAGCCGAAGTTTTTGAAGGTACTACTTATCTCTATCCAATTATCTCTCTGCACAGCTGAACTTATTGAAAGAATGGTCTGTGTTTTGATGCCAGTATTTCCTTGTTTTCACTTTGTGCTTACATCTTAGCATACTCCAATGTGGTTGTTGGTCCTTAGCACATCTTTAAAACAGCCTCTTCACAGGTCTCCAGGTTTTCCATCTATGCATTAAAACCAGCAGCTATCTTTATTTCCTCATTTATTTCTACCTCTTATCAGCATTTGCCTTGTTGACTATTCTGATAGTCTTGAAACACACATTTTTTTTTTGGTTCCTGTGCATCTGTCTGTTCAGCTTGCACCTAACTGGAGGACAAAATCTAATGTGTGATTCTCTATCCAAGCCTTGTACAAAAGCATGGACCAGTTTCAGATCAGAAGGAAGAGGAGATTTTTCTATTCATCCATTCATAAGGGGCACTTTCAGGGTTCTTAATTTTATGACACAACAGTATACTTATCTCTTTGGCTCTTCCTTTTGCTTCCTTTGTGGGTTTATCATTCTCTACCTAGCATTTAAATATTAAAGTTATTTGATTTGTTCTATCTCACAGCTCACCATTCCCATGTTACTCAAAGTTCACCGTCACTGATCACTATCTTACATGTCTATAGCTCCCAAATTTAGGTCCATAACGTATACTTCTCCTTTGAGAACATACCTACCCAACTCCTATTGGAAATTTCTGTGTGAATATTATGCCCAACTTAACAAGTCCAAAAATTCATAATTTTCTCCCTTCTTTTTCCCACTTCTACCACCACCTAATTCTATTTTAGTGTTTTCTCTTGCAGCAAATGGCCATCTTATAACATTATGATACACAGACCAGAGACCTAGTAATCTTCCTTGACATATCCTTTTACTTGTTTTTATTTTAGTGTTGAAAGGAGTTGTCGGCATTTGCTCATTTAGAAGTATTTAATTTGAGTGAATCCTCTGACATTTGATTCCCAAATTCTTTGCATAGTCTCTGAGCAGTTTTAGGAAAAAAGGAGCCTAGTATTTATGAGATTCTCAAAGGGGTCTATAATCCATATATACATCTATCTATCTATCTATCTATCTATCTATCTATCTATCTATCTATCTATCTATCTATCCACACACACACACACACACACACACACACGCACACACACACATATTCAGTGTTCATAGCTCAGTGGGATTAAAAAAGCTCATATTTCTTCTTCATTGTTGACTCAAGTAAACAATAATCTCATGGTACATTTATTACTTTTTTCCCTGGCTACCTTTCTAGTCCCCATTTATCTTTAGAATCCCGGCTTTACCTTTAGAGGGAAATGAAGTTCATCATCTCTTGTGGACCCTTCTCTGGACCAAGAACTTTTTTGCCAGCTTACATTAACAGGAATTGGGTCACATTTTATTAAGCAGACAGGCTTGTAGACAGTCTCTGGAAACACAGCTGTGTCAGTTAATGAAATGCAAAGAAGCTCTTATTTTACTGATGTCTTGACAATTTACAGGATAATGAACAGCAGGGCTGTTACTAATGGAATATTTTGTGTTCTGGGTGTTATGATTGCTTACTTCAAAAATTGCTAAAGAATAGGAAAGTATGTATCCTGCTCTGTGTAATGGGTGCTCACTGAAGACACAAAATAAGGGTCTCAACTTTACCAATTTGGGTCAGGGGTTCTCAACTACAGTAGTGTTGACATTTTGGGACCAATCATGCTTTAGTATGGGGGTTGAGCTGTGTTAGTACTGTTGCTGACATTTACTCAACAGATACCAGTAGCACACTCATCTTGTCCCTTTTTCCCAGTTGTGACAACCAAAAATGTCTCCTGATATTGCCAAACGTCTGAGGTGGTGGTGGTGGTGACAAAATTGCCTTAGCTGAGTTGACTTAGATCAATGTTAAAATTGATGCTGGAAACTGAAGCAGTCAGATTCATGCTTAGTAAAATAGAGCTGTGGTAGGTCAATCTCTTTCTTAGCCCAAAACAATAACAGAAACAACAGCCATTACTCCCACCCTTGGGCTGAGGGCATGGGAAGGAATGTTTGCTGGATATAAACCAAGTGCCAGGTGCTGTCCTAGGCCTTGGATGTTATTTCTTTTACTCCTCCTATTAGCCCCACGACGAGAACATTGTGGCTCTCATTCTGCTACCATGAGAACTGAGACAGGGTGATTAAGCTACCTCCCCAGGGTCAATCATCTGATAGGTGGTGTGGCTGGGAAGAAACCTAGCCAGACCCATCTCTAAACCCATTTTTTTTCCTGCCTCATTCCACTGTGCCCTTAAAACATCTTTCTTTGTTAAGTTTCATTCTTCCTGTCAATGAAACCATGGTTCTAAGCATTCAGTACTCTGTTTTAATTTTTATCTATTAATAAAATTATTAGCTCTACTTTAAGTGTGATATGGTTTTCTGTTTTAAATGAACACAATAAAATTTTGGAATGGATCCTTTAAAAATATATAAACTCTCAAAGGAATTCTAATATAGTAGATTCTTTCTTGCCTATGGAGTTGGCTTTTCCTCCACTCCTATATACCCACATTGAAAATCACACTAGTATGGTATCTCAAAGGCATTCACTCCAACAATTGGTAATGGAGAAAAACATCTCATATTACAAACACCTCAATTCCTAAATATTAATACCTTCTTTCTTTCTTTCTAATAATACAATTTGATAAGTTTAAATGCAGTACTTTTCATTGTTCCTTTGGAGAGAGGGGTCTTACCAGGAACCTCTCTCTTCTTTCTCTCTGAAATCAATAAAAATATATTTTAAAAAGATATGAATGTCAAGTCTGAGATTTTTGTTTCATTGCTAAAGAATGCAGTGTCTTACATTATGCATGGACATTTAGAAAAACATTGCTAAGTGATAAAAATAAGAATGAATGGCATATATTTTAGACATAATTAATTCTCATGCTGATATAACAGAATTGCTGTTAAGCACGGAATAATTTAAATGAAGGGGGGAAAATGGAGATCCATAGTTAAAATTGGAAACCAAGCATTGTTATGAACAGGCCATTGAAACTTTCCCCCTATATTATAAGAATTCTGGGCTTTCTCCCAATAGTTGCTACATCAAACACTGAAACATCTGAAACAGATTTCCAAGGACTTTATGTATCACAAAAGGTAGATACGTGGTTTGGAGGTACACAACACCCCTGTCATGCATATGCTGTGACTGAAATTTGTGAATCTGTTTGGATGGATGATCATAGAACTTAGGTCTCAGAAATGTATGCCATTCCTTAGAAGAAAATATATGCTGTATGTCACACTCGGTATATATGATAAAACCAGAGGGTTTGAAGAAACATTTTGCCTTCAGGAAAACTCTTTTATGCTATCTCAGTTTTCTGGATTAAACAAAATGTAATAAAATGACCCCCCCCCCCCAAAAAAAAAGGAAACACACACACAAAAAAAAAAACAATCCCAGAATTTTAAAAACACCTCCACAAAGAGATTCCACAAGTGTCTTGCCTTTCTGTTGAAAATTTTATTACCTTCTTCCAAAAAGGAGCTTAATATTTGTCTCTGGATAAGGGTCATTCTAGGAACTGAAGGCCACTACTCCTATTCTAAGTATTCAGTTGTAATTCCTTTTAAATCATTTTTTTCTGACTTCTGGTTAACTCCCTGATAGTCTTATAATACTTCCCTCTATCTCTTTAATATCTGAATTGCTCTGTTAGGAATTCTTATTTAATTACACGAGAGAGACTTTGCCAGGATTTCCCTGATTTTGTCTCTGAATGCCGGGGGAGACGCCAGGACAAGGATATGAACTCATCTATACTTTCAGTTCCTAGGGGCCTAATGCTTTCTTACCAGCACACAGAGTCTCCAGCAACTGAGCAAACATATAACCTAGGGATGGAAAACCATGACCTCTTGTGAATTTTTTTGTAAATAAACTTCTACTGGGACACATCCATGCTCATTCATTTCCCTATTAGCTATCTCTATTTGTAACACAGCTGAGTAGTTATGACCCAATCCGTGTGATCTCCAAAGCTAAAAATATTTACTATCTGGCCCTACAAAAAAAAATGTTTGAGACTGTTGATCTCTTCTTACCAATGCCTGGATTTATTTTGGCTAATTAAAATTAAATCACTGCTGCCAGTATGCTCAGGGGTTATAGTGTGGGCCTGTGAATGAAGGTATTGGGTTTGATTCCAGTCAAGGGCACGTACCTAGCTTGAGTACCTGTCTTGCGGTCTGGTGAGGCACAAGTGGGAGGTAACTAATCCATGTCTTTCTCTCTCGTTGATGCTTTTTTTCTCTCTTCCCTCCATCCCTCTCTCCCCCTCCTTCCTTCTCTCCCTGTCCTTCTTTCCCTCCCACTATCTCTTAAAAAAATCAATGGAAGAAAAACTTAAATCACTGCTCCCCTTTTCTCTTCCTACAAGCACCTCACTTTCAGTTGGCTGCCCTGTGCCTTAGCTCTCCAGTAAGTTCAGGTTGTCAACCTGCAGTTTGTTCATTGCTGAAGACTGAACATTTATGTCTCATCTAAATTCATGTGGGAAAGCCTAATGCCCAATGTGTGTATGGTATTGGGAGGTGATTAGGTCATGAAGGTGGAGCCCACTTGCCAGGGATGAGTGTTTTATAAAAGGGCCCTGGAGGGCTCCCTCCCCACATCTGCCTGCCCTGTGAATACACAGTGAAAAGAGGGCTGTCTGTGAACCAGGAAGTGGGATCTCCCTAGACACTGAATCTGCCAGCACCTTGATCTCGGACTTCTCAGCCTCCAGAACTGTGAGAGAGACATGTTTGTTATTTATAAGCCACCCAGCCTGTGGTATTCTGTGATAGCAGCCCAAACGAACTAAACCACCCATTAATTTTGTTTAAAGTTTAAAGAAGATCTTTCAATTTTCTACATCCCCAAGCAATACCCCAAAGTCTCCATTATTCATCCCTTCCTCCCCTTCCCCCCTTACAATGTATCAGTTAAAGAATCTGGGTAAGTTGGTAGATTTTCCTACAAGATTGTTTATTGTGAAGCATTAAATAATATGGCTCCTTGCTTTTCTGGAAGCTTTTTCTTAGCTTGGGTCCCAAGCTCTACTTTTTATTTTTCTGGGCCTTCTCACCTATTCCCTCTTTTTATCTCTCTCCTGCTCCAGCAGTTTTCCTCTATATGGAGTCCTGTTAAGAAAGGCAGTTTGGAAGGTTTTTTTAGAAATCACATGGAGATACATAATATTTGTTTTTACCATTTTGCAGATGAGGAGACCAAGCCATGCAGAAGTTAAATTTGGCCTTGGCCTGTGTGACTCAATTGGTAAAGCATCATCCCATGCACCAAAGGGTCACCTGTTCGATTCCCAGTCAGGGCATATGCCTGGGTTGTGGACTTGATCCATAGTCAGAGGCAAGCAGGAGTCAGCCAATTGATCAATGTTTCTCTCTCCCTCCCTTTCTTTTCTTCTCGCTATAAAATCAACAAAAACATATTTTAAAAACAAGAAGCTAAGTATGATTTGCTCAAGGTCATACACTAGTAATTGGGAAGGTGGCATTTCAACAAAAGCATATAGATTCTAAAGAGAATGCCTGCCTTGATCACTGCAATACACTTGTTGTTCAGCAAAGCCTGCTTTTATGTCTTCCTTCCTTCTGCGTTTTCTCACCCACTGCTTTAATCCTAAGAACTTCTAAAAGTAACCTCCTGATCTTTGCAGCTTCCTCCATGCCCGCTGACATTGCTCTGACCCATGGCTTCCCCAATAGAAACGAAACAAAAAAATGTTCAAACCTCTGTGATAAGTTCTAACAGGCCAGGAAAGTATGCGAATGGACAGTATTTCATTTCACATTTTATTGCCACAGAAGAAAGTTCAACTGTTCCACCACTGAATCTCTCTTATTTTTTGCCCTGTTTTTAGTGACTGCCCATTAGAAGTGATTTGTTCCAGCCACATCCATCTATTCACTTTTGGTGGCGATGCCCTTTAGTTTCACCCTTGTTTTTGCTCATGCTGCCACCTCTTCAGATAATGTTCTCTCTTCCCATTGCCGTTTTTTTAAAGCGAGATGCTTAGGTGGCCTGATGTGCCACCTAAAGCTTCCTGAGCTTCCTCCAGTGCTGTGTTGGGATTTTTGGTTCCTTAATGCGCTCACACAGTCGTTAGAAAAGATCTTTATCACAGCCTTCATCCACTTGTGTTTGGGTGAGTTTTTTGTGCATCAGCTAGATTCCGAGTTTACTGAGGAATGGGGCAATGTATTATTATTCATCTTTGTAACCCCAGAACCTCCATGTTACTTGGAACAAAGTATTCCAATCAGTTTTGTTAGATGAACCCAATTAGTAGGAGAGATTTTCCTACAAGATTGTTTATTGTGTAGCATTAAATAATATGGCTATGAAAAGACAAGTTTTAGCTTCTTGGTTTGAAAACAAATACTTAACAATTGCATGTTTACTTTGTCTTACTGTTATTATCTAGTAACATATATTCAAAACTATGCTGACACAAGCATGGATAAACAGACAGCATTTTATTTTTCGATACTTGCCCCCCCAATTAACCTTCTATCTTGCATGACAATCCTCTGAGAATTATCTGCATGTGAATAATATTTCTTCATGGAGTCATCATACCCAGAAAAATTAAATATTTTAACATTCGTAATCAGCTTTTCCTGTTCTCAGGTCTAGTGGCTTAAACTCACTTAAACATATTGAATTTTAGAAATAAACTAAACACTGCTTTTATAAAGACAAATGCAGAAAGATTTTATTTTCAACAGCCTCACACAGTCAGCTTACATTTCTATCATTCATTTATTCATTCACTCATTTAATAAATCACTCATGTATTGAAAGCTAATACTTGTCATTTCTAGATAGATCTATAATTTCCCCAAGTCAGGGGTGATAGACATTGCTGGAAAAGATTGGGCTTTAATTTTTAAAAATCAGAATGAGACAAGAGATTAGCCAAAGAACACATATGCATAGCCATGGGCACAGACACCAGAATAGTGAAGGCCAGGGGTGAGGCTGGGTGGACGTGTGCAAAAGGAAAAAATGGGGGATATTTTTAATAGTATCTACAATAAAAAATAAATCACAATGTGATAGACATTTTAGGACATTAAGAGACATACACTATACAATGTGGTTTTACCATATGGGTGGGTGTGAGGTGGAGGGGGTTAATGGGGAAAAAACAAATAAACAAATAAAGCGGATATCTGTAACACTTTCAACAATAAAGAAAAAGTTAAAGTAAAGAGTAGTGGATATTTCAGAAAATAAACAAACAAAACAGTGTGGCAAGGTCTTCTGAGTCAGTGCATTACTAAAAGAGACAATATTATTACGTATTTTAAAATGATTTTGAAAGCTAATGTTTTCAAAAAAAATTGTAGATAAAGTATTCTCCAAGAGAATAAAAGTATGAGTTAAAATTTGGACATAATTTTTAACAAGCTTTGTTTTCTCATTTCTGTGGGCTATATAATTTAAATTATGAGAATTAAGTTAGCAAGCCCCAATAAGACACCATTCAAGAATTTCAAAAGAATCCATCTTTTTAGGGCCATTTGCCCTTCAGAGCTTGGGGCTTTGAAGTCAGATACAGAGGGATTCAACTTCTGACTTCTTATTAGTTATATGACCCTAGAGAGATAGTATCCTTTCATCTCTGCGTAATGCCTCAGAAATGATTTTGAGGATTAAAAAAAAGTATGATTGTAAACATTTTCAGTATAGTGCCTGGTACATAGCAAAGCCCCCAAAATATATTTACTCTCTTTCTGTTACTACAGTGATGCTCCTGTATTAGTTTTAAAATACTTCAAGTAACTCATTGTGTATCTAGTCAAGACAGTGTCAAAATAAAAGAGATAGAAATAAAAATGTTGTAAAGAATTCATGGCAAGGCACCCAGACTTGAGGAAGAGCGGCCGTGGGTGTAATCCTCAACCATGAGGGGTAGACACTCCAATTTGCTGGGATGCATCTTTGTAAATAGACTTGGGATTATTAGGAGGTGCTTTCTTCCTTTGGCTCATTTTTATAAACCAGTTCACTCCCCAGAGCACTTCCTTCCTATTTTATTTTCTAAAAGCCAATTTGGTCATTAGACATTTTCATGGTGAACACAGAAGCTGATCCAAGGGAATGGCATTGTTCTGTGTGCTTTTTATCTAAGCTGCTTAAAAACAGTGCCATCTTCTGACCCATATACGCAGCGTGCTGTTTCTTCTAATCAATCTTTTGCTTTTCTTCAGTGTTCTTTTTCAGTATGAAGTCCCACCAAATCAGTTTCTTAGTGCTGTTCTAACAAACCACCACAAATGTAGTGGCTTACAACAACATAAATCTTCCAGTTATGGGGGCCAGAAGTCTAAAGTGGGTTTCAGTGGGTAGAATCCAGGTGTGAGCAGGGCTGTATTTTTGGAGGCTCCAGGGCACAATCTGTTTCTTGCCTTTTCAGGCATCAAGGAGCTGACTGTATTCTTTGGTTACTGGTCCTCTTCCATCTTCAACAACGGGCAAGTAACATCCCACACCCATCTCTCTGTCCCCTCTCTGTCTCTGCCCCTCTGTCTCCCTGAGTCTCCTGACATGTTCTTTCACTGATAATGACCCTGTGATTGCTTTGGGCCCATCTGGAAAATGCCTGAGCATTTCCCCCATTTCAAGATCCTTAATTTCATCGCATTTGCAAAATCTCTTTTGCAGTATAAGGTAACATATTTACAGGTTCTGGGGACTTGGGGGTGAACATTTTTTTTGGGGGAGGGCTTTATTCTGCTTATATCCACTGCTTAGAGCAAGCATGTCAAACCGACCCCCAATGAACATTTTTGGGGCTCAGCCAATATAACAGTATGTAAGAAATGTTTTAATAAAGACTTTAAACTTATTTTTTTTTACAATATCCTGTTATACATAATTATTAACAAACTACATTTGCTCATGACTGATTACTATAATCGTGTGGCATTTATTTCCCTTTCGCACCTTACACGCAGGTGCACCATTTCTCTCCACTAATACTAGCAGCAAATATTTTAGCAGCTGACTATCACTTCATTAGTTTGGGACTGACTTGTTTGGTGTGCACAACAGGAAATATTTCACTTTCGGAGAACAAGAAAAATAGGTTTATTTGCCTTATGCTTATTAATTTGTGGTCATTCACTGTCTGGGAAGTTAATGTTCAAGAAAAATTAATTTTTATTAAAGTGTTCTATTACTTTATGTTAATGATTATCATTTATCTCAGTCTTTTGTATTCAGCATGTCTCTATAGAAATAAACCTACATTTCTATGAAAATTGAAGCTTTTGTTTTTTTGTGGCCCATATGAACTTAAACCTTGTTTATTTGGCCCGTGTTAGCCTTTGAGTTTGGCATATTTGGCTTAGATAGTCTTTCTGTGGTATGGTAATACTCTTGGTTACACAATGACACCTTTCACATATAACAATGATGCAATTCTACTTTCAGACTGCTCTTATAAGTATATTGATTTGGGAAAAATCTAGTTCTTGAGGCAGGTTAACAGCTCATCTTATTCATTCTGTGTTAAATTTACTGGTTCAACTATTAAAGGCTAATGTTTTATTCAAGTTCAAATACTTCTTTTACTTACTAACTAGAAATCACAAGGATATAGGTAATATATTTTAGAGGTTTCCATCTATAGAGGTGAATTTTATTTTTTAAAATGGAAAGTTTCAACCACCTGGGCAAGTTACTTCTGGGGAACTGCTCATTTTCTAAGGATGCCGATTCAGTTAGATGCCGATTCAGTTACTGTACCTTACATAGGAATAACTTAAATTTTAACAAGTAATTTAATCTGTCTCCTCATTTAGATGTACTCATGCTTTTCATTGTCAGTTTAGGAAAATTAAGCAATGAATTATTTTGAATGCTTTTCATATATGGAAGAAATATATTTGAATTGACTTGATGTGATACAATGGGTACTTTATTATAGAATGTACTGTATTAAACAGCAAACTATAAAGACAGAATAAGCATCTTTTACCTGGGAGTGATGGTGGGCATATACTATCAAATCATGTTATAGATACTGAACTAGTGCATAAATTGCAATGGCAGGGAAGTATGATCATGACAAGGTGAAGTTGACTGACAGCAAAGATTCAGGAGAAGGAAAAATACATTTTTGTGTTTTGGACCAGCCCTTTGAATAAACAGAAATGTTCTACATTGAATTTCAAGCAAATAGCTTTATATTACATTAAATAATTGAAGTAATTGACAATTTAGCCAGAAAAATTATAGCATTAATTTTAAATTGCATTTTGAGTGTCATTGTAGTAAGTGATTTTCTTTCCCATTCCATTATCTACTTGGAGGCCATTCTGTCTGATTAAATACTCTTAAAATTTGTACTCTTAGGCCAAGCTCTGCCTGCCAAGCTTATCAAAGAAAATAAAATCTTCTAAGAATCCCTTTCACAGAAGGCTTACTTTTCAAGATGTATGGCTCTGTGCTGTCTTCTTATAAATGTATTGCTTTTAGAAGTTATACTAACTCTTTTGAGCCATTAAGCTAATGCATAGCATCCTACAGATACTGGATTTGAGATATTATAACTTGGGAATCTATTTATAATATTGATCCTTTCCTCACTAGAATAACACTTTGGCCGTACCTGGGAGTGCTTTGAGATAACTCAGGGGGTCAACAAAATGTTGGTTGCTGGAGGTGGCTGGAGAGATAATTTTGGTATATGAAGTAGCTAATGAAGCAATATATCTTGATTGCTTCCTTTTATGCTATGTACCTTAGTTAATTGTCATAATAATCTTTTTTTTTTAATAAGTTTTTATTTATCATATTATTACAAATGTTCCTTTTTTCCCCCCCACCATTGCTCTCCTCCACCAGGTTCCCACCCCACCCTCTGCCCTTTCCCCTCTCCCCATTGTCCTCATCCATAGGTGCACAGTTTATGTTCAGTCTCTTCCCACGCCCCCCTCTCCCCTTTTCCCCAAGAATTGTCAGTTCACTCCCCTTCCATACCTCTGATTCTATTATATTCAACAGTTAATATTGTTCATCAGATTTTTTTAATTTCCTTGGTTTTTTAGATTCACTTGTTGATAATTACGTATTTGTTGTTCATAATTTTTATCTTTGTTTACTTTCTCTTCTGAAAGAACCCCCTTCAGCAATTCATATAATTCTGCTTTGGTGGTGATTAACTCCTTTAGCTTTTTTTTATTAGTGAAGCTCTTTATCTGGCCTTCGATTCTGAGTGATAGCTTTGCTGAGTAGATTATTTTTGGCTGTAGGTTCTTGCTATTCATCACCTTGAATATTTCTTGCCATTCCCTTCTGGCCTGCATGGTTTCTGTTGAGAAGTCAGCTGACAATCGTATAGGTGCTCCTTTATAAGTTACTACCTTCTTTGCTCTTGCTTCTTTTAATATTCTCTCTTTGTTTTTTGCTCTTGGAATTTTAATAATGATGTGTCTCGGTGTGGTCCTCTTTGGATTCCTTTTGTTTGGAGTTCTATGCGCTTCCTGGACTTGTAAGTCTAATTCTTTCACCAGGTGGGGGAAGTTTTCTGTCACTATTTCTTTCAGTATGTTTTCGATATTTTGCTCTCTCTCATCTTCTGGGACCCCCATAATTCTGATGTTGGTTCGCTTGAAGTTGTCCCAGAGGTTTCTTACATTATCTTCAATTTTCTGGATTCTCTTGCCTTCTAGCTTCTGTGGAGGAGTGTCTTCTGGCTCTTTATGTTCCAAATCTTTGACTTGATTCTTGCGATCTTCCCTTCTGTTTTTAGGACTCTGTAAAATATTTTTTATTTCAGACAATGTATTCTTTATTTCTTGTTGATCCCTTATCATTTCTTGTTGACTCCTTATTAATTCTAGTTGATCTCTTTTCATATCCTCATAGGCCTTATCCATCTTTTCTAGGAAATTCTTGAAAAACCTTATAAGCGTAGATTTGAACTCTATATCCAGACGCTTTTTGTCCTCCATTTCTTTCATTGGTGATCTATTTTGTTGTCGCATTTCGCAGTTACAGATGGGATGGGGTTTCAGGGTGGAGCCTGCAGCTTTGGCTTCCGTCAGCCCCGCCCTATGCGGGTCCTTCAGTGCTCGCTGCTGGCGCCTCTGAGAGAAAGGTGCCCTCGATTTTCGCCTGCTGCCAAACTGTCTATGCTCTCCCACAATGAGCCTGGTATTGGGGTTCAGTTCAGTTGGAAGTGGAGTTGGAGGTGGCGTTCAGAGCAGTCTGGAGCCCCAGTCTCCTTCCCGTCAGGGCAATCCCGCGGCACAGCCGACCCTCCCTTCTCTGGGGGCAGTGTGGGCGCCTCCGGGACCTCCTTTCTCCGCTACCCCGGGGTTCCGACTTACAGCCCAGCTCCCTCTGGCTGAGCCTGAGTCCCCGGGGTCTGGCCTAGAATTGGGGTTCAGAGCAGTCGGGGGCCCAGCACAGTCGGAGTTTTATCTCCTTTCCGCTAGGGAATGCCCGCCAGGCACTCTGCCTCCCCCTCCTCTCTGGCTCCGTCCTCTCCATGCGCGCTGCCTGTCTCCGTACCTTGGGCTTTTCCAGCTCCTCCGTGCCTCCTTCTGGTTTTCTCCTTGCTTCTCGCTGTAGAATTTCCAGTCAGTCAACCTTCCTGTAGTTTTGGGCAATGTCCGTTTTATATTTTAGTTGTATTTTATTGAAATTGTTGTGTGTGGCTGCGGCTAGGTCTTCACCTGGGCGCAGCCATCTTGGATCGACTGTCATAATGATCTTTTAAAAAACATATAATTTATTGATTTTAGAGAGGAAGGAAGAGGGAGAGATAAAACATCCATGATGAAAGAGAATAATGGATCAGCTGCCTCCTCTATGCCCACACTGAGGATCGAACCCGCAACTCGGGCATGTGCCCTGACTGGGAATCAGATCATGACCTCCTGGTTCATAGGTTGATGCTCAATCACTGAACCATGCTGGCCAGGTTGTCATAATAACCTTGTAAGGTAGGAGCAGGTAGCCCATTTCCAGGATGAGAAAACTGAGTTTCAAAAAGATGGTAAATTCTTTACTCTGATACATTTAAAAAAAATGAAATTTATTGGAGTGACATTGGCTAATAAGATTATGTATCTTCAAGTGTAGGATTCTATGACACATCATCTGTATATTGCACTATGTGCCCACCACCCAAAGTCAGATCATCTTCCTTCACCATATATTTGATTCTCTTTGCTTTTTTTACTACTCACTGCACCTCCCTTCCCTCCGGTAAACACCATACTGTTGTCTTTGTCTATGAGTTTTTGTTTGTTTTTCTCGTTTGTTCATTTTTGCCTTCAGATTTATATTCTACCTATGAGTGAAATTATATGGTTCTTAACTATATAGATCAGTTTTTAAAATTAATATAAAATGTAGATATCTTCTTCATTGATCACATGGATAACTGCTTTCAAGTTTCTTTCCAAATCATTTACTCTGTCCAGTTATTACACAGTGTTTTACTCTAAGTACTTTATATTTTATTCCACATTCAAGGTATCAGAATTTTGTCTTCTTGTAACCTATACCAATTGGTGGTCTAGAGCTACTGGAGCAATGTACCACAAACGAGGTTGCATCAGACAGCAGAAACATGTTCTTTCACAGTTCTGGAGAAGTGTCTGCTGGACCATGCTCCCTCTGAGACTGCAAGGAGCCCTTGTTGTTTCTTCCTGGTTTCTGACGGTGGCTGTCAATCCTGCGTCCCTTGACCTGCAGCTACAGCACTCCAGTGTCTGCCTCTGTCATCACATTGCATTCTTCTCATGTGTCTGTGAGTCTGCAGATGGCATCCACCTTTCTGTATCTCTCTCTCCTCTTTTTGTAAGATACCAGTCATATCAGAATGAGGGCCTCCCCTACAACAGGATGATCTTATCTTAATTACATTGGTAACAACCCTATTTCTAAATAAGATAATATTCGGAAGGCCTGGGAGGATTTCAAAGTATCTTCTTTGGCAGACACAATTCAACCCCTAACACCATGTGTACCATATTTGGAAAAATACAATGTTATTTAATAAATTATGTATTTTGGCATTGTTTTTTTCAGATATTTTTTTAATCAAAAGATGCCACAAATAATGGTTGTATGGAAATAATTATTGCACTTTTTATAAATGTTTCTCCAAGTTTGTTTCAAGAAATACAAGTTTTTCAAGATGCTCTGAGAAATATGGAGTGTTGTAGATAATTGTGGGATATTCTGAATCATATTCTACATTTTATATATTCTAGTGCCCCTTAGGTTTTTAAAGTCCCTAAGAAGTCCTATGTAAAATCAATTGAATCTAATCCTAAATTTCCCAAATATGTTTGATGTTGGAAACTCTTTATCATGTAACAATTTTTATTTTGCACATCTATCTTAGGAAATGCTGAATTAGAAGATCATAACATTAATATTACTGTCCCTTTTTATTAAAAACATAAGCAGATTACTTAACCTTTGTATGCTTCAGTTTTATCAATTGTAAAATGAAAAGAATAATTGTAGTTATATTATAAAAAAATATTGAGACAATTAAATGAAAAGAACAGGCCAAGAGCTGGATGCAAAAATGGCTTGGTACATGTTTATTATTATTTTGAATAGTATTATTATAGTCAAGATTTGTCACTAGGCATTAGTTCAGAGAGATGTCAGGATACATCAAATAAAAGTTTCATACTTATTAGATGGAACACATTTTTTTATCTAGTTCACAGAATGAAGAGATTATTTATTTTATTTTGTAAGTATTTAAGTGCTTTAGCTGTTTTATAGCAATACCTCAATAAATAAAGAAAAAGGGTTATGTTAGAACCAGTTTAATGGGTATGGTAGTAGGGAATTGTGCAATACATTTTAGAAATAGTTTTGTGGAGAATGATTAAATTAAGAAGGTTCTCAGTAAGAATACTAGTCATTTTATTGTGCTATTAATAAAAATGATGCCCTGGAAAAATTGGAATGTAGAGGCTGAGAGAACTTGCAATAGAAGCCCCAGAATGCTTTCCTTTGGATTTTTGTGTGTTTGCTTCTGTTGTTCATATGTAAACAAATCAGTTGATGATTTCCCCCCCCCCATCCCTCCTGTTTCTCTGGTGTTTTATTTTATTACTTATTCCAGACCTTGTTCTTTTAAAATATACAGTAAATTGGAAACCTGATCATGAGTGTTACTCAGTTACTTTTAACATTATAAAAATGGCTAATAGATTATTTTTTTCTGAAAATTTTTGAGTATATGTTTCAACATGGTTAAAATTTCTAGCTCAGTGGACAACATGTTACTGTATTATGTCCCATAAAATGATACTTTTGTGTAAGATAAAGATAGCTCCCAAATTGCCACTTTTCAATCGTTTATTAGTCTTTAAACGCCCCCCTTTTCCCAGTCAGTTTCACATAATTTCTCCAAATGGGTACTGCCATTCCTTTTTCAGGTAGGCCCTGGGGATTAGAAGTTTGTCTTCCAGCCTATTAGAGGATGCAATCCACTTTCTCAGCACAACTTGTGCTGCATGACAATTCTCTCAGAATAGTTGCAGACTATGTATGGGGTCTCCCATGGGTATGTCAAAATGTCTCTTCATTCTTTGTCAGTCATTTCACTTACAAAAATTATTATGCAAAAAGAATAGTTAAAAATTTTCCACTCAAGTGGATATTCCTGAATTAGAAAATCTTTTACATTCATTTCTCAACTTCACAATATATTAAGCTCTGTCTGGCAGTGTCCTTTGAAGGAATTATTGTATTTTATTATTATTACTTTGTAATGAAAAATTCTAGTTAAATGCAGCCTATTTACCAGGTATAGATTATCAATTTTTTAAAAGGTCATACTACATAGACTGTATAGGCAGCAATAAAAGTACAAAACAAAAAAAAAAATCATTTTTGTTCAATAAGTATGTAGGGATCATTTAGTGAGTCAAGGTCATAATTTTAACAAGTACTTTATGATGATATTTAGAAGTATGGGTTTGTGTTTAATAGACTATCAAGTAAAATCACTTGTCCATGCCTGTACTTTACATACACTGTTTCATTTAATCTTCCATTGGTCACATGAGTTTGGTTTTATTATCCCCTATATTGCAGACAATGAAGCCAAGGTCCAAGGATTTAAATTGTCCTTCACAGTAGATAGATGCTAGGGCTAGGACTTGACCTCAAAGTTGCCTGAAATCTCAGAGTATCTATTTCCTACTCTACTGTGCTGCATCTGGTCACATAAGAACAAAGAAAAATCGGAAAAATGGTCCGACCAGATTAACTCCTATGAAGTTAGGCAGTGAGAAAGGAGAACATTCCTTATAAAGAGGTGTGGGGTGTGGGATGGAAAATGAGAAAATAAGAGAACTAGGATTGTTTGCAGGAAAATATTCTGATCATAATGGTAGGGCTTGATAACAACAACAACAAAAAAATTAGGTAGTACTAGCTTCAATAAAAGACTGGAAATCATAAAATTGTATCAGTAGGTAATGAAAAATTATAAAAGGATTTGATCTAGGTTAATGGAATGTCATAATGAAAGCAGTGAATTAAAAACACATGCGTGATAACTATATCGGTGTAATTGGAAAGTGGTAGACTTTGAAGCACTAAAATGAATTAGGAGTTTTCATAGTAATTGAGATGAGAATGATGAGAACTTAGACTAGGTTAATAAAATAGGAAATTTTTGAAGCTGGTATCTTTCGCACTTGTTTTAGGAGTGAAAGAATAAAATGTGTGTTTTAAATAATTGGAAGAATTGTGATATTGATTGAAGTAAGGGCAATATAAAGCAGTACATTTTTGAGGAAGAAGAAGCAATAAATTTAGAGAGTTGTGTTGAGGGTTGGGCAATGATATGGATATGTCTAGTTGGCTATTACACAGATGGAACTGAACTCGAGTTAGCTGAGAATAAAGGAGAAAAATTAGTCATCTATATGCATTTAACACCCAAGATTTGTGTCCTTATGTTTACTTAGTTGTCATGCTTAATTAAAACATTTAACTACCCAACTTGAGCTCTTAAAATTAACCTGAGAACAGAAACATTTGTAAATACAATATGTAAATTTGAAGCTAAAAATAATGTGACAAAAAGCACAGATGGGATCTTCTTCACTGGAATCATGAATATGTTTTTCAAATATTTTTCTTCTCGCTTTCTATTTTTTTTTTTGCGAAGCTATCATTCCTATAGATACTTATGCTCTTAAAAACCTTTTTGTAGCTTTGAGATTTTATACATCTTATTTGAGTTAAGAAAAGAGCCATATCGTTTAATGCATAAAATTATGCTTTGAAGTTGACTGTTCAAGCTATATTTAACTCATAAATGATATCTATTATATACTCTGGGTGTTGTGCTGACTACCAAAGACGTGTCCCTTTTCTACCTTCAGCTCAGAAATGATATTCACTGTCTATCCACCTCCTTCTCCTTGGATGCTATCCCAGTACGGAAAGAGAAAGGATACCTGGCACAGTATAAAGAATGAAGAAATGTCTCAGTGTACAGGAGACATGATGTATTTTTTCCACTGGCTGTAACTTCACAAAGAAATGCAAAATGGAAATGTTGATCTCAAAGAAAGCAAAGCTGCCAAAATAATCATGACAGTCTTCTAGGATGCCCACTCATGTTTTCTACTCTTGTTCACTTCCTGGCAATCAAAACTTGCTTGAAAAATGTCTCTGAATAGAAAGACATGCTTTGAGAAGAGAAAAACCAGGCTAGTTCTTGTGTTCTGGAGGAAACAAGACTTTCAAAATACTTAAAGGGATAACTGATCTGATCCCTTGATCCAAAGCTGTACAATGACAGCCATTTGACTTTTCAGTTTTTACCATGTATTAAGATAGAAATAGATAACATTTTTCTTAGTATTTGGCCATGCCTTCCTCTACTGTTCTGTGATTTTAAGGACCTGGCTGATCAGATCTTTGACCCTTGCTAAGACCAGATTTTGCAAGTGATTTAAAATATATATATATATATATATATATATATATATATATATATATATTTACATATATATATATAGAGAGAGAGAGAGGAAAGGAGAGGGAGAGAGAGATAGAAGTGATGGCAAAGGATCATTGATCAGCTGCCTCCTGCACCCTCCACACCGGGGATCAAGCCCACAACCCGGGCATATGCCCTGACTGGGATCGTGCTGTGACCTCTGGTTTATAGGTCAACGCTCAACCACTGAGTCACTCCGGCAGGGCGTGATTTCTTTTTAACCTAAGACGATGTATGGATATTTAAAATCCTTTTTCTTTCTTTATTTTATTTTATGTTTTGGTTGGAACAAAAGATGCCATATTTGGCCATCAATATTAGATCCAAGAAGGTAGAAATCCAGACCTAAATTAAGAAGCCTCATATTTTAAATTTCAAAAAATGAAAGTGCAGTTATCTACTTTGACCTGTAATTTCTTTAGGCTTTTCAAAGCAGCTGTATCCTAAGAAACCCAAATTCTTTTACTTCCAACACTGCCAAGTGAAGGTGAACTGTGATTATTATGAAACAAGAGAGGCATTTAGCACCTGGAAGTCTGACCTAAATTTTCTCACCATTTCAGGGAATGTTCAAAGTGAGATTGCTTGACATGCTTCATTACTTTTATGTGACTTCAAATATGAAATTAAATGTAAAATGATAGAATCTTGAATGAGTATGAGTTAGGGGATTTATCAAAATGTGAAACGTGAGGATTTTATAAATTAGTTATCCAGTTTATGTATCTCATTATCCCCTGGGGATTCTGTTCAACAGGCCAGCTCTTGAGGTCATTCAGCTCTTGAGGTCATTCCTTTCCTCCTTAGGATTCTACCTCCTTGGTCCTGAGGTAAGTCTCAGATTATACTGAAGGGGGTGCTGATGTTTCAGGAGAAACTGTATGCACAGGTTTATGCAAGTAGTGTCCCATTAAAAAAATTATGTATAGCCCGGCCAGTGTTACTCTGTTGTTGAGCATTGACCCATGATCCAGGAGGTCACAGTTTGATTCCTGTTTAGGACACATACTGGGGTTGCGGGCTCAATTCCCAGTGTGGAGGGTGCAGGAGGCAGCTGATCAATGATCTTCTGCCATCACTGATGCTTCTATCTCTCTCTCCATCTCCCTTCTTCTCTCTGAAATCAATAAAATATATATATTTAAAAATGATGTATAGACTTTAATACAAAAATATCAAATGTCATACTTGATTGTCCTCTTGGCAAGCCCAACCTCATGTAGAAATGATTGGTGTCACTAGACAAAATGTTCCTGATTGGTATTTAAAAATTGTCTGTATGTATAGAAATAGGAATGAGTTATGAAATGTAATATGAACACGGCCAGGAATTTAGTGTCTAAAATTTAAGGAGAGTTGAATATTAGGATAAAAAGCCACCTGCTCTTTGGCCGTCTAGGAGAAAGTTCTACTCCATGACATTTTAAAGAGGCCCATTTCTTTTCAAAATACAGATAATCTTGTATTGGAATGGAAACCACATGTTTTTCAATGTCAAAATGATTTTGATTTGAGAGAGTAAGCCATTGAATCCTGGCATTTTATAAAAGCATCAGAATTATGAGGTAGGAATGGATCCTGTTTTTTTGTTTTTTTGGTTTTTTTTTAGGGACTGAATCCAATACAATGTGGGGGCAGGCAGCTCTCCAGGAAGAATACAAAACAAATTACAAATACAGAATTAGTACAAAGTGAACTTATCTTTCACATGAGGGAATAAATAGCAACACATGCACATTGGGAAACATGACAACTGTCAGAAACATATCAAAATCCATAAAAACAACAGTCTTTAAGAAATTGTTAATTGGCTACCGAGTTTACTTTTTTCACTACATTTTATGTTCCTGTGCTCTTAGTGTCTGCTGAGGGCTGAGTTGTGTTCCCCTTAGATTTACATGTTGAGACCCTAACCCTCAGTATCTCAAAATGAAGATGGGCTTTTACAGAGGTAATTAAGTTCAAGTGAGGCCATTATAGTGGGCCCTAATATAGTCTGACTGGCATCCTCCTAAGCAGAGAAGATCAGGACATGTGGGACACCAGGCATGTGTGCTCACAGTGAGCGGTTGCCACCTGCCAGCCAAGGAGAGAGGCCTGAGAGGAAACCAAACCTGCTGACACCTTGACTTTGACTTTTAATGTCCAGACTATCCTATATAATAAAAGCCTAATATGCTAAGTGTTCGGTCTTCCGGTTGTTTGTTCAACCAATCAAAGCATAATATGCTAAAGATATGCTAAGGCTGTTCAACCGCTTGCTATGGCGTACACTGACCACAAGGGGGCAGATGCTCCAAATGGTAGGTTAGCTTGCTGCTAGGGTCCAGCCAGTTGGGATTGAGGGAGCCATGTTTCATGCTGCTCCCGTTTGTTTATTTTCTGCCTGTGGATTTTTGCTGCCTGTGGATTCCTCTAATGTTTTTATGGTTGCTTATCTTACATTTAAGTCATTCATCCATTTTGAATTTACTTTGGTGTATGATGTAAGTTGGTGGTCTAGTTTCATTTGTTTGCTTGTATCTGTCCAATTTTCCCAACACCTTTATTGAAGAGACTGTCTTAACTCCATTGTATGTTTTTGCCTTCCTTGTCAAATATTAATTGGGCATAATGGTTTGGGTCATTTTCAGGGTTCTCTATTCTATTCCATTCTGACCACACACTTTCATTGCTTGATGCCAAAAGACACATTTATATCCTATTTAATAAAAGGCTAATATATAAATAGTCCCCTTGACTGGAAGTTTGGAAATTCGACCAGGAGTTTGACCTGGTGGCGGAGCTGGCCAGCCAACTGCCTGAGGCCCCTTCCCTGGCTGGCCTGGCCTGATTGGCTGTGAGCATGGTGGGCTGGCCGGACCCCACTCATGCACAAATTTGTGCATCGGGCCTCTGGTCATGGTACAATCTTTTGTCTATGCCTTTGTGTTACAAGGCTGAATTTATTGTGCCAGTGGATAGTAGAAGTGTTCTTGGAAACCACTTGTACACAGGGATGGCTGCATAATGGAAGCTACTTAAAATCATTTCAGTATATCTAACTACATGTATTCCTAATTCAATTTCCCTTAACCAGAGTCCTGAAGTGCTTACAAACACTCCAGTGCTGCCTGACATGGGAAGCAGACAACATTTATAGCCAATTGCAGTTAAAATGCCATTTGCAAATTTTACGAAAATCTAAGTGTATACATATTGCTAGAGCCTCTCAGGGCAAGGAGGGAGCCTTGAAGCTTAGGCTTCTGGATAATCCAATTTCTGGACTCAAGAGATTTGCCTAAATTCATACAGGTTACTAGGGCCATGGTGGTAGGTCTATTGATGTAGTTTTCTTTCTCTTTCTTTTTTCAAGCATGGATTTATGCATTTTAATTTTTCTAATATAGTTAAGTGTCATATGACAGCGGTTTAAATTAAATACTAATTACTGATATTCTTTTAAAGACCTTATTTAATGCCCTGAGGAATATTTATCTTAATATTTTTCTTGGGATAGTTGCATGAATAATTTATTATTTTCATTACTCTGTTGCACTAAGGTTTTCCGTGCTTAAAAGAGAAAATAAGCATTTGAGGTTGAAAGGCTGAAATTCAGATGACACTGCAATGAAATAGCAAATAGCAGCAGGATGAAAATGTAAGAAGTAAAATTGCAACTCCCTGAATTGTCCTTTATTTTGCTGCTCTTATCTAGAAAAGCTAAATAGTCATTCTATGTCATTTTTATTTATTTTTGCCATATAGTTCTTCAAATGCCAGGTTTATTTTACCTTTGTGAATTCAATTCTTGCTCTAGAATGTAGATTTTTATATTAAAATTTAAAATGAAAAAATACAGGGGTTGTGAAATACCCGAATGAATGTTTGTTGAACTACCTTGTGCTTCACTGTGTATTCATTTTGCATAATTTCATAGCTCTTCGTAGACAGTTATTTGGGGACAGGTATGTTTCTCTTGGTAATATGAAAAATAGAATTCTATTGTTCAATACCGTAGTGGCATTGCAGTCTCTGGATGGAGCAGTGGAGTTATTTTGAGACTTTGAGTGAATATTAAGGAGGTGGGAATAAGAGGAATGCCTACCTAGACTAGTAATTGCTTTTGTTTAATTATGACTGAGTGTCCTCTGTCCTGTGCTAAACATTCTACACATGTTAACTCATTTATCTGTAAAACAATGACAACATGAGTAGTATTCCCATTTCATTTCACAGATGAGGAGACCAAGGCTCAGAGAGGTAAAGTAACTTGTCCAAAGGTGACTTAAACCCAAGAGCTCCGATGCCTAACCTTTGGCCTATACTGCCCCTTTGTCTTTGATGGTATGCCAGTGACAGCTGTAAGCAGATGTACACCAGAGAAACACACTAAAAACAAGCAAGGATGAAAACTCCAGTCATTCCAGAGAGTTTTTAAGGATTTGTGCTTCTGATAAGGTGCTTTAGAAGAAAAGTATTGAAAGTAGGAATCATAAAGTCTTCTTTGAAAGTACTTAGCATGATAAGTTTACAGCATTTACATAGCATACCAAACTGTATCATAAGTAATACATGGTCAGCCTCTTTCCCCTCCCCCTTTCCCTCTAGGATTCAAAGGTCTGGAGGGTGGGTGGGCTGGAAGAGATCAACCAAAGAACTTGTATGCATATATGCATAACCCATGGACACAGACAATAGGGTGGTGAAGGCCTGGGGCAGGAGACCTGGGAAGGTTAGAAGAAATCAATTGGAGAGAAAGGGGACATGTGTAATACTTTCAACAATAAAGCTTTCTTAAAAAAAAAGAAGAGAATACATGATCAAAACAAAACCATAAAATTTATCCATTAAACTGAGATAACATAGCCATATAGTGAATTCCCATGAGATTGGCTGAGCTCAGAATTGAATGTGCTAGAAAAACTGCTTTTGATGTGTCATATTTTACCCCCTTCTCTCAAGTCTGAGCATGGTAACAGCATGCTAGAAGAGATGGAAACTACAAGACAGGAAAATTGTAGTTTTGACCTAAGTCCACTATATATGGAAGTAGTGGGAAAGTAGATGAAATTCTATACTTCAAAGATTTGTGTCTTATGTCTGATTCAGACAGTCAACAGATGCTATGGGATAGGCAATGTAAGACTTTATTTTAGCATTTGAAGAAACTTCATAAAAAACTTATTACAGAAATTAAATATGAGAAATGGAATCTATTTTCTTCTAGTAATAAAATAGTGCAGATTTATTTGAACAGAAACAGGCAGCTGAAATCTCAATTATACAATTTTAAAATGTACTATGAACAGTAGAGTTGGTATTAATAGTAAATTAACTAGTTTCTAAGTGGTGCAAGGTCTCTTTTTATCACAGAAAAATAATGCAGAATGAAAGAATGATAGTGGGAAATTCAAAGTTATTTGTGAGTCCACCTGAAAATATGATGAGTTAGAGTCACTATTAAGATTATATTTATTTTTAATACCAACCAGAATACGTGCTCAGAAAAAGATTCATCCCCCTCACAGGGCGAGGGACAGAAATTCCCTCTCACTTAAGTTTGGGCCTTTACCTTCTGTTGTGTGATTAGTGCTATCAGACTTTAGTGAAAGCCTTACTCTGACTAGATTGCTTTAAAGTCATCTTGTAAGGCAGCCCATGCTATTTCATAGAACATTTTTCTCCTTGAGTCCCCAAGCCATACGCTCTCTGTATCTTTATTTGATACCCTTTATCCTGCTGGAGGACCATCACTTGTGAATTGTACTAGCTTTTTCTAGTCCTTTAAAAATAGCCATTGGTCTTTTCTTTCCTTGAACCTTTGCCCATGGACAAAGGTTCAGCTCTCATCCCCTTCTGTGTCCTCTGTGATCTTGTTCACATCCTCAGTGTCTCTCTGTCCCCTAGCTCTTTTGCCTTTACCTGCATCCAAACTAACCTCTCTACATGCCAACCACTTTTTCCCCACCATTACTTCCATTTCAGTGATGTCTCTTCATTAATGTTTCTTTTCTTCCCTTCACTTGCAAAAACCAGTTTCCTGAATTCTTTGACTAATCAACGATCATTTAAGTCTCTGCAATATAGCTTCTGCCTTTCAATGTTTTACTGAAGCTGTTCCATGGGTTGATAGGATGACCTCTTCAATGAGACTGCAGTGTTTGCGGTATGGATCAGGTCTCTTCTCCCCACCTGCAACTCTCTTCTCCTTCAGCTTCTGTTTTGGTCATCTGCATAGTTCTGTTTTGTCCAAGCTTGCCAGTTCCTTCACCTCCTCAATACCAACTGTATGAAGGCTGTCTTAAAAGTTTTATCATCAAATCTCTTCTGACTTAAAATTAAATTCAACCTCCATACCGTGACCTGGTCCTGGCTATTTCTGACTTCAGCTCAGGCGTTTCTATTTTCTGACTTCAGCTCATGCTTCTTTGGCATCAGCATGCTTCAGGCAGTCACTGTGGCCTTCCCTGTGTTCAAAGAACCACATGTGGTCTTTCCTCCATGTGGGCTTAGTAAATGCTACACCTGGCTCTTCCCGTGCCTGGCTGTTTCTTCAGTTTAAAAGTCTACCTTCTACAGAAAAGGTCTGCCCTCCTGCTACCCAGTGAAGTCAGCTGTAAAATGAGCTTGTTCAGGATGTCCTCTAGAGTTCGTTCTGGATCTTTAATTCTGTGATAGACCTAAATGACCTAAGATGATAGAGTTGAAAGGCCACTATAATGGCCATCAAGTGAAATACCTTCAAGTATCCCCTTCATTAACTCTGTGTCCCCAGCAGCTAGAATATAATTGATGCACAGTGGATGCTTAATGAATAAGTCAGTTGTCACCGTGTGACTTAAGATAAGTCACTTCTTTTTGGACTTCATCTTTGATGTTTATGTTTCAGTTTTGCTTCTTTAATTTCTGGTGAGAAGTAGATAGAAAATCTAATCCTTTAAAGGTAGCATACATTAAAGAGATATATTTAACTAAGGTAGCAGATCACCATCTTCTTGAACCCCTGACTTAATGGGCTGCAGTGATTGACTTTTTACATATACTTCCAAGGAATAACTTGGGCAGTAAGAAAAACAGATGAAAGGATTTCACCTCTAACAGCACAGAGCTGTATCAATTTCAGGTATTTACCCAAAACATGTCATTTTAAAGATTTCCTTATGACTCTTATAAAATGAAATGCATTTCTGAGTTTCATTCTCTGAACCCAGGGACAAATATTTTAATTTTCTGACCATGATTTCTCTACAGGAACATGTGTTCTTTGTATTAAAAAATAGACATGGGCTAAAGGTAATTAGCCTCTCTTTTTAAATGTTGATTTAACTATAATTCATTGTGCTTGAACTGCTTTATACACACAAATTAATTCCATTTGTTATATATATAATTGCAATAAATTGTGCTTGAAAGAACAGTTCAAAATTCTTGTAATATTTTTGCACATTGTAAAAACATTTGCCAGTATATTTTAGTTTTAACACATTAGCCACAATAAATCCTACAGAAGGAATTAATTCCTTTTTAAGAGAAAGATACAACCTCATTAATAAAAAGATAGAAGGGCAATATAGAAACATTCAATAATAATAATAATAAAAGTTATTAAAAGGTAACCACCCAGAAAATACTATTATGAAAATTATGCAGATGCTATTATAGTCATTTCTTTATGTAAGACTTGCCTCCATAACTTCATTTTAAATCCTGAGCATAAACTCTTTCTTACCAAGTAATTATTGTCTGAAGTATATATGTATATGTTTATCTCTGTATGATGTGTAGATGTATATACTATATACACATACATATATTTTCTATCTACATATAAATGAATTGCATAAGTATATGTGCATATATTATCAATATTTATACATGTACATATTATAGTAGTAAGCTTTCAATATTTTCTACTTTTGGTCAAGACACTTATAAAGCAGTTAAAATTATTTCACTAGTAAGCATGTGACCAATAAAAGGGACTATTGATTCTAAATATCTATGTGATTCCTTTTTCTGTAAACGGATTCATTTAGATTTGACATGATATCTTTCTTTATATCCAATTAATAGCAATTCATAAGCTGGCTAACAGAACCTGAAAATCTATGCCCTAAACAAATTAAGTGTGTGTGTGTGTGTGTGTGTGTGTGTGTGTGTGTGTTTTAAATATTCATGTACAGGGTTTAGGTGGAGGCATCTAGAAATGTTATTGAGGTCCTGTCCTGTCCATTTACTTGCTGAATTAAACTAAGGTTTGTGTGTTGTTTTTGTCTTTGAGACTTGAGCCTGGTTTAGAATTGTCATAAAAAGCCCTGAGAAGGAATGCTTCATCTGTCCATATCGTTCATATGACAGAAAAAAGGTGTGTGTACTGATTTGAGCTCAGTGTGGTTTTATGTTGTTAGACAGACTTGAGTTTGAAGCCAGGATTTTTTTCTTGAGGAATAAAATTTAAAATAGAAATAATAATGACTACATGATGGGTATTTAAAATTTTAATTTAATTTTTTAAATTACAGTTGACATTCAATAGTATTTCATATTAGTTTCAAGTGTACAGCATAATGATTAAGCAATCATACAATTTACAAAGTGATCCCCCTGATATTTTAAGTACCCACCTGGCATCAGACCTAGTTATTGCAATATTATTGACTATATTATAATTTGTACTTTTATTTATTTATTTTCAAGGTTTTCATTATTTTTTTTAAATTTCCTTTATTTTATTTTATTATTTTTATCTCCCTTATCATCTATTCTCCTACATGGGGGAAAGAGGGCCTCTTGGGGTTTTGTGACAGTAAATACAATTATATGGGAATACATATTGCACAAACAATGGGCTTTTCTTGAAGTAACTTGCAAAAAGACCAAAGGGGTTCTTTTTTTTCTTTCTGAGTTTAGGTTTCTTTTGAGGCATATTTTGATATTTGTGTTGGGATTATGGAATTTGGCAGCTCAAAGAAAGAAAGTACTTAAATTCCACTTCTATGAATTATATACTTGGGGTAATTACTTGATCTTCTCTGGTTTCTCTGTTTCTCTGTCTGTATTAAAGGGCATAGTAGCACTTACTCTCAACTAAATAAGATGATGCAATTAAAAATTAGTCCTTGCCAGACTACTGTGGAGTCAGTAGATGATATTTTCCAATTCATTTGAGTTTGCTACTTATAATTATGTTTTAGAGTGAATGTCTTGTATTTTGAAGTAAATATTACTTTTGATAATTTTAATGACTTATTGTAAGTAAATAAACATACAGTATGGTTGCAAAATATTATGCGCTCTTGGGCTCTATATTATCATTGATAAAATAATACTACATATTATCAAATTTAAAATAATTGGTATGGCTCAGTGGTTGAGTGTTGACTCATGAACCAGAAGGTCAAGGTTCACTTCCTGGTCAGGGCACATGCCCATGTTTCAGGCTCATTCCCTAGGGGATGTGCAGGAGGCAGCCAATCAGTGATTCTTTCTTATAATTGATGTTTCTATATGTCTCTTTCTTTCCCTTTATTTCTGAAATCAATAAAACAAATTAATTTTTTCAAAGTAACTGGAAAACTTAAATAATATTGATACTAACATACTAAATACCAGTTACTTTTACATTCATAACTCATAAGATAACTTAATATTCTGACAATTACCCTTCAGAAACTTCATTGCTTATGCACAGTAGTTTTAAAAGATTCTCATTTGAATTTTATGCCTAGATTTTTTAAAAACAGAGTTGAATATCTATAACGTTAGGTAGGTAAATAGGCTTTTTACTTCCCAGTGATCTTTAGTAGATACTCTGTTTTTGAAAATATAGAACATTGACTAACATTATTGGAGTAATTTTAGTTGCCTAAGTTTTTTGTTTAAATATCTATTTTTTAGGCCCACTGGTGTGTGTACAACTGTAGTATAGGTTTAGAAATTTTTGACATTAATTTTTTTCCAAGAATTATGTTATTTGCAAGACAAAATTGATGTTCTTTTTTATTTTTTTAAATATATATTTTATTGATTTTTTACAGAGGAAGGGAGAAGGAGAGTTAGAAACATCAATGGGAGAGAAACATTATCAGCTGCCTCCTGTATACCACTACTAGAGAAATGCCCGCAACCAAGGTACATGCCTTTGACTGGGATTGAAGCTGGGACCCTTGAATCCATAGGTTGATGCTCTATCCACTGAGCAAAACTGGTTAGGGCTCGATGATCTTTTTAAAATAATTTTCTTTATAACTATAGGGAAATACCAATCCCTTTGTTTTTGTTCCTACCATGTCTTCTTTTCTGAAGCCTGATTCTACATTTGAAGAGCCAGAAACACAATAGTTTGCTATGATAATGCTCCTAAAGATACCTACCCATCTAAGGCTATAGAACTGTTCTCACTGTAATCAGTGCTTGTACATCTCTGCTGTTGTCACAATACTACATCTTCCCCACATTGTGTGGCACAGTATCTCCAGCAGGAATTGGGATCCAGTGTCAGCACTTTTCCCAACGATGACTTTGCAGCGATCAGTGTTCTTGCTTTGTAGGCTGAGAGGAAAGTGCTTCCTTGTCCTTATCTGTCCTGACAATTTGATATATTTCAGTTTATCTCATGAATATCAGTGGGTGATATATTTGGCATTTCACAAAAATAGGTGTTTTCATCCCTATAGTTTATAATAGACTTTATAATGCAGTGTTCAAGGAAGAAATTAAGATCCATTGAGAACATTCCCTGCTTGGATGCCAGATCTCACCATTGTTACTCTTCCCCTCACCTGGCTATTCTCAGCTTCACAAGGTTTTCTTGGGTTTGTTTTTGTTTTTAATCATTGGCATGATCAAAAGTACTTACTAAGCATCTTTTTTATGGTACTTACAAGAATGAATCAGCGGCTAACTTTTAGATGCTCATGAATATCGACAGCGGAAACCAAGGTGCAATTCAGTCTTCTCTAAGTACACTCAAGCCATTTAACTACCGTTTGACTTTGATGCTGTGAATAATCAAATTCAATGGTAGTTGAAACTGTGATAACTAAAATCTCAACCCAGCAACTCAACTTGTGTGTATTTTTTTTAGTATGGTATTTAAAAGATATGGTTAACAAATATGCTATTTAATAGATATTTAGTGCCTTGTTTTTTTTTAAAAAAATATATTTTATTGATTTTTTTACAGAGAGGAAGGAAGAGGGATAGAGAGTTACAAATATCGATGAGAAAGAAACATCGATCAGCTGTCTCTTGCACAACTCCCACTGGGGATGTGCCCGCACCAAGATACATGCCCTTGATCGGAATCAAACCTGGGACCCTTCAGTCCACAGACTGATACTCTATCCACTGAGCCAAACCAGTTTTGGCATAGTGCCTTGTTTTGAAGAGGTCTCATCACTGTAGGAGGTCCTTCTAATACTTCCAAGACCCTGGAGAAGGTCACATAGTACACCTATCCAGAGAACCAACTCTCTCTTCTTCCACAAATCTGAATGTCCTTTCTCAGCATCAAGGTAAGGAAGAGAGAGGCTTATTTAAATGTTAGTAAAAACCTATAGGTCCAATTCTATAAATTGAAACGAGCACCAGTCTAAATAATAAGATATGTGTAGTTTAAGAGAAGGTAAATAGAACTGCTTGACCAAAAATTTGTTTTCAACTTGGCTGCCAAAGTTTCTGACATGTTCACTATTGGCAAGACTGCAAGTCTTCTTTTCGGTGCACACTGAGTTTTGGCATGGGCTGTAACATTTAGACTATACCTGCTGTTTGGCTTTAGCTTCAGGCTCAGGTTTTAGAACACTAATTTGCTAAATGCCCTATCTGTGTCATTTTTGGCAACCTTGAGCTTGTGTGGGGTCATAAATATTACCATCGTATGATGGCACATCTAATCAGTGTAACAATAATGCAAAGTATATTTGTATTAATTTAAAAAAATCTGAACATGCTTTATTATTTAAACATTTTATTTGTGGTAAATAGCAAAATTTATCATCTTAATCAAAAGTATACAGTTCAGTAATGTTAAGCATACCCAGATTGTTGTGCAACTCTTTTAGTCAATTTCAGCTGCTATAACAACATACCATAGACCAGTGTTTCCCAAACTTTTGACCCCTCGTAGTCATGAGAACGTAGAATTAGGCGTAGCTAAGCACAGTGCAGTGCATACCCCCACCAAACTCTTCCCTTACCCCTGGGGGTACGCGTACCATACTTTGGGAAACACTGCAGGGGCTTATAAGACACCAGACATGTAATATGGTTTAAATTCAGAAAGTTTGAGATCTCCAACTTTTTTCTTTTTCAAAATTATTTTTTCTACTCATATTTCTTAATATTCCATAAGAATTTTAAGATGAATACTGTACTTTATTTCTGCAAAAAGTGCCATCAGAATTTTAATAAGGATTACATTAAATCTGAAGATCAGATCACTTTGATCTGGGTAGTATTGGCATCTTAAAAATATTAAATCTTCACCAAAACTGGTTTGGCCCAGTGGATAAAGTGTTGGCTTGAGGACTGAAGGGTCCTAGGTTCGATTTGGGTCAAGGGCATGTACCTGGGTTGTGGGCACATCCCCAGTAGGGGGTGTGCAGGAGGCAGCTGATAGATGTTTCTCTCTCATCAATGTTTCTAACTCTCTATCCCTTCCTTTCTGTAAAAAATCAATAAAATATATTTTAAAAATATTAAGTTTTCTAATCTATAAACACATAGATATCTTTATATTTGTTTGCATCTTCTTTAATTTCTTTCAATGTTTGGTAATTTTCAGTGTATAAGTCTTTTATCTCTGTGGTGGTTAAGTTTATTGCTATTTTATTCCTTTTGGTCCTATTATAAACGGAATTGTGTTCTTAATTTCCTTTTCATGTGATTTATTGTTAGTGTGTAGAAATGCATTTGTTTTTTGGGTGTTTTTGTATTATGTGACTTTGCTAAATTTATTTGGTCTAAGCATTTCTTTTTTGTATGTGGAAGAAAAAAATTTAAAAATAGGTAGTTTTAGAGGTAACTTAAAGTGAAAAAAATCTTATGTGATTTATACACTGAAATAAAAGTTAATGTGAACAAAAAATCTTACAAAGAAGAATATTGTGGCTTCTAATTTTATTAACAAAAATATTTATTAAAAATTTCCAAATAAATATTAAAATACATTGAAATCTAATAGGTCTATTAAGAGTGATTCCATTAACTAAATAGCTTTTTTTTTCTTTACATAACAAAAGTTAAAGAAGTGAGAAACCGAGAAATGTTTCAAGAAAACAGAAATAATTTAAATAGTTTAGATGTCTGATTTATTCAGTTTTTTGTAATTTGGCAATCTCCACTTGTTTTAAAGGTCAATTATTAACCATAACAATCTATACATATAAAAGACTATTATGAAAAGTGTCCCTCCGGTGTTCGACTGTGAGACCGGGAGTATGATCGCTCACTATGATGTGCGCTGACCACTATGGGGTGGCATGGATTGAAGGAAAGCCCCGTCCACAGCCCTAAGGCCCCATCATCCCTGATCACTGGCCAGGCCTAGGGACCCTACCTGTGTATAAATTTCATGTACATGGACTCTAGTAACATATATATATATATAGGTATTGTGTGAGGGATGCAGATATTTTTCATGTATTTATTCTTGTCTTTATATATTGATTGCACAGAGGAAAGGAGGCAAGAGAGATAGAGACATCAATGATGAGAGAATATCATTGATTAGCTGCCTCCTGCATCCCCCATACTGGGGATAGGGCCAGCAACCCCTGTCATGTGCCCTGACCAGAAATTGAACCATGACCTTCTGGTTCATAGGTTGATGCTCAACCACTGAGCACACCGGACACACTTCATGTATTTATTCTTTATGCTGGATCTACAACCATAGTTTTTCATTATAAACAATCAGATAACCAGAATTCTGATATCACATCAATTTTTTTAAATTATTAATCCTAGTGTCAAAGCTGCCATAAAACATTTAAAATTCTCTTACCTCTTCTTAGAAACCAGGCTTTCTGAGAATCTGTGAAAACTGATAGCCCAGGGTCATTTCTGTTTTATTATGTTCATGACTTTGAACATGACTTTATTTCTGACTAGTAAATGTGTCCCACACGATTTTTTTTTTGTGATATAAGAGGACAATCCTGCTCATTTTGTTTGTTTTATATAAGAAAATCATAGGAAGCATAACTTAAAAATTATTTTTCATTTACTATGAATACTCATGTTGAAAAACAAAATAAAACTAAGAACCTACCAAATCTCGAAGTCTTTTATCCCAGGATACAAAAATCTTTGAAGCCATTTACCCATTCTTGAGAACTATTAGGGAAGGATAATTTGGGGAATTATTAATTTTCATTTGTGGTTTGATCAAAGTTATTATTATGTAACCAGCATATTGTAGTGAGAAAAAAATAGGAACTTTGAAGTGAGACAAACCAGGCTTTAAATCCAAGCTCAAAATATCTTTTTCATTTTAGGAATATTAGTTAATTGCATTAAGTTTCAGTTTCCTCAATATTGACATGAGTACAAAGAGATAACTCATAAAAAGCAAATGAAATAAATACAGAGAGCCTCTATTATGAAACATGACACATATTAGATGCCCAAGAATTAATTATCTGTTTTTAAAATTTATCTATGACTTTCTCAACAGCCTCTAGGTCTACTAAAATGTAGGTAAAATTTTTCTTATCACATGCCAACATGCCTCTGTATCTTGATTGTCCTTTCTCTTCTGGGAACACCTTTATATACTTTTTTTTTTTTTTTTTGCATTAGTCTACACTTAAAATTTGTGTCTACCCATCAGTATATAGGAAAAATATCTTTCATCATCTAGAAAGTTATATGTAATCTAGGCTAACAAACATTGACCATTGCCTACGTGATAGACTGGTTTTGAGAGTTTCACAAATTCTACTGAGAAGTCTGTAATATTCACTTACCTTGCTACCTATGTAGCTATCTGAATGATTTTGTGTTATATCTAAAGAATTGTACTTGGGGAGTGGTGGGGAGAAATAGACTTAGGCATCTTTAACAAAGCCTGGTTTTTCAGTGCAACAAATGCAATGTATGAAATTTCTCAATGTCTAATCCAGGGATTTTATCATTACTCGAAGTATTACCTGGATGTCCAAAATGTGAGTGAGCCAGAGAGGGAGAAAGAATAAGAGAGAAGGAAATGGAGATGGGCCCTGGGAAAGAAGGAAGGAAGAGAGGCAGGAAAAATGGAAAGAATGAGGTGGGAGAAAAGAAAACTGGTCAGCGGTTTTGTTTTGTTTTTAATTCATTTATTTAATATATATTTATTACCTGTTTGGTGCCAGGAATCATGCTAGTCCTGGGCAAATACTGATGATTAAATAATAGTAAAAAATAACTAAGCTTGTATAGTACTTACTGTGAGTCAAATCCAAGAATAAGCACTATAAAAATATCATTTATCTTCATAACATCCCGCGAGGAAGGTATTATGTTCCTCATTTTTCAAATGTGGAAACTGAAGAATAAACAAACAGACTATAGTATATACCTATAGTCACTGAGTGGCAGAGCCTGGATTCGATCTCAGGAAGCCCTGCTCTGAAGCGCTTACTCTTAATCACAGCATCGCAACACTCTATTTAACCTTCTTGAGGGACCATAGTCCATGAGTCTAAGGGGAGGGACGTAAAGGAGAGGGACAATTGGTAGACATCTGTTAAGATGAAAAACGTGGGAAGATAAGGGAACACACAGGAAAGATTTCTCTCCCCTGGGAAGGGATTCGTTCCAGAGAAGGCGAGATTTGTACCTGCTGATGGTTCATTGGTGTTCAGCCAAGCAAGAGTCAGAAGAAGAAAGCCCAAGCAAGGGTGAGCCCCCTTAGCAAAGGTACAGACTTCACATTTACCTTATATAAAAGAAACGGTATTTGCACCAGCTGCATCACACTGTATTATTGAAGAGAAAAGGTTCCCTCTATATTTTACTTGAGCTGCTAAGAGCTATCATGTGGATTTCAAACGCCATTGATACAGCTGGGATTTTAATTATAGTTGTGCTGCAATAAAAGATAATGAGCTATATCTCTGTACCAAGCATGCGACTTGTAATGATATCTCAGGTTTTTTGGTTTTTTTTTTTTTTTTTTTTTTTAAATTGAAGCAGTGTCTCTGAAATGTGGCCTGATTTTCAGACGTATAAATTTGGACACAAATCTGTGCTTGGAAAAAAACACACATCCTGTTATTGGCTTTAAGACCTTTCCTTTTCAACACAGTGAATGATGTTTATTAACCTGAATTCACTGAATTGTGAGTTGGATTTGTTCGTAAAGTGACTGAAAGAAAAAGTAACCCAGGTTTCTTTCTATAGAAATGAATAATCAAAAATTGAATGAACAACATGAATAAACAACAGATGTTCTCTTTTCCTTCTTCTTGAGTGCTTTACCTCCCTTCCTTCCCTTTTATACTCCACCTGTTTCTGTAACATCTGGCTCTGCTATCATCCCTTCTATAAAGCTGCCTTGATCTCTAGGTTGATTCTGTAGTCTTTGCCTCTGTGTTGATCGGGCAGTCTTCCTCCACACTTATCGCCCACATCCTCACTAATAGCTTTAGCTCACCAGTGCATCTTCCTTATAATTATGTATAATTCTTAGTACATGTCTTTGCATTTTTTTTTTAAACTGTGAGCTCCTTGAGGGTAGGGATTGTGTTACTGGATTTCATGACACACTGTGCTTATTAAAAGACTGAATCACCTAATACCACTATATAAACTATTATCTAGTGGGGAATTTTGCTATTTTAGCTAGAAAAAGCAAATGCATGGCTCCTCAGAAATACAAAGATTGTCACCAATATTAACCAATACCTTCTCAAAAAAACAAACCAAACCAAAACAAAACAAAACAAAAAAACATTTTGTGGTCAGGATTAGCCTGAGATAAGCAGAATGTAACGTTAAGCTCCACATAAGTTTTTCGGAGCATAAATTGAGAGAATCTGGAAAGAAAACAAGGATAAATCAGAAAGTTTAAAAACTGGGTAAAACATACTCAAAGACTAAGTAAAGGAAGAGAGTAAGATTCAACCAAGTCACTAACAGGGGAGATAATGCATTTCAATCTCACAGGGCCTTGGGATATAAATTCTGTTACCCATTTGCAATGGATACGCCAAGGTACCACCATGTTGTAACTCAGAGTAATATAACTAGAGAGAAACACTCAATAGTCTGGACTTTATTTGCAAACTTGCTTGTATGTGTATGTTTCAAAATTGGGGGTCACATAATATATACTTTGCATTCTCCTTCATATTATGTTTATCGGAGCAAACTCCAGTGCCCTTAATGGCTTTTGTCAATATACTTTCAATGACTGTCTATATTCCATTTATTTTCAGTCCATTCACTCATCAACTACTTATTGAACATTGCTGGGTGCCACTGCTGAAACTCAGTGCTCCAGGGATGTAAGAGCCAATAGATAAAGTTCCTGCTCTCATGTAACTTACTTTAAAGATATAATTTCTGCGGCCTGTTGGTTGGCTAACTCAATATTTATTTCCACTTCCTTCTCTCTGCCTCTAAGAATTAAGGCTGGAGAAGAAAGACTTTCTCTACTTCCCTTCTAGGGTTGATTGGCAATGTAACATAGTTTAGCCTGTGGGGTTTAAGCATGCTTTTTTTTTTTTTAATATGAGGACTGATAGGTATTGAGATTTTTGACTATTATCTCCCTTTTTTTCTACCTTGAAAAATGATATCTGAGCTATATTTGCCATCTTTGCATTTGAGAATGCAAGCAGCATGCTAAGGATGTCAGGACAGATGTATGGAAAAATTCTGGGATCCTAGTGGCATTGTAGAGAACCTAAAGCCATGTCAGCCACTATGTATCAATAGACATTATGTATCAATAAGAACTCTTATTTGCTCATCTACATTAGTTCAATTTCCTGTTATTTATAGCCACATAGAGTCCTGATGTTACTTATTATTTAGCCAGCTGGCGACTTTATTGTCTTTAGGTTACTTTACATTTTTCTAATTTTAAAATTATACTAGAATGAATAATATCATATGCAAAATTTTCAGCCCACTTGTAATTATTCTGATAAGTTTCTAGATGTATAATTACTGTATATAGGGCATGGTTTTTGATGCAGTTTGGCCATATTTCTAACTTGACAATTTTAAACATTTTATAATCTCAAATAAAAGGAAGTACCCAATTTAAATGGCTGGTGCTTTTTAACTATCTATTTTCAACTTATCATGTCCTTTAAGTACACATGAGTTTTGATATTTCTAGGTAATTTTAACACAGAAAATATGATGAGATTTGTGTAAATTTCAGGAAAATTCCATCCAACAGGTATGATATTTATTTTTAAAAATTTCAAATGAGCAGAAAAACAATCCAGTAAAAGTAAATGTACTCATCTGTTATAATCTCGTTCCTTTTATTAAAAGATAATGGTTATCAAATCAGTTCAGCAAAACTGAAAAGACTTCAATTGTTTAAGTACTCCACAACTTCTATATTTTGCTCATAAAATGTGTACATCCTACCAGCAGTTTGGAATGTGTTGGTTTTTTTCCCCCTTAAACATACTATTTTCTCATTTTGAAATATGGAGCATATACTGAACTAGTAATTATTCTTAGCTCTCCTTTAGAGAAAGAAACAAAAAACCTTTCCTTGAGGAATTGTTTTCTGGAATACTGAAAATTACCTAAGTAGCACAGATAACTCTTAAAGGAGCTTAAATAAAATTCAGTAAAAAGGAAAAATAAATAAATATGTCTCCAATCAATTCCAGAAAACTATGCTAAGGGAATACTTCTCCTTATTAATGTATTCCTTTTCCAGTAGAGTCCTTTTATGCAGCAAGTACTCTAAATTCCGCCTCTAATGAATAGGAATAGTTTCATTTTGTGTCTTCTTTACATGGGTGTGTATTCAGCTACTAGAGTAGAGTCACAGGTGTAGAAAACCTGGATGACCAGCTAACATGTAACGCTGCTAAAATGGACAGAAGGAGCTGAGCAGTCTCTCTACTGATGACTCACTGAAGTCTGGTCAAGTGTGAAATCAAGTTAGAAACACCCCAGCCCAGTTACCGAGATGTGCCAGAAGGTAATATTTCTAGAAAGTGTGTTTCCTTAACGTTAATCCTTTCTCAAAATATCATTGCCCTTCTTATTTAATTATAATATGGGTTATAGTTGTTCTCTCTGAATCAAATGATTTTGAAAATACTGAAGGGTAAAGATGAGTCCAGCAGGGTTTATATTTTGTTGTCTCTCTGGGTTTATATTTTGCTTACTTCTTTATCTTATAGTTTACACGACAGCTTTTCCCCTCAAAAAACCTGTTTCTGATCTAGGTGCCAACATTCATATTTATTTTTTTGCTGCTGACTAATGCCAATGTCAAGGGATCTAAAGCACAGCAGGTTCTGTATTTATAGGGGTTATTCTTATACTAAATATGGACCTCACCTTAATCCCACCAAAAATAATTCTGTGCTTGGAGATCCTGCTGTGAGTTTAGTGTCACTTATAGGGGTTATTCATATACTAAATGTGGACCTCACCTTAATACAAACCAAAAATAATTCTGTGCTTGGGCATCATGCTGTGAGTTTAGTGTCACTGAGTTTCAGCAGTCATTGGCTGAATTCCAAAGTATGGCTCATGCAGAATCTGATTTGCTTTCAGGAAGATATAAACCAGGCACTGATGAAACTGGTCAAGAAGCTAAATGTGGTATCTGTGAGATCCCAGCTTTATCCTTAATCTCAAACATTGGGCATGACTGCCCATATCAGAGAATTTCAACTCAATGCCACCTTTGCTATAAAGCAACCAAAAGATTTTCTGAAGAATAATATTTTTTCCTACTCTGTAAGTTTATTTTTAAAAGATTCCTATCATAGCGTTAGGCAGCAATCTTCAGTGATAGATTTAAAGATTGTATAAAATCACGAATATCTTTGGATGGTTGATGGTTTTTATGGTGCCATTTGCTGCATTTTATACAGCCAATAGCTGAAAAAATATTTAAAAGATCATCTGCCTAGATCATCACACTTATACCAGTAGTTACCTGTAGTCAACTCAGAGTTTGCAATAATATCAATTTAGTTAATTGGATAGATGGTGGCATTAATTCTAATTTCAAGTGTGTCGAGTTCCCCTACTTCATAGTCTTTTCATACACGATTCCTATTGTAAACTTAATGTACAGTGTAAATGTTGTAGTCTGATGTGCTAAACTGGAACTAGTAATGGAATATAACCTCTAAGAATTCTGTTAGCTTTTAGATTGACTGATTGATTCATGTATTTATTCATTAAATGAATGATTTATCTAGTTCAGGCTATGTACTAGCATTAGAACAGTAAGCAAAAACAGACATGTTCCCTGTACTCTTGGAGTTTATTGTGAAGTAGGGGAGACAGATATCAATAAAACTGATCAGAAATTTCAGCTATGGTAAGAGCAACCAAAGACGAGGGTACAAAGTGCTATGTGATTGCATAAGAGGGGACTTTATCCAGCCAGGAAGGGCAAGGAGGGCTTTGCTGAGTGCTTGACACTGTTATGTGGAGTAAAAGGAAGATCCTCCTGATCTCTCTGGCTGGATGAATTCCCCTTGGTGCCATTATTGGTTCTAGTGTAGAAGAGGAAATGAAGAAGGTCCAAGGAGCCTGTGGCAGAAGGGAACCTATGGCAAGTCTGAGAGACTGAAGGAAGACAGGATGGCTGTAGTGGAGAGAAGAATGTGGCTGACTGTGAGGTTGGACTGGTTATTGATAGTCCCTCTGGTAGGATCTTAAAGTGCTTAGGAGCAATGGGAATTCAGTAAAGGATTTTTAAATAGGTGATTCAGGGAGCAGGGTAGAAGACATATATATATACTAATAAAAGCCTAAGTGGCTCTCGCACCTTTGCGTCGTCACAAGATGGCCACTCCCATATCATCACAAGATGGCCTTCACAAGATGGCTGGCAGTGGAGTGCAGTTGTGGGCTATCAGGCCAGCAGGGGAGGACAGTTAAGAGCGACCAGGCTGGCAGGGGAGGGAAGTTGGGGGCGACCAGGCCTGCAGGGGAGGGCAATTTGGGATGACCAGGCCTCCAGGGGAGGGCAGTTAGGTTTGACCAGGCTGGAAGGAGAGGGCCGTTGAGGGCCACCAGGCCAGCAGAGGAGGGCAATTGGGGGCGACCAGGCCTGCTGGGGAGGGCAGTTGGGACCAACCAGGCCAGCAGGGGAGGGCAGTTGCGGGGGGAGCAGGCCTGCAGGTGAGGGCTATTTTGGTTGACCAGGCTGGCATGGGAGGGCAGTTGGGGGCAGCCAGGCTGGCAGGGGAGGGCAGTTTGGAGCAACCAGACCTGCAAGGGAGGGCAGTTGGAAGCGATCAGGCAGGCAGGAAGAAGGGTTAGGAGAAATCAGGCAGGCAGGCAAGTGGTTAGTACACAGTAGTCCCGGATTGTGGGAGGGATGTCTGACTGCTGGTGGGATTGGGCCTAAGCCGGCAGTTAGACACCCTCCCCTAACTCCCCAAAAATCCCAGATTGGAGAGGGTGCAGGCTGGGTTGAAGGCCTCTAGTAACATGGTAAAATTCTTATTCTAAAGAAAAAGTTGGAGATAGGGGAATGTATACCTATCATTTGGTTATAGCTTTTTAGTATTTTACAAATGATAGAAGAGAAGTCCTTTGTTTAATCAGTTTTCTAGAAATTTGTAATGATTTTAAGTCCAAATCCTGTTACTGTAAATTATTGATACAGTATTTATTATGATTATTATTAGTCAGTGAGATATGGCCTTGAATTTATCAAAGTTGAGTTGAATTTATCAAATTTTTCTTTCATGGATAGTGCTTATGGTATTGTTTCTAAAAAGCCATTGTCAAAACCAAGGCAATTTAAATTTTCTCCTATGTTGTATTTTAGAGATTTTATAGCTCTGTCTTTTACATTTAGCCCCATGATTCATTTTGAGTTGATTTTTGTGGAAGGTATAAGGACTGTGTTTATATTTTCTTTTTTGCATGCATATTTTTAGTTCAAGCACCCAAATGTTTTCTGTACATGCTTGGAACTCTCCAACATCCCTTTGTTACTGATATTAATATATAAGTGTGGCTATAGACTTAGATGAAGTTCAGAATATTTTGCTACTTTTCAACAGGCTTTTTAAAAAACAATGAACTGACTTCTGTTTATCCTAAGAGTCTTTATGTAAGCATGTGCTCACTGGTTGGAACACTTCCTAATATCCAATTTTCATAGAGCAGGCATGTTGTATAAGGTTCCACAAAGTTCCATTCAAAAGTTGATGCAACATCTTTTTATCTAGTTATCCATCAAAGGACATTTAGGTTGCTTGCTATTGTGAATAATGCTGCAGTGAATGTGAGGACAGATATAGCACACAATAAAGTATACAGATGTTGTATCAAATAGTTGCTAAAACTTATATAATGTTTTTAAATCATTGTTAAAACCATTGTTAATCTTCCTCAATAAATTTAATAAAACTATAAATCTTCACATATGAAACAATGAAAAAAAAAGTTGTTGCAAAATTATAGGCGTCCTTAGAAGAGAAATTCTGTTTCTTACATCTCCCCTCTCTGCCTGGTCTTTCTTGAAGCTTCTTATTTTACACAAGTTTGTAATCTATGTCTTTGCTGGGTTGTAGTGAACATCATTCACTGATGCTAGAAGCAGACTCTTAGCTACTGGTAAATGCTCTGGCCCCTGATCCATGCCCTTGGAAGCTAGCTGTAGTCTCAGTAATTAATATGTGCAGGAATACATCAAAGATACATTTTTTTCAATGTCTTTCTTTAACCTTAGAATAAATAACATGGACGTGTTCCTCTTAGTCCGTAAGCTTTGATATGACTTACAATGGAATAAAAAGACCCGAGAGTTTCAGTTCTTAATGCTTCTCTTCTAATAGTTCTGTGTTTTGATACTATGGTGACAGACATCAAGGAAATAGAAGTAATGATGCTTTCAGTTGATTTTTAAATAGAAATGTATTTTTAATTCCTCTAGCTTCTTATTTAAATTACCAGCTTTCATACAAATTCTGTTCTGGCATAAGTGAATTGAAAATATCAACTTCAAGAATTATTTTAACTCACATAACACCATGCTTACATTTGCCTAATTTTACCAGGTTATTTTTAAACCTACATTATAGAAATATTTTTTAAAAGTAAAACATATGGCTTAACTATTATAAATACATCTTGTAACACTTTTGCTATTTAGAGGATTATGCTTGGAATTGAGGTTTCATTTCATCTCACCTGAACTGTGTTTATAACAACTTCATGACACCCCTCACTTCAGTCATTTCCTTCACTGTTTTGCCCCACACGCTACACAGTATTTGATCTTCCATAAATAACACGCTGCTCAAATTGTAGGAACTGTTCTGCATTGTAGTGTAGAAACAGCATGAGTCTTGGAGTAAATACACTTGCTATCTCTGTGATTTTGGACACACTTCCTAATATCTCTATGGTTCAGTGTCCTTAACTATAAAGTGGAACACTATTAGCAAACTCATAAAAGTTGGCATTGTTATTGAATGAATGTAATTCTTATTCTTTAATACTTCTCATCTGCTTAAAGATAAATTCTAACATTTTTTAACTGGAATACAGAATCAATCAATATTTTGACTCAGAAAACTCGGAACACTTAATTAACTCATCTATGTTTGGCCAGCATTTTAGCCAAAGCCTTTTCAGAGATCTCCTACCATTCTTGGCTTCTCTATTCCTGTACCTGCATCTCTATTTATCTTCTGCTGCCTAGAGTTTCCTTCTTCTGATCTTTCCGATTTAGTGAAATGCTGCCAACTCATTGAAGCTAACTGATTGCTACCTCCAGATTCCAAGTGTATGACATTGCCAAATTCAATCAGGTGTAGCTAGCCTAAAGTGACTGTTTTTCCTCCTGATGTTGGTAGGATACTGATTTTTCTTTCTTCTGACATGTAACAGTGACTATTTTGAGGGATAGTTACTTGTGTAAGGTCTTTTCTAAGAGATCATGAGGTACTCAACATCATAGCCAATGGTATATCCATACATGCTTATGGCTCTTAGAACAGCATTGGACACAAAGTTAAACATTTTCAGTAACCGTTTGGTGAATTAAGGTATCATTTACCTTTTTAATATTAATAATTATCCTGTTATTTCAGGATTATCTCTCATAAAGATCATTATACCATTAACATCTGGGTATATTTGTGTTTTTCCTAGATTGGCTCAAGAGAACTTATTTGTTCACTTCAGCAATGCAGAGTACATACATATCATTCTTAAGAATTTGTATTACTATTGTCTAGAAAACTAGCTCAAATAGACTATTAGCAAAAACAAAACAAAACAAAACAAAACCAAAAAACAAATCCCTAATATATCAGATCTGAGGCATTGTGAATTAATAATTTATATATTTTTAAAATATAGGTTATTTCTGACCCAAACATCTGGACACACAGGGCTCTGCTGTATTGCTAAATGAGTAGGTATGGTTTTGTGCAGAGGAATATATAAAAAAAAAATGCCCCAACTAATTCTTAATACCTCATTATATACTGTAAGGCTAAGAAAAGCTTCTTAATCTATCTAGTACTTTTATACATTTTCAGGCAATATTTACATGAACTATTTCTGACAGGACGATAACTCTTCCAGTCTTAATCACCCCACTGAAAAAGTTCATTTCATACCCTCTCTTATACAATAAGGATCTTCATAAATGAGTGCTGGTCCATGAACCCTAGAGCTATTGGAGTGACAGATGAAATGTGTCAATCAAAAACTTGGAATGAGTAAGATCAAGGAAAATATGGCACCTTGCTTGACATTAGGTAAGCATAAAGCATATTGGAAGGCCTGTAATGATGCATATCAGGAAAACTCTGCTTTGAGAGAGAGAATGAAGAGATAATGAACTGTGATGGAAGGGGAGAGGGAAGAAAAGAGCATTTGTGAAAATTAAAGAATAAATATTGGGAGTTACATGGGAAAAAATCATGTGGAAAGAAATACTATTCCCATAAGTAAATGAAATAGAAAAGCACATTGTCTAGAGTCAGTGTGCCAGCTGGCCAGATGTTCAAGGCCACTCTGAGCGTGGGACTCCTAATCAAAGTGTTCAAGGTTTAGTGCTATATGCAAGTGCAAAGCAAGGACACAGCAAGCTCTGCACTGCGCAAGTGTGCCCTTCTATAACCCAAGTAATGAGGTCACTATTTAGCATAAAGGATCTTGTGTTTGAGCTTGTATATGAGTATGTTACTGACCAGCCAGAGGAGGCTGCTGCTGTGTAAGGCTGGATTGCTTAGTGTGAGACCACTGCTTAGTGAGGCTGATCTCTAAGGATGGCTCCTATAGAGCTCCTATGTTGGAGGCTACTGCTCCTCTGTAGGAAAGGTGTATTGTTACCGAGCCGGTGTATGGCTACTGGATGGGACTTTACTCTCAAGAACTGCTTTGTCTAATGGCTCCTGTCATAGTAATGGCTACTTGGGCTACAATAAAGGCTCTCCTATACCCACAACTTCTCACTTCTTCTCTGTCCGGTACCTGGAGTCCAAGGAGGTCTAGTCCCTGTCAGCGGGCCTCGGACCCGACAGAGGCTTTCCTAAGTAACATGCTTAAGAGATATCTGATGTCTGTTGATCTGAAGTTTAAAAACTGCGAGCTGTGAATGTATATTATCTTGATATTAATTTATATTAATCTTGAACAAAAACCCCATGCAATTTTAAACCTGTAAATAGTACATTTTTATGATGGCTTTTCTCCAAGGATTCCTTAACAATTTCTCTATTTTTCACTTTGGTTAGTTTTTAATAAATGAATTAAATATAAGGACTGCCTTCTATTCTATTTGCTTCTGGCTGTTTAAAAACAAAACAAAACAAAACAAAACAAAACAACACTGGATTCATTTAATAAAGAAAACACTTGTTTGTTGTTCTATCTCTGCACACTCCCAGCAGATGTAAGGATAATTAAAGCCATCCATTAGCATAGTTGTTGTTTTCCTCCTGGCAGTTTCAGTTCTGTTTTTATTTGACTGCATCTGCATTTTCTTTAAGAATTGTATGAATGGCCCATGAAAGATAACTCTGTGACCCTGGCTGGCACTGGTAGAAAAGTGTGTGGAGAATAAAAGGGAGCAGGGCTTTTAACAGTTTCTATCTTTCCTTTTAGGCCAGGTGTCCATAAACTAAATGAAAACTTAGTAGTTTCTTAGAGAATTTGAATGTGTGTGTCCAAACCAATCTGGATAATCTACCTTTTCATTACATTACTTCTATAACTTATATAAAATATTTTGTGAAAATAAGGTCAGGTATCCATAAAGTAAATAAAAAAATGTGTAGTTTCTTAGAGAACTTGGGTGGTATAGCCTACATTTTCATTATATTACATTGATAATTAATATGTTCCATATATTTCTTTTTTTAGAATAAAACATTTTATTAAAATATAAAAGAAAACATGTGGGTGTTGGTTTGCCGTTAATTTCTATCTACTGAAAAACTATACTGAAACATTCCTGGTTCCTTGTGTCTTGATCCTGCGAAGTGTGGATATGTTTCTATATGTCTGTATCCTCATTGTAATCATCAACTATCCTTTCAACCTTGCTGAAATAATTCATTGTTTCTTTTTTTTTTTTTTAAGTCACTTGTGGCCCAGTCGGCATGGCTCAGTGACTGAGTATCGACCTATGAACCAGGAGGTGATGGTTCAATTCCAAGTCAGGGAAAATGTTCAGGTTGATCCTTGGTAGGAGGCATGCAGGAGGCAGCCAATCAAGGATTGTCTATCATCATTAGTGTTTCTATCTCTCTCTCCCTATTCCTTCCTCTCTCTGAAATAAATAAAAACTTATACTTTTTAAAAGTCACTTATTTATATCTATTCACTAGGCATCACATAAAGGCAGAATAAAAATGTCTGGTTTTGATAAGTGGTAATGTCTCAAAGATATTTAAGGGAAAACTATGCATTTTTTTTTTTTTTATAACAAATCACTTATCTGGTCTTAATCTTGCCTCATCTGGCCTCATTCAGATCAGTATTGAATTTATTCAGAATGGTCTTTGGTGCTAGAAATATTGTCAAAGCCTATTAGAAAAGATAACTGTTCTACATGGGCTTAAACTTTGAAATAAGTCCCCAAAGCAACAAGACCAGCCCTGCCCGGATTGCTCAGTTGTTTGGAGCATCATCTCATGCACCAAAATGTTGTAGGTTCGATTTCTGGTCAGGGCACATACTTAGGTTTCAATACCCAATTGGGGTGTGTACAGGAGGCCACCAGTTGATGTTTCTCTCTCACATCAATGTTTCTCCTCTCTCTCTCTCTCTCTCTTTCTCTCTCTCTCTCTCTCTCTCTCTCTCTCTCTCTCTCTCTCTCTCTCTCTCTCTCTCTCCCTGTTCCCTTCTTCTCTCTCTAAAATTAATGAAAACATACCCTTCAGTAAGGATATTTTTAAAAAAACCAGCAAGACCAAAATAAGAGATAAGAGTTCAATAAGCAAAGAAATCAACGATATTTGGATAAAATGAGTTAATTATGTAGGGTGTTTTGAATTTTATGTTACTTCATTATAGGATAATGTACATATAGAAACAGTTCCTCATGAGTGGTTTATTTTTTAATTCTCTTACTGCTACCTGCTGGGAACATAAATAACTAATTTTTATTTGGTCAGATTAATCAATCTTTTCCTTCATGGTGAATGTAGATTGTGTCCTGTTTAGAAAATCTTTCCTTGCCCTATCTTAAAGACACTTTCTATATTATATTCTAGGAGCTTTATCATTTTGCCTTTTACATTTTGCTCTATAATTTATTTTTATGTATTTTGTACAATAGATGTCAAATTATTTTATTCTATGTGGACATTTAATTGTCCTAGAATTATTTATTGAACATGTCATTTCCCTTCTGTATAAAGTGCCAACTTTGTTTTAAAAAATATCCTTATATGCACACATCTAGTAATACACTCTCCATTTTGTTTCATTTGTCCACTTCCCTGTCCTTGTGCCAGTGCCACATTGTCTTAAAAAACTGTATTTTTATAATCATTCCTGACATACCACACAGCAGGGCTTTGCGCCTTGTTCCTCAGTAGTGTCTTAGCTATTCTAGGCTCTTTGCAGTACCTTAGATTTATCTCTCAGCTGCCGCTATACACAAGGGAAAGAGAGCAGAATATAATTCTTCAAAAGAAAATTGGGTGCTTTCAAGAAGAGGGTTAGAGTGCTGGAGAGCAAACAAATTGGAAAGCCTCCTGGGATGAAGAATGTGCTCTTTGAGCCAGCCTTCTCCGTTATTGGGCAATACTGGAGTCACTTTCTTTATCAATGTTTAAAGATTCTACTACTTGACTTACTTTTTATCTTTTTTTTTTCTGAAGTGATTTTTTTTTGCATTCTAAAAATACTACATGCATTTAAAAACTTTTTTTTAAGGTAGTATTGTATAAAGCATGAAGTGAAAGCTTTGAAGTTTCCTCTAGTGCTACAGTAATTTTTCCTCTATGCCAGTTCCACATGTTATTTTAAGTTTAGCCTTCTGAAGCAGGAGAACGTGTGTCTACTTTTTGTTCACATGACAACACTGCAGGTGGTTGAACAATAGCTGTCATGGCCTCCTTAAGTGCTTCCCCCTCATGCCTTATGTGTCATGTATTTTTAGTTGTTAAAATAAATGTTTTTAGTGTAGACAAGCTATCTTTAAAAGAGAAAATGGAGTTGTTTAATATGCTTTCACAGCATCTGTAGGACGTTTGTGGAATTTGATTTTATTACTAAAATTCAGGACAGAACTGAATAGTCTGGCTTGACATTCTGCATGATGCTTCACCTGTTACTGAATTTTTACCTCAGTATGAGTGCCTGTCAGTAATGTGTGTGTGTGTGTGTGTGTGTGTGTGTGTGTGTGTGTGTGTGTATAATGACATTTTTGTTTAGGACACTGGTGCGATAGAAAGGAGCATCATTTTGTCATAAAAATGCTATGTGTCTATATCATGAAAGTTTTCTAAATAATGAAAGTAGTAATCATAACTCTCCTTTTGATAAAATAAAAGTCAAAGAAAGCACTAATTTAATTTGTAAAGTCACTGCATTGACATTTATTTATTTATTTTTAATATATATATTTTATTGATTTTTTTACAGAGAGGAAGGGAGAGAGATAGAGAGCTAGAAACATCGATGAGAGAGAAACATCGACCAGCTGCCTCTTGCACACCCCCTAACGGGGATGTGCCCACAACCAATGTACATGACCTTGACCAGAATCAAACCTGGGAGCTTTCAGTCCGCAGACCAA